>NC_140587.1:278573190-279928557 GCF_964204655.1 Triturus cristatus | reverse complement strand
TTTCCCTCTTGTGTTGATGAGCCTACGCTGTACTCGGGATAGGAGGACAGGATTTCCACTCAATGAAATAATTATGGTGAGAGCAATGAGACTGCAAGCTGTGCCTGCGAATACACTTGTGAACATTACAGATGACATACTTCTTGATTACTGCAAAGGACTGGCTGATGTGGTGTGTTCTGTGTCTTAGCAGGTTGGAAAGACTATAGCCCAGCCTCAACTAAAGCAGTGCCATGACCTTAGTCCAGGTGACTGGGTTATGGTGAAGAAGCACATGTGCAAGTTGTGCTTGGAATCTCAGTGGCTTGGCTCCTACCAGGTCATCTTGGTCACTACAGCGGCTGTGAAGTGTGGCGGTCTCCCCTATTGGGTGCACGCCACCCATACTCACAGAGTCCCTTGATGATATTACAGCACCTGTCCCTGAAGTACCTGTGGTTACAGTGAGACAAAGGAAGCAGGTTAGTCAAGCTGTTGGGGACCAGCAAGAAACTGGGACAGCACTAAAGGGGGTCCCAGAGAGTCAACAGTTGAAGTCGGTACAGAAGGGTCTCATCCTGTGCCAGATTCAGACCCTGACAAAGGGCCTAGTGCAGCAACATCTTCAGTAGTGTCTGGAGACCAGTGGCCAAGAAGACAGGAGAGAGGGAGACATAGTTTGTCTGAAGTGTGTGTGCCATACACTATCCCAGACGTTGCTGAAGGATCTGGACTAAGAGATAATGAAGAGGAAGGACCAGCAGTAAGGAGATCAAAGAGAGCTAGAGTACTCTGTCGAAGGTACTCCTCACCTGAATGGACATACTTAGCTGTCAATGACTGGGAGAGAGCATTTTGGACATCATGCACTAACAGTTCACATTCAATTGAGCTTCCTTGAAGTGAAATTTATGGCTGAACTGAGCTTTGAAATTGTATTGCCACTCAACAGACTGAGTTAATCTATCCTGGATGTGATCATTAGTGAGTTTGAATTGCTTGCTTATTAGAAAGAATTTAATCAATTTTGCCCAAACTGCTAAGAAGAGTACCAAGGCCAAAGTCTGCTGAAGGATCGTATGGTTGTCATTTAGAAGAACACAGTGCAGGGCTAAGGAAGTTTAACCAAGCCCAGAGTCTGCTGAAGGAGTGTAAGGTTGTCATTTAAAAGAACACTGAGCAGGGCTAAGAAAGTCTTATGAAGATCCTTTGTACGTATTTTGCTGAAAAGACACTTGAACTTTGCTTTGCTGTTTGTGCAAGTGGAAACAAACTGAGAAGACTGGGCTGCATTCTTCCATTTAAACAATCTAACCCCAGAGAACTCAAGGAGTATAGCCCTAATACTGGTAGATGAAGAGGCTTATGTGTTGGAGTATTTGTCGTTGTGACATTAGTATTAATTGCCTTACTTATAATGTTGAGTTTACCCCACCTGTAGAGGAGCTTAGGTCTACAAGTGCCCTCAAACATCAATTCCTACTGACAGTAGTTTACCTTCAATAGATGAGAAAGACCTACTTATACATTCATCTAGAGGAGACTATTCATTGAATATTTATTCCAAATTGCTTTATGAATTTGTTGACATAATGGATTCTAGGAATTGCTATGCCTACATACAATGACCTGTCTCAGTTGCTGAGAGAATAACATATCACCATTTTCCTTTCTCATATGGAGTTACCAGTAGTTTATTGTTGAGCCTATTCTGTGGAAAGAGATATCTTCAATATTATTACTTGAATCATGACATCGTTTTTTCAGAAGTTCCTGTGTTGAAGCATTTGCGTCGTCAACCCGATGCTAAAGCTTCAGAGAAAATGGAACATTTCTTTAGATCCACCATGATATTAGACACTGTTTATGCACATAGACACAATTTAACTTGTTCCTTAACAGGTGTAAGAAATTCATAGATTCAGTAGAAGACAGACGAAGAGATGTATTGACTACAGCAGCAAATCCTTCAAATGAACCCCATTTGGCCAAGAGGATAGTGAGCAGAGGCTATTGGGAAACTTAGCAGCATTAGCGAGATTGCCAACTCAAAGGGAAATTATGCCTGTTCATTATAAAATCCACAACAGACACAAATTATGTGGGAAAAGTGAATGTAATCCTACTTTTGAAGTTCGTAGAAATTGGGGAATATATTTGGATGGAGCAGTTCCTATTTTCCCTGGACTTTATTATATTTATGGGACAAATGCATATTACAGGTTACCCAAGAGGTGGCATTGAACATATTGCATGGGAATAGTTTTTCCGAAAATCTATCATGTGGGACATCTTGATTACCCAACAAGGGAATAAAGTGTGAGAACTGAGAGAGGTGCCCCTGCTGGTGAAATTGTGGGAGACATCTTTGGTGGAGTGATACTGAATTCACAGAAGATTAGAAATCTTTCCACAGTAGTTGATCAGTTGTCCATTAGTACATCTTGAGGGTTTTGTGTTATAGATATTGAAATGGATGTGATCAGATCAATGGGTGTGCAGAATAGACTTGCATTAGATGCCCTTCTCGTAAAAGAGGGCGGAGTCGGTCGGATGTTAAAAGTTCAACAATATTGTACATACATTCCAGACAAAAGTAAGGACTTGAAGAAAATATATTAAGACCATTACTAATTTAAGAGAGATTTGAAAGGATTAGAAACAACATGTGTGTTGGGAGCAATAGGGAATTTATTTTCTGCTACAGGCACATGGTTTGAAAACTTAGGATACTGAAATGTTGGAAGCATCTTGACACCGTTAGTGATAGCTGCTCTTTGTGGGTTCTTCTTGTTCGAATATATAAGGAATACAAACATGCACAAGTGAAGGGTTCTTCTTGTTTGTAATATATAAGGGATACAAACGTGCACAAGTGAAAAAGGAACTGAAGAGATACAGAGCATACATAGAACTAGAACATAGACAAAGCAAATACTATGTGATATGAAGTTTCTAGATGAATGCAGAAGAAAGATGATGAAAACAACCAGATTGTGATTTATTAATGTAATGGCTCGACTAGCCATCAGAGGGGGGATTGGAGTTGCATAATTTTGGCTGAACACATCACAAATACATTACATAAATGTACACTTAGCACATGGTTCTTGTGTGGCCTAACTGCATTATTGTGAAGTGTTATACTTGACATCAATATTGAAGTGCATTCACTGTAGAATTAAAGAATTAAATAAAAATAAATTTATATAGCGCTACTTATCACCCGTGAGGGTATCCAGGCGCTGTTCATAGGCACTGGGAGATTAGGCGATTTGCCCAGAATTACAGGATGTTGAGCCGACACTGAGACTCGAACCTGGATCCCCAACTCCAGAGTCGGCAGCTCCAGCCCCTGTGCCACATCCACTTGTGCCATAACCGTATTAAATGACATATTCTTTGGAGACTTGATGGATATACCATCCTCACCTAGTTAGAATGTGTCTACTTTAAAACAAAATGAATTATATAATGTGTGCACTAATGTTTAATATTTTCTTTGTCATACTTCCACACACGTATTCAAGATTTACTGTATGCCATATGTAATATGAATCTAATGTACTGACATTTTATCTTTATTTGTGTTTTAAAGTGCACACGCTTACTAAACGTGCACCTTGGATTTAGTACTTTAAAGTTGTCCTGACTAGGCCTGTTACCCATTCTGCATTTATTTACTGTTTTCCCTTTCCTGCCTGAATGTCCTTTTCCTTGCAGGTATAATTCACATGGGTTGGTATATTTGTAGCTTTGTTCCTCCATATCATTCTCAAACACTTAATATGTTTATTTATTGCATTTTAAAGACAAATTTACACAAACAGATGATCAAATGAGTAGTGGAACAAGGCAAATACATACAGCATGATTTGACGCACTGGGCCTCAATCGGAGGGACGTTATTTCTCCATGTTACTCTGCCATTGAGGTTGTAGATACTGGGGGCTCAGGATCTCTGGGCATGGAGTTAACAGGGAGTACAAGTGGGATCCTGAAGGTACACTTGTAAACGATAAATTACAGGAACAATTGGTAAGTCTGGGCCTGATTCCCCTGGTAATTCTTCATATTTTCTGGTACTTCACCTGGAGACTCTACCTTCTTGTAATCTCAAATCAGCCAGTAAGTGCTGTTAGTGGCTATATTGGACCATGAAATCAGGACCACTGTTTTACAAATTCTAAAAAGTAAGAAGTGGAAGTTGGGCAGTCTAGACAGATAACAGGGGTTAAAGACAAGGAAAGCAGTTCTCAGACAGGTTTCAACTTCCTGACATTATTTTTAGGTCTGGCGTTCCTCAAGACATTTTGATTTACCTAAATCATGGCCCATATTTATTATGGGTTTGTGTTGCCCTTGCCCCACGCAAGGAAGCGCAAGGATGATGCAAAACCTTGAATGATATTTACCAAGCCACACAAGGCCACATTGGGTGGCTCTGCGTGGCTTGGTAAATGTGAAGCAAAGCAAGGCAGTGCAAATTGCTGCCGTGCATTACTTTGCCCCAGGGAGGCATAACATGGGTGGAGTGTGGGTGTTTCTATGCATGTACCCATGTATTCCATAGACTACTTACTCTTCGGAGACCTGAACTTCCACCTCGACAACCCCAGTGACCCCAACTCTGCCACCCTCCTGGCCAACCTCACCAACATTAGACTGAAACAGCTCATCACCGCCCCTATTCACAAGGCAGGACACACCCTCGACCCCACCTATCAGGTGGGAACAACATCCGTTTCAGCCACACCATGCAACACCCATGGATGGACCACCACTGCGTACACTTCCTCATTAACAAACCCACGCAGCCAAAACCTGCACCCTGCCCTCTACGTAGAAACTGGAGCAAGGTCACCGAGGAGCAGCTCAACTCCACCCCCAACCGCCATGCCTCACCACCTCAACCAATGCCAACCTTGCAGCCAAAGAACTCCATAGATAGATCACCAATGGAAAAGACGAACTTGCACCCCTACGGAACCCCAACAGACAGCGCCCCAGAAAGGCCACTTGGTTCACCACCGACCTCCAAGAAGCCAGATGCACCTGCAGACATCTTGAGAAGTACTGGAGAAACAGCAAATCCTCAGAAGACCGCACCATCGGCAAGAACGCCATGACGGAATACCACCAGCACATCGGATCCACCAAAATGACCTTCATCCAAAACAAGATCCTCGCCAACTGCAGCAACTCCTAGGAACTCTTCAGCGTCATCTAGGAATTCACCAAACACCCAGCAAAACCACGGACATCACCCCCTCCCAGGATCTCTGCAACAAGCTTGGTTCCTACTTCCATTGGAAAATCAAGGGCCTCTACGACAACTTCAACAACCAGACACCTGACTCCCTCCTACAGCAACGCCAGCGAGCCCACCATCTCCTCCTGGACCTCAGTCACCACCGAAGACACCGCATTGACCATGAAAGGGATCCACTCAGGAACCCCCACGGACCCATGCCCCCTGCACATCTTCCACAGAGCCGTCGCAGCCATCGCTCCGGAACTACGGTGCACCATCAACGCCACCTTCGAAACCGGCATCTTTCCTGATGAGACTAAAGAAGCCCTTAGCAGATCCCACGGACCTCAAGAACTACCAACCCATCTCCCTCCTCCCCTTCACGGCCAAAGCCACATAGAAGACTGTCAACATCCAACTAACAAAATTCATCGAAGAAAACTCCATCCTCGACCCTTCCCAATCCGGATTCTGCAGCAACCACAGCACCGGGACCGCTCTATTCACCGCCACAGATGACATTTACACCCTCCTCGACCAAGGACACACAGCAGCCTTTATCCTACTTGACCTCTATGCAGCCTTCGACACCGTCCCCACAGCACACTCACCACCAGACTTCACAACGCCGGCATACAGGAACCACCTTTGACAGGCTCCGCTCCTTCCTCTCCGGTAGAACCCAAAGAATAATACTGCCACCCTTCCTCTCCGAACCCGCGGAAATCAACTGCAGAGTACCCCAAGGATCGTTGCTCAGCCCCAAGCTCTTCAACATCTACATGGCCCCCCTCGCCACCATCGTCAGACAGCACAGACTCAGCATAGTATCCTAAGCTGACGACACCCAGCTCATCCTCTCCTTCACCAAGGAACCCCATCCCCACCAGACTCAACTTCCAGGAAGGAATGAAGGACGTCGCTTCCTGGATGAGCAGCAGCTGCCTGAAGCTCAACTCGAAGAAGACAGAGGTCCTCGTCGTAGGGCCCTCCCCCTCTGAATGAATGGGACAACACCTGGTAGCCCAATGCCCTCGGCAGCCCCCCCACCTCTACGGACCATGCCTGAAACCTCTGCATCGTACTCGACTCCTCCCTCTCTATGACCCAACAGGTCAACGCCATCGCCTCCACCTGCTTCAACACCCTCCACATCTTCCGAAAAACCTTCAAATGGATCCCCCGAATCAAGGAAGACCGTCATCCACACACTCATAACCAGCAGACTGGACTACATAAATGCCCTCTACGCTGGGATCAACAAGCCTCTGCTTTGTAAACACCAGACCATACAGAACACCACAGCCAGACTCATCCTCGGCATCCCTCGACACAAACACATCACCCAACACCTGCGTAACCGCCACTGGCTCCCTGTTGAGAAGAGATTAACTTTCAAGATACTCACCCATATTTACAAATGCCTCCACAACACTGGACCCCAATATCTCAATGACAGAATCTCCTTCCACGTACCCAGCCGACCTCGCCTTCACCGAACCCCGTGCATCCGCAGAACAAGAAACGGTGGCAGAACCTTCTCCTACATCACGGCCAAGACATGGAACGAGCTCCTGATCGACATCAAACACGCCCCCACCCTGCACATCTTCAGGAAGACCCTCAAGACCTGGCTCTTCGACTGACCACAGCTGTGCCCCCTGCACCCCCCTGGTGCCTCGAGACCCTCACGGGTGAGTAGCGCGCTTAAAGAATCCCCGTTTGAGTGATTGATGTTTGTGCATTACCAGATTTACCATTAGTGGTAGACCTGGGAACATTTCAAAATCCTACACCTTCGCAGTGTAGGCGTAAAGAGGAGAAATATGTTTATTTCTCCTCATTTGTTCCTCATTCTGCTACACACGTAAAAAGAGGAAAATTCCTCTGAGGATTGTTTTGGCGCAGGAAGGTTTCCTTCCTGCGTACAAACAATCCTGCCTACAACGCAGGCACCGTTGCACCATAGTGCAATGGGTGCCTGTGTTGCCGTTAGGCGGCCAAAAATGTGCCAGTGCTAGGAAAAATGCGCTGTGCAATGTTAAATATGGCACACTCCTGTGCTTTCCATTTCACGCAGCGCAGTGCAGCAAGGTGGCTTGCTGTGTTGCATGAATTTTGGTAAATATGGCCCTATATGTATAAAATACTTATAGGATTTCTCAGCCACACCCTCTTCATCCATTGGGCTGTTATTGTGTTGTTCACATTTTAATTCCGCCCACTACAGCATACGGCAGGGGCAATAAGCCAGCCACTTGAGCCATTGACTAACAACATTCTGCTCTTTCACACAAAGTAGTTCACTTCAATACAAGGGACTTATATTGGAATGTGTGCTTTTTGGAACCAAAAAAATAGTTTTACTTTTACCCAATATATTTTTAGACTGACGAGGGGCCTGGCAGCTCTGCCAACAATAAAGTTTTGCAAAAATTTGAACAAAACATAACAAGTATGACAAAGCCAAAAGGCTATCAACCTTTCCATAATTCATTTTTGTGCGTATGCACTCGTGTTTTAGCGTATACTGTCGCAAATAATATGTGGCATAACGCCTTCCTCTCTGAATGATGGGTTTTCAATTACTAAGAGAACAAGGCGCTCATTGCTACTAGCCCGGATCCACATGAAACGCAAGGGAAAGCGCTGCAGGCCCTCTCGAGAGCTAATTTGAGTTATGAGGCTCAGGTATGAAATTGATGTCGGTAAATGATAGGCCATGCACTGAGATGTTTCATTTAAGCATTGAAATGACATTATTGTCATGGTGATTCCTCTGCCCGCCTGAATTGCAGCGATCCTGTGCTGCTCTCACTGTATCTCACAGTTCGCTCCCATTACTCCGAAGCAAGATTTCTTCCCACAGTGCTCGTTTCGAGAAGAAATGTCACCTCGACCTGCCCTGAACAAAACCATGCAAGACTAAAATACATTTACAGAAATCCAGCCACAACAAGAAGAGGGCAGACACAAACGCCAATCTCTTACGTTTCATTGGTTGTGTACAGGGTCTTAACATATATGCTTTGAAAGTACAACAAACATTTTGCTTCTCCACTTGAACATAGAACATTTGCTAGTTTAATGTTTTTGGAAGGGATAAATGTTTGTCGATCATTGGATGCAAGTTAGAAAAGGAAAACACTAGAAAGATCAGTGGAGCGTAATTGTTGCAGAGAAAACTAGGATTTGGTGGCAAGAAAATATATATTTTCAAAGCTCTTTGGGGCTTTTTTACAAGCCCCCTGCGCCGCCGGTGTGTCACTTTTAAAATGGGAAAAAGTGGCGCACCGGCGGCGCAAGGGGCTTGTAAATAAGCCCCTTTATTTTTTTTGGGCAAAGCCTACAGAGGGCGCTCAGTGATCTGTGGGCACCATCACCACGCCCAGCACTTATCAAATCACCAATCAGGTACGGAACAGTTGAACAGGGGGCGGGTATTCCAGACACAGTACATCACAAAAAGAAAACGAGAAAAGACTTCCTTGTAGGAATATCACACATTAGAATGCCAGTGATCAAGCATGGGTTTGTACACCTCTGTCCCGCTGTTCAAGTCCTCAGGTGTCTTGGTGACCGTTGGTGGCACACAATGATCAGTAAGTGCGTTTAGTCCGTAAATATACCTCCATTAGAGGCCGCATAGACTGCGCATGGTTGTCATTACCACAGCTGGTTGCTTGCTGCGGTTACCTTCCTGAGTCTTGCCTCCATCTTCCCAAGTGAGGGCTCTTCCTGAGGTGCTAATTTCTCTACCTAGTCTTACTTCCCTGTAAGTGGTCTCCAATGCCACCCTTGCCTTTTTTTCTGCTTTCCAGAGTCTATCTTAACACATTCAATAATCATTAATACCTTTGTCTCCACTAATTCTGTAGAATTACCCACTAGCGTTACATAAGCCCCCGCAGCCCCTTGGGTGCGGGGGGCCCCCGTGCTCCAGGGAGCCTTCCTCAGCAAAACTGGTAGGTGGTGGGCCAGGGAGGGGGGCCTCTTTGTGTACTTTGCAGGGAGCGCCCATCAAGTTTCGTTACGCTACTGGGTTTACCATTCCAGCTATTCTCTACAGAATATTTTTTTAAGTGACTTCTACATCCACTTACTTCAGCATTGTTTTGTGACTAAAGATATTGGGTGTCCTGAAGAAGGCACGTCTCTTGCATTGCCTTTATGAATGTGAACGTCTGGATCACATCTCTTTACTTAAGCAATATTGGACCCTGATTATAACAACATTGCTCTCTTTAGTGGCCACTGTATCTCTGGATGGAAATCTCTTCCCTCCTCTCTCCTGATGTAGAGTGAGTGAGTTTCATGGACATTATGGACATTGTTTGAAACTGTCCCGGGAAAAGGTCCCTCCGAAAGTCTTTAGTCCATTTTACAGCAGAATATCATAGGCAAAAATATCATCTCCTAAACATCCTTTGCATTTGTAGATTTTTTATTAACTCCACTGAGGTGATATTTTTGTAAATGATTTATGTGAATGCGTTATCTCCCGTGGGAGTAACGTCCTTTACTCAGCACTCCGGTGTTGTCAAAATTCAAATAAGGTGATCCAAGGGGTGATAGATTATTTCACAGTAATTTCTTTAATTCGTAATTTTACTTCCAATTCATACTATTTCTTATTTGAATTTTGACAACACCGGAGTGCTGAGTAAAGGACGTTACTCCCACAGGAGATAACGCATTCACATTTGTCATTTTCACCTCCTGGCTCAGGAGGGCATTTACCAGGCACCCCAAATAACAGCAACATCATTCACACACGGCTGTGCGACGTTCCACTATCCAATTGGAGTTCCATGTAAATGATTTATGACATAATACTACTGGATGATGTTATTTTGGCTATGGTATTCTGGTACCATACCCCTGGAGTTTATAGCTCTGTAAAAATGGAGATCCATCTGTTTGTGTGCACCCTTTGTGGAGTTAAGAATAGTAAATCTATACTTCCCTTTATACACTTGCCTTTCAATATGTTGTCCGTGATATTAGTTTGCAACAATATGCTTGCACTTGATATTCACAGTGCCATCAACATGTAATGAGCTAGCTGGAGTCAACTTTTCCTGTCAGAACTCCCATTAGATGGTATCTTACTGCTGAAGGGGCTGAGACAGGAGATCATTCACCAATATATAAGCAAAAAGCCTAAAATATTTGTGAACACAAAACAAAAGGAATAAGTAATACTTCAACATATGTTTGTGCAGATGACTTAGAACTTGCATTTTGCAACTCTAGCTTCCTTTGGTTCTCTTCACTGCTTCTAGCCCCTCCATTGCCTCTTTGTTTATGAACAGGTTATATATGCATTATCCATTTACACTTTCAGAGGCATCATCACAAGTGACACAATTATTTTAAATAGCATGTCCAACTTGTAGTAGGACAAATACTTCAGTATGATATATATCTTATTTAACATTAACATCATCTTATTATATAAGAAAATATGTTTTCTTTTTATCATTACCATGAGATTTCTAAACTTCATACAGTCTCTTAGTTCTTAGCTTTGTCCTAACAATTTTGACATTTTCTTTACATATTGTCTTTTTTATTTTCCGACTGATTCTTGATAATAATATTGATTAATGTGTCTATTTGTACATCTCCTTTACCATTCATTAAACCTCTAATAGACCTTAGGAATTTGCATAGTATTCCCTTAGACTGCCTTTATTTTGTGCTAAATCCATCAACACAGCATTGTGACCAATTCTATTATTTCACAATGTGTTCCCCAAAGAATTGTTCTCAATTTAATTATACTAAATAAAACAGAAAAAGTGATGGGTTTATTGCTCAAATTAATTATAGCCACTGATAATTTCTCTGAGCCACATTCAGGTATTTTGTTTTTTTGCTTACTGTGCCACTAAAGACAGGGACCAACCTTACAAATTTATTAAAATTAGCCTTGGTCCTGCACTAAGAATAGTCCACTTTGACCTACCTGTTAACATCCCCTGTGTACTGGGATACAAGAAATCGAACTCTTCCTGAGCAACAACCAGAAATAATACCACATCACCTATGCTTCAACCACTTTCCAATGGGACCCGATTAAAGTGGCTCCAATGCTGGCCAGGGCTACTGGCCAGCATTGGAGCCCACAGACCTTCAAAAGGGGCATTTCTTTTATTGCCCACAACCCTAGCAGTGAAAACAATCACAGACAAATTACTAAAGAAATATTGCTGTTAATTAAAAAACTTCAAACAAAGGATTGGCGAAGGACTATAGATTTATATATATATATATATATATATATATATATATATATATATATATATATATATATATATATATATATATATAATATATATATATATATATATATATATATATATATATATATATATATATATATATATATATATATATATATATATATATATATATATATACTCAATTACAGGAACATACTTGATGCTTTACAGCTGTTTACTTCAATGCAATTAATTCATGATTTATTTTAAAAAAGAAGCTGCATTTTGGTTCTAATAATTAAATATAAATTGTCGTCTCATATAGGTCTGCAAATAAAATCTATTAATTGGTGCAAATGACAGCGCTACTAATTTAATATTTTAGTGCCTTAAAGTGAAATATCACATTTATTTGCATTAACTCTGTTAAAAAATATGAAAGATTGTGGGGCTCGCAGAGGTCTTTTGATGTCACAAATACTTCAATTCACAAAATCACAGGGTTTGCAACTGCAAAAGATCTTTTAACAATGTAACAAAGACCTTTTATGAGTAGGAAAAGTCTTTGCGACTTATAGCATGCTATTGCAACCTTTTCTAAATCGCAGCTAGGAGAGGAGAGAAGACAGTGGTCCATGGGACCACTACATGCTGCCCCTGATGTCTTTTCAGCATGTTAACTTTTTTAGGAATGGGGGCTGTTTTAAAAAAAAATGCTGACATGCTGGAAATTTGAATGCAGGAATGAAGGTCTGATGGCTCTCGCAGTCTTCAACCCCTGGAATCGCAGCCATTAATGGAAGGTCACAAAGTAGGTCTACCTAATTAATGCACATGAAGCTGGAAGTTTTACAACCCTATACAAACGTACATTTTGTGATACACCTCATTAGTATATTAGCCACATCACAAAACGTTGGGCTGGTCGTAAAGGTTTGGTGCAAAGTTTCCATCCACTGTTTGTGTCCTGCCCAATGGCAGATGAAACCCATATTGCTTTTTTAGACACCAAAGGTGTTTCAGCACTACAATCACTCTTTTGAACATCAGGCTATGCAAAGGATACTGTCTGTATTGGTATTTATGAAGCACTAACTGAATATGGGACAACAGAGAGCTCTATATTTTTGGGGTAGGGGGATGTGGGAAGATTATACAAGGTCATGTGCATCGGGTGGGGATTCACATCTCTGAATTACACAATTGTCATTCACATATATACATTTATAGGTCTGGTATTAGCAAGGGCTTTTAGATTTTTACTAAATGTGTATGTATATTATACTTAAAAGGCATTTCAACAAGCCCTCTATTACGAAGCCAAATATATGTAGAAATAGTTTATTGGCATAGAAAAACAACCTCCTGCCACATGAGCTTACAATCTTCCTCACAGTATTCCACGCTCGTGGCATATGGAAGATACCAAAGGGAAAGTAAGGAGGGGTGGAGGGAAATGGAAACGGAACATAAAAATATATAGGGAGAGATGACAAAGCAAGTACTAGTTATAACACTACTCCCTTCCACAACAAAATGGAAACATTGCATTAGGGAGATGAACACAATAATAAAAGAAAATATAGTAAATGCAAAGGTAAATGAGTACTACAAATAGAATATGAAAACTAAAATAAAATACATCCTGGATAAAAAAACTAATATGAACTGTTAACGGATGCCATAATCCTTGTGCCACACAGGAGCTCTGCGTGGCCTGGAGTAGGAACAATTCGCATCAACAACAGAGTTATCTTGAGAACTCCCTGGATTAGCACAATGATTCCACATGTGCGATGAACCCATTGAAGGACTACTATTAATGTGGCCAGAGTTGTCATGTGAAATCCTGTCCATGCTCCAGGTCCTACCATCCTCCAGAGTTACATCATTCTTTTTAACTTCAATTATTCTCTTAGGATTGGAGAATTTGCTGTCACTTTGACGACGGGAGATGGGACGTTTTACAACCACACTGTACCCCACCTTCCAATCAGACATCTTAACTCTATGTTTTAAATCATATCTTTTTGTGTACTTTTCTTGGTGTTGTTTGACATGACTATCCATCTCCTCTCTGCATACCCACCTGGATTCTCCTACTCCCAACCAGTTTGGGTTCCTTTTGGTTCCAGGCAACCTGCCCCTGAGGGCCAGAAATTGAGAAATTTGAGTTACTAAATTTGCTTTGGTATGATAAGACCCAAGCATGTTTTTAAGTGCTTTTTTTACAGGAGTTCCAGAAACATGGGCCAATTGAATACAATCCTTTATCATTCAATCCACACGTTCTACAAGACCATAAGCTCTTGGACAGTATATGGCAGTCTTAAAATGTCAAAAAGACATTTTTTTAAAGAAATCCTGCATCTCATCTGAGGTAAATTGAACCCCGTTATCAGTTATGATGGTACTAGGCACACCTGCTGTCATAAATGCGTCAGTTAAAAATTCCATCAAAGATATGGTGTTGATTTTAGTGACTACCTTGGTCGTAACCCAATGTGAATGATAATCCACAAGTACTAACATGTATTTACTGTCCCACACAGAGTTTTTCTGAGGACCAATAATATCTAGACCAAATGTATCCCATGGTTTGAGGGAAACCCTCACAGGAGACATAGGGACAGCTCTTGTGACCTTGCTTTTGTCACTTGAAGCGCAAATCACACACTCCTGGACCTTATTCTCTACAATTCTACCCATACTTGGGAACCAGCAAGAAGCTCAGACTTTAAACTTAGTAAGATTTCTCCCCAAATGGCCTTCATGTGTGAGTTCTGCAATTCTATCCCAAAGATCATTAGGTGGTACCAGTTTATCCTTTATCGTGACTCTGTTGTCTACTATGCTTAATTCATGGCTAACTGCCCTGAAATCCTTAAGGTCATCCTCTGAGGATCCTGGTTTCATGGGCCAACCTTGAAAAAAAATGTCTTTAACTTTGTTAAGTGACTCATCCTTGCTCATGCCAACTTCCTATTGTTGTTTAGATATACCAGGAATCTCCACTAACATGATAGGATCCATCATGTTGTCCCTTTCTGCACATTCCGCAATACAAGGTAACCTAGATAGGCATTCAGCTACTACATTCTTTGTACCAGGAACATAGTCTACTTTAAAGTTATAGCCTTCTAAACCAATGAGCCATCTGATTATGCGAGGAGTGGTATTTTCTCTGCCCTTGGTTAAAAATATGTGTATAAGGGGTCTGCGGTCTGTGCGTACTGTGAAAGGCAGACCCCATATGAAAAATTTGAAATGAACAATAGCCCAGGCACAGGCCAGCACTTCTCGCTCCACAGTGGAGTAGTTGCACTCTGCATCTCTTAATGTTATTGAGGCAAAATACATAATCTTCTCCTTATTATCTACAATTTGGCTGAGAGATGCACTAATGTCTTTATTACTAGCATCAATTGTTAACACAGTTTTACGCCTAGAGTCTAAGGTACCTAAAGATGGAGCATTAACATTGGCCTTCTTAGTGATCTCAAAAGATTCCTGACAATCTGAATTCCAAACAAAATGTTCACCCTTTTTTAGCAAACCTCTCAAGGGAGTAGTGATGTCTGCAAAATTCTTCACAAACTTTGTCATGTACTCGGCCAGACCAAGGAAGGACTTGACTTCCTCTTTGCTGGTTGGTGCAGGAGCGTCCCTTACAGCCTTCACAAGATCTAATTTAGGTGTGACTCTGCTCTTTGAAATGGTGTGCCCCAAATAGTCAACGGAGTCTACATCTATTTTGCACTTGTCTCTCCCTATGGTTAAACCAACATCACTAAGTGCCTGCAAGACTTGTCTTAAGGTGTTATTGTGATGTGCACTTGATACTACATAAATCAGAATGACATCTTGGAAACAGAGTACATTTTTTATTCCTCTAAGTATCTGTTGCATCACTCTTTGAAATACTGCTGCTGCCGATGCAATTCCAAATGGCATCCTGCAGTACCTAAAAGCAGAAAAAGGCGTTATGAATGATGTGAGAGACTTAGAATCGTGATGGAGTTCTGTTTGGTGGTATGCTGAGGAAAGATCTATTACACTAAAATGTTTAGCTTCCTCAATCATGCTAATCATCTCATTAATTCTGGGAAGAGGAAATATATCTACCCAGATATTTGCATTAAGGTCTCTTAATTCAACACATACACGTAAGCCTCTTCCACCTCTTTTTTGAGTGTCTAAAATTGGAGCTAACCATAATGAGCTCTCAATGGGTTCAATAATTTTTTGACTCACTAATTTGTCGAGCTCTTTTTTGAGTGGTTCATGCATCAAAAGAGGGACTGCCTGACTTTGTGTACAACGGACACAGCATTGACTTTCACTTTGATTCTGTGTTGGTAATTTGTCAAATGACCAATTTCCTCACGGAATACATCTGGAAACTCGTCGCAAATGTTTGAACAATTATCACTTCTATCAACATTTAAGACTTGTTTCCAACTATTGGGATCAAGTTTCATGCCTAATTCCCTTTGCTGAGCCCAGCCTAATAAGCTGGACCTTTTTTTCTAAGTTTACCTTTCCCAAAGTGGTTCGATCTTTAAAGGATATGTTCATGCTTTACATGCCTACCAATGGAATCTGACCCTAGTTGTATCCTTCAGGTTTAATGTCAGCTTGTTGAATGACATAACCTTTTCCTTTCAATTTCTCTTTAAACATTTCATAATCAATCAAAGTGTATGGAGAGCATGAATCCGCAAACACCCTCACATCCACTCTGTCTAAACCAATATTACATGTAGGATAGTTACCCTCTGTCCCCTTGATCTCATTCACAACATGGAAAATAAACTTTTAATACTTCCATTTTCATCCTCAATCACATGTAAATTTTTCTTTTCAAATTTGACATTTTTACAAAGTCTGGAAAAATGCCCTCTCTTATTGCATTTTCTACAAACTACAGATCGAGCTGGGCAGTTAGGATTATTGACAAGGTGGTTGGCATTTCCACAACGGTAACATTTCATCCTTTCTTTCTTTTCCTCCTCATCTCTCCTTTTGCTCGTAGACTCATTTAACTTGAGCACTCCTTCACTAGAGTCAGCCAATTCACATTTGTCAATTTGGTGCATTACTTCATGAACATTGTCTGAAATGCTGCTCTGCTTCATTTCTTTTATACACTCAGCGTATGTTCTATACTTTTAGCAGCATTGATAGCAACTTTCAGTTCTAAATTACTGGTCAAAAGCTTTTCTTGTATTTTCAGATTATTTGTACACCTTACCAGTTGATCTCTGATCAAAGAATCTCCCAATGCACCAAATTCACATTTAATAGCTAGACCCTGTAATGCTGCAATGTAAGATAAAAACTTTTTCATTTTTCCTTGAACCCTGGAAAAAAATGTATGTCTTTCTAAAACTATGTTAACCTTCGTACCAAAATTCTTTTTCAACTTATTAATAGTTGTCTGGAAAACGTCTTCTTGAAAAACCCCATCTTCTTCCTAACTTCCAGAATCTGATAAATTTTCATAAACATTTCTTCCTTGTACACCTGAATTATGTAAAAATATGTGTTGTTTCCTTAGAGCAGAAAATCTCTCTTCCCCTATGGCAATTATATAAGACGTGAACATTTTTCCCATTCTTTCCAAGGCATAAGTGGTTCACCCATTTCATCCACAAATGGTGGTGGTTGTGTCATATTTGCTATAACCATAGTCAACTATCAGAGTAACAAGGATACAGGTAGAGTTTGAGTGCTATAATAACCAAGATTTCCAAATTTAAGTTATTTAAGATACAAACATTTAAGTGGATATTTTTAAAGCGCAAAATACGTTTGTATACAGAAGCACTAATTCAAATTAATTTTACAGTAGTCCTATGTCTATATACTCTGCAGACAAGTCAGAGGAGGAGCTTAGCGGGGAACAGGAAATACTTCTCCCTGTGACCCAGCAGCCATCCGGCTATTCCCCTTACAGTGATAAGGGAACAAAAAGAGTTTAATGAATCTTTCAATATGCCGAAGGTTTAACATGCTTGAAGACTTCAGGTTCCGTCATTCTAAGTAAGCTCAAAATAGTTATTTTTATTATATTTATTTATATGTTTCTTTTTTAAGTGAAACTGTCACTGTTAACTAACAACTGTGCCTATCAGTGTAAAGAAATTATACTGTAGGCAACTGCGAAGCAAGCTGTGCGCATCAGCGATAGAGCCTCTGAACGAAGGTGACGAAACCGTCTGATGCGCAGTTAGGAAAGAATGTGCGTTACCGTTGAACCACTACGCACACGAGGACACCGGTGTCACAAGCATAAGAGGATATAAACTTAAGGGAAAATGTGCTTGTAGATAGCGGATGCCTCCGTGAAGAGAGTAACAGAGTAAGCTCTTAGTTAGCCGCTATAACGCTTATTAGCGCAAACACTCACAGATATGCGCATGTCTGCTGTGAAATTCTCCCCCTTCAACACCTCACCTCATCTCATGAAAACAACACTTTACGCTGGAAAATACTGCTTAGTTCTTCCTTCTTTGCCCCACCTTAATCACACTTGCAGTAAATTTTCCGTGCGCTCAACACCTGGTAGAAGTAGATGTGTTGAGCGACTTAAAATGTTGTTTGATCACTTCAGTTTCACTTCGTGACTGTAATCATCTGAGGAAGAGGTTGACAATCACTGTCCCCAACCAGCATTAGTTACCAGTGTTACGAAGCCAATTATATGTAGAAATAGTTTATTGGCAGAGAAAAACAACCACCTGCCACATGAGCTTACAATCTTCCTCACAGCATTCCAACTGTCATTACATGCTCTTGGCATAAGGAGGATACCAAAGGGAACCTAAGGAGGGGTAGAGGGAAAAGGAAACAGAAAGGGAACATAATAATATATAAGGATAGCTGACAAAGCAAGTGCTAGTTATAGCACCCTCTTTATCCATTGGTTTGTTGTTGTGTCATTCACATTTTTCTTCCTCCTACTAGCGCATACTGCCTGGGGCAACTAGTCAGCTCTCTTCAGTGCTTGCCTACCTTTCTGTGAGCGACAGCATTGTGTTTTTTTATAAGTTAACTCACACACAAATAAGTTTTTGGAATGCCAGAGACTACTTTTGAAATGTGTGCTGTTTGAGACTAAAAAATATTTTTGCTTTCAGACTTTTTTTTTATATATATTGACAGCGGTCTGGAAGCTCTCCCGACAATAAAAGCAATGGTGAAACAAATTGAGCATGGGCAACGTAAAATGGCGGGCAGTGAATGATAAATCAAATATCGTTGCCAATGCCCGTTGGAAGAGGGATTATATTACCTCATCTTGCTGGTTTTCCCCAGGTCAGTTTTCCTTCCTGGTATCAAGTTTTGGAGGTCAGAACGAGGGCCACCTTGCAGAAACTGTTTTATCGCATGGCAAAACTGAACCCAGGAAGGGCTTTATCAGAAAAAACCTAGAGTCAGTACACAATTTTCAAGTGGCTCAGAATCCAAAATTGGGGGTATGGGTAGTGGGGGTGGCTAGAGGGGTCAGTGCCCCATCAGTTATTGTTCTGACACCCCCCTTGTTTCCTACCACTGGGGCGACACCTGGAAAAAACAACAGACACTGTCCTCTCAGCCTGCGATGAGCAATGTTACTCCTGTTTACTTTTCACATTTTACTTAATCTTGCAATCCACAGGAGTATTTGCTTTTTCCAGAATGCTGGGCTTCTGTAGGTGTTTTCCTGCAACAGATCACTTGTGTTTAGTGTGCACTGTTAGAAGAGTCGCCTCTATGTATCTGTGTGATTTCAGATTGTGGGCGGGAGTTTATAACAGGCCACGATTGGGAACTGAGAGGTGGTCAGGCCAAAGTTAGTGCAGCCTGCTCACCATGCCCCTCAGTGGGTGATAAAAGTGGTTCAGAATACATGCCTATCCAATCCTTGCCCTCTGCAGAGCACAAAGCGCAATAGTAATGTTGGCCAATTCCAACTGTGATTCTATGCTAAAGTGTTTGAAGAAGGTACACAGCTGCAGAAATATTGACAGGGCAAACGTTAAGAAAATGCAGTGCTTACAGGTCAGTGGATGTGGTGTGTGTGGGGGATGGTAGAGATAGTGAAATGAAGGGGGTGCAAGGAAGTAGATGTAGGAGAAAATGAACAGAGGGTGCTGTAGAGGAAATAGGTGAGGGGTGAGGAATGCAAATTGAGTTTTTCAGAAAGATCTGAGAAGAAAAAGGTCATAAGCGTCTAACCAAAGGGCATATCAGCAACAACCGGCGCTAATTATCGCTCAGCGCTCTTAGCGTGAGGATAATTATCGCCGGGTAACGTGGATTTTAATCGCTGAGATAGCGTGCTATTAGCAACGCTTATCTCCTCAGCGATAAAAATCCTAGCCCTAACTGCCTAACGTGAGATTATCGCTGAAAGCCCAGCGATAATCTCACGTAGTGTGGCGTTAGCTTGCTGATAGGGACTCACAAACTTAGCCATGATATCCACCCTCCATAGGATATCATGGCTAAGTCAGTCCTAAAGCAGGCGTAAGGAAAGTAGCTATAACAGGGGTTATCGCTACTTTTCCTGCCGCTATGCTTCATAGCGTGGGGCTTGATGATAGGAGAAATGTCGCTTAGCGACATTTCTCCTCTCCTGTTAGGTCAGGAACGCCCACTTTGCATCTCATTAGAGATGCAAAGCTGGGCGTTCGGAATCCCGATGCTAAAGCAAGGTTTCACGCGTTAGCGTGGCCTTGCTGATTAGGCGATACAATTATCGCCGCTTTTCGGCCGAAAACGGCTGCAAAAGCGGCGATAATTTTTTATCGCCAGCTTGTAAATATGCCACTAAGAGACTACAGAAGAACGTGGTTTGAAGAGGAGAAAGTAAGTGATGGAGAGACTCGGAAATCCAGTACACCTTTCACAGACCTAAGTGCTTCTTAATTCAGTCTGCTTAAAATATTTAAATGGCTTTATACATATGTGTATATAATATAATAAATATATATATATATACATATATACGTGTGTTTTTTTTTAATTGCTATACATGCACGCACAATCTTCATGATATTCTAGGTGGCCCCACCTAGCCCCTTGTGGGCCCTCCCTAAAAATCACTTCTAGAGGCGCCACTGAGTAAAGAGAAGGCGAAGGTTTGCACCCCAGCTCCTGCTGTTGCTGCCGCCTACTCTCCTGCATCCATGTCTCTGCCAGGTAAGCCTACTGTGCTGCTGCCACCCATGTAGTGCCTCTGTTATAATTTAAGATTGGTGAAAGCATGTTTCACTATGCAACAGCCAAAAAGTTGCCATTGTCAATGCATGTCTCAAGTTTTTTTTTTAAACACTTTCTCTCTTTTGCGGAACAGCTTGGCTTGGTTTTCTGATCTACGCATGCGCGTTTGATGTACGCATTCTGGCTTTCTGGATTTCAAGGGATTCCTGAAGCATGATACTTTTTCTTCAATGAATGCCTTACTATCCCTTCTCTCACGCTGACCTCCAGCCTACTTCCCACACAGTATTTGCCTCCCCTCCAGCCCAAGCATTGCAATTGGTCTCTGCACATCTAATAATCATTGATAAATGAGGATACAATCGTTTGCGAGTGTTGACAAATTATATCGTATGGCTGACCTCTGACCTTGCAATTACTAGCAGAACAGCCATTAAATAACCGGTTGCACAAGATGGTAACTAGAAGGCATCCTTCTCTCACACCCATTGACAACTCAGATTTAACAAGATGTCCCTCTTCACTCGCCCCTTTCCTGGTGCTTCTTTATTGTTGGTGTTCCTGAATGGAGGCAATGGCTGCAGGGGCAGTTTAGACAACATTTTCACAACACGTCGGGTATCAGCCAATGCTTTGTAAGTACATTCCTGCCCTTTTATTGAGACGCAGTGCGTCAAAAGATTGTAAATGAGGCCCACTGTCATTAACATACCAGGAAGCCATTAAGGCATATCCTCAAAAGTTTTACATGCCATCAAAAGACACATACCATATTAGTTCGAAAATGTTTATTGCGATTCACGTGGACCCGAGCAACAAACGGACTCAATAATCTGAGATGGGTAGATTCACACCTACGTACAGTGGCTTTTTCCTACTTTTTCTTGGTTCTCAAATGTCTGAGTTTTCCATTTTTGTAAATTTCCTGGTGGATGCTCATATATTGTATAAACTAAGACAACTAAGACTTGGTCTGTGGACTTTGTCTGTGGATCCACTATGCAGCATACACTATGCACTAGGATCCACTATGCTGCGGAAAATCGGCAATGGGGGAGGTGGGATTGAGAATAGATTTTCATGCGAACACTTTCCCTTGATTGTCAGAAATCTGTGATGACAAATCAGAATAAAATCCTCAGTATTATATAAAACATGGCCACTCTCTGACCTTAAAGGGAGCATGATTCGATGTTCCTGCTAAACTCACCACTGGCACCTTCTTCAAACGTACCTTCATGAAAAAGTTCTGCAATGTGTGAGAAGAAAGATTTAGTGCAAGGTGTGCATCTTAGGAAAAGATGCGCACACAAACACTTTCTTATATCTGAAATGGCATGGGGCCACTTTTCATAGATGCTTTTTTAAATGCTATAAACTAAGCTGAGTTATGTACCATATGGCCTACATCACACTGCCTCCCGAGGTGCATCAAAATATATTGGATTTAAAAGCAGAACAACAGATACGGTGAAATCACAACTACACAAACAACAAGGCAGTAACATGAACAAATCAACGCAGAATTCAGCGCACACTGAGAAAGTGTCAGAAGCATGGAGCACAGTGTATGCCATACTGTAACTGAAGCCACAAATGGTTTGAAAACCAGGGCAGGCGAAGTGAGAAAATCCCTCTTTTCAAACCACATTCTCACTGCCCCATTGCATACCTATCCGCAGAAGAAAGTGTCTACCTGTGTAATCTTCGATTTAGGACTTGAAATTCCACTTCTAAATCAAGGCTACTTTTTTGTGAGAAGAGTACTTCATTACAAAAAATCACTTTGTATTGCAAATGAACTAAGATACACCAAAGCAATAGTTTTATTATGAGAAAAGTAGAACAGCTTCATTTGGCCTGATTCACAAAGTAAACTTAAAATAAGGTTCTGATCTTTTGCAATTCACAAAGGAGTCTCAGTGTATATAAAGATAGGCAGTCGTAAAGATGCTACTCGTAAAATTCCTTTGTAAATAGCAAACAATTGTACACTTACACAAATGCAGTGCTTAATTTGAGCTGGTGGTTATTGTTGCTCAGCACCAGCACTTAGGGCCATATGTAGGTACCTAAATACCGGTCGGTAACGGCCGAAAATCGGTAAATATCCCGTTACCGATCGGTATTTAGGCAATTGAGATGTAGGTGGCTGGATTTCAGGATTCGGTAATTTACCGAATCGGAATTTTAAGAAATCGGTAAAATACCGATTCGGTAAAATACCGAATCCTGAAATCCTATGTAGGGGGCACTCAAGTGAGTGCATTTTTGGTTTCTGGATTCGTTATTTACCACCAACTACAAGTTGATGGTAAATAACGAATACCTTTTAAAAAGCAATTTTGTGCTTATTGAAAAGTCCCATGTGGCAGACATACATGCCCTTAGGGCATGTATGTGCGCCACATGTGCACACATGCACGATTCAGAGGTGCAACAGGGTGTCAATGTGACACCCTGCCACAAATGAATATGCTCTCCCTACTACCGATTCGGTATTTACCGAATCGGTAATAGTGAATGGCTTCCCATTCATTCCTATGGGCCTCCAGGCCCATAGGAATGAATTGGAAGGGATGCATTATTAACGATTCGGTAAATACCGAATTAGTAATACCAAATATTACCGATTCGGTAATAATTACCGAATGTTTACCTACATTCTATTTACCGATTCATAAATACCGAATCGGTAAAATTCGGTATTTATGAATCGGTAAATAGATATTATCTACATATGGCCCTTAGTCATCAAGAACAGTGTTATAGTTTCATAAGCACCTGTTAAGGACGCACTCATTTTTGGTAGGCACTGGCAGATTAAGTGATTTGCCCAGAATCACAGCATGTTGAGCCAACGCTAAGACTTGAGCCTCGATCCCCAGCTCTAAAGTCAGCAGCTCTGGTCATCATGCCGCATCCTCTACACACTTCATGGTTAGTAGTTGGTTCTGTTTTAGGCAGCCCTAACAGGAGAAATGGGCTGGTGTAGGCTGTTTCTCGATGAGAGCCCCGTCACTTATTTATTTTTTACAAATGAACCACCGCACAAAAGTGCAAGTTTACCTTTGAGAATCAGGCCCGTCCCTTAGTATCTTCATCCTTTAAATCTCCATACATTCTACTAGTAGCTAGTAATATTTTTGACTATATCTGCAGTTTACAAAGTTATGGGCCTATGTGCGTAGACCGCACCACGACATTAGAAATGCGCTTGGATTTAACAAGCAATCCAAGTACTGCTAAGCGGTAAATGGTGTGTACTAGTAAGCTTCCAGGGTGTAGCGACCAGACCTAACAGCAAAAGTATGTGAATATGGTTCGACTTGGTGTAGCTACGAACAATTGCCACCTATCACAAAAGGAAAGGACGCAGATGGGATATGCAGGGGGTATGTAAAGACAGAAAGAATGCGTGAGGCAGATAGGCGAAGCAGGATGGAAAGGGATTATAAAACAAGGAACTGGAAACAGAGAGAGAGAGAGGCATAGGTAAGTTGTGAGGCAGCGGTGGGATGAACTGTGACACAGAGAGGGACACTCAGCCAGGCCCCTGAATGAGGAGTCACAAGAATGTCCCACACCGTGATATTTTCCATGCAATGCCTGACGTCACATGACAGTTTAAAATAGAAGCATGGCATTCTCCAATTATTTGCATTTATAATTTTGTCTAAAAATCTAATGTGGGAATTGTTTTAGGAGTCTCAGGCCAGGCAGCAGTGATTGGGCAGAGAGTGGAGCAATAAGAGCCTTTTGGCCTTGGAGTCCAGGGTTTTACCTTACTATTGTTCCCAAAACTGAGGTGTGGCACTACTGCGCCAAACAACATGCCATTTGGAAAGTAGGGGGCATATTTACAAGAAAGTCACCTTGCTGTGCTGCTTGGCAGGAAAAGGTCAGTAATGTGCCGTATTCAAAAGAATAGAGCGCATTCCTGCCTTTGTCCATGCACTCGCGCAGTTTTGGCTGCATAGTACCAATGCAGACACCCTTGCACCATGGTGCTAGAGTGCCTCTGTTGCATGCAGGCTTGTTTTTGTGCAGGAAGGGAAACAGTGCCTACTAGGAACAAGAGATAGTTTTTAATGTAAATTTAGGGGTAGAGGCTGGCCTGAATGGGCTTAGTAATTTCCCTACCCCACACCCAAATAGGCCCAGGGTTTCTGCCCCTGGAAAGTCCACGAGGAATCTGGGATTACATTTTTATATGTATATTTAGCGGTGGGGCAGCCCAGAATGGCCATGCTAATCCTCCCACCCCTAAAAAAACTTAGCCACAGTCTTTCTGATCTGGGTGGGGGGGGGCAGTTGGGGGCAACAGCCCCTGATCTACCCCCCTTGACAGCCCACTAGGATCCAGGAATTTATTTTAAAGTATATTTAGGGGTAGGGCCTGCCCCATTGTAATGCCCCCACCCCACCCACAAATAGGCACAGTCTTTCTGACCCCCTAGGGGACAGATGGTGGTAAACCCACCAGGCACCAGGATTTACATTTTTATGAAAAAGTAGGGATGGGGGCTGCCAAGAATGGGCATGCCAATGCCTCCAGCCCCCCAAAAAACTAACCACAGTCTTTCTGCCCCCTGGGGGGAAAATGGGGCAAAAGCCCCTGATCTGCTCCCCGGGGATGCAGAAAGCCCACTAGGCACCAGAAATATGTTTATTGTCATGTCAGGGAGCCGTTCCTTAGGCGAGAGTCACTCTCCTCTTTTTGGGCGCACATTTTGTCCGTTTCTGTCCCCCTTGGGGGAAGTCCAGCGATATTTTTAAAACCACTAAACACTAGTGAATGTTTCTGTGTGTGTGTGAACTGGAGTTCGGCTGACAGTCTGTGTGTACTGTGATTTGACTTGCTGTGAGTGAACCTGCATGTTGCTGGCAGTGTGTTTGGACTTGCACTTAGCTGGTAATGTGTGTGCGGACTAGCGCTTGGCTGGCATCGTATGTGGACTGTCGCTTGTTTAGCGGTCTGCGTGGATGGCACATGTCTGGTGATGTGCATCGACTCGCTTGGCTGGTGGTGTGCGTGGACTGTCGCTTGGCTGGCTATGTGCTTGGAATGGCGTTTGGCTGGTGTTATGCATGGATGGCGCTTGGTTGTTGGTGTGCAGGGATGCCGCTTGGCTGGCAGTGTGGCTTGTGTGGATCCTCCAGCGTTTTATTACCCAGAATTTCTTGCAACCCTCAAATGTAGCTGAAAAGTCACACTTTCCTCACATCGGGAGACCTGGTGGAACTCTGGGTGGTAGGAAATTTGTGTCATCCCGGTTATCCCATGACTTTCCTACACAGAAATGTGAAAAGTCAGATTTGTTTTGTAAATTTGAGGCTTGCAGTGGATTCTGGGTAAGAAAACATTGGGGATCCATGCAAACCACACCTCCCTGGACTCCCCCGTGTGTTTAGTTTTCAGAAATGTTGGGCTTTGGTAGGTTTCCCTAGATGGCCGTCAAGCCCGGGACCAAAAACGCAGGTGACTTCCTTGCAAAACCAGGTTGTTTTGTGATAGATCATTTTGATGTCTCCACAATATGCTTTGGGCCATTTCATGCTGCAGGCACTAGGCCTACACTCACAAGTGAGGTACCATTTTTATTGGAAGACTGGGAGAAATGCTGGGTGGGTGGAAGTTTGGGCTCCCCACAGATTCCAGTACTTTTTATCACAGAAACATGAGGAAAATGTGTTTATTTTTTTTTTTACAAAGTTTGAGGTTTATAAGGGATTCTGGGTAACTGAACCTGGTGAGAGCCACACAAGTTACCCCATCCTGGATTCTCCTTGGTATTTATGTTTTTTAAATGTACAAGTTTGCTAGGTTTCTGTGAAAAAATATGATGTGTTTGTTTCCTGTCAGCGCTAGGCCTACCCACACAAGTGAGGTACTATTTTTATCGGGAGACTTGGGGGTATGCTTGGTGTGTGGAAGTTTGTGGCTCCCTGCAGATTCCAGAACTTTCCATCACAGAAATGTGAGGAAAATGTATTTTTTTGCAATGTTTGAGGTTTGTAAGGGGTTCTGGATAACAGAATCTGGTGTGAGCTGCACAAGTCACCCCATCCTGGATTCCCCTGCGTGTCTAGTTTTCGAAAATGTACAGGTTTGATAGGTTTACCTAGTTGTCGGCTGGGCTAGGGTCCAAAATCCGCATCTAGGCACATTCCAAAAAAAAGGGTCATCTTTCAGTGTGATATGTCCACGTTGCATTTCAGGCCGTTTCCTGTCGCGGCACTTGGCCTTTCCACACAAGTGAGGTACCATTTTTATCAGGAGACTTAGAGGATCACAGAATAGTCTAGCAAGTGTTATTACCATTTGTCTTTCTATGCATTTCTGCCTTCCAAATGTAATACTGTGTGGAAGAAAATAAGGGGCATATGTATCAACATCACCATTTGCGATTCTCAAATAGCGATTTTTAAAGAATCGCTATTTGAGAATTGCAAAACGGGATGTATTTAAAAGATTGCAAACTTTTTGCGATTTCTTAAAATTCCTTAATTGCGATTAGCAAATTGCGAAATCGCAATTAAGGAATACCTGCCCATTCATTTCTATGGGCCAGGAGACCCATAGGAATGAATGGGAAGTAATTCTCAAATAGCGAATCGCAATTTGCTAATCGCAATTTGAGAATAATTTCAAAGGTGCAAGGGTGTCATGATGACACCCTGATGCACCCCTGAAATGAGCGTGTGTGTGCATATGGCGCACATACATGCCCTAAGGGCATGTATGAGCGCCACGTGGCACCTTGTAAAATTCAAAAAAGTGCATTTTGAAAGGAAATCGCAAATTACCACCAACTGGAAGTTGGTGGTAATTTGCGATTTCTTAAGGATAATTCGCACAACTTGGGTGCTTTTTACATATCATTTAAGAAATCGCAATTTGCGATTTCTTAAATGCTTACGCAAAATTAAGAAATCGCTAAATTAGCAACTCCTTAATTTTGCAATGGGATTTGGCTCATACATCCCGATTACTGATTTTTTAATCGCAAACGCTGTTATTTTGCGAATCGCAGCGTTTGCGATTAAAAAATCGTTTGATACATATGCCCCTAAGTCATTTTTAAAAATACTCTCTAATTCACATGCTAATATGGGTACCCACAAATTCAGATATGCACAAATAACCAGTGCTTCTAAACTCCATATCTTGTTCCTATTTCAAAAATACATAGGTTTCCATGATACCTATTTTTCACTCCTTATATTTTACCAAATGAATGGCTGCATACCTGGTACACAATGACAAACCATTGCAAGGTGCAAGTCAGTTACACTAAGAACCCAAGGTAACCAGACCTCTGGTTCTTGGTGAACCTACAAATCCTATATAGTCGCGCAATCAGAAGGGTCCCATGGACGTAACAACATATTGCTTTATACAATCTACCACACTTAGAAGAAGTTACAGGTGAAAATGTAGGCAAAAATGTCTGTACTTTTTTTTACTCAATTTCATTTTTTTTTTTTTCAACTGGTACTTTCTATAGGAAAACGTTAAGGATCTACACAATGATTCCTTGGTGAATTCAGAATTTGGCCTACTTTTCAGAAATGTGTAGCATTCTGGGATCCATTATTGGCTTCTTACCTATTACCACGAACTGGAAGAAGGTTGAAAGCACAAAAAAAGGAAAAATAGGCTATGTCCCAGTAAAATGGCAAAACTGTGTAGAACTTTTTTGTTGTCTGACAAAAGTCTGCCTGTTCCTAAACGCTGGGAAGATTGTGATTCTAGGACCACAAACCCTTCGTTAATATCATTTTCAGGGAACAAAACAGATGATTTCTTCTACATCACTTTTTTCCCCTAAAAAACAAACTGCGGCTGTATTTTGGCTAATGTCTCAGTCCCGTCCAGGGGAATCCACAAACCCTGGGTACCGTTAGAATCCTCAGGATGTTGGAAAAAAGGACACACATTTAGCATGGATAGCTTATGTGGACAAAAAGTTATGGAGGCCTAAGTGGGAACTACCCCAAATAGCCACAAAAAGACATGGCATGGGGAGGCTTTGCATCGAAAGGGTAAAATGTGACTAAAAACTACATTCAAATGGAAAGGTGAAACATTAGTACAAACATTTCATTAATCCATTGTCATTTCTAATGTGGATACATGTCAATTGTGTGAGGATGATTTATTCAATCACCTAACAATAAATGTCATTTTAGAACAGTTGAGGCACACATTATATATGAATTGTCTGATCCTACAGTGAATGCACTTAAATAATGATGTCAAGTGCAACACTGTACATTAATATCATTAGGGCACATAGAGAACTAAGTTCCCGTTTATACTGTGTATTTGTGAAGTATAAGGGTGGAACCAAAAATTACGCTGCTCCACAGACCACCAATTCTACACTAACCTGTGCTATTCCAACAAGATGGCTGTGTGAGTGAAACACTTGCTGCTGAGATATGTGGTGATCTGCAGGGTTGACTCGGATTTCTGGGGACGACTCACAGCAAGCACGGCTCAGCCTTCCATCCTTTTGAGGTTGGTAACTATAGTATCATCAAATATTCTAACAGTGAAACCTCTAATTTACAGCATTTAAAACAGTAGAAGCTCAAGAGTGCTGTCATTTGATGATGTCTTGATAACTGTTGACCCACGATGATCTCAATGATTCATAGAGATCTTGATGAATCTAAGCATTAAGAGCCCTTTTCTTCATCTTCTGCTCTATCGACTGTAAATTCCCCAATCCTTTATAGCAATGCAGACATCTGTAGCTAGATTTATGCCATGTAAATCAAATACCGAAGTTTGAGCTCCGCTCTTTGAGGTTTGCTAATATGCCTCAGTCCATTTTCTGCACATTTCATGTGCAGCAAACCTCAATGGTGTGTGTGATCCGCGCTGATTCTGGGTTCCAAAAGTGTGTTTTGGGCAGTGTCAGTCAAATTCACTCAAACATTAATCTTGAAATGGTATGCTTTCCAAACCAGTGACCATGGCATAATGTTATTGCAGCCAGTGGTGGCTGACACAAATAAATACTGGTGAGGCGTGTGGAGGAGGCATGGAAGGGGAGGGGGCCGGCAGGAAGCGCGCGGCGGGGGGTTAATAATAGAAAAAAAAAACTTACCTTGTGCTGCCAGCCGCTTCACACTCCTCTGCTGCCAGTTACTGGTCCCAGCAGTCCCTGGGACAGCCTCACGACTCCCCATCCAATCCCCATGTTGCTCTCAAGCATGAAAGCAGCGTGGGGATTGGCCTGAGCGGGCTGGATTAACCTCACTCAGGCACAGAGAGTCTATGCTGTTTCTCCAACTGCGATACAGCTGGGTTGGAGAAACCTAAGTGTGCATGTCCTTTTGGCCGACCTCAGACGGGCGACCAAACTGACATGCGCACTCAAAAGTGCACATATACCTCTACTTCTTCCCCCTCCAATTGCCTGGCCCGCCCTTCCCTGCACACACTGGCTCAGCCAGCAGCTCAAAAATAAAACAATAGTAAAATATTGTTTTATTTTTCAGCTGCTTGCTCTGAGCCAGTGGGGCGACGCTCCTTGGCCATTGCAGATGAGCCACCACTGATTACCGCCATTTCTGCATGCAATTTCATTGGCCATGTGCTTAGATTATCACATTGAAGGCAAGAGATGGAGCCCATAAACTCCTGTGTGTTGTGATCTGCTGCTTCAATCGTTGTAATGCCCCACAGTGGCAAGTTGAAGTACTGCCTTTCAAGGAGACAGTCTGAGATACAATAAACTCTTCAGGAGGTATGTACACAGAGTATTGTGCTGTCATCTTGTTCATTTAACTGAATCATTTAGCAGTGTTCATCCACACTCAAGGGTCCACTTGCATTAATAGGCAGTTTTTCCAAAGGGCAGATCAAGTTATGTTTTGTTGCAGGGTTTCGGTCTCCTCTGTGCAGGCTGATGGAGAATTGTAGAATAGCTGTGGTGGAAGAGAGAGGAAGATCCACATATTACTGCCTACCTCTTTTGTATTGAAAGCGATTATCGAATGTATGTTTACTACTTCAATCACTTAATGTTTGATAACTGTGTATTATGAAGCGTACTGATTCCCTCGTGGATCATTCTTTGTTGACTACTTGTCACCTATGCTAACCAGGTACTATTATCTACCTCCTTTGTACTGAATTGCGAATACCGAATGTATGTATACTACCTCAACCATCTAAGGTTAAATGATTGTATATTGTAAAGCACTCCGATACCCTCGTGGGTCAGGTTCGCGCTATATATAACTTTATAAATAAATAAATAAAAATCTATGCAGCACCTGATAGACTATGTTAATTTACTAATCAGGTGGACTCTTTTTGTTAGATTGCAGCCCCTATGCTGCATGTAAAAGGAAGAGTAGACCACTCCCATCCCCTGGTTGTAGGTAATTGAGGTGCTAAATCTCCTGATTTAGCAGGGGAGTGTCTAAAGCAACGGAACTCAGCACTAAAGGGACCACTCCTGTAATCCACAATATCAGCTGTTTTGATGGCTTTGGCAGTGGGCCAATAATGGCCCGCTTGTTTCTGCGCTCTACAAAGCAGGGGTGGTGGTTGGAAGACCCACAGGTGTGTAGAGAGTGCCTAACTTACTCCCTGGAGGTGAATGTGGACCAGTTTGGGGAGAAAGAATAACACTACAACCCTGCTAGGGTAAGTATCAATTGACCTCAAGTTGACCTACGATGTGAAGCCCAGGGCCTCACTGGCCGTAGTGGGCACCTGGCGTTTCCCCTGTGGGCCGCCAGGGTGGGGGGCTGGTTTTGGACCACGGGGCCGTTTTGTTACCGGGGGGGCTGGTATTGCAGGAGTGCTGCAATATTGGCCCCCCTGTCACAAAAGCAGCTGCAGTGCTTTCCATGTGCAGTGCTGCCCCCCACCCCCAGCGGGCGGCCCGACTCAAATGCCAAGGCCAGTTTGAGTTCCCTGTCCAGCCCTGGTGAAGCCGCCCTCGAACCTTTCATTGACATTTGAGTTTTAGCATCTCATGACTGCAGTATGAGAAACTACATCTAATGGTTGTGCCTCGGGTTGCTACCTGCCCGTTTGTTTACTGGCATGACCAGTATTCTAATGTCCCCGTCGGTTCAAAAATTAGGAAAACCACCTAAATTTATATTTTTCCCACTGATCTGCACACAGGTAAAACAATAAATATAAAAAGAAGCATTTTAAATGTGTTCTGAAGCTGTCTTAATCATCTATGACTGATAATTAAAGTAAACAAAGAAAGAAAGGCAGTGTTAAAAATGAAACCAGCCTTTACATAGACAGTTCCTTTTAAGTTGCCTGTCCGGGCCTTGGCAGAATCTTAAAACCTGAACGTATGGCCAATATCTTTCTCTGGGAAAGATGGCAACCCTTAATGGGACAGACCTGAGATTTGTAATGCCTTCAGCTGATTTGAAGCTAAGTTCAGGGGCAGCGACAAGCCCCGCGCTTGTCTTTATTGGCTCTGACACTCAGACCGATTCTGCAATAGAGTGATGTGACATAAAGGTGCCTTTCGCTGATCCACGCACCGAGCAAGTGCACAGTAATGAGAACTGATGGTTAAAAGAGATGCAGAAACTGGGTCTTAGCAATCTTGAGAGGTCCCTAAGGACAGCTTGACACACATAAATACACATTGCTCTTAGTATACTTTCAAGTTCACTCTAGTTAACTTCATTTTCTGCCCCAGATGTTAAAAGGATCTTTATAGAAAAATAAAAAGCGTCCTGTTTCTTCACCAGTCCGAGCAGCTGCGATTTGAAAAGCTCCCACTGATAAAAACAGAAGGGCGGGTTGGAGATATGCAGAGCAGAGTCCATCTGCGGGAATGATAAATGAATCACCTCACAGATTAGCAGGCGGCGGTGCGTGGTGTGACGCAGGGGTCAGCGGCTCGCGGACCGGAAACGCTTTCTTCTTTACCGCCACCATGGGCTCTCGATACACTTCTAAAATACCCTCAGACAGGCACTGACTCGCTTTTGTTCAGTAAACTCACAATGGCTCAGAATGGTAATCTTTCTAAAACCTTGATTCATGAACGCCCTTTCTTAGATTATGTAAAGTTGTGGTGGGCCTGAGGCCGGGGGCCCACACCCTTAATACCTGAGCAAACGAACCAGTATGTGGTTAGGGAACTGGCCCAGGGCACGTGCGCCCACCCTTTTATGGGTCACCTGACTCGTGACGCCTGTGTTGGATGGGTGTGGGATGGCTTTTAGCACTTCCCTTAGGGAGAGGGCTTTATCATCACGTGTCCAGCAGGACACTTCATTTGTATTTCCTAAAACAAGTATTAGATGAAAAAAAACAGTAATATGAGATCCCTGTTTTAGACTAATATGAGGGGATTCTCACAGAAGGAAGCATGGCACACAGAGCCCACTATTGCCCAAAGCTTTCAATATTCCGGACAGAAACTGAAGCACCGCAGTGAAAATGCGATTTACTCCGTTTCATCGTGCGTGTTTTGACCTCTTTCCATTCCCATAAGTTACAGGTTCACAAAGGTGATCGGTTAGAGAAGATGTGTTTTGCACCAGGGTGGCTGAGTGTCACATTCCAGAGGCTCTCCTAACTCGGAGAGCCGGCGATATGAAGGGAAGCCGGGGCACCTCTGGGCTTGCGTTGCTTGCCCCGGGCCTGGGGGTCAGCCGGGGACGAGGCTTGGCTGCATGGGCCATGGCTGTCACCCCGGAAGCTCAAATGAGGTCAGGTAGAGCGAGAGGTAGGTCACAAGCAAATCTCCTCCTCTGACTCATCTACACTGCAGTTATTATGCGGTCCTCTGCCCTGACCTAAGGCACTAGAAGTCCTTTTCATTTGGGTTGGAATGTGAGATTGGAAGAGGGTCAGTGCTTTAAATGGGAACAAGTAAGTCCAGGTACTCATTAATATGAGCTAGAGGTGTGGCAAGTGGGCGGGGCTAGGGGCGGGGCTAAGGGCAAGATATGAAGATACATAATGACTTTTGTACCCGATGCAGCACATATCAAAACACATGAGAAATTCGTTTATGTAATCAAAACATAACTCATTACACAAAATGAAAGCCAAACAGGATGATATGTTAACAGTTCCTTGTTTTGCAATATTTGCTGCTTCTTAATGCCATACTGTTATTTGTTGTTGTTTGGCACAATACTATATACTCTCAAGCATGCACACACACACACACACATCACATACACACACACACAGAAACAAGCAGACATGTACACAAAAGCATTCCACCCATTCCCTTTAAAATATCTCCTGAGTGTCCCGATTCTCTTCCTCTTTCTCTCACTTTTCTCACACACAAAAACAGGCACACACAAGTTGGCAAGCACACAGACATAAGCAAACACTCACACAAAGTCTCAGGTGGGATTAAAGCCATTTTAAACTCCTTGCCTCCCACAGCTTTCTAAATTGCCACTGTCAGTGTGCTGCCTCCGTACCTGTGTTTGTCCAAATGCACACAATGGTGTGAATGTGATTAACAGCATAGGGCCTAAATGGGCCCTCCACTGTCAAACACAATGTGATGGTGAACACAAGGACCTCATTTACACACCTGATGGAGAGGAGCGGGGGTGAAGGAGGCTACGGCACTTTCAGCTGAATGGTCGTTGTGCCCCTGATCAACGGTGCAGGGTCTGTCTGGACCTTGCACCATTGATCACCGCATGATGCAAGGCAAGTCCTCTCAGACCCCTGCAGTCTCGGGGCTTTCAAACGGACGCTGCTGGAAACTCCAGCAGGGACCCTGCAAAAGGATACTTCGCTTAAAAGCTCCTGAGAAGCAGAGCGGCATCTACCCTGTGCTAGAAGAGATACCTAACCGGAGCCTGCAGTGCCATCTATTTGCGTACCGGTACTCTCCCTGGCTAAAGAGAAGTGCCGGTACTGACGGCCAGAAAATTCGGAAGTGCTGGTACTCAGTACCGGTAAGTACCGGCCCATTTAAAACACTGAAGAGGGTGATTATCCTTAGATGCTATTGACCTTTTTATCACCACCAGAGAGCCATAGACAGAACACAGTCATTATTAATTCATACACCCCACCCTGAGTAAGGGTAGGGAAACTTGATTCCATTGGTCCTTAAGAAACGCCACAGATCCCTCCTGGACCATGAAGGCGTTAAACATGTCAACCTTCTAAGCACTCTACACTAGATTGTCACGCTTTGTAAAACTGCCTCAACAATTCACACCTATCTGTTTTTAACCATGCCAAGGGGACCCCTGAGTAAATATACTACTGGGTACCTTTTCTTTTAGGTAGTTTTATATCACTTTTTCACTATGTTCATTACTTTGAGGGGCCGCAGTCGGCGGGGTCCGAACAGGTATGGTGAGCTTCTAAACTGAGCTCAGTGCTGCCATGCATGGGAGGAAAAGGGGGAGCGGCGGACAGAGCAGCCGGATCAGGGCTGCATTTTACTGTAGGCGTGAGAGACGAACCAGAAGTGGGCTTTGATTGTATCTCTGGCATCGGTGGGCCCAAGGCACCATATTCATCTGGCTGGATGCACATACATCCAAGAGAGGACCCTTTTTTACATACAATTACAAATCATTATACTGATATGCACACCATGTGTTGCTGAAGGATCAGATTGATGCATGTTCTGGTCTTTGCACCTGGGGAGAGTTCACCCATTTCATATATACTTTCATATATGGGGCTGTTTTTTGGAACTGCCTATTGATTGCAGGTGGGTGGAAGAGACACACTCTCTCCCTCCTGGGGGGAGGGGGAGCAGAAGAGGTGCAATTATCTTAGTTTAAAAAGGGGTTTAGTGATTCATCTGTAAATTGAGGAGGCATAGTGTCAATGGGGTGGGCTCATTTTGCCACTTGATGAGGACTGATGAAGGTGTCATAATCTGCTGGGCTGATGGACAGGTGAATGTATGTTGATGCCCCTGGTTCTGCTATGCTGGTTGGCAGGTGATGATGAGATAAAGATGCATGTTCAGCTGTGTTGATTGACAGGGAAGGCTGTGCAAAGCCGCATGCTCTGCCCTTTCTGATGGACAGATAAGAGTGAGGTGCGACTGCACATTCTGTCTGGATGATCAAGTGACGGAGTTCTAAGCAGGATATTCTCCACTGATGATCAGGTGGAGGAAAGGTAGCATGGCCGAGCGGTCCAAGGCACTGGACTAAGGCTCGGGTCTCAAGAAATGTTTTAAAGTTAGATGTTCTGCTGCTCCAATGGGCAGGTGAAAGTGCTGCAAGGTACATGTGGTCCCAACGGGATGGTGTTATGAAGAAGGGCACATATAGTTGAGTGAATTTACAAAGTTGTCAGTTTTATCTTTAAAAATCAGAGGTTGACGATGGTGAGGGGCAACTTGTCAATGTAGTCATGTTTAAAGGTACACGTTATAATGGGCAGGTGAAAGTGTTGTACAGATGCACGTTCTATTGCTCTAGTGACACAGGAAATGTAATAAATAAAGTTGCATGTTGTTATGGGAGATAAGGATTACAAAGATATGCAGTGATTTTTATGGTGAGGGTAGGTGTTATAATGCTCCGAGTCTGCTGTGCTAATTGACAGGTAACTGTGTTCTAGGGCCACATGTTCTCTTGTTTCTGATGGACAGGTGAAAGTTACAAAACTCCATTTTTTGTGGCTTCCAAAGGACACACGAGGGTGTTATAAACCTGCATGTTGTCCTAATGGACAGGTGATGGTGTTATAAACTATGCGGCCCTGAGAGGCAGGTGAGAGGGATATTCCTGTGGAATTGAGTGGTTTTTTGGTTAGTCCCAATGAGGCGTATTGTGGGATCGATCGCCCAGGATAATTATGGTCATGCATATTGTCAGATTCCAGTAGACTAGCCCTACAGTAGCTCAAGGGGCTTGTGAAGGTTGGAGGGCTGCAACCAGAAGCCCAGACTCCCCCATAGTCATGTTGATACTGGCAAGGACCATGTTCAGCCTTAAGGGTGTTGGCAGGTCACCAGCTGAGACCCGCCGATAGTAGGGCAGCCTCTGCCTGTCGGTCTATGGGACATGGAGTGTAGGTGACCCTGTGGCAAAGAACAGGAGGGTCAGAAGTGGTGGTGGACAGCTCGCGGATATCCAATGGCTCCTTGAAGGTCACTGTTACCCATTTTGAGAAGGAGGTAATGGGATGATGTTTCCTCTCCCAACTCAGCACCAAGGAATGATTGCTGTCCGCTGGAGAATCTTGAAGCCACTCACTAGGTGCCCGGCGGCCAGGGGCACAGTAGGACCCCAGGGGCAGCTGGGGTTAGAGCCACAGAGTGTGGTTTGCCTTGATTCTGGAGTGGCATAGCCACTTCGGTGGCAGAAGTCTGGTTGGCGGGATACGCAGTTTTTTAAGGACAGTCAGGTGGAAGTCTGACTGTTACAAGCGCTATGTGAGATGGAACATGTACATGTTCTGGCCTTACATTTTCTCATCCTTTACAGTGTTCTCCTGTCAACGCAGGTGGATGACATGATTAAAGTGATGTGGCTGATGGATACTTCATTGCTTAGTGTAAACACGAAGACGAGCGGGGGTAACGCAATGTGGGCAATGATGGCCGGATATCAGTAAATCTTTGCAGGAAAGGGGGGCTGCGCCAGGCCACTGGACAGCTACACTGGTCAGAATATTGCCCCGGAGGTTTCTGCTTCCAGGGAAGGTATTTGTGCACTTGTGAGACAATGATTGGGTCTAGCTAACACGACAAGGCGTATCTGAACATCCTGTATATGGAATGTGTTTGGCAGGCACAGGGTTACCCCAAGATCATTAATGGCATGGTGCAAATGGGATTGTTGGTAAGTCAGTGGGTGTAGGGGGTGCCGTAAGGAGGTATGCTATGGGAAGCCAGGCCCCCCTACACACAGGCGCAGGGTCCTCAATGAGATGGCAGCATGGTTGAACAGGAAGGTTGTTAAGTGTTGGACACAGCTGGTTTATCACCTATACCTCAGGGAGGCATCAAAGGTGAACGTTTTTTCTGGTAAGATGGGGCGCACTTATCAAAAGAAGGTAATGCTTAGTTTCCAGTGAGTGGGCTTGCCTGGAGTGGCCAAAGCACGCGGTACGGGGGGCGAGATAGTAGGTGAACTATGCTGGCCTGTAGAGGGTGAGGTCATGATTGGTGAGGACCTTTCAGGCAAAATACCATTAATAATAACATTGGTGTCACTGAACCCTCCAAGGCATGCTGGCAGCAAGTTGAAAGGAGGTTGTAGTAGTGCAGACGGTTGGGGGCAGTCGCTGACACGCGATCCTTACCTGTCAACCACCCGTGCAGGTGCAGTTGGAGCAAGCTACCACAGGCCTTGGGGGAGTGAGGAACTTTGTTGTAGGGGTGCCCGAGCGAGGTATCCTAAGGGCATCCAGGCCCCCTGCATAAGAGCTCCTGAGGTGGGAGAGCTCCAGGCACGTGAGAGGGCAGGTGTGGTCCTCCAATAAGGAGGGACCCATCCTCTGGACGGGGGGATTAAGAGGAAGGGTCACCGAACCAGTCATGATCTCACTTGGAATGTTTGTTTGTTGGTTGCACAGGGATAAAACTAGTTATGGATAGGTGACTCCCATGTACTAGAGACTCTGTTAAGGCTAGATCTCACTTATAAGCAAGATGTAAAAAATGTGGTTACTGTGAAAATGTTTGATGTCTAATAATTCTTTGTGTGTGAAATAAATACGGCTGGGGGTTGTACTACCTCCTAACCTAAAGAAGATCTAGCCTCAGGCATTATGATTGACATTGGTGGTTTGATGGGGAGGGGTAGGTTCCATGGGCCATCGGCAACTCCCTGGCCACATAGGGATTGCCAGGGAATACAACTGCAACGTCCTCACTTTTGGTTGCAATCTCTACGTCTTTTTAGCAACTCTCATCCAATCATTTAATTCTGTAAAGTGCTGTGGTGTATGGCACTGTAGAAATGCAATACTTTAAACAATAAACTGTCCCCTCACCTGGAAATTGCTCCACTGGCCCATGGTGGCAAAGGGGTTCAATTTCATAACCCTATGTACAAGCTCTGCATACTGAGGCAAATGACTGGAATATCTCATGCAGCTGACAGCTCCCCTCATTCCCTGAGAGAAACCTTCTGACCTCCTTATCCATCTTTCTTGTCCCAGTACCTACAGAGTGTGCTCTGTCACATGGAATAGATAGACTTTACCTACCCATGAAACAAATTATGACAAATAGAGGAACGTCAACGTCAACATGATGCCTAACTTAAGCCACCCCTTACCACCACAGAGATATGTATAAGTGTTTTTCCGTTTGTCTTATTTATTTGTTAATATTTATCTGTTTTGTATGTAGTAAGCAGCTGTGTCATAGGCAGTGCTTGGTTGTATAGCGTGTCGAGTTGGTATCTTATGGCATCAAGGTTGTTCCCCTGGTCAATTTATTGTGTTATTCATTTCCCTGACACATGGAGAAAAAAGGGTCCATGCTCTCCTTCCCCTGCACCTTCTATGGCAGTGATACTGCAAGACTTAGGATGATGTGAAAGGTGTCAAATATCCCCTTTAGAGGGTCACAGGTAGGAGGGAAAACCCACAAAGGGGGAAAAAACTCATTTGCCAATGCCAGTCACCCAATTCCTCCTACCATCAGGATGGAGAAAGTAGCCAGGCTACACAAGAGAAGGTCCCAGAAGAAAAATGATAACTACTGCTTGAATAAAAACATCAGTGACAAAAATAGCAGCAATGAGAGAAGATAGTAATGAAAAATCAGGGAATGAATGGCGTAGTGACGTATTTTCTTCTCATGCAGCCAGCGCTTATTTGAGCAGTGGTTGCGGGTGGACCCCTTGCCACTCATTTGTCTGGAGTTGCACTACTTTTTACTCATCTGAGTTTGATCCAGCAAGAGAGAGAAAAACCCAACAGGGGAAAAGAAGAAAGAACAGAAAGATAGAAAAACAATGACAATGAAAGAAAACAGAGAGTAAAAAGACTCTGAAACAGTGAGATTAAAAAAAGGTAGTAAGTGTCTAGTGGTGGATGAAAGAGACATGAGGTCTAATCAGGACTAAGCAACCATGGTATTTGTCATCCTGTCATTTGATATGCCAGCCATAGGATTCTGAGCAAAACTTTGGGCCGCGGTACTTAACTTTTTACACATTAATCACTGCATGCAGCCTTCTTTAGATATGCTTAAAGCAGGAACAGACAGCACATACAGAGACTCTAAAACATCTTGGATTGGGGGATAGGCTTCCTTCAATGTACAAAATCTTGGAAATGGCTATATACAAGATTTGGGTCCACCCCTTTCCAAGAGCTCATGACTTCTGACTGATGAGGAAGAAGAATCCCAAGTATGACACCCTGTGCGACATGCAGAATTTCTGATTGCAGCTACCACTTTTGGTGCTCCGCCCTGCAGATGACTTGCAGAAAACCACTCCAGATCATGGTGAGCACAAAAGCGCTAGAATGATTCAGGAGTGAGGATGCTCAGCATTGCTCTGAGCAAGACGTTTGCCAACACACATTGCTGGAGAGCATGTGAAGAACTTTTTCACCTTCTGAACCCAGCCATTCCCTCTTCTGAACCCAGGGTAATGATTGTACTGCTTTCTATTAATAATGAAACAACAGGTTGGATTAGTATCATATATTCCTTTTTATATTTTATGTGTAGCAGCAGGAACATTAGCAAACTGTTCTTCCATTGTGGCACACCACAACGTTTGACATTTGAATGTGCTAAGGGACAGTACAAATTTCGCAAAAATCTTTGCTAATGTACCTGCCCTTTGCAGGACAAAACTGTTTGGCACTCAATTTGAAGAGGTGCTCAAAATATCTACAGAATGTTGGAAGTTGATGATTCTTCTCCTTCCTGTGAGAAGAGACTGTGGGATTGGACCCAGAGGAGATTTCAGTCCTCCTCCTGTGACAGTTTGAGGTTGGTGGGTTCTCTTTTTCTGTCAAGTCCTCCTCTTCCCTCAAAAGCATGACTATCCTTTGAATCTTCGGAAGAAGAGTGTGTATTGCGAGGTCCACTTCAGAACAAGTTCTTGGAGTTTCTCTGTGTCAGATAACCCAGAACAGCTACATGATTCTGTTTACGGAACCTCCTTTGGTTAACCTCGGAGGCTCAGGACAGCTCGCCAACATCTTGAAACTCTGTTAGTATATTCTAGACATTGCCAAAATGTTGAAACTTGGTGTTCCAGTTAGGACTGTGGATCTTTATTAGTTTTTTGTTGGATTGGACCTTTAGAATGTGCAATGTTATTATTTGCTTATTATTTGGTTTCCTGCCTTCTCAGATGTCTCATGATCCTCTATCCAGTCTCTTTTGGGACCTAATTTTAGCTTTAGAAAGATTGCAATATTCTCCTTTTGAATTTCTTCATACTGTATAGACTTAAAGTTTCTCTCTGCCAAAGTACTCTTTCTAATTACTATTTGCTCAGGTTGAAGTGTGTGAGAAATCAGTGCTTTACTGTATGAGGAACCTTTTCTTCATTTCTATTGGGATATGGTTGTTTTTTGACCTTATCAACCTTCCTCCTAAGATCCCATGTTACTTTCATGGCTCTCATGCCAGACTGAGAGTTTGGTGAATGGGCTACTCCATCAAAAAAGTGATGGATATCCTGCTTATTTTCTTTATAGGTGTGTTAGACCTGGCATCTTTAGGTGTGGTTTCCCCTGTCTTTTTGCTCCTGACCTACTGTTTTTGACTGTGTGCTCAGTGGCAGTGGCCTATGAGTTTGTCCATATTTTTAGGGGGTCCACAATTCAATTCAAAATAATTGACCGTAGATATAACAAGAAGAGTGGATTAGGTGTCGACCTTTTGGTCTCTATCGTGTCCAATCAGGGAGACCATCTTCAGGACAAGGAAGAGTCGTATGTGATTTCTTGACCCCTTAGTAAGCCTAGACGATTCAAATACTCAATGTAAGCGTCTTCAATTGATTCATAGAATTGAGGAGTAGATATATATCAAATGACCCCTCAATGTAGAAAAAGATAATAAACATCTTGTATAAAAGGTTTCTGCGGCATCAATGATACTGTCAACATGGGAGATCTCAGCTGATTTTAGAAAATATTTTCTCTAATCAGCTGAAAATAAGGACGAACTAATAGGCTTATTCTAATGAAGATGGATTGTATGCATTGAGAATCAAGATATTTTTGTATATGTAATATATATGTTTTCTGTTATCAATGTATGTCTATTGATTTAATTGTTGTTTTTTCTGTACCCCTATTTCTATTTTTTTTTTTTTTTTTTTTTGAAACCGTTTATTACAAAATTCAAAAAATATACAGAGATGGGCCTACAACCTTCAGGCCGGCCGCTAGCAAGCAAGAGGAGCATTGGATACAAACAATAGCGCCCATGCCGCGGCAAAGGGAAATGCACAGGAGTTAGAAGCGGTGGTAGCCACACCATACGGGCACACATAACGGTTTCATTTTAATATAAATAACAACAAAAGAACAAATCCACAAGGCAACCCACAATCGGTAACAACAGCGTGTGCTCCCCTAGCGGGGGGGACCCTACCAATCCATAGGAGTAGCAAGGGGGGGAAAAAGGGCAAGACTGGGATTAGGTGGACTCAGTGCCCGGGACCGGGGAGATAAACTGGCTAAGGGGATGGGGCCGGTGACGGATCGGGCAATAACGGCGGGGTACAGATTCCCCCGCGGTAGGCGTTCCAGGGGCCCCATACGTTCACCCATGTCCCAGGCTTACCTCTCGCAACATACACCACTTTTTCCCGAAACATGCACCAATCCATGTTATCCTTCCATGCCGAGACAGTCGGCGACCTCTGGGAACCCCACAGTTGAGCTATGTCGCGTTTGGCTACCATATATCCCAGAGTCACCCACCGCGTCTGTGGTACCGAGTAGTCGGTTGGCTCCCACACATTCAACAGGCATCTCCTCGCTTCGGGCAGCAGCGACACACGCGTAACCACCCGCAGGACCTCATGCACACCACGCCAGAATCGCTCCACCTCCGGGCATTCCCACAAAATATGGAAAAAGGTCCCCAAAGAACCACACCCACGCTTACACAACCCATCTACAGCATATCCCATACGCAGTAGCCTTGGCCCCGTGACATAGACCCTATGGAGTACCTTGAGCTGGACGAAGCGAAGGCGGGCCGGTATGGCCACCTCTTTCGGGGAGGCCACCGCCGATACCCAGTCCTCGTCATCCAGCTCCAATCCATCGGCCACCCATGCCTCACGAAGGTTAGTCAGCAGTCCCGAGCGGTCATTGATAAGTTTTTTATAGATCAATGAAATCGTGCTGTCCGGTACATGTCCATCTAGCACTCTATCCTCCAGAGGGGAATACTCCGGGATGGCCTATTTCTATTTTTTAATGTAAAATTAATTACTTCTTCTTATACACCCGTTGATTGCATATGTTGTTCTTTATAACATTCTTTTTCGATCTGAATTAATGTCAGATATCCCATTAAGTGAAATTATATGACACTATAATTAAGATATAATTACTTTGAGTAATGGTTCTTGAATGAATCCCTTGTTGGCAATCTTACCTATTCACTTTTAGAAAGTGGGCATTTTCTTGTTTAGCCATTCTGTGCCTCTGCCTGTCAGTAGAATGCACGTCACAGTGACTGTTGTGCATTGACTCTAGATAGTCACATAAACGGAGCTGAGGTATACCTTGCATATCCTGATGGGCCATCACTAGGCCGTTGAGCCTTCCTGAGATAGAGTAGTGGGGGGAGTTGCCACTGACACCTGAATAGGGCTGTGCCTGTCCTCACCCAAAGCTGTCTTCACCCCGCTGTATTGGGTCTGGAGCATGGGAAGACTGGGTCTTGTGCACCACAAAGACTTTCCTTTGAAGTTTGCCTACTTCAAAGGCAGAAAGGGGTATAACTATTCTGACAACCCAAAATCAGAAGGCTTCTGGACTAAGGATATTCTGCCAGGGAGAAGAACTGGATGCTGTAGAGGGAGACGAGCCAGGACTCACGCCTACCGCCCGTGATCTACCTTTCATCCGCTGACTCTTAACGGAGATGTCAAGCAGAAGTAATTGACCGAATGTCTGGAACTCATCGTGCTAATGCTACTAACTTGAGAACTGCATTAGATGTCCTGAGAATTCTAGACACCTCTAAGAGGGAGGTTACTGTGTAAGATACCCACGCTCTCACAGAATTTCATTTTGAGTTGCCCTGAATAACTGTCTTCTAGGCTGTCACGCTGTGAGAAAGTGCCATCTTTCTTGCATGGTATGCCCCCACTTTTTGCTGATTTGCTGAATGTACTTTGACTGTGTGTGCCCTGGACTCCTGCCAATCAGATGCCCAGGGCCTATGTTCCTTCCCTAAACAAAAACCTCAAAACCAAATTGGCAAACCCTTGCCACATGTCAGCCCCTGGTAAGTGGTACCCTAGGTACCCAGGGCCTTGTGACCAGGGAAGGCCTTTAAGGGCTGCAGCACTCGTTGTGCCACCCTTAGAGGCCCTGTACCCTAACACACACACACTGCCCTGGCAGGCTGAGTGTCTGGGTACAAGACAAAACAGAGAGACGACATGGCACACATCCCTGTGTGCCGTGCCCACAACCTACACTGCCCTGGCATACATCAGCCACCCCTCTAGCTGGGTACCCTATGCCAGTGGTGTGGGCACAGAGGCAGGGGCCCTGTGCCCCTACAGTACCCAGGTCCATTCCTGGGCCCTGTATGTGCAGTGCTGCCATTTAAGAGTACATGGTGCTGGGAGCTTGTCAAACACGAACTCCACAGCACCATAATGGCAGCACTGAAGACTCAGAAGTTTGGTATCAAACTGCTCAGCACATTAAATCCACACTATGCCAGTGTGGGATTTAATGTACCAAGCACCACAGAGGGCATCTTAGAGAGGCCCCCCTGAAACCTAACCTACAATCCACGTCTGTTCTGAGGCTGCCTAGGCTGCCACACAGCAGACATGTTGCTGGACCCCTGGGTAGGAGAGCCCCTGCTCTCCTGGGTCTGCAACAATGCACATCCTGGGCGAGGTGCTAAATTTCCTCCCCCAGGATGGGCAGGGGGAAGCTTCAAAGGCATGCCGCCTCTGTGAGCTTCCCCAGGCCACTGCAACCCCCCACTCTGGCGGGAAGCTTGGCCGGAAACCCCAAATAAGGACAGGGGATGTGCCAGCCTGCCAACCTCACCCCTCAGGTGGGGGAGGCGAGGTGAAGCACATCCCCGGGCTCTCGCCATCTTGAAGATGGGGAGCCCTGCCCAATCGGGATTAGGCTACTGCCCCCCTCCCACAGGAGAGAGGCAGGATAGGGGGTGTACCCACCCCAGGACAGGGACCCATTGGTACCTGCCCTTCACCTACCTGTAACGCCCCTAAATCTAGTATTTAGGGGCACCCTGAACCTTCCTTCCCCAGATTCCAGATTCCAAAATCCGGAGAAGAGCTAGAAGAAAGAAGACCTGCCCTGCAGCTGCTAAGAAGAGGAAGACACCAACTGCTTTGGCCCCAGCCCTACCGGCCTGTCGACCCTCAAACCTGCTCCTGCTCCAACCCGGCATCTCTTTGGCAAGCAACCTCACAAACCCCGGAGGACCTGGCTACCTTTTGACTCTAAACCCCTGGGACTCCCATGAGTAGAGGTTCTACTCAAAATCTACTTCTAATCCCTGGTAGCAGCCCAGAACCGCGAACCCAGCACACTCTGCACCAGCCAAGCCTGGCCTGTGCCGGAGTGAACAAAGACCACGAGGACGACCCCACGGCGACTGTGACCCCGAGTCCGGCACCCAAGGACCTCCCTCGACACTCCTGAAGAAGCCTGCAGCCTCAGAACAAGGTGCCCCCCCCAACCGCGATCAACAGAGGGTAAGATTTCCCGACACCAAAAGGCACCCCTGCACCCGGCGCCCCGCGGCCCCAGGTGCCCAATCCTGGGGTACCTACCTATCCTCCAACTACCCAACGTACCTCTTGAAGTGGTGGTGGCACCTGAAGAATCTTCGTCCCCGAGCTTGCAGTCTTTTTCTAAACCGGAGATTTCCCATTGAAATCAATTGAGCGCCCGAAGGCTCAAAAGCACGCTGCACCCAGCCGCCCGAGTGGCCCTGGCAGTGCAACCCCTACACCTATCTACTTCCCCACTTGCCCTGAGTAAGTGACCAGGAGCCCAGCTCCCACAGCCGCGTGGCCTGCTAGTCAGCAGCCACAAACCAAGGCCCCCCTACCTCTCATAGGATAATATTGGGCCTAACTCTCTCTGCACCCGGCCGCCCTTGTGCCGCTGAGGGTGAATCAACTGTACCTACCTGACCCTGGGAGACCCCTGACTCTCTGCCCAGAACCTTGACTCTGCCAGTCGAGTACTTACCTTTAAACCGATAACTCAATTTTCTCCATAGGGTAACATTGACTGGCTTTTCCTGAAATTTCGTCAAAGTGTGGACTTTTCAAAACTTAAAATATTCACCAAAAATCAGCCGAGTAACGAAAACTAAAATACTCACCTGCTCTTAGGTGATCTCCCAGTGCTGGACCTTGGTGCCCAGCACTGACTCTGAAAAATCTTTACAACTGTACTTACCAGTAAACCCAATTTTCTTCCATAGGAAATCATTGACTGTTTTTCTGTGAAATTTCTTCTGTGTCAATTTCTGCAATTTTTAAATATTCTTTAAAAATCGTATAATATCTGAAAACGTAATTACTTACCTGTTTTGGATAAAGGTCCCAGTACTGAGTCTAGGCACCCAGTACTGGATTACAAGAGTAACGAGAACCTACTATACCTGCAACTTGAATTTTTCGCCAGAGGGAATCATTGACTGTTTTCTATGTAATATTTTCTAAGTGTCAACTTTTAAAATACCAAAATATTGTCTAAAAATCATCACAGTAATTAAGTCGACTTTTATCACTTGATTCCAAGTACTAACCCAGGACTGAATCTAGGATCCAGTCCTGGAATTCCAAAAGTAATCCTAAAAGTAATCTGTGGCAAATAACTTGAAACTTCCATTGAACTCAATACATTATTGTGTTTAGAATTGTGTTGCCTATTGCAACCACTTGTAACTGTCTACAAAAGTCAATTGCATATTGCAAAAGTATTTATATAAAGCATCTCATTCTGAGAAATTATATTTTAATGCCTATTGTTGGTTCTAAAATAAAACAAGCATATATTTTTTATATATAAACCATTGGCCTAGAGTTCAGTTATTGAGTGTGTGAGACCATTTGCTGGCTGAGTGTGTGCAACAAATGCTTTATATTGTCCTCTGATACTGCCTTACTGCTCGACCAAGCTACCACTTTAGAGAGTAAGGTTATATCTAACTTTAGCCTCTGTCAAACCTCTGGGGACTGTGGACTCTGTACACTCTGTACCTATTTGGGAACAGTATATACAGAGCCACTGTCTCACACACACCTTGCCCCCGTCCTGATGAAGACCCGCACTGACCACACAGTAGTGCAGAATCTGGGTTGAAACGTCAACACTGTCCCCTGGACCAGTTGCGAGAGTCTGCGTAAAACTAATTGACTCAGTTCGCAGATCTACTATAAATATTTGCCTTCTGGCCCCCCAAATTTTTCAAATCTCTTAATCACTCTGTACATATCACGCACTATATCACTGAGCACCACTTATCACCTTGTCACAAACTGTATTTCACTTTGTACTTTGACAGCCTTTCAAAATGTTCCTGGGTATATATATATGAATGACGCAATTTATAAACTGTGAATCTCCATCTCACCCCTATAAATTAGGGAATATTCCAAAGTATCTTGATGAGAGAGATTAACGCTTTATTGTCCTGAGGAAGGTGGCTTGCTCCTGATTTATACCACTGAAATGCATCAATGCTTTTACTTATGATTAAATTTGAGGAACAATGTGTTGCATATAAACAATGAAATTATGCAATTATTCTAATTGATTTCTTCAAATTAACCATTTTTAATGACAAAAGTATATGTCTGATATTCTGTCTCTCTTGAATAATCGTGATTGTTTTTAACTGGTTGGAAAAATCTCGTATCATGTTATGTTTTTAACTGTTTTATTATGATTTTGTATACTTATGTATGATCTCAATCGTTTTTTGATACAATATTAAACATTGAATGATTTTTAATGGTTTTGGCCTTCCCTTTTAATACTGGTGGGTGGAACCTCTGAATGTTTCACGGTGTGTGAGTTGAGTAGTAGAATATAAGTTCTCCAAGAGTCTTTGATTTTCTGAAAGCCCGTCATAGATAGCCAGTGCAATGATTTCCTTGCTTCAGGCATTTGATTGGTTCACTTCAAGCCAAAGATTACCTAACAAAAAGTTCTGGTAGGGTTTTGTAGCTTTTTTGAGGAAAGTCCTGCATAAAGGTTTCCACACTTTTCAATTGCTTAACCCTACAGTACAAGTTAGAGATTGACATCAAAATGGCTCCCATGTTGCGCACCTTTGCATGGATTAGGATGAGCGCACCAAAAATGATGTCATTTATTTATCTGAGAAAGGAATCACTTGCTGTAAATTGAACATGAGTGTCATCTGTCTTTATTTGATAGATTGGGAATTGGACCACTTGTTGACTTGAAATTAAAACAACTGTGTAAAAAACAGTGAACTTCAAGCTGAGGCTACAGTGGTGGATATTCCAAAAATTCTGTTGCCAAAGCTTTTCTACTGGCCCCATTTATTGTATTAAAGGCTATTAAACATATGAATCTTTATCATCTTAATTGATGAAGAGTTGCATCTTGAAACCGGTTTCAAGTGGCTATGGGTTCCATTTGATATATGTATCAAATGGAACCATCATTAGTGATTTATAAGGCAGCTGCTGATGCATGCAGCCTGCAAAATAATCCATACTCTAGATTTCAATATACTAGGAAGTCAGTCAAGCTGCTCAGATACGTGTAGGCATGGTACATCAGCACTATGTGAATTTTCTCAGACTCATCTCATTGCATATCCAGCCTTAAAAAGAAACCTCACAATGTTTCGCTTGTTTGGGGAATCATACACACATAGAGCTTCTTCATCACATATGAATTTGCTCATTATGTAGAGGATGGTTCCGCTAACATGAGCTCGCACCAGGTGTATTAGGTGCTACACCAATTTTTCCATTGATATATAATTTCATAGTTTGCTATACTATGTCTACTAAACATGCACTTTTACTCTGGTAATAATGCACCGAAGGAGCATAGTATTTTAAAATATTTTTATAAACAAAAACAAGAACAATTGCCATTGCAGATCAGTGTAAGGAATAGAGCACCTAAATGCGCTTGCATTGTGTTAATTATTTGAGGCGTTAAGTAAGATTTTCTGTTTATATTGATGCTTATTAAGCCACAGAAATACATATGGGCGCAGTTCGCTGGTACTGGAGTAACTTATTTGTTGGCAGACTATAAAATACAAGTACATTTATTGTTTAGACTAGAGGATAAAATGACTTAGGCCTGTAATAATTAATTCTTCGAGGCGCTATATGAGCCATGGTCCTAGCAGTCACTCCCACCGTGAAAGCCTCCACCAGGTGCGAGTACATACATTTGCTGTGTAAATTCTAGAGCAGGTAACTCGAGTTTGCTTTGGATTAATTATGTGAGCAGAGAGACCTCTTGCAAGGCAGAGGGGAACCGCTGGGTTTGCCTGCTGACCTCATCCTGAAAACAGAAAGTCCTCTTCAAGCCTAAAGTTTCTGTAAAGCGGGACTGGGGTAGCTTTTGTACCCTAGTTAGCTGATAATTGGTGTGCAAACGCGTTGCAGGTTTTCACATGGACATCAGACAAAACTATTCCAAACAGCCGCATCACGGGGGAGCGAAAGTGCTTACTTTAAAGGTGCCTTCTTCCCGGGGGCCCCATGCCTAGGCTTTCATTCCTAGGAGTGGGGGAGACTTGAGTACATGAACCGAGGCATTATTTTTTAAAGCTATTGTTAGATGGGGTAATAACAGGATTAGCCCGGCACTTTCCCCAGGAAGGGACAATCGTGGCTGCTGAACAGTGAGAACCATTTATTTAAATATTTTCCCAATCAATGAACCCTTACACTCGATTATTTCCAGTCTTAGTTAATATATTTCCACACCTCAATAGCCTTACCATCCATGTAGTGTGTTTCATTGTCATGCGTGTTCGGGGTGAATTTAGCTTTTTTGTGGAGGGAGAGCTGGGCTTATTATTGCAACATTGGAAGGTTCTCAGCGGTTCCTTAAAGGCCACTTAACAGCTGTAAATATTCACCACAATGGCGCCCGATTGTGAGCATTGTCATGCAAAATGGCCGCCGTGGAATGTGAACTCGGAGGCTGGGATGTCATTCATGGACGGAGCACATCCCTAAGGTAGCCTTTGATTCAGGGGACCCGAGGGCCCAGCTAAGCACCGGCAGAACAATAACTCCAAATCCTCTCCAGTGCATTCCTCGAGAAGGCCGAGACAATTAGGCGAGTAAGCCGCTGGTGCAACCCCAGGACATTCATTCTGCTTGTAAATGACCAGATCGGCTTTTTTAAGTTGTGTTGGTGTGCTAGTGTTTGTGACAGTGTGTATGTTTGTGCCCGACTTTTGAAAAATACTAAACAAACTACAGAATGCAAGGAGCACAATGTGGAAGGACAATTTCGCCACATTTAACAATTTTAGAATTCGTAAAGGCGGGGGATAACAACTGCTGAAACACAAAAAACAGTGAAAAGAAACCGTGATTTTAAAGAAGGCAGTCTAGGCATGGTAAAGAAAAAATAGAGCGAATCAGTAAATTTACTAATACACCACAGGAATAAAGGAAATCAATTTTTTAATTTTGTAAAAGTCGCATGAAATACAAAAAACAGATTAATAAAAAGAAGAATGTTATATTCTAATCAAAAGGCGCAAAAGGACAACTGGTACAGCCAAAGACCAGACTTCAACTGTCAATGTGCGGATGGTCAGAACGGAAAGATATAACTATTTTTGGAAATGTCTGAAAAAAATGAGTTGCTGCTATTGTAAACAATTTATAAGGTTATTTCTTAATAATAAAACGCGGTTCTTGTTAAACCAAGGTATGATGCTTGCCACTAGCTCGTTTTAGGGGGGATCCTCCCCAGGGCTAGACTGGCCTTTAGGGCAATCAGGCAGTGCCCGATGGGCCAGTCTGACTGATCAGTGGGTGGGCCGGCTTTTTAGCTATTGTGGGCCTGTTTTATGGACAGCTGGACCGGTTTTAACTTTTGATTTCTCTGGCATTCTCACAAACATTGCTTGCTGCAAATGCATGCACTCTTCCATACCTTGCAAAATACCCATAGAACGTGCTTTTTATAGTTCAAAACTGGCATGATTTGTAAATGTGGGCCACTTTTTTAGCTATATGGTTCACTAATGGAGGCCAATTTTATTTTGGTGCCCGGGCTTATTATTCGTCCCAATTTGAATCTGATACTTCCCTATAAGTGTACCCAGCCTCAGATGAATAGAATGTGCCTAACGCACACTTCCTTCTAGCCTCCTTCTGAATCCCAACCTGTCTGAAACAAATGGCAAAGTAATAGAGAGACAGTGTTGGGAGGGGGAACAGATAAGATCAACCATGCTCCAACAGAATGTTGATTCAGGGCTTTGTATTTCTATACAATGGTACAATTTTGAACCCTCTATTGTAAGAGAAGTGTTCATCAATGTCAGTAGATTTCTAAATACCTATTACAACCCTTTTTATAGTCACAAAGGAATGTAATGATTTATATATTTGTAAGTGTTATATAGTATTGTAGGCATCCTTTCCATTACTTCAGAATGTTGAGGTAAAGTTAGGTTTGGTCAGCTTGTGAGGGTCATGAAAGACATATCGTTAGGTAGAAAAATGTCCTCTATGATAGCCCCTTCAGTGAGAAAGTTCAACTGTAGACAAGTTTTGTAGTTTTCTTATGTTAGCTCTAACGCTGCAACCATAGTTTGAACCAGCGGTATTTGATTTGGGTTCAGAGTATTCCAAAGTCAAGGGACCGCCTCTGTGATTGGGCAGTGTTACGCGATGAAGTGAGCTGGATAGACTTTGTTGGAGTGAAATGGAGGTCTACTGCACATAAATGTTAAGACCTCTCCCCCAAATGGCATCAGTAGGCTTTCTGGAATGTGCTGGGGGCCTTAAAGCCGCTCTTTGCTCACACCAAGAGCTGGCGCCAGGTTCATGTGCTTCAAGTGGCCCTCTGATTCAGGCACATTGTGGCTGCTTGGTTTTTGTAAGATTGGATGCTATCGAATACTTTGTTTTGAAGCGCTGAATAGATGACATCGCAGCATTGAAGGCGTGAAATGACCTAAGCTCTTGTGACTTCCATGCAGTGATTAGTGATTAAGAGTTGAAGAATTGTTCAGAGGCAAGAGAGCTGCATATTGACCCCTTTAATGACAATATTGACTTGCAGTGCGAAATAGAGCTCAGCATCAAGATGATACCACGGAACGTAACTTTTCAGTCATCATGACCGTGCTGTACGACTGAGAAGCTCACCATCCCGGCGGCTCTCGACACACCGGCAGCCAAGATACCTTGAGATTGGAGACAAAAAAGTGAAAAAAAAAAAGAAAAACAAAGCATCACCTGATGTTGCTCAAGTAGTTCTTCAGATGGTGTACGTAGACATTACAGAGCAAGCAGTGGAGCTTGTGATCTGTCTAGGATGCAGCACGACATTGATCAAGAAGATTATTCACTAAGCCAATTTTTATTTTCTGGGACCTGCTGGAAGGCAGGATCAGGATCCGAGCCTTGTCAATTCCTGTTTCACATGCTCAATTTTCCAGGAGTTTTTCATAGTCCGCAGTGTCATAGGCAGTGGAGAGGCTGCGGAGTATTAGACTGTTTCTTTGTCTTCATCCAAGGAGAGGAGAAGAAGTTATTTTAAGTTTTCTGGGGTGGTTACTGTGACACGGGTAGATGTGAATCCTGACTGTGATGATGGAGTAGATGGTTCTTTTTAATAGAATTCCCTGTTCTAGATATAGTTGGAGTAGTTTAGAGATGAGGTGATAGTTTGTCAATATTTTACGGTCTACTGATGTTTCTTTTTCTGTAAGAAAGGGGCAATGATGGTGTAGTTCAGAGGGCCAGGAGAAACTCCATGTGAGAGTGAGGCTTTGATCATAGTAGTGATGTCTCCAATAAGCTTGTATTTGGCCACGTACACTGCTCAGCTGCCTTTTGGCCCTATTTGTCTTAATAAAATACCACATAATTTAGGCTCCCAGTTTTCTGTTTTTACTTATTTCACAGATAAAAACTGACAGAAAACCATTTATTTTTATGTCTGTATTTATTTTTAAATACGGAAAAATATAGAAAATATGTTTTTTTCAGGTCTATTCTGTACTGTAAATGGCTAAAATGCATTGCACACTCAAAGTTAATTAAATGTTTGTGGATTAAATAAACGTGAAATTATATCCTTTGCAGCTCAATTGTTTAATGCCTGTGGCTGGCCATTGTTCTATCTGAAGGTTATGACCTCCTTGATTTCATTAGTAGGTCATGACAGTGGATAGGACAGGTGGAAGGGTGGTCATCTTACAAAAATGTTGCTGGGTTGTTGGTTATAGAGGCCTAGATGTTACTAATTTTGGCTGTGAAGAAATAGAACATGCCATCTCAATGTTGTTGTAGTACACAATGTGGAAGTTCTAGGGCATGTGGGTGAGATATTTTGGATGATCTTGAAAGATCTTAAAGATCTCCCTCATGTTATTTGAGTATTAATGGAAGCATTCTGTAAGGTACACCCAGTCTGACTGAAATTATGAGATTATGTGGTATTTGCCGCATAATTATATACCTGCTGCGTTTGCCACATAATCGGCCGCCTGATGGATCATCTGCAGATTTTAACAAAAAAGCATTTCTAGCTCAAACAGCTTAAACAGATTAAACGTTACCAAAAATGTGGCAACATATGTTGCCTTGCAGTGGAAGGACATACACAAAGTTTGAGTGGCCACCTTTCACATAATTTGCCTTTTCTTGCCCCTAATTTAGTCAAACCTGCTATCTCATTTGGGCCTCTTTTACTGCATAATTCCAGTTGTCTTGGGTACACCATTTTTGCTCTCATTATGGCTGTATGGCAGCCTCTACTGCATCTTTTCCATAGGAGCTTGTCTTCTAATGACATGGAATGCCTTTCATTCATTTTGCAAAGGGCGTAGTGCTGCAGCTATGGTCCCGCATATGAGAGAAGACTTACCACTGGTTACAGTAGATACCTGAAATAAGTTCCATTTCACACCCCAAAATCGCAGTTTATCTGCACATAGAGGGGCCGATTCACAGAACTAACTTAAGACAAAATCCTAAACTTACTACTTTTGGTATTCACAGAAGTTAGGATTTTGTCTTAAGTTTGTCTTAAAACAAACTTAAGACAGACTTAAGACAGACTTAAGACAGACTTAAGACAAACTTAAGACAGACCTAAGACAGACTTAAGACAAACTTAAGACAAAATCCTAACTTAAGTCTGTCATAAGTCTGTCTTAAGTCTGTCTTAAGTTTGTTTTAAAACAAACTTAAGACAAAATCCTAACTTCTGTGAATACCAAAAGTAGTAAGTTTAGGATTTTGTCTTAAGTTAGTTCTGTGAATCGGGCCCAAAGACAGCAGTACCATTCTGTAGAATTGGAAGCATGCTGAGTTAATTCATTTCATTAATCATAAAAGATCAGAACATGGCTTATTTATACCCTTGCTTTAACTAATGCCTGGATCAAATTCCCATGATCAAATTCCCAAAGTCCTAGAAGTTTCTAATTGCAATCGGCTTCATTTGTTCTGTGCAAATCATCTCCCTGTACCATTTATCATATGGGTCAAATGTTTTGCTCGTTGCTTTAATGTAACTATGCAAATTGAGTTGTTTGTAGGGTACTTGAATGACTGTTTGGTGCAGACATGGTTTAAAGGTGTGTTTAAGATGTTAAAGAAAGATAGGATAATAGAAAAAGAGTAAGAAACCTCAAACGGCAACTGACCAGCATTGTCCCATATGACAATCCTAGATAGATGTAATTTTCTCCTGAAATTAGAGTCATTTGTGTGTAGCTGTAGGCTGACTTGCAGAAGACCCTTCATAATCCCGAGAGATGTGTTTCTATGCTGGAACTTCAGAGAGGCCAAGCAGTTTTAGCATTGAATGTCTTAGGTCTGGATCTGGAAACTTTGATTCAGTGCAAGATAGATGTAAATGTGTTTACAAGAAATCCTGCAGGGCTTTGTATAGATGGTAGCACAACAACAGCAATTGGGTTGGCTAATGCAACCATATAAAAAGACAAACCTAAACTGCAGAAAATAGGACAAATCAAGCAGATTCTAGTACGAAGAGACAAAAAGCCAAATATTAGTCTACACTTGCCAAAAAGGTCACATGATTTTCCATTAAGTCCTCTTAAATACCTCATTGGCCAAATAGATTGGTGAAGATGGAGTCAGAAGATCTCAGATTCAGTGAAACTACATCTCCTCTCAACAATCCTTCAGTTTAAAGCACCAATGGTTTTGTTTTCCAACAAAAGAGAGTATTTATTATTTTCTACAGAAAATAGGTGGTCCTAACTTAGGATAGGTTTCATTACATCCAATGGGAACAGCATATCAATAGAATGGACTTTTTTTTAGGTGACTTATGTGGAGGTCTTCCTTCTTTAAAGTCAAGGCTAATATCTTAATAGATATATCATTTAAAACCTGAAGCCTATAATGCCAACCACCTTGAAACGCACTGAACTGTGGTAAGATTAGAGTCCAGTATAAGAGATGAAAATGTGGAGAATATATTCTCAAGGTCAGAGGAATCAAGGGCCCTGCTAAAATATACTTTTTATGACCTTGTGCGTGACTTTACAAATAAATGTGAAATGGAACTCAAATTGTAAAAGATGTGGTCTAGTGTTCAAGTTTTGACTGTGAAATTGTAGTTGGAGATTGAGTTCTGCTTGTCTGGTCCAAGAGCAGGGATTTTCATCCGTTTCAGTAGTAAAAGCTACTTGTGTTCATTGAAAATCATTCCAAGCAACTAATATTCTTAGTGCCATCCACACCCAAAAATATTATATTAGTGGTCACCCTATGCAAGTTTACCAGCAGTGATCACTTCAGAGCAGGACTACCAGCAATAATGAAAAAAGATGTTGTCTATTATGAATGCCTCTACCAGGGTAATACATTACAGCCATGCAATGCCTCGGGCACCAAGGTAATAGTATTAGTAATAAATCTCCCAACCCTGCATGCTTATCATTTATCAGTTTTAAATATTTTTGAGAAATTATACATTATCAAAATATGCACACGTTTTCATCACAAATACTCACTTTTCTATTTTGGTATATATATATTAATACCACAAAGCAAATGCTCGTAATTTAGTAGGCTGAACTGCGCGCAGGCGAGCTACTAATAGGTACCTGGAAAGCTACTCGTTGGAGAAGCCTGTCCTAGACAAACAACTCTGGGCCACATTTATAAGAAGTGACGCATCGCTGCGTGAAAGCAGCGATGTGTCACTTCTCAGTGCGCCCTCCTTGCGACACCAATGATGCGTCATATTTATAATATGACGCATCATGTCGCAAGGAAGGACAGATACGCCAGTATAACTGACGTATCTGTTGGCTCAAAAAGTGGCGCATTGCTGGAGTTGTGTCGGAAGCCTGGCGCAACTCCAGCAATGTTCCTTTCACTTGGGGCAAGCCCCATGTGAAAGGACCTGCGTCACTCTCACGCCTGCCATGAGGCAGGCGTAAGGTTTTGACGCATTGGCATCCTAGTAGTGGCGCAGCGCAATCTCATAGATTGCGCTGCGCCACTCCTACGACCCTTTCTTGTGGGGGTACGCCGACCCTGCATACATTATACCTGGTGCAGGTGTAATGTAGCGCAGGGGTTTACGAAGTGACGGATCTACCTAGATGCGTCACTTCGTAAATATGGCGCAACATGACGCATGTTTTACGCCACTGGTGCGTCACAAAAAGTGACGCACCGGTGGCTCAAAAGTGACGCAGGGGCTCATAAAGGAGCCCCCCAATATTTATTTTTCGCACTTTTGTTAATAGAAAAAAGTGCAGCGCTTACAAAACAGGTTAAGACCCAGCATTCAGTGGTGTGTAAATCACAGTCATTAAGATTTTGAAAAAAGCCAGAGCAGCTTCAAATGCTGATGGATTTAATGAGCACACTAATCTTATCATGGTCATTCAGTCACATTCGAGGCAGATTGTGAGCTGCACAATAAGTCACAGTTCTGGACTTATGGGTGTGGAATAATCGCAAGGGAGCACCTAAAACTCAACACTTTGCTGTTATTTATTCAATTCCTTTTTTATTGCATTTAATATTGATATTACATTCGCACACTGCTGGAATAGAGGAGGAACCTAATGGGGACCTGTAGGAATTCTTGAGCTGGAACTTTGATTAACGTCCAGTGCTGCCTCTGCCACAAAAAGATATCTAGCAAGTGTAACTCCAGTGGCGGCTGGTGGAATTTTAAACTGGTGTGGCGTATGCAGAACAAGTCAACGTATGCGAGCGCAGCGAGTGAGCCCGACGGCAATAAGGTGAGTTCGGGGGGGTTCTCAACCCCCTCTCTTTCCTCTTCAGCATCCTCTTTTCACTCTTCCCCAAATGCCCTTCCTCACATCTCTGTCACTTCACCGCCCCAATATGCACTCTACTCCCTCTTTGGACATCAGAGTACCCCCTTCACACACATTTCCACAGAATTTCAGTTGCAAATGGAATACACAAATATTGTTCTGTGTACTCTGCAGACAGGCCAACCCACTGACAGGCACTTTGTTTGGCTTTAGCCTTAGCGCCTGCGTGCTCAATCAAAGCCCCTCATAAGCCCCTCATAAACACCTGGCATGGCTCAAGCCTCAAAGTATGCACAGAAAAAAATACAGATAAACAACAACATTATAAAATAGCTAACTCGTGGAGAATGCAGGATCAAGTAAACATGTAAATAAGAGAGGAAGTAAATCGCTGAAATGCATTCCCTCGACGCCATCTTCGTCATCGTTCCACCACAGATTTTGACGTCACTATGCATCAACCTCAGCAGTTTTCTCAACATTCTTCTAGTATTTGACCCTATTGTGTGCCATGTAAACATAGCCCCCAACGTTATCACCCTCCCGGTCCTACTTTTGACACCATAGTGTACCATATACCAGCACTGTCCACTGTTGAACTGCCCCTCTTATGTCATTGCGAGTTTCGCACCTTTATTGTGAAACTCGCAATGACAGACCAGAGTCTGCCGCATAAAGCACCTAATGACGACGTGATTGGTGAACGCTGAACTACGTAAAACCGACATTGCATGCTAAGTAATGTTTTCAGAGCTGAACAAACTAAAATGGCGGAAGACTAAGGAAGCCATTCTTCTGGGAACTGAAGTAGGAACTATGATGTAGAAGTTCTCCGTGTATCCCACACCATAGCCCACCCAGTCTGAATGCTGAATGCTAGGGCAATATTGTGCGACAGTCAAACTTGGCCAGCAAAAGAATGTGCACGCTTAAATGTTAACGGTCATCACACTGTCCGAAATATAATGAACAGTACATTGGAAATCTGGTAGGGAGTGGCTATAACGTTCCATTTTTAAATATAATAAACATACATTCATTTTGCAATTATTAAACATCATTTTGCAGATTCAGAATAACATTATTTTGCACAAAGCAGCCCTGGATACAGACACATTACATTTCAGGACATTAGTAGAGCAAAGTGTACAGGCAGAGAGATAGCCAGATATGAACAGCAGAGTTCAGACAGAGATATTTGAGAGCAGAAGGCACTCTGACAGACGGTCACTGAGAGGAGAGATACGGGACAGACAAAGAGACAGCCAGATATGAAGAGCAGAGGGCGGACAGAGAGACAGCCCTGGAGTGCAGAAGGCAGTCAGACAGACAGTCACTTTGATGAGAGGAAGGGGATAAACAAAGAGACAGTTAGACATGAGGAGCAGACGGAAAATAGAGAGACAGTACTGGAGAGTAGAGGGTACTCAGACAGAGAGTCACCGAGGAAGAGGATAGGCAGAGAGACAGCCAGGCATGAAGAGCAGAGGACAGACAGCGAGGCAGCCCAAGAGTACTGAGGTCACTCAAACAAACAGTCACGGAGAGGAAGACGTCAGACTAAGAGACAGACACGAAGAGCAGAGGGCAGATAGAGAGACAGTCGTGGAGAGCAGAGGGCACTCAGACAGACGGTCACTGAGAGGAGAGGAAGAGGTCAGACAGACAGACAGAGAAGCAGACAGACAGAGGCAGCCCTGATGTGCGTAGTGGTCTCAGACAGACGGTCACGGAGAGTAGAGAACAGACACAGAGACAGACATAACGAGCAGAGGGCAGACAGAGAGACAGTCCTAGAGAGCAGAGGGCAGTGGAAGAGTACATGCAGAGAGACAGCCAAACATGCAGACCAGAGGGCAGACAAAGAGACATCTCTGGGGATCCGAGGAGAGTCAGAGCGTCGTGAAGTGCAGACCAAAGGATTACAGACGGCCTTGACGGCAGAAGAAAGACAGGCAGCCACTGAAGGCAGCGGACATGCAGTCTGTCCGAGCAGCAGATAGAGGGAATCTTTGAGGGGAAGACACAGAAGACAATCCTTAAAATGAGAGCACTGGCTGGTAGGTGGTCGTGGTGAGCACAGGATAGCTAGACATTTCCAGACAGCAGCAGACAGACTGACAATCACAGCCAGCAGAAGACAGACAATCCTGGAGAGTAGAGGACGGTCAGACAGCCCGAGGGAGCAGATAACAGAAAAAAATGCCACCATGGAGATCAGATGCTAGTCAGGGTTATACCCTAGAGAGCGCAGGGGTGACAGACGGCCTTGGAGAGCAGAGGACAGGTAGACATGCAGAATAGAAATCCAGACCGACATGGTGCTAGAGAGGGAGACAGTTCCGGAAAGTAAGGGACTGCCAGTCAGTTCTGGGGTGCAGCCCTCGAGATCAGAGAGTAGACAGGTAGTCTTGTCGGGCGGAGACTGTCAGCCAGTCACAGCAGATAAGTGACAGACGGCCATTGACGGAGACTGTAGAGGACAGAACGAAAGGCCATACTCAGGGGACAGGGGGTGTAGGATAGCCCTCGGGATCAAAGGAGAGACAGTCAGTCGTGGAGAGCTGGGGAAAGCCTGTCAGTTCTGGGAGCAGAGGGCATGCTGACAGACGACCACGGGGAGCAGAGAACAGACAGAAACCCCGGAGCGTAGGAGAGACAGTGTGTGAGATACTCTAGACAGCCGACTGTCAGTGAGGCCCGAGATAAGAAGGGGGAAGAGACTGAGAGACAGGTAGGAAAGGTAGTGTGTGATACACTTGTAGAGCGCTGAGACTGCCAGTGAGGCCCACGGCAGGTAGGAGAGGGAGTGTGAGACACTCGGCGACCCAGGGAATTCCTTTGCAGGCCAGAAGAACGTGTGTCTCTTTTCTGTAAGACTTCCTTGGAAGAAGTTTGAATCTGCGGAATGCTAATACGACGGAAAGCCTGCAACATGTGATGTGATGCGAACAGTCGCGGCTCGTGTTGTGTGGGGGGGTGTCGCGCCGGGGTGGGGTTTTTTAAATAAAATCCTACCTGATCAGGTCCGGGTCCGCGCCGCCTCGGGTCTGTTCTGGCGCCTACACTGGAACAGCCCATCACTGCTGGCAAGACCCCTCTCAGCCAATCCTGACGCTGGAGCAGCACCAGGATTGGCTTAGAGCAGGCTTACGCTCCGCCCGCCTGCCCATTAGGAGACCGAGGTTTGAGCCTTGGCTCAACCCTCGCTCTCCTAATGGGCATGCGCCAGCCTTTGGAAACACTAGTACGCATGACATGGCACGGTGCAAAAATGTGCCCTCTGTCCCCACTCATGCGCACTTGTGTGCTGCTGCCTGTTGCCCTAGACAATGCCTGTCAGTCAACATGACGCCAGACCGCCCACCCCCTTCAGACTCTGAAGGGGGTGGGCGGTCCAACGTCATACTGACTGACATGACTGACAGTTCTCCCTCAGCGTCTCTGAACTTAAGTAAACTGAGAGTTTACTTAAGTTCAAAGAAGCCGAGGAAGCTGCGGGCGGGGGGCAACGCCCCGAATGGACGCACCGCCACTGTGTAACTCCCATGCATAAAGTTGATAATTGTCGCCAAAAGGTGTAGTTTGCCTTGTGAGTACATGAACACCGACAAGCACAGCAATTTGTGGACACTCACAAACTCCCCTCCGATACTTTATCACCATGCAAATGGTCAGACATTTACTCCAGCAGAAGGCTGGTGTATACTCCCTTTCAAAATGGGAAGCAGAACGGAACGCTCTCATACTTCAGGGAGGGTTGGAGGTAGGTGTTTCCTCAAAGAGAAAAATGTTTTCCCCACAGATAAAGAATTGGGCTACCTTTCCACTATGTGGAATTGTACCCTGCACACAACTCCACAGAGTGGAAATAGCACCGTCAAAACAACAAGTCTCATGACTGTCCCAGTAGAAAACCTTGTAAGTTACGACTGGCACAGCTTTCAGGCCCATTACTGGCAAAATTCATGAATTAGGAAAAATCGCAAAGCCGCACCTGTGTGCAGGCATACTTTACAGTTATATATTTACAATCTCCCTTGTGAATAGGGTACTTAGTTTCACCTTACATTAGACTGGCTAATTTGCTCATTGAGATGAAAGCTGGTTTGTCACCTCAATGTATCTCTTTCTTCCTAGGTGGATAAAATAATTTTGATAGGTGAATCAAAATGTATTCTTGTTCAAGTGGTAGCGGTTTGGACAAGTCTAGCAGGCCTCTGACATGTCGTTCCCAGACATCTGATTTACTCCTATATGGCTTGGCTTCAATTTATGATGCAAACAAGACAGCTGTCTGCCCAGGGCCGTCTTAACAACATTATAGGCCCCCGGGCAAAGCAGTGCACTGGGCCCTGCCTACACAACCACTCACAGGAATAAAAACGTTTAACGAAAAAGTAGTATTAAATTCTGGTCTGCATGGGGCCCCTATGCACGTGGAGCCCCTGAGCAACTTCCCAGTGTACCCATGCGTTAAGATGGCACTGCGTCTACCCCCTTCCTCCCAGCACATTCATCATATTAGCCTCCTCAGACAACCTATGCTTAGGTATGAACTACGAGGAAGACCCCAGGCAGTGCCCTTCTAACGCCTTTGTACCCTGTGATCTAGGTGGCCATGTGTGCACTTGGCACGAAACGGGCATGCCTGGAGGCTGCATGCAGAGGGGAGGGAAAGTCTGGAGGAGGACAGAACTCATGCCACTGCCCCTCATGGCACCAAACATTTGTGCCAGTCTGCCAAAGCAGTACAGGGAATGTTATCAGTTCCTATGGGGGTGGGGGGCAGTGATTGTGTCCCCGGCTGTCAACTCTGATGCGTAGCCACATTGTAATTGCATTGGTATTGCTTCGCCAATGTTCAGAAGTTGCTAAAGCTTAACTGCACAGTCTACGAATGACTTAATATGGGATTAGTTGGTTTATCAGGGCAGTTGGCAAAGCGCCTGATGCAAAGCTCCACATGTAACCTTCATATACCTATGTCCTACCTGAGACAGGTGAGGATGGGGGTGGCAAAAGAACTGTGGCATCTAGCACAAGGGGGAGAAGGTACAATTAATAAAAGTAAATCCCCCTTTAGAATCAATGCCATATACCCCTCCACCTGGACAGCAGGGCATGCCTCAAGAGCCCTGATATAGGACCAGAAACTCCATAAGGTGAGGAGCGGCAACCGCCTATGAGTTCCACCTGTAGGTGGGTCAGAGTGGTGAGAATAATGACATGTTTGTGTTGTGGCCATTTTGAAGGCCATCATAAAAAGGAGTCGGTTTCTGACCTCAGCGAGCGTCAGTAAATAAGAGTACCTTTGCTCCATGTGTGCTGCTTTGGTTGTAGCTGTTGCTGCCTAGTCCCCACCACACTTCTGTTCCGCTTCTTATTATTCTTGCTTCTGCATTACTAAGTTTAATGTGAGGTGCAGCCTCTGGTCTCTGGTCCTTTTCCAAAGTTTGGTACGTAGAATTCTCCTTTTGGGAGCTCAGACTCCAGGCCCTGCAGCTTTGTATCCTTTACTCAAACGAGTAAACACATTTTCAGAACAGAGCAATGCCTATCTGTCAACTTAAAATAAATTAATTATTAATTTAGTCGACGAAAAAGGACGACAAGCCTGATGACGAAATGGTTGATTTTTAGGCTATTGATGAGCCGTAACCTATATGTTGCCACACTTACTCTAGACGATTAAAAACACAAAGACCGGTGCCGTTTAAACAAAAATATATTATGGGCAAATACCAACTGGAACAAATTAACCTTTGATCACCAGTAGGTCTAACTTGATAAGAAGTATATTTTCTTAATGCTCTTTGAAATAGCAGCCATAATTCAGCTCTCTGATTGAAGCAGAATTTACTGTAAAGCTATATTGCTAATGTAATATACTCTTTACACCACCGGGTAAGTATCACACCCAGGTATACTTTTAATGGCTATTTGCACAGAACTACACAGGCTAGTTAACAAAAACTCTCATAAACCCTTGACGCAGTATATTTGAGTAGATGTGTAATCAGACTGACACAGGGCACACTCCTCCATTTTACGTTATGTCGCACAATAACGTCTGCACAGCTGTAGTACAGGATTGGCGTTAAGATTTTTACTTGTCGTCAAAGTACTAAGCCATTAAGACACATTTCATGGGGTAGAACAAGTAAAGTTTAGCTCTTTTCTTACCACTGTTGTCTCTTTCTCTTCAGCCTTGAAAAAATAGAATTTGGCCCATATTGGCTGCCCACGAAAGGGGTGTCCTATGCATAAGGAGGTATATTACAGCACAAGAAGCACACAATTGTGCTAGTCATTCACTAGTGGCAGTTAATACAAATACTCAAACACTCCAATATGAAAACTGAATTATTTACAATATCTGTCACATTGACCATTCATAAAGAGGTGGATTGTGCCTGAATTGGCAGGAATAGAGTTTGGATCAAAGTTCAGAACAACTTTCACACGTGACGTAATTCGTGAGGACTATAGTTGTATCTTCTTACACAACTCATGAACTCCCTTCAGATAAAGAATGCATGCGCGATTACCCTTCTTTTGCAGATTCAAAGATTGAGAAATATTTTTAAACAATATACAAGAAAAATATATTCTGGTGCACTCTGAATATGTTCAGGTGATATTTCGGAGCACCAATATGTAGGAAGCTCTATATTGAGAAGAACTTGGAAAGTCGGGAAATTCCTGCCTTAAGGTGGAGACTGATCAGCATGTTGTGCAGAACTCTTGGAATGTTCAGACACGGTTTCAGAGGATAAGATGTTGACGTCAATTGCCTGAGAAATTCCTTAGGCTGTACATTACCCTGTAAGTGAGGGTCCGTGCATCCTTTATAGGATATTAAGTGTAATGTAACTACAACAGAGGAAGAACATTCATAATTAGTGTTCTCTTGTTTTTTCCCTCTCACCGTGGGTCACGATAACTTTAAGGAGTATCGCATCTATCTGTGGGTAGTATCTAAAAGATGGCCACAATGAAGTTTAGACCTCTGCACCTGGCTGTCATCAGCCCTCCTGAAGCGGTCATCAAGGGCAAACTATTGGAAGGTCTTTTGAAACTGCAGTTTGACTCCTCACCCCTGCCATCAACCAAAAAGAGGCGCTCAGGAAGATCTAATTAACATCTCTGTCTCACATCAGTGTCTTTATCTTCACCTTCCAGCCACAGGAATGCAGGCAATGCACTCCCACAGTCTGGGGAGGCAATTGCCATCCTCCACCTGGTGCCCTGCTAAACCAGGGGCATCCAGCATGGATCCCAATGACCCCTAGGACTTTGTTCGCACTTTAAATTAGTGTCATGCCAAGGCTAAAGTTAAAGTCATGGTACAAGTTTAAAATAGAGTCGGGCATTCAGAGCAGGTGTACACGCCTTTTTACCATGCAGGGGACATTCCCATCCCAGCCCCAGCATTGAAGAAGTAGCTGGGGTTTTTGTTGCTGGAGATATCATGGCCTTGTGTTTACACGAACAATGAATAATGTATTGTTACTATGTCACACATATTTTTTCTAAATGCTTATTTGGTACTTTTAAGTGCTGCAAATAGGATACTCAATGGTATTCACATGAGCATTAGAATCATGGTTTGTTTTATGCTGAGTTAAAGTACCCCCATTTACCTCCACAACCTCTCATTCGCTTCAAAACCTGAGCTCAAAGAATCCACTGAAGATGATAGACCCTTGGCCCCATGTTTGATCTCAGCTTACAGCCACAGTCTCTTCAAGCAAGGAATGGACATGTTGTTTCTGTTACATTCCATGTGCCCCTTTGGTGCACCCTGAAAAAGTGTTTTCAGGATATTTTGCTTTAATGGATTATTTCTTAAGAGTGTACCCAGATTTCTAAACAAGCATTGGTAAAGTCAATAGCTCTCAGTAATGAAAGAATGGGTTGTTAGCTTTGACACTGCTAATTTGCATTGGCAATTGCTAATGCCAAACCGGCTAGATGTTCATCTCGATGCATGTGCATGCAGTGGTGCTGCATCCCCTTACATAAAATGTTCCAAGATTGTGTATGGTCAATTTACCTGGGCTTTCGAAATAGATACTGCCCTGTCTGCGCCTTTTTGCAGAAGAGCAGCATGGCGTTAAACTTACCCTGATTCTCCAAAAGATAATGCTCAGAGGTGAGGTGATAAAGCAGGATGGCAATCCGTTGCAGTGGGCAAGTGAGGATACACCTCCTTCATCAACACAACTATGCGTCAAATAACACGATAGCATTTAAGAATCAGAAGAGCAATCCAATGCACTTCCTTAACATACTGCTGCCTTTCAGCAGTCTTGGGAAGATGTCTGCTGCTCTGTCGTTCCCCTATTCAGTTTCTCCTTGCCACATGATTCTGAGGACCTTTTTCATGAGAACATATTCAATAAATATAAATATGGGGTTTCGTCTAGTACTCCCCACAATGATTAATACTCCTACGGTGTAGTCCATCTCAGATCCAGCAAGATGGGACGCTCAGCAGAGACCTAGGTGGATACAGGTAGCACCAAGTTGATCTGAGATAGGCCAGACCTCCTATAACACCATTAATATGTAACTTTTTGATTGTTGCCAATCAAAGGTTTCTGTCTCAGAGGTGGGATTCTCTTTAATGCAGTGAATACAGCGCTTAATTTGAGCCGGTGGTTTCCGGTCTTTGGCACCGGCACTTCACTGTCAACACCGGCACTAATGATAGCTGCCACATGGTGGCACTGTTTGTGTTATTTAGAGATGAGCAGAACAAGAGCTATTTATTAATTCAATATACAATAAAAGCAACTATTACCTGCTGCCCAATCCATTCTTATATTTTTGTGGGCCTCAAATAGTCTGAATTGTCACCCTTACACAGAGGTACTGTCATTGGCAGAGCTGGCACGGGCAGTGGGTGATGCAAATTGCAGTGGATTCCTGACGAGGGCCCTGGTACTTACATTTTTACAAATTAAGCACTGCTTCAATAGCAAGGCCTGGTCTGAAGAAGAGGCATGTGAAGGTAATATTTTGATTTCTTACTGATAAATAAATATGAAATACCAGTATTTGTAAAGTGCACAGCTGCCTCTGAAGTGGTATCCCGGCGCTGGGGGCCGTCGGGAAGATTAAGCGAGCTATTGCCCAGAGTCACATGGAGCTGGGCTAACCTGCCGCCGGGGATCAAACCGTGAACCCCGTAGTCCAGAGTCAGGCACCCTGGCCGCTGCACCACACCTCTTCGCACCTGGACAGGGAGGTGATGGGGTCAATGGTTCAAAAGGTGAAACATAAAAGATGAGGACATAAAGCCTGTTTGGAGGAGGTGAACTTACCTCTGCCAGTAATGTGTGTCAAGAGGAAGCCTGGACTCGGAGTAATGAAGATCACCAGTAGTGTGGCGGTACTCCTGTCATCACCCTCACTGGTGGCACACTTGAGAACTTCACTTTATAATTGTGGCTCGGGCTTTCCTTCCTTGGCCTTTGGCCAACATATAAGCTTTCTGCCATTAATATAAGTTAATTTAAATTGAACCTTGAGGGGTAAATGTCCTCGGAACCAAAGACAAACCCATTCTTTCAATGTCACCTAACTGCCAATCAACTTATTTGCCAATTACTTTCTAATAGAAATTTCGGCAGTTAGAGTGCTCTACTGGTCTTGAGGTCTAGTGCCCTCTGCTGGAGTGAACATGAAATTGCATTGTCCCGACTTAAAGAAAAGCTTGCTTACGAGATAGGGGGGGTGGGGGGATGCTAGAAATTTGAAGATAAATGTACATTTCCCACTAGATAAAAACCAGAATAGTTCCTCCCGGAACTAAGGGAGCTAGTTAATGGTACTCTAGGTGGAAACTAGGGAAAGGAAGACAAAAGGAAAAAAACCAGCGTCCGTGGTCATCGGGATGAATGAGTGAAAGGAATAATGAATGAATAGATTTCTAAAGTGCCCAGCTACTCTAAGGAGTGTCCCGCTACTTACGGGACAAGGAACCAGCAACAGGGAGGCAGCATAGCAAGATGCAAACAGACAGGTTTTAAACTATTTTCCAAAGTGGAACTCGTTGCCAGTATGGCGGAGAGCCGGTGGAAGGTGGTTCCAACCCGTGGCCACAGAGAAAGAAAAAGGTCGCCTTCCGTTCTGGAACGTCTGATCCTAGGAACCTGAAAGAACCGAGCACCCAGTGCTGTTCTAATCTTCACCACCTTCTATCGAGGCCAAAGGTACAGCCTTTGGAGCGGGCCGGATGTTGCTGAAAGAGCATTACCAATAAAATTGTTGCTAGCTGTGGCTAGTGCAACTAAAAGCACACTCCAATTGCAAAAGAAACACCAGCTGCATTTTTATGCATGGCTCCTATTTAAACACAATAAGAAATTTAACAACGGGATGAAAAAAAGGGGTTGACTTGTCTAGCAGGTAGGACTATTTTAAACAGGGTTAACGCGACACAAGAAAATCTAGCCGCAGAAAATGAATGCTTCTGAGAACCGACTAAGAGTCTGGAATTTTAACCACAAAAGACCCCTCCCCTTTATCTCTGGCGAGCCAGGCTTTTAGGGCAGCGTGATAAGTGTGACTTGTGCAGAGTCCCCAGAAAAGCGCGAGACAGTTCAACAGAAAGCACTATCTTGGGTGTAACACATGCACTTTTAACCTTTAAAAGCAGCGCTCACAATACCCGGTGCTTGCCACTGACGTGCATTGTCGCTCGCGATAGACACCCACGCCTCGCGCCTCTGGGAAAGGGGCACGACTGTGGGACACGCACGAGACCGCTTAAGATTAATTGTCATCGGAAGCTAGCAGTTTCATGGCAGAAGTCGCCGTGTAGAGCACAACATACTAATAAAAAAAATAATGATCTTTAATAACGCCAGAAACCCAAACCGTACATTTTAGATAACTGTTTTCAAAAGCAGTTGATAGTCCTCAGTGTATCAGGACATTATTTCTTGAGAGAATAAAAGACGCACAAAAAAACTGCGGGCTTCATTTACAAGGCCTTTGCACCGCAAGTGTGTCACTTATTTTGACGCACCAGCGCCGCAGTGTGCCTGCCAATATTTACAAAGCCATGTAAAGTCACCCTGCATGACTTTTCATGACCTTGTAAATATGACCCCCTTTCACGCATTACTCTGTGTGAAAGGGGCGTTCCATGGGTGTTACTGTGGGCGTTCCCTCACACAGCCCATGGAAGCTGGCACATTCCCAGATTTATACCGTTTTGTAAAGCTGGGAATGCGTCAGAATCCTACGCCTACCCAGGGGAGGAGTATGAGTGGCGCCAGGTGCGGCCGGCACAGCTACCAGCAGTGGGGCAGAGGGGCGGGGAGGAGGTGGGGCGGGTGGGAGGGTGGAGTGGACAGACAATGGGATACGGAAAGTAAAATAAACAAGCATTGGCATAGCCAATAGGTCTTGCCTTTGGGACCTTATAAGTGTTTAGCCATGCAACAGTTGCATAACTAAATACTTATAAGATCGTAAAAGCGAGACCTATTGACTAACCAAGCAGCCGTGCGGCCGCGAAAGTGATCGCGATCAAACATCAAAGCGCCTGCGCTCATGCGCTGTAGCTCTAGGCTGGCCTGGTAGCACTTTTTGGAGCCCTCTCAATAAGTCTCGCCAGACCAGTTCATGCGCTGGGTCAGGCGAGACCTAAAAAAGGAATAAAACCACTTACCTTTCTCTCGCCGCTTCGCCGTGTTACCGCCTGCACAGCCCCCGTACCACCGCTGTTACCTATGCCGGCCGCACCCAAGTGGCGCAACAAGGAGAAATACTTTTATTATGCTGGTGCGCTATGTGGTGAGGCTGAGGCGTTCAGTTAAGGCACAGCAGGCATCAGCCGGACCCCAGCCCAATGTATACAAAAATGTACTGAATGTTGCTACAAGTGCCCATCTGAGTGTTCATGCGTGTATGTGCCCATTCCCTGCTGTCACTGGTTCCCATGAATTGGCAGAGCTGGAGGACCCAAGCTGATAGCCGCTCCCTAATGCTCTTTGTCGGTAGGCCGGAGCGCTCCTGCTGATCCCCCTGTTTCCCGCCACTTTTGAAGTCTATATTTTAAAATACTGCTTTGCAGGAAGTAGGCTTTGGGAATCTGGGTGCAGGGGAAGCAGATAGGTTTCAAACCTTTCCATGTGTGTGAGACCGTCTACATGCATGTTGAAGAGCGCAAGATCCATTATTGCTGGCAAGAATTCCCAGAGAATTCACACCTCTGCTGCAGAAATCTGCTCACATCCACGTGTGTTAGAATCCTGAGTAGATAGCTTCAGCCTTAAATTTGTCCAATGCTGATCAAATCCTTACTGTTAAGACAGCTTGTAGTAAACTGTTTTGCTCTTTAGCAGCTCTGCCAAAGCGCAAGGCCTTCACAAAGCGCAGTATTATTAAAAAGAGAGAGCGATTCCTGCTTTATTCCACTTTGGTGTTCACAATAGTCTACATAGTGTAGATTCCTGCAACTAAGGAAAATTGTTGTCTTAAAAAGAGAAACAGATATATATAAAATGCAAATAAAACTTTGACAATGTCTTTTAGTCTAATCACATTGGAGTGAGAAACTCTGTATAGGACACATGCACCTGATTTTTCAGAGTATGAATAATATTTCTTCCCTATAGCATTTTGTACAGAATATTTGATATTTCTAAATCCGTCAATACACAAACCACTGGTAATTAATTTTTCAGCCTCAGGCAGAGGAAAGGCTGAAAGTTCTATTTCATGGCATAGAGATCTCCGAAAGGGAGTACTCGGCTTGTGCTGAATTATCTTAGCAGCCGAATGATGTAGCGAGCCACAGTCCAAGGGCTCTGACATGAGAATGTGGGACATCAAGGCCACTCCGTACCAATGTCAGTGGGGACAGAAGAGGTACCGGGTAGAGTGAGAGGTAAGCCTATTTGTCTCAAAAGAAAACACAGAAGACTGGTGTATTTGGGCAACCAGGATTAGAATGTGGGTCTCCTGGTGACAGGTTACCATTATCCATGACTTTTTCAACAATTTATATCTTCGGGTATGTATTCAAATGTTTAAAGAAATAATGAAAATTAACAGTGGAGGATGGTGATGTTTGAAAGTGGTGAGGCATAATACCTGTCCTGAATTTCAGTGAGCGATTGGGTGGAATAATCACACCAAACTGCCTCAAGGAGAGTTTTGGGAATTCTGGGGGATTGTCCCCGAATGGCGCACTTTATAGCACATTTGTCACATACATTGGCTAAAAAGAAATAGGTTCTGAAAAGCTACTCCTATAATATTCAAGCCATTTTGTGTGCTAACTAAAACTCCATAGGTTACCCATTTACATTCGACGGCCACAAGATATGTTTGAGAAAATGGCTCCAAAATGGTACATTTGTGAGCTCTTTTTCTCTAAAACAATGTCTAAACACCCATGGGATAAAGACAGTGCAGAAAATGCAATTTTACATAGCCTATCATTTACCTTAGCATCTACCGACACTATGTGTCACTTCCTTTCAATTTTCCATCGTGCCCCTTCGAAGTAGAGTCTCAATCTCATATTATGGCTTCGAATCTCCTTAAAAGATGCAGGTTGGAAAAATAAAACATACATACTATACAGATCTTGAAATCTCAGGCAGTACGGCAGACCTACACCCATTTTAGAGGGCTGCGGTGCTGTAACTCAGGTTATGGTGACTTATAGGTTCGGGCAGAAACCTTATAGAGCAGGGATTCAGCAGCACTGCTTAGCAATCAAATGTCTCCTTTAAATGTATACTTAGAAATACAATAATATTGTCCACAAACATCAGCTTGTCATTATCTGAAAATAAAGGCATTTTGCTTCTCAAGTATCTCTTCGTTTTTACTAAAAGCATGTTTGGTGCCCAAACAACAATTCTTCATTGTTATCAAGTACTCACATCACCCACTGCAACAAATGAATAGATCCTGCGTTTTGTGCCCACGTGTTTCACCATCTCCTGGCTTGAATGCCACTCCATGGAAGGAATTAATTGACACTATTATGTTAGTGCCAGCAGAATACCAAGGGTGGTCATCCTCATGCAATGGATGCCCACAGGAGACCAAGAATGATCACCATTATACATGCAACAGCAATACATGAGGGGCTGGCACCACCATAACCGAGCTGTACACAAGATGCCAAGAAGTCCTGGCAGTATGTCAAGGCATGCATTTTGTCAGGATGGGTGCCTCACATCAAAAATACCTGGGACATGGGATGTCTTAAACTAGCCATGGGGCTGAGGCTGATGACCTTCATAACCTGTTCTGATTGGTACATCCACCCCCTACATTCAGCTGGTGCCAGGGACTGCATGAATGAACATTTGAGAATGAGTGATATCCCAGCATTTAACGGAGCCGTCCCCCCAGCTCCTTGAGACCCTCACGGGTGAGTAGTTGTGTTTTACCAACTCATGATTGATTGATTGATTGAGTGAGTGATATGTGTGCAGAATAGCGCAACGGGCACCTAGCACACATCTATTGGTTGACTCGTGAAGTGCTACTCATACTCTACCGGTCACTTTGCAATATGCAAAAATCTCATAAAATGTGTGCATTTTAGCGTGTAGTATGCGTATCCATGTGTGTGATAGGCATGTCCTTGTGTACAACGTGCACACAGGATACCTGTTCAGTTACTTGGCCTGCATTGCATTGCCGTGAATATTGGTAGTGCAATGAACATGGCCACAGCACACATGCAGTTTCCCATTCCTAGAAGATATTTTCAGTTTCATCCACAACTTGCTATAAAATGGCACAAAAAGTTTTAGTGTTAGAAAATCAGGAATTTCGCAAAATTACAAGTGTGTAAAAAATTGCTCTTGGGAGGAGTCTCTTGGTGTTATTGGAATACAGAAATGGGCATGTCCAAGACTGCATGGGATGTAGGGGAGCTAGGTGGTAATTGACCAGGCCTGAAGATTGTTCAGGATTTAAGATGAGTCTTTAACTTCTCAAGGTGAGTGGCAGAGTGTCCCATAACAGCGCACCCTGAATACTAAACTCCCAAAAGATTCCAGGCTGAACGCAGATTCAATGAGGGTATATGGCCAATACACCTCCTCCTCACAAAGGTTGTCCATTGTCATGATAGTCTTCATGCAGGTAGCATATTGTCTTAAAAACATTCTCTATCAAACAGGAAGCCCATAGAGTTTGCACATTTTGGCTGAGGTGTGGGCGAATTGTTTGGGAATGGGGAAAATGATAATCTTTCATAGTCCAGCTTGAATGTAGAAAGAAGCAAGGCCGGACTGGCCATACCGGGCATCAGGCGTTTCCCCGGGTGGCTGGAAGGGTGGGGGGCCGGTTGTGTTAGTGGGCTCTGGTTTTGTAGCAACGTAGCAGTTTTAAAAGCACTGCAAAGATCTTGTATATCCAGCAGTTTTCTGGCAACAACAAAAGTGTCAAGATAACCCTGGGGATTAATGTACATTCTGGAAAGAGATGTGGGAGCTTTGTCTAGTGTCAGTTTTGACTCATCTAAGGTAGCACAGAGGGTTAATATGCCTGCTGCAAAAGAACGTGTACCATGATTATCAAAGACCAGTATTTAATGTGCATAGCTCAGTGGGTTACTGCTTTTGTAACAGAGATTCTATCTTTACTGTGCATTTCATAAATTACAATCGTAGTCTAGAACAGTGGGCTATGAACAATCAAAGAGCTGCATGCAAACTACATGGTACAGGCTAGAATGTTAAGTTTTTTTCCCAGTCTTTCATTTTCCTGATGTTGCTAAAAAAAGTTTGTTTGGGTAAAAATGCATTCCTATTATTAAAGTCAACCCTAACCACTGTGTTATGTTCTGAATCCTGAGTTTGTGCATCTCATGACTAACCGTTCTTAAAATATGCCTACCAGTATGGATGACGTGAATCCTACACCTTATAGTCCCCTTTGCCTTATGTAACATTTTCTATAAAACTAATTTTCCCAAATATGATTAATTGCCTCTGTATGCGTGTGTGATGTAAAGTTCTTCAACACAACACCCTGCACTGGTGTGAGAGGGGCTATAAAACAAATGAAATACATGTGTGAAAGGGGCTATGGAGAGATGAGAGACACTGTTGGAGGGTGCTAGTGAGGGAATCATTGACCAGTCCAAACAAAGATTGTAGTGTCCTGAAGCACTGTAAGGTCACCATTTACTATGCGATTAAAATCATAATGCAAAGCTATCATGATGTGCCTCTGCTCTTGCATGGGGCCCAGCCTAAAACCTACAAAGGCCTCCACCAATTCAAACCTAAATGTTTTCTATGGTCAGATGAACACATCTCACCCATCTAGATGGTCTCTAGAGCTTGTTGCCAGGGCCGGACTGGGAACCCAAAGCAGTCCTGGCAAATTTTGTCAGACCAGCGCCCATACAGAGCATAGCGAGTGCAGCGATCAAACCTAACCACTATAAAGGGGGGCTTTAGTGGTTCCCTTCCAAGAAAACTTGGGAAAAAGGGCGCATTGTACAACACATTTTTCATTATATAGTCGACTGTATCAGATTGTCAATAAAAAAAACACTGAGGTCAAAGGGGAGATTTTCTGCTGCCCAGTACCACTCTTGCTTAGCATATGATCATAACATTGTCAATGATGATCTTTATGGAAACCAAAAAGGTTTGGCTTTGAATTTGACCTTTATTGGCTAATTTATTTTAATCCACATTGGAAACACCAAGGTTAAAATAAGAAAATCAAGTGACATTAATGCTGCTATCCCTCTGCGCGCCCCACAGGATTCCTCATCTTCCTTCCTCTTTATTCAGGATTTAGTTTGACTATGCTATGTTAAGCACAAACAGTAATTCTCCTGTCAAACACAATAGGCTAGATTTTGGGTGGATTATTTTTTTCAGCCATTTGTGCAAACACAAACAGTTTAATCATCTTTCTCTGGCAGAGGTTAACCAAGAGGCAATGACTAATACCTTCAGCCATAGAGTTGTACTGTAGATATCTAGGCTGGTGTGGGAGGGAGAGAGGAGTTACACATGCGCACACACACATAGACATATGCACGTACTCACTCACACAAAATGTATACATTTTAAATAAGCAAAAGTGTATTTAAATCAAATTCTATTAATCAAAGCTAAATCAAATTCCACAAAGTTATATTTATATGTAGGACCTGGTCATTTATGTTTCACACAAATATTATAGTCACCTGAAAATGTTTGAGGGTGCTTGAGCCTTCCACTTTGAATCAGTAAAAATAAAAAAAAAATATATAAGCATTTTGGGGGTCTACAATCTGTGATGGTATTGTTACACAGGGATTTGGTTTAGTCACACTCACACGCACACACACACGTACACACACACATGAATGCACACACACACACGTTCACCTGCACCCCCAATTCTCCCCCTCCCACAATGGGAACTTAAAGGAGGATATTTATCAACACTTTACACTGGTGCAAAGGCACACAAAGTGATGCAAACCGCTGCAAAGTGTCAATAAAGTATTTATCTTCCCTAAAAGTAAGACAAATACCATTTTGTGCTAATTAATGTGACTTAATGCCACAAGGGCATCGCATGGTGGTAAAGGGCATTCCCATTGTACCAACTATGGTTTTTGACGCAAAGCCCTATTTACTAACAATGGTGGACAGAGCTTTGTGCCAACAAGGAGAAATGTTTGTATTTGTCCAGACTTTTCGCACAACGTGTGTCCCATACTGCAGCACACACACACAGTGTGGGATAAGTTTTAAAGTAGGTGTAGCATAGAATTTTGTACTGAAATGGAACTCTTCTAGTACGAAATCTATGCAAGATTAATGCCACTCTAAGTTTCGGTTCTGCTTTGGCATGTTATTTTTGTTCTAAGAATGCATCCTTTCCATTTGAATGTGAGAAACAGGAAAATGTTCAACCGGAGAACACAGTGATGCAAGGTTGTGTTAGTGTGGCAAGTCATCGGTGTTTTGAAACTAACTTCAAATACTTGAACTTTCCTTTCCCCACCCATCCCACCCCTTCCTCTTATCGCTCCAGTTCAGTTCAGCTCAGTTCACCTGAGTTATGCAAACAACGTCTGGACTGAAAGAAGCCATTTTGGACTATGGCCCCATGATACATGTGGGCAGGTGGTCAGCCTGAGAGTGATGAAAACAGATTGCAACTTCTCTCCTTGGCCCTATCGCGTTACAAGGTGACGCACTTGCAGCTGTTCCGCATTACATGCCTGGGATGTCAATGCCTGTCCACTCTGCCCAGTTCTTGAGATTATTTTGGACAATTATAAAGTAATCTGCATTCATTTGAGTTTTGTTTGATGCACAATTTTAATTCAATAATGAACAGGTCCTGTTAAAATAGTGGCTTAGGTGCTGATGGGCTGTCTGGTTCTCGTGTCCTGCGATGGATGGGCAGTAATGTTGTATGACTGGTGCAGACGAAGCGTCTCACAGAAGTGCTGATGTTTCCAAGTGCATAGTCCCATAACCAAGAATAAACACTGATGCTCACCTGTGTTTCCAGAGCGGCTTCACTGCACCCAGTTCATCTCTGCCAATATGTGTTGTTCCTGACAGCAAGAAAGGGCCAATGCGCAGAGCCTGCACAGGGAAGGAAGCAACACGCGGCTGTTTTGACAAGGAAACAAGCTCACGCCGCAAGATGTCCACGGGTGATGACGAACAAGACGATCTTGGACTGTGGTGCGAATCTGCTTACGTTCAGGCAATGTTAATTTGGTGACAATCTGCTTCAGGCATGTTGTCTATAAGTAATCCCATTAAGTTGCAACTGTTGCAAACAAGATTACGCGACTCGTCGTAGGCTTGCTCTTCCCAGGCATAATACTTTTCTCATGCCAATAGGAACTACAAAATACTTAGTTGCAGCTTTTCCTGGCAACATCTGAACTGTTTGTGAAAGGTTTTGCACAAATTATTACTAAGTGATACTGTGAAATCTCCATATTCGAGAGAGATATTTAAGTGCTGCTAATGCCCTCCCTTATAGGCATTCAGACAAGTACACCAAATGCTGCTTCTTTCAAAGCATGCATTGTATGTGCCATCAAGGTCTCAAATCCCTGTGCGCATGTCAGTGTTGTTTGACATAAGTACATGCAGAGCGCTTTCCTGGTCACACCAAACTTGTTAGTTATATTATTCTGCTTAGATACCCTAATCTTTGCATGAAAGGTCAAATAACTGTGCACAAAATTAGAAATCAATACATGGAGTTTATTTTATTTATATTTTTTACAGATCCACCAGCAATTTTATCTTCCGCAGGACACTGACTATTTATGAGAGGGAAACGTCAACATCAGGGCATGGTCTTTACTAGAGTGACGTAGCTACACCTTTGGCCACTTGTGGCGTTGCCTGCGCTTGCCGCACCGCGGCGGCCGCATTGAAGAGCTTCTGGTGATTGCCACCCCGAGACCACAGGTAAGAGCGGGGGGAAGCCAACGCTCACCAAACTCGTCCAGCCCGGGGCGAGCCACCCCCGCCCTCTTCCTTGCTACGCCACTGCTTTACTACTACATTTGTTTAAAGTATGACGTTTCCGAAATGAGGTCTGTCTTTCAGCTGTGTTGTGCAACCAAGAACAGTGAGACTCATGGGGCCAGGTCTATCATAGTGTTGTGTTGCCCTTACGTCAAGCACAGTAACACAAGGGCAATGCAACACTGAAGTCAAAGTTACCAAGCAACACAAGCCCATCGTGTGCGGCCCTGCGGTGCTTGGTAAATCTGGAGTAAAGCAAGGCAGCGCAAGTCGCTGCCTTGCGTTATTCTGTGCCAGGGAGGCGTTCCATGGGTGGAGTGTGGGTGTTCTCACGCTTCCACCCATGGATTTTGGTGCATTACCAGATTTACCAAAAGTTGTAGACCCAGGAATGCAATAAAATGCTACTCCTCCCCAGAGGAGGTACAACGAGGAGAAACATCTTTATTTCTCCTAGTTTTTTCCTCTTTCCAAGTGTGCTGCATTCTGCAGCACACTTAAGAAGAGGAAAACACATCCGATGATTGTTTTTGTGGTGTACCTTCGTGAACAAAAAAAATCTTGCCTGCAATGAAGGCACCCTTGCAACATGAAGCACGGGTGCCTGCGTTGGTGCTGGACAGCAGATTGTGCCCCAGCATAGGCAGAGAGCAGGAACGCGCTATATATTGGTAAATATGGTGTATTCCTGCCCTCTCCCTGTCACGCACTGCACTGCAGTGCAGCACATCAAGTTGTCTTGCTGCATTGCGTGAACTACGGATAAATCTGGCCCGTGCTTTCTTACTCTTACTACCCTCAATGCTACCTGCAGACCCATCACCCTGCATTTTTTCCCCTTTCAAATTAAACAAATGCCTTACATGGTTTTAAAGGTCAGTCTCTCTTTAATGAAGCTTTTATAAACCCTCTGAAATAAACAATGAGAGAACTCCTCTAAATACACACACAATAATAAGTGGCTCTCCTGTGCTCTACGTGCAGCACTCATTTGCTTCCCAGTGGGCTTGTGCTGTGTAGGATACATACATGCATACGTGCACACATGCATTCACGCTAGAGGAGTGCAAAGCTGCAAGAGTCACTGCTCCTAGGCTGAGAACCAAAAGTTGAACAAGCGTCGGTGATGTAGACATTCATGTACAAAAAGCGCTTTGATTGGCTTCTGAGAGGATATCCTCAAGTTCGTGGACAAAAGGGCAGACAGCCTGCCCAGGATGCTGCATCACTTGGTACTTTTTAACCTATTGATCATTCCATCCTTTTGGACAGTCTTACTTCAGCAGGACTTGCTAACCGACAGGTGCTTAAATGTTTCACATCTTTCTTGACACCACTCACAAAGAGTTTGTGTGTGTCCTTTTCTTTGACTGGAAGCCTATTGTGGGGCTGCTGCAGAGGGTTGCCCAATATCACCATGTCCCTGTCACTCATATCTTGTGCCTCTATCTCCGATCTTTAATAGTTCTAAAGGAGGGTTCAATCATTTGCAGACATTACTCATGTTCACATCAATTTTGATTTAGCAAATTCACTCCAGTGAACGGCCGGCAACAGCTTCTGAGCAGAGCGGAAGCCTGGGGGAGAACTCCTTCAAACTAATAACGATACAACTGGCTTCTGACTTTTAGGGGTGAAAAGTAAATCCAGTTTAGCTTCTCTCCCTATTCCTGACTTTGTGGATCAAAATCTAACATTCTCCTCAAAGGTAAAAAAACATCAGGATCACCAGTGACACTCACATGACTCATAATGATCAGATAAGCAAAGCTTCCACCAGACTAAGACCTGTATTGCTCTTGTGTCCACTTTGCATAAAACATTGGTGGCAAGGCTGCTGTTAACACCGGTCTGCATTACTACAACTGTCTCTAAATGGGTCTTCATCCAACCACACTCAGAAGCTAGAGCCAGTTGTACAACTCCTGCTCCAGGGCAGAGGGATCTCTGAGAAAATTGCAACCGTTTTCAGTGCCATGGGACTTTTGTATAATTTGAAATGCTCTGATGTTCCCTAAAAAACACTTTAGTTAAAGAGTAGATAAGGTTGAAGAGAGAACCATTTACACTCTATGCACAACGCATAACTTAAAAAGCTTGGAAATTCACCAGTTAAGATACTAACCAACCAACCTCTCACATTACATTGTCTCTTAGTTCACTAATTTTGACACACAGCCAGAGATTCAGGTAATCCATTAATGGTGGGCCGAGAAAAAGGGGGGGTCCCAAAATGAATTTTCCCCATTCATTTTTCCACATGAACTTTAGACACAGCTACAGCCCAAACCGCTGAACGGATTTACTCCAAATTTGGCAGATAGCTAGATCCTGGGCCAGAAAGATGGCTTTTCATTATTTGGTGTAAATCTCTTCGGCAGTTTTTGAGATATTAATGCTAAAGACGTTTTATATTTAACACCGTGGAGTATCCGCTGGGCCGACATCTCATCGAGCAATCTGATTGGATGCCATTATAGGACTCGGGATGCAGTTCTAAGTCTTAAAAAAACAGTGAGAAAAGGCCTGGTGGTGGGGTTCCAGAGGAATGTCAACAGGGTCCAAAAATATTTCAAAAGGGTGGGCTTGGACTTGGGGAGCTGTGCAAACTATTTTTTAGGGGGAGAGGGCACGTGGCCTCCCTTCCGGAGCCTCACTAGGCTCCAGGAACCCCATCCCCCTGGGTTGCATGTCATTTAAAAGGGATGGGGGAGCCTCACAGCTCTCCTCCCTGAGCTTTAAAATGCTGAGGGCTGATCACAAGTTTAAAGGGAGGGGTGCCACATAGTCTCTTCCCTGAGACAGGAAAAGCCCCAGGGACCCCATCCCCTGGGGCCGGGTCACAGATTATGCAACAAAAGCCCACCATGAGACACAGTAGTTGCCGTGCCGACAGGATCATGGGCATGGAAACATTTGTTTTCTACTGTGGGAAGAGCATTTTTCAGTTTGCATCTTGCGGGCCTGCAGGGTTGCAGGCATGGAAGGAAAGTCTGCTTCCACCATCAGGAGACTTAAAAATGCTTCCACAGGGTGGGAGCAGACTTCTGTTGCCTTGCCCGCACTGCTCCCACCCAGAGGGAGAAAGCAAAAACAGCTGTTCCTGTCGGGCAGGGGCAATGCCAACTCTTGCAGCATGTGGGGAGCTGTCTGTGGCCTGTGGGTCCCTGGGGCTCCCCTCATGGCACCCAAGTAGTGGAGTATGGGTACTCCAGGTGTGCACCGGGGTATCGACCTCTGGCCCTAAGTGTCTGGTCTCCCTGGGGCCCAAGGACGCACATGGAGGCGCACACCTCTCCCCTTCATTTAAAAAATAGGCCTTCCGGGATGGTGTCCCCAGGGCCCATAGAGGCTCAGGGAGGGGGCTGTGCATCCTCCTCCCCTTTCTTTATAAGAAAGACCCCAGGGGATGGGGATCCCGGAGCCTCGGAGGCTTGTGGAGGGGTCTGCACACACCCTCTCCTTTACTTATAAGAAAGGACCAAGGGGGTGGGGTCTCTGGTGCCAAATGAGCCTCAGGGAGGGGGGCCGCATTCTCCCTCCTCTTGATTAGTAAAACAGGCCCCAGGAAGGGGGCTCCATGGAGGGTGAAGGCAGGGGGCTGTGCGCCCCTCCCCTTTAAAAAAAATTAAGGCCCTTTCTGAGGCTGCAAAAGGCTAAGGGAGGGGGGCGCACACCCTCTCCCAAATAATTGTATTCAAAATTTGTGTCCTGATTAGGCACCAGAACAACAAATTGAATAATAAATGACCGGATAGAGCCGATCATTTATTAATAACTGCTCCAGCATGGAGAGCCCCATGATGCCCTGCGAGGGCTTTTTTAATTACATTTTTTCAAGCATGGCGGTACCCCTAGAATAGGGAGGGGCACCACAAAGCATTTTTATAATGTGTCGGGGAGGCTGCGGGACCTGGATGAGCCACCCAGCAGCATAAAAAAACAGTAAGTCTCCTTCGTCACTAAAACCATGACCCTAGGAGAGTTTACAATATTTTCTTTCAGCACTGCCCCAGTTGGAGGTTTTGCTCTACAGCTGGGAATGAATGCAATGCCCTCTAGGGACTAGTTCTATGGCTGCATTTTATGCGGCCTCAAGATGTATAAAAAAGGATGCAAGGCCCTCTTGTGGTTGCTTTTATGATGTTATTTCTTGGGCTGAATTTATTTTTTAAACAAATACTCAGAAACATGTTTATTTTATTTTTATTTTTTTTAAATATATCTTTGGACTCTTTACTTTCACATTTTCACCCACAAAATGTAATAATAGAAACCGTGTAAAAAGAAAGAGACACAGATATGTATTTTAATCAAACTTTAATAAACACCTTCTTAGTAATGAATATTATTATACAGTGCATTGTATGAGTTATTGAAATATACATTTGATAAAAATTATTGGAGTTAACTTTTGGTGTTGCAGATGGGTGCGCGGTGTAGTGTTGGCTCCTCAGAGGCCCGGTGGTCAGAGGGCTAGGCCCTGCAGCCAAACCCTACTCAGAGGTCAAGCCCCACAGCCATCCTTGCTTTTGCCATGCATGTGGGATGTTGGTTTTACGTATGATAATAAAATATTACTCTATTTAAAAAAACAAAACATACAAATTCACTGAAAGAACAAAGGTTAAAGTGATGCCAACACCATGCACTGCTAATTGCCTCATATATTACATCACTCATGACATCTTCTATGTCATCATTGATAATATCACTGCAACATTTGCAATTATTGATGACAAAACTGTGCATTGTCGGGGAGTGAGTTATAGTTATCTTAGTGCACGAGTTATAGTTACTTAAGATAACTATACTGGAGAATTTCAGTCGATTTGTATGTTTAAAATGACATGTTTTAGCTGATGTTTTCACCTACCTATAATATATACAGTCACCACTGTGTCGTAGTAGTAAGATCAGGTTTCCATAGGAAATTTATTTTTTACACTGACAAATCTTCACGAAACTTTAAAAAACGGTTCATCCACCTCAGCTCCTTCCTGGGAAGTTTCTGGGTGATTTGTTAAGCAGGGACAAAAAAAAGGGGGAGGCCCCAAAACGCATTTATTTCCATGCATTTTCCTATTGAAACTTTAGACCCATCTTCAGCCAAAACACCTGAACGGAATTCCACCAAATTTGGCAGAATAGTAGAACTTTACAAAGAAAGCATTCTTTTTGTGATTTGGTTTAAATCTGTTAAGTCGTTTTTTTGAGAAATTAAGGTTCAAAATGTATAGGTATCTAGAGACATAGGCATACCGTAGGACAGGCAGATCTAAAGATAATACCTGATTGGCTGCTGAACATGAACAAAGATGCTTGGCAGCCATTTTAGGACTTGGGACCTCAATCCCTGTGTCTAGGAGAAAAAATAAAAATAGCATTTAGGGTTGCAGGATAGGGATATCCTGGCCCCTAGGGCCTGGTTGGGGGGCAGAAGGACTCTCCTTTGGGCAACAAACAGAATATGAGGTGCGCTGTGTAAAAGCGAGAGGGCAGGAATATGTGGTATTTAACAGTATATAATGCATTCCTGCTGGCTACCTTTCACAAAGAGGAGGTTGAGATGCAAAGATACCGCACACAACACATACATGGGTTACTCGTTGTTCAGAACAAATTCAACAAAAGAGTGACTTAGCACCGACCCTTCAACAATTTCTCCTCATTGTGCCTCTGGTGGAGAGGTGTGCAATTCTTATGCATTCCCAGTTCTACCAGTGTTGGCAAATCTAGGAGTGTGTCAGAATGCATGGGTGGATTAGTGGAAACACCCACGCTCCACCCATGGGACACCTCCCTGCTGCGGAGTAATGCAAGGCAGCGATTTGTGTTGCCTTACGTTACTCCAAATTTATCAAGCCATGAAGGGCCACGCAAAGTGGCCTTGTGTGGCTTGATAAATCTCATCTAGGTTTTGTGTCGCCCTTGAGTCCCTTTGTGTGGGGCAAGGTCAATGCAAAACCTTGATAAATACGGGCCCACGTGCACAGCTTCACTACTTACATTTTTATGCTTTTGTACAACAAGTTTAGATTTGTCCATATATTTGTTCATGTTTTCAAGCGCCTGCTCTTTAGGAAGACAACTCTGGCTTTCATAACTATATATTAGCAATTATGCAAGAGTTTTATTTACTTTCTTCTCAAACAACTATTCTGCCGAATGACAACTTTTTCTCCGATCGAAGGATGAAGCAGGCAGCAGGTTGCATGACTCCTGACTCCCAAATGAAGAAACTGCTTTCAATATTTCTACACTCATACGTGCAAGTTTTACGTTAGAACCTGCAGACCTTGCTATAATCATAGCTTTGACGTGTGACAAAAAATCATGCGATGAGAACATACAGATGACATTAATGAGAAAGTCAATGTTTGGGCTGTTCTTTAAAAATCACTCATGTTGTTATGTTAGAAACAGGCTTAGGTTTGTATTCTCCTGACTTGCTCTTGAGTGTTCAGTGAACTCACAAAACCGCAGAGTGAGTGGATTGTGTTCTGTTTGTTCCCAACAAAGTAAGCCGCCATAGAATCCTTGAATTATTTCTTGTTTGCATTTCTGGGGGGGACAGAGTTTGTGAAAATAATGCATATGCACTGCTAGACAATATGGTTTGACTCTCACTAATTCCACCTTTTCTAACACCACTCCCTTGCTGCCCTTTATCCGCCAGTTTGCGGGTTCTAATAAGTGCCGGTGCCCAAAGATTTGCAGCTGGTGCTGTCGACTGTTGAGAGAGCTGAATAGCAAAGCTGCATGGTGTTGGTTCCACTCCATGCTCCTTTCACCCACCACCACCCACCCGTGCCCATTTAACTCACTCTTGCAGGTTCTTTTTCATTCATTCTTTTTCCATTGTCCACAGTTTTTTCATGTCTTTTCCTTCTTTTTCTTTACCCTTTGTTTGTGTTTCTCTCTCTCTTGCTTAGGGTGGAAGTCCAATGAGTGCTTACTAAGTGCTGGTTCCCAGAACTGAGTGCTGGTGCACCCCACTTGCAACCACCAGCTCAAATTAAACTCTGCAGCACTGGTGCACCACACTTTCAAAGCTCCGAGAACATAACAAAGTGAACTTGACCTCAAGCAGAGGCAAGGTAATACAGAGCTCACATCTCATTTACTTCCCGTTTATTCATTCCTTTCACGCCCGAATTCTGTTTTATAATAGTAGTGATGTGCACTAGTGCTTTTAGTACCTGGAGTGAATTATGCTTTTTAAAGATTAACTGCCTACCTGCTTCCCACAATAAGCAAAAACCACCGAATTGCACTGTTAACTTTGCACCTATTAAACTGGTTTGATGATTGCAAGTTTTTGTGCCCTGAGAAAGGAGTGTTAAATGATGGTTTACAATTAAATGTGGTGTGTTATTAGTAACATAGGTTGAATTATTTACCCCACAAGTTTATTAGTCACTGGTTATAAACCTATAAATGTTCGAAGTATTCTGAAATAATTTGTACAGTAAATTGTAGCATTTATTTATTTTTCAATGCATATCTTTATTTATCTTTATTTATTATGCAGTGTGTAGTAGGCTGTCCAGCATCAGAGCGCTCCATATAGAAGAAGTGGAACTATAGCATGAAAGTAGACAAAATGCAATGACCCAAGGATGTACTTGATGGCACCAACACAATATTTGTAGCAGGATCTACAGAACACAAACCACACAAGTAAAACTCACAGAGCATGTGATATACAAGTCAAATTCACAAATTACCAAAAAAGGATGCAGTTACCAAGCAGAAGAGGCACAATCATGAGCAAACTATCAGACAAATCTCCAAATCGGTTTCGGTCCAAAAGCACAGATGGAATATCTTTCCACACTATCAGGGCACATCGAAAGAATGACTGGTTCAAGGTATGTTTCTTATTAAAGACAGTGGTTTTCAGCTAGAGGGGCTCCATGTGGACATAATGGCCTCAGGAGATTTCTAGCTGTAGAACCAAATAGTGGGTAAGAATTTAGGCGTTTGTGCACTAAACATGAACGTTTTTTTATCGCCTTTCCCTCAACATGGAGCCAGCAAGGGGAGCATAGAATAGTGACATTATGTCAGAATAGACAATCCCAAAGATCAAAGGAGTTGCAGCACGCAATGAGGCTATTGGTGGGGCAAGATGAAATTTACGAAGGTCTGTACAAATGGCATTGCCATAATCCAGTCGGGAGAGTACCGGTGCTTAGGATACATTTCTGAGATCTTGTTCAGGTAGGAATGGTTTCATTCCACAAATCGATCTCCGTTGATAGTTTGCCCTAATGCTGTGGCGTTCATAAGTTTGTGGAAATTGTGACCAAAGTCCAGAACGAAGTCAAGAGATACCACTGTCAGTGATGGATAAGGAGCAACCGAGAGAGTTGATAGCATCATGCTGTTGTTGAACTTGGGAGTGGTTGAGCTGAGAAGAGATATGAAAGACTACATTTGTATTAGCACTGATACCGAACATTCATCCAGGTATCAATATTATCCTAAGTCAAGGAGGTCATGGTAATACCTTCTGTCGATGTGACCTTCAAGCAGAGTTGAGTGCCTACTGGTGATATGAGATCCTAGATTGTCTTATGACTTCACAAAGTGATTTACGGTAGAGGCTAAAGAGAGCTGGAGCTATCCCAGACCCAAGTGGAACACTTTGAAGTAACGGCATCGGACCGGGAAAGGAGTTGTCATTTCTGATCACTTGGGATTAATTTGTTAAGTAGGATTTGAACCATTCAAGAACCTTGTCAGTGAAGCCCATGCATTCCTGTAGAGTGGGAATGAGGCTATCACAGTTAACTTGGTCAGCGGCCACAGAGAGCTCAAGTATGATTAAAAGACAGGAGCCTACTAGAATAAGCAGTGTGCCATAAATAATTTGCAAGATGGCAGCATCAGTGCTAAATTGAGCACTCAAACCAAATTTGAAATCACCCAGAAGCTTATTCTCCTTTACAAATTGTTTCACTTGATTATTCACACAGTTTTCCAGAAATTCGGCAAGAAACGGTAGGCGGAAGCTATTGAGATTCCCTGGGTCCACTGATGATTTTTGTTTCAGAAGGGGAGAGACTTGACCCCGTATAAACCATCAGGAAACCTACCATGGGAAAGGGATAGATGGGTTGATCAAATTCACCCAGTATGGTATCAGGCAGGAATGCATACCTTTAGCATGGTAGGCAGGCGCTGGATCGGCCACATGATTTGAGGGTTTCAAATTCACAATGAATCTTAAAGGTTTGGACTGAGAGTTTGCAATAAAACACGAACAATTATTTGTAGATATATTGCAAGTAACCTGTACCTTGGATTTGGGGTGGGGAGAATCTTTAGTGGATTTAACCTTGGAGACTAAGAAGTGACTGAATTTTTGCCATTTCATTTCAGATTCCATGATAGTAACCGGTGGCAAAAGTTTAGTGATTGAATATATTATCTTGAAGAACCTTTTGGGCTTATTTTCAGATCCTTGGTTTGGCAGGAAGCAAATCTCTTGCATTTGATTTTTTTTTTCTGTCAGAAGAGTAGTATGATTTCCGACAGGACCTCACTGAATGTATTAGTGGAATTATTCATATAATGATCATCTGGACACCAGGAAAGATTTTGAACATTTGAAGGCAAGGTTGCTAGTGTCAATGTTCCTCACATATTTGATCAGTCTTTTCTGGCACAACTATAGTAGTTCTAGAAACGGGCAAGAAGAGGGGAATATGATAATGATCTGACGAGTCAACTATAACAGCGTCTTTAACAGATATGGAATCGCCTTTTGCAATAATTAACTCAATGGTGGCAACGTTAATGTGAGTGCAACTTAGAAAGTGCTGAACTAAACTATGCTCATGCAACAAGGTGGAAAGAGAGAGTACCCATTTAGAGTGCCCAAACTTAGATATGATTATTATTGGAAAGCATAAGTATTTATCAATTAAGGATTTCTATGCATGGATGAAATTAATTTGTGTTATGGTGGGTTTCGTGGCAATGGACTAATTTGTAACTTTACGGAGTTGAAAAGTGGATTGTGAATCTGCGGGCACAAGATGGCACAGTATGGAGTTAAGGTGAATCAAGGTCAGCCTGCCTCGTCTTACCTACCCTGTCCAGACATAAAATGGAGTAATCGGGATGCAAAAGTATGTTGATAACCATTTTAGATGTTTCATTAAGCCAAGTTTCAGTCAGCATCATAAGATACAGCTTCATGTCAACCAAGGTGCTGGCACTCTCAATGCGGTGCTTGGCCAACAAATGACAGTCATGATGACAGCACATTAAGGTGGAGAAGGATGTGAGTTCACAGGGAGAGGGATCAAATGGGATCATGTTAAGTAGATAACACCGGAATGAAGAAGAAGACACCGTTCTTCCAGGTAAGATTTATTGGAGTCAGCAAGACACACTCATCTTCCCCTCATGTCAGAAAACCAACCGCCCTCAAAACCCAGTCACAGAATCCCTCTTTCCAACCTTCTGTGCATTCTCCTCGCAAGCGCGGAAGTCACACAAGCAGAATGTACGGAATAACCCAACAGATCACAATCACATTTTTTGGTTCCATCCGTCTCTTAGGGAAATGACTAAGGGTGGGAGGTCCCTACCAGATAGGAATGTTATAGGATATAGGGATTTGCTAATGGTCAAGAGCCTGGCCGGTAGTCGGTAGCAACGTTTCTGAATATATGACCACAGTATTTGTTCATAAAATCTGCATCTCAGAACTGTAATCATCTAACCGCTTTAAGATCTCACCAGAAAGAAGTGGAGAAACAGTTCTACAAGGATGAGGCAATTGGTTAGATCTGGGGTGATAAAAAGTATTGACGTGGGTAGTCAGATCTGAGAAAGAAATTATTTGGCAAACCATAATCGTCGTAGTTCCTGAGATCAAACGACTGGATATGCTCTTCAGTAGAAAGACCAGGGACCATATGTAGGAAACACTTTTGCGATCGCAAACACTGCGATTCGCAAGAATCTTGGTGTTTGCGATCGCAAAACTGACTGCACCTATGTAGGAGAGGTGTCCGCAGAAAAAGGTTGCGATTCGCTAATTTAGCGATTAGCAATTTTGCGTAAAGCTCAGTTTGCGAATAATTTTGCGTAATCGCAGTCTGCGTCGCAGTATTTGCGGAAATCGCAATTACCGACATCGCAAATTGCGTATTCGCTAAATCAGATTTCCAAAAAAATCGCAAATAGCGATTCCTCAAAATTCGCAGTTTAGCACTTCTCAATTACCACCAACTCTGAGCAGGTGGTAACCAAGTGCAACCTAGTTAAACAGGCCCACAATGCCACAGGGACTTCACACCATGGCTGGGCTGTACGTGATAGCCAGGAGGCTGTGAATCAGGGATGCCATGCAGAGAAGGAGACGCCAGGAAAGGATCTACAGAACACGCATCACCCTCTTCCAACTGACCGATGAGGAGATCCATGTGAACTACAGGCTGCACCCACACAGCATCCTGGATTTAATAGCGGAGCTGACACCGATACTTCAACACCCCACATGCAGGGCACACTCCATTCCCACCCATGTGCAGGTGCTGTGCTCACTGCACCTCCTGGCATCAGGGAGTTTTCAGGGGGTCATTGCCACAGCAGGTGGTGTCTTGCAAAGTGCACTGTCGCGCTTCCTCCACGCTTTTTTGGATGCAATGGTACAGAGGCTGCATCACCACATACAATTTCCTAGCACACCACAGGCACTAGATCAGACCAAGCAGGATTTCTACCAAATTGCCCAATTCCCCCATGTCATTGGCTGCGTAGATGGCACCCATGTCGCAATCTCTCCCCCATCAAATAATGAGTATGTATTTCGCAACAGGAAGTCATATAATTCCCTGAACGTCCAGGTAGTGTGCAATGCCCAACATATAATCACTGATATTGTGGCCAAATACCCTGGAAGCACACACGACTCATTTATGTTTCGCCACTGTGCATTACATCGAAGACTCACAAATGGTGACTTTGGAGAGGGCTACCTGCTAGGTAAATGCATGCCAAACACACACAGAGGCAGTAGAGTGATGCAGTGGCAGGACACTATTGACCCTGAATCTGCTTATGCCCCGCAGGTGACAGTGCGTATGCTGTATGAGACTACATCCTCACACCGTACCTGAATCCAGCTACTGCAGGTGAAAGGAGGTTCAACAGCGCACACAGAACCACACGCTGTGCCATTGAGAGGACCTTTGGAATCCTAAAGAGCCGTTTTCGTTGCCTCCATAAGAGTGGAGGAGCGCTACAGTACAGCCCGGAGACATGTTGCAAAATTGTGGTTGCCTGTGCTATGCTACACAACATCGCTACCAAAAAAGGAACCCCAGTGGACCTGACAGACTCTGAATCATCAGATGAGGATGGACCAGCACCACATCGCGGTCCGGCAGGTGGTGATGGTGCTGCTGCGGGACGCATGAGACGAGATGAGATCACACAAAACTACTTCTAAGTGAGTAATGAGGACACAATGCGACTGATTTGTTTCTTACAGGGATGTTTATTTCCTTATCTTCAGGAATGAAGGTGTCATACATTGTGACTTTATAGTCCCTGCATGCACTTGTTTGTGTCACAGTGCACTAACTACCGTCAGCCACTGAGTCTTCATTGACTGTGTTGCGTCACACATGGCCATTAGTCCCTTGTGTCCCTTCACCTCCTCCGTGCACGGCCTGTTGAGCCTCGCTGTGCCTGCGCACTGCCCTCCCTGGAGTCATCATCCACTCTGCCCTGGCGTACACTCCGGCGTCTGTCCTGTGGAATTGGGGGAATGATGCTGCTCCTGCTTGATTGTTCATCAGTGTCCATGGCAGCAAGTGTGCCTATGCCACCTGTGGCAGTTGCGCGCATCTGGTCCACCGCATGTGTAACTTGCACCAGGACCCTGCCAACGTCCTGGCAGCAGTGGGCCATCTCGTGCTGCATACTGACACATCTTCTGGCCAGCAGGGATGTGGCGGTTGACTGGCGGTTCAGTGCCCTGGTGTATAGGTCCAGCCGTGTGTGTAGGTGATGTCTCTCCCGGCGCCGGGCTGCCCTGTCCCTCACGATCTCCCTGCACAGGCCCTCCAATGCACCAGTCATGGCCATTACACCTGCGCGCAACTCGGTCATGTTGTGGTTATGTGCAGCCAGTTGCCGTTGGATTGACCGTATCCCCTTTACTTGCAGGCGCTGTTGCTTGAGCATGCTGCCCTCAAGGCCCGAGAACACCGTGTCCTCTTCACCAGGAGCAGTGCTGGTGGACGGGCGTGCCCTGCGTCTCATCCCTCTCCCTACTCTGGAGTGTTCAGGGGACTGTGGTTGGTGCTGTTCTGCACGCTGCCTGTGCACTGGCTGTTGCTCCTCTGCTGTGTCATGTGCCTGTGCCTCCAACAGTGGTAGTAATGGTACAACATTGCGGCGCCTGCATGGTGCTGTGCCTGCAGTTCTGGCTTCGCCCTGCTCCTCCTGGCCTGCCTCATCCTCCATCTCAGCTGTTGCCTCGCATTCAGCCTCACTATCCTGTGTTGGTGGTGGTGTTGTGGATTGAATGGCACACATTAGTTCTGTGTCCTGTGTGGCATTTGTAATGCATTAGTTTTACACAATAAATTCACATGGGTACTATCTGTCTTTGTCACTATCTGCATGATGGAGTCCTCCCTATTCCACCTGGCTGTGTCTCACTGGCACAGTTATCAGTGCATGTGACTACGTTTCCCATAATGCATTTCTAGGTGTGCTGTGTGACATGTACTGGAGTTGCAGTCAGGTTGCCTTATGGGGGTTGGGGGTGGGTTGGGGAGGTATCAGGGTGTTTTGGCATGCATCTTACCTTGTCTGGTGTCTGTTTGTTCTGAGCTGTCCAGGTCAGCCACTCCACTCACACTCTCAGGCTGCAGTGTGCCCTCCACCAGCTCCTCCAGGGGCGTTGGGTCTATTGCAGTGGAAGGCCCCCCACCGGTGTTTTTGGCCTCTGCAAGTCTTGTGGCCCCCTCTCCTTTGACCTCTGCTGCATGTCATACCACCTTTTTCATAGGTCCTCGACACTGCGGTGTGTGACACCAATGGCATTTACTTTCTCTTGGATGTCACTCCATATCTTGCGCTTTCTGGCCTCTGGAACTCGTAGGGAACTTTTCCCAAAAAGGAGATCATGGCTGGTGACAACCTCCTGTGTGAGGACCTCCAGCTCCCTGTCACTGAATTTATGTTTCCTCTTCCTTGCAGGTTCATCATGCTGCTTCTCGAGCCCCTGGGACTCCATTTGGCTGGTTTCCAAAAGCTGTGCAAAACTGTTCTCCTCTCCACACAGGCTCTGACTCAGCTACTGGCTCACTCACAGCTGCAGGCAATCAGGTGCAGCATGGGCAGTCACACTTCCCGGGTGTGATGTCATCGTTCTGCACCTGAATTGCAGATTCACGTTTTTGCGATTCCTTATTTGCGATTTCGCAATTAAGGAATCGCTATTTGGGTAATCGCAATAATATTCTGCGATTTTTTGGGAATTGCTAAATTATTGCGAAATTATGCCTACATCGGAATTTGCGATTCCGAAATTGCGATTCGCTAAAAAACACAATTTGAGAATCGCAAATTCGGTTCTACCTACATATGGCCCCAGATTATTTGACAAGGAGCCAATTTTACTAATCAATACATTCAAGGCAATGGTTAGATCACTAGCAGGAGACACCTCAGATAAGTGTGAAGGCTTGGAATGGCAAGATGTACTGACAGAGTTTGGAAAAGGAAGACCTACACTGATGAGCGCTGAGGTGTTGTCAAGTGTCTAAGATTGAGATGACGGTGCATGCCAAAGTTATGAGGAAAGATGTTTGTCATTTTGTCTTTGTTCGGAGACAGGAAGCAGTGCTGTGTGGGGAACACAGGCATAAAAGGGGGAGAAAGTAAGTTGCTCTTATAATTTCAGGTGGAAGTTGTGAAAAGCGATGGAACTTCTGATGATGATAATAATAATAAAATAATAATAAAAATAGTTGTTTTATATAGTGCTGGATGCCCCATTAGTGACGTTCAGTTGAACTGTAATTAGTAGGTTTTGCAATTAGCCATTTTAGGGCACTTCATTTCCAACGTCATTGCGTCCAGGGTTGGGTGAGTATGGGAGGGACTTGAATTTGTGACTTGCAAATTATACACAGATGTCGGGGGCAAGCACTAAATTCACTCTTCTTACATGCAATTAAGATTCCACCAGTGCAAGTGGGTGCTGCATATTAAAGGGGGGACTAGGCCAGAGAAAATATGATAATAAACCTTATTTACCACATTGGAAGTTGAAACATTTACTAGTTCATTAGCCAGATATATTATTAAGATATGATAATATGCATTCTGCAGCACAAATAGAAAGAGGAAATCGCCTGAATTGATTGATTTTGTGCCTTCCTGCACAAAGTCAATCAGCCCTGCAAGACAGACACCCTTGCACCATGGTGCAAGGGTGCCAGCGTTGGCGCATGGCAGCTTATTTTGCACCAGCAGGGGTAAAGGGCAGGAAAGCGCTGTATCTAATTCCTGCCTTTTTCTTTCAACGCAGGGCAGCGCCCCAAGATTCCTTGCGGTGCTGCCCTGCCCCAAAAGCTCATTAATGAGGCCTTTAATTGTCAGTGTGTTGGAACAATGGGAGGAGAAGAGGTAGGGGAGGGGGGCAAGAGGAAGGAGAAAAACAGACTTCAGAACAGTGTTTGCTACACTTTTCTTTAGAGCGAGGCTTGAGGGGGACTGCTGAAGCTGCCCCTACGACCCTCTAAAGGTTGGCGCCCCATGCAAGGACCCAGCTCGACCCCAAAACCCTTCCTCTCACTCACACTCACTCTCTATACTCCGATGTTTTACTGCTTCTTTCTCTGATAGTCTATGTGGCTTCAATGAAGCTAGCTGTACATAAAACAAGCCTCCTTGAAGCAGGCGCTACCTGGGAGAAATGTTTTTATTTCTTCAAAATTCCACCCTTTCACGTGTGCTGCTCTGTAAAGCACCATGTGTGGTTTGTGTCTCTATTTGTCCAGGCATAGGATTTTATGCTGGAATAGTATCCTCCCAGTACAAAGTCTATGTTCGTCTTCACACACATCTCTGCACTCAAGATATAAATGTACAGGAATTATGCTCCATGAGATTGCATTTCTAAAATGTACATTAGGAGCCATTAAAAGCTCATATATAGTGTAATTGTGGCCATGGATATGTGTAGACCACGGTAGTGCATTAATATAATATACTGTTTAAGGACCACTTATCTGTTATAAAAGGGACGTTCATTCAGGTGGATATTTGGAGGCAATGAGACATTCAGGGATCAGCGCCCCGGTTGCAGCATTCACTGATAGCTGCAATCATCCCATTATCATTATGCAACGGTCTGGATGTGGTTTTTTGCTGTGGGCATTGATTTAACATTGTGCAAACTGTCTATGCCGCGGCACCTTCAATACAGAACGAGAAATCAATAGCTTGAAAGCTCCCTCGCGCAGAGCAAACAGCTGCCCGTCGATAGCCGCGGCATCCTATCAGCTGTTCCTAGAATGACTGACAGGGCCTGTGAGCGGAAACAGCTGGCATCCCTCTTCTGTGTGCGAGAAACCCATATTTGTGGACCGGACTTTGTGAGTTTACTTACATAAAAAGAGAAAAAAACTTTACCAGGGTATATTTAGTGAGAATTCGTTTTTTTGTTCCTGCTAATATTTTGAATGATGTCCTAAGTGAGGTTTAAATTAAGAATGCCTTGCTATGGAGTGCAATAGGAATTTCAGATTCTAATGAAATGTATTTATTTAATTTGTCTGTTTATATATTTCACACACAGTCACTTCATAGTGCGAGTACTACTATTGAGAATTTTCTTGGAGGGTAGTTAGAAGCACCTAGAAGTGAGATGCGACTCTTCCCGCCTGGCATCCCTCTGCCACTAACAACTTCTTTGCTGGCCAAAAGTTGATCTGAACATTTCCACTTTCAAGACTCTCCTGCAGGGCTGGGGGGCTGCCCTTGCCCTGAGGTCAGCTTCAATGCATTCACAAGCTGGGTCTCTGAGGACATAGGGCTCAGCCTCCATGTTTTACCACTTGAGCACGCTTTAATAGATCCACTATGTGTTGGCCAACCGTGGACAACCGGGCAAGAGACACTAGGCAGGCGTTTCTGCAATTAACCTACTATTGTATTGGAGTTTCTTCACCTAACTAGATAGAAGAGAGACGTTTATTTTTAAGCATTAACACGGTATAACATCTGGAAACTTGCAAGGCCCAAGGACAATGTGCAAAGAAGTCTCCGAGTCGCAGTAAGTTGAAATTAGACTCTGTTTCAGGAGCTTCTTAGGAATCGACTAGCAGGGAGGAAGAAGGCTCACGACAACTGCCCCCGCCCCCCCCCCCCCTGTTTGAATGCAAACATTCCTACTGCGCTTCGAAGGAATGAGGAGAATTCCATGTTCCACTCACACAGCGGAGACAAGATCCCAACACATCTCCCCTCCTTTATCAAAGATGACAATGAAATAAAAACAATACATAACACCAAAGGAATTACACATAATACATAAACTATGCTATAAACATTTATTAAAAAGAGTACTTGATTTAAAACAAAGTCTTTAAACCTGGCAGGTACCTGAGGGCTCCGACTCGATTTCCTCAACACAGCACTCTGGGTTATTCCTTGTCTATCATTAGTCTCTGACTTGTGTTCATTGTGAATTACAGCTAATCTATCTTTGTTCCAACGTTTACCATCATCTAAAGTTACTGCTAAATGACTCACATTAATCACTTTTTAGGAGATGAAAACCGGTACACCCTCTTCCCTCCTCTGAAAGGAGGTTTCACATGCACCAGATCACCTACATTCACCTTCAGAAACCTCTGTGCCGATGTGGAATATTTATCTTGAGCCATCAAACGTTTCTCATTCACATCATGCATTACACCTTCAGGCACCATCTTCTTCTTTATCCAGAACCTGTTCATTTTCGATCTAAGTAATCTTCCTTTAAGTAACACAAAAGGAGGCACATTAGTATACAAATTGGGTGTAGTGCGCCACGCCCAACCTACATTTTTAACTCTTGCACCCAATCCAAACCGCTAGCCACAGACAATTGTATATTCTCCTTGATCATTCTTTTGCAGCGCTCAACCAAACCATTACTTCATGGGTGGTACAATGAAGTGATAACATGCTTAGCACCGAAATCTGAAAGGGAAGTCTAAAACTCATGTAACACAAATTGGGGACCATTATGAGTAATCAAGTTATCCGGAACACCTTTTCGAAGAAATCATTTCTTCAAGACCTCCTCCACCATAGCAGAAGTAATGCTATTCACAAATGCAACCTCAATCCATATAGAAAAATACTCTACTGTTACAATGCCACTGGATGGCCAATACCATAAATTAAAACAGAATCCCATCAGGTTCCAGAGTTCAATGAAATATTGCAGCCACACTCAAAAGACCTATATCAAAATAGCATTTCACTTCATGCAGCAGTGGGAAGTTAATGCAAGTTGTGAACTTTTAGTGTAACTACATACTGGCACACATTTCTCCATCTCATTGTTGAACTATGCTCGCAGATATCTGACCCAGACAAATGTTGCAGTAGATGTTGTATCTATGTCATTAATCAAAGAACTTGACGCTATCACAGTTCCTAGAAAAATAAGGTCTGGAGATGTCTGTGTGTTGAAAGGCAGATATGACAATGATTCTGCATAAGGTAAGGAAGATAGCAGCCTCCGTGAACTGAGCTGGAGTCAAGGCATGCATGAGATGGAGATGGATCTAAGGGGCCCCCGGCTTGTACGTCTGAATGTGATGTTATAGGGGTGTATCTAACCAACTTGAATTTGACTAATATGTAGAAAAATTAATGTTTCTAAACTAATGTCTATTTTTATCCAGGACAAGATACACATTTGGAAACATTTATTCGCAATAGACTTGCAAGTAGTGCATTGTTGATATAAAAGATTAATAAAAGATAGGTGATAATATATTTCACACAGTGAAGCATGAATATTTGTTATCCTTGTGTTATAGCTAAAAATAACAAATCATATTTCATAACCTATCTACAGCGTGTATGCGTATTGGCGAATAAACATACCAATGATAGTATTGATAGGCCAGATCACAAATAAGTGCTATAAAAAGCAAAAAAAATAAAAAAAGTCCATTAAAATGACAGAAAAAAGATTTTCTTTTCAGTTCTTAGTTTGTATAGGCTTTGTGGTACATATGATGGATACAGGTCAGTAAGCGTTGGTCAACTTGCTTGTTGAGTTCACTATTTATCAGAGGACATGTCAACATCATCAGGTGCACACTGAGTACACGTGTGGTCTTTACACAATCTGCACAGATCATGTTTGCAGTTGACAGTTGGTGTGCTAGATGGATCAGCAATTGGTAGCTCATCTGAGGCACTTGGTGTTGGTTGCGGCTCCTCTCCAAGGGTCTCGAAGGACAACAATGAGACAAGCCATTCATCAAGTGCTGCATCGAAAAGTGGCAATGGTGATACCACTCTGTCATATGTGGCATCCTGTAGAAGGGACAGGTGCTTGCTCAGCATTGTGTCTGGTGCTCATGTTGAGGTGGCAAGATCAGTTCCATATCGAGATAAGTCAGTGGGGGCTGCTTCAGATGTAAGTCCAAGATGATGTCAGTGGACAGGTTTTGCACCAGAACACAGGTTTTATTTGTGTAGCATTCACTTTGCGAAATGTGAGCATCCATTGTTTGCTGAGTTCAGACAGCCAAGCACATCCTATCTAGGAGCTTGAGTCTCTCTGCAACTCTGTTCGGTTGGATATGGGTACTAAAGGTTGTCGATTTCCTTGACGAAACAAGAGAAAAGATGATGATACCACAGCGAATTAGCAGTATTATGATAGAAAAACCTCCGAAAAGGATGGAAAAGAGGGAATGAAAAAGTTACGGAATCAGTCCAAATACTGCTTTATATGCAATCACTAGCCCAGATCCAATGTTCTTAAAATGATGCACAACAACAGTTGTCACAGATGAATTAAGTATCGTTTGAATGATATCTGCAAAATGCATTGGGTATTCTGTGTCTAACAGCAGACTTTGTAAGAGAACAGACAATAGTATCTTCAAGTCACCAAAAACCCTTACACTAGGTAAAGGGATGTTCCTAATAACATTTCAAGGCAGGGAAAACAAGGTTCTCACACAACACAGTATTGTTCCTGAAACCGTTATCAGGTATGCCTGGCCAGGTGCCAACTAATAGCAAGCAACATTTGTAAAATCAAAAAAGAACAGTTATTCAAATGTTGATGGTGTAGAGGATAAATGCAAGGGGGGAAAAGATAAAATTCAACTTAACCCTAGCATCAAAACGCTACACATTCTACGCAACAATATGGTGTCACGCAGAATGGAGTGTCCACGTGGATTTCTGCAATTTGCTGTACTAATATAAATAGGGTTATCCTCTTTTTCATTTGAACTGATGTGGGTGAAAGGGACTTTCCATGAATGATACAGCTGTGAATTGTGCACGGTTTCATGCCAACCATTAGATTTATATTTTTGACAATCATGAAAATTAAAGGTTGTTATGGGCAAAGAAACAATACCATGTATTAAACAGGTAATATGTGGCATGTCACTGACTGCAATTGGTGCATTTCCAACTTGTTCTTTACTTAATAAAGTATATGTGTATTCTTTCTAAGCCATTGTTTTTGAGTGAGTGTCAAATTATATGGTTTGATAAAACTTTTGCATTAAGAAGTTTCAACGGCTCAAATCCTGATCTAAGAGTTTGTGATGCTCAATTTAGGGGCCGATTCCGATCCGGGTCGGAAGTGCACCGAACGCTTTCCGGCTGGAAAAACTACGAGGCGTAGGCGTGTTTTCCTCCCGACTCGTACAGCTGTACAAGCGAGCAAGTACGATGCGAGCTACGTGAAAATCACCGACCGAGTCGTTTCCGGATCCGAAGCACTCCGTACGTCTCAGTCGGAAGCTAACCGTGGCGTGCAATGGATGCGATTTATGACCGAGTCAGTACGATGCACGCGTCGGACAGCCTGTGCGAGCCGGAGTGTTCAGCTCGCAAAACGTCCGGGTGGTTGCCTCACCCGCAGCCCTCCGACTCGGACACAGGGGGTGACCCAAGGGTCCCCCCAACACAGGCATGTACGGTGCAGATGGCACCGATGCATAACCACTGTAGGGGGAGCCCTTGCGCGAAACATACCCATTCAGTCAATGGGAGCCCATGTACGTGTCGTACGACCGGCTCCCATTGACTTCTATGGGAGTCCGACCGAACCGAGTCTGGCAGCATACGGCCGCATCGTACTTGCTCGGTCGGACTGCAGGACTCCGGCTCAGCCGGAAAACACTCCGGATCCGGCTTTGTCGGAGTGCTTTCCGACCCGGATCGGAATCGGCACCTTAGTTGTATAATCACACTTAACTGGACCTACCTGTGTTGTAACAATTTTAGATCTTCTTTCATGAGGTCCAAGGCTGAGGATAAGATGTGATTTAGCAAGTACACTTTTTTCAAAAGTGTGTGCATTCCATTGTCGATAACTTTAAAAATGGTTTGCATGTTTTCCTGATCTATTTGCCTAATTCTTTCTGCAGCTCTTTTTCAAAATATTCATGTAATTCATTGTAGATGACATATATTCATGTGGCAAGGAATCTTTTGTTTCTTTGAGGTCGTGGTCCCAGAAGAAAGTCGGAAAATCCACATTTTCATTCACGGAGGAGATGTGTTCCTTTACGGCTGGAAGACTAGCGTGTTCCAGTCATTGTTGGCATAACTTATCTACACTGTATGTGGTAACCACTACAGGGGTCTGTGTATTGTAACATGGCTCAGGGCAGTTAAGTTTGGGTCCAGGAGTGTTGGAAAGAAAATGCTGCATGCATGTTTTAGAATTATAAGGCCAAACCTTCAACAGAAAATTGTGTTGAATTATATGTTTCATTATGTATCAGATCATTTATATCTGATTCAGACATATTTATTGAGGTGAACAGTCACAATATCGAATTTTTAATATCGCAATGACAAAATCTCGAGTTTTAAATATAAAGTGGACATAATATTGAGTCACAAAAATATAGTGGTGCAGAATATAGAAATTCAGGTAAGAAATATCGATTTTCATAATATCGAAGTTAGTAATATCGGAAGTCATAACAGAGGGGCAGATTCCGATCCGGGCGGAAGGGCACCGAACGCGATCCGGCCGGAAATACGACGAGCCGTACGCGTGTTTTCTGCCTGACTCGTACAGCTGTACGAGCGTGCTAGTACGATGCGAGCTACATGAAATTCACTGACCGAGTCGTTTCCGGGTCCGAACCGCTCCATACGTCTCGGTCATAAGCTAACCGTGGCATGCAATGGATGCGATTCACGACCGAGCAAGTATGATGCACGCGTCGGACAGCCTGTGCGAGCTGGAGTGTCCGGCTCACAACTGGCTCCCATTGACTTTTATGGGAGTCTGACCGAACCGAGTCCGACAGCATACGTGTGCATCGTACTCGCTCGGTCGGACTGTAGGGGTCCAGCTCGGTCGGAAAACACTTGGGATCCGACTCATTCGGAGTGCTTATCGACCCGGATCGGAATCAGCACCATAGTTGTTAAAAATTTCCAATTTTGTTTATAGTGTTTTAACTGTTAGTATATGTTTTAAAAGTATGTATTATTTTTGTAATGTATGTTTGAATTTTTTTAAAGTAATATATTTTATGTTATTTAATTTTTGCGTAATTTAATTCTGTGGCGGGTTGTGGGTTTATAGGGGAATAGGGTGGGAAGTAATTTAATTATAGTAAATTAAATATTAATTTTTAGGAATGATTAATTATTTTAAATTTAATTTTGCGTTTTAGTTCTGTAGCGGGTTGTGGGTTTATAGGGGAATAGGGTGGGAAGTAGTTTAATTGTAATTAAGTAAATATGTATTGTTATTTATTGGTATTGATAATTAATTTATTGTTAATTAATTATTTATTGGTAATTAATTTTTATTAATTGATTAATTGATAATTATATTAATTGTATTAATTTATTATTTAGAGCGGGTATAGGGGACTAGGGTGGGAAGTAATTGAATTGTAATTAAGTAATTAATTATTTGTATTTATTGGTATTGATAATTAATTTATTGTTAATTAATTAAATATTAAGCGGGTTGTGGGTTTACAGGGAAATAGGGTGGGATGTAATTTCATTGTAATTGAATAATTATTGAAATAATTCGACTGTATTGATAATTTACTGTTAATTAATTATTAATTGGTATTTGTTTTATTACTTATTAAGTTTTGTTATTGGAAATTGATTTGTTGTTAATTACTTATTAATAGGCAATTAAGTTTTTATGATTAATATTTATAATTAATTAATTATTAAATAATTTGTGATATGTAATTAATTTTTATTATTTTTCTAATGGTATTGATAATTAATTTATATATATTTCATTATTAAATCATTACTTTCCCTACTGTTGCACTCACTGGAGGGGGAATAGTAATTTTTACCCCTACTCTATCCAACACTTTCTCTACTGTTGCACTCACTGGATTGGGAATAGAAATTTTTACCCCTATGCTATCCAACACCTTCCCTACTGTTGCACTCTCTGGAGTGGGAATAGTAATTTTTACCCCTACGCTATCCAACACTTTCCCTACTGTTGAACTTTCTGGAGTGGGAATAGTAATTTTTACCCTCCCGCTATCCAACACTTTCTCTACTGTTACATTTGGTGGAGTGGGAATAGTAAATTATTCCTACCCGCTATCCAACACTTTCCCTACTGTTGCACTCACTGGAGTGGGAATAGTAATTTTTACCCCTATGCTATCCAACACTTTCCCTACTGTTGCACTCTCTGGAGTGGGAATAGTAATTTTTACCCCTACACTATCCAACACTTTCCCTACTGTTGCACTCACTGGAGTGGGAATAGTAATTTTTACCTCCCCGCTATCCAACACTTTCCCTACTGTTGCACTCACTGGAGTGGGAATAGTAATTGTTACCCTCCCGCTATCCAAAGCTTTCCTTACTGTTGCACTCATTGGCGTGGGAATAGTAATTTTGACCCTCCCGCTATCCAACGCTTTCCCTACTGTTGCACTCACTGGAGTGGGAATAGTAATTTTTACACCTATGCTACCCAACACTTTCCCTGCTGTTGCACTCTCTGGAGTGTGAATAGTAATTTTTACCCGTATGATATCCAACACTTTCCCTACTGTTGCACTCTCTGGAGTGGGAATAGTAATTTTTACCCCTACGCTATCCAACACTTTCCCTACTGTTGCACTCACTGGAGTGGGAATAGTAATTTTTACCTCCCCGCTATCCAACGCTTTCCCTACTGTTGCACTCACTGGAGTGGGAATAGTAATTGTTACCCTCCCGCTATCCAACGCTTTCCTTACTGTTGCACTCATTGGAGTGGGAATAGTAATTTTTACTCTCCCGCTATCCAACGCTTTCCTTACTGTTGCACTCATTGGAGTGGGAATAGTAATTTTTACCCTCCCACTATCCAACACTTTCCCTACTGTTGCACTTCATGGAGTGGGAATAGTAAATTTTACCCTCCCGCTATCCAACACTAAAAATATTGAATATTTTTAAATATTATTAAGTTAACATATATATGTATTAAAAAATAAAAATGCATGTTTATTTTTTTAAATTTACATTAATTATTTATTAATTTTAAAGTTATTTAAATATTTTTAAGTATGTTTTACTTAATTATATTCATTATTTCATTATTTTACATTACTTTTAAGGCATTTAAAAAATTCGATATTTTAACAAACTATATTATTTACAACGATATTTTGGATTCAATATTTTTGTACTTACCTGTTTGTAGATAGGAAGTCGATATTCTATCATTCTATATTTTTAAATCGATATTTTGGCAGGTCGATATTTTGCTCCTCGATATTCTGTCAGTAATCCATTTTTTGAGAATTGCCAATTATTGAACACAGTCTGATTGGCTTTCGGAATAGAAGGTTTCTTTAAATCTGTCATTGTTCCGAACCCCAGACAAGAAGCATGCTGGGTAGTTTTGTGTCTAAATGATCTTTTCTGTTTCTATTATATAGGCTCAAAATAAGGTTTCTTTACCTTGAATCTACCAGAAATTGGTTCCCCAAATGCTTTTCTCATCAACATTTGCTTTCCAATATTTGTATCCTGGAATAGCCAAGCTTTAACTAAACTCAGTGGAGCAAATCAACTTGTTGGTAATGATTAGATTTTTCAGAAGCTGCTGGGACTTCTATGTGAAATAGAAAGCTGAAGGGTGTGACCGATCAGCACTCTGAAAGTAAGGGAATTTCTACAAGAAGTTAGTCGGGAAGGAGCCTCACAATGTTCCCATTGTGTGTAATTGAGTATAGGATAACTAGTCCTATCTATGAATAATATGCATAGTGATGATAGCAATATGTTTCTTTGTAGTTTGCTGACTTCAAATAAGGAGCTTCATTGTTCAAAGTAGCGTATGTCTGCAATATAATTCTTTTCACAGTCTCAATGTCCCAATCATATGAAAGAGAACCAGGTATTATAGCATTATTAATTGAAATTTTATCACATAAGGCAGTTGCAGTGTTTCAGTGGACCCCATAATTTGAGATGGAACTTTCTCCCAGGCTATGCCCTTGGGCACAGAATGGGAGGTAATGTTTGCAACATAGAAACCTCTTTGGGATCTGTGGGATGAAGAGTGTGGCTGTAGTTCATGAACCACAGGGGATGCAATTGTTCTTGCAGGGACAAAATGTCTGTTGAGGAGCAGTAGAACGATGAATATTGTTGCCAACCACATGATGAAAAGAAAATTTCCCGAAGCGATCTAGGGAGAGGACCACGGAGGAATAAAATACTTGTCACAAAACCACTGACAAGCGTAAAGCAGTCTTAGGTGATGAGTGACTGTAAAAGGGGCTGAAAGACCTTCTGACAGTTATCCAGAGTCATTTTCAGCATTGCTAGTCCTCAAGACTCTCAAAACTGTCCCCTCACTGGAAAGTAAAGCTACATATTTGACTGCTTTGCTCAAGGGTATGGTATTCAGAGTCGAGAGAGAGTGTGAGGCACTACTCTGAATCCTACTCTAAATCCTCCTTGGTATCTGCGGTGGCGAGCTGTAGAGTACTGGCCACATAATGTTTTTTTAATGTGGTCAATAGACACCTGTCTGTTTTCTCTTGATCCAGGCAGAGGAGGCCTCAAGAACAGTGACGGGTGGTCTGTAGGATGGTTCAAAAGTTAGCTTGTCATTGATTGTCTCCCGAACAAGGTCTCGAACTTTGAGAACCCACCCGTCAGCAGCAGTATATACCTTCTCTTCACAGGTGCAGTGTCAGAGTGATTTGGGTTAGACAGCTTGTCCCTGACTTATTGGATACTCTGTAAAATATTCTAACTTTTCTCAAAGTCAAATATATCTTCATCTGCCACCTTCTCAGAATTGTATAAGCCAGGCACATACTCAGGAACTCCAAATAGAACCTTGTATGGAGTATGCCCTCCCAATACTCATCTAGGCAAGTTATTCAATGCTCTCAGATCTCCATACAGATTATGGTACCAACTAAGACCTGAACTTAACACCCTAGCAGTCAAAGTTTGTTTGATCATGCCATTGGCCCTCTCTACAACGCAGTTTTATTCAGCTTTACAGAGTGTTCTGTCCCTTGCTGCTCAGCCAGAGTGACTGTGATGTAAATAGAATGCTGATATGTGCCTGGTCGAGCAAATGCATGGCATAGATTAAGATACCGCAAACACAAGGAGATAACTGACAGAGCCCTGAAATGTTTCAGACACTCACCCCCAGTCACAGATGTGGGTTGAATCCATTGCCATTCTTTAGCTCACTCTGCCACCCCAGTTCAGACCCAGTCATATGCAAATCAGTCTCGACCCTGTTCCTCATGGGAACAGTTCAGCCCCAACTGCCAAGCCGGGTCTTCCTTGGACCGGAAACAAGAATCCTGGGACCGGTTTCGGGGTATCACCCCTCATCAGCCAGGCTAGCTTGAATCCAGTGGCAAAGTGAGCAAGGGGCCCATGTCTGAGCATACCCTACCAACTTAGGGAGAACAAAGCAAACACAAGGAGATGATTGACAAAGCCCTGAAGCTTTTCAGACACTCACCCCCGGTCACAGTTCTGGGTTGAATCCATATTTTTGCCAACACAGAGATAAAGATACCACACATTCCCTTTGAATCCTTGAATCCATTATTCACCTATGTTGCAATCGACATTGTAACTTTGCAAACAGAAAGCTGAGTCAGACACAATGAGCGTGGGAACTGATGTGTCAGTCATTTGTAATTCACTTCAATTAGCAAGGCATGTAATTCTGCAAAGGTAAGATGGAATGTGAAAGAGAAATTGCTGATATAGATATTAGAGAATGTGAAATGTTTAAGTTGAAGGTAAATGAGAGGTAGGAGGGGAGAATGAGCTGTAGGGTACAGTGAAAGTGGGAGAGGTAGAGGTGAACGTGGGATAGACAGGGATATTGTTTACCAAATGAGAGTTGGAGAGTTGGAGGTCATCAGCAGTTTGGAACAAATGGTGTGAATTAATGAGAGATTAAGGTTCAAAGAAGCTCAAGATAAATAGAGGAGAGGGTGAAATTGTCAGAACAAATAAGGGAGGTGTGAGGGAATATGGCAGAGGTATGTGTGAATAAGAGACGTCAATTTGAGTGTGAAAAAAAACCTCAAAGAAATGCATGAAACCAGAGGACAGAAGAGGACTTAAGAGGAGAACTGGGCGAGAGAGAGAAGAACAGGATGGGACAGTGAGGAAAATTTGGAAAGGTAGAAATAAGAATGTTAAAAGTAAAGACAGCAGTGCTAGTGAGAGGGCGGCCTACATTTGTTAGTGAGGGGTAGCAGTGCTAAACAAATGAGAGATTGGGTGATATGTTTAAAGCAGACAAGGCGATTAAAGAATGAGAGCCCAAGATGAAAGGCAGACTTGGAAAGATGGGGCAGAGAAATGTGAAAGATCAAAAATGACCAGTAACAAGGTCCATTGGTGAATTGCAAATGAAATGTTCAATAGCACAAAATGACCAGTTTTGCCCACTGTCATCTTTGATATGCTAATAGCCCTATTACCATGCTCTGGGATCTCTCTATGTCACCAAGAATCTCTCCTTTTGAGGTACCTGTAGCTCCATTGGGTAAATCAGTAACAACAAAAACATGTCTGATGTGCCCTAATGCCTCCCACACGGCAGAACCTTTTGATCTCCTTGAAGCTATTCGTATCACTAAACACATTGGGTCCGATTCACAAGGGTAAACTTACACTTTTGTGTAAGTTTACTATTTTTCGGTATTCACAAAGGTAAACTTAGACCAAAAGTCTAACTTTACTACTTTTTGGTATTCACAGAGGTAAACTTAGACCAAAAGTCTAACTTTACTACGTTTTGGTATTCACAAAGGTAAACTTAGAACAAAAGTCTAACTTTACTACTTTTCGGTATTCACAAAGGTAAACTTGGACCAAAAATCGAACTTTACTACCTTTCGGTATTCACAAAGGTAAACTTGGACCAAAAATCTAACTGTACTACTTTTCGGTATTCCAAAGGTAAACTTAGACTAAAAGTCTAACTTTACTACTTTTCGGTATTCACAAAGGTAAACTTAGACCAAATGTCTTTACTAGTAGTAAATTACCTTTGTGAATACCAAAAAGTAGTAAAGTTAGACTTTTCTTCTAACTTTACCTTTGTAAATACTGAAAAGTAGTAAAGTTAGACTGTTCGTCTAACTTTACCTTTGTAAATACTAAAAAGTAGTAAAGTTAGACTGTTTGTCTAACTTTACCTTTGTGAATCGAGCCCCCTGCTCATAGCTTGGGGTGGGTTGCAATGGTGGACGCTTGAAAATGGCACGTGGTAGGGTGAGCAAATATAGGGGGCCCCCTCACAGTACATTCATGGTGGGGCCCCTAAGGATTCATTATGCAAATGGTTAGTAAACTTGGACCTGGATTTCCTACACCTACAAAATCCTTATGACCAAGCGATGCTGCTTGGAGATACTTCCCTGTATGACACATGCGTGCCCTTTGCCTCCTCTGCCAACAGTACACAGTTATAAGGTTTGGACTGAGAGATATATGTCAGGAAAATTGCAAAAAGTAGTCTCCTTGGTGTACGCCTGCCACTTTAAATGACATATTCAGGCGATGCTAGGATGTTCCATGCACAGGGCAAAATATAAATCCACCTGGTGGGGTGCTCCACAATGTCTGGAGTAAGGCTGTTTTACTGACCTTTTCAGTAAAGCGACATCACCACTCTGTGGCACCCTAATCCTACCATACCGTATAGAAGTGCTGACCCAGCCCGAAGAAGAATGCTGAACATGCAACTTAAAACACTGGCATAGCATGCATCCCCACCATGTACACTAAAATACTTCAAGTGCTGAAACTGTCATACAGAAAAACGCATAGCGAAGACCGAGTCATGGGTTTTCTTGTTATTTGGTATTGTGGTGTGGCACTGGGGAAACAGCCTGTAGCACGACGCTGGAATCACGCTGTGCCTTTACAGTGCCGGCAATAGAATGAACGTGTCATTAACACACATTAGTTTAGCATGAACGTCATTACAACAACTTGCTTTAGGGGGCGCAGTGGTGGAGAGGTGTTGGATTTAAAATGCGACGCCTTCCTTACTGTTATGCAGACCAAAGTTGGATTAGTAAATGACACTAATCCAAAGTCCAGCACCCCAAGGCAAGTTGTTGTAACGACTTGTGTGCAAATGGAACGCGTTGTTACGACGCATTAGTACTAATGACTGTGTTAAAAAGGCATGCGTTCTAAACGCATGCGTGATTCTGACATACAATCGTGCCACGGGTCTACAAGTAGTACTAAAATAAATAAATTGCACCAGGAGAAGCACATATCTGTTATGCACAAAATATTGTGGGAGTTGTTGTTTTGTCCTGTCTGATCTGCATTACTGGGCTAATTAGTACAGCAGCTACAATCATTTTAAAAACTGGGGGGCAGATTTACAAGAAACTGACGCATCTGTAGAGATGCGTCAGTTTCCCTGCACCTGCGTAAAAAACCCTTGCGCCACCATAGATGCGCCGTATTTACAATATGGCGCACTATGGGGCAAGGATTGACAAATGCGTCGGAAAATCTGACACATCTGTTGGTGGAAAAGTCACGGATTGCTGGAGTCGTGTCGCAAGCACGATGTAACTCCAACAATGCGTGTTGCAGCATATTCTCAATACACTGCACCACTCCTTACGCCTGCTTAAAGCAGGCGTAAGGTTTTGACGCAGTGACGTCCTAAAATTCGTGCTGTGAAATCTTGTAGATTTCACTGCATTACTTTTACGAGGCTTTCCTGTGTGGGAACGCCAACCCTGCATACATTATACCTGAGGCCGGTATAATGTCACACAGGGCTTTACAACGTGACGCATCTCCCTAGATGCATCACGTTGTAAATTTGCCGCATTTTTTACACTGTCGTTGTGTCAGAAAAGTGACGCAATGGCAGTGCAAAAGTGTCGGAAGGGGCTTGCAAATCTGCCCCTGGATGTTTTTGGCACAGCATAGTTTTTTTAGGGCGCATTCTTGAAATGAGCTGTACACCGGCTCAAAACTCATTATTTGCATAGCAACTGCTACCTTTGTTATGAATTTTTGACCCATCAGGCACATCTCACTTTAAGTCTACAAAATATGCCCCAACGTGAAAGGCAAACTTGAAAGTGAATTTTTCAGAGTGAAAAGGGCTGTTTGTTGCTAGATCCTGAAGTCCAGTGCATTAGGGTGTCTATTATTCATGAGTCAGAGGTTTAAAACCCCATTTCCTAACCCAGGGGAAATCTAAAGAAGACAAACGAGGAGCAGGTGGAACTGTGGCACTTCAGATGCCATAATTGCTCACTGAGCAACAATCCAAGAGTGTCTAAGCGCACCCTATGTGGAATAAGTTGAAATAATTTGGAGAAAGTTGGAGAGAAACTGGGCTGAGTAGGCTGACTATTCTGAATATGCGGTCATTTCTAATGCTTATTTATTGTCAGAGCCCTAGTGAGGGTGCTCTTCAAGAAATGACATACTGTAATGGTTACTATTGGGCGCAGGGTCAAGACTGATTTGCATATGGCTGGGTCCAAACTGGAATGGCATGGTGAGAAAAAAAACGATGGATTTAGGCCCAGATCTCTGTACTGGGGAGAATGTATGACATTATTCTGCATTCTGTCCATCAACTGTTGTTTTTGCATTTGTCACTCCAAGTGGGACGGGTATGCCTAGACGTAGGTCCCGTGCTCTCCATGCCACTGGAATCAAGCTATCCTGGCTGAAGAGGGGTGAAACCCCGAAACTGATCCTAGGATGCTTGTTTCCAGTCCAGGGAGGACCTGGCTTGGCAGTTCGGGCTGGACTGTTCCCATGAGGCACAGGGTCAAGACTGATTTGCATATGGCTGGGTTCAAACTGGAATGGCATGGTGAGCAAAAAAACTATGGATTTAGGCCCAGATCTCTGTACTGGGGTGGATATATGACATTGTTCTGCATTCTGTCCATCAATAGTTCTTTTTACTATTGCATGCAGCCAGCTCTCCCATCAGCCTTGGGTGGTTGACTGCTCTAGCATGGACTGCTGCAGATCCAGACCCTCATTGCCGAGGAATGAAGACACAGGGGTTTGCACTCAAAGGAAAAACCTGCTGGAATCTGTGGGGGGGAAAATAACGCTCAATGGGAGTTTTGTAGTTTGGAAGAGGGAGAACATGCAATATTTCTATGTTAGGTCCCCTTCGAGGTGCAGAAATTGGAATGGAGAGGTACTCATTCTTTCAAATAAAACATCTTGTGATATCAGTATGTACCAAGGGCGGTACTACCGCCCATTGTACTTGGTAATTAGGCCCTCAGTACGCGGTGGCCAGAGTGACATGCCCTGGGGGATACTGCTCTGGGCAACTTCAAATTTTGCATTCTCGAAAAATATATCAAATGTTCACAAAAATATCTTTTTTGAGCAATGGGTATGTGCTAAGTTGACAAATATTGAAGTTTTACCATATTACGAAGAAGTCAAGTTTATGAAATGTTACTAGTGGCGGTTTGGTGACACGCAGGCCAATGCCAAGAAGGGTTTGGAATGTTAGAAGGGACTGAAGCAGCAACTTTCAGACCTCAATCACACGATGGTTCTCTGAGTTTTTTTGTTTTTTTTTGCATATTTATATAGCCCGAACTCGACCCGAAGGTATTCGAGCGCTTTATATGAGCACCGTTTTTTTTTTTTTTACATTACACATTCAGGCACGGGGAGATTAAGTGATTTGCCCAGAATCTCAGGATGTTGGCGCGACCTCGATGCTCGAACTCTGGTTTCCAGCACCAAAGTCGGCAGTGTAGCCGACGGACCACACCCCCTCCCCTGAGTGGCTGACTTTCTGCTAAGTATCACAACCAAAGCCTCCTCAAGGTACTTGAGTATCAGCAACAACTGGACACCTTCACATGGCTCCTCTGCTGCAGGACAGACACACGTTCCAGGGACTGAAAGATACAATAAAGAGTTTCCTTCTCTGTTCTTTGAAGCTTGTGTGCTGCTTATCAATTCCAAATCAATATTTAGGATTGGTATTGGTTCTTGGCCTCCAGATGTCAGTTGGGTGGTACCTGTTATCGATTCCTTGGTTGTCACTCTGAAGGTAGGAGTGCTTTTTAGAAGGTGCAATGTAGCTTTTAGTACAAAGTTGCCAAGGCCTGCCAAACACTCAATAAGCATTGGCAATGCAGCCGTGTCATTTCATTGACCTCTGATATGAAAGCCCACATGACCCATATATATAATAGCTTTATTTTATTCACAAAAATGAGCGAAGCGGATGTTATTGTTTTTAGCCACTTGCCTGACCTTTTTTTTTATAACGTTGTTGTCCACTTTGTTCTTTTCACTTGACTGCACAGGCTTAATGGCTTTACCAGCCAGCAGTTTACACACAGGGCTCGCATTCTTTGATTGTGATGTAAGTTGCGTGGCATGTAGCACAGCATTCTCAGAGCATTTTGGGCTCCTCTTCAAACAATTGGTCAAACATATTTCTTTTTAACTTTGCCTCTCTTACGACCAACGGACCAAAGAGATGGGCTATTGTTCAAACTTGCCAACCGGTTGGTTTTGTACAATCGAGACGGCTTGAAATAATATCGTACTAGGTTCAGAAATAAGTGTATGCAAACGGGTTCTTTTGTAATTTTTTTATAATTGACATGATTTTATAGGGAGAAATATACAGCGTCACAATGCAGTGTACAAATGAATAGGGCGAGGGTTATTTAGCTTTCGAATTTTCCCATTTTTACTGCACTCAAGTCATATTACGGTATGGGTGTTTGTGAAGTGCCCATCTTCCATCGGTGTGGTCTTGTATACCAATGAGCCATGTTAAGTGTGAATGAGTGAATGGTTGAATATTGTAAAGCACACAGTTATCATTAGGGTATCCAGGTTCCATATAGAGGAACACCTGCATCTGTTGCAAGAGTACTTATTATGAAACGAGTAAGATCCAAGGGGCAGGTTTACAAGCCCCTTGCACCTCCTTGCTCCGCCATTGCGTCTTTTTTTTTCCGCGAAGGCGGCGCAAACAGTGCGGCCAATTTACAAAGTGATGCATCTAGGAAGATACGTCATGTTGTAAAGCCCTGCGTCACATTACACCTGCGCCAGGCTAGGCATTCCCACGCAAAAAGCCATGTAGAACCGACGCAGGGGAAATTTACATTTCACTGCATCACTCTGCGTCTTCACTGTGTCAAAATCCCTACTCCTGCTCAGACCAGGCGTAAGGAATGACCCAGGGCTTTTTATATGGGACTCATCTATCTGTTGTGGCACATTGCTGGAGTTGCGACACTTTCATGAGCAATTCCAGCGATGCATCACTTTTGTGCCAACAGATGCATCAGTATTTCTGACGCATCTGTTAACCCTTGAGCTATGGAGCACTGTATTGTAAATACAGCACATTCATCGTGGTGCAAGGGCATTTGGCACTGGCGCAAAGAAACTGATGCATTGCTTCAGATGCGTCAGTTCCTTGTAAATCTGCCCCAGAGTTTTCAGTTCCTTTGTATTCTGCAAAATGTGTTGAGGCTTGTTTGTTGTAAGAGTTGGGCATCTTGTTTGTGCTCCATAGTGCGTCTGTTTGTCCCCTTAGCCATCTGCTTGATTGTGCTAGTGGTATATTTGATGGTGGGTAGTCTTTACATTGCTTCTGTGTGGTTCTTGACAGCATGTTGATCATGTGTCTGAGAGATCTGAGAGGAATTTGTTTTATGTTCTTCAAGCAAAATGTTTCTGACATGATGACTAAGCACTCACTCTTAAGATCAGTTTGTGACTTGCAGGTCACTGGTAAAATCTCGCAATGATAACTCAGCCATTCATCTGATAAATGTGAATGACATTAAACTGGATAATAATCAGCTTTCACTTCTAGTTGTTAACCTCTTCAGTGCCCATGACGAGATAGTCTCGTCATGGAGCACGGTTGCGCTGTGCCCATGACGAGACTATCTCGTCATGAACCCCACCCACTAATACAACGCCCGGCACAGGAGGGGGAAAGGGCGTGGCACTGAAGGGGTTAAAAATAGCGAAACTATGGTATAACTCGTGACTGGTTGGTTGTTGCTTGTTTGTGGTTTTGAGTGTTGCTGTGGGTATGGTTATGGTTATAGAGGGTTTGTTTTGATTGCTGTGGTTGCTTTTGAGAGTGTTGAGGTAGTTATGTTTGCTGCGTTTGTCAGTGTGGTTATTGTGGTTGTTGTGGATGGTGTTGTTGTTGTTTGTGTTGTTGTGACTGTTGTTGGTGCTGTTCTAATTTTTGATGTTGTTGGTGTTATGGGTTTGACTGTGAATGTAGCTAGTGTGGTTGTTAGTTTTGGTGTGTTTATAGGTATTGTTTTTTTTATTTTGGGTGTGGTTATATGCATTTCTGCTGCTGTTGTGGTTATGGGTGTGGGCGTGGTTGTGGATATGGCTGTTGTTATTGGGACTGTTGTGGATGTTGTAGGTGTTGTGGTTGTGTGTAACTGTTGCTGTTTTATGTGTTGTTGTTGTATATGTTGTTTCCGATGTGGGCACTGATAGTGGTGTTGATATTGGTATTGTTAATGCAGTTAATTTTGATGTTGGTAGTGGTATTAGTGGTGTTGTGTTGCTGGTGTTTGTGCTGGTATGATTATTGCCCTGTGTGTGCGATAATGTGTGCGTAATGCTAGAAAACGTTCAGATACATTATAGGATAACATGTGCATTGGTGTGTAAGTGTATTCAGCTAGGTGGGAAAGGCTGTGACCAACACCATGCTATCAGATTGCAAAGGCGCTGCGATGGATGTGTGGCAGATTGGTGAAGTAATCAAGCTGTTCATTTTGTTGTCCAGTGACACTTGGCCTTCTGTATGAAGTATAGGGTTCTGGAGGTTAGGTGAAAGGCTGGTGTTGTTCATCCTGGTTGTTCTCTTGTGCCGATGTCCTTCGATTGAGATAAAGCTTCCGGGGTGCATTTTGAATGTTTTGTTGCAAATGTATAATTAGTATTCTTTTTTTATTCTATTTAGCAGTTGATCATGGAATGCATCTCCTGCTTGGCATTGCCAGACCTAGCTGGGGATACGTTATGTATCCATCTTTGGGAGTTATTTTAGGACTTTTCCTTGACTTGTAAACTTTGGAGGCAGGGCCTCACTGTGTGTCGGAGGAGTTCTAACAAAGCTGATGTGAAGTGGTGAAATGTCTTAAAGTTTAGGCATAGTGCTTTTGTGGCAAACCAGGATAAACTAATATCAGTAGTCTAATCACAGTAGGGACAAAGCCTTGGTTAGCTAAATCTTGTGTTCTGTCTGGAGCAGAGGGAGGACCTGCCTAAGCTACAGGAGCTCAAAATGTGTGCTTTATATATTGGTTGACATCTGATGTGAAGTGTTTACCAAACAAAGCTCTCAGGTATTTCACATCCTGAGCTTTTTGGAAGTTGCATCCAGTTTCGGAGTCAACTGGAAAATACATGATAATAACTCTGTTGAGCCACTTAGCAGCATCTCCTTGGTTCTGTACCCATTTAGGCAGAGATATATTCCCTCCATTCACAAGTATATGTGGCAAACATGCCATGACCTTTCTAGCTGTTCAGCTGTAATCTCCAGCTAAAGGTGGAGCTGCATGCCGTCTGTGTACTTTGTAATGCAGAATGAGTCTGTCTTTATTTGCATGTAGTGACTTAACTTATTGAGGCGATAGTGACGTGTTTTGTTTGGGAAATTGCTGCTCTGCATTGTGTGAAAAGGAGAGAGCAGAAATGTGACATATTTACTAAGATATTGTGCACTTCTGCTCACGCATTGTGCTGTCTCACTTGCTGCAGCCTAGTGCCAGCGCAGGCACTCATATGCCATGACTCCAGGGTGGCTGTGTTGTGGCCTGAACAGTTTTTGTGCAGGATGGAATACCTTCCTGCACAAAAAAATATTCTTCGAGGCTTATTCTTTTTTGCATAAGTGCTGCAGAATAAGGCACTTAGCAGCACACATGCAAAGAGGAAGTAACGAGGAAAAATAAAGATATTTCGCCTCGTTACCCCAGTCTTGGGTAGACACACCATTTTGGCACTAACCTAGGTTTACAGACTTTAGTAAATCTGGGTTTGAGGCAAAATACATGGGTAGATGTACGTGAATGCCCATGCTCTACCCATGTAACTCCTCCCCGAAGCACATTAACACAAGGCAGCACTATGCGCTGTGCTGTGTTACTTTTAACCAGGCAAATTGAGCTTTGTAAATCACAAACTACAATTTGTCTAATGGCTGCATCAAAAAAGAAGCTCTCACAACGCAAAACTTTAGTAAACATGGGTAAGCGTTTCCAGATTCTGCAGTGTGTAAGGGAAAGAGGAGTCTGGTGGTCTGTTTATTGATGATAGGGATGGAGCCACTTAATTCAGTTTTGTATTGCATGTCTGTCTCCAAGACCGCTTCCCAAGTAGATCACACTACAAACCAGCTCCATCTCTTCAAGTGAGACCTCATGGTCAGCTAGGCTTCAGGACGTAATACAGAATTGAAATAGGCAGTAAGATTGGTTGCCTGTCTCACATTAACTGGTGGGGTCAGGTGGGCAAGTGCTGTCTTCAAGGACTTTTTAGGACACAAATTATCATTGCGGAAAGGGTGTACACAGATGTGGAGTTCATTCATCCTTTCAGTTTCAGGCACTGCACCCCCAGTTTTTTATATTGACTACTTGCATAGGTAGCTCATGGAGGTAAAATGATGGCACAAAATTAATAACTGTCTCTGAGCCCACCAACACAAGCTTAATTGAGTTCTCTGAATACTTAATTCAGCAGAAACTTGATCATCTTTAGCTTAATATTAATGCTCTGTGAAAGCCCATCTGTAAATGTATGCTGTACGAGGAAAGAGAACTGTTGTTTTGTTTTGGAACCTCCATGTTTCATCACAGGGTTATGCCAAAAGACCATGGGAAAGGTGACCAAAGTCCTATATAACAACTGTGTAACATCACATAATCTTCTGGCAATCAGGGAAATAACAATGAGTTGGACTGCTCCCCCAAGTGGTAGATTACTTGCAAGTTTTGGAGTCTTTGCAACCTGTCCTTGGGGTAGATCACATTTCCATACTCTAGGCATGAATGAACCGTGCATCCTATTATTTCTATCCAGTAAGCATGGAGAGTTGCACGCTGATGTCTTGACTACAACACTGATGTAAAAAATTATTCTCAAATTCCTGTCTGTGGTGTAGAAGGATCCACATAGATGGCCAGTAGACACGAGCATTTTATAGAAACACTCTTGAAAATATTGACAGACAAAGAAATAAAAAAGAAGAATGTAATGTCAGAGTCGAAATAACTTTCATTCACGTGTACCAATCTTACATTCACAAAAGTCCAAATAGGGTAAATTTTATTGTAAAATATTGAGGTGAGTGTATGCTAACCTTGATAATTTACCTTTTTTCAAAGCTGTTTGTACACTCTGGAAAAAGTAGTGCTATCACTGGCATCGTGTATAGCTCAGCCAATAAAGGGTTTAATCCTGTGGTTACTTCCCTTTGAGAATCGCCAGAGAGCTCAGCTTGTTCATGGTTTTGTTTTGTTTTATTTGTGTATTTATTCATCTATGTATTTGATTGTCTATTTCATATAATAATACAGTAATGGTTAGAATTTTAATATAGAAGATGATTTTCAAACCATAAACAATCAGGAATGTTAGGTCATAATTAAAATATATTCTCATTTCGGAGCTTTAGTCTTATCTTATGTTCTCACCGCCACATAGTCTAAATGTTCGGCCATTAGCTCGATCTCAAATTTTATGGATTCATTTGAGCTTTTTATACACTTATTGTGAATTGTTTATGTATTCTCACTGTTCCAGCTTGATTATATGTTAATTTATAGTAGCAATTTATGTATGGCTTCGATTCCTTATAAGACACTTTTCCTTGCTTACTATTTTGTTAAATTCAATAGGAATTCTTTTAATACCGTCTTTACATATATGCGGTCCACTGAATAGAAGCTCTGTGCAGTAAGGCAACTTTGTTCAATTCAACAAATGTAGCTTTTATGAGCTTTAGGAAGGTAAATTAAACCGTCCAGCAAGCTCAGCTCTTTGCCATGCTATTTCTGGTAAGAAAAAGTAGTTGTCTCAATTTTGCAGCTTGATATTGCATTAAAGATACCATGTTGTTCTGCTGTATGGGAAATAAAGCAACACGGTGGTGCCGTTCCAATCCTGTAAAACCCGGGTATGATTCGTCGTACGGAGCGTATTCTCCGTACAACTCGTACCCGGGAAATCCACCGTACAATCCAGCAAGTACGATTTGTACAGAAATGGCATTTCCGTACGATTCGTACAAAACACCGTACGGCAAAAAAATACCTATGAGTCTGATCCTGGACAGCGCGTACGCGACGTCCGTACAGAGTCAGGCAGCGTTTTACGGACCAGCAAGTACGATTCGTCCCAACGTCACTCCGCACAGCTATCTTTTTACGGCAGCCAAAAAATGCCGGAAAACTGAGTCCGACGCCAATACGGAGCCCCGGTATGCGACGGACAGCCATAGACCCCATCCTACGTGTCATCCCGACCCTCTTAGCCTACGACCTGGTGCACCGAACCTGACACACACACCGCAGAAGGTGAGAACAACACCCAGGGGCCAAGGGGGGGTGAGGGGCAGGAAACATACCCCCTACCCAAATTAAAACCTACAATATTGAGGACATACATTTCCTCCAGGGTCTGGTCACTCCGGGGGGCGTGTCCACCAATCCCTGCGTCCCGCAACAACGGAAGTGGATGTGTATGCGTACCCCTACGGCAACACTACAATAGTGATACGCACCGTACTCACACATCCATAGCGTGGGTACGATCTGTAGCACTATATTAGTGGTGCCGTGGGGGTATGCGTGGTACGGACCGTACACACGCTCTCAGAGCGTGTGTACGGCCCGTATCACTATAGTAGTGGTGCCATAGGGGTACGCGTGGTACGGACCGTACACACGCTCTGAGAGCGTGTGTACGGTCCGTACCACACGTACTCCTATGGCACCACTACTATAGTGATACGGATCGTAAACATGACGTGTGTACGGTCTGTACCACGCGTACTCGTACGGCACCACTACTATAGTGATACGGACCGTACACACGCTCTGAGAGCGTGTGTACGGTCTGTACCACGCGTTCTCCTACTGCACCACTACTATAGTGATACGGACCATACACACACTCTGAGAGCGTGTGTATGGTCCGTACCACGCGTACTCCTACGGCACCACTACTATAGTGATACGGACCGTACACACGATGTGTGTACAGTCCGTACCACGCGTACTCGTATGGCACCACTACTATAGTGATAAGGACCGTACACACGCTCTGAGAGCGTGTGTACGGCCCAAACCATGCGTACTCCTACGGCATCACTACTATAGTGATACGGACTCTACACACGACGTGTGTACGGACCGTACCACGCGTACTCGTACGGCACCACTACTATAGTGATATGGACCGTACACACCTTCTGAGAGCGTGTGTACGGTCCGTACCACGCGTACTCCTACGGCACCACTACTATAGTGATACGGACCGTACACACGCTCTGAGAGCATGTGTATGGTCCGTACCATGCGTACTCCTACGGCACCACTACTATAGTGATACGGGCCGTACACACGCTCTCAGAGCGTGTGTACGGTGCGTTTCACATGCTTACACTGGTGATAGGAGGCGCACACAAAAGTAATGGAGGTCTCCGACTCGCACAAGGCTGTACATCAAGTCATTGTCATTGCAGACTTTCATGTGCAGGGTCTAGGTGTGTCAGGCTGTGATATTGCACATGTCTCCTCATGTAGTTGCACAATTGATGTGTTATGACCTGTGTACACATGTCATGTGTGATGGGGCACTATGTGGCACACTTTCCCTTCACACTTTGCACATGTGTGCCTGTAGTACAAACGTGTCAAGCACAGCATCACTGGTATGGCACAGTCACCACCACCCGCAACTGTCCCCTGATGCCAGGGACAGGGACACTAACAACTGACATTTCACGATCAGCGTGCCCCTATGTGACTATGTCATGTGTGTGTCATGTGTTCCCATGAGCTTGCTGTTAGTGTTCCGTCAACTACATCTGCTGTTGCTGCATCCAACATGTGTCTGTGTGGAGATGGGCATGGCACACATGTACGCACACCATGCCACATGTGGATTCCCACGTAAGCAGGGTCTGTATGCATCGGACATGATATTTTCACATGAGGACATATCTGCGTCGTCTCAATGTCTGTGTTTTCTGTTTTCACGTGTACCCCTTCATCGCAATGTGTTTGATCTGTACATTTGACATTCCATGTGACCTGTGCATCTAGCTTGCCGTCAGCTGTCTGTATGAGATGACATCCTTTAAATGCAGCTATGTGGATGTATGTCACTCCTGTGATGTCTCTGGCTGTTCACTCAGACTGGTCCCCAGCTCGTTTCAGGGCATGTCATGTAGACTTGCCAATCAACGGGTGTATCTGGCTTTTTGTAGGAGTATCACCAAGCTGGTATACGTGTCCTGGATGTATTGCACAGACCAGACTCTGTATTTAGTTGATGTGTAGTAGCAGTTTAGCATGTGCTCTGTTCATTGACATTGATGTTGTTATGCTCTCAATGTTTGTTATTCAATACAATTTTCTGCAGGGCACCGCCTGTCCCCCGACCAATGCCAGACTTGGGTGCCATGAGGGAACGTGCCTGCATCCGACGTTACAGATTCACTCAACATTTGATTAAGGACTTGACCACCAAGCTGGCACCACACCTCCAACCGCGACACAGGTATCCCACTGCGCTGACCCCCAAGATGAAGGTGATGGCAGCCCTACATTTTTTTGCCACAGGTAAGTTTCAATTCACCATAGCTGATGTTGGTGGCATGTCACAGACAATGTTCAGCCGTGTCCTGCATGATGTTTTGGCAGCCATGTTGGAGCACCTTGATGAATTCATCCATTTTCCTACTCCTGAGGAGTTGACAGGTGTCAAGGGTGATTTCTATGCCCTGGGAGGGATGCCCCATGTCATTGGGTCCATTGATGGGACACATGTGGCTTTGGTACCACCACAGGCACAGGAGGTAGCCTATCGCAACCGTAAACATTACCACTCTATAAATGCCCTTGTGGTGTGTCTTGCTAACATGCTGATTTCCCATGTCTGTGCACGTTTTCCAGGGTCAGCACACAATGCCTACATCATGAGGCGTAGCAGGGTGCCACAAATGATGCTGCGGCTGCACAACAAACGAGCATGTCTTGGTGGGTATACTCTGTTTGTCCTGTGTGTTGCGGTATCTTTGGCTCTTACGGCATCTCCTGACCCACTTATTTACATGATGTTTCCATGTAGGGGACTCTGGCTATCCCAACATGCCATGGCTGATGACGCCTCTCCGCAACCCAAGATCAGCTGCAGATCACCGGTACAACAATGCACACGGGCAGACCAGGCGAGTGATTGAGAGGACGTTTGGCCTCCTGAAGAGCCGATTCCGGTGCCTTCACAAGACAGGCGGGTCCCTCCCATATGCACCGGCGAAGGTCTGCAAAATCTTCCTCGTGTGCTGCATGCTGCACAACATGGCAGTGGAGAAGGCAGTGCCACTCATCCTGGAGCAGGATGAGCAGGAACATCCACCCGTGGAGGATGAAGGGCTTGGTCACGAGGCAAGTGAGGAGGAGGAGGAGGATATCCGGAGTCAGCTCATACGCAACTTCTTCTCATAATGGTGAGTCACTGGGTCTGAGTGTGCACGCTTGTAGCCTTGGATAGCATGTGTTGCAATGTGTGTGTCCTGCTGACTGTATGCTAAGCGACTTAGATGTGTCACTCGAGTGATGATGTCATTCCACACATTTTAGCAGAGACACTTTCTTTTAAATTAGCATGGGGACAACATTGTTCATGTTTGGTATATGACCATGTATGCAGAGAAAAATCTTTTAGCTGACTTCTTGTGTGTCTGTCATTCCCAGGTTGTTGCGCATGTTGTCTGCTCGTGTCATCGTTGTCCTCCTGCTATTCCCCATGAGTATTGCAACGTCTGCTGACTCAGCGTTCCATGCACGGACATGGGGAAATGTCATTCTGGGTAAGGATTGCAGCAAGGCATTTTGGGGGTGGTACGTGTTTGGAATGTGTGGGGACTGCTTCTGTGCATGTTGTGTTACCATGCATACATGTCGAATCACCATGGGGCACATAACATGTAGCATGACTCCCATGAATTGATAATCACCCTTCGTGACAGTCATCTGTAATGGATTTTGGATTCTGATGAAGGCATCAATGTGTGTAAAACTTCCCTCTGAAACATACGGCATGCTACGGGTGGACATAGTGTGGGACATCCTCATAACAGGCTCAATGGGGAATTGCAGCCTCTCCTTGTGCAGCAGGAGGTGTTTGGCTCATCCCCTTAACTTGTGTGCCAGTTCATTTGGATTTACAACATCCGTGTTGTGAAGGGGGTGTCCAGCGTAGGTCCCACATGTTTAGTCAAATGACCTGTGAGTCTGTTCATATTGATGCATTTTCCTTAGTGTGAGCTTGAGCAATAAAGGTGTTCCTCGCCCTCCAAAGTGCCTCATCTCTGTCAATGCATGTCTCTTGCCACTGTGCATGCGTCATCTCTGGCTTAGTTGTCAAAGATTGTGCATATGAGTGTATGTGTAGTTCGGCAACATGCATGCAGTTCTTCATGGCTAATAATCTCTATTGTGCATGAAGTCCATGGTTGTGTATGTATTTGGGCAGGTTGCTCCCCCCAACGGGCCATCAACGCCTGCTGAGGGTGTGTCTCCTGTGCGCAGCTCGGCCTTCTGTTTCCTGATCCTGTGTCAGTCATCTTTGGTGATTGTTAATCCATTTTCTCTTGGTGAGCCAGGAGTAACCTGACACTCCTTCCTTTACATACTCCTGTTGCAGTTGTCCTTTCTGACATCCTTGTCTTTGTGTGCTACTTTCGGCCTAGTTTCCAGTACATGCTGCCTGCTGCTGCGGCCCCTGCGGCAAGGGCCCACCAAGTTCCCGGATTCTGCAACCTACACGCCTCCAAGATGCTCCTCCCTTCCTCCCTGCACCCATTAATTAGGCTGTCATCAGCTTGTCTGTGCCACTGTTGCGGCCACGCGGTGCCAAAGGCAGGACCGTCAGCGCATGCAACGTGTACATTGCACGACCCTCATGTCCTTGCATGACCCACATCACACAACAGTCTAATGTTGCAGCCACCCTCCAAGCAATGTCCAACCGAAATTCAACATCCTGCTCTCAGGCATACCCTAAGCGCACACACGACACCTTTGCATGCTGAGTGTGCAACTCCAACTGCGTACACAGCGCTGCCCCGCCTTCCAGGCCCTGTCACACCAACCAGGTCATGCCCCTCCTACTCCACACCAGCTCCGTCCAACAGCACGCCATTGGACTCTGTTACCTCCACAACACAACAGGCCCACACATCACCTTCATGACAGTGACCTGGATAAAAGCATCCTCAGCACACAACTTCTTCATTGCCATCTCAGACGGATACAAGAGCACCCGCAGGGATGGCACTAACAATCCCGGAGGATGAATTCGTATCTATTCCCAAGTACACACTCAGGGTCACAAATCCGGTTTGGCACAAACCCCCTGCAAACCCTTAGAGTAACACTCATCTACAGATATCCAGGCCTACATCCACAATTCCGCAAAGCCATCAACACGTCCATCGTCACGCACGCACTCACATCCACAGGATACATGTGGCTGTGGGCCAGGAACTTCTGGCTGGATGAGAACCACACCAGCATCCATCATTGGTCCATCCACATTAGCATCCACGTCTCCGACGAGCAACACACTGCCACACACCCCGCTACCAATCCCCCAAAGATGCTTGATGTAAGTCAACACAGACATGCTGTGTGGGACACTGGAACCAACACCACCGCCACACCCTGCAACCTCACACACTGGATCAGCAACTGATCCAACAATCTAGCCACGTTGACGGACTTTCCTGTGACGCACATAAACAATTAAGCCACCTGGGACAAGGCCAGACCTACTGGACTCATACACGTCTAGCAGGACTCTTGTGCACAGCTTGCAACACAAATAACCATCAGTGGCCTTACAACCCTGGAAAACGGCACACACAGCCGTCACCATATCATCAGCAAGGACAATTGGAGATCCTTCAGATGGGGCCGAGGCCAAAAAACCACACGACATCAAGGAGCTCATCAGCATTGTGAGTGCACTGACATAAGCTCTCCATCCAAAAGACACCCCACCCTTGCAAGGCTGAGCCAATCCCCTGCAACTTTCTACCACTGCAAGCTCATGGACATACACACAAGCCTTGGCACACAGAGGCAGAACGCACTATTATACGCGGGACCAACCCCCCTCAGGTTTTGGACTTCCATCATCAGCAGATACAACACCCGGCTCATGTGCAACATCCCCTGGGGATCGCCATCAGGCCTCTTCCCACACAACATCTCAACCACATCATTCCCCATCCTTGTAGCTCCCATCCAGCACATCATGTATGTATCATTGTAGTTAGCCACATTCCATGGTAGATAGAGGCATGCAGTGACCCAGGCCCTTCTTAGACAATGGACGGCAGGAACGCAGGCTCTCAAGGTACATCACCGTGCTTCCCTAGCCAGCAAATGTCATCAGGAAGACAGTCAACGAGCAACTGACAAACTTCCTCCACGCAAAGAGCTCCAGGCAACCTGCACAAGACCATCTTCCACAGTAATCACCCCACTGCAACCGTTATCATTGCCACCAACACCGACAACTTTGCCCTGCTCAACAATGGTGAGGCCACCTCCCTTGACCTCTCCACAGCATTATACACGATGTGCTCACACACTGTGAGCTCACACATCTCCAACACTGGTATCCAGGGGATGGACCAGGATGAAATCACCCAGTAGCTCACCAGCAAGGCCATGGGAGTGGGACTCAAGCCTTCAGCATGTAGTACAGTGGCGTCATCTGGCACATGGCCCAGGGCTCATCTCTCAGCATGTCAATCTTCAATGTGTCCATGACCCCCCTTTCCACCATCACATGCGCACACAACCGCATCATCATCTCGTATGCCATTTACAGCCAGCTGCTCCTCACCCTCACCAAAGACACAGCCATTGCCAGTTCCAACCTTCAAGAAGGCATGAGGTCCGTTGATGAATGGCTGAACATCAGCCACCTGAGGCTGGACTTGTACAGGACTGAGATAATCATCTGAGGATTGTCCCCTTACAGCTGGGTCAACTCCTTGTGTCCCACCCGCCAGGGCACTGCACCAGCACCCAGTGGCCACGCACGCAAGATGGTGTGCATCATGGACTCGTTGCTCACAATTGCCATGCAACTCACCAGCATCTGTACCTCATGCTGCAACACCCTCTGCATGATGCACATCATCCACAGATAGATCCACTCCAAGGCAAGACAGACCGTCCCCCGGGCCCACAACACCAGCCGTGTCAACTACAGCCCCACCCTCTGCGGAGCAAGTACAGCCAAACTCCCGGAAAACTTGTCCACATCCAGGGTGCATCTGCACACCTCAGCTTCAACATCCCGCACCCCAGCCACATCACCAGCCACCTGAGATAGCTGCAATTGATCACTGTCTGCTGCAGGATGACCTTCACACTTCTCACTCACACTCAGGAGGCAGTCCACAACCCCAGACCCCAAACCAACCTTGGACGTCTGTCATCCAAGACCCCGTTGGGCCATCTCCGTGCATCCAACCTTGCCAACATTCGTCACATCCACCGAACTACAGCATGCAGGAGATAGTTCTCCCACCTGGCCAAACATACCTGGGACTCCCTCCCTGGGAACCTCCACATGAGCCATGACCTCTCCGCCTTAATGATACTCTTCTAAATTGGTCTGTCCGCACAGTATTCCAAGCCCCCCCTCAGCAGCTTGAGGCCATCACGGGTAAGTATTGTGCTCATGTATTGGATGAAACATTGTGACCCATGTGTGTCCTGTACCGGACTCAGATCCCAGTGTATGGATGGCTGGAGTTAGTTCAACACTCAGGCATAGTTTGGCATTTCCCCACACGTATGTTGTGGACTCATGCAAAATGACTGCAACATCTAATTAAAGAAATGTAGTTTTATTCTCTGTGGGGGGCGTGTTTTGTGGGAAAAAATAGGTGCTATACAGTGTGCCTAGAATCCAAAGTTCACAGGGGGAGATGGGATCCTTGGCATTTGAAGTCATCAGAGTCCAGAACACAGTGTTTGTCATCATTGGTCAGACTGTGACCAGCAAGTCCATGTGGCAGAGAATGTCAGTGAATGAGGTGATGCTGTTGCGCATGAAGGCCAGGTGCCAGGCCAGGTGACCTGGGAGATCTGGATGGTCCGCTGCCTCTCACGGTCTTTTCCGTGGACGACCCACCTTCCTCGCGGGACCCTCAGATGCAGGCCTTGACGATTCTTGGGACGCTCCGTCGGACGAATCCTCCTCCTCCTCCCTCCCTGTGGCTGGTGGTGGTCTTCGCCTGGTGGCACAGGGAGGGTTGCCCATGTTGTCGGCGATCCGACGGAGTGAACGGCTTATGTCCGTTTGCACTGCCAGGAGCTCAGCCAGTCTTGCCTCCATCCATCCTTGGTGTTCTTGTTGACTGGCGTGTTGCTCGGCCTGCTGGTTCTTAATCTCTGTGAGGGTCTCCACTACCTGGCTGATGGCCCTGGTGTCACGCCGGTATGCGTCCATGATGTTGCGTATGTGTGACATACCGGTCCCTTCAGCTGGCTGGTCAGGTTCTCGCCTCTGCCTGCCTCGACTCCCACCACCCCAGCCCACACGAGCCTGGCCTGCCGTTGTGGGCACATCGGGTCTACGGGACCCCTGAGGGATGACAGTTGCGGGGTTGTCTGCCTCATCCTGGGTGCCCGGCGAACCTTGTCCCTCCAGGTCAGACTGGCTCAGTTGTTCACTGCGGGCAGGGCTCCTGGGTGTCTCCTGGGATGTGACAGGAATGGGGGTGGTGGTTGGCACAGATGTTCCTGAAGCAGGTGCTGCAGGGGCTTGGACACCAGAGGGTCCAGGTGGGTTGGGGTCATCTGCGGAGTGTTGAGAGGTGTCGCTTCCGGTGGGCTCAGGTTCCTCCCGAGCCTGGGACTGTGATTCTTCCCCCCCCATTGTTGGGGGGAGATCCATGAGGTTGCCCTGTGTGTGAGAGAGAGAGACAATGTTAATGCTGTTTCATGCGACACCCATGTTTCATACATATTCAAGTTATACAGTTCCTCCAGGTAGTTGGATGTGCTTAGCGTTCTCCTCACTGCTCACTTGTGGATGGGTATGTAGCGGGGGACAGATTGATATGTTCTCATGAGTGTTTGACATGTAGAATTTTGGCTTGGATGCTTCTTTGGCTATGGATTGATCTTGTTGTGTCACATGTCCATTGTGAGAGTGGGTAAATCCATTGCCTGCCCCGGGGGTGTGTGCTTGTGTAAGCGGTGTGTGTGACAGGGCCTGCTGGTGGGTGTAGTGTGATTTGGCAGTGGGTCTCCCAGGTGATGTATCTGTCCCCCCATGGAGCATGCTGCCATGACAGTGAGTGTGAGTTCCTGTCCTAGATATCTGAGCTTGTTGTGTTGGTGTTTGAGTTTGCAGTGGTCACAGGAGGGCCTTGCGCTGCCTACAGCAGGGCCAAGTGTCAGCTACCTTGTCAGTACTTTGCCAGTCCCTGTGCATTGAGCATGGTGCATGGGTATGTCCCTGGGCCATATGGGCTGAGGGCAATGGTGTCTGATTCAGAGTTGAACAATGTGTTTTGTGAGCCCCACCCTCCCAGCATCCCGGACATCCAGTCTTGGGTTAGTGCTTCGTGTAGCCTGGGACATGGCATGGCCTTGCTTTGTGAATGGGGCATACACATGTTAGTGGCATGAGCGTTGTTTTTGAGTGTGGTTGTGTCCGGTGAGGGCTTGGGGGTAGTTGCGTGCATTTGGTGTAGTTGGGGTGTGGATGCCATTACCCCCATGTTACGTAAGTTGTTTGTATACTCACCAGGCTCTGCAACTCCTTCGAGTCCGTGTACTCCCACCGGCGGAAGCAGGGCCATCACCTTCTCCTCCCAGGGATGGTAATGTACCGGTCTGCGGGGCAGCCCACCTCCAGTGATGTTGCTCTGGGCGTAGTCGTCGTTCATTTTGCGCTTGACTGCCCTCCGCAGATCGTACCACCTGGCTTGGCATTCTTTCCTGGTCCTTCTGATGGGTGCAACAGCATTCACCCTATCGAATATCCTCAACCACAGGCGTGATTTTTCGGCTATGCTGGTCTGTCTGACCAATGTTCCAAAGAGCTGTGGCTCGACGCTGATGACTTCGTTGACAAGGATGTCCAGCTCCTCCCTTGTGAACTTTGGATCCTTGTCTGTGGGCATGGTGTGGGGTGAGGGTGTGGATGGTTGTGGGTGTGTGGGTGTGAATGTGAAGGTGTGTTTGGGAATGTGAATAGGGGGTATGTGCGAAGGAGTTTGTGTGAAGGTGTATATCTTAAGGTGTATGGGTGCAGTTGTTGGGGTGTGCTCTGTAGCTGCAGTGAGTCTGTTTAAAAGGCTCATTGTTTGTGTGTGTCCATTAGTGGGTGGGCCTGAGTTTGAAATTTTGGTGGGTGTGTTATAAGAGGTGGTTGTGAGTTTGGGCCTCTGTTTGCCTGTTTGGATGTGCCAGGTCAGTCATTTTGATGTTTTTTCTACTGTAGAAGTGTTTTCTGGTGTTGTGCGAGTCGAATTGACCCTCCTTGTGATGTTTTACAGTGTCCTGGGTCAGTACGAGTCGTTTTCGCGTATGTAAGGTGCGTACATACGCGATGTTGTTGTACCGTGCTCGCATACGCGATGTTGTTGTAAGGTCCATACATACGCGTTGCTGGGGTACGGTGCTGGGGTACGGTGCGTCCAAGTACGGGGCTGGGGTACGGTGCTGGGGTACGGTGCGTCCAAGTACGGGGCTGGGGTATGGTGCAGGGGTACGGTGCGTCCAAGTACGGTGCTGGGTTACGGTGCTGGGGTACAGTATGTCCAAGTACGGGGCTGGGGTACGGTGCCAGGGTACGGTGCGTCCAAGTACGGGGCTGGGGTGCGGTGCTGGGGTACGGTGCGTACAAGTATGGGTCTGGGGTACGGTGCGTCCAAGTACGGGGCTGGGGTACGGTGCTGGGGTACGGTGCATCCAAGTACAGGGCTGGGGTTCGGTGCTGGGGTACGGTGCGTCCAAGTACAGGGCTGGGGTACGGTGCGTCCAAGTACGGGGCTGGGGTACAGTGCTGGGGTACGGTGCGTCCAAGTACGGGGCTGGGGTACGGTGGTGAGGTACGGTGCGTACAACTACGGTGCTGGGGTATGGTGCATACAAGTACGGTGCTGGAGTACGGTGCATCCAAGTACGGGGCTGGGGTACGGTGCATCCAAGTACGGGGCTGGGGTACGGTGCTGGGGTATGGTGCATCCAAGTACGGGGCTGGGGTACGTGTAGACATGGGGGGGTACGGTGCTGACATACGGGGGTACGGTGCTGACATTCGGGGTACGTGCGGACATACGCAGGGGGTAGAGGGGGGCTGTACAACTCGTATCCCGGGCACAAGTTTCCCCGGGATACAAGTGGTACAGAGTTCGCTATGTACGGGACGTTTTACATACACTTGTGTATTCGGAAGGGCGGTACGGATCGTACTTGTGCGCTCGGACTTCAGTTTTACGATTTGTACGCAAAACTGTCCGGGTACGTCTCGTAGACCTTTTCCCGATGCGATTCGTATGTATTTTTCATGTACGAATCGTACTTCACCGGTGGGACGGGACATGGACGATACGAGTCTTACAGGAATTTTTTTTTACTTTTTTACCGGATCGGAATCGGCACCAGTATGTGGAAAAAAACTGCATCATGCATAATTTATTAAAAATTGAATTAACTGAATAATTTAAAATATTTATTAGTGAATGATTCTGTTCACTTTATACACTGCACATGAGTAACCAAGCCACTGGTTCTGAAAAAGTAAATTTAAAAATAGATGAAGAGGACAACAGGCAGGGAATATCTTGGGGGCAGGAGGTTGGAAGGAGGATTGAGTCTACATATCAATGGAAATTCTCAGGCTGCAACAAATAAGAAAAATGTAGTTGGTCCATAAAAAAAATCTGAGATAACCATACACAGGGCTAGGGGCAAGATTATTTCACCAGACAAGTCTACAATGGTCAGCGGAAGGTCATATGGTGTGAGATTAGCAGAGAAAATCTAATTATTGCAGGTGTGGGATTTCCACTGCCCAGGTGGATGAGAACCACGGTACCTTGTGAGGTCCAGCGGTTTCCTGGTCTCAGAAGATGTTACATGAAAGTAGTAGCTGCAGGCTGTGAGGTTCACGCACCTGGGGCTACCTTCGCTCATGTTCCTGGTCTCGTAGCTGCTGCTCCTTGCCCCTCCATCTCCAAAACCCTAATAACCTTTCTGAGAGTTTGCAACTGCCTTTTAAAGCTGCTCTGCAGGTACTCCACTGTAGATTCTCATTTTCTTTTCTTTTCATTTTTCATCATGGCTGTTTCTTACTTGATTCCTTTCTGTGTTTTTCCGAATCCTATGTTTTATATTTCCTTTTCCTATTCTGTTACTATATAAAGGCTTCAGTCTGATTGAAGCGTGGATTCCATCAAAGCTGTGTTCCTTTTCATGTTTCCTCGCTTCCTTGCTGATCCTCAGTCCTGAATAATTCCAGTATCAGATTCCAGACTCCTAGTTTTCTTAAACCTTTGAAGACTTCATACAGCTAGAAGGTTTGTTTCCTCCTGAGAAGGTGGCAGCTTCTGTGGGCACTTGCCTATCATCGATTGCAGTGTGTTGTGACATTGTGGCTTCTAGAAACAGTCTCCCGTGTATCAGAAGACCCGGACCGGATTACAGGTAAACGGTCAGACCAGAATAAAACAACAATTACAGAAGTAGAGTTCTTTTCAGAGTCCAGGATGATGTACCTGTCTATTTGAAGCAACTGAGTTTATGATTTTCCACAGTATTGTTAACATTAGAGTAAGATGCTAAGGTTCCCTGGATGGAAGGCGGGGGGTCAGCAGGCAGAGCATACAGTAGTGTATTGATAAATCCGAGACTGGAGAGAGGTACAAGATTTTATTTCACAAACAAGTGAAGCCCAAAGATACAAGAACAGACCAGTGATTTGCAAATACTCTGCTTTTGTGAGTGTGATCAACTGTGAAACCAAAAGATTTGGATGATGTTTTTGAAAAGGGAAATATTATACCAGAAGAAAGTACTGAGCCCACGTTCTGGGTCTGTGACTCAGATACTTCTGTTACTGATGGGCCCAGTTTGAGACACTGAGGAGGCATCCAAAGCTTAGTGTCAAGAGGCGGTGCTTCAAGCGGCGTATGTGAGTTACAGTGTAAATACAGCAAATGGTTTACACTTTAGAAGTGGACCTTATAAATGATAACAAGTGTGGTAAGTGGAGTAGCTCTTTACGTATCACAATTCACACACTTTTTTTCCTTCGAGGGTTGATTTACATATTTAGCAACCATGCGGCTTGGCATGTAAACACGTTTATGTTAGTAACATCCTGCAAAAGGCGTGTGGGTGGGTGGGAACTCAAACACCATCTGTTCTGAAGTGCCTCAGGGAGCATCTAGGTTCTCAGTAATGTTTATCTCTGGCATACTAGACAGCGTCAGCTATCAAGCAAGGCTATTGTTTTTCAAAATAATCATGAGTGATATACATAGATAGATGAACTTTTAGTCAGTGGGCTTCATTTTTTGGTCTGTTAAACAGTCATTCATATTTTGCTTCTTTCCACCGCAGCATGCAGCATAGGGCAATGGATTAGCTTACTTACCTATAGGATCCATACACTTTGGGCCCGATTCTGATGCAGTTTTGGAAAGCTTCTCCACTGAATGGGCTTGGAAATGGTTTCCAACCGAATCGGATAGGGAGAGTCCGACCGACCGAGTACGATGCAGCCGGATTCTTCCAGATACGATTTGGTTGGACTCCCATTGACTTCATTGGGAGCCTATGTTCCAAACCGCATTGTAATCGGGCCCTTGGTGGGAATGCTTTCCTCACCGCATAGTAATCGGGCCCTCGGTTGGAAAGACATGTTCCCGATCCGATTTGGACGGAACAAATTCTGTTAGGAGGCCTTCACATATGCTTGAAAATAGTTTGTTCATTTCAGTGAGGAAGCTGAATTATTATCTATATTTTTATATTAACATATCAACTTTTAGAAAAATTAACTTAGTTTCCATGTACTTTGGTTACCCAGTTAAATGTTGATATATTTCCACCTTGTTTCAAGCGTCACCTAAAACAGCGTATGCTGTTAGCTTACTGTGGGTTTGGAGCTCGACCATTGCTTACCATTGGTTGACTTCATTATCACTTTCTTTTGCTTGCTTATTATTTGTCCACTTCGTAGGCTTGCTTTCCTCATCTTGTATCTGTCCCTCCCTTGGAGCCTTGATGCACTCCGTGTGTCCTTCCAGTGCTCACTTTTCAGCCATTACATTTTTCTTTTTGCTAAGCACTGTACAAGAGTGCGTGTGTTTTCCACCTATCTCCCTTGCGTAGTATTCCCCTCTGTGTTCCTTTTTCTCGCCTCCATCAGTTGCTGTTTTTGCTTTCTACCCACTCACCTTCCTATGCTGTTCTTGCTTCCCCACCATCCCTTGTCCACTTTCTCTCTACCCTCTGTTGTCTGTTTGTTTCCCTGGCCCCTCTCTCCCACGCACCGTTGTCCATGTGCTTCCCCATCCCTTCTGCCACCCACTCTCTGTGTGCTTCCCCATCTCCTCCCCCCATCCTCCATTGTACTTATGCTTCTCCAACCCACCTGCTCAACCTCTGTTGCCAGCTTTCTTCCACAGCCCTTCCCGCCCACCCTCCTTTGTTAACTTGCCCCCCCAGCCCACCCACCCATTGTCAGCTTGCTGTCCCATCATCTCCCTCGCACCCTCCGTTGTCCTTGTGTTTCCCAATTGTCTCTCGCATGTCATCTGCCCCCACCCGCGTCCTTTGCTTCTGCCCTCCTTCCCTCCCTGTTGCCTCATCCCCCAACCTACTCCTCTGTTAGTTCGTTTTTTAATAAAAAAAGAACACAAGCTCTGGCTGTGTCATAGTGCTTTTTAAAAATTATTCTTGTCCATGCTGCACTGCAGCTGCGCTGCTGTACAGCATGGCTAAACATCATTGCCAAAGCATTAAGCTCTCATAGGGAAGACTTATTGACTTTGTCAACGCTTCTTTATAGATGCTGCTAGACTTTGTTTAAGCAACAAAGTTACATTGTAGCTACCTGCAATGTGAGTTCTTGGTTGTGTGGGTATTATCGGCAATGCAGCGAGCACAAGGTAAGTGTTTTTTTAAATTAATTTATTTTATTTTCCCCATTCCGTCGTTTGTCACTTCCACCCCTCCCACCCCTGCCCCGCTGCGCTTACCTGCACGGACCACAACTGTCTGTCACCTCCTGCACTGCTGCCGACATTCCTTCTATGATGCTAGTTTATGAAGGCGATTCTATGGTACATGATAGCCTACTTGCATTCTGTGTGGTTGGAATGGGTGCTGCTGTGCATAAGTGCATCCATGTACACAGAGGACCAGTGACCCGCATGTCCTATGTGCTCATTTGCAATAGTACTATCAACTCTGTTCTGGAACGTGTTTGTGGCTGTGAGGCAGTCCAAAGGGAGTTTATTAATAATAATGTTGTAGAAAATCACATGAAACTATTTTTAGGTCTCGTGCCTAGCGTTGCACTGCGCAACAGTGCTCGCGCAGCGAGAGTCCTTTTGTCCGGGGTTCATAAATGGACCCTGGAATCATACACGCTTGTCCGTGTGTGTTTTGTTTTGTCTTCTATTATTGGGCTTTTAGTGGCTGGATTTTTTAGACAGAGCACGCAATAGGCCAAAGGCGGGTGCATCGCTCCGCCCATGCCCAATTGGTGTCTGTCACGCGCACTAAATCCTATCTGGTTTCAATTAACGTGCCCAGACACGGGCGCAATAATTGAAAGCACATGGCTGTCTGTGGCGCGCGCGCACCATTGGCGGCTGTCTCTGCTTCCTAAAGCGATTTCTTTCGGTTTCGAGATCGCTTTAATTGTGGCTTTGCTTTCAGTTTTGCAATCACTTTACTTGTGGCTTTGCGGCTGCAATACAGTTTGTTGCTTAATTGGGAGGAATGCGTGGCTAATCTTTACACGATTACAAGGTAAAATAAATGAAGGCGGTTACAAGGCAAAGTAAATGAAAATGCGCAGCAAATATTTACTTCGTTACAAGGTAAAATAAATGAAGGCGGTTACAAGGTAAAAAAAATGAAAATGCCCAGCAAATATTTACGTGGTTATAAGGTAAACAATGCGTTCCTAATAATTGCACTATACTTCTCTTTTTCTAATGTCACGTCAGGCTTACTGAAGTAATTGACTGTATCTGCTTAGCTACAAAACAAGGACTCATTGGGGCTAAGTCATACTTTCTGACTGGACTGAAAACGTGTGATTTTGGATAGAGTTCTTTCTCTTTCCATTACCCGATTCCCTTAATCTAAAATAGCGCTTGCTTACAAATAGAGTTATAGACATATAGACAGAAACACACAGAGCTAGACCTAGGTACAGGAAAACAGACGTACACACATATAGAAAAGGAGATTAACAAGCAAAGAGATATACAGAAACAGAGGCACATACACAAAGCTAGAAACTGAGACAGATAGACAAAGAGGAACAGAGGCAGAGATAAAGACAGAAACTTATAAACACTAAAAGGCACATATAGAGTTTGATACATACACGCAAATACAGTGTACACATAGGTAGACACATATAGCGGAGCATGACGGGCACAGAGGAGCATATACAAAGACAGAGACACACAGATAGACTGAGAGATAGAAACGCACAAACTGAGAGAAAGATGAATACACTATGAGAGAAGAAACAGACAGTAAAACAAATACATCTTGTGGCTTTGCTTTCAGTTTTGCGCTCACTTTACTTGTGGCTTTGCGGCTGCAATACAGTTTGTTACTTAATTGGGAGGAATGCGTGGCTAATCTTTACGAGCTTACAAGGTAAAATAGCGGTTACAAGGCAAAGTAAATGAAAATGCGTGGCAAATATTTACTTCGTTACAAGGTAAAATAAATGAAGGCGGTTACAAGGTAAAAAAAATGAAAATGCGCGGCAAATATTTACGCGGTTACAAGGTAAACAATGCGTGCCTAATAATTGCACTATACTTCACTTTTTCTATTGTCGCGTCAGGCTTACTGAAATAATTGACTGTATCTGCTTAGCTACAAAAAAAGGACTCGTTGGGGACTAAGTCATACTTTCTGTTTGGACTGAAAACATGTGATTTTGGATAGAGTTCTTTCTCTTTCCGTTACCCGATTCCCTTAAGTTGTGTGTGGTTGTGTGTGTGTGTGCATGTGTGTGGTTGTGTAGGTGGCTGTGTGTGTGTGGTTGTGTGTGTGGTTGTGTGTGTGATTGTGTGTGTGGTTGTGTGTGTGTGCTCGTGGTTGTGTGTGTGGTTGTGTGTGAGTGTGGTTGGGTGGTTGTGTGTGGTTTTGTGTGTGGTTGAGTGTGTGTTGTGTTTGTGGTTGTGTGTGTGGTTGTGTGGTTGTGTGTGGTCATGTTTGTGTGTGGTTGTGTGTGTGTGTGTGGCTGTGTGTGTGTGGTTGTGTATGTGGTTGTGTGTGTTTGTGTGGTTGTGTGTGTGTGTGTGGTTGTGGTTGTGTGTGTGGTTGTGTGTGTGCTTGTGTGGTTGTGTGTGGTTGTGTGTGTGGTTGTGGTTGTGTGTGTGGTTGTGTGTGTGGTGTGTGTGTGGTTGTGTGTGTGGTTGTGTGTGTGTGTGGTTGTGTGTGGTTGTGTGTGTGGTTGTGTGTGTGTGTTGTGTTTGTGCTTGTGTGTGTGGTTGTGTGTCTGTGGTTGTGTGTGTGTGTGATTGTGTGTGTCAAGACGCCATTGCTTTGTACTACAATCATTGCTGATGGTGTAAAATCATGCCCTGCACGACTGTGTCCCGTAAAATATCCGCGTTGGCTGAGATTGGCCCCAACTTGGAAGACTTCTCTAAAATCCATTCTATATGGATTAAGAGTTTCTTCCATCCTTCGTTAGATCCGCTCCTCTACTTCCTGGAAGTGTTCTCGGTCTAGTTGTTGTAGACGCGAGACACTTCACTGCTTACAATGCGTCTGCGCGGGTTCCGCGCGGCGCACTTCAACTGAATCCAAACTCCGTAACGGACGCTAGTATTGAAGGCGCCTGTTTTTTCTGAAGAAAGGATTACCAGAGACTATTAATGAGGCCCGAGCTATCTTCCTTCAAGGGAAGTATTCAGAGAGAGTTCCTTTGTATTCTCGGAGTGAATTCTGACGTGCATTTTTTCAATGTTGTTACAGTGCACGTTTTCTGTCAGCAGACTTCCAGTCAGTTCTTGCGGTTCTGAAGAGAGGAAGAAGACGTTCGAGTTGGAGAAGAGTTTCTGTGAAGAGAAGCCTTCTCCCCTTCTAAGCAAGCGTGTTCTTGTTCAATTTATTTGAAAGTGAGCAGAAATACATATCCGGATACTACTGAATCTGAAACTTCTTCTCTGCCATTTAATTACAAGCAACAAGGAATTCTGAACAGCTAGTAAAAATCTTTAAGAGACTAAATACATCGAGAACTGAGAGATTTTAGTTGCCCTTTATGAACTGTCTTGACAAGACTGAAGTGACAAGCTTGTTTACCACATAATCAGTATTGGGCATAACGTTCAGTTCTACTTAATCAACGGTTGGTGAAACTATCACAAGAGGCAATGACTCTGGCTAGAGTTATATAAAGATATAAAAGTTCAGAAGACTGATCAAATAATAAAAGACCAAACATAATTAGAGAGAGGCTAAGTCCCTGGTTAAATAAGGGTAAGATACTCAGTAGGTGGAATTAATTAAAAAGATATTAACATATCTATTGAGGCAGGAAGAATCTTAATTTATGTGTTTTAATTTCAGGTTCTTCATCAGAAAATCTATCAAGAAGTACCTGTGTCCAGAGGCAGTCTCTCTTATGTTTGTCATCCACTTCCCCTTTCCCCCAGGCTAAATTCAGGGGCAGTTGTTCTCCACCTGTCACTGACTTTGGTTAGAGGGAATTGAGGGCTTGGTCATCTGTTCCTGGGGAGATCGCAACATTGATTTGACAGAGTGTGTGTGTGTGTGTGGTTGTGTGTGTGGTTGTGTGTGTGGTTGAGTGTGTGTGTGGTTGTATGTGTGGTTATGTGTGTGGTTGTGGTTGGGTGTGTGGTTGTGGTTGTGTGTGTGGTTGTGTGTGTGGTTGTGTGTGTGGTTGTGGTTGTGTGTGTGGTTGTGGTGGTTATGTGTGTGGTTGTGGTGGTTGTGTGTGTGGTTGTGGTTGTGTGTGTGGTTGTGGTTGTGTGTGTGGTTGTGGGTGTGTGTGTTGTGCTTGTGGTTGTGTGTGTGGTTGTGTGTGTGTGGTTGTGTGTGTGGTTGTGTGTGTGTGGTTGTGTGTTGTGTTTGTGGTTGTGTGTGTGGTTGTGTGTGTGTGGTTGTGTGTGTGGTTGTGTGTGTGTGGTTGTGTGTGGTTGTGTGTGTGGTTGTGTGTGTGTGGTTGGGTGTGGTTGTGTGATTACACATCACATAATTACACTGTATTCAATACAACATAAATACACTCCACATACCACTGAGTACTACATAATTGCAAACTCACCTGGACCAACCATCATTGAATACATCACGCCTTCACCCTGCCAGCCGTACACCACCGCCATAATTGCCCAATCCCCATTGCAACTGAATCAAGGCCACAGAAGAACTTCTTGTCAACTCCCTGGTTGTGTGTGTGTGGTTGTGTGTGAGTGTGGTTGGGTGGTTGTGTGTGGTTGAGTGTATGTTGTGTTTGTGGTTGTGTGTGTGGTTGTGTGTGGTTGTGTGTGTGGTTGTGTGTGGTCATGTTTGTGTGTGGTCGTGTGTGTGTGGCTGTGTGTGTGTGGTTGTGTGTGTGGTTGTGTGTGTTTATGTGGTTGTGTGTGTGTGTGGTTGTGTGTGTGGCTGTGTGTGTATGCTTGTGTGGTTGTGTGTGGTTGTGTGTGTGGTTGTGTGTGTGGTGTGTGTGTGGTTGTGTGTGTGGTTGTGTGTGTGTGTGGTTGTGTGTGGTTGTGTGTGTGGTTGTGTGTGTGTGTTGTGTGTGTGGTTGTGTGTATGGTTGTGTGTCTGTGGTTGTCTGTGTGTGTGTGATTGTGTGTGTGTGTGTGGTTGTGTGTCTGGTTGTGTGTGTGTGGTTGTGTGTGTGGTTGAGTGTGTGTGTGGTTGTATGTGTGGTTGTGTGTGTGGTTGTGGTTGGGTGTGTGGTTGTGGTTGTGTGTGTGGTTGTGTGTGTGGTTGTGTGTGTGTGTGGTTGTGGTGGTTATGTGTGTGGTTGTGGTGGTTGTGTGTGTGGTTGTGGTTGTGTGTGTGGTTGTGGTTGTGTGTGTGGTTGTGGGTGTGTGTGTTGTGCTTGTGGTTGTGTGTGTGGTTGTGTGTGTGTGGTTGTGTGTGTGGTTGTGTGTGTGTGGTTGTGTGTGTGGTTGTGTGTGTGTGGTTGTGTGTGGTTGTGGGTGTGGTTGTGTGTGTGTGGTTGGGTGTGGTTGTGTGATTACACATCACATAATTACACTGTATTCAATACAACATAAATACACTCCGCATACCACTCAGTACTACATAATTGCACGTCACATAATTACTCTCTACTTAATGCAAGATAAATACACTCCACACAATACCACTCTGTGCCACATAATAACACAACACTAATTACACTGTACTCAATGCAACATAAATACACACCTTTCACTCAAGTTTGTGCTATATAAAAAAAAAAACCAATTGCAATGCAATAGGTGTCACATGACTGAATCTTTGAGCTGCTACTGGTGTTGCATTATTATTAGCAATGCCAATAGCTCAAACTTTAATAATGCAAGACCTATTGCATTGAAAATGCTTGTTTGTATTTGTCTCCAACGAAACGGGGAAGAAATGATACACGATCTCTAAAATAAAAATAGGGCAGATTTATGTTGTTTTTGGTTCAAAAAGAACTTATTAACATCGGACATTAATAGGTTTTGTAAATTGTTCTCATATCTGTGCACACAATCTCAAAAATACTTGTCCTTGAAAGTCAAACTGTTGGGGCGAGAAGGAATCCATGAAGGGATTCATGAAGTTGCTGATTATATCATCTGCAGTCAGCCCAGCATCTGCTTCCTGAATTTCTTATTTTACAAGGGAAGACAGCAGTGTCCTTAATAAAGTTCTTAAGTCTCGCCTTGAGAGCGCATGCGCTGTGTCTTCAAGACATATTGTTAACTTATAGTGGGCTTAGAGCCCACACTTTAGCTACCAATGATTGGGTACATTGCAGTGGCAGCTGGCAATTTTAGGAGGGAGGAGGGTGGACAGGACACACACGCACACATACACACTCACTTACACCTGTGCATTCACACACATATGCACGAAGGCATACACATCCTTTCCCAATATTCAAACATACACACATGCATGCAACCAAACATTAATTTAAACAAAAAATCACACTTACCTGCAGCTCTACCTCGGAGGTCACACGAGGGTTGGGACTGCTGCCTTCCCTCATTGATTGACCGTAGAACAGCCAATGAGGGAAGGCATCAGTCCCAAGCCTCGGAGGTCCCAGGAGGGTTGGGAGTGCTGCTGCCTTCCCTCATTGGCTGACCAATGGCAGCAGTCCCAACCTTGTCAGAGAGTAGGATGGGGTCAGTGAGCTTACTGACCCCACTCCAATTTGTGACGAAGTGTCATTGATTAATACTCGACCCTGGGAGCTCAGGGCTTAAAACTGAAGAGTCCAAGTCAAAGGCAATGAGTGACGCTACCCCTCATCACCGAGGGGGAGGGCCTAAATGACCTGTGCTGAGCTGAGGAGATCTAGCTCCTGGCTGCCTGACCTGAAAATGAAGAGTGTCTGTCAGTCCAACCTTTGGTCAGCCTGACAGACACTGTTCTTGAAGGGCAAAATGCGAGGGGGCATGGTTCCACAGCCCCAATGAACAGGCTGCGGCTGGTTCATTGTCATTCTCATGTCCTTGCTTCTACCTACTCAGCTGTCATAGGCTTCCTTCGTCTTTGTGTTCCCCCTGGAGCATGGACACATTACTTGTGTCCTTCCATGGCTCCTGCTACATTTTTGCTTTGTCTTTAAGCACTCTAACCAAGTGCATGATTTTCAGCTATCTCCCTTGAGTACTTCTGCACCCCCTCTGTGTTCCATTGCCTGTGTTGTACCAATTGTCCACCTTCCTTTCGTTGTCTGTGTTGCCCACTGCCCTCTCTCCATTTTCCATGTTGCCCCACTCACCCACCCTCCCTCTGTTGTCCATGTTGCCTCATCAATTTTCTTTCCCTATCTGCCATAACAACAAAAATGTGTGTACTTCACCCTGCTTGTTTGCTCCGGTGGAATGTATAGTTCTGTGCTGTCCTTATTGATATTGTGCTGCAGCATGCTATTTAGCAATGCTGTGTCCCTTCCTGTGCAGTGTACTGTGCAAGGAAAATAGGATAGGTGTCACCACCAAAAGCCGATCAGTGTACTTTTCAGGATATGGCATACATCTGTGCTGCATGGCTCACCCTGCTGTAGAGCAGTGTGCTGTGTGGCGACCCATGCCATGCCCCCAGTGCTGTGTTTTGATGCCTGCTGGTGAGTCTTTAGTTCTGTGCCCCTAGTGTTATTAGGACACTCCCGGAGGGGTGAGGCTATTCCCTGCATGGCATGTTGTGGCATGGTACTGTTTGGTGGAGGACAGAAACGAGTGCTGTTGTGCTCCCGTTTTGGCGATCTTTGGGATATATTTGCAAGAACATAACGCAGCAGTAGCGTCAGTTTTTTACATTGCAGCAGCTTTTTTATATCGCTGTATTAACTGCACTTTTCCAGCTAAAGCCACGCATTGCTACAGTTGTGTTTCAAGGATGATGCATCTGAAGCAATGCATGGGGCTAGCCTATCCCTATGGCACTGCGTCACCCTTATGCCTGCCACGAGGCAGGCGTAAGGTTCTGACTCAGTGGTGTCCTAGAAATGTCGTAGTGAAATCTAAGAGACTTAACTGTGGCAATTCTACGTGGCGTTGTTGTGTCGGATCGCCCACATTGCATGCATCATACCTGATTCAGGTATAATGTGGCACAGGGCTTCATAAAGTCACGCATATGACTAGATGAATCACTTTGTAAATACGGCACAACGTGGTGCAAGATTCACACTGCACGTACGTCAAGAAAATGATGCAGCGGTGGCATTAAACTGCCGGAAAGGGCTCAGGATTAAGCCCCCCTGTCTTTTTCCCCTATGATAGTGCACAATGGCTTCCATGTGCCAATGCAGGCAACCTTGCGCCATGGTGCAGGGGTGACTGTGTTGCGGAGTTGATTGATGTTGTGGATCCATCTCCACTCGAGACGTATGCAGCTGCATCTGCACTAGTGGAGGGAGGGAGTGAACCAGTTGGCCTTCGTGGAGTGTTGTTTGCATGGTTTATCCTTGAGGGTTGCCAGGGTGTCAGCGTGGTTAGAGATCCATCGGTGGAGGTTGTGCGCTGCAGTGTTGGTGTCTGTAAGCGTTAGCATAGTGGTGGTGCTGAGGGAGTTGACAAGAAGTTCTTCTGTTGCCTTGATTCAGGTGCAATGGGGATTGGGCAATTATGGCGGTGGTGTACGGCTGGCAGGGTGAAGGCGTGATGTATACAATGATGGTTGGTCCAGGTGAGTTTGGTGCTGTGGCTGTAGTTAAATGTTCCCGTTGGAGGAGGAGATGGGGTTGAGCGTGTGTCTGGCTATGTGGGTTGGTGCGGTGACTAGCTGCTTGAGTCCGATGTTGGTGAGTTTCTCCAGGAGGGTGGTGGTGTTCTGGTCACTGGGGTTATCCAGGTGGAATTTGAGGTCTCCGTGTAGGATGTACTCGTGGATGTGAGAGCCTGAGGTGCGATGAGGTCTACGATGGCATCAGTGAATGGGGGGTCATGGGACTGGGGTCCTGCAGATGCGGGTGCCTGCTGAGGGTGGTGTTGGGCTTGGTCAGGATCTGGAAGTGGAGGTGTTCTATGGTCTCCATTGGGTCATTAGAGTGCATGGTGAGTCAGAGTGTGCTTTTGTAGATGATGGCAATGCCTCCTCCTGGGCGGCTGGGGTGGAGCTTGTGGGAGCTGTAGCTGTTGGAGATGGTGATGTCCGGTCCGAAGCAGAGGATGGTCCAGGTGTACGTGAAGAGGGTGATGTCTAAAGAGTTGGCGTCGAGGAGGTCCCAGATTTCCGTAGTGAGTTTGTGTAGGGACCACACATTGAGGTTGATGCAGTCGAGACAGTTGGGTGCGCAGTTGGTCGGCTGAACAGCGAGAGGCGCTGGAGTGTTAATGTGACAGAATGTGCGTTTTCAGATTTGGCAGGCAATGGGTGAAAGGGTATTCTTCGTGATGCTAGATGGCAGGCGGAGTGGCATCCAGGGTTGTCGACGAGGAAGGTGCTGCGTCATAGCAGTGGATTGTCCATGAGGCAGGGTCCCTTGCACTGGACGCGGTCCATTCACAGACATCTCAGGCGGGCTTTCCTTTGACGCACATTTGGCGCACAAGTGGCACACCTGCTGCCCATGGCTGCACAGTTGCCACCATTAAGTTGTGCTGCGTGGGGCTGGAAAGCTGGGAGGTGGGAAATGCAGGAAAGGACACTGGAGGGGATGGGGTGCGGGGGATTGCAGCGTCAACGAGGGATAGGAAAGGGAAAAAGGAATCGTACATAAGCACAGGGAAGACTAAGTCAAACAAAGCAAAGAAAAAAATACATTGACAAAGGTAGAAAGCAACAGAGAGGAACAGAAAGAGGGACAGGAACAGCAGTAAAGAGGGACAGGAGGGCAGTCAAGCAGCAGAGCAGTGACGCTCTACCACTGGACCACTAATGATGAGGCACAGGCAAGAGCCTGCAGGGGAGGAGGGCCTTCAACACATGACCTCCGGGTCAGAGGAACCATCAACAGCAGATAGGGACAGCAGCAGCAGCTACCAGACGGCATTTCGCTGTGGGAAGAGCAAGTCCACTAAGTGATAGTCCCATGTACACCCAAGAGCTCACTACCAGGGGATGAGGAAAGGGAGCACTACCCAGTTGCCACTTCCAATCTAACAGTGGCGACCAGATTCCGTGTTTCCCAGTTCCCTTGTGAGTAACAACAGATCAAGCTGCATACCCAAGGGCCTAGGCCCGAACTGGCCCCCATGTCCCTGGCACCCGCTGCCACCATAGGCCATTCTCAGCGAATTGTGCCCGTCATGTGCAGTGTCCTCGGCAGTGTGCGTTCTCTGCAACGCAGGGATTGATCTGGGCACAGTGTGCGGCACCCACCAGTGCTGAGCATGGGCCTGACATGACCCCCAGGCCACCTCAATCAATCAATCAATCAATCAGTGACACTTGTAAAGCGCGCTACATACCCGTAGGGTCTCAAGGCGCTGGGGGGGGGAGGGGGGGGGGGTGCCGCTACTGCTCGAACAGCCAGGTCTTCAGCTTCTTCCTGAAGGAGAGGTGGTCTTGGGTCAGGCGCAGGTCGGTAGGGAGGGAGTTCCAGGTCTTGGCGGCCAGGTAGGAGAAGGACCTTCCTCCTGTAGTCGCTCTTCGGATGCGGGGGACGGCGGCGAGGGCGTGGTTGGCTGATCGGAGGTGGCGTTTGGGAGCGTGGAAGTTGACTCGGCTGTTGAGGTAGCTCGGGCCTTGGTCGTGTAGGGCTTTGTGTGCGTGGGTGAGGAGGCGGAAGGTGATTCTTTTGTTGACGGGGAGCCAGTGAAGGTCTCTCAGATGTCCGGAGATGTGGCTGGTTCGTGGGATGTCGAGGATGAGTCTGGCTGAGGCGTTCTGGATCCGCTGGAGTCTCTTCTGGAGCTTGGCGGTGGTACCGGCGTAGAGGGCGTTGCCGTAGTCCAGTCGGCTGGTGACGAGGGCCTGGGTGACGGTCTTCCTGGTCTCGGTGGGGATCCACCAGAAGATCTTCCGTAGCATGCGTAGGATGTTGAAGCACGCCGAGGAGACGTTGTTGACTTGCCTGGTCATGGAGAGGGAGGAGTCCAGGAGGAAGCCCAGGTTGCGTGCATGGTCTGTCGGTTTGGGTGCGGTGCCCAGGGCGGGAGGCCACCAGGAGTCGTCCCAGGCGGAGGGTGAGGAGCCCAGGATGAGGACCTCCGTCTTGTCCGAGTTCAGTTTCAGGCGGCTGGTCGTCATCCACTCGGCTACCTCTTTCATCCCTTCGTGCAGGTTGGATCTGGCGGCGGCGGGGTCGTTGGTCAGGGAGAGGATCAGTTGGGTGTCGTCGGCGTAGGAGATTATGCTGAGGTTGTGTTTGCGTACGATGGCCGCGAGGGGGCTCATGTAGACGTTGAAGAGGGTGGGGCTCAGAGATGATCCTTGAGGGACGCCGCAGATGACTTCGGAGGCCTCTGACTTGTACGGTGGTAGGCGGACTCTCTGTGTTCTTCCGTCGAGGAAGGAGATGATCCAGTCCAGCGCCTTGTCCTGGATTCCGATGTTGCTGAGGCGCCGTACTAGGGTGCGGTGGCAGACCGTGTCGAATGCCGCAGAGAGGTCTAGGAGGATGAGGGCCGCTGTTTCTCCATTGTCCATCAGGGCTCCCCGTCCCACCTTCTCTTCACCTGGACCTCGACACAGGTGCTCAATCCACCGTACTCTCTCTGAATATGTCACCCAGACAGTAGGAGCCTCAGCCAGGCAGGATTTTACAAGCGTAGGTACAGCAGTTGCCACCATGCCATAGGAGAAGCGCCCATTGCCTGTGATTCAACAGGGCCCCCTTAGGTGTGAGGTTGCAGTACACCCGCCACACAAGTTTGACGGAGCTCAGGGGCCTCACCCTCCACAGTGTCCAGGCAGCGCCACATCCTCCGGTCTGTGGTGCAGAGAGGCGCAGGCCACCACTAGCAATCTCCTCCGTGCACCCCGGTGTAGTGGTGGCACGTGTTCTGTGTTGCAGACCTCCCTACGTTGATGAGCAGGAGTGCCTCTACCAATTACAGCTCAAAGGGGCACTAGGAGGTCTTCTCACACAGGTCATCAACATGTCTCAATGCGACCTGCCAGACTTCACCACCAGGTAAGGAAAATCGCCGATGCCTCAATGTCTACCGCCATGGCCTGAAGACTTGGTCCCGATGCGGCCCGTTTCCACCTTCAGGCCGCAGCATCTCCACAGCACCTCCGCCTCCCACTACGGGTCTCAGACGCAGGTCCAGCTAAGCCTCCAGGTCCCAGGAACTGTCCACGCATCCAGCCTTTGGCTGTCATAGTGTTGCCTAGGAAGAGCTATGAAAAGTGATGCATCACTGGTTTTCCCCAGCAATGCACCTCTTTACATATATGGAGCCCTGAAACTGCATTCCCTCTTCCCCTGGGATTCTGAATGGTCATCCTGGCTGTTGGGGAGTTTGGGGGGGGGGGGGTGTTGTTTACATGTACTGAACTTGGCCTGGCTGCTCCATTCTGTATTCCATTGTTTTCATTTTCTTCTTATCATTGGTGGTGGACTTATAGGCTATTTTTTTGCCTCTAGAGGCAGAAAAGTGACGTTGGGCTGACTAACTTGAGTTTTTGCCTCTGGCCTTTCGTCACTTTTCTCTCGCTAGCAGCAAAATTTTGATTGCCTTGACGCTAGTGTTAGCGGCAGTTTTCGCTGCTGCGAGCAGATTTTATCGCCATATAGCGACATATTGTAAATACATCGGTACCATGGCGATAGTTTTCAGCTCATATGCGGTGGTAAGAAAATTGCCACTAATTAACGCTAATGCTAGTTAGCGTCAATTCTTGTACAAATGCCCCTATGTTTGCAGATGATCATCTCTCATAGATTTTGAACAATCATGGGTATATTTTGCCTTGTCCAGTCCTTTTAAAAGTAATGTGGTCAAAGTAATGTTAAAGTAATGATGGTGCAGCAGTGAGGCTTGGTGGGGTAATACTATACATTGTCAATTATATGGTAAGTAAATCCCACCATATTGTACAGTAGTGAAAACTAATTCCTATAAAAACCCACAATGAAAGCTGCCACTTGTGGCTAATTATATAAGGATTTAATCACAGTAGAAAGGTATAGGCAAAAGGTAAAATCTGTGATTATTCTAATGCACAATGGGAAACAACTATCTTTCGGTCCATCTATTTCTTTTTTATTTGGCACATCAGGATGCTCAATATCTGAGAAGCCAACTGCGGAAGAACTAGGACCCTCCCTATATATATATTTTGGCTAACATACATAAGTCTAAAATGAAACTACGAGGCAGCCTCGCTGTGAGTGGCGAAGAGGGATCACACAAAATATGTGTATTTACCTGGATAGGTTTCTGATGCCTTAAGTCACTTCACTAGCCTCATATATTAAACACATCAGGTGATTAGGAGGATTAGGAGGATAGAGGGTTTGCAAGTAGTTAGTTAGTCACAACACATCTTTATTTAGACCTTAGTCTTTTAAACAAAAATTCTTTAAAACACATTTATGACAGTTACAATCAAGGGTAAAATTGAGCAGCATTTACAAATAAAACAGAATCAAAACCACAATTCATCCTATCATATATAAGTGTACGTATCCTGAGGCTTTCACACCTAATGAAAATCACTCTCCATAATACATTATTAAAAACCCAATCATCCTTCGTATAATGGTCAGTTAGTCTGTAAAAATGTATCCACAGACAGAAAAAATCATCCCATAGCACACGTTACACCCAGGAATCTCATTTCCACAAATAATTTCATTGCTTGCCCCCTATCCTTAAAATCATATTATTTAAAAACTGGTTTTAATAGGGACTTACATTGAGCTAAAAACCACAGGCACTCCACCAAGATATGTCATAAATCTCCCTTCATATTAAGGCCACATTTACAGGTTGTATTCTCATTTAGCAGGGTTCCCTGCAGATCTGACATCAAAACTTGGTTTATCCCACATCTAAATCTCAGGAGACTTCAACACATCTGTACATTTGGGAGTTTCTCAAGGTAGATGAAAGGCATGTTTCTAATCCATGAATTCACCAAGTGGGAAACAGATTTCTTATTTTTTAGTTAGCTAATCTCCTTCTCTCTGGAGACCTGCTCTGTCACTCTAAGCTCAGCCTTGCTCACCCCTACCTGATCAATTCCATCTTCTATTTTCAATTTCCTACAGAAGTTAAGGACCCTCCCTTGAACTACTCATGCCCAGGTTAGCTCACTTTGTAGTATCTCCTTTTTGCATAGCAATGAGATTTTGGGATTCTTCCCGCAATCTATTCATATCCAAAATGTTATAATTTCTGTGTATGCTAATTGAGTTTGTCCAGTCATACCCGTTTCTACTCTAACCGCCTTTACCATTATGGATGGTGGGAAAGAAAGTAATCTTTTAGGCACCTTCCTTCTTCGAGGTCCCATCTTTTTTACCTCCGTTGCCAGCCACCTCGGCACCGTACCGGAACTGCTGCCTTGTTAGACTGCCAGCACTGGTTGCAGGGAAGGGGCCCTATAGCGATTATCAAATTTCTTCAGGCCCCCCATGGATGAAAGTGCCTTGGAAGCTAGGTGATCTTTACATTGTAAGTCATGGGAGAACCACATCCTAGGTATTTATATTTTCTGACTGTCTCGATTTTTACTTTATTTATGACCCAGGCCAACCATATCCTCTTCTTCCCTATTGTGAGCACTTTAGTCTTTTCCATAATGACTTTTAATTTTTTTCTTCTTACAGTAGGCTGAGTAGTTCTCTCTGAAGGCCAATTTCTGGCAAATCAAAAATTACAAAGTCATCCGCATACAAGAGACAGTTTACTTACTTACGTTGCAGCCAAGGCTGTGTGCGCCAAGTATGCGAGTGCAGCCTGCGAGTATATAAATCTGTGGCAATTCCCACTAAACCTTTTGTTTGCAATGAGATAGAGAACAAGTGCATTTCACACACATAGCTCTAATTGACAGGGTCTTGTGACAGTTTTGCACTGTGGAGACAGATCATCATGACATTCATCGTTTATTCTAGTTGCACCTATACCCCAGGCTTAGAAAAGGACAAGACTCAGAAGGGAGCACCATTATAAGATTTTACTGAATATTCTTGATTGGAGCACTGATCATTTGGTGGGGGTTTGCTGGAAGACTATACAAGAGAATATATATTTAGCAAGTTGACAATTAAATAACACAGTTACATTTCGATGTACAACGTAATGATTAATATCTTTGCTAAGAGGAAGTGTGTGAAATGTGCTCATCTAGGCCAAACATAGACAGTGGGAAAGGGTGACTCAGACAAGTCAAGTGCCATCACTAGATGTGTGACACATTTGCTTCTTTCGTTGGTCCATGCCATTCTTCCAGTGCTGATAAATTAAATCAAGGTAAACTTTGCTATTCAAGAAATAGGCCTTTGTCATCATCAGCATAACCAAGTGATTCTCCTCCAGTCTAGTTCTTGATTTAGACTTGATAGAGTTGAAGTGACTGAATCCTGGTCCACAGTCTGCACTTGATGACTGAAATGTTGGAACATGACTGACAAGCCCCATTCTGCAAAGCATGCTATTGGTTGGGCATTTAAGAACGGCAGGTGGTATATATCAATATCACTCAGCAAACCTGAGAAAGGAAAGATAAAATGTAGTTCTTGTATACATTTATCTGGATACTCAATTAAATATTGAGCATTATCTCACATCCACTTCATTTTTAATAGATCTACTCAGAGACGTTTTAACCCATAGGCAAAGTGGGTTCTGGCCCAGGACCCCAGCTTTTCAGGGGGCCCCCTGAGAGAGCCAGCTCGGTTCGGCAGAGAGGCTCTGGTGACCCTGAATAATTCTTACACATATTGTAATGGACTCTCACACATCACCCCTATTCAAAATAAATGAAAGGAAAACGGTATTTGAAACAACATTTTGCAGAGAAATGATGCGTTTATGTTTCATTCTTTCAGATCAAAGCAGAACCTCACATATTCATATGTCACAGATATTATTTGCAGTACTATCAGCGAACTGTTGCTGTGTTACAATATTGTAAACGTACCTCTCTATCCCTAAATTTTAGATGTAAACACATTTAGAATATGGACCAGTGAGCCTGTCCACTGTCAGTGGCCTGGCCAAAGACGGCACGAAAGAGCTGAAAATGGATCATAAATTCAAAGCTGTTCCGAACAGCGGCTCCCAAAATACGTTCGGCGCAGGCCCCCAGAATTCGTAAGATGTCCGTGCTACCACCCTCTAAGAAAACAGAAAGATGACGTATAGTGCTGTAGAAAGCTAATGATTACTGCTGAGTTGGATACTGGACAGACATTAATGAGCAATTTGTGTGCTTGCTGATGTGAGTTGTGAGAGGTGTAATTTCAATCTCTACCATAACATCCTGTCTTTGTTTTAGCATCAAGAGTTACCACCAGGCAAGTAGAGCACCATGTCATTTGGATAAAGATGCATGTCTCTTTAGAAGGGGCCTTGCACAATCCCTTACTCTAGACATCCTTATATGTTTTTATTTACTTTGTCTTGTGGCTGCTTCAAAAATCTCCAGGATGTATATTAGTCTATTTATCATGTTCAAGCTACCCGTTACTCATCTCGTTCAAACTATCCTGGTGAAAACAGGTCAACTATTTCCAGTAGGTTCCTGTTCTTTGAGTGATGGTCTGAAGCCTCCTTTAGTTTGTGGATCCTATCAAAGTATCTAAGGTCAGTTATCTTGGTGCTCGAATGTGTTAGCAGCAGCTGTCTCTTTGATCTTAGACTCTGCCAAAGCGACACAAATTGAAAGAGCTACATTGAGACTTGTAGTGTTAAAGTCAGACATGCATAGTTGCTATCTGTGCATGCTTCTGTTAAAACCAGGCTCCTGCAGCAGTGAAGAATGCACCCCTGCTGATTCAAGCAGGGAACACACATCACCTACTCACAGGTTGGTCCATTGCTTACATGTCATTAGCCTGCTCCTGGCCCAATGTTAGATCCACATTCATAGCATTCAGTAGGTCTTTCAAAGTAAAGCAGGTCTTAATTCCTGCATTTGTCTAAAAAAATGGAAAACTCATTTATGGCAATTACACTATTTGTGGTGATGTGCTACTTGATGTTAGTTGAATACATTTGGGATTTTCCAACAGTAAATGTCGACACCCACCTAAACTGGTGCAGACTTTTGTAATTGTCATTTTGAAACTGACAGAGAAGTTTGGGAAGAAACTAACTCTACCCTACTCATTGTTTACTCACACTCAGTTCTGTGATCTGAATGTTACATCTCTTTGTAGCAGGCACATTAACCCTTTGCTCTACTTTAGGGTGAGCCTAAACTGCCACTTGACAAAACTCCTCTCTCTGTCCAGCAGGAGCATTAATCACCAGAGTTATATTGGTACTTTTATTGTTGCATGACACTGCCGGACACCCAAGGAAATCTGTAGCACCTGCTATAAAACCAAAAGTTATTTTGAACACAGCACCCCCCACTCCACAATGTCAGTGCCAGGAATGACTGCACCAAGGGCTAAAGCCTCACAGCAACAGAGCAATACAATAACAAATCTGACATATGCATCATAAGTCATCATTTCAAACAATTTTTTTTTAAAAAAGCAGTAAAAACTGCATTATTTACCAGAATCGAAGTCTGATCTTAAACGCCCCGCAGTTTCATTATTTAATTTTAGAAACCTCGAACAGGGGCTGTTCCATACCTGTATGTATAGAGGGTGTGGGAGGTGGAGAGGGGGTCACGGGGACAGAGAAAACATGGCCTGCACTATAGGGACCGGCACGTTTACAGTGCATGTTATAAAAATGCTAGTGCAAAGCAGTTCCGATTCTACAATGCGAACAGCCGTAGTTTGATAAGAAACAAGAAATAACGCCCATTGAGCTCAAAGGGCTTCAGATCCCCCCCTCCCTGCCGTGTGTGTCAGCTCAGGCTGAAACAGCTTCTTTGGCACACACACAGCCGCAACTGAGTACATCACAGGTCTTTAAAAGACCATTTACTTGTTAATGAAGCTTTGTTGTTGTTTAACCCCTTCTTATAGCCATGCATCTCCAATCTGCATATTGCTAGAAGACCTTACTTTTCACGGCGTTCCCGTTTAAAATGTCATGGCTGGTGAATGGTCTAAATCTCTTGCTAAGCAGAGATGTGCGCGCTTTGTAAGACTGTCTGCACGCTTGGAAAAGACCCTGTGCACGCCCGCTCGAGCGCGCAGCTTACTGGGAACATACTTGCATGCCATTAATTTTAGGGCTAAAACTGTTCGATTGGCCAAGTATTTTAGAGAGGTCAGCCAGAAATAGGGAAAATAGGGTCGGGCCAGAACACACTCCTGGCTCAGGCCATTTTGTAAATCAATCCTCTTGGAGAGAGATCCCTCAAGATCTAATTCTATGTTTGCCCAGTTATCTCTGTGGAGTTCTTGTAAAATTAAGAGTAGATCGTTGGGGATTCCATAGCTCTTTAATGCTCCCATAACAAAACCCAATCAACCGAATCAAATGCAGAACTAAAATCTACAAAACAACAGTACAGTCCTCCGCACTGTTCTATTGATTTCTTAGCAATGGTCCGTAAACTGAAACAGTGATCGATCGTCCAATGCCCCCCCTTAAACCTACTTGTTTTTGAGGGATGATTGTATTTGTTTCAGCGCAATCCTTCAACATACCCTAAAGGATTTTTGAGAAGACCTTTCCACTTACGTCTAGCAGATTTATTTGACAATAGCTTCCTGGGAGTGAATGGTCACCTTTTTTATATATGGGTTTAATTACCACTCCCTTCTAATTATCTGGAAATCTGCCTGTCAGAAGGATTTCCTGGAAAAGGAAATAGAACAAGCTGGTCCACTAGGCAATATTTGTTTTTATTATTACTACTGGTATGCTATCTGGTCCCGCTGCCCTTGTGAGCTTTAGCATTTCGATTTTCTTGCTGTGGGTTTGCTAGTAGGTGGTGGTTGGTTCCAATCCAAAGAACAACAGGATGGACCAAACACCCTCAAATAGTTTTGTCTGACAGATCAGTGTCATATATTAAGCATACCTCTTAACTGAATAAAATGAAGGTTTTGTTTTAGACCACAACTGCTTGTGCGCCTGTGCTGTTTGTTTCGAGACGTATTGTGTACTTTTCAATCAATCAATCAATCCTAACATTTGTAAAGCAAGCTACTCACCCGTGAGGGTCTCAAGGCGCTAGATGGGGGAAGAAGCAGCTACTGATCAAACAGCCAGGTCTTGAGAAGTTTCCTGAAGGTCAGCAGGTCCTGGGTTTTTCACAGGTGGGTGGGGAGGGTGTTCCATGTCTTGGCGGCGAGGTGGGAGAATGATCTGCTGCCGGTGGTCGTTCGCCAGATGTGTGGGATGGTGGCGAGGGCGATGTCCACGGAGCAAAGCTGGCGGTTTGGGGTGTAGAAGGTGAGTCGTTCGTTGAGGTAAGTTTGTCCGGCACTGTGGAGTGCTTTGTGAGCGTGGGTGAGGAGCTTGAAGGTGATCCTCTTGTTGACCGGGAGCCAGTGCAGGTCTCTCAGGTGGGCGGTGATGTGGCTGTGGCGAGGGGTTCCGAGGATGAGGCGTGCGGAGGCGTTTTGTATGCGTTTAAGTCTTTTCTGGAGTTTGGCTGTGGTTCCCGCGTAAAGGGTGTTGCCGTAGTCCAGCCTGCTGCTGACGAGGACCTGGGTGACCGTCCTTCTGGTTTTGGTGGGGATCCACCTGAAGATCTTGCAGAGCATGCGGAGGGTGTTGAAGCAGGAGGAGGAGACCGCGTTGACTTGCTGGGTCATCGAGAGCGTTAAGTCCAGGATGAACCCCAGGTTACGAGCGTAGTTGGTGGGTGTCAGGGCAGCTCCAAGTGTGGCCGGCCACCAGGAGTCTTCCCATGCGGAGGGGGTGGAGCTGAGGATGAGGACCTTCATCTTGTCAGAGGTCAGTTTCAGGCGGCTGGTCTTCATCCACTCCGCGACGGCCTTCATTCCCTTGTGGAGGTTGGATTTGGTGGTGGACGGGTCCTTGGTGAGGGAGATGATCAGCTGGGTGTCGTCGGCGTACGAGATGATGTTGAGGTGGTGCGTTTGGATGATGTTTGCAAGAGGTGCCATGTAGATGTTGAAAAGGGTTGGGCTGAGGGATGATCCTTGGGGTACGCCGCAGGTGATCGTGGTGGCTTCGGATCGGAACGGGGCGAGGCGGACTCTCTGGTTTCTGCCGGTGAGGAAGGAGGTGACCCAGTTCAGGGTTTTGTCATGGATCCCTGCGTTGTGAAGGCGTGTGCACAGGGTGTGGTGGCAGTCGTTGTCGAAGGCGGCCGAGAGGTTCCAGGAAGATGAGGGCTGCGGTCTCGGTGTTTTCCAGCAGGTACCTTATGTTGTCGGTGGCGGTGATGAGGGCGGTCTCGGTGCTGTAATTGCTTCGGAAGCCACTTTGGGAGGAGTCCAGGATATTGTTCTCCTCAAGGATGTGGGTCAGTTGTCTGTTGGTGGTCTTCTCAATGACTTTCGCCGGGAACGGGAGCAGGGAGACGGGTCGAAAGTTTTTGAGGTGCTTTGGGTCCACCTTGGGTTTCTTGAGTAGGACATTGATCTCGGCGTGTTTCCAGCTCTCCGGAAAGGTAGTGGTCTCGAAGGAGCTGTTGATGATCTTCCGGAGTTGGGGTGCAATGATGGAGCTTGCTTTGTTGAAGATGTGGTGGGGGCATTTTGCGATGCAGCGCGCGATACGAAATTCGTTTTATTTATTTAATTGTTTACTTACCTGTAATTATCCATATTCTGGTTTTTAGAACCCCCCACCCTGCCCCTCCCCCGCCCCCGCCCCGCCTTACTGCCCCATGGAACTCCCTCCAAGGGTCGCGGCTGGAGAGGGGAGACTTGATGGCGGAGAGAGGCACGCAGAGCAGAAAGGAAGAAGGTGGAGAGAATGAGAAAAAGATAGGAAAGGAGAGAAAATAAAAAACAATAGGGGAGAGAGACCAAAGTCAGGTAAAACGACAAACGTAAAGACTCATAAACATAGCTACAACTAATATTACTGCATAAGGTGCAGTAGCGCTGGTGCTCATGGGTGTAAGGGAACCCCCACCCAAATGTTGCCTGTCTATAACCGTGCAATAAGCAATGGGCCTGTTTTCCTGGCCCTTGACAGTCTTGTTCTTTCACAAGTAAAGGTACTTAAGTTTAACCAACAGCAAAAAGCATAGCAGCAGCAATATAACTGTGACTATGTTTGAGATTTCCTGCACAGCACACATGTTATTAAATTACATAAATGTATCAGATTCTAGGTTGACAATATTTTCTTAATAAGAAGAGAATATGGTAGATGATATCTTACTGTGGAGTAGAAGATTTTGGCCACTGAAAACAAAGGGCCTTTTTTACATGCCATTTATTTGGCTATGATTTCTTTTTTGTTTTTTTTATTTATTTTTATTGAAATTTTTTGAATATGGTACAAGGATTCATTATCGCAGTATAAAAAAATAAATTTTTACCACACAATAGTACATGTTCTATCATATACGTTTGAAGTCATCCTGATTACAGAGATACCACCAGCAAACATAACACATCTGCATTGCGTGCCCAGGATACGCTATAGAAAAGTGCTCTATTTCCATTGGGGACTTCAGAATAGTATCTGCATACCCTGCTGAACCCATCAATATCTAGTGACAATAAAACCAATAGGCAAGTCCAAAAGAAGGATCTCTAAGAGGATCCCAGCAAGAGTGTCAACCCATATGACAACAGGCCTCCATGGCTTCCTAAATCGGAGGAGGTCATATCTAAAGTTGGGAATCCCTCTTAAGATGCCCGGATGGGTCACCCTGCCCAGGGTGGTGTGCAGCAGGCCATGTTGTTTTCACAGTATTGAGCATTGTAATGAGCAGCTTTCAACCATGTTTTTCTTTTTCATCAAAAGATTCAGAAGAGACACTGAGAGCAGAGCTGTAGATGCCCCTTGTTCCTACATCACTTCCTTTCCAATTAACTCTCTCCAATCAGATGTTGTAGGGGCAGAGGAGGGAAGTCCTGTGGATCTTCACATAACTGTCCCTTTTTATGCAAAGCATATACCTTCTTGCCTCCCCTCTTCTATTCTCTATGACCGTCAAAATATCCTTTGGCTCCGCACCCTCCCTCAGCTCCTTTAGACCTCTCATGGTTGAAACACATCTTAACCCAGCTACTCGTCCCTTTAATTTTAAATGTACAGAAAATTCAGGCAGCATCCTGGCACCCTACCACCTCTACCCCTTTGAGCCTTCCTACTCTAGCCTTTTGAATAGTGAAGAAAAATATCTGGCATCCTGCCACACCCTTTCCTACAACCAGAGGGCATCCATCCCGTTCCCTTTATTTTCATATTAACAGAATACCAACATCTCTTCCTGTCTTCGTCCCTCCATGATCCATCTGATCCTACTCTCTTGTCCACTGACTGTGTGAACACCACACACACTCAGGAAAACCTCTCTTCATCTGGATCTACAGGCTTGCAGGAAGAAACGGATCCCTGAAAGATGCAGATCCAGTGACAGAGCACATTGTTACAAAGGATGGTCACTTGGGTTGTGGAAAGTTCTGAAAGTTTTATTACTTCGAGTAAACTTCAGATCCTCCGACCCCCCACTCAGCGCCTTGAGACCCTCACGGGTGAGTAGTCGCGCTTTATAAGAAACCTGATTGATTGATTGAAAGGCAATGAAAAACACATTCGGCTAGTGAATCAAACATTGCCACTGCATCTCTAAGATATTAGAACCAGGGAAAACTGGGTGGAAGTGGGGGTTTCTATGTTTCAGTAAATTTCATATATGATACGTAGGTCATGTCTGGTCCATCCCCATCCAGAAAAAAAAAAATGTTTGGTCTTCTTGTTGATTGCCTTGGGATGACGGATTTCTTAATTATCTGGTAGAGATTTGTACATTGCTTTGATGTTTACATTTGATGTTGTTAATTTTATCTCCACAAAATAGTGACCTAGTCTTTTTCAATTGTGCGTCTCTTTTGTGCAGTTGGTTGCCTTACATCTCGATTTCATTTGAATAACATATCACTCCAAGTTCCTACATGCCCTGCAGTGTTAGGATGTGTTCCTTTGTGGTCTGTGATCGACAAAACTGCACACATAACATAATGAGACTCTTTGAAGTAAAATATTATCAGCTACATTGTATGGGAGCTCCTGCTTACACATTGTGGGATTAAAAACATGCATTTATTGCAATTTTAACACTGATCTATTAGGGATTTGTTTTGCACACTCGTAGCTGCTTCCTTTTTGCTAAACTCACCCTATCTGTATGACATAAGGCGCGGTAGACACCACGGACATTAATGAATCTGTGATGCCCAATTATGAAAGATGGACTGAATTAGAGTTTGGCAGGAAGGGTCTCTGTAGCAAACATGATGGCGTCCTCTGTCCACTAAGCTCTTGGTCTGCCTGACTCATTTAGATGTAGGCGGTGTTTAAGGTTTCCATTGCCAGAACCCCTGTTGGCTTCATCAACGGAAAGCTTCCTCCGAGTACTATGGAGTCGGGTCATGGGAGGAAGGGCATTACATCTCCGGCCTTATTCAGGGTAGACAGTGTAATGTCCTCTTTTCCTGTCCATCACTGCCAGGATCCCAAAATTGGGGTACCACACCTCCGTCTCATCCAGCATTACTCACACACACACACCACGTATACCCTGGAAGGAGTCAAGGGAACAGGCATGACAGACAACATGGGTTTACACAACAGGTGGGCAGTGCCCCCACTTGGGTGCAAGTAAAAAGTCATGTATCCCACAACTATAGATTCTGCCATCAATCATTGGTCACATTATGGTCTATTAATAGTGAAGGTAGAGATGAAAGATAAAAAGAGTAACGCTTTGCGTGTTCCTCCACGCCCCAACAGGGTCTAGCAGTTTTCTGGTTTTGGTCAACAGCATCTAAACTACACAGAGCACCCATCCAGGGACTTGTGACAAGAGTCTCTGTAACAGGAAAACAGACCTGCTTAGTCAGAATGAGAAAATAAGGAAGATGGTGGCACATGGGTCCTATGCCAGCCCTACAACTCTAAAGTGGGTGAGGGTGTGCAACACCATGTGACATTTCAATCAAATGTCTAAAGGTAAATGTAATTTCCCTATAATTCAAATGTATTACTTACCACGTTGATCAATTTTGTTTAATGGTTTATCCACACCAGAATTCTAGAACACTCTTAGGAATGATGGAAATCCCCAAAATATAAGAATGGTAGCAAGATGTATCAGAACATCTGAACAAAGAGTTAAAAAGCTAAAGTTACGAATTAGGTGGTACTGCTACACAGACCATGCAATTTAAGCAGTAGCGTTTCTACTGAGAAGAAGGCATTCATCTGACACTATCAATTACCTCTTCTCTTTGAAGGATGCAGTCTAGATGGGTGTCTCCAACGAAGTTGTATTTATTATCTTATAGAAAATGCAAACTGGTGGTCAGAGTCAATGTATCAAAGTTGCGGTTTCGGGAGCCAACAATAGAGCACTAGGTGGCACAGACACTTGATGGATCTGGGAAATTCTACTTTTGCAAAACAGGTTGGGGTAATGGTAGTTCTGAATTCCTCCATGTCTCACATCCTACCTGAAATTCTTCTGTGCCAGGATGATGTAGGCATGGCGGAAAGAGGTAAGACATCTCGTGACTTGTCAATGGTTTGCTGCTGGGTGCTTCTCAACTGCCTGAGAAGTTACGATCATGTGATCACTAACGGTGGAAGAACCCAACATGGAGCTGTTGTAACACCTCAATGTCTCATTGAAGCACACCACAGAGGCCCATCCTATGCAACACCTAAGAGACACTAAGAAGGCACCCGTACGGTAGCTGATCTGCAAAGCTCCGCCGCGGCGAAGTTGAAAGCAGCGGTCCCCGGGGGGCTAGCTGCTCAGCTGCAACAGCGATCAGCGGGGGAAGTCGGTGCATCTCATCCTGAGCATTGTTGTCCCAACCAGTGAGCGCGGAAAGGTGATACCAGCATGTCAGTCTGCCCGGCCCAGGGGCAAATTGATGGTCGGGCGCCTATGAGTTACGGCGAGGTGCAGCGACGAGCTGTTGTCTCGCTAGTGAGCGGGAGTATGCCCGGAGACCGGCTGAACCGGTGAGTGCTCGAGCTGCAGCAAAGAGGCAGAGACGGGGGAACTGGACAAGCGGGAGAGTGACCACCCTCCTATCGCTGCCTTTTCCCTGCATCCCCCCCTTTCCCTGAGAATTAACAGACAGTGGCGCCTCCCAGGCCGAAGTATATGCTCCATGTCGGGCCATTCAAGGCCATAAGCGTCAAGGCTGCTAATGGACTAAGGGCATCTGACATTGGCAGACTCCAGCGGCAACGATCTCCAAGAGCGCCTGAGCCTGCCTGACTTTAAGATGGCGGCTGGGTGGTGCTGACTAGGGAGAAGCAGCGGGAAGGGGCCATGATTTAAGCAGAGAGGCCGGGAGGGTTAAGGCCGACAGGGGAACTTAGTGAAAGTGGAAAACGCTTCAGCTGCGGTGACCGCTACCCCTCGAAGAAGTGAGCCTATTTACCTGCACATATGCCACATGAGCACGCTTTTCTTCCCCTGTTGACGAGGGAGCCAGCATTCATTCTCAGGGGCTACTGGGACCTGTCCATGAGTAGAGGACTGGGAGTGGTCCCCCTACCACTGGGATCCTGCCAAATGCTCAACACTCACTTCTTCTTCTGGGAATATGGGTAGATCTGTAGACTTTGGAACTGTCCCTTTCACCTCCCCTCTCACCACTCTTGACCTGGGGGCGAGCTGGAGGTTGAGGCAGACTGCGCCTCCCAGTAACACCGTGACCGGTACTCTCGATGGAACTTTTTGACGATGCCCCCTGGGTGGATACCATAACTGTCTGTACTTATCGCGGTGTCCGAGCAACCTTGGCCGATACCCGGTGGAGCTGTCCTATGCAGATATAGAGGAGTTTGGCTCTGGTTCACCCCTTGGCAGTCACCTACCCAACCGGACATCGGACATTGCTTTCCTCGTCTCCCTGTTGTGTTTCTTTCCCCCCCCCTCCTCCTCCCTCCATGATTATTTGACTGCCTCCCTTTTCCAGTCTGACTTTTCTGTATCCCCTGTAGTACTTTCCCCCTTGCCCTTTTTTTTATATATTATGCTATGCTTTAGTAACTCATGTAACAATGTTATACTGTTTCTCTTTCTATGTTATGGGACGCTCCAGCAATTGATGTAACTATGTAACAATGTACTGAAACAATGCCCTACCTCATGTAAAGCGCTCTGATACCTCTGGGTCTAGCCAGCGCTATATAAAACTTTTCAAATAAATAAATAAAATAAATAACCTAGAGTTCAGCAGGGACTCTAATTTAATTCTTCTATGGAAGCCCACGCCAAGCCCGAGGTGCCAAGGACCTCAGTGGCTGGAACATGGCAAGCTCTGATGTTTCTATGACCTCAGCCAGAGGTAGACTCTGTGTTGGTCATTGTTTTTCATTTAAGACTGATAGCACCATCGTTTCTGGTTCCTTCTGCCAGTTTTCTGTGTACTGAGTGATGGGTATTTTGATATCTTTGCACAAGGTGGTCTCTTCTTTCTCAGATGGAGTGGTAGACCGACAGACTTGCACAAGATTAAACAAGGAATGTCTGACTTTTGGGTCCATAAAGTGTGAAAATACTCCCTGACAAGCCCATTCCTGTTTATCACATGAATTTACTTCTGCTGATACAGTGGGACGGATTCTTCATGGGAGGGTGAGATGATTCATACATTTTTATGGGTGTTTAATTAAATTAGCAAAATGACCCTCCAGGCCATGCCCAAAATTACTACAACGTCGCCTGCATTTACGAATGCATTAAAACCACTATACTGACAGATTTACCATTTTTGCAAATGTTTCTTGTGACCATAGTCCGTATTCAAAAAAGTGAAATTTTTCTGAACCGGGTCCTAGACGTTTTTTGTTCCCAGCCTCTCATGGAAAATGCTATAAATAAGAGAAGGCGGACTGCATTCTTCACTTTCTCACGCGCCAGGTATGTGTTCACCGTCAAGGACATTTGCAGCAGCACATCTTGTGACAGGCACGAGGCGTCGCCCTGAAGACTGCTGCGGGTTTATCTCTCAACAGCTGTTTAGGCGGGAGAGTGACGTGGAGGGAGGCGCTCGCGGGGCCCTCTTTGGAATGCTCGCACTCTTACGTCCTATTGTCAGGGGCAGGCACAAGGTGGGGCACTGTGATAATGCCGCGAGAACACAACCTGCCATAGTTCAAAGGAAACCTATGCACTGCCACATTCCAGGAAACCATAGAAAGCACGATTACGTTACTCGGTATCCTATCAGCTCGTGCACTCCGGCACAGGCAGCAGTGTGCAAATAGCAGGGCAAACAGTTTACACAGCACATGCAATCAGAACCTAAGGACAGATGTGGCGGCGAGGTGACGTCTCAAACCTGGGTGAATGTGTAGGTGCTGAATGACTCTGACAAAGCAAAGGCAGCTACTTCAATCCAACCGACATTCCTTTGCTCTTCCTTTCGTCCCTTCTCCATTCTCTCACACCCTTCTCTCTCCTCTCCTCTCCTCACCCCGCCTCTCTCTTTGCTACCTTACCTCCCTCTCCTCTCCTCATTCATTTTGTGCAGGAAGGGGCACATTCCTGCACAAAAACAATCCTGAGAGGTGTTTTCCTGTTTCCATGTGTGCTGCATGCAGCACACATGGAAAGAGGCAAAAACAGGGAGAAATAAGAACATTTCTCCTTGTTACACCTGCTCTAGGGAGGAGTAAGGATTAGGCGCTGCCCTAGGTTTATGTGATTAGGTAAGTCTGGGGCAGCATCAAAATGCATGGGTGTTGCGTGGTGAAACACACTGCAACGCTCATGGAACGCTTCCAGGACGTAGCGTACGGCAAGGCCGTGCGCTGCTTTGTCTTACTTTATATCTGTGAGGCCATGAAGAGCCATGCAGAGTGGCTTTGCGCCGCCTCATGGATATGATTGAAACTTTTGTGGAGCGTCAAAAATGTAATAGTCCCGAGGTGCAAGCCTCTCATAAATAAGCCCCCCAGTGTTTGTGGATTCCAGTGGAGGGGACCGAAAAAATAGGCAAAATATAGCTATATTTTGAGTTTTTGGGGAAAAATAGGAAAAAAGTGCTCTGGATAAAAGTGTATGATTTTTTCCGTAAAAATGCCATCAACGAACAATTTGATGTGATCCAGGCAGGAAAGGTAGATTTATGGAAAGTAAACAAAATTCTGAATTCAGCAGGGGGCCATCTGTGTAGATCCCTCAAGGGTTTCCCATAGAAAGTACCTGTTGAAGTAAATAAATATTAAAAATAAGTAGGAAAAAGCAGCCATTTGTGACAATTTCATCTGTAACTTTTTGTCACGATGGTTAATTTACGAAAGAAATATACCATTATGTCCACTAGGCCCTTCTGGTTGTGGGGCTATTTACGGTATGTAGGTTCTTCAAGAACCCAAGGTACCCAGAGTCAACAACTGAGCTGCATTGGACAATGGGTTTTCATTGTGCACCGAGTATAGACCTATTCACATGGTGAAATGTGTCGATATTAAAATGGATGTCAAGGTAACCTATGTATTTTTGAGACGTTTGCAAGATATGGAGTCTAGGAGCAGTGGTTATTTATACATCTCTGAATTTTGTAGGTACCCATACTAGCATATGATTTAGAGGATATTTTTTTTTAAATATCTTCTTTATTACACACTGTCTCACAGTTGGAAGTCACAAATGGAGCGAAATCCAGTTGGTAATAACACATTTTCTACTAACCTATGCTCCAACATGTCTCCTGATATTCTTGTGTGGGTAGGCCTAGTGCCCACTACAGGAAACGGCCCAATATGCTACGTGGACACATCACATTTTTCCACTAAAAACTGACCCTTTGTTTGCAAAGTGGCTAGCTGCGGATTTTGGGCTCCAGTTCAATTGGCACATGTGACAACCTAGCAAACCGGTACATTTCTTAAAACTAGACACCTAGGGGAATCCAGAGTGGTGTGCCTTGCATGGTTCCCATGAATTTCTCATACATTCAGTGCCCAGCAAACTTCAAACTTTGCCTGAAATCATGCATTTTCATTAAGTTTTTGTGATGGAAACTTACGGTGGCCGCAGGAATCCACAACATTTCTACCATCCAGAGTTAACTCACTTGTGTCTATAAAAACACTGAACCACTTGTGTGGCTGGGCCTAGTGCCCGCTGCAGAAATGGATCAAACCATGGTTAATAAGAGCCCTTGCGACTCCCATTTAGTCTAAGTTTGAGGTTTGTAGAGCATTGTGTTTAAGAAAATGTTGTGCGATGCATTCAAAGCCCGCCATCCTGGACTTCCCCGAACTGTCTGGGTCTGCTAGATTTTTCCAGGTGGCAGCCTACCCAAGCCCAGAAAGTGCAGCCACCCTCCACTGCAAGTTGGACGATATTGAGAGTTAGCCACACTCTCCTGGCCCATATGTAAAAACAACACCCAAAAGAATCAAGTGTCTTCCTGCTTGCCATTGGATGGATGCTTTAGTCCGCAGGGAAGCAGAAAGACTGTTGAGGTTTTATGGCTGAGGGTGGGGACTGATGAGTGGATGGGCAAGACCCACCCCATTATTTTATTAAAAATATACATTCCTGTCATACAATTGGGAGACTGGTTTGTCCCTTTTGGGGTGGGGTGGGGTGTGGCCATTGCGAGAGTGCAACACCTGTATCACTTCCTTTTTCCCCAAAGGGAAAATCCCTATTGTTAGGTGGAGTTCCTATATCCCGGGGCAAGTTTGGGTTAATCTCTCCTATTGAAACTAGCCTCCTACCTGCCTCCAGGGAGGCAGAAAGACACTATTGACCCCACTGGGGCAGAGGAACAGATTTTGAAATCCCTGGTATTTAGTTGGGATTTGTGCCCACGGAGAGGGTGGCAGTTTGGGGGGGTGGAATCCTATCCAACCGCAAGGAGGGGCAGAAAGTCGATTTGGCCCTAGGGTGGGGGGAGCACAGGCCCATGGTGAGGTGGGCCGTTCCCCTAAAAAAAATATTGAATGAATTAGTACCAAGTGTCTACCGGGCATTTTGATCCCCGGGAGGCAAACTGGGGGAAATTACCTACAAATCCACCTTAGGGGGCAGAAAGACTGTTGCCCCATTTACTTGTGGTGGGAGCATGGCCACGACCATGCTGGGCATCCCCCATCACTATATTTTTATTTAGAAAAATCCCTAGTGTCTAGTGGGCTTCCTGTCCCCAGGTGGGGCAGATTGAAGGTAATAATAATAATAATAAGAGACATTTATAGAGCACGCAGCTACCTCAACTGAGGTGTCCCGGCGCTAACGTGGATAACATCGTAGCCATGCCAGCGGACAACTAATCTCTGCGGGTAAACAGACAGGTCTTCAAGGCCTTTCTGAACTCCTGCTCAGAGTGCATCATACGAAGGTTGAGGGGCAGGTTATTCCAGCATTTAGATGTTCCCACCTCAAAAGTTCTGGCCCCCATTCTTGCTTTGGCAAAATGTGGGACGCATAGGTAGCGCTTCAAGTTGGACCGCAGTGATCTGTCCTGAAGGTAAGGGTGAAGTCTCGACCTCAGGTACTTAGGACCTTTTCCCTGGTAGACTCGGAAGGCAAATGTGAGGGCCTTAAATTCAACTGTCTTGGCCACAGGGAGCCAATGAAGTTGTCTGAGGTGAGGGGAAATATGATGCCGGATAGTGGGACCTTTCGGACCAGCCTAGCCCAGGTGGGGCACGAAGACTGTTGCCCCATTTATTTATGATGGGGCATGGCCATGCTCATAATGAGTAGCCCCACCCCTAAATTTAAAAACATTCCCTGGCATATAGTGGGCTTTCTGCCCCGCTGGGGTATAAATTGGGGGAAATTACCCCTCTGCCCCCAGGGAATGGAAAGAATGCTGGCCCATTTACTTGGGATAGGGGCATGGCCAAGCCCGTACTTGACAGCGCCCACCCTTCTATTTTCATTTTTTTTAAATCGAATGGGCTTTCTGCCCACCGTGAGACAGATCAGAATAATGACACTGATCTGCCACCCAGGAGGGGCAGAAAGGCTGCTACAACATTTACTTGGGGTGGGGGCGTAGCCATGCCCATGGTGGGCAGCCCCCATCCCTATATTAAATCCTGGCGTCTAGTGAGCTTTTTGCACCCTGAGGGGCAGATAGGTGGTAATTATCCCATCTGCCCCAGGGGAGCATAAAGACTGTATTCACATTTACATGGGCTGGGGGCATGGCCATGGTCATGCTGGGCAGCCTCCACCCCAATATTTAAAAAAAAAATCCCTGGTGTCTAGTGGGCTTCCTGTCCCTGGTGGGGCAGATCAGGGGTAATTACCTTATCTGTCACCCCAGGAGGGCAGAAAGACTGTTGTCCCATTTAGTTGGACAGCCCCCACTCCTGTATTCTACAAAAACACTTTCCTTGATGCCTAGTGGGCTTTCTGCCCCCCTGGAGGACAGATCTGGAGCAAATTCCCCAATTTACCTGAGAAAGACTATTGCCCCATTTACTTGGGGTGTGGCGAATAGCCATGCCATGCTGGGCAACCCCGGCCCCTATATTTTTATTTAAAAAAATTCCAGGTGTCTAGTGGGCTGTCTGCACCCAATGAGGGAGGAGATCTGGGGCAATTGCCTCCATCTGCCCTCCAGGGGAGGCAAAAATACTGAAATAATAAATGTCCCCCTTTGGGATCACAAGCCCTTGCTCAAGGGATCGTTCCCCCTATCTCTGGTCGCTAGTGGGTGCATCCCTCCTTGGGGATTGCTTTCTGGGCGATCCCCAAGCAGGGATCCACTGGGTAGAAGTAACATTGGAAAGGGGAGCATATCCCCTTTCCAATGATTCCTCTCCCATGAGAATAAGTGCTCGGGGGTCTGAAATATGCCCCGGAGCACTGAGTCAGTAAAAGTAAAATGAGCCATAGTTTTTACTTTCACTTTTACTGCAATGATGTCTATTTTCTATAAATCAAATTAACTTAACATAACCACATTTTCTTTCAGTAAAATATATCATCCATTAATCTCAATTTTTTGTCAGTCCCTCAAAATAAATGGGCCAACTGTGCTTCTTTTCTTAAAGGGTTGATTTATTTTATTTTCCCTTCTTTCATACACACAAGACTCTTCCCTAGCAAAATTAAACACTTAGGGGCAGATTTATGACGACTGGCGCATCCCTGCATATCAGCAGGGATGCGCCAGTTATTATGCGCCACAGCTGCGCCACCTTGGATGCGCCGCATTTATAATACGGCGCACCATGGGGCAAAAACGGCACAGATGCGTGACGCATCTGTGCCGAAAAGTGGCGCATTGCTGGAGTTGCGTCGCAAGCGCGACGCAGCTCCAGCAATGATCTGGGGGGCCCTATCTTTAAAATGCTGCGTCAATCCTTACGCCTGCTTCAAGCAGGCGCAGGGTTTTGACGCAGCATGGGCCTAAAAGTGACTGAGTGAAATCTTGTAGATTTCACTCAGCCACTTTTAGGAGGAGTTCCTGCGCCGGAACGCCCCCACCTGCCCTGGAACGCCTACATGTGGAGCAGGGCTTTACAACGTGACGCATCTCCCAGATGCGTCACGTTGTAAATACCCTGCACCATGGCGCAGGATTTGCGCCGCTGCTGCGTCACAAAAGTGACGCAACGGCGGCGCAAAAGTGGCGCAAGTGCAACATAAATCTGCCCCTTAGCTCCTGAGGCTTCCACTGGCCCAGTGCTGAACCCTTTTTTTGATGTTTGGGGCACTTAGCTCTTATGCCTTCATAATTTGTTTTCCACCAAAAGTACCCAGGCCAAATTTAAGTCCTTTTATCCCAAATGTTAGGGATTCTAAAAATACCCAGAGTTTTGGGATTTCTGTGAGGTAAACAAGAAAATGGCCAAATATAGCAAAGTTTCTGTTTCTTTTTGGAAATATGGGAAAAATGTGCTGTGCGTATAGTTTTTTTCTAAAAATTGTATCACCAAAAGTTTTGCTGTGGTAAGATCATCATCTTCCCAGCTTTCAGGAAAAAACCGAATTGTAAAAAAAAGTAAATACATTTACCACAGTTTTTGCATTTTCTAGGTGGTAGTTCATTATTTCCTAATTTTTTGAGGTTTCTGTCTAATTGCTTAAGGTTAAAAACAGCTGTGAAACTGATTGGTGAAGATGAGTTGCTACTCATTTCTGAAAATAAGACAACATTCCAAGTACAGCTACATGGCATTTATGTAAATTCCTACCACTCAGAGTTCTCACACTTCTCTCATTAAAAAAAATGTGTTACTTGTTCGACTGGGCCTATCACCCACAACAGGAATGCATGAAAATTGTGATCATATGAAGTCAAATGTGGTCTTTTCATAGTCTCCGGTTTGGTCTGTTCTTGTCTGACATGCCCCCTGAGTACCAGATTGGCGTGAATGGCACTGACTAGTTTCACTTTATATCATTGTCACACTGATTTAAAAAATGACCTTGAGACTCGGGTGAAACCCTTCCCTCAAGCCCAAATATTATTTTGAAAAAGGAAATTCTTCTGGTGGGAGCACCAGAAGGATTTTCTTTCTTAGTATGGTTGGCGAACCATTCACATCAACCACACCAGAGAGGCTATGCACTTGACATGAACGGTTTGCCAAGTGCACTTTAAAGTTTGAGACTGGAAAAATTCTCCCATCACTAAAAACAGAAAATCCCGATGCTGCCAACATTGCCAAATGACTGGTCCATCACACAACAAGCCTTTGTCTGAAATTTAAACAAGAAAGGAGTTGCCTTTAAATGCAAGGAGAATCCAACAACCTCTGTTGGTCAGGCTTGAGATAATACTGCAGAATATGGATAGAACTAATTAGGTCATTGTCGATGTCCTTCTCTGCTCACGAAATGTTGACTTCAGCCTTTGAGGACTTAATTTGTCGGCAGAATTCAATACCACTGACCGTCCAATCATTATCAGCATCCTGACAATGAGTATAGCATGTGACAATACTAATTCTTCTCTTATTTCTCAAACCGACACGACTCATAGTGATGACTATCTAAAACTCTTCACAGCTACCGACAACTTTAGGGGTGCCCCTTGGATCCATGATTATCAAGATATACATCAAGCTCCATAGAGTTCTTCTGGCCAACCACAGATTCCAGATCTATTGATACATCAGCAATACTCTTCTGTATCTGAAACTCTCTGGTAGGAAGGACATAACTTGTGTGGAAAGTGTCTTGCCCTCATGCTGACATGGATACTAAGTGCCTACTTCAAAATGAACCTACCAGTGCATTTTCTACACCAAGCGCACCATAAAGTTCTAGATTCAGACTTGTGAAAGGAGTCAGGATCAGTTCACACCCCATTACACAAATGAAAACCACAAGGGAGCATCAACAACTAAGAGCCACCAATAGGACTTCTGGGACTGAAGAAGTAAGACCACATTCCACAAATTCTAATGGCCCTGCTCTGGCCGTCACTCCCCGACCACATCACATTCATCAAGATGTGCTGCATTACATATATACAACGATCGCTGGTGGCCAGGTAAACACCTTACTTTGATCAATAGTGCTGCATCAAAAAGAGGGAGATGCGAATCGACATATATGAATGTTCAATGGAATTGATGTTGGAATACATTGCTTATACACCATGAAGATTGATGCATTGGTGAAATTGGAGAACTTCAATACAACTCTTGTGGTTTCAAGAATATTTATTCTTTCAAAGATAACAACAGTATGTGGACTCATCTTGACAGTGTGTCTTGCACAGGTTGCTGGCCACCGGCGATCATTGTATATATTTAGTGTGTACGGGGACAGAGAATACACCAAGATTGCACACCCATTAAAACAGTTAATTTGGTTGAACGCTTGGCATAACTGTCAGGAGAGCAGTTAACGACTAACCCTTTTTTGTTTTATACAGCGCGATCTAAACCCAAAGGTATCAGAGCGCTTTACATGAGCAGAGGTTACGTTAGAGACAGACACATTATTTTTTGTTAGGCACGTGGAGATTAAGTGATTTGCCCAGAATCACAGAATGTTGCGCGTCCCTGCTGAGACTCGAACCCGTTCCCCAGCTCTGAGGTCGACCGCCCTGGCCGTTAGGCCACAGTCTCTCCCACTTGTAATGATGCATTACATATTTGCCATTATAAACTAGTTCACCACCAGAGATTGCATAAAACACATTGAGGCAGATTCATCAACATGTTGTGCTGGTGCCAAATCACAAATAGGGATGCAAACTGGCAACATTGTTTTTTGCATTTGAAAGTAGCATGTAAAGTAACATAAAAAGCACTTTGTGCTGTTTTGCAGTACTTTGCGTCAAGGGGGAGCACATGGATGGAAAAATGATGTTGCCAGGCTACCACCAATGGCTTTTTGACACAAAGCTCTATATTCTGACAATAACGCACAGCGCTTTGTGGCAAAATATACTACCTTCTTGAGACAGGTGCCAACAACATTTGTTTTTGAAAATGTCTCCTAATTTTTCCAACATTGTTTGTGTGCAGCACTGTACAGCACATATAAAATGTGGGACAACTTTTAACATTATGCTAGACATCATGCACACACCTTTGCACTAGGAAGCACAGGTTTCTGCGTGGTCCTAGCAGTCTGTCTGAGCGGCAGCACAGAGGATGACATCAGCAGTGCCATATCCCTGCAGATCTAGCCCTGCTCTGTGTTTTCTCTCTTGCACATGGCAGCAACTTTGATTTCTGCATCACACACATGCAGAAGGTCGCTGATGCCACTTATATCAAAGGAACGCCACATTTGCCGTTGTGAAGGAGCCCACCAGGCCCTCCTGTCCCCTGGCTGAAATGTAAGAACGGTTTTATCTCATCTCACTCCAAACTTATAACACAAAGAATTGTTGTTCATCGTCCTCTGATGCGCAAAGGGCTCTGTCGCTTCCCAGATAGGTTTTTATTTTTTTAGTACCACTATATGTTAATATCCATTTTCAATCATGCTGTGTCCCAGCATGGGGCGTAATCCGGGTGGTAGGAGAATAGTTTGTGTGGTCCTCAGATGGAGATGGAGGAAGCTGCACACTGAGTGATAACTATTGCTAATTATGTATGACATTTTACAAAGTGAATGTCCATTCTTAAGGTATTCCACGCATACATGACAATCACACTTATACACAATTGACAAAATGTGCACTAGTAGACAATCTTGTATTACATGAAGTACACTGCTCCTCGAGTAAAGGGTGTTCAGCACAGTGCTTGATTTGTAAAAAGTGCCAGGGCCCTCGTCAGGAGGCCTCCGCAGCTTGCACCACCCATTACCACTGTCAGCTCTGCCAATGACGGTACCAACACAACTACTAACCATCACACTGCTACAAGTGCGACAATTCAGACTGTTTGAGGCCCCAAATGCTATAAGCATGATGTAGGCAACATGCATTATGGCATATTAATTATTAAACAACTGTTCATCCATAAATTAAACAAACAGTGCCACCATGTGGCAGCTGTTATAAGTGCTGGTGTTGACAATTAAGTGCGGGTGCTGAGCACCGGGAACCACCGGCTCAAATTAAGCACCTGTTCAGCATTCACAACTGCTCCACTCATAAGCCATGCCCTTTCAGTTTCATGCTGTGGGTTTAATTTAATACCTAATCTAATATTAACACAAATGTGTTAGGTGTATGCAAGTTTTCGCATCCCATTTGCCGCCAGTTTTATGTACTCTATTGATAGGCTTACAAACGCATCCAAGGACACACTGCGGCCGCCAGTCTTCCACTTTCCCGGTAGCAACATGATGAGTGGGGAGTACACTCTTGCAATAGGAAAGTGTTTCATCTTTTCCAGAAGTTGAAACGAAAAACAAACCCATCCGAGCACCATCATTCACTTTAACTATTAGATGTCACTGTGCTTTGGTTTCTTGACACATTATTGATCACCAAGTATGTTTTGCTCTGTAAATGGAATCATTTTCTTTCCTGTAAGCGTGGCACTGACCCTCTATTAAAGTGAAATGCATCTTGCTCTGAAATGTTATCAGGTCCTCAAGAGTTGTGGAGGTTATGTGGTACATAATAATGCTTATGAGGTGCTGCAGATGCAGCATTATATATCATCTCCAGTGTCCTGTATTTAGGAACAAGACTCCATCTACTTAGGAGGCATCAAAACAACACGCCGGCCTATGAGCTCAGGTTAGCTCTGCGAAGCGTTGGGACATGTGGGTATTTACCCAGCATGCCTCTCTTTGGAAGCAATGGTATGCATATCAAACTGCACCTCGTCCAATTCCCTTTGTGCATATAACATTGCATCATCTGCAGCATATGTAATGCTGCATGGTGTTTTATCTTCTAAATTGTATATATTAATCCCAAACACCAGGATCATATGTAGCCTAAATCACTGAAATATATTATGCCACACTCATATGTCCCAAATATTCTGATGTGGTAAGCGTTGCCAGTGCTTTATTTGTAAAAACAATTACGTGTCAGGGTCCAAGATATTTCTCAGGAGGTCATAGCTGCTTATGTTACTTCAGGTCGAAGGAGGAAGATAGAAAATTTAAATACACCCACTTTCAACCCTATGCCTAAAGGCACTGAGGGACATATTTACAACAGAATAGAGAAGCGTAGCATTAAGTAAACATTGCTAACGCCACTATTCTCCATTCTGAAAAGGCAGGTATGCGCCGTATTCACAAAAATGCAGCGCAGTCCTGCGTTTACCCTAGCACTGGAGCGGAGTTCAGCTGCCTAGCGCCAATGCAGGCACCCTTGCACCAAAGGGCAAGGCTGTCTGCGTTGGGGGAAATGATTATTTATGTGCAGGAAGGTCTCCTTGCATATAAACAATCATTCATGTCGTTTTAAACGCCATGAATGATTGCAAAAAGTCATTTTTTGTGTAATTGTTTATGTGCAAGAAGGGCCACCTTCCTGCACATAAGCAGTCATTGGCGATTTGCTGTTTCAGAAGCAGCAAAAACGAGTAGAAATAAAGCATTTCTCCTAATTTCAAGACCATTGTTTGCCTGGTCTTTAATTTGGTGCTTCCTCCTATTTACGCCACACTTGTAAATAGGGGGCAGCGTTAAAATCAATGGGTGTTCCGGTGGAACGCCCACCGGAACACCCATTGCCCTACCCTTTCACGCTAAGTTCAGCGTGAAGGGGTGCCTTATTTACAAGGCAGTGTAGCCAAACATAGGGCCATATGTAGGTAGCCTAACATTTACCGCTTCATAAATACCGAATTTTACCGATTCTGTATTTATGAAGCGGTAAATGATATGTTGGTAATCTATCGGTAATATTTACCGATTCGGAATGGGTCGGTAATTTAGAATCGGTATTTACCGATTCTGTAATGGTAACTGGCTTCCCATTGATTCCTATGGGCCAGGAGGCCCATAGGAATCAATGGGAAGCTAGTTACCATTACCGAATCGGTAAATACCGATTCGGTAATGGGGGGAGCACAATCAAGGGTGGCAGGGTGTCACAGTGACACCCTGTTGCACCCCTGATTCCTGCATGTGTGCACATGTGGCGCACATACATGCCCTAAGGGCATGTATGTCTGCCACAATGCACACTTCAAAGTGCACAAAAATGCTTTTACACAGCTATTCGTCATTTACCACCAACTTTTAGTTGGTGGTAAATAACGAATCCCCACACCATCGACACACTCCCCCTACATCTCATTTCAGGATTCGGTATTTACCGACTCGGTAAAATTACCGATTCGGTAATTTTACCGATTCGGTAAATTACCGAATCCTGAAATGTGCCCCCTACATACCAAAAGCCTAAATACCGGTCGGTAACAGGATATTTACCGAAAATCGGCCGTTACCGACCGGTATTAGGCTTCCTACATATGGCCCTAAGTGGCTTAACGCTGCCTTGTAAATATGGCAACGCCCCTATCGCCACCACAACGCGACTAAAAGTGACGTTGTGGTGGTGATAGGGGTTTGTAAATATGCCCCTGAGTGAGCTACTAAGGCGAGGGAGTTGGGCTCAATTGGTTTCTTGACGGAATTCTGAAAACAATGTGGCCAGATGACATCTTTTAAATCTCAGTTCTGAGTGAACGTGGTCATCATTCATTCCTTCCTTCTCTTCATCAATCCTTTCTCCTCGTCCTCCTCCCACACATTCATTCAACCAACCATCCTTCTCTTCACCCATCTTCCTTTTTCCAGCCAATCTTTCATCTTCCTCTCCATCCACTCCTTTGAGCCTTCTCTCCAGCCATACTCACTTTTTAGGTCTCGCTGAGTCTGCGCCAATGCGCTTGGAGAGACTTTAGTAAGTGAGGGCTTCAAAAAATGCTACCGCCGGCTACAGCTTGCAGTGCATGTGCGCGGGCGCGCGCAAGCTGTGGCCGGCGGTAGCATTTTTCCCCCCAGCTTTTTAGCCAGCTTGCTAGAACGCGCAACAAGCACGCGCGCTTGCGCGCGGATCCCTTGCGTGTTTTAGCGCATCATCGCGATCACTTTCGCTTTCACAGCGATCGTGATCGCGATGACTTTCGTGGCCAATGCTTGTTTTAAAAGAGATCCTCAGCATCAGCTTCACATTCTGTGAGCTTGGGCAAACCAGTTAGGCATGGGGAGAGCTGATACCAAGACTTGCACGGGAAAAGCCAATGCCGAGACTCAAACCCAGTACCCCAGTTGTTAAAAAATAAATTCATACGATGTATGCACTGCAACCAAATCTCTTTGCCAGGAGAGCTATTGCCTGCTGCAAGGGTGGGGCATTTGATGTGAGCTCAAAAGAGGAATGGCTGGTAGACCGTCCTGCACCGCCCTGCAAGGACCCCCACCTTCCCTTCCCTGCTTGTGTAAACTTTGCGTTTAGGAGTGAATGTCTCCGACAATGCTCTCTTAAAGTTGGCATTAAATAATGTCATTCGTGAGACAGTAATCAAGATTAAGTAACTTTGCATTTTCTAGTACTTTAATTATGTTAGCTGGCATCCGTATGCAGCCCCATTTGCTTCTTTCCATGGAAGACTGTTAGAAGCTCATAACAAAGGAGTTTCATTGCCTCATTAATCAAACCAGTGTCACAACCAGTCTTATCTAAAAGGAATGCAAACATCCCCCTGCTTTGCTCAATCAGAATTATATAGTGAATCGCTTCACCCCTGCAGCCGACCTAAGAACTTCCGGGGGTTGTACAAAACGTACCTATCAGGGCAGGCGCTTCAGGAAACCAGTCTGCTTCCCTCTGAACCGGAAGTCCCGGGGCAATGTTAAATAATCTACTCGATGCAAGCTGGATCTGTGGTGTCTATGTGTGTAAGTTCTGATAGACCTGTCTAGCAGGTTAATTGTATTCATAGCATTTGGAGCAGTTTCTGAAACAAACACTGTACATTTCTGCTGTGACCATTGCTTGTTATAACAAAAAAGGTTTGCATTGCTTATTATACAAGTGAACTTTTTTACACGGATATTTAGGAATATCCACTTTGTAAATCCTGGAAGTTATGTCTTCTTTGTAAAATTTGACATGTTTTATATCGCTGTGCAAACTAAAAAAATTAATAAAATAAAAATAAAATCCCTTGCTTTGTTTAAACAAGCATTGGCATAGCCAATAGGTCTTGCCTTTGGGACCTTATAAGTGTTTAGTTATCCAGCACAATATCCTTGGTGCAACAACATCAAGTGTTGCATGGATAATCACATATAAGGTCCCAAAGGTGAGACCTATTGGCTATGCCAATGCTTGTTTCCTTTGCTCCCTCCATCTCTCCATCAACCCAACCATACTTCTCTTCATCCATCCTTCTCTCGTCCATCCTTCTCTCCCTCCACCTGTCCATTCTGCACTCCACGCATTCACCCATTTCTCCTTCAATCTATTGATCCACCTCTCGTCCACTAATACTTCTCTCCATCTATTCTTTTCTCCACCCCTGTCTCCCTGATTCCATTTTGTCTTTTCCGTTCTTTTTTTGCACGTGTTTTCCAACTCCATCATGTGTTGTCTTACAGTAGTTTTTATGAGGTTTTGTTTTGGATACCACAGCGACAAAAGTCAAGGTCGTAAGAAACAACTATTGAAAGGTTTTATGCTACATGCACAGTCCCCAGTTGCACCCGACCCAACTCAAGCTGCTAAAGTGGGGGGTTCCTGACGCCCCTGTTCAGATCCCTACCAGCGCTGCCAAATCAGTACCAATGACACCTAATTGCCAATAAAGTCCTACAAATGTTACAGTTTGAACTGTACCACATGACACAATGCTGTAAGAATGCTCTAGACTTTCTGGTATTTTTACTTTTAATTGTTTATTCAATTCTTAAATAGTTTGTTTGTGGGTGTTAATAAAAAGAAAATAGACTGGGGGCATAGCTTGGACGCCGAACAAGATGGCCGCCTGAGACCGGAGCTCTCCTGCGCCGCGGCGGACTTTTCACCTTTTCGCCGCTATCTGCGACCATTTCGGCTGATTTCTTGTGGCTCCTGTAAGCGGATGACTTCGTGCTGAAGATGTGACTGCCAGACTTCGTTTTCCTGCAGTTTTTGGCCCATTCATGCCTCTCGATGTAAGTCCCTCAGCGCGACCGCCATTTTGAAATATGCGCGATGTGTACGCTGAGGTGACTGCAGACATGCTCTCCCTGTTCTTCCTCCAGACACTGGACTTTATTCTTAGCAACTAAGGACCTCTCCTTTGTGTTTTGCGCCCTGCCACTGCGCTATGTTTGCAAATTACTCCTCATGTCGACGCTGCTTCCTGAGTGACCCCTGCCTTCATGTTCCCCTCACAGTCTATCACGTGTGCTGTGCTCTTTCTTGATAACTTACTTCAGTCTCAAGGCGTAAGACTCATACCATCCTCATTACGTCTTCGTGCTGGATTTTTGTTGCAATTTTTTCACCAAGTCTCAGTGCACATGGCTTTCGCGCCCACTGGTGATCTCCCTGTTACTACTGGAAACACTCTTTAACTCCTGTTTACATTACCTCTGGGTCCGGGGTTTCTTCATGGTTTTTGCTGGTGTCCTTCACTGCTCCTGCTGACCGCTGGGTTTTTCCCACTAAGCATATTGACATTCTTTGCTTTTTGAGTGCAGGACGTTGTGTTGGATTGCTTCTTTGCCTCCCTGTCACTGGCACGTTCAGGCTTCTATGGGCAAGCTACGCAACCCAAAGTTTGTCTTTGTGCCCTCGAAGACTCCACCTTCCTCCGCCTCTTCTTCAACGGCAGGTCACTCTTCTCATCCTCCTCCCACAGATCAAATGGCGACAACATCCTCCATCCGTTCTTCTCCATCACAACCTACCTCCAACAAGTCTTCTCCTTCTGCCTCCTTACCTAAGCGCTTGAAGCAGGACTCCTCTCCTCCTCCATCTGAGTCATCTCCATCCCCTATATCTATGGAGCTGATACTTGAGGAGATTCGTGCTTTGCGCCCGTTTGTGGAGGAGACTAATACTACGATGCAGCTTTTTGAGGCTCAGTGGTCAACTATGGAAGCTCGTGTTTCTTCTGTGGAGCAGCAGGTTACAGAGATTCAGTCAAACTCTCAACGCATCTCCTCTCTGGAAAAGTCTCTTCTCGCCCTTCAACAGCACACTGAAGATTTGGAAAACAGGAATAGGAGGAACAACCTACGCGTTTATGGCCTGCCGGAATCCTTGGAAGGAGATGATCCTGTTACGTTCTTCTCCTCTTTCCTTCTGAAACTCCTGGACCTTCCCGCTACTACCTCTCTCAGTATCCAACGAGCCCATAGACTTGGCCCTCGCTCCTCCTCCTCAGCCAAACCGCGAGGGGTCATCATCCTCTTCCCCAAGTTTACTGATCTCCTTCTGGTCCTCTCTACAAGCGCCAAGTGTCCTGGATGGGTCAGAGAGTTTTTCTCTCTCAAGATGTCTCTAATGTCACTGCTGCCAGAAGAAAGGAATTCTTGTCTCTTCGTGCTCCTCTGCGCTCTATTGGAGCTAGATATGGTCTATTTCACCCCTGTACCTTCAAAGTAACTCATCAAAACAATACCTGGACTTTCCAAGATCCAGCTGAACTCAAGAATTTTATTCACATTCAGACCAATGCTGGCATGGATACATCCAATCCTACGACTGGTTGATTATTTATCTGTTTTGTCTCTCTCCTTGCAGGTTTTTTGCTGATATATTCTTTCCTTGGTTTGTTTTTTCTCCTGTTGATGTGATTCTATAGTGGTTGTTGTTTGGGTTTTCTGTTTTACATATAATGTCTGCTTTTGTGCTGTTTATCTTGACATGACTTTTGTATAACATGTTTCTTTCTCCCTCCCTTAGATTACTCGATAAGCCCTTTTGTATTCCTCTTCGTCTCATACGATTCGTCTTTCTCATATCCCGTCCTGGTGCGGTGTGTTGCTCTCCGGTTTAGGAGGCCGCTCTTGTCGAATCCTCCCATACCCCACCGTCATCTTGTCATCTCCTTTCCCCCTTCAGGTATGTTTTCCTCAGTCATCCGTTTTGGATATGTACTGTCTCTTCTTGTACTTCTTTTTTCTTCCCTCTTCCCCTCCTTCCTTTTTCTTTGCTCTTCTCTTACTGTATCTCCTGAATTTCTTTTGTCTTGCTCTTTTCTCTCATTCATTTGTTGTTGTCCTTTATGGCGTTCTTGTTTTTATGCCTTTTCTGTGTTCCTCGCACATTTTATTGTTTTTTAATTCAAAGTTATTTCATGGAATGTGAAAGGTTTCGTTAACCCTATTAAACGACAGAGAGTGCTTTCCCATCTAGCCTCTTATACTCCTGATTTAGTTCTTTTACAGGAAACTCATCTTTCTGAGGCGGAGTCTCTTAAACTGAAGAGAGGCTGGGTGGGAACGTTTTTATTCTCTCCTACATCTAATAAAAAGAATGGTGTGGCCATTTTGTGTCACAAGAAACTCAAGTGTAAAGTTCTCTCTCAAGAGAATGATGCTGATGGCCGTTGGGTCTTAGTTAAGCTGTTAATCAATTCTGTATCCTTGACTGTTTTTAATGTTTATGGCCCTACTCATCCCGATTGTAATTTTTGGCCTCTAATAACTTCTAAATGTTTTCAATACAGTGATTCCATGTTCATTTTGGGGGGGGATTGTAATCAAATTGTTGACCCGTTTCTTGATCGCAAATCCTCTGCCCGCTTTACCCCCCACAAATCACATACGCAATTCCTTGACACTATTTCTAAATCTCACCTTCTTGACTCATGGAGACTGTCCCATCCTGACTCTCTGGACTATTCCATCTTTTCACCTCCTCATGCCTCTTTCTCTCGGATTGACTACATCTTCCTTTCTCAGTCTCTTTCTCAAAATCTTCTGTCCTCATCTATAGAGCCGATAGTTATCTCAGACCATGCTCCCATTGTCCCAGTTCTTGATCTTCTCCCTCCTCATCCCAAATCTTCTCGTTGGCGTTTCAATAACTCTCTTCTCCTGGATCCCCTCTTTTCCTCTTCTTTTCTTTCTTTTGCTACGGTATTTTTTCTACTTAATTCTGATCCCTCTTTAGCCCCTCATGTTATTTGGGACTCTTTTAAGGCTACCGCTCGCGGTTTTGTGATTGATTTTGTCTCAAAGAAAAAGAAGTGTTACCTTAAGAAACAGAAAGACCTTCTCACTCATATTAAATCCCTGGAGCATAAATTCTACACTTCTTCTACTAAAACTATTTTACCAGACCTTATACGCGCCAAACTCGATTTTAACAAAACCACTACTGATAATGCTTCTTCAACATTACTTCGGAGCAGTGCCCGCTACTACGGGGGTCGCAACAAATCAGGTAAACTTTTGGCCAACTACCTTAAGTCTCGTAAGGAACGTAACTCGATTGACTCGATTTATTCCACCGATAATCTTCTCTTGCATAAGGAGCAGGATATACTCACCCAATTTCAATGTTTCTACCAATCTCTTTATACTCCTGAGTCCCCTCCCTCGGCTTCTCTTATTCAATCCTACTTAGATAAAATTCCTGCCCCCTCCACTTCTCATCTTAACTTCCCTGGTCTTGAACTTGATCTCTCTATTACCGAACTGGATAGCGCCTTAAAGTCTCTAACTAAAGGTAAATCTCCGGGTCTGGATGGTTTCTCTGTGGAATTTTATCTGCATTTTTCAGATCTTCTGCTTCCTAAACTTCTCTCCCTCTTCCAATCCTTCTTTACCTCTGGCACAGCTGCTGGTACTTTTCACGAGGCTACGATCTGCCTTGTACCTAAGGAGGGTCGCGACCCCCAATTCTGTAAAAACTACCGACCAATATCCCTTGTTAATGTAGACTATAAATTATTTGCTAAACTTCTTGCCTTGCGCTTGGATCCTCTTCTCCCGCATCTCATTGGCAAGGAGCAGTGTGGTTTTGTAAAGGGCAGGCTTACCTCGGATAATTCCCGCCTTTTCCTCAATGTTCTAAATAAAGTACCTTCTCTCAACATCTCTTTAGCCGCCATCTCGGTTGATGCTGAGAAAGCTTTTGATAGAGTAGATTGGTCCTTTCTGTTTGCCTCCTTGCGCTGGCACGGTTTTGGCCCTAATTTTATTTCTCTTGTTTCTTTACTTTATTCTGCCCCTAAGGCGTCTGTTTTAGTTAATGGTCATCTATCCCCCTATTTTCCCCTACAGCGCGGCGTCCGTCAGGGTTGCCCTTTGTCCCCTCTACTTTTTGTTCTAGCCTTAGAGCCATTCCTTACGTCTATTAGAAATAACGTATCTATTTCTGGCTTCCCTTATGACAAGACTCATTTGAAACTCTCTGCGTATGCAGATGACATTCTTTTGTTTATTTCTGACCCTGACCAATCCATTCCGGCCTTACTGCTTGAGTTTAACTCCTTTTCCCAAGTTTCTGGTTACAAGATTAACTCTGATAAAACTGAGATCCTTCCTCTTACCAAATTTTGTCTCCCTCATCAGTTTTCGACCACTGGCTTTGCATGGAATTCCTCTAAAATTAAGTACCTTGGAATTTGGTTCTCTAGCTCCATCTCTTCATCTATTCGGTTGAACATGTCTGCTGTATTATCCCGTATTGATAAGTTGTTCTCTTCTTGGAATCCTCTCTTTCTTTCATGGTGGGGTCGGCTGGATTCGATCAAAATGATGATATCTCCCATTCTTATATACATCTTTTCCATGCTCCCCATACATATCCCTGATATCTATTTCAAACGCGTCGATTCCTGTCTCTCTAAGTTTCTATGGAAGCATAAAAAAGCGAGAGTTGCTCTAGTTGCTCTAGTTGCTCTTCGTAAACCGAAATCCAATGGCGGAGTTAATTTTCCGGACTTCCGTCTCTATCATAAATCTTTTTCTCTCCGTCAGGCTTCTAATTGGCTTGTTCTCGCACCCTCCCCTCTTGCTCCTCTTTGGCTTTCTATTGAACGCTCACTCCTCTCTCCTTTCTCTCTATCTGAAATTGTACATTTCTCTACTAAGAACTTAACCACTCCTCTACCCCTGTTCAAGCACACTTCCTCTCTTTTACATGCTCTGGTCCGTCCTGATCCGGTTTCTCGTGAATCCTTTTTGGCCTCCCCTATCTGGTACAATTCGCTTATTCTCCTCAATAATCGTCCTATTTGTTGGACTGTGTGGAGATCAAAGGGTCTGATGTGGGTTAACCAACTTTTTGATGGTCTTCTTCCATGTTCTTTTCCTCGCTTCCGACTTTTGTTTCATTGCCCGCAATCTTTTTTCCGCAGATTCACTGTCCTCATGGCCATCATACTTGATGTTTATTATTCACTTCCCTTGTCATCCTCTCCCGTATCTCATTCCTCACTTCTTCAGATCTTGTCTACTCTCCCTAAAGCCTCTCTTATCTATAAATTCTTCTCCTCCCCTAATCCAACCCGCCCAAAATCTAAATTGGAAAGTGCTTGGGAGCTGGATCTGGGCTGTGACTGGCCTATAGCTGTTTGGGACAAAGTTTGGGCCAGGTCTTTAAAAATTTCCCGTTCCGCTTCACTAACTCAATCCATGTTCTTTCTATATCACAGACTATATCTCTCTCCTGTTTCTATTTCTCGCTTTTCTCCTGATAAGGACTCTACCTGTTGGACCTGTTCTGCCCCTAATGCTGATCTTTTTCATCTATTTTTTCTGTGCCCTTCTGTTCTCGTACTTTGGGATCAGGTGTGGTCTTATGTCTCTCGTCTATTTTCTATCTCTATTCCATACTCTATCTCTCTTCTTTTTTTAGGTAGTATTTCTGACACTCTAGATATTTCTTCTCACTCCTCTGGTCTATTAGATCTTATGTTGGCTCTGGCTTTTCAACACATTTCTTCTAACTGGAAGGATCTCTCTAAGCTCTCTATACAATGTTGGTGGAACTCTCTCTGTCATTATCATAGGCTCGATGTCCGTTTTGCCGCTGCCTCCACCCCTACCCTCAATAGAGATTTATTCTGGTTGCCTCTCACAACATATCTTGACCGCATGGCTCTGAAATGTATCTCTCCTTTATCCTCTGAGAATTTTAAACCCCCATAAGTGACTCTTTCTCTGTCCTTCTTCTTCTTCTTCTTCTGCTTTTACCCTTCTTGTATCTTTTACATTTGCATTTGTCTTTCCTGCCTTTCAACTATTCCCTATCCTCGGCTTTCTTCCTTTTTCTATTCTACCTAGTCTTTGTATGATCTCGTTATCTATTCTTCTCCTAATGCCTCATATTTACCTCTTTCTTTCTCCTTTCCCTTCTTTCCTTTCTCCTCCTTGTTTCTCTTCTTTCCCCCCTTTTTCCTGGTTGCCTTTAAAAATTTTTACAAAATGCTTTTTAATCTTCCTTCAGGTTTCTTATGTTAACACATGATGATTCACTGTTTTTTCTTTTTTTTGATTCTATATGGACAATGTTCTTTATATGATCTGTATTTCGTTGTTCACTATACTTTTCTTCAATAAATCATTTCAAACTTAAAAAAAAAAGAAAATAGACTGGCGGCACCACCATTTGGTGGACTGCCTTTGATATGTGCCGGTGCTACAAAATAAGTGCCGGTGCCGAGCTGTGAAAACACTGGCACAAAATAAGCAATCGCATTATGAAATGGTAGGTACGTCTTCTTCACAATAGCAAACAACTCAGTGGCAAGCATCTATTTTTTTAAACAGGAATCAGACAATGTATGACATTTCTGCACCAGTCAAGATTAAACTCCTGCCTTTGTGTTTTTAATATGTCATCATTCATGAAAATATATTTGCTCACTTACCAACCATTGTGGTATGTAACTCAATGTACATGCACAATGAAACTTGTTATATAATATGTTGCATGTGTTCCATATAAAATGCTCCAGTACTGTCTGTGTGTTTCACCACAATACCGAAGTTTTATATTATTGACCTCAATAATGTAACACACAACCTGTGTTTGAAAAATGTGCTTTATAAATAAACCGTGGGCCATAGTTACAAAGGAAAATCAGCGTGTATAGATTTACTAAAAATAAATGTATTTTTACACTTTTGAGTAACTTTAATACTTTTGGCTACTTTCTAATTACGAGTGCAAAGTTACTCAAAAGTGTAGAGTTACATGTCCCCCCCCCCTCTGAAATAGAGGTTGGAGTCAGTAAAAACTTGAAATACAACTATAAAGTTCCTACTAGGAGGGGGCGTGTCCAAGATGGCAGCCGCATTGGACCCATTGTAAAGAGCTACGCAGCCAGCCTGTATATTTTCCTACATTTACCCTTCACATCCAGCTCAGAATCAATGCTAAATGCTGCCCAGGAACCTCTTGCGGTGAGGAGGCACCGCCTTATACTGCTACTGAAGTGCATTGCTCCTGAATCGGCGCAGAAACAGGCGTGAAGCGTCGCCCGGTGAGGTTGGCCTGTTTTGAAATCCTGGACAGCATGCCCACATACTTGTGTACTTGCTATGCTGACACCTGCGGCAGGACAATCCTGGGGGGCGTAGGGTCCACGCCCATCACTGCTGCTGCAGTGCCCCGAAGAGGAGCCCCTTATCCTCCCACATGCATCTCCTACATTGCTTGGACATAAGTCGGCACTGCTGTGCGTGGACAAGCTGGTGCAGGCAGCTGCCTCCTAGATATTGGCCCACAGCCGCTGGGATCTGCGGGCGTGGGGGTGGCGAGTGCGGGCTAGGCTAGGTCTGCCCTGCAACCAGCAAACCATTTGCCCTGTGGTAGCTGTATACATGGCCGCAGACACCCACACCCGAGGCGTAAAGTTTCGGGCAGCCTGCTTTATGTGGATGAGGCACTGGACTTTCTGTGCAATGTTGGAGCTTCTCTCCCAAAATTGAGGTGTTTACTAGACAATTTTTTATCTATCTCTTTCAGAGCAAACTAGCCCAAGTCCTGCCTGTTTCCTCTCACTTCGACCCCTGAGACCTACAGAGTCACTCCCTGGAAGCACCAACTCAAATTGGGGATTGAAGTACTTGGGTATCCAAATATACAGCACGGACAAAGCCCTCATGGAAGGTAATGGTGTTCGCTACCCATATCTCCACTAGGGCGATTGCCAAGATGCTAGTGCTCTCCAGATTATTCTATTTCTTCGGCGCACTTCCAATCATGATCATTAGGCACTTTTTCCGGTCAAACGGTCTTCTAGTGGACTTGATATGGGAGACTGGCCACCGGTGCATGCCTCTGGCCATAATGCAATGGCCGCTGCTCGAGGGATGTCTGCACGTACCTAATTTAAGAATTATATTAAGCAGAAGCACAGCTGCAGTGCTAGCTGCACTGCTGGATGGGACCCCAAGTAATGAACGAATGGCCGTTCGTGTGAGACTGGGCAGGACGCGTGTTTCCATCTGGCTGTCTGATTGTAATTATCCACCACAGAGAAGTTAAAATCTGAGGAGGATGTCGCGAGTTTGGGGGCGTTGGATTGTGCGCGGGCAAACTCCCACAGTCCTCTATTCCCCATTGATCAATCTGGAACAAATGGAGGGCATGCGGGTTCTGAATGAGTGCCACAACATGACACAGTGGAAAACATTGGGGATTTGTTAGACTTGGGGGTCTCAATTTGGCACAGGTATGCACTTGTGACAAATAGGGACCCTCGCCTCTAGTCAGGGTAAGGGGGTAAACTCCTAAAATAACCCCTGCTCACCCCCTTGGTAGCTTGGCAAGAGCAGACAGGCTTATCTCAGAGGCCACGTGTAAAGCATTTGTGAACACATACAGTAATAAAGTGACAACACTTCAGATGGAAATATCAAAAATAAGTATTCTTTATATAGATTTACCACAAGACCATTAAACGACAAAAACACACAATACTGTTACTTTAGATGGTAGAATTTTGCTTAGTTCTCTTTAGTTCTTAAATGTGACACTTTAAGTCAATGTACTTTTTAGATGCGACACGCAGGGCAAAGAAAGTGTTGCAATGATGTTGATGCATTGAAGATTTTGGTGCAAAGAAATAAAGACGTGAAGATCTTCCAGATAAGGTACACTTCTCCGATGTTGCGAGAAGACTCGAGTCGTTGCTTCAGCTGCAGCGGCGACACCCTTTTTTACGTGATGTGACGACAGTGGCCTTGGCAGCGGCACTCTTCTCCGACGTTGCGAGACTCTTCCGTCGATGCGATGCTGCAGCGGTGACACCCCTTTACAGGATGTGACGACAACAGCTCCGACGGCGGCACGCTTTTCTGTGGATGCGAGGCACTTTTCTTGATGCGGTGCAATGCGACAACTACGATGGCTGCGATGGCGACACACTTCTTCCTCGATGCGAGACTCTTCTCTTGATACAGTGCAATGCGTCAGCTACGATGGCTGCGATTGTGACCCGCTTCTTCGGCGTTGCAAGACACTTCCTGGATGATGCGAGACGCTTCCGCTCGATGCGATGCTGCAGCCGCGACACACTTTACGAGATGCGACACCAACAGCTCCGACGGTGGCACGCTTCTCCTTCTTGAGTCGCGCTTCCAACTCCTTGCGACACGCAGTCCCTGAGAAGGCCCAACAACAGCAGCAGGCACTTCCAAAGAACTCTAGGGAGCTGGGGGGTGAAGTCTGTTGTTCCTGAGACTTCAGCAGGAGGCAAGCTTTTTTCCAAGCCCTTGGAGATCCTTCACAAGTTGAGCAAAAGTACACACAAAGTTCCTTTCTCCCCTCTTTGGCAGTAGGCAACCCCTGCAGGCCAATCCCCCAGTTTCAGGGATAGTCTCTCCTCAGTTTCTTCTTGGTTCCTCTCATCAGCAGAGGTTCTTCTTGTTTCCCAAAGTGATCTAAATTCTTGGGATCAGTGTCCCAATACTTATACCCCAAAATCCTTTGTCCTCCGAGGGCAGAGGGGCCTTTGCCTTGTTCAAACCGGTTCTGGTCAGTCCTGGAGCACTTTGTTTACCTGACTCCTTCTTTCCTTTCAGAGTGCAGGGCTGAGACATCAGACGCACCACAGGAGGTGGAGCCAGCATTGTGGAGGGAAGGCACAGCCCTATTCAGGTCCCAGGTGCAACACCTCCCACCCATCTAGATGCAGATCTCTCTATTCACCACTGGGACACCTCACCCTGTCTCCTGGAATTCCCCAGCCCTGTCAAACTCCAGACAGGGAATACACAGCCTAGCAGAGGCAGGTTTGAACGTTTAGACAAGAAAATGCCTACTTTCTAAAAGTGGTATTTTCAAACACAGAATGTTAAAACCAACTTCACTAAAAGATGTATTTTACCATTCTGAGTTCAGGCATACTAAATTCGAATTTCTACCATGTTCCCTGAGTCAGTTAGGATTATAAGATGTAATAACCAAACTGCCCATTCTGGCCTATGGAGAACAGGTAGCCTTGCAATAGTGAAAAAGACGAAAATGGCTGTAATTCACTATTAGAACATGCCACACACCAGGGCATGTCCTACCGTATCCTTACAATGCACCTTGCCCTTGGGCCTACCATAGGGGTGTCTGATATGAAGAAAAGAGAAGGTTTAGGGACTGGCAAGTGGGTGCACTTGCCCAGTCAGCATGACAGTACCAGACTGCACGCAGGCTCTGCAATGGCAGACCTTAGACACACTTTTACAGGCTGCTTCTGTGGGTGGCACAACCAGTGCTGCAAGCCCACCAGCAGTATTTGGATTTACAAGCCCTGGGCACTCCTGGTGCACTGTACTAGGGTCTGACAAGTAAACCAAACCAACCAATCATGTAATCACACATCATACAGCAATTCACAATAGGGAGCACTTGCACTGTGGCACTGGACAGCATCGGCACAGTGCCCTGAGCAACTAACCCAGCAAAACAGCGAAAAATGGAAGGGAGACCCGCGCCAATGTGCCAGGTCTAACACGTGTCCCCTCCAGCTGAAATGTGGGGAGAACTACCCTACCTCCTGGGAATTCTCATCACTAAGGAGGAAAAATCTGGACAGACCATCAGCATTGGCGTGTTCTGTAGCGGGACGATGGTCCACCGTGAAATCCATCCGCTGTAGGGAAATGGACCACCGTAACAGCTTTGGATTCTCACCCCTCATCTGCATCAACCATCTGAGGGGCCTGTGGTCTGTCTGAACCTGGAAGTGAGTCCCAAACAGGTATGGTCTCAGCTTCTTTAGTGCCCAGACCACACCAAAAACCTCACGCTCAATAGCACTCCACCTCTGTTCTCGTGGAAGTAAGCTCCTACTGATGAAGGCTACAGGTTGATCTAGGCCCCCCTTATTTATCTGTGATAGAACAGCCCCCACACCATGCTCTGAAGCGTCTGTTTGCACTATGAACTCCTTGGAGAAGTTGGGTGCCAAGAGCACTGGCGCTGTGCACATAGCAGTTTTTAAGGCCTCAAAAGCTTCCTGACAGGTGTCAGTCCAAATCACTTTCTTTGGCTGCTTCCTGGAAGTCAGCGCTGTCAAGGGTGCAACAATGTTGCCATACCCCTTGACAAATGTCCTGTAGTAACCCGTGAGTCCTAAGAAGGCTCTCACCTCTGTCTGGGTTTTGGGGCGGCTCCCAAGCCAGGATGGTTTCAATCTTGGGCTGCAGGGTGCGCCACCTGGCCGCTCCCTACCTGGTGTCCCAAGTACACCACGGAACCCTGCCCGATCTGGCACTTACTTGCCTTGATAGTGAGGCCTGCATTCCGCAGCGCCATCAACACTTCCCAAAGGTGGCGCAGATGTTCTTCCCAACTGACGCCGAACACTGCGATGTCATCCAGGTAGGCGGCACTGAACGAGTACAGTCCAGCCAACACCTGGTTGTCCAACCTCTGAAAGGTGGCAGGAGCATTCTTCATCCCAAAGGGCATCTCCCGGAACTGGTAGTGCCCATCTGGTGTGGAGAATGCTGACCTCTCCTTTGCCCCATTGGTCAAGGCGATCGGCCAGTACCCAGACGTTAAGTCAAACGTGCTGAGGTACCGTGCAGCCCCCAGCCGATCTATGAGCTCATCAGCTCTGGGGATGGGGTGTGCATCAGTCCTGGTGACTGTATTGAGTCCTCGGTAGTCCACACAGAACCGGAGTTCGGGTGTGGCACCCGGCGCGGCAGCCTTTGGGACCAAGACCACTGGGCTGGTGCAAGGACTGCTAGAGGACTTAATTACCCCTTGCGCAAGCATCTTGGAGACCTCCTCCTTGATGCAAGCTTTCACCCTGTCAGTCACTCTGTAGGCCTTGTGCCTCACAGGTGTACTATCCCCAGTGTCCACCTCATGGAAGCACCAATCAGTGACACCAGGAAGCAGGGAGAACAGATCAGAAAACTGTCCCAGCAACTGGTGGCAGTCACTCTGTTGCTCAGGGGTCAGGGTGGAAGAGAGGTTGACACCATCCACTGACTCATCTTGCTCTCTGGCTGACTGGAGGTCAGGAAGAGGCTCGGTCTCCTCCTCCATTCCAGGATCTGTTGCCAAGAGCATGCCCACTTGGGACCTCTCCAAGTGGGGCTTCAAGCGGTTGACATGCAGGACCCTCAAGGGGTTCCTGGGAGACCGCAAGTCCACCAAGTAGGTAACCGGACTCTTGCGCTCCACAACCTCAAAGGGGCCGGTCCACTTATTCTGGAGCACACAGGGCTCCACTGGGGCCATGACCCACACCTTCTGTCCAGGCTAAAGCTCAACCAAAGTGGCATTCTGGTCGTACCACCGCTTTATCTCCCCCTGGCTGGCTTCCATATTCGCCTCAGGGAGTTGTCTGAAATGCTTAGTTTGGTTCCTAAAGGCCAGCATGTAGCTATATACATCCTGGGGAGGTTTCCTGGGAGATTGCTCCCAGCCTTCTTTGACCAGACTTAGAGGTCCTCTCACTGGGTGTCCATAGAGAAGCTCAAAGGGACTGAACCCTAGAGATTTCTGTAGCACCTCACGTTAAGCAAAGAGCAGGCATGGTAAGAGGATGTCCCACTTATGCCTCATGGGTTCCTCCAGACCCATTATCATGCCTTTGAGGGTTCAGTTGAATCTCTCAACCAACCCATTCCCTTGGGGGTGGTAAGGAGTGGTGAACTTATAGGTTACACCACACTCCTGCCACAGGGACTTCATATACTTGGATATGAAGTTGGTATCCCGGTTAGACACTACCTCGCGAGGGAATCCCACTCTGGAGAAAATTCCCATCAGTGCTTGTCCCACCATGGGGGCCGTCACTGTCCTCAGAGGTATGGCTTCCGGGTACTGGGTGGCATGGTCCAGCAAGACCAGGATACACCTGTTGCCCATGGCTGTCTTGGGGTCCAGTGGCCCCACAATGTCAATACCCACCCCTTCAAAGGGGGTGCTGACTACAGGGAAGGGCTGGAAAGGAGCCTTGTGCTTCCTTCCACTCTTACCACTTGCCTGGCAAGTCTGACATGTCCTGCAGTGAGTATCTGAACTCCTGCGCATTTGGGGCCAATAAAAATGGGTGACAAGCCTTTCAAAGGTCTTGTCCTGCCCCAAATGTCCTGCCAATGGAACATCATGAGCCAGATTCAGTAGGAAGAATCAGAAGCACTGCGGTACCACCAGCACACGGGCTGACCCAGACTCAGCAACCTTAGGCTCTGTATACAGGAGATAATTCTCCCAGTAGATCCAATGTGACCCAGACTGATCACCTGCTGCCTGGTCTACAGCCTGCTGCCGCAGACCCACAAGAGAAGGGCATTCTTTCTGCTCCTTGCAGAATTCCTCCCTGGAGGGGTCTCCTTCTTGCTGCCAATGGGTCACCTCAGGCAGGTCCCCCAGTTCGGCTACCTGTTCCCCTGTAGGCTCCAGGGCATCCCCCTCAGGGTCTGCTCCCTCCTAGACCGTGGGAACTTTGGGGGCCGGTTTTCCGCACCCCCTGCCTTTACTCTTGACGGTAGGTACCTGGGCCTCCCTCTCAGGCTCCAGGTCCTCTTGAGCTCCTTTATTTGCTGCCATGGACTGGGCGGTCACACACGCCCAGTCAGGCAAACCCAACATTTCTAGATGAGCACTCCGCTCCACCTTCGCCCAAGGTGAGCTCTCTAAGTCATTCCCTAACAAACAGTCAACAGGCATGGCGGGCCTCACAGCTACCTGAAGAGTACCAGAGACCCCCCCACTCAAACGGAAGCTGAGCCACCTTGCAGTGACTCTTTGTTGTCAGCGGCAACAACTGGGTCGAATGCTCCAGGGACAACCTGCTCTTGAGACACCAGGTGACACTTGACAGCTGTCACACTGGCTCCCGTATCTCTAAGAGCCTCCACTCTAAGGCCATTGATGGTCACCCACTGCCTGTATTTTTTAGTGTTATCAGGCAGCTGGGTCCTGGGGACCACCTCACAGTCTCCTAATGAGACAAGGGACATTTCTGCGGGACCCCACCCACCTTGGGCACCCATCTCCTCACCCAGGGCTACACTAGCCATCTGCCTGGGGGCTGCACCAGTGGGTGCTGGTTTTCCAAACAGGCGACACTTGGGTTCATTGGCAAAAGGACCCAGTTCTCCACATTTGTAGCATTTTGGGGGCCCTCTTTGAACAGGTGGACCTGTCGGGGCCCCTGACGGTTTCTGGGGGGGAGGCTGAGAACCTTTCCCTTGGTTCCCTTGGGGATTACTTTGGGGCCTCCTATGGAACTCCCTCTGTTTACCCTTGTCCCCCCCACTCTTCTGCTGGGGACCCTGCCCACTCTTGGCTGAGTCTCCCACGTGACCCTTGTGGACCCTGGTACTGACCCAGCGGTCTGCCTCCTCAGCAAGCTTCCTAGGATTAGTTAGCCTACTATCAATCAGGTGCTGGCGTAGCTCAGGAAAACAGTTACTTGACAAGTGCTCCAATGCAATTAAATCAAGAAGTCCCTGAAAATCATCAACTTTGCTACCCTTCACCCAGCCATCCAATGCTCTGCAGAAACAAGTTACATATTCAACATAGGTACTGTTTGCCATCTTTGCGCAACCCCTGAACCTCTGTCTGTACATCTCAGGGGTCAAACCATATCCAGACATCAATGCCTCTTTCATGTGGGGATAGGAATTATAGACATCAGAAGGCAAGTCTAGCAGTGTGTCCCGCTCCTCACTAAGGAGCCGCCCCCACAACCCTGCTCCCCAATCCTTCTCAGGGACCCGGTGGGAAGACAAGGCTACCTCATAGGCCTTGAACCACTGCCCAATACGATCATTTAAAAAAAATTCCTTCACCACATCCTTAGGGATGTACACTCTAGATTCCACAGGCATTGACTTGTGCTGCCACCAGAGGGAGCTATATCTAAGCTTTTGACTTTCAACTCCAACTCCCTCAAAACCTTTTCATGTTCAAACTGTAGCTTCTTCTCTTCTAGGGCTAACTTTCTACTTTGCATTTCAAATTCTAACTGCCCACTTAGCTTGAGCTTGGTCAGCTCCATTTCGTGCATCCTACACTCTTTTCTATCTGCCAACTCCTCTGGAGATAGACTTTTACCAGAAACACTGCTACCGGCAGGGGAAGGGGTTCTCCTTCCTCTTGGACCTACTGGCCCATCCAGCTGCTCCTCTGGATTATCATCATCAGTGGTGCTTCTACCCAGGCCCTCAGCGCCTTGTAGAACTCTGCATTATTTTTACATCCAGTAGTGGAAACATTGAATTTCTTGCAGGAGAACTTCAGCTGTGTTACTTTGTAGCTTTCCAGTTTCTCTTCTTCCCACTCCCACTCCTTATCAACACAGACTACAGATTCTGCTCTCTCCATCATGATTAAACTTGGCAGTTCTCAAAAATAGAAAGTCACTAAAAGAAATCTACCAACAAGTATTGGTTGCGTTATAGTCTGCACTCACTAAGTAGTGTTCACCAATCACTGTACATGAGTCACAAATGCAAGTCCAGAATCCTCACCGCCGACCACCAATGTTAGACTTGGGGGTCTCTAGTTGGCACAGGTATGCACTTGTGACAAATAGGGACCCTCGCCTCTAGTCAGGGTAAGGGGGTACACTCCTAAAATGTTCCCTGCTCACCCCCTTGGTAGCTTGGCACGAGCAGACAGGCTTATCTCAGAGGCCGCTTGTAAAGCATTTGTGAACACATACAGTAATCAAGTGACAACACTACAGATGGACACCACACAGGTTTTATATAAAAAATAAGTATTCTTTATATAGATTTACCACAAAACCATTAAACAACAAAAACACACAATACTGTTACTTTAGATGGTAGAATTTTGCTTAGTTCTCTTTAGTTCTTAAATGCGACACTTTAAGTCAAAGTACCTTTTAGATGCGACACGTAGGGCAACGAAAGTGTTGCAACGATGTTGATGTGTTGAAGATTTTGGTGCAAAGAAATAAAGACGTGAAGATCTTCCAGATGCGGTACGCTTCTCCGATGTTGCGAGAAGACTCGAGTCGATGCTTCAGCTGCGGCGGCGCACCCTTTACGCGATGTGACGACAGCGGCCTTGACAGCGGCACCCTTCTCCGACGTTGCGAGACGCTTCCACTCGATGCTGCAGCGGCGACACCCCTTTACGCGATGCGACGACAACAGCTCCGACGGCGGCACGCTTCTCCGTGGATGCGAGGCGCTTTTCTTGATGCGGTGCAATGCGACAACTACGATGGCTGCGATGGTGAGACGCTTCTTCCTCGATGCGAGACTCTTCTCTTGATGCAGTGCAATGCGTCAGCTATGATGGCTGCGATGGCGACACGCTTCTTCGGCGTTGCGAGACACTTCCTGGATGATGCTAGATGCTTCCGCTCGATGCGATGCTGCAGTGGCGACACACTTTACGAGATGCGACGGCAACAGCTCCGACGGCGGCACGCTTCTCCTTCTTGAGTCGTGCTTCCAGCTCCTTGCGACACGCAGTCCCTGAGAAGGCCCAACAACAGCAGCAGGCACTTCCAAAGAACTCTAGGGAGCTGGGGGATGAAGTCTGTTGTTCCTGAGACTTCAGCCGGAGGCAAGCTCTTTGCCAAGCCCTTGGAGATCCTTCACAAGGTGAGCAAAAGTACACACAAAGTTCCTATCTCCTCTCTTTGGCACTAGGCAACCCCTGCAGGCCAATCCACCAGTTTCAGGGATAGTCTCTCCTCAGTTTCTTCTTGGTTCCTCTCCTCAGCAGAGGTTCTTCTTGTTTACCAAAGTGATCTAAATTCTTGGGATCAGGGTCCCCATACTTATACCCCAAAATCCTTTGTCCTCCGAGAGCAGAGGGGCCTTTGCCTTGTTCAAACCGGTTCTGGTCAGTCCTGGAGCACTTTGTTTACCTGACTCCTTCTTTCCTTTCAGAGTGCAGGGCTGAGGCATCAGACGCAGGAGGTGGAGCCAGCATTGTGGAGGGAAGGCACAGCCCTATTCAGGTCCCAGGTGCAACTCCTCCCACCCATCTAGATGCAGATCTCTCTATTCACCACTGGGACACCTCACCCTGTCTCCTGGAATTCCCCAGCCCTGTCACCCAAACTCCAGACAGGGAATACACAGCCTAGCAGAGACAGGTTTGAATGGTTAGACAAGAAAATTCCTACTTTCTAAAAGTGGTATTTTCAAACACAGAATGTTAAAACCAACTTCACTAAAAGATATATTTTATCATTCTGAGTTCAGGCATACTAAATTCAAATTTCTACCATGTTCCCTGAGTCCGTTAGGATTATAAGATGTAATAACCAAACTGCCCATTCTGGCCTATGGAGAACAGGTAGCCTTGCAATAGTGAAAAACTAAAATGGCTGTAATTCACTATTAGAACATGCCACACACACCAGGGCATGTCCTGCCTTATCCTTACAATGCACCCTGCCCTTGGGCCTACCATAGGGGTGACTGATATGAAGAAAAGGGAAGGTTTAGGGACTGGCAAGTGGGTGCACTTGCTCAGTCAGCATGACAGTACCAGACTGCACGCAGGCTCTGAAATGGCAGACCTTAGACACGCTTTTACAGGCTGCTTCTGTGGGTGGCACAACCAGTGCTGCAAGCCCACCAGCAGTATTTGGATTTACAAGCCCTGGGCACTCCTGGTGCACTGTACTAGGGTCTGACAAGTAAACCAAACCAACCAATCATGGAATCACAAATCATACGTCAATTTACAATAGGGAGCACTTGCACTGTGGCACTGGACAGCAGTGGCACGGTGCCCTGAGCAACTAACACCAGCAAAACATATGAGGCAACAGCGAAAAATGGAAGGGAGACCCGCGCCAATGTGCCAGGTCTAACAGGATTGAAAGCTTAGGTCACTTTCATGAGGGAGTCCTCATGTCCTTAATGGACATTATGAACACATATTTCATGGGTGCAGGAGACTTCCTGACCTAACACACCTTTCAGCACATGATGAGAGCCACCTGGGATGCTGGAGATGCGGAGCCATCACAATTGCCCATCCTACACGTTCTTCTCACACGTGCCGAATGCGTCGAGACATCTCAGTGTCATATGTGGCACTGACCACTAGTACCCTGGAGGATGTGGGAAAGGCACTGACCCAGTAGAATGCCATCCTTTCCCTACCAGATTGGACACAGGCTCTTCAAAATGTGAAGGACGTATCCAGGAATCCCAGATTCCGCTTTACACAATTCAATTATACACATCACAGATTTGTTTCCTGCAATGCATCAAGTGTATGTTCCCTACACCGAGTGGCCGCGGTGCAAGCTCGCAGGGGCTGGGTTCTACCACATGGTCTGGGAATGCCCTCCATTGCAACTGACACATGTAGAGCTAATGGCCACCACTGTGTAATTAGTAGACCTTACATTGACTCCCACCCCTGAATCCTCTGTCCTTGGTCTCCACCCCAAAGCCAAAGGAGATAAACACCTGCCCAGGTTTATTGACCTTGCATTTGTACTGTTCAAACAGCAAATTGCAATGCTGTGGAAGGCATCTTCGGTCCCGGACACTACTACGTGGCCATGTATTACGTTCACTCCGTGATAAGGGAAAGGCAAGGGTGGGAGGTGGTAACTGGGACATCTATATTGTAAACGTTGAAGCCAAAAATGATACAGGCCCAACTTGAAGGGAACACTCTATGCCCATGGTAAGCTTTGCAACACATGGGTGACCTGTTGGATCCATGGGTCCCCTACACTATTGAGACCTAGCGGACGGTTGTTGCTAGACACATTGCCGGGGTCACGGGGTGCATGACTGCCAGTGCTTAGAAGTACACATGCCCTCTGTTTTCTCATGGCACAGCCCGGGCACACAACACTACCTGATGGGTAACTCTTCTTCCCCCTCCACCTCACAAGTACCTATGTACCACGTATGTCATTGTTTCTACTTGTATGAAACTCCTCACATTTTATAGGCCAGTCGTGCAATGACTATGTACAGTAGAGGCATAACTCTGTGCTGAATGCGTTTTCAATGGCTTCACTGTTGATGATGTTAATGTGAAATAATGACAACAAATAAGAAAACAAAAGATACTGCTAGGAGTAACTTTACAACAGTGTTTGACATTCCGCACACTTGGTGGGAATAGACACAATCGGGGTGAAAATATCGCCATGGTAAAGTGAATGGAAAAATGAAAAAACATATTTAACTTTATAAAAAATAATGAAAATTAGTTTATGTTAAATATCAATGTTCATTTTATATAGTTATTTTAAAACAAGATTCAAAATGTCACTGCTTAATAATTACATTATTTTTAAATTCATTTGAATATAGAAAATTAAAATTACTTTTCAGAAGCTTTAATCTCATCTAAATTAAAATAATTGTATTTTTTATTCAGTGTAAATAATAAAATAAGAGTGATTTAAAGATATAATTTGAGAAATGTAATTATTTTAAAAAAGGTTATTAAAACAGTTTTCAATAAAATAACAATTATGTTATATTTATAGACAAATTTGTATCATTAAATAAATGTATTTATATTTTTAAATACTTTAAATAATTTTGTTTCATTTAACATTAGCTCCTATGGCTTTTTATTTTAGGACCATGCCTCCATTATTTTCAGCGGGAGGGTGTTGCATGGCTGGCCTGAGTGGTGCCGGACTTACTCCATCTCTGAACTGGAGTACAATTACAACCTTTTTGGGTCCTCTTTACTGTAACTACAGAAGGGCAGTTTGTGAATAGCAATGGGCTTACACTTTTGTGGATGAGTGTGTGTGCCTACCTAACCCCCTTACTACTCCTCCCTTAACTTCTCCCCTTTATCCAATGCCAAAGTGGTTAATAGAGATGCATGATGGACAATTTTGTAAGAAGAATGTAAAAAAGAGCGGTGGATGCTGACAAAACTGCCTTCAATAGAGGTGAGTAACAGAAGCAAGAAAAATTCATAGTGTCGATATGAGCACATATCAAGAGAAACAAGAGAGGGTAGAATGGCTAGTAGTGGAGAGAGAAAATAAGAAATAGATAATGATAGCAAGTGAATGCATTGGTAATGGAAGTATATGAAATGAAAGGTAGAAGAGAAAGGGGATTGAAGTGTGAAGTTTGATAGAAACAGGATACTAGCAGACACCAATGAGTAGGTGCAGAAGAATAACACTTATCCAAGGCAAGCAACGACAGGAGAACGGATATCCACAAATTTGAGCAGGTAGTGAAACGTCTACCCACAGGATGGAGAAGGAGATACGTGACTCTGCAGGAGCAGATGAGAAATAGTTACCAAGTGAAATCATAATAATGGTAGTATAGATGCTCATGGTTGAAGAAGAATATGGAGAATAGCTATTTCAGGCAAAAGAGCGTTAGAAGAAATTCTTCAAATTCTTTATCATGGGAGACATAGCAGAAGTACTTGGAGAATATTCAGGAGGATACACATAGGGACAGCTATGAGGACTGGCTCTGGAGGCACCCAGAATAAGTTCTCTAAAGAGACACTGTGATGTGGTATTGTGAATGAGCTGGGGACATGGAGAAGCATTGATCAGACGGAAGACTAGTGAACATTCAGAATTAGAACGCCTCTGCAGGTCTTTTAAGGTGCATTGTGAGGGCTAGAAGACGAGACTGAGGAGAGATGCTGAGAGACTAATTTAAAGAAAATGGAAACTGATTGACAAGGTATGTGAGGAGAAGGGAGGGAGCAATTAGTGACCCAACATCATTAGTGTGGGCCACATGGGCACCCGTAATGGTTTCTGAGTGACACATCGAGGATTGACAATAGAGGAGGCTATTGAAAAAGTGTCCTGAGAGAGTAATGTGAGGGCACTTAGAAGGCCCACCAAGGGGCATATTTACAAGCCACTATCACCACCACAATGTCACTTTTAGTGACGCTCCTGTGGCCATAAGGGCTTCGCTTTATTTACAAGTGCCTTGTAAATAGGGCCCTCTTTCATGCTATACTTTGCATGAAATGGGTGGGCTATGGGTGTTGCAGTGGGCGTTCCACCACAACAAATTGATTTTGACGCTGCCCGCTATTTACAAGGGAGCGTAAATAGGAGGCAGTGCCAAGATTAAGACCAGGGAAAACCTGGTCTTAAACAGGCAAAATGAGGAGAAATGCTTTATTTCTCCTTGTTTTTGCTGTTTCCATGTATGCTGCATTTTGTAGCACACTTAGAAACAGCAAAAGGCCATTGATTGTTTCATTGCAGGAAGGTCTCCTTTTCTGCACATAAACAATAAAAAAATTGACATTTTGCAACTTTTCTGTGTGCTGCATTAAGCAGCACACATAAAAGTTACAAAACGCCATTTAAAGGAGACCTTCCTGCACATAAACAATCTTCCCCTCAACGCAGACACCCTTGCACCATGGTGCAAGGGTGCCTGGGTTTGTGCTAAATGCAAAAACAACAGTTGATGGACAGAATGCAGAACAATGTCATACATTCACCCCTGTACAGAGATCTGGGCCTAAATCCATAGTTTTTCTGCTCACCATGCCATTCCAGTTTGAACCTAGCCATATGCAACTCAGTCTTGACCCTGTGCCTCATGGAAAAAGTCCAGCCCGAATTGCCAAGCCTGGTCCTCCATGGACTGGAAACAAGCATTCTAGGACCGATTTAGGGGTTTCACCCCTCTTCAGCCAGGATAGCTTGATTCAGGTGGCATGGAGAGCACGGGACTCACGTCTGAGCATACCCGTCCCACTCGGGGTGACAAATGCAAAAACAACAGTTGATGGACAGAATGCAGAACAATGTCATACATTCACCCCAGTACAGAGATCTGGGCCTAAATCCATCATTTTTTTGCTCACCATGCCATTCCAGTTTGAACCTTGCCATATGCAAATCAGTCTTGACCCTGTGCTTCATGGGAACAGTCCAGCCCAAATTGCCAAGCCAGGTCCTCTATGGACTGGAAACAAGCATCCTAGGACCGGTTTCGGGGTTTCCCCCTTTTTAGACAGGATAGCTTGATTCCAGTGGCATGGAGAGCACGGGACTCACGTCTGAGCATACCCGCCCCACTCGGGGTGACAAATACAAAAACAACAGTAGGCTGCTAAATTTAATGCCAGTACAGGGGGAAACGCAGGGGTGCACTATATTGTTGTGAATATGGGGCAGCCCTGCATTTCTGAAGTGGCAGAGCTCAGCGTTAAGCCAAGGAGGCTAACGCCACGCTTCTTCACTTCATTGTAAATATGCCCCCTAGTTTGGCACTGAGAAAGAGTACTGTGATGGGGTTTAGAGATCCTAAAGAAGAGGCTGATTATTTTTTGTACATAACCGACCCCTTTTCAAAATGTGACATAACTAAAAAACCCTTTATACTGTCACCCATCTCCCTGTTTCCCTTCTACCCCAATACATGTCTTGATAAGCTACCATTGGACCTTAACAACAATACTTGGTGGAATCCCCTACAACCAGACTTCTACAAAATTTGCTTCACCGAAACAGAGCTCACACATCCTTAAATTTCGAGCCATTGTCCACCGCAACCACTTTTCCTCCATTCTCATCCTTGTGGACTGCTCAGCTGCATTAAATGCAACAGACTATGACAGTTCTGGTTGCAGCATGGCTACTCCAGCTCCATGTACAAGTATGAGAGCCAACGCCCTGTACTTGGAAATATGAAAGAAAAAACACATGCCTAACAAATGCCATGAATCCATACTGTACCCAAAAACTGTTTGCTTCTTCCAATAAGATAAGGCAGTGAAAAGTAAACTGAATGTAAATTAAACAGTGCATGGGTTAAACTAGCTAAGCCAGAGGGGTATGCGGCTATTGATAACCTGGTTTTGAGTAACATGTGCCCTTAATGCAGATGAGCTGTGCCTTTTTTTATCAAGACATTCACTCACCATGGGAAGAGAGATATAATTACTGCAATAGGGGATCAGGGCAGGAAAGGAAGCAGGCAAACTAGAGAGAAAAATGTTTACCTTAAGTAATGCAGCAAGCCTTATTCCCAATAACTTACTACTAGTTTATAAGAGCTTGATGATTTGTAAATGTTAGACCTGTCATCCTTGGTGTGACTATACTCCTTTTTGCTTCCAATCCAGCTGTTTTACTGATTTTGTTTCTGCTGGCTCTAGGACTCTCTGCCCTTTACCACTGCTAACCACTGCTAAAGTGTAGTGGTAAAGTGCATGTGCTTTCTCCTAAAAACATGGTAAGATTGGCTTATACCCAATTACCTCATTTAATTTACTTGTGAGTCCCTAGTAAAGTGCCACTACCTGTTCCCAGGGCCTGAAAATTAACTGCTACTGGTGGGCCTGCAGCACTGATTGTGCCACCAATTTTAGTAGCACTTTACACAGAACGGAGGGTGCAATGTATTTAAAAAATATGACATGTACTTTTAAGTCTTACTTGCCTTGGTAGTGAAAAACTCTTACATTTGTTTTTCACTACTGCAAGGCCTACCTCTCCCATAGACTAACAATACAGTTACCTTAATGCATTTAATCTGTAATTTCAAAATGGGAAAAATTATCCAGTCCATGTTTGGTGACTTTGGAATTGCAATGAAAAATCATAACATATGGTGAAGTCGAATTTTAAATTACAGTTTTGAAAATAGCACTTTTAGAAAGTTGGCATTTTCCTGCCTTAGCCAGTCAGTGCCTGCAACCTGTCTCTGGGTCAAATGACTTGGTGCAGTTAACAGTTGGGCTTTGTGCATTCCTCCTAGACAGCGACACACAATAGAGAGTGTAGGTGTGAGCGGGTGGGCCTTCACTGGAAGGATGGGAGGGAGGAGCTGGGCCCAGCCCCACTTACACTTGAATTTAAATGACTGTATACCCCCAGGAAGACAGGGCACCTGTGCACCTCGAAGGCATGCCTCTATAAGCTTCTTCCCAATTTAAAGGCACAACTGAACAGAAATACTGGACCTCAGACACCAACACAGTCTTATTCAGGACCTGTGGATACTCTGCTATGAATTAGGACTGCTGTGCTGCTGAAAGGGCTACAGCTCTGCTGGATTGCAGCTCTGAAGGACTGCTGCCCTGCTGTGCAGCCCTTCTGTCTGCTGCCCTCTTGCCTGGGTGAGAAGGACGGGACCTGCATCTCTAGAACCCAGAACCCAGAGTAACTCCAAGGACTAGTTGGCTGGCCTCCTGATCTGAATCCTCAGAGACTTGCATCTGCACATGGACCTTGCCGTCTGTGAATCTACCTTGCCAACTGGTGCCATCCCAGTCCTTGACCCTTGAAAATGCGCTTAAGGTGCTCTGACAGACTCTCTGGATTCAGTAGAGCTGACACATCTCCTCTGCTGCACAGCGCAAGCCTGAGCAGAACCGACACATCGACATTGTTAGTTGAATTGGACCTGTTACAAAGACCCGCATCACCTCCACAGCCTCATCAGAACCACCACTGTGCAATGCATTTTCAGCACAGGCACTTGCATCCCTCATTGATGGCAGCCTTGACAACGGATTTTGAATTGCAGCACATCGGAACCAATGCATCGTCCTGACTGTGAACCACATCCGTGATGCTGGACTACGTATCAAACGCACCTTTGACGGGATCCTCAATGACGACACAGACCCTCACGTCACAGCCTCCTTGCATCTCAGAACCAATTCATCACTTCGGCTGTGCGGCGTGGAGCCACGCAAACCAGGATTTAAGGTACTTTGTTCAGCGGGCATAACTGTGTCCTTGTAGTTGGTCTGCGTTCCATCACAGTCAGCTTCAACTTGTGCCTTTATCCCGGTTCAGCATGACCAGATATCCACAGTTGGAATTTGTGCTTTTGGCGCTATTTTCACTAAAAGCTTTAAAATTGCATATCTCCGGTTCTAATAATTTGATTTTTGCAGTTTTGGTCTTGTTTGATCTATTAACCCCTTCGACGCTCATGACGGAACGGTTCCGTCATGAGTGTCGGTTGAGCTGTGCTCATGACGGAACCGTTCCGTCATGACCACGCCCGCGCAAGCAGCGCTCAGCACAGCGGGGGAATCCGCCCCGCATGGAAGGGGTTAAAGAAAGCTCTATGTTTAGAACTTGGTGTGGGATTATTTTTGTGTGGTGCTCTATGCCAAACTACCAGAGTGTTGAGCACACGTTAATTTAGGATTGGCTGTACCTCACCGTAAAAAGGACTGTGGTCGGTGCTTGACCAAGGCTCATAACCCAGTGAACCAACCCAATTTCATACGGTAAAGAAGTGTATGCAGCATCTAAGATGCACATTTGCCGCAAGCAGAATATCAAATGAGAACAGTTTTGTCTTTGAGGGTAAGCAATATGCCACACTGCGAGACTTGGATTCACAATCACCAAAACATCATGATTTTGGATACCTGGAAAATAAGTATCTCATTGTCACTCAAAATAAGTAATAGTCACATGCACATCTGCTCAACAACTGCTCCCTACATTAACTACAGCGAGAAGGGGCAGGTGTTTTGTAGGCCTGAGAGGAATTTGTTTTCCGCTGGTGGGATTCGGAGGAATTTGGTAATTTGACTTTACGCTTGTAATGTGGAATTATTGATAAATTCCGCCGCTCCATTGGCAGAATTCACTTCTTAATCTGAAGTGGTTTCTAAACATAGAGGGTCTGCTCCCTCTTCCTGCATGTTTAGAGATTACTGCATACCCCATGGCCACCTTCCATACCATGCAACTATTTTCTTAGCGCAAAATGCACCCTTCGGTCCAAAAAAAGATGCGAGGATGCATTTTGGATATGAAAATAGTTCAGTCTCCGGGCGACTTTAAAAACTCTGCAGTGATTAAAAGTTTTAATCACAGCAGAGTATGTATGGGTGCCAAGGGGTATCCCATTTCTAATTGTAGAGGAACTGCACCCTCTTCCCACTGTGTTTGGAAACCACCATATCCCTCGGTGCCCTTACATCCTCTGCAGCTATTTTCTTAGGCAAAATGCATCCTCGTATCGATTTCTGGATGGCAGGGGTGCATTTTGCTCTAAGAAAAAAGTATTAAATGCCCACTGTGCTCCGGCACAGAATTCTGCGGCATCTAGCTCAATTTTAATGTAATTCCAATGGATTCCATGGAATCAAACTCCACAAATTGCGCCCACCACTACTTTGGCATAAGGTCATTTAAGAGGCCCTTCTATATGTTGAAACTGCACTGCGACACACGTGTGATTATGACTACATTCTCCACTCAGTGAGGACATTTCCTTATCTGTCTATTTCACTGCGAATGTCTTCAGTGAATTCCCATGTGGAATGAATCCAATTTTATCTCTTGCCAGGGAGGAGGGGTCATTGACACAGTTCTTCAGGTAGCTAAAACAGTTATTAATATATAGGCGAACAAGTGTTGGAGCGAGATAACACCCTTGCTGCACACCTTGATTGACTGGGATAGACTCGGTCTCCACTTGTGCCGCACTGAACTCTCGCAAAGTTCCCTCCGTGAAGTAGGATGATTCTGTGCAGTAAACTTGGAGGAACCCCATTCCTTGGAGCACCTCCCACAACGTGACCCTAGGCAATAAGTCAAATGCGGCACGAAGATCGACAAATGCCGCAAAGAGTTCCCCTTTGGCCAGGTCCACCGTCCTCCATTTAACATGGAGATAGCGGAAGGCCTGGTCAAGGGCGCTAGTCTTGTGCCTGAAGCCTGCCTGCAAATTTGAATGGAAATAAATCTCTTGCCACCAATCTAGGAGCCGCTCCAAGACCTGTTAACAAAAAGTATATACATGCTTTTAACGTAAAACCTGTTAATGCCACCTTTGTCTATATTTTAGTCGAATTGTTTTAGATCTTTTATTGCGACTATTTTGTGTTTTATGGGCTTTGATGATGAAATGTTATATTTCGAACCATCAGTAAACTTGAAACTTGAATCCAATTTAATTTGTTAAAGTGAAGTTAGAACCTGCACATTCATACCTCTGCAGACCATTCTAAAGGTCTCCACTGGAAACAGACTCAACACACCCTACAAAGTGACCATATTGTTAATATCACCTGAAAAACTCAAGACCATCCTTTTGCTAGACAAACAATAAACGTATCTAATTGATCTAGAAAAATAACAATTTTGGTTTCAGTAATACTGTACACACCCTATAAATTAGAGAAATCCTTTCTAGTTGCCTGTTAAAATGATTCAAACAATAAAAAAATATAACATTTTCATCTCGTGTTTAGGGACTTAAATATAGTGTTAAAAGTCCTTTCTGTGAACATCCATATAAGGTAAAACAGGCGGCGAAGAGACTCCCAGATTAGTTTTGAGGCAATCATATTAAGTAGGACTGAAATGATATAACTCCATGAAAATAATGTTTTCTTCAAGATTACTTATCTGATGGTCTAATCACTTAATCCCCATCTGACAGTAATTTGTGGAATTCAGTAAGGAAAATGTTTCTAGCTCGAAATGATCAGATGTTCCTCAGAGCCCTGCATGGGGTATTAAGTGCAGGTCCTGAGTCGTTGCAGGTTGTACATGGTCACCTTTCATGTATTAATGGGATTAATCAGGATCTAAAGAGGCTTTTTGTCCAGATGTTAATGACAGCCCTGGGGATGCATAAGAGGAAGAAGTGCTTTTGCCTACAATAGGAAGCTAAAAACGACCTATTTAAATGTATATATTAAACAAGGCAGAACGAGTGATTCATTCTTTGTCATCAAAATGTCTTATTCACAGATGATGACAATTCCTCTTTTCACCAGTTATTTTAAGTGAGCAGAAGAGTCCCTAAAAGTTTGCATATATTATTTTTAAAGTTAAATATCTAAATGTATACTACATTATTAGTCACATTAATGTTTCTTAGTGGAAAAGGCCGACAGAAGGCCCCTCAGTGTCAATAAGGGTTATGCACTTCTCTGCTTTTGAGAAGGCTGTTTCCAAAGCATCCCTGCCATGGGTAGAACAGAGAAGAGAGGATGGGGGTACACAGGGGCTGTATTCTGCGCAGTGCAATATTGTGTAAGTTTTACACAACTTAGTTGACTTTGGTAGATAATGATGACATGTGGCTAAAAAGTGTCCATTTGCATCCATTCAGGAAAACATCATTCATTGTTGGGGAATAACTCTTTGAAGACAGTTACTGAATTCCTACTGTTTTTCCTTCTTAGGAAACCTCTATATTTAATATACTGGGATTTATTTTGTATCTATACACGTTTTTGGTCAAATGTCCTAATATCGTGATCATTACGGTACACAATATGTTAAAGGAAGGATTTACTAAAACTGAAATAAAAAAACAGGTTTCTTTAAACATATTCCATAATGAGCCACATAATTTGCTCCTGTACTACTGCATTAACACAGAGGCCATGTAAATAGAGTAGTATTTTCCATGAGTTCACACCCAATAAGGCATTTAAAAATGGTTTCCACCACTTTTTCCTGCTTCATGGAGTGAGGGTGACAGGGAATCATCTTATGGATATGTGTATACATTCCATGAAGTCATGTAACTGCTTATCATCCCCACTGCTTCATGCGCATGTTCTCTGCAGCCTCCCACTCCATCATGTCCCAAGTTAACTGCTCAATTTGGATACTTTCGGTGCCATCTCTTTATTGGCTGCTCTGCTTCTAGCAATCAATCAATCAAACATTTGTAAAGCGCACTACATACCCGCAGGAGCACACAAGCCAGTATGGCCCCACAAATAAAAGGCATCAGCAATTCCTCAAGCTAAAACAAGCAAGACCTGTCTTTCTGTTCACACATGGGCAATTCAGCTAAATTCGCCAATGTGGCACTACTGCACTCAAAAGCCCACACAATTGCAATGAATTCCATATGTCAAAGGCAGATAAGTAGGGGGGTAGGGGGAATTGAGGTACACAAGGGAAAAACTATGGGACAATTAATGAATGCTTTCAATGTAGCTGTATTTTAGTTTGTTTAGTTTATGGTTTATAAAGCGCGTGAATCACCCCCGCAGGGGTCTCTCAGCGCTGGCCACCGAGTGCAAAAAGTGGTAAAGTATGGTCATTCTGAGAAGAGAGTGGTTTTAAGAGCCTTTCTGAAACCGAGATAATTGGGACATTGTCTGAGTGGGAGAGTCAATTGATTCCATACCAAAGGAGCTTGGTAGGAAAAAGATCTTCCTCCCAAACGTATTCTCTTAATCCTCGGAACAAGAAGCAGCGCTTTGGATCCAGACCTCAAATCACGGTTTGGAATATACCTATGAAGCCTTTCAGTCAGGTAGGGAGGGCCGGGACCCCACAGTGCTTTGTGGGTCAAGCAGCAAAGTTTGAACTTCACACACTTCCTCACTGGCAGCCAATGCAGTTGCCGGAGTAGCGGAATAGAAGCAGATCTGCTAGGAGCTTTCATAACCAGTCGTGCAGTGGTGTTTTGCACCACTTGCAGACGGTTAAAAGCAGATTCATTGGCAGCAACCATTAATGCATTACAATAATCCAGCCTGTTCAATACCAAGGCCTGGACCAGAGTCCTACGAAAAGGGTCTGGAAGAAATGGCAAGGCTTTCTTCAGAAGGCGCAAGGTGAAGAAACATGTGCTGACGGTGTGAGAAACATGCTCCTTCATAGACATGGCCTGATCCAGACGGATGCCCAGATTTTTTGCTGTCTGCTTAGGTAATGGAACAGGCCCCAACTCAGTAGGCCACCAGGTGGGAGACCACGAAATGGTAGCGTCTCCAAAGAGAATAATTTCAGTTTTACTGGTGTTGAGCTGTAAGAAATTACTGCACATCCACTCAGAGATGGCAAGCATACCATGTGAGAAACGGGTTTGAGCAGAAGATGAGAATTTGTCAAATGGAAAGATTAGTTGAGTATCATCCGCATAAGAAATGGGGATGAACCCAAGAGATCTTAGAAGAGAGGCAAGGGGAGCCACATAAATATTAAACAGTGTAGGGCTCAAGCATGAGCCCTGTGGGACACCCTTGGACAGACACTCGATAGGCGAACGAAAAGGGCCAAAGTTCAGCGTCTGAGTACGGTCAGTGAGAAAGCTGGCTACCCAGCTAAACGCCGTACCTCCAAGTCCTGCCCCTTTTAATCTTTCGAGCAAGGTCCGATGGTCTACCGTATCAAATGCGGCAGAGAGATCTAAAAGGACCAAGATAGCAGACTGTCCCCGATCTAACGTCCGTCTGATACAGTCGGTTACTGCAACCAAGGCCGTCTCAGTGCTATAGTTAGCACGGAATCCTGATTGTGACGGATCCAGATAGCCGGTGGATTCAATGTGGTTAGAGATATGTTTCTTCACATATTTCTCTAGGACCTTGCTCAAATGAGGAAGGAGGGAGATGGGTCGAAGGTTCGTAAGATCCTCCATGGGAAGCTTATTATTTTTTCATAGAGGTATAACCTGAGCAGCTTTCCAAGAGAGGGGAACTAAGCCCGTACTTAAGGACGCGTTAAACAGCGTGGAAACAGAATCCGCAAGTGCGTGTGCCAGAGATGCTCCTAATTTTGCCGGCATAACATCAACAGGAGAGCCAGAGGTAACATTATGTAATAATGTAATAGTCTCCTCTCGAAGGATAGGGGGAAAGGACATCAATGGTGCTGGATTAACAATGGAAGATTTAACAGTGTCATCCGACATTGAGGGGTGGCGGATATTCGGAAATTTATCATAGATAATGTCAATTTTTTGAACAAGGAAAGAGCTAATTTTATTACAGAGGGATTGAGAGTGCAGGTTGTCCAACTCGCAGGCTTTAGGGCAAGTAAAATCCTTCAGGATTTGATGCAGGATTTTCGGCGCATTACCCGCTGATCTCAGTTGAGCAGCTATGTATAGTCTACGTGCTTGTTTAATTTCTTTGTGATAGAGCAAAAGCACTGCTCTAAAATTTCCTTTCTCAGTGTCTAAGTTAGTCCGTCTCCACTTTCTTTCAAGATTTTTACATTTACTATTCATTATTCACAATTCAGGGGTAAACCACACCGCCAAATTTTTCCTAGGGGCTTTGGAGCAAATCTTTTCGGGGGCGATTAAGTTAATGGCTGATGAAACAGTAGTATTAAAAAGAGTGAGATTGTCTTCTATATTATTACTCGGAGGAAACTTAGGAGGTATAAAGGCTGATGCAAAAGACTCAGGATTTATTTTCGCCCATTGTCTATAAGGGAATTGAATATGTGCAGCCATCTTCAAAGATGTAGAGGGGTACTGCACTTGAAAATTAATGAGGGCATGGTCGGTCCAGCACAGAGGGCGAGGGGTATTGCAGATAAGCCGATCTGAATTAGAGAAAATAATATCAATGGTATGTCCGGCCGTATGTGTGGGACCCTCGTTCTTTTTAATAAGGTGCAGGGAAGCCATATCAGAAGAGAAGGTTGCTGTTTCAGGCAACAAAAGGTTCTCACTATGTATGTTGAAGTCGCCTAGTAATAGGAAATTTTCCGTTGCGATCATATGAGGGGCGATCAATTCCATTAATTTAGTGGAAAAGTCCTTTATGGGACCCGGGGGGCGATAGACCAATGCCCCCCTCCAGGAGTCATGAGTGACCATTTCCATCTTAAAGATCAAGACCTCAATTTGTGCATTGGAGTATTGATCCAAGATAGAAAGTTTTACACGATCATTGTGAAGAATTGCAACCCCCCCCCCCCCGGTTTTTAACAGCCTATCAAGGCGCAAAATCCTATAACCATTTTAAAAATGTATTGATTACAAGCAATCATGGTCAAGTAGTGAGCACAGTATTATTAATTCTGTTGAATGGGACATTAATGTAAATGTGAATATAATTCAGATTGCAAGAACATGTATACAGTTTGTGGTTATAGTCGTGATATGCATTACATTGGTTTTATTTCAAAATTGAAATAACCTGCAATCAAAATACATTGGATTGCGTTGAACTGAATTCTCTAGGAATGTTGATGCACAGATGGTGATGGGAGCAGGCGTGTCCAACTACCAGCCACAAGCAGCAAGACAGATGTGGGTTTTGTGGCAAGGGCAATGAGTAGGCGATAATTCTAATGAATCCCAGTGTCTGTTCGTGTGAGTGTTACCGAAGAGGAGAGGGAGCTTCATCAACACCTAAGAGCAGAGTGTTCCATCAGTAGACGGATCACTGTAGTCTGCAATCTTAAAGGAAAATAGCAGAAATACTATGGGTGCCTGTGGAATAGAAAGCAGCTTTTTATGTTGACAATGAAGGTTTGAACTGGTTCTTGGCATATTTGACTGCTTGATAGATGATTGCAACCAGAAACTCTTTAGTAACTAATCACAAAATGTTCTAAAACAATCAGACAAGATCAAAAAACATCTGACAATGGACATGTGGACAAGTACACAAAGTATGGACTCCCTCAAAACCAAATTAAGCAAACATCTACTTAACCACAACACAGAAACTCAATGCCACCTTGTAGTATTTCTGATAAGCAGCATTGAGGTAACAGAGAGAAAGGGAGGGGGCGGAAAGCATGGCAGAGACACAATGGGCCAAATTAATATAATGTGGATCTGAAGACACAGAACATTGCCTCAGTATATAGCAAACCATGCCAACATATGTTACAATCTGTAATGCACTTACTCTTTGGTGATGTGATTATCTCACTGTCTATTGGTCAGTCCACTCATGTACCCTCTTCAGCTCAAACAAGAGTGCAGCCCTCTACAAGCGAGATGACTCCAGCATATTTTGCTATTTGTTGGAGTAGATCTGAACATTGGTCTACCTGGCAGCGCTGGACTGTCCCAAATCGGACAAACCCTCCAGATACGGGCTATGTTGTATGATTTTCCTAAAATTGTATTGTGCTAGTATTGTATTAGCTGGGTTCCCAGACTGTTCCGGAGAGGTGCATGTTTGCTTACTATCATTCAAAAAGCTTTAGATTCTCTTTTGGACTGCTGCCTTGTGGTCCTCCTTCTCTGATCCAAAGACAGCCAAACGCCTTCTCCCTGCTTGGAGATTCAGGGACCCATCATCTGCCGCCTAGAATCAGACTACTGCAAGCATGGGTCGCTGGGTGGGGTTCATTTTATATAGAGAAATATAACATGGAAACAAATAATAGAATGGGCATCTACATGAGCACAAATATAGTTGCTAAATCTTTGTAAGGGTGGCAGGAGTGAAAAACGATCCCAGAATGCCACGAGCAAAGGCTGTGAGTGATCCCAGATCGTCACACTCCTGGAAGAAGACAATGTCTGAGTGTTGTTCCACAGCACTTCCATGATGTTCAGCAATAGTATTTGTGAAATCGTATTGAGAACCAACAATAGTTTGCATATTGATGGAGTAATTGTGCTTGTGGTACCTGCACATGTGTTCAGTTGCTGCTGCAGGTATTAATGGGATGCTAGTACAGTATATTGCTCCCAACACATGGAGAAATTGAGCAATCCGATAACATCCATACTTTGTCTGAATTTACTCTCAAGAGTAGTTGGAAAATGAAGAAACTGAGGAGTGATGTTGATTGATGGCATCCAGCACAGATGATCAAAAAGGCGACAGAGCACTCTCTGAATTACCAGCAATCCTGGGATCAGTGCATTGGAATGATCCAGGTGAAAGCAGACAGGGTGCTGACATCAGCTTCGCATCTGGTGGTATTGCATGTGAGAGTCCAATGTTGGATTGCAAAATGGGTCCAATTTTGTCCAGTAAACCAAAGATGTTTTCTTTCCGCAGGCAGTAACATTTAATGACATCCTTCTCTTGTTGATCAATAGGGCGGACCCTCCGTAGAAAGATCCTCTCCTTCTTTCTTTTATCGAGATTGCCTTGTCGCAGATGCTGGCTGGCTCTTAAAATGACAATTGTGATGGCTGCAAATATTCATTTCCTGCCATCCAAATGTCATTTTGTCATTTTGATGTGTGATGAGGTATATGATGTCTCTAGATATGTTTTGCCAGTTGCACTACTTTTTACGCCTTCTAGGACCATATGTATGTTTTTAACACAATTTGACCTTTGCGTTGTACTGCATGAGTCTATGTTACGTTAGTAAATATCATCATATAGGTTTTGCAATGGTTTTGCGACTGAACACCTACCTTGCATACAGTGAAAGCATTTTTATACAACATGACACAATGCAGACCAGGCACCTCGCAAGGGCTGAAAAGTAACGCAAAGCTAACACTACAGCACCTTGTAAATGCAACATTGAGAATTGCGTTCTCTTGCGTGACGCACTTATGATGCAAGAGCTTTGAAAATTTAGGCGTTAGTAAAACCCTTGAATTAGTACAATAGTAAATCAGTCATATCAGCAGGTCAGCTGATATAGAAACTTCCATCTGTAGCTGTAAATAGCCACATATTTTGACGCTGACTCATGACCTCAGAATTTGTGGTCACAGATGTGTTTTACCATACTTCAATTCAGTGTAGGTGTGTACAAAATATGAATTAGATCTATTATGAATAAAATGCACAATCAGAGATGTTGATGCATACTTTACATGCTTCAGATATCCTCCAGCTCAGCTACATGTGCTCTGCTAAAATGGTTTGTCTTTTCCTGCTAAATTAGATCTCTATACAGAGGTACACGCCTGGCTACATAAAAGGTTCTCAGGCAGAGACTACCTAAAATATACCAGCACTTGTAAAGCAAATGGAAAAGTTCAGGCCACCATGTCTGTGGCATCTGGGCCAGTTATGAAGCTCCAATTCTGGAACAGGATATTTTCCGCACAATTTAAAAAGGAATGTGAGGCAGTATAGACATATGGGCTTACTGCTACAGGAACCATGTCTCATGAGCGTAAATGTGAATTGATTCTTAATATAGTGCGACTGTGATTGTTCTTAAATTTGGACCATATTGGCAATTTGATCTGAAAAAAAAAATCTGCAGGTCAATTGTAGTTATATATTTGACTCTTGGTACTGGCGATAAATACTACCTATGTAGTACTCACGGTATATAGGAAGGAGACCATAGCCTGACCTGTGCTTGCTCTTCTGGCATTTTATGGTAAAGAGCTCTGCCATCAATAGTGGAAGAGGTGTGGCGCAGTGGCCAGGGTGCCTGACTCCGGACCACAGGGTTCACAGTTCGATCGCCAGCGGCAGGTTACCCAGCACCATCTAACTCTGGGCAATAGCTCGCTTAATCTTCCCAACGGCCCCCAGCACCGGGACACCTCTCCGGAGGTAGCTGTGCGCTTTACAAATACTGGTATCAATTAATTGTTTACAAGAGAGCGTCCTATCTACATAGATTGTCTCCTATTCTCTATGCAACATCCTTAGTATGTGTCAGTAGAAGCTATAGGAATACTCTTAAAGTGGACTTCACTTGATGGATGAGTGAGTGGCAGAGGGGAGCTTCTTAGGCTATTCCCAGCAATGTTTGTTTTTCAGATGTAAACATTTGATGTGAGGATGTCCTGCAGCAGGCCCACTCCCAGATTAAAAACAACATCAGAACATAGTAAATGTGAGTGTGTAGTTGAGAATACATTGTTTTAGGGTAGTGGTTAAGATTACCTGCCAATGACATGGTTGTTTTTTTGCTTGGCCAGTGTCTCTTCAGAACCAGCTTGGGTAGTCGAGAACAAGAAAGACTCCCCTGCACCTGAATCATTTTTGCCTGCCTGCCACACAAACATTAGAAGAACAGTTCCCATCCCTACCAGGAGCTCTGCCCTCCAAGATCTGATTCCAAAAGCTGAGGAAGATAGAACCCTCATTAGATACAGTCCCCTCTTGTATCCTTCTAGACCCTCTAGAGCTTTGAAAACATGACTAATTCTTTATTGGCCGGCCTCATTTGGTCCTTTTTTGCCCACTCTAAAGCTTTTGGACCCAATAACTAACATTCACAATGGGCTCCTGAATCATATATCTGCTCTGCATGTAGCCCTTCTTGTATTCAGTTTCAAGGTTGACATTTTCTTGCTCCAAAAATATTTCTAAGTGCAAATCTAGAACTTTCACCAGCTTCAATCTGACCATGTGGATTTGTAGACCAGTCGCTTGAGATGTTGAGTTACATGTCAAACCTCCAGCGGGCACTTGTATATTGCTGCCTATTTCTCTAGTTTCTATGAAATTTATTTTTTGCAACATTCCTTTGTTGAAACTTTTAAGACCACATAGTACACCTGTAGTTTGTGTTCACAAATACACAAGGGAGGATCCAATCCCACTAGAGCCAGCATTCTTATCGGGCAGTGAAACAAAATACAGCTGGATCCATATCTGTTGTAAAAGGGATGTGAAGAAGGTGGAGAGGAGAGGGTTAAAGGTGGCACACACGTGGCGTAGGGCAGGTGGGGAACATCCGTAGAGATAAACCTTAGTAATCTGAAACATATTAATAATAGTGCTGCAAAACAAAAATACAAGGCTGCATGCATATATGAGTGCAAACAATAACAATAGGATAATGACTTTCCATTAACTTTCTATGCTACGCCGTTTTGGACTCGTTTTTAATGGGAGACTTTTAAGTTTTGCCTAAACTTCGACCCCTGGTCAGATTTTCTTCTTTTTTTGTTTTATTTAAGGTCTTTTGTTTTACTTACATTTTTTGTTGCACTTTACATCCTTTATTTGTATGTATATACGTATGTATATGGTATTGCTATAGTGCAAACCTTCCCAAAAGGCAGCGGAGTGTTGTACATGGTAAAAGACAAGCATATAGTCAACAAGCAATAGGAGAGGAAACTGGGTTGTGGACTGTTAATATCTTACGATGTAGTGTTCTTTAAAGAGACCTTCAACTCTTTCCTAAATTGGAGCACTGATACCTCGGCCTGATGGATTGAGGATAGTGTTCCAGTTTGTGGATGCATAAATAGAAAAGGCCTGCTTTCTTGTTTTCTTTCTTTTTCTCACTTCTCAGTTTGCAGTCTGATGGTGTCCTGGCTGCGGGTGTGCGGAGAATCATCAGAGATGGTGAGCTTGTCTGCAAGGTAAGTAGGAGAGCTGGTTGTGATGGCTTTGTAAACATTCAGCTGGTTTTGAAGATGGTGTAGGCCGCTTCGAGGAGAACCGATGGAGTTCTATCAGGATGGGGGTGATGTAATCAAATTTCTTCAGGTCCTGGGTGAGACATGCTAAACCATGTAGGACACCCCAAAGGGGTGCCAATGTGGGGTCTGGGAGGCCATGGAGTAGGGCTTTACCACCATCCAGATTTGAGAGTAAGAGGGTAACAGCAGTTCTGAAGTTGCTTTCTGGGGCCGTATTACAGATGGTGCCCCGGGGGCACAACAGGTGTTTGTGCCCGCTTTGCGCTCCCCCCGGGCACTTTGGTATTATAGAAGGGGACACAGACGCTTGTGTGTCCCCTTCTATAATACCGATAGCATCAACTAAGTGTGTTCCCTCATTTGCATCATTTGCATAGGGGGGTGTCCTATGCAAATGATGGACTTCCTTTGACTCTGCACCTGCGCCATATTACAGACGCGGGCGCAGAGTCAAAGAAGCCCTCCGTAGGCGCACTGACAGTGCAGCATTTAAAAGGTGGCGCACTGTCAGTGCGCCTCCGGACAGTAGCCCTCTGCAGGATGTAAAGGGGGTCCCATGAACCCCCAGACATCCCCTTACAGGTGGGTGCAGTTACTGACTACACCCGCCTGGAAGAGGATCTCTAAACCCCTTTGAAAGTGCAGACGGGCGCCGCCTACACTGTGAAAACACGGAGCAGCTTATTCGTGTTTCCACATGAATGTGCTGCCCTTGGGGCAGTGCATATACCATAATGGGGTGCATCATCACTGTTTACCTTTCAAAAGGTGGGCCGGGCGTAAGCAGTGATAATGTGTAATACGGCCCCTGGAAGTCATAGTTTGGTTATCTTAGAAGAGAAGGCTTGTACTAGGACACCTTTGTTTTTGGTTGGCAACATGTTCCTTGGGGGCGAGGTTGGTGTCTCTAAGTGACTTGGCATTTGGTGAAAGTTGGGATTTGAAGCTGTTAGTGTTCATGCCACTGAACCAGGTTTGTATTGTATCTTGTTTCTGGTTCTTGGCAAATTACTGGAATTCTGTCTTGGCTGGATTGAGCTTCAGGTAAGCCTGGGACATCCAGGTCTGGATAATATGCAAGCAGTGTTTGAGGCATTGGATGTCTGAAGCAGAGGAGATTTTCCTACAGAATTTCTTACTCACTATCATTAAATTACAGCAAGTAATCCAGCTTTAGTACAAGTAGTTACGTCACATTGTGCTGATAAGCAAATGGAAGAACATTGATCTACCAATCATCTAAATCCTGGAATGTTTATGTGCGTGAGAAGAAATATTAACAGAACTATCAATCCTAATAACTATGATAACAATAAATGTCCAGTGTTAAAGCTCAGTTTAAAGTCAAATGTTGGGTCACCACAGCAGACATCACACAAAGCCAAATAGTTATTATCTATGAATATTAGAAAAAAAGTGAGAGAAAAATTCAGTGAACAACGAATCCGCCCTTCCTGCAGGGTATTAAAAAGTATGAGACTCCTTACTCAAAGACTATGACTTCATTTCCTAGAAGGTCATTCCTTAGTAAATGAGTATGCTATCATTAAAATCACCTATAAAGGGAGGGTGGGAATGATCTTATACAATTGTCTTTTACAATTAGATATGTGCCCCCCAGTGGGATATCTCACTGAAAAGTATGCTTCTCATGGCAACTTATGCAGTTTCATTTACCACTGGCACACTCATCATTGCAATAGCTCCATTGCAATAAAAAGGAAAGCTTCATTACAATAACTGACTGTAAAAACATGCCTTCATTGAATGTTTCCCTGTTTCAGTTCAGATATTTTAACGCATATTATAGCATTATTCGATGGGGATACAAAATGATATGCATGTGAGTATGATCTAAAAATCGTAGGGCCTTATTACGAGTCTGGCGGTCCATGGATCACCAGACTCGTGGAGTCGCAGTGGTGGTGGTCTTCTGACTGCCCCATAACAACCAGGGCAGTCGGACCACCCTGGGACCACCGCAACCGCCAGGAATCAGCGATTCCTGGCTGTGGCACAGTAGTATTGAGGCTGCAATTTGCTTGGGGGGGCAGCTGTGGCCCCGCCAAGCCTATTATGAGTTTCCTCACTTGTGGCGGTGAGGAAACAAAGGGGGCCCTGTACGCCATGTGGATCACACAGGGGGGCACAATATGTGCTCCCCTGTTTGCTTGCACACCAGCACTGGCGCGGCATGGACTGCAGCAGTCCATGCCGTGCAGGTACTGCCTTTGACATTCCCATTGAGGTGCCTATTTCCTAGGAACCATCCTGGAAATGCCAAAGAACCACCTGCCAGACAGGAGAAAACTCCTAATCTGGCGTGCGGTTTGCACATCGGTTTGGCGGTGCAGGAGCAGGGTGTTTCCACACCGGCACTGCCAAACTCATACTATGGTCCTTTGAAAGGGACACACAGTGGAAAATGTTGGTGGGTTTTCCATTACTATCTAACTATTTGTAAGACACTTTTTAGGTCTCGCGACCTGCGTTGCACTGCGCAGCAGTGCTCACGTAGGCGAGAGTCCTTTTGTCCAGGGTCCAGAAATCGGCCCTGGAATCGCACACTCTCGTGCGTGTGCTTTTCCTTTTGGGCTATGCGATTTGCCTTTGCGTGCGTCTTTTAATGAAAGACTGCACGCAATTGGCCAAAGGTGGGCGCATTGCCCCGCCCACGGCCTATTGGTGTCTATTACGCGCTTGGTAAGCGTAATAGAAACCAATAGGCCATGTGGTTTCAATTATCGTGCCGAAATCACATGCTTGGCTGTGGCGCGCGCACGCACTACTTGTTTTGCATCGTCTGTTTTCAGGTGAGTTTTTTCTAGTTTAATATCGCATAATTGTGTTATTTTAAAACGTGTACATATTAACCCCTTCAGTGCGGCGCGGATTTCCGCGCCACGCTGAAGGTTCCGTGCGCGGGCGGGGCCATGACGGAACGGTTCCGTCATGCGCACAGCTCAACCGACGTGCATGACGGAACCGTTCCGTCATGCGCGTCGAAGGGGTTAATATTAACATTGTGTGCATCGCAGGGAGGACACGGGTATTCCGGAAAACTGTGAAGCTGTGCTTCAGGTTGATTTTTGCCATAAATACTCCCCGACATGGTCATCCTTGTACTAGCGCCCCCACTGATTGAACGGGGGGTCCATCCATGGTTCTCGGTTATGCGGTGAATGTTGCCATAAACCTCGCTGCCTTCTTGCTCTTCGGCTTCCCCGGGATTGTGTGTTTTTTTGTTGGTTACTGCAGCCCGGGGGTCTTTGAGAATCTGCAGTCTGGAAGTGTGTTATCATTGGTTGCATGCTAGATGCAGCTCGGTCTTGAGCCTTTTGGGCCTTCTCCCTGTGGGGTCACTGGTCATTGCTGTTCGAGTTGGTAAGCCCCCGAGTATTTTTTGGGGCTACTCTGGACGGAGTCTCTCTGCACCTGGAGAGGCACTAGTAATAATACTGCCGTAGGCAGTCTCTGTTGTTATGGGAGTCTCCAGCCACTGACTGGGTGCGTCGCTGTTTCTGGGGTGTCTCTGGTCATTCTGTGTGGTCACTTGGCTGCTGCTCTCTCTGACCTGCTCTCCGAGTCTCCGCAGGATCCATGGGGCTGAAGGAGCTGTTCTGCTCGACCATCTCTTCCGCTCCCTCCTCTGTCCATGCTGGTTTCATATGGTGTCTTCCTGTGCGGTGTTACACCCATTATGGCAGGAGATGACAACCATGGTGCCCGAGCTTTCCACGCATGCCCATTACACCACACCTGACTGTTGTCTGCTGGGATTACGCTCTCGGGCCAAGGGGGACAAACAACTTCATTGCTTCATTGATCTGGCGTAAGTTTTGTTTAACCCCTTCAGTGCCCATGACGAGCTGGACTCATCATGGGCTGCGGTGGCGCTGTGCCCATGACGAGTCCAGCTCGTCATGAACTCCGCCCGCTAATGCAAGGCGCGGCACTGGGCGGGGAAAGGGGCGGGCATGCAAGGGGTTAAGCATCAAAAAGCCCTGGCATGGAAGGCCTTCCTCTCCCAAACTCAGGCGTTGGCTCAGCGTGTTGCTGACATGGACCAGAGCAGCAGCCCATCTTGTTTTTTTACAATGAGACACCTATAGCATTGTAAATACGGAACAGGACCCGTTGATCTTGCTCGTTTAGCCTATCACCGATGGTACTGTGCCAAGCTGTGACTGGACTTCCTTATCACGTGACTAGCCGTCGTTGCTGATGGGCATTCCGCTAATAGGCTTCTCGCATTACATGTACGTGCAGAATCTAGGTCGTATGTCACGCGAGGTTGCACGGTTGCCAAGGATTACTTCTCTAATGTACCCTTGTCATCACCGTTCACCTACAAAAGTTGGTTAGAGTCAAAAAGCAAATCGAAGGATATCGGCCTTTAAAAGCCATCTGCGGGCAGGTCGGAGGTAAGGGCAGGTTCGCCAATCTGTTCTCTTTCATGAGGCTCGGTATGTCCGTAGGTAGCAGCTTCTGCTATGGGCTGCCTTTAGAAGCAGCAGCTCCATTAAGAACAGCCCCAAACTCAGTGGTCTTCCTCTACCTTATATTATATTTAACTGCCTAGTAGTAAGTCGATTGTGTAGGGGACACTTTGTAGTAGCCACTAGTTCATAGTTACCAATATTTCAGGTTGCTTATGTGTGACAGTTCTAAGATTTTACTGTGCGTACATGTGACATTGTACTGCCAAATGTGTGACGCTTTCTCGTACGTAAATGATTTCTGTTACTAGGGTGTGTGGAAGGGGTAGTGGTCTTCGGTATTTCTCAAAGCGACCAGTCTTGTTCTTCCCTTTGCACCTCTTGCCTCTGCAGTTTCTCACACTACGGCCCTTTTTCTCCCCCACATCTTCTCTGAAATCCTTCATCTGCATATCTTGCATGTCATCTCCTATCTGGTAATCACGTTCGTTTCACTCTGTATTCTGCACCACACATCCACCCATTTTCTCTTCCCTCATCTGAAGACACATCATTTTCTTTATATTTGTGCAGTGTCAGTGTTTTGACAGCTGTGTGTGTATACCTCCTTCACACGCTCCTGTAAAATGGCAATTACAATTGGCACATGTGTGAACATTGCTCTGTGTGGTATGCGAAGAGACCAAGTACCGGATGAGCTTGTAGCGTGAACAACTGTATCACTCACTAAAAGGCAGCATGATAAACTTTTAAGATCTATCAATTGTGCCCGCATTAATATTTTTGATGCAACTTAAAACAGTTATGTGGAATGTCAAGAGGCTCAAAAACACCATTAAACATCAGCGTGCTTCATCTCTCCCAGCTCGATTGAAATTTCATACAGCTCTGTTACTGGAGACAGATCTTAATGATCCAGAGGCTGCTAAGCTTAAACAAGCCTTTGCAATGCAATAGGTCTCGCATTTACCCGAGTTTGAGCTATTGGCATTGTAAATGACAATGCCTTTTATTTATGTTTTGGTTTTTAAAACATAAATAAGGCATTGTCATTTACAATGCCAATGGCTTAAACTTGCGTAAATGCAAGACCTATTGCATTGCAAATGCTTGTTCATTAATATAGTTTGCATGCATTTTAATTTCATGTATTAAAGCCTCATCCAGACTTGCAGTTACAGTAACTTGAAACTGGCCCTGGTGGGCATTGAAGTGCTTCACCATATCTTAAATATGCTAGGCTGGCCTATGTGAAATAATTTCTTGGGCTAAGGTACAGGCTACCACAGGCTGAAATGTACAGAGACCATAGAATTTAATTATTAATGCAATGTCACTGGTATTTTGAATATGGTTTTTAATACCATTTTTTAAAGATATCCTATCATAACTTGTATATGTAGGTTGTATTCCCAAAATTTGATTGAAGATGTATCATATATTTCTTGTGAAATACTGAAATGCTTATATGAAGATTTTATGATTTGGAAGTGAGGCCAAGGAAGGGATGTATTCCACTGCCCTCACAAAGTGAAGTCCACCATATTTGGAGATCTCGTCTGGAAGAGATCTCACTGACTTCAGCAGAACCACTGCCATGGTAACTGCACTGAAAACACTGAAGCTTTGTTGTGTGGGCACCATGTTCAATACAACCTCAAAGCAAGAGTTTGTTTTTCGGAAGCAAAAAACAAATGACTCTGACACACTCATAGTTGTCTCCCAGTGGGTGGGGATCTATAGTATGAGGCACTGCTACTCATGGCCTAATGTAAAATGTTTCTGCCGACAAACCGAGTGTTCGCTTCATCGTCTCTAACTCTAAGTAGAGGAACCGCAGGTTTGGTGAACAGTGAACTCTGCTATGGTTTTACAGTCATCCAAACTCTAAATTGTACCATTGAAGCAGATGTCTGCTAATGGCAGCCAAAAGTAATGGATAAGGAGGTCCTATCTCATGGGCAAGGCCTAAGAAGGCTGAAACCAGTACAACGTTGGATATGTTCCTATTTGTAAGGGACATTGCACACAAGTCAAAGAATGATGGAATGGAATGCAGCCCAAACGATAGCCAGTAGCTGGATTAATTTCTGATGTTTGTTGATTCTAATGGTTCAGGTATACTGGTTACCACATGAAATAAGGCAATTTCAAAGTTGCTTGAGTGGCTGATATTTCAGTGATGAAGATTCTAATAGGTCATCTAAGTAGGAGATGCAGCGTGACAGCGTGTGGCTTGTAAGTTAAAGAAAACTTAAATAAAATGTCAGTTCAGAAAAACCTACATCTGTGAGTGAAAATGATGGATTTAGGTCTTCTGAGTCCAACTCCTTCAGAGGCAGCAACATGGACCGTCATCCTTAACCACATTTTGTGTTGCAAGATTACAAGGTTGAGGTCATATTAGCATCTGTACACCCCCCAAACTCCCCTGAAATCTCTGTTCTCCTGGAGCTCCTCCCCTCCGATAGACTGCCCACTGCAGCAATCAGTCCATAGAAAAAACAAGCATATCTTCCGCCAAAAAGCCAAATCCCAGAACACAATGAGAAAGCTACATATCCAGGGCCGTACTCTGATGGTATTGTGGTCAACCACCAGAGAAGTTGCCTTTAAGAGAAAACTATGTTCCACAAGCTGTATTTTTCCACTGGTGAGTTTTTATTTCTAGGGTATGTATCACTGATAGTAAATTAATAATCCTTAACGTTTCCTGTGAGTGATTGCTTGTGGTCCAATCCAGGTGCTATAATCCATGCTTCTACTACTAGTACTACTTTCAGCTATACAGACCTTGTTACCAAAATAGATCTCACAATGCGAATCACCTGCTGGTCTGTGACTTGTGTGGAATGGAGGTTCTTGCACTAGGAAGGATGACCAGGAAGGATTATAGATGCTTTTGAACTTTCCAGAGGAGAGACCAATTTCATGTAAGAGGCAGGCTATTCAATGCCTTGGCAACATTGCCCTAGAGTAGTCGTTCCCTTTCCAGATCAGTGCACATTCTGTGACAGTTGGCATGGTGTTAGTGCATCTGTCAAGTATGCTGGATATTAGCAATGTAAGTAATTAAAGTCTAATCAGTAGAGATTAAATAGGACTTTCTATTTGACTGTAGGTCAATGTACAGACTTCCTAGCCCGGCATGTGCACTATTTTTCATTTACCCAAAACACACAACAAATATTGGCACCCTGTGTAAGCTGTAGCCTGTCCTCTATATGGAAGACAGCGTGGCCTAGAGGGCAGTATCAAAGTGCAAGCAGGAGTGCAACAGCACTGGCACAGGATACGTTAAGGAATATTGTGGATTGGGGGATGCCACAAGTGTGAGTTTCTTAGACCTATCCACTATGTTTGTCACGGTGGTACATGTCATACTCAAAATGAGAATTCGAGAGATAGGAATCACAGATGCCGTAGCTGCTTGGTTCTCATTTTTTTGAAGGATCACCCTATCCAGATGTATGACGTAACAACGCAAGTCATTACAACGCGTGCAGTTACATCGCGGTCGTTACAACGACTGCGATGTTACTACGCTATGCCGTTACAACGCAAGTCTTTACATCGACTTGCGCTAGATGGCGTGCTAACATTAGAAAAGCGTAATTTACTATTCCAACTCCAGTCCACTTAACAGTAGGGAAGGTGTTGGGATAGTAAACTACACTATTTGTAATGTTAGCACGCCATCTAGCGCAAGTCGATGTAAAGACTTGCGTTGTAATGGCATTGCGTGGTTACCTGCGTTCGTTGTAACGACCGCGATGTAACAGCATCGCGTTGTACTGAATGTGATGTAAACGATGTTTCCCCCCTATCCCTACCTTTGTTATGGCTTTGCAAGTACATAGTACAATGTGGTGCCTCACAAGTTTCCTCCCTGTCTTTTATCTTGTTCAATTTCCACGTCAACACTTTGGCTTTGTCAACTAGATCGTTTGTCTGTCCGACGTATAAGTATGTGGAACACCCAGCTCCTTGTGCTCCTTGAAGAGAATGCCCCATCTTCCTAAGGCCTTTTTAGATTTCAGATGGGACATAATGAGATTTATATTTCGGTGGAAGTGATAGCCGTCACAGTTTGTTTTTTTTGTTTGTTTTTTAAGCCCTCATTTATGCAAAAGTTGAGATATGAGTAGACAAGATCCCAAATTTTTGGTCTGTTTCTGACTGGGATTTTTTCTCACATTTTCGTAGAAGGGATTGCCTTCACATCCTAGAATGAGAATATGTCTTAGAATCTCCAAATTCCCCAGGATAGTCTTTCATGGAACCACCAAGGCGACCATCTCCGAATTTGTTTTTATTGCATTATAAATAATCATCGGACGTCGCTCCCTGTCCTACCATTCTCCTCGTCTTAATGTATGTTCTTTTCCCATGTTTCCCAAAATTTGGTCCTTTTGTTTTTCCCTCTGAGGTTATCCAGCTGTCTAAATTTCTCCACAGAGGATCGCCATTCAGTTATTGTTGGAGAGTTGGGGAGTATCCACTTTATACAACTCTCTCTTCTAGCTAATAAGATTAACATAAACAATAAATGTTTTTGATTGTTGTTTAAAACAAAAGGAGAGACATTTTCTTCCATTGTACCAAAAATAACGGGGATTAGGCTTACCTCAATATTTTGTCCTAATGCTTTGTTAATGATCTTACCCACTTCTTCCCAGAATGTACCAAGGTGAGGGCATTGATGGAACATGTGGATGTCATCTGCCTTGGCTTCACCACACTTTGGGCAATTTTTCCCCACTTGCCCGCTTATTGTGGTTAATTTTTCTGCCGCCCAGTTTTCCCTGTGTACGGTGAAAAGATGATTTTTCCTGCGAGGTGCAGATACTACCATATGCCTTAGTAAAAACAAGATACTTGCCATAGATGTTGTAGGTCTCGTGCAGGAAAATTCTTCTTCCATTGGTCCATTGGTAGAGTAAATTCCTCTTCCCCTGCTTGTATCATGCGCTAGTACCATTTCAATACTATTTTTCTTGCTGGTTCCTTTAGTAGTTCTTTTTCCAACTCTGTTTTATCTTCCAGGGGCTCTTTCAGGCCCTTTTCCCAGCTTGCCAGCTGGTAATATTTGAATCTGGCCAATTTCCCATCCGTACTGAGTCCCAGCTTTTCAAGGAGCCTGCTTGAAACAATTGCCCCCATTTTGTGATACCAGCCTTCTTTAAAGCACCTGACAGGGTGTCTTTCAAGCATTCAGGGGTTCCTGGTGAGTTCCAGATGTGTGCTAGACTGCTATAGTACAAGCTTTTCAGGATTCTCCTTATCTCATACCACTGTTTGCATGCTGCACTTAAAACCTTCAATTTGACTTTCTTGAAGCACTTCGGGTGACCAAATGTATATATTACACAAGTAGGGCCCGATTCACAGAACTAACTTAAGACAAAATCCTAAACTTACTACCATTTTGGTATTCACAGAAGGCACTTACTCATTTTGGTATTCACAGAAGGCACTTACTCATTTCGGTATTCACAGAAGTTAGGAGTCCTAACTTTAGGACTCCTAAATGCCTTCTGTGAATACCGAAAGTCTTAAAATTAGGATTTTTTTCAGTTTAGTAGTAGTATAGTTAGGACTCCTAACTTTAGGACTCCTAAATGCCTTCTGTGAATACCAAAATGGTAGTAAGTTTAGGATTTTGTCTTAAGTTAGTTCTGTGAATCGGGCCCTTAATGTCTTTGGTTGCTTGTAGGTAGGGTGTAAAGAAGGGACGAGCTTTAAGTAGAATTCTGATACATTTTTTTGTGCAGAGTTTTATATAGCGCGAACTTGACCCGAATCCAATCAGGTATCAGAGCGCCTTACATAGCACCAGTTACGTAACATGAGGACACACATTCATTTTTGTAAATTTTTTTTGTTAGGCACGGGGAGATTAAGTGACTTTCCCAGAATCACAATGGGCCCGATTCACAGAACTAACTTAAGACAAAATCCTAAACTTACTACCATTTTGGTATTCACAGAAGGCACTTACTCATTTTGGTATTCACAGAAGGCACTTACTCATTTCGGTATTCACAGAAGTTAGGAGTCCTAACTTTAGGACTCCTAAATGCCTTCTGTGAATACCGAAAGTCTTAAAATTAGGATTTTTCTCAGTTTAGTAGTAGTATAGTTAGGACTCCTAACTTTAGGACTCCTAAATGCCTTCTGTGAATACCGAAATTCTTAAAATTAGGATTTTTCTCAATTTAGTAGTCCTAAATTTAGGACTCCTAACTTTAGGACTCCTAAATGCCTTCTGTGACTACCGAAAGCCTTAAAATTAGGATTTTTCTCAGTTTAGTAGTAGTATAGTTAGGACTCCTAACTTTAGGACTCCTAAATGCCTTCTGTGAATACCGAAATTCTTAAAATTAGGATTTTTCTCAATTTAGTAGTCCTAAATTTAGGACTCCTAACTTTAGGACTCCTAAATGCCTTCTGTGACTACCGAAAGCCTTAAAATTAGGATTTTTCTCAGTTTTGTAGTAGTATAGTTAGGACTCCTAACTTTAGGACTCCTAAATGCCTTCTGTGAATACCGAAAGTCTTAAAATTAGGATTTTTCTCAATTTAGTAGTCCTAAATCTAAATTTAGGACTACTAAATTGAGAAAAATCCTAATTTTAAGACTTTCGGTATTCACAGAAGGCATTTAGGAGTCCTAAAGTTAGGAGTCCTAACTATACTACTACTAAACTGCGAAAAATCCTAATTTTAAGACTTTCGGTATTCACAGAAGGCATTTAGGAGTCCTAAAGTTAGGACTCCTAACTTCTGTGAATACCGAAATGAGTAAGTGCCTTCTGTGAATACCAAAATGAGTAAGTGCCTTTTGTGAATACAAAAATGGTAGTAAGTTTAGGATTTTGTCTTAAGTTAGTTCTGTGAATCGGGCCCAGGATGTTTAGCGTCGTTACCGAGACTCGAACCCAGTTCCCCCAGGTCCGAGGTCGGGCGCCCTAACCGTTAGGCCAACTCCTCTTAAACTGAAAGGCTCTGTAGTAAAAAAGAAGGTCGGAGCTGGCAATACCTGTGTAATGTTTTCCATGCATTCCTCACTCCTTTCGAGGCCCATATTTTTAGTTTTTATTTTGAGTTTTTATAGAGCACGAACCTGACCCTTTAGGGTATCAGAGCGCTTTACAGGAATCAGCAGTAACAAACATCAGACTTGGCGGGCGGGGGGCTGGATACATAAGGGATAAAAGGACAAGCAGTTACATTTACATTTTACGAGAAACGAAGGTCCCTGGGTCCATGGAGGGGAGCCTGGACGTTCCGGGTGGATAGTGTCAGGGTACTCCAGGGGGATGCCTTAGACGGAAGTAGAGCAAGGTCTCTGGAAGAATAGAAGGCAAAAAAAATTAAGCGAGGAATTTGCTCATTAGGAAGGTTTTGGCATCCTTTTTGAAGCGAGTCAGAGAAGGGATTCTTCTAATGGCGGGCGGGAGTGAGTTCCATATTCTTGGTGCGGCCCCCGAGAAGGCCCGATTGTAAGTTTTCTTTTTCCAAAAGCGTACAGGTTGGAGCAAGAGGTCTCTGGTGGATCGGGAGTTTCTGGTTCCTCCGGATATCACGAATTTCTGGGCAAGATATGCAGGGAAGGTTGAGTATAATGCCTTGTGCGTGATACATACCAATTTGGGATGGATTCTGGCCTGTAGAGGAAGCCAGTTCAGAGCTTTCAGATGTGGTGAAATATGGTCGAATTTCCTTGAGCCTGTTAGTAGGCGGCCGTGTTGAGGCAGGCTTTTAAAGGTGTCAGGGAGATCTTGGGTAGACCAGAGCAGCCATATTCGAGTCTAGAGATGACTAGTAACTGGAATGCCATTTTTAGGTCAGGACTGTCAAGGAAGGGTTACAGTTTCCCTAGGTAGCTCATGTGGAATCTGGTTGATTTGGCCATCGAATTGATGTGGTCTTGAATGCTCAGTTTACAGTCCAGAGTTATTCCAAGTGATTTGGCCGAGTCCACGATGGTCGGAGGGCAGTCTAAGGCTGTGATGGTCTTAATCCGTACCTGAAGCTCGGGTTGGTTTTGCGTGGGAAAATTAGTAGAAATTCTGTCTTCTTAGCGTTGAGTTTGAGTTGGTTGGAGAAGAGCCATTGGACAGTCAGTTTCAAGGCTTCATTCAGGGAAAGAATCTCCTCGAGGGAGGAGATTTTGATGTAGCTCTGGGTGTCGTCAGCGTACATATGGTAGGAGATATTTGCGGTGTGCAGTACTTCGGCAAGCGATTCGAGGTAAAGGTTGAAAAGGATGGGGGACAGGGTTGAACCTTAGGGGACTCCAACCATAACGAGACAGGGAGCAGACAGGTTGCCGTTAATTAGGAATCTCTGAGACCGGTTATGGAGGAAGGGTCTAAACCAATCCAGAACAGGGCCATCCATTCCCATTCTGAGTTTAAGACGTTCGATTAATTTTTCATGGATTACTGTGTCGAAGGCCGAGGATAGATCTAGGAGGATTAGGAGACAGGTTTTGCCTTGGTAAAGGGTTTGGAGGGCATCATCCACGATGTGGAGAATGGTGGTTTCCGTGCTGTGCCCAGGCCTGAAACCGGATTGGAGGTCATCTAGTAGGTGGAAGTTGGTGATGTGTTGGCTCAGCTGTTGTTGCACACACTTCTCCAGAACTTTAGCTAAGAGTGGGATGTTAGAAATAGGTCTAAAGTTGTCAGGGGAGGCAGGGTCAAGCGCCGTTTTTTTTAGGATGGTAGGACTTGGCCGGATTTCAGAGTGTCTGGTATCGATCCCTGAATTAGGGAGGCGTTAATTATTGCAGTACAGCTAGGGATGATGGATTGGGTGGCGGCAGCTAGGCAGTTAGGGGGGAGTGGGTCATTAAAGTGGTTGTTCGGTTTTAAGGTGGATAGGATTTTTGAGATGGAGTGTTCGTCACAGATTTCGAAGTTGGTCCTGTGCGCTTGGTTTTTGGGAGATACCTGTGGAGGCGGCAAGGAGGGAGGAGGCAGATCTGGAAGGGGTTGAGAGTAGGTAATGGATCTCAGCTCATTACCTAAGGCTGTGATTTTGTCAGAGAAAAATGAGGAGAATTCCTCAGGTGATATTAGTGACTTGGGGTTTTCTTTCGCTGTTTTGGCCAGTTTGTTGGATTGGTGTTTGACCAATTCGAAGAGTTTGCGGGGTCTGTTCTTGGCGTTCCCCAGCTCAGAACTGAAGAATTATTTTTTTGCATTAAGAATGTTCCTGTTGTAGGCATTTCCGGCCTGGCGTAGAAGTTTTAAATGTGCGGCTGAGGGGTGCTGTGTCCAGATTCTTTCTGACTGCTGGAGGGATTTCCTCTCGCTGTTGAGAGATCCATTGAACCAGGGGTTTCTGTCTTTGATTTGGGTTCTTTTTTAATTTTAGCGGTGCAAGGTCATCAAAAATGTTAGTTATAGTCGCAGAGTAATGATCGTTGAGGTCACTGGCCGTTGTGATATGGGGGGAAGGTCAGACTTGCAACGAGCTGCCAATTCCCTTGGATCAAGGTTCTTGGTGTCTCTAACCCAGCATTTAAGGATCACCTGTTGCGGTGCCCTAGTCTTGTAGGTGCCGGGTAATAGGAAGGTGATAGCGCGGTGATCCGACCAGTCACAAGGGTCTATAGCGACAAGCTTGACTGTAGATTCCTTAGTGATGATTAGGGAGGGACTAGGAGGTCCAGGCATCGAGATGAGGATTCGTTGAGCCACCAGTCGGTCAGGATTGCTAAGTCAAGGTTTTTGCTCAGTAAGAGGTCTGCGATATCGGCAGCATGCTAAACTGCTGACCGGCACTTAATTAGGAGGCCAGACAGCGGAGGGTCGGAGGGAGTGTCGTGCGAAGGGGCGGACACGGGTACTGGCGCTAGGTTGCTGGCAACCACACTTCTGTTGCGGAGGATAGCCGATCTGTTGGCTTTGATTATGACATTCGCGTGTAGTGGACTGTAGGTTACTGGGGCAGAGTTGTGGGAAAGGAGGGTGGCTAGAGTTTCCTCTTCAGTAAGGTCTAGCAGACTGTGGGTGACAAGGGTAGAGTTGTAGGAGAGGAGGAGAGTGAGAATTTCCTCCTCCGAAAGGTGGCATGGTTGCTTGCGAGGGCGAAGGTGTCTCAAGGATAGCGGTAGTAGTGAGTGGGGGGCTCTGTGATAGGGAGGGGGTGTTCCACGGAGGCTTGAACTTAGAGAAGGAGCGTTCAGTGAGGTGAAGGAGGTTCTTTAGATCCAGAATGGATTTATGGATGCTCTCCGTTAATTTGGCTGCTCGGTAGTGCATAGTTTCGATATCAATAAAAGAGGGAGGTGCTTGAGGGCAGGGAGACAGTGGATTGGGAGCAGTTCTATTGGCATGCGTTGGGGGTAGGGTAGAGGGGCTGGGTCGACTTGTGTCGTAGGCCAATGGGAAAGTTTCAGTCTCAAGCTGGTGGGGAGGAGATCAATGGTCTGGGAACGGTTCTGTTGGTAGGCGTAGGTAGCGTGATAGAGGGGTTAGGTTGATCTGAGTTGTGAGGCCTTAGGGGGGTGGTTTGTGGGTGGCTGGGCACACTCGGTAGGGAGTCGTCGGGGCAGGTGTTTGTTACCCTGCAGGTGTCATGCACATGGTTTTTTAGGTGTGTAAAGAGTTCTGCGAACTTATTTATGTTATTGGTTGTAGCTTGGATCAAGACAAAGCCGTTTTTGTAGCGGTTTATGGTGAGGTCAGCTCGCAAGATTGTGGAAGGCACTATCGTGAGCTTGGTCCCATAAGGCATGTTCCTGGTTCCGTGTACATTGAGGAGGTGCGCGATGGTTTTGCGCCATGAGGATGTTCTTCTACAGTAGAAAATAAGGTCATTAATGACTGTGCCCTTGTCAGCGCTGTGACGTAGATCAGAGATTAAGGTCTCAGGGTGGGTTTTCAGGGTGGAGTGCTTGAGAGATTTCGCGGCGGTTTTGGAGAGGTTGGGAGAATACACAATAGTGCAGTAGTTTTCCCCAGTGTCGATCAGGCCAGGTCCTGCCATTCTGGCTAGGGTAAGGCAGTGTGGGGTCGTAAATCAGTCACTAAACAGCCGGAAGGGTGAATCTCCCCCTCCCAGTACGTTGGGGAACTGTGGTATCGGGATTGGTCATTTAAAGCCAAAAGGGTGAGTCTCCACCACGCGGAACGTTGTCGAGTACAAGGACTGCAGCGCAGTCCGGAAGGCCGGGCCAGCCTTAGCACCTCAGGCCCAGGGCAACGCCAGGACAGGCCAGGACCCAGAAAGGAGATGGCGTGCACCGGACCCAATGATAGTGCCAAGGCCACTCTCAGGGCAGCGCAGCAAGGCACTAGGGGATTCCTTCGGAGTATGTCTTCTCAATCATCAGAGTGGAACCTCATCATATTCGTTCACTGGTAGGATTCATTGATTTTTGATTAAGTGTAGCATTAGCTTAGATCGTTTCTTTGATATCCCTTCTTGATTGGAGTTACCTTTATGTTTGTTGAATGAGGAAAAGAGGGGGTTATATGAGTTCATGGGAGCTAATTAATTTAGGAAGCAGCAGTTCAAGATGGCTGCTCTGTTTACTTCATAGACCTGCCCCTGTGACGAAGTCCTCTTTCGCTTTCAGTTGGGTGGTCTTTAGGGGGTGTAGTCCTGTTTCTCTGTTTAATGCAGCAAAGTGAAAATGTCTCCGATGAGTATTTGAGAGGCGCTGTTTACACTAATCATCAGCAGGTAAGCGTTTTGAGGAAGAAACAAAGAAACCATGTCCCCGCTAGAAACATGAACAAAACGTTAACAAGGCATTTAAAAAATGTTTACAGCGCCCATAACGCTCCTAAGTGCTGCACATCGAGGGCCAACAGATGGCGTCTGCAGCGGCTCCCACAGGAGAAGTTTGCGGCGAGTATCTCACAATTATCACCAGTGCTGCCATTTTGTGAGATGTGTGTAGGTGGCTAAAGAACTTACTCCCGCCTACATGAGAGCTATCATGATATGGGATCCCCAGCGCTAGCATAATAGTCTCTGGCCAACGAAATACAATAAAAATAAAATATAGCAAAATAAAATAAACTTGCCAAGGTCACGTAATCCTTATTGTGCTGTGAGATCGTAGGCTTTCAATTTTAGTCAGTGGTCTTCACGTACGAGGCTCCGAGTTAGACTGCTCGCCAGTTTCCCTGAGCGTGCAGGAGGCCCTGATCGCTTAATTGAGGGGGGTGGGGCGGCTCCAAAACAGCTTGAAGCCTCAGGCTGTGTGCTCCGAAAGTAGTTCCCTCACTCCCGTCTGTCGGGGGATTTTAAATAATACAGGCGAGAAAAACATCAGACCGGGGTCCACTTCATTTTAAAGGAAGCTATGCTTCACGCAGAAGGTCTGGGAGGGAGGATCGGGGCTTCCGAAAAACACTGTGAGCGTGGTGAGAGTTGATTCTTGCTGGAGATCACGCTAACTAGGGGGCCGCCGCAGTGTTTCACCATCTTGCCCTGGTCACGGCCATGAGACGAGGAGTCACGGCGAGAGGCAGGGAGACAATGGTGCCAAATACCACGATTTCAGCTGTTGATCCGGGTCCTCTGCAGTGGAAAGCCACTGTAACCTCTCATCCAGCGTGGGACGGTCAGGTCGTCAGGTCGGCTGACTCTCTGTCTGTCTTCTGTCTGGCTCACAATTTGTCGAGGACCCGTGGGTGAAAAACGCTCACCGTGAATGCAGGATCGTTGATATCATCATCTTTCACGGTGCCTTCGGATGCATGGTCCGTGCTGCAGCCAGTCCAGAAGGCTCGTTGGTTATGGACCTCACCAAATCACTGAAGACATCTCAAATGACATAATCCAGAATACTGCTATTCAATTTACTCTGCAAAACAGTAAAGCTTCAGTTTCCTGTGAGTTTCTGCCTCATATATGTAAAGGCCGAACAAAGGATCCTTTACATCCTCCGTGGCAGTCTGCGCATCTAAATTGATTAATTTCGCCTTGGATCTTCTTTATCCACTTAGTCCCAAACTCCAGTGGGATAGCATTAAAAATAAAAGAAAACTTAGGCAAAATAGACATGTTTATGATATTTGATCTCCCAATGAACAAAAGTGGTAGGCCTCCCCAAGATTGTCAACAACTTTTTTGTTCCTTTCGCTCTTATGTCAAAATTTACTCGAGCAATCCCATCAATATTTTTCAAAATTTCAATCCCTAAGTATTTTATTCTATTGTTTGTGTTTGCTGTTGGTGATTGGGAGTTCCACCACTACAAAAAGGGGAACCCCTGTATGGATAAAGGTAGAGCAGCAGGGGATAAATCACAAATTAACACAAAAGTGTTAGATTGGGAGTTCCACACCATTATTTCTGTTTTCTGGTGGTTAACTTGATATCCGGAAATTTCGCCAAATTTATTTAATAAGTTTTTGATAGTGGGAAGGGAGGTACTCAGATCACTTATAAGTCCCATAAAATCATCGGCGTATAAAGCCACTTTTGTAACCCAACCGTTAAAGTTAAAAGGGATAATACCTTGTGATCTTCTTATCTGGCTAGCTAGAGGCTCTATGTATAAGTTAGAAAGGTGAGGAGACAGGGGACAACCTTGACCGCGCCTCTTTTAATTTGGATTTCCTTCGTAAGCTTGCCATTTATAAGAATTTTTGTCACGGGGCTGTATATATGTTTGTTATTGCATTTAGAAATTTGTCATCTAAACCGTAATGGAGTATTACTTTGCGCAAATTGGCCAATTTACTCGATCAAATGCCTTTGCAGCATCGAATGTGAGAACGGCAAAGGGGATGTTTTCTTGGGTGGCAATATCAATAGCTCCTATTAATTGATGAGTAAGGCCGGGCATTTTATGAACCCTTTTTGGTCTTCGTGGATTAAATATTTAGTAATACGCCCTAGTCTTGTTGCTAAGATTTGTGTCTAGATTTTGTAGTCGTTGTTTAAAAGAGAAATGGGTCTATATGACTTGCATTTCAAGGGGTCTTTTCCTAGTTTTAAAATTAGACTGATAGTGGCATCATTCCAGGTTTTTTGGAGGGGTGAGCCTTTGAAGAAAACCATGTTAAAGAATTCCACTAATTTGGGAGCTAGTGTTTCTTTTAGAACTTTATATAGCTCATTTAGCAGTGCGTCTGGATCTGCTGCCTTCCCTCTCTTCAGCTTCTTTAATGCATCCATCACTTCTTCCACAGTGATTTCTGCATCAAGCATATCACACTGTTCTTCTCCTAAACTTGGAACTTCAGTTTCTCTAAGGTAAGAATCAGGCAGGTTACTAGGTACCACTAAATCTTCGTCCTATGAATCTTGAAAGAAGTCCGTAAAGGCATTCTCGATCCCCTGATCCTCCACCACCTGTTCTCCCATTATATCTCCTTTTATTGCGCTGATGTTATTCCTGTTGGAGTCAAATTTAATTTTCCATGCAAGGAATTTCCCGCAACCTTCCCCATATTCGTAGTTTGAGGAATAACTAGCTTCCCACTTTTTTCTTACCCTCTCTTCCAATAAATTGGATACGTCACACTTCTTTCTATATATTTCTTCTTTTGCCTGTTCTTCTTCTAGACTGGAATTTGCGATTTCCAAGATATTCTGTTGATCTAAAATCTCTAGCTCGCTGAATATTGCGTCTAGTCTTCTTACTTCTTGTGGCCGCCAGGCCAATAAGGGCTCCCCTTATTACTGCCTTATATGCATCCCAAACTACTTGGATAGGAGTTTTATTATTGATGTTGTTTTTAAAATATTTAAAATATTCCTTGGTCGTGATCTTTAAACTATCTATGACCTGTTCTCTCAAGAGCAATGTACAGTCTAAGGTCCATCTATTCGTCCAGTGGGAAGGGCTGTGATTTATCTCTAAGTGGACTAGAGAATGGTCGGATAAGTGGGCGGGTATATGTTCTACCATATTAATGTTGTTACCTATTGTTTTTTCTATCAGGAAAAAATCAATTCTTGATGCGTGACCATACTTTTGATTTTTGTATGTGAATTCATTGCTTTGATTGCCTTTAGCTTTCCACACATCCACTAGTCCTAAAACCTCCTTAAATCTACCCAACCATTCTCTCATTTTTGGAAGATTTAATGCTTTTCCTGCTGGGTATCTATCATTCTTGGGGTCTAATAACAAATTAAAATCCCCTCCCAGAATGATTGGGGCAGAAGCTTCTATTAGTTGGGCATATAAGGCTTGAAGCGGCTCTGGATCGTCCATGTTTGGGCCGTAATACCCCGCTATAGTATATTGGTTTCCCTCTAGTTTTATTTTGGCGACTGCCCATCTTCCCTTTGCGTCAGTATGTTCTTCTAAAATTAACGCTTTTGAAATTTTTTTAAAAATGATTGCTACCCTCTTGACACAACAAGCTTGGTTTGTGCAGATGTAACTATCAACCCACTTTTGGTTTTTCATAATATCCTTCCATTCTGATTTTAGAAGGTGGGTTTCCTGCAAGATTATAACATCACACTTTATTATTTTTAGATATTCAGAAATGTTCTGACGTCTCTTCTTAACCCTGAGGCTGTTCACATTCCAGGATATAACAATTATTTTTTTATTACCCAACCTTTTGGCCATTCATGTTTTTATTTGTTCTTTCACAATATTCTCTTGATTAATCAGGAACTTGTCTGAGCTCAAGTTTTGCACATTAGACCATTTTGTTTGTGTTTTTTTCCCTAAAGCTCCCCACCTAAAAAAAAAAAAAGTGCACTTACTTAACAAACCCCCCCCCTCCCCTGGTTAACCTTCCCTGCTGTCATTGGACAAAGCTGGTTTGTCCTATTCAAGCGCTGTCGTCACGAGGCTATAGTTTTACCCTGAGACTGACTTCCTATTGTTGTTCCATTAGGTTGACCACTTCTCTTGGTTCTTTAATATTGGGCGTCTGGTTCTTCCACATAATCCTTAGTTGAACTGGTAATTTCGTTTGTACTGTTGCCCCCAGAGATCTGAGCTCTTGCATGTGATTTCCCAGCTCCCACTGTCTATTTTGTGTGGCTCTTGACAGGTCGGAACGGATTTTAAAGTTGTAGTCTCCTTCTGTGAAAGTGCCCACTTTTAGAGCGTCACTCAGGATCCTTTCTTTTAAGATGTAGGTTTTAAAGTTCACTAGAATTTTCCTAGCACTTTTTCTCAATGTACCTAGCCTGAAAGGGTCTCTGTGCACTCTCTGGATGTCTTCCTCCAGTATTTTGTCATCCATCCCAGGTTTATGATCTCTCAATAAGTTTGTATTTAACAGCAAGAGAGAAAGGGAGGGATAGTCACTCTTATTCCCCCTGGTAAATATACTAGAAACCAACAAAAGAGTGACAGAGAAATTCCGGAGAAAAGAGGTACTCAGGAATAAAACAGCACAAGGAAAAACCTCTTCTTTTAAAAGAACCCTCACTCACCAACCTAGTTGGTGACATGCTACATCATCGGGTTCCCACCAGGGAGACCGAATGCCTCCCTGGTGTGCTTCGACGCCTGAATTACAGTGGAGCAAGATTTTTTGTGCAAGGGTGTGAGTGCAAAGGGTGGTGCAGAATTGGCTGGTTTTATCCAAAATTGATTTTAATGGTGGAAAACCAGCATGGGCCTCACCAAGGTTGAAGTTGCAACCTTTGGATAGGTAAGTTATTTTTCCCTTTTTCAGCCCTAAGCATATCCTTAGCTCGTTGCGGAGGTCATTTTTCACCTTGTTAATGCCTCATTTGAAACGGAGCTCACAACTGGACCTCCTAGTCGGCTGCCATGTTCTCCACCGTCCAACCGAAAAAACGATATCTGCAACTGTTGTGACAGAGTAACTTATCCGCCGAGATCTAAACCAGGCCCTTCGTCTACGCAAGTACAATTTCTTCTGGGCTTCAGCCTAATGATCAAATGTCTTAAGACAAACATCTCTCTTGGCTGCACAGTTTTTCATCCTCTGTAGTTGGAACAAACCTAATATAAAGGCTTTTAAATAGTCACTTCAGGATATTCACAGGTGGAGTGACTTAGGCATAAAAGGAAGAGCACTGCCAAAGAGGTGCAAAGTATGGAATCATGCACGGGCCTTGAAGGAGAAATCCCTGGTAAAGACCACTGATGTTAGTTATTTTGAATACCGGATGAGATGGACCTCCTAGAGATGTAAAAGATCATGATAAGTTTGGTTATTCTTTCCTTAATGACTATCTTTCAACACAGACTTTATTAAGACTGCTCCATCCCTCCTACTTCAATGTGCTATGATTTAAACCTGCGTGCACGGAGGGCGGGTTTCGCAGGTATCTGGGTCTTAAGCTTTGCAGTGGTCGGCCCATTGATTTACGCATACATCAAAACCATCTTGATTTAGTTCAAATGGTGCTAATCTGTTTACTTCTCACTGCTTCTTTTAAGTTGTCCCTAAGTGCATGTCGGCGTCAGCTGTCTCTAAACTATAGGTTCACTCTCTAAATAACAGATAATTAAATAAAATTCAAGTCTCCATCCAAGACCCAGCGATGTTGTCTTTACCTGAGACAAACAGGCAGACAACTTGGCATTTCCCACCACACTTTCGGGTTCCAGGGTCAAGATAACATCTAGGAAGATGCTCAGAGATTACTGCTTTCTACGGAAGCTGGGGGGGATTTGGCCAAGCAGGGTGTTTTCATCGCATGATTACCTTTAAAGACAAAGAAGAGGCAGCTGTTCTTCAGCCACGGTGCTGCAATTGGTGACACTTCATTTAGTCCCCCACCACAGTTAAGCAGGCTCATAAGTACTCACAACTGTTGCGAATGCCAGATTTGAAAATAAATCTATGTTTCCTTGCCATGCAGCGCTATGATGACCTTGTGTTGGTGCAGCAGATGTCGCGTGTCAACTAGAATTTTTTGAAATAGGACTAGTGGCTTGGATACCCCATTGGGGACCTCACAAGTTTAAGCGCCAAAGGCTTGGTGGGAGCTCTTTTGTTCGTAAAGCTGGTCTGGCCTGGAATGGGCTTCCTTTGGCACTCCTGGACATTCAGGACCCATTATTGTTTAGAAAAAAGCTTAAAACTTTGCGTTTTAAGCTTCTGAGGTGTGTGTAGCTCACTTTTTTTACTGGAGTAGCGCCGGGACACTTTGAGTAGCCGAGCGCTTTATAAGTTTAATATAACATAGCATAACAAGTGAAAAGTACACAACTGGAGATATAAGTCCCGTTTCAAAGGATGCCTACCTGTAATTTGTGGAGCCAACCCGGGGAGCAAACAACATGACTACCGCCATGTAGGCTACTAACAGCTAGGAGGCCAAGGAAGATCAAGCTATGTGATTTATTTCCTAAATCCAGTCTGAAATCGGATTGCAGGGCTGAGAATCAAGAATTATGATCACAAATAGTTTGTAGCTAGTCCACGTTCACTATTTATATTGCTTTAGATAGTACCTGAAGCCATTAGGGGCATATTATCAAGCACAGCGTTAAAATTATCGCCACTTTAGCGGCAAAAAACTGCGGCTAAAGCGGCGGTAATGGGCTTGATAATATGCCTGTGAGAATTCCAATAGAAGCCCATGTTGACACCAGAACATGGGCTTTTATTGGAATTCTCTGCGGCATATTATCAAGCCCATTATCGCCGCTTTAGCGTCAGTTTTCTGCCGCCAAAGCGGCGATAATTTTAACGCAGTTTCTTGATAATATGCCCCTTAGTTCTTTGCTTCGTTTCTCTACTAGGCCCATAAAACATGACCCATACCGCAGCAAAGTGAAATTCCTCCAGACAAGATGAATTCATGAGGTCCTACAATAATGAAGCAAAGATAACTTTTCTACAAATATACCGAGGTGGATATTTAGTAGAGCCAACTGAACAGCGCTGTCTCAACTAGAACATTACTGTGTGGTAGATACTAAATCCTTGAGAAAAATGGGGCAGGTAGGATCTTCTTCTTCCAACGGCAAGACGCCTACGGGTATTTGAGTGCTTCATCAGCTCATTTCATTCATTCATTCATCTGCTCATTCCTGAGGTGCAAGGCTGGGACAGGAGCATTACAGGAAACCTCAGGAGGTGGGACAGTTAGGGTGACCAACTGGCATTGGTGCAAATTCAGGACGGTGAGTGTAAAAATTCAGGACAAAGGGTCAAAATTCAGGACACAAATTCAGGACAGGAGGTCAAAATTCAGGACAAAACTTCAGGACAATAGGTAAGTTTTACAGACACAGAGGAGGTCGCGCAATACTATATAAGTAAGCCCAGCCATACAGTGCTTAGTTTGTAAAATATGAAGTCCAGGTGCTCAAATGTTTGTAGGAGGCCACATCCACTTTCCCTGGCTCCACTCACTTCCTTCACTGACTCCACCCACTTACTCTAGGAGCATTATCAACTCTGCGGGGGTCCTCGCTGCTGGATGGCCACCTGCCAGCCGGGCAGTAAGTTAGCCACAGAAACCAACTGGCTCTCCTCGCCAAGCTGTGATCCAATGACCTGGACGAGGGTGGCATGAAACCAGTACATGAAACCAATGGGCCACCAAGTGTTTATGTAAGTTCCCTCAATTCAGCCCTCTAGTGCTGGTCACGCACATAAGTCCCTAGCCCAAACCATCCACTGGTCACGCACATACAGTCCCTCGCCCGAACCATCCACTGATGGTCACACACATAAAGTCCCTTGCCCGAACCAGCTACTGATGGACACGCACATACAGTCCCTTGCCCGAACCATCTACTGATGGTCACGCACACAGTCCCTCGCCCGAACTGTCCACTGATGGTCACGCACATACAGTCCCTAGCCCAAACCATCCAGTGCTGGTCACGCACATACAGTCCCTAGACCGAACCATCCACTGATGTTCACGCACATAGTGTCCCTCACCCAAACCATCCAGTGCTGGTCATGCACATACAGTCCCTCACCTATATATTCAGTGATGGTCATACATGGCAGTCCCTTGCCTAAGGCATCAAGAGATGGTCACTCATGGCAGTCCCTCATCCGAGCCTTCCAGTGTTGGTCACATGTGGCAGTCTCTCACCTGATCCATCAAGCGATGGTTACTCATGTGCTGGTCACTCATGACAGTCCCTCACTTCAAGCATCAAGTGATGGTCATTCATGTGATGGTCACTCATGGCAGTCTCACCCCCGAGGCACCAAGTAATGGTCACCTATGGCATTCCCTGAGACATCAAGTGATGGTCATTCATGGCGGTCCCTCGCCTGAGACATCAAGTGATGGTCATTCATGGAAGTCCCTCACCTGAGGCATCAAGTAATGGGCACTCATGGCAGTCCCTCACTTGAGACATCAAGTGATGGTCATTCATGGCAGTCCCTCGCCTGAGGCATCAAGTGATGGTCCCTCATGGCAGTTCCTCACCTGAGACATCAAGTGATGGTCATTCATGGTAGTCCCTGAGGCATTGAGTGATGATCACTCATGGCAGTCCCTTCCCTGAGGCACTGAGTGACAGTCACATGCACGACAGTCTTTAGTCTGAACCTATATTAACAACGTGGCCAAACTGCAGCAGTATATATGTAGCATTGATGCAGATGCGCCGAGTGTATTATGCTATTTATTTCCACTGTGAAATGTGGAGAGGGGCCATCAATAAAGAAGGGCAAAGCCTCAAGTGACTCCTGATGTCCTTATCCGCTCTCAGCAAAGATGCCACCAAGTACCATTGATAACTGGAATAATACTTGTTAGTTACAGCGCTTAGAAGCATGAGACGTTCTTTAAGGAGCTTATTTACTTCATATGATAAGAAGTTAGAGGGCACAGTACTCTTCGTGGGTCAACAAGTCATGCTGTTTTATTATTAATAAAGTTATGTTTACAGCTCCATACCACCCTTCAGCCCCTTTCTACGATCTGTAAATGTAAATGTATGCGTCTTGTAAAGCGCACTGCTGCCCTGAGGCGTCGTGGCGCTGTAGACCGCTGTGGAACCCGTCCTGGCTATCCCTGTGAGATGGTCCCTCCTGGGTATCTCCAAGGTGAAACCAGGCATCCCCGGCGAATGTGGGGGGCCGTTGTGGAGATGAGGCAAGCTAATACCCAGAGTTGCCGAGTGTGATCCCTGGTTAGAGTAGGCACCGAGGCGAGAATTATCGAGTCTGCTGGCCCTGGTCCACAACCCTGCCGCATCGGGAATTGAACCCTGGTCCCGGGTCGTCTTCTTCTTCCGGGTCTGCTGCTTCTAACCAGCGAGCCACACCACTCCACTGTACACAACAGGTGTTAATATTTACCAGGTCATAGGGTCTCAATTACTCACCATGGAGGATTGAAGGCTGAGTGGCCCTTCCAGGATTCAAATTTGTGACTTAAACAAAAGCCCACAACCCCATTCCTCTTAAGAGGAGGATGCCATACGAAAACACAATTTATACACAAGACAAATAGACCAGTTCTACAACTAAAGGAAAAGAAAACACATTATGCAGCAAATGACCAAAAAAAACATTTCACAACACTAGAAGGAAAAACACCTGATGAAACTAAATTCCCAGTTCGCTCACAGAAAACGGAAGCCCCAAAAAGCTGTGAAATACTATTTCCGATAAAGGAATTATTTTCCAGCTGTAGTATAGTCGGCCCCCAGAACACCACTAAACTGTGCAATCACCCATGCCTCAAGGTGCAACTCGGCACCCTTCAAGAACACGCAACATCCACCCCCTTAGAATGTGCCAGCATAGTAAGGCGGCGTCCTATCAGGAGGCAACCGCAAGGCCTTGTTAAACTCCACATGATGTACCGTAAATAGGCATGACCCCACGTCACATGTGAAGTGTACATAACACAGAGAGCATCTCATGGCTCCTTACTCAACCACCCCCCCCCCCACCTACAACATAACGATATCAGGTACCACTGACCGGACGTCTCAACCGCCACAAGAGCACAGCAGAATCACATCCATCCTTACAAAAACCTCCACAAGAGCGCAGCAGGGTATCCCCTTTGTTCATGTTTTTTTTTTAATTACGTTCACCACCACTGCCTCCTGAAAATAATTTATAGCCCCGGCCCTGACAATGAAGTGCCGGTGCTGAGCACCGGAAAGCAGCGGCACAAATTAAGCACTGCAGCCATATCCAAACATATTCAACCATTTGCAAACCTATCCATCATGTATCCTTCTGTCTATCATTTCACCCATCCATCCCTTCATCCATCCTTTCACTCATCCATCTATTATCCATCCATCCACCCTTCCACCCTATCCATCTGTACACTCATCCAGCCACTCTTCCACCCATCCATCGATTCACTCATCCATCCAGCCATTTACCCTTTCACCCATCCAGCCATCCTTTCACTTACTCATCCATCCACCCAGTCACTCCTCCTTCCACCCATCCACCCTTTCAGTCACCCATCCATCCTTCCTTTCTCTCTTCATCGACCCTTTCTCTTAGCCATCCTTCCTTCCATCCACCCACCAACCCATCCATCTACTCATCCACTCATGAATCCATCCATTGACCCTATCACTCATCCATCCTTTCTCTCATCCATCTATCCTTTCACTCATCTATTTATCCTTTTGTTCATCTACCCCCCTTTCACTCACTCATCCATCCTTACATCCACCCTTTTACTCATCTGTCCATCCATTCACCCTTGCACTTATCAATTTATCAATCCATCCATCATTTCACTCATCCATCCACCCACTCACTCACTCATCATCCACCTTTTCACTCATCCATCCACCCTTTTACCCATCCAGCTACCTTTCCACCCATACATCCAGCTATTTACCTTTTCTCTCATCCATCCTTCCACTCACTCATCAATCCAGCCATCCTCTCTCATGATCCATCTATTCAATCGTTCATTCATCCATTCACCCTTTCACTAATTCATCCAGCCATCCAGCCATCCCTTCACTTACTCACTCGCCCACCTTTTCATATTAATTTTGAGCTGAGCCTTTTTTGAGAAGAGGCCCATCAAGAAATTCACCCTCGCTGCAGGAGCTATTCCAGGGCTGGGACAGAAGCCACCCAGGATGGAGACAGGATCCACCACGGGGGGGGGGGGGGGCAGGAGCTATAACAGGTCGGGGGGCAGGAGCCACCACATGGGGGGACAGGAGCCATCGCTGGGGGGGGGCAGGAGCCATCACAGGAGGGGGGACAGGATCCACCAGGGTGGGCACAGGGGTGGGCATGCAGTATTCTAGTATCATCTTGGTCTCTTCCAGGGAGAGGTAGGGCTCCTCACCCCCTCCTGGACAAGACAACGAGAAGACAGACTCTATTTCCAAAATGTTAGTTTTGCCATCCCTCACTGTGATGTACAGTACTTAAAGGAGATACTCCAATAGAACTGATTTAACTGATTGTCCTTCATACTTTGTTAATCAGAGTGGGTGCGATTGTGCCATTTCTTTATTTGATTACATTATAGACTGCATGTTTGAAGAACCGAGGTTTGCTTACAATTTAGTGGCAGTAATTAAGCTCTGTGAAGAGAACCACGTGCTGCCTGCCTGGTGTAATCAGGGCCGGTTCTAGGGTGTTTGGGGCCCTGGGCAGAAAGGGAATGTGTGAGGCCCCTCTAAATTACAGAGACATGACGCATTCAGGGCTGTTTGCATCTGAATAGATGCCCCTGCGCCTGAAGCTGCAGCCCCTCCCTCTCAGTCACCTTCAAGCACCTCTTAACAGCTCATCAAAGGTTGAAGGTGTGAGGGTTGCCATCCCGCTGGGCCTCTCCAGTGCTGCTGGGTATCTGAGCTTTGGTACTGCATCGGAGTCAAGAAGGGAGGTGGGTGGAAGCTGTGCCGGCTTTAGGGTGTTGCGACCGGTGCCCGGTTAAAATTGCGGACAAATAGCGTCCCTTAAAGAATCCTTCATGGATAACGGGCAGACGGCTGAAATTACGGACTGTCAGTGAAATTTACGGACGGTTGGTCACCATAACCCTGACGTCATCGTCGCTCCTGGAGTTCAGAGCTGAACATAACTGCACGGACACTCATTCCACTTTGCTTTTTGCAGAAACCGTGGGCTGCGCCTAAGAATGCATTGAACAAATATAACCCCCCCAAGCTCCATCGCCTTAACATTAAATGTTGTGTAACAGCTGACACTGGACTTTTGCAACCATTGCCAACGCGAAAGTCCATTTTTATAGCTCTTCGTGACGGCATTTAGGGGATTTCTTATTGCTCCCAATTTTCGGCTGATAATGGGAAGTTGGACACAGGGAGATTCAATGATTTGGTTATGGCCACACATGTGGTCAAGTGTAAGTGTCGAAGCTGTATTTCAGCCACTCTTCCCTTGATTCCACAGAACCAGTTCGAATTTCCTTCCTGAAGGTGTTAGGTCATACGCTGTGTATTTACCGAACTCTTCACTACAGTGTCATTTCCCTTGAATAAGAATAATGAAGTTTGGTGACGCATTTCCTGTATGCTGATGGACAGACTTGAAATAAATCACAGCTGAGTCGCCAGTTACCTGGAAATGCATGACCTGTAGTTCAAGTTTAGGTAATTACCTATTGCACACCATTTTTCTGCACACAGGAGAATAAATAATGTTATTGTAATTTGTGAACTAAATGGAATAGCTACATATGCAAGTCGCCTGGCCGGTGCCTAATCAATAAATCAATCAATCATAGCACTTGTAAAGCGCACTACTTACCCGTGAGGGTCTCATGGCGCTGGGAAGGGGGAGGCGGGGGATGATGCTACTGCTCAAAAAGCCAGGTCTTGAGGAGTCTTCTGAAGGTCAGTAGGTCTTGGGTCTGCCGTAGGTGGATGGGGAGGGTGTTCCAGGTCTTAGCGCAAGGTGTGAGAATGATCTGTCGCCGGAGGTCGCTCTTTGGATGCGGGGGACTGTGGCGAGGGCAAGGTCGGTGGAGCGGAGCTGGCGGGTGGGGGTGTAGAAGCTGTGTCGTCTGTTGAGGTACGCTGGTCCGGTGTTGTGGAGTGCCTTGTGTGCGTGGGTGAGGAGCTTGAAGGTTATCCTCTTGTTGACGGGGAGCCAGTGCAGGTCTCTCAGGTGGGGTGTGATGTGGCTGCTGTGAGGGATATCGAGGATCAGGCGTGCAGAGGCATTCTGGATGCATTGAAGTCGTTTAAGGAGTTTGGCCAAGGCTCCTGCGTAGAGGGCGTTTCCGTAGTCCAACCTGCTGCTAACGAGGGCCTGGGTGACCGTTCTTCTCGTTTGGGTGGGGATCCACTTGTAGCTCTTGTGGAGCATGCAGAGGGTGTTGAAGCAGGAGGAGGAGACGGCGTTGACCTGCTTTGCCATGGAGAGGGTGGAGTCGAGGATGACCCCTATGTTGCGTGCATGGTCAGTGGGTGTTGGAGCTGTTCCCAGTGCGGTCGGCCACCAGGAGTCGTCCCTGTCTGAGGGGGTGGATCCGAGGATGAGGACCTCCATCTTGTCCGAGTTCAGCTTCAGTCGGCTGTTCTTCATCCACTAGGCGACTGCTTTCATTCCTTCGTGGAGGTTGGTTTTGGCGGTGTGGGGGTCCTTGGTGAGGGAGAGGATCAGCTGGGTGTCATCGGCGTATGAGATGATGTTGAGGTCGTGCAGTCGGGCGACGAGGATGAGCGGTGCCATGTAGAAGTTAAACAGCGCTGGGCTGAGGGATGAGCCCTGGGGTACGCCGCAGATGATCTCGGTGGCTTCGGAGCGGAAGGGGGGGAGGTGGGCGCTCTGTGTTCTGCCGGAGAGGAAGAAGGTGGTCCAGTTCAGGGCCCTCTCTTGGATCCCGGCGTCGTGGAGGCGTGTGCGTAGTGTGCATTGGCAGACTGTGTCGAAGGCGGCTGACAGGTCCAGGAGGATGAGGGCCGCGGTTTCTCCGTTGTCCAGCTGGGCCCTGATGTCATCGGTGGTGGCGATGAGGGCAGTTTCGGGGCTGTGGTTGCTGCAGAACCCGGACTGGGACGGGTCCAGGATGCTGTTCTCCTCGAGGTAGCGGGTCAGTTGTTTGTTGACGGTCTTCTCGATGACCTTCGCCGGGAACGGGAGCAGGGAGATGGGCCAGATGTTCTTGAGGTCCTTGGGGTCTGCCTTTGGTTTCTTGAGTAAGGCGTTGATCTCGGCGTGCTTCCAGCTCTCCGGGAAGGTTGCTGTCTCGAAGGAAATGTTGATGGCTTTCCGGAGATGGGGTGCGATGGCGGTGCTGGCTTTGTTGAAGATGTGGTGTGGGCATGGGGCTGACGGAGATCCGGAGTGGATGGTGTTCATGATTTTGATGGTGTCGTTGTCGTTTATGTTGGTCCAGGAGGGCAGGCGGTCGGTGCGGATGGTGGTCGTGGAGGCGGAGGTCTCAGTGGTTGTCGGGGTGGTCGTGGCGTTGAAGCTTTCGTGGATGTCTGCGATCGTGCGATGGAAGAAGGTGGCCAGCGAGTCGCACAGGTCTTGAGAAGATGGGATGTCATTGGAGCTGGGGTTGGAGAGTTCCTTCACGATGTTGAAGAGCTCTTTGCTGTTGTGTGCGTTGTTGTCTAGGCGGTCTTTGAAGGAGGCCCTTTTGGCGGATCTGATGAGGTGATGGTGTCTGCGGGTGGCATTCTTGTGGGCTGCGTAGCTGTCCGGTGTTCGTTCACAGTGCCAGTTCTTCTCTAGCTTTCGGCAGGTTTGCTTGGAAGCCTGGAGGTCTTCAGTGAATCAGCTGGCTTTCCTGCTGGTGTGGCTGTTGGAGGGTTTCTTGAACGGGGCGAGTGGCCCTTCCGGGATTCAAATTTGTGACTTAAACAAAAGCCCACAACCCCATTCCTCTTAAGAGGAGGATGCCATACGAAAACACAATTTATACACAAGACAAATAGACCAGTTCTACAACTCAAGAAAAAGAAAACACATTATGCAGCCAATGACCAAAAAAGCCATTTCACAACACTAGAAGGAAAAACACCCGGTGAAACTAAATTCCCAGTTCGCTCACAGAAAACGGAAGCCCCAAAAAGCTGTGAAATACTATTTCCGATAAAGGAATTATTTTCCAGCTGTAGTATAGTCGGCCCACAGAACACCACTAAACTGTGTAATCACCCATGCCTCAAGGTGCAACTCGGCACCCTTCAAGAACACGCAACATCCACCCCCTTAGAATGTGCCAGCATAGTAAGGCGGCGTCCTATCAGGAGGCAACCGCAAGGCCTTGTTAAACTCCACATGATGTACCGTAAATAGGCATGACCCCACGTCACATGTGAAGTGTACATAACACAGAGAGCATCTCATGGCTCCTTACTCAACCACACCCCCCCCCTACAACATAACGATATCAGGTACCACTGACCGGACTTCTCAACCGCCACAAGAGCACAGCAGAATCACATCCATCCTTACAAAAACCTCCACAAGAGCGCAGCAGGGTATCCCCTTTGTTCATGTTTTTTTTTAAATTACGTTCACCACCACTGCCTCCTGAAAATAATTTATAGCCCCGGCCCTGACAATGAAGTGCCGGTGCTGAGCACCGGAAAGCAGCGGCACAAATTAAGCACTGCAGCCATATCCAAACATATTCAACCATTTGCAAACCTATCCATCATGTATCCTTCCGTCTATCACTTCACCCATCCATCCCTTCATCCATCCTTTCACTCATCCATCCATTATCCATCCATCCACCCTTCCACCCTATCCATCTGTACACTCATCCAGCCACTCTTCCACCCATCCATCCATTCACTCATCCATCCAGCCATTTACCCTTTCACCCATCCAGCCATCCTTTCACTTACTCATCCATCCACCCAGTCACTCCTCCTTCCACCCATCCACCCTTTCAGTCACCCACCCATCCATCCTTCCTTTCTCTCTTCATCGACCCTTTCACTTAGCCATCCTTCCTTCCATCCACCCACCAACCCATCCATCTACTCATCCACTCATGAATCCATCCATTGACCCTATCACTCATCCATCCTTTCTCTCATCCATCTATCCTTTCACTCATCTATTTATCCTTTTGTTCATCTCCCCCCCTTTCACTCACTCATCCATCCTTACATCCGCCCTTTTACTCATCTGTCCATCCATTCACCCTTGCACTTATCAATTTATCAATCCATCCATCATTTCACTCATCCATCCATCCACCCACTCACTCACTCATCATCCACCTTTTCACTCATCCATCCACACTTTTACCCATCCAGCTACCTTTCCACCCATACATCCAGCAATTTACCTTTTCTCTCATCCATCCTTCCACTCACTCATCAATCCAGCCATCCTCTCTCATGATCCATCTATTCAATCGTTCATTCATCCATTCACCCTTTCACTAATTCATTCAGCCATCCAGCCATCCCTTCACTTACTCACTCGCCCACCTTTTCATATTAATTTTGAGCTGAGCCTTTTTTGAGAAGAGGCCCATCAAGAACTTCACCCTCGCTGCAGGAGCTATTCCAGGGCTGGGACAGAAGCCACCCAGGATGGAGACAGGATCCACCACGGGGGGGGGGGGGCAGGAGCTATAACAGGTGGGGGGGCAGGAGCCACCACATGGGGGGACAGGAGCCATCGCTGGGGGGGGGGCAGGAGCCATCACAGGAGGGGGGACAGGATCCACCAGGGTGGGCACAGGGGTGGACATGCAGTATTCTAGTATCATCTTGGTCTCTTCCAGGGAGGGGTAGGGCTCCTCACCCCCTCCTGGACAAGACAACGAGAAGACAGACTCTCTTTCCAAAATGTTAGTTTTGCCATGCCCCACTGTGCTGTACAGTACTTAAAGGAGATACTCCAATAGAACTGATTTAACTGATTGTCCTTCATACTTTGTTAATCAGAGTGGGTGCGATTGTGCCATTTCTTTATTTTATTACATTATAGACTGCATGTTTGAAGAACCGAGGTTTGCTTACAATTTAGTGGCAGTAATTAAGCTCTGTGAAGAGAACCACGTGCTGCCTGCCTGGTGTAATCAGGGCCGGTTCTAGGGTGTTTGGGGCCCTGGGCAGAAAGGGAATGTGTGAGGCCCCTCTAAATTACAGAGACATGACGCATTCAGGGCTGATTGCATCTCAATAGATGCCCCTGCGCCTGAAGCTGCAGCCCCTCCCTCTCAGTCACCTTCAAGCACCTCTTAACAGCTCATCAAAGGTTGAAGGTGTGAGGGTTGCCATCCCGCTGTGCCTCTCCAGTGCTGCTGGGTATCTGAGCTTTGGTACTGCATCGAAGTCAAGAAGGGAGGTGGGTGGAAGCTGTGCCGGCTTAGGGTGTTGCGACCGGTGCCCGGTTAAAATTACGGACAAATAGCATCCGTTAAAGCATCCTTCACGGACAACGGACAGACGGCCGAAATTACGGACTGTCCGTGAAATTTACTGACGGTTGGTCACCCTAGGGACAGTGAAGAATGGATCCAAAAATAACACATTTGAAAAAGGACGGCTAGTTGCAGTCGTAGCCAACTCTGGTCATATTTTGGCAATGTTAGAAAAATGAAGATGGCGTTAATGTCATGATACCAGATTTGAGATGGGATTGCTGTAGGAAGGGCCTGATATACACATTGTTTTTGTAGTCGCACAGCCTGCGATTCGGAAAATCATGCTTTGCATCAACACAAATGGAAGGATGTGGCGTAATGGCCAGAGCTGCCGACTTTAAAGCTGAGGAGCCAGGCTCGAACCTCGGCGTCCACTCAACATCCTGTGATCCTGGGCAAATCACTTAATCTCCCCGCGCCTAACAAAAATGAATGTGTCCTTGTGTAATGTAACTGGTGCTCATTTAAAGCACGCCAATACTTTTGAGTTGAGTTCGCACTATATAAAACTGCAGAAAAAAACAAAAAAACTAAGGACACGCTGTTTGCTGAAAATGTCTCTCTAACTTCTAATATGCTCTTTGCGCCTGATTTGGAGTTGGTGGGGGAGTGAATGAAAGTAGGGGGGTGGGTTAGTAAAAGGGGCAATCCCCTTCTGGTTCTGAGTTGCAATGCAATGTGCCGCTAGTTTGCAACAATCTGCAGACCTTTTTCAGCAGGCCGTAGCCATGTGCCTAGTGGAAGCTCTCTCTGTTGGACAGCTCCCAACTTGAGATTTGGGGCTGCCCTCATTGGGAAGCAGACAGCAGCCCAGGAAACCAGTGCATGCTCCCCTGAATGCCATTCGCATCATTTCTACTTCATTTTTTAAAACAGCCTCTGTCTCTTTAAGGGACATGGGCTGCTTAGGCATTCTGTGAATGCGGATGGAAGGCTGCTGTCCCTTGCAGGCCTCCATCCCTGGATTCGCATTATTCAGACCCCATAGATTCTTCCTGAACAGGCCATACTGAATATAAATCACACAGATACAATGGGTCAAGAATACAAGCCTTTGACTGCTCTTGCTGAATGATGGCAGTGAGGGAATAGGGAGATTTGTCAAAGAGGGCTTTCAGCAGCGTCATTATTTATACCACAAGCTAGACCGGCTCATTCCCGTGATGGAGTGCTCCACCGAAGTGTCATATTAATGGAAAGACGAACAGAAATCAATGTTTGGAGGAAGCCTTTTAATCTACTGCCCTAATGTGGACAGCAGGCCAGATCTGTCTTTATCATGGCTACTCAGACAAATCTATTCATCTCACACAGTAGAGGAGCGGTAGCCTCACCAGTGTGGAGGCAAGCAGGGCAGCATAGACATCTCTCAGAAAATAATGCAACGTCCAGGTGAATGAAGAAGAGCTGAGTGGGAGAAATAGTCAGAGATTCAACCACCGTCAGGGAAAACTCAATGTATGCAGCCCATCAGCCCCCTTTTCTGCATCTCACTACAGTTATATAAATATATATTTTTTTATTAATGTCAAGTTTGATTTTTTTTTTACTTATATGAAATGCATAATGTCTATCATGGTTATCAAAAAGCTATAAATTATTAAACCATGGTATACGGTAAATTGATTCTGCTTCCAAAATCATTTTCCCTAGAGTCCCATTGGACACCTGAAGACATGAATCCGTTTTCTTATTAAACCTTTTTTTTATATATATAAACTAGCATTTTTTCTCAAAGAACAGATCGAAGACACTGAAGTGTTTTACAATATTTACAAAGGAGCAAGTCAAAGTGCCTATTATTAATTCATTGGGCAATACTATTTCATTTTCCAATCGAATATATGGGGTGCTTTAGATCGAGGATTGCATTTTAACATCTACAAAGTGCGTTCTTGCCCCTGATGAGGCCTCAAAGTGCTATCTGGGGAGTTGAGTGAGCATCTGGCCTGTACGTTGTAATTTAGTGGTAGAGTGTGTGCTTCATGGTCTGGCTACCAAGATGCAACAGAGCATTTGTGGCTATGACAAAGCCTGGCGCGAAGCAGAAGGATGTAGGAGAGACAGTGTGTGTTTGCATCTACCCACCTTCATTATGTTTTTGTTGGCTTTGTGGGCAGCTGTCCTTGAAATGTTGCTGGTGAAAAGGTGTGCATTTGTAGACTCATCTAAGGAAGGTTGCGATCCAATGAAATCAATAAGCACTATTCCGACACAGTCCTCCAGGAGCAGAGATGTTCTGATTCAGGAGTATCAAGGGACTGTGGGGTCCACCCAGGAACAGAAGATGCTGAGTCCTAGAAGAATCAGACAAGACATGTATTAGAGGGTCTAAGTTCCCCAATAAATCCCCAGACACCATTCACACATAGGTCTATGGAGTACACTCAAGAGCTAAAGATGCTATGTCCTACGAGATGATTAAACTCCATTGGTACATGGCTATATGAGATTCACAGAAAAGAGGAGAAACTTTGTTGCAAGAGATCAAAATACATCATTTGTACATGGCTCTACGTGGTTATCTCAGAAATGGTAGCTGCTATGTTCCCGGGAAAATATACAGCACATGTACATGTCTGTGAGATCTGTCCAGGAGCAGAGACACTATGGGCCAGATGTACGACACGTTTTTGCATGCGCAAATGGGTCTGCGACCCGTTTGCGCATGCAAAAACTCTACAGGGCCATGTACAAACGCTATTTAGCCAGTCGCAATTCGTTTGCGACTCGCTAAATAGCGTTTGCAACTCGCAATTAGGAAGGGGCGTTTCAAGGGCATCCCTTCCTAATTGCGACTCAGAGCCCTATGTATGACTGTTTTGCGACTGCAATTGCGGTAGCAAAACAGTCGCAATTTACCACCTACTTCAAATAGGTGGTAATGTAGTCGCAAATGGGAAGGGGTCCCCAGGGGACCCCTTCTCCTTTGCAAATGCATGCAATCCCATGGACCACTGCCTGCCCTAGAAAAATGAAACGAAAACGTTTGTTTGTTTTTTTTAAATGTATTTCGTCTTCCTTTAAGGAAAACGGGCTGCGTTTAAAAAAAAAGGCTGCTTTTTCTAAAAGCAGTTCCAGACATGGTGGTCTGCTGAGCCCAGCAGACCACCATCCCTGGGAGGGCCATCCATTCTCAATGGGGTCACAAAATGCGAGTGGCTCATGAATATTGATGAGCCTCACATTTTGCGACCCCATTGGGAATCGCTAACACTGTCTCTGACACTGTTGTACATTTGGAATTGCAACTCGCAAATTGCGACTCGCTATTTTTCGCAATTTGCGAGTCGCAATTCCAAATGGTTGTTCATCTGGCCCTATGTCACAAGAAGTTAACAGACACCATTAACACATGTGTAAAGGGTCTACCCAAGAGTGGAAGATGCGGTCACTATAAAGCTCAAACACAGAAAAGGTGATGAGTGGAATGCTAGTAATTTGACTAACCATTAGCAATTGCTTGCTAAAGCATCCCAACCCATTGTGCTGTTGCTCACCATGCCACCTGAGTTTGGACCCAGCCATATGCAAATCAGCCTTGACCCTGATAAGAACAGTCTAGCTCGAACTGCCAGACCAGGTCTTCAACGAACCAGAACACAAGCAACCTAGGACCGGTTTCACCCTGATAAGGGCTTATCAGCTAGATATAGCTTGGTTCCAGTGTCACTGTGAGCATGAAAGGGGATGGAAGGGATGCTTGCAATTTGTCTAACCAATGGCAATCACTTGGGGTAGCATCCCAACCCATTGTTCTTTTGCTCACCATGCCATCTCAGTTTGGACCCAGCAATACAGAAATCAGCCATGAACCTGGTTCTCATAGGAACAGTCCTGCCCGAACTGACAGACCAGGTCCTCACTGAACTGGAACACAAGCAACCTAAAACTGGTTGCTCCGTGATAAGGGCTCATCAGCAAGATGTAGCTTGGTTCCAATCATGGCACTGTGAGGATGGGAACCATGTCTGGGCATACTCTTGCCATTTAGAGTGGTACATCAAACACAGAAAAGGTGAATAGAAGGAATGCTTGTAATTTGAACTTTTGACTTTATACCAGTCTGGCATGGCCATAGAACCACAGTTGGCGCTTTGTGCGTAAAAGCACTATTTTTACCTAAACCTTTAAAATTGCATCTCTCCTGTTATACTGATTGGATTTTTGCCATCAAATAATTTCTTACATTTTACTTTATATTACTAAATTGGTGTGGGATATTTCTTGTATTGTGTTTTCGCGTTATTATTGTTTGAAGTGCTCTATAAATACTTTCCACATTACCTACCTAGTTAAGCCTGACTGCTTTTGTCCCAAGCTACCAGAGGGTTAGGCGCAAGTTAATTTGGGGTTTGCTTGTATTTTACCCTGACAAGAATTATGGTTGCTGCTTGAGTAGGGTTTCAGCCACTTGAACCAGTAACCCAATTTCCTACACCAATGCAGCCAGATCATCTAATATTTTGAAGGCATAATATTTTATCTCTGCATCTAGGACAGCAGTAATATGTTAGTTTCTAGGCTTTAAAGTAGTTTCCTTTTTAAACAGTGGACCCAGGCTAGAGACATTAGAGACACTCCAAGAGTCAGAGACAGCTGGGGTAAAGTAGCAAGCAATAAATAAAGACCATAGCCATTGGACCCAAAAGTCTTGTATTTTAGATTTGAATATATATTAGAAGGTAAGCTAATCTGTACTCGTGCGCCATCTGCCCTTCCCTTAGGGACAACCTTTTTTTAACCTGTTCAGGTGTTAACCAATTTTCCTCTGGTAAGCTAATTGATTTGGGATTAAAAGAGAGAGGCTGATACTGAAGAGTCAATTGAGGAGTTTAAATCTTTTAATGTTAGAATAGAGTAATGCGCTCTACTCATACAATTGATAATACAATATTGCCATCAAATATTCCCTTTTTCGTTTAGCAGATTTATGTACAGCCAGGATTTCAGCTCATCATTGGATTGCACAATTTTGCAAAATGTTAAATTTGTTCTTGCTTAACATACCAGATTTCTTTTTTATTTTAATGTTATTTTGTCTAAAATTGATTAAATCAGTAACATACCTATCAAACAGAGGGCTTTGTTTTTCTCAAACTCTTATAATGCCTGTAAGACTTGGGGGTCTCTAGTTGGCGCAGGTATGCACTTGTGGCAAATAGGGACCCTCGCCTCTAGTCAGGGTAAGGGGGTACACTCCTAAAATAACCCCTGCTCACCCCCTTGGTAGCTTGGCACGAGCAGACAGGCTTATCTCAGAGGCAGTGTGTAAAGCATTTGTGAACCACAAACAGTAATCAAGTGACAATACTACAGATGGACACCACACAGGTTTTATATCAAAAATAAGTATTCTTTATACAGATTTACCACAAGACCATAAACGACAAAAATCCACAATACAGTTACTTTAAGATAGTAGAATTTAGCTTAGTTCTCTTTAGTTCTTAAATGCGACACTTTAAGTCAATGTACCTTTAGATGCGACACGCAGGGCAACGAAAGTGTTGCAACGATGTTGATGCGATGAAAGTTTGGTGCAAAGAAATAAAGACGTGATGCGGCACACTTCTCCGATGTTGCGAGAAGACTCGATTCAATGCGTCAGCTGCAGCGGCGACACTCCTTTACGCGATGCGACGACAGCGGCTTGATGCGGTGCAATGCGACAGCTACAGCGGCGTCATCCAAGATGCGACGGCAGCGGCTGCGACGGCGACACGCTTCTTCCTCGATGCGAGACTCTTCTCTTAATGCGGTGCAATGCGTCAGCTTCGATGGCTGCGATGGCGTCATGTTTTTTTGGCGTTGCGGGACCCTTCTTCGAAGATGCGAGGCGCTTCCGCTCGATGCGACAACTGCAGCGGGGACACCCTTTACGTGATGCGACAACAGCTCCGACTGCGGCAGGCTTCTCCTTCTTGAGTCGCGCTTCCATCTCCTTGCGACACGCAGTCCCTCAGAAGGCCCCAAAACAGCAGCAGGCACTTCCAAAGAACTCTGGGGAGCTGGTGGTTGAAGTCTGTTGTCCCTGAGACTTCAGCAGGAGGCAAGGTCTTTTCCAAGCCCTTGGAGATCCTTCACAAGTTGAGGAAAAGTACACACACAGTTCCTTTTTCCTCCCGTTGGCAGTAAGGCAACCACTGCAGGCCAATCCCCCAGTTTCAGGGATAGCCTCTCCTCAGTTTCTTCTTGGTTCCTCTCCTCAGCAGAGGTTTCTTCTTGTTTTTCCAAAGTGATCTAAATTATTGGGCTCAGGGTCCCAATACTTATACCCCAAAATCCTTTGTCCTCTGAGGGCAGAGGGGCCTTTGCTTTGTTCAAACCAGTTCTGGTCAGTCCTGGAGCACTTTGTTTACCTGACTCCTTCTTTCCTTTCAGAGGGCAGGGCAGAGACATCAGACGCACCACAGTGGGTGGAGCCAGCATTGTGGAAGGAAGGCACAGCCCTATTCAGGTCCCAGGTGCAACTCCTCCCTCCCATCTAGATGCAGATCTCTCTATTCACCACTGGGCTACCTCACACTGTGTCCTGGAATTCTCCAGCCTTGTCACTCAAACTCCAGACAAGGAATACACAGCCTAGCAGAGGCAGGTTTGAATGGTTAGACAAGAAAATACCTACTTTCTAAAAGTGGTATTTTCAAACACAGAATGTTCAAACCAACTTCACTAAAAGATGTATTTTATTACTCTGAGATCAGGCATACTAAATTCGAATTTCTACCGTGTTCACTGAGTCAGTTAGGATTATAAAATGTAATAATCAAACTGCCCATTCTGGCCTATGGAGAACAGGTAGCCTTGCAATAGTGAAAAACGAAAATGGCTGTAATTCACTATTAGAAGATGCCACACACACCAGGGCATGTCCTACCTTATCCTTGCAATGCACCCTGCCCTTGGGCCTACCATAGGGGTGTCTGATATGAAGACAATGGAAGATTTAGGGACTGGCAAGTGGGTGTACTTGCCCAGTCAGCATGACAGTACCAGACTGCACGCAGGCTCTGCAATGGCAGACCTTCGACACATTTTTACAGGCTGCTTCTGTGGGTGGCACAATCATTGCTGCAAGCCCACCAGCAGCATTTGGATTTACAAGCCCTGGGCACTCCTGGTGCACTGTACTAGGGTCTGACAGGCAACCCAAACCAACCAATCATGGAATCACAAATTCATACATTCATTTACAATAGGGAGAGCATATGCACTTTAGCACTGATCAGCAGTGGTAAAGTGCCCAGAGTCATAAAACAGCCAACAGGTCAGAAAAAATATAGGAGGAAGGCAAAAGGTTCAGGGATGACCCTGCAAAAAGGGCCAAGTCCAACAATGCCCCATTCTAAACTCTTGAGACTGTTATTAGACTAACCTCTTGGGTAGCATTTGGCACTAGTGCCAGGTAAACTATGTTGAGCTGGACATACAAATGTATAAATTGTACCAGAGCATGCCTTTACTATGTAAAGAAATTTGTTAGAAAGCAGCAATCCGTTTATTATTGTTGGTGATCCCACTCAGACAGACAATCTTCTGTTCATAGATGGACTCCATTTGATGGGTTTCAAGTTCATCAGACTGAAGGTGGAAGGGTGTCAGCCAAAGAAACCATTCAGAGAATAGTTTTAGGAAAGAATATTTTTGGGACACTTTTTCTGGCCCTGTTTGCTACTTTGCTGCGACTACATTAGCTTTCATTATTGACCCTAAGCGCCTAGCAAAAAAGATAATCGCCCTTAATGCTCTCCAAATGGACAACCTCTCAGAGCTGTCGTCTATCAACTGGTTGACGGGTACGGTGCCGAATGTCTGAAATGGACTATTATATAATCAACCACTCCCTTCATGCCACAGATCTCCACTCTAGGCACCAGAAGGACTTCGGAAAATGGAAGTGGGAACTCAATGTTTTGAACTAAATTCTTAACCTCCCTTTTAGCTTCCCACCTAAACAAACAGTAGGAACTGTGCCCAGTGCCAGAGACCTGTGTGACCAAAGCTTTTGTGCTGGACTGGTTGTGCTTTTGTTGGTATTTCGTTCATCTTTTAGCTTGGCTCCATAGAGATTGTCTGAATGTCTGGAGAATCCTATATTGCCTGGCGTCCATCACATCTGCACATTTGCAGTGTTTAAAGAGTGAGAGGTCATAACTAGGGCACCCCTCACCCAAATATGAATGTATGACGTTACAACGCATACATTTACAACGCATGCCTTTACAACACAGTTTTTACATTGCAACATCCTTTACAACGCATACATTTACATCGCATACCACTACAATTAATTTTTTTAACTACATTTAAAACGCATTCCATTACATCACATTATACCTTTACAACGCATACCATTACAATGCATACCATTACATTGCATTTAAGGTAAGTGTTGGATAGTGTAGGGCTAACAATTACTATTCTAACTCCAGGGGGTGCAACAGTAGGGTAAGTGTTGGATAGTGTAGGGGTACTATGCGTTGTAATGGTATGTGTTGTAATGACATGCGATGTAATGCCTGCGTTGTAGTGACATGCGTTGTAGTGTCATGCGTTGTAGTGACATGCAATGGAATGGATGCATTGTAGTGAAATGCGTTGTAAAGGATGTTGCGATGTAATGACTGCGTTGTAAATGTAGTGCGATGTAATGACTGCGTTGTAAAGGTTGTTTCCCCCAAATATACATATATAAAAAGGCATTAAATGTGCCACGGGTTCTAAGCCTTATTGTCCTCAAGGGGAGACATTCACCCAGAAACCTATTTCTATTCTGGGGGTATACTCTTTGTCTATGGGCACATCTCTCATATGTATGCAGTATGCACACGTGTGACACTTTAATTCATTTTTAAGTGGCCTAGAACAAACATTGGCTGTCTGTTGCAAGACATTTTGTTAGCTTACAGTGGGCTTAGAGCTCACCCTTTGCTTACCATTGGTTAGATTTATTGTCGCTCTCATTTGCTTCATTCTTATTCTTCAGATTCCATGGGATTTCTTTCTCTTCTGGTGTGTGTCCCTCCCCTGGAGTATGGACCCATTACTTGCGTCTTTCCACTGGTTCTTTTTCAGGCACTACTTATTTATTTTTATCTAAGCACTCCACAACAGCGCATGTGTTTTCTAGCTATCTTCCTTTTGTCCTTTGTGTTCCTCTTTCTCACACATGTGTTTCTCCTCACACCATCTCTCAGTTGCCATTCTTGTTTCCTCCCCACCCACCAACCTCCCATTTACATTCTTGCTTCCCCACTGCCCATCTGTTGATTTTTGTGCTTCCCCATAACTCCACTTGTACACCCTCGGTTGCCCATTTGAACTACTGTACCGCATGACTAAAAATGGCTGTCAAATCCAATAGGTCTCATATGAGACATATTGGCTTTGCGAATGCTTGTTTAACATGTTGCAGCATACCCGATAATAAAGGAAGCTGTGCAGCTCTGACACATGTTTAACCTGACCTTACACAAAAGTGATCACACTGATGCCCAGTCTTTATTAGGACTGAGGAAAATAATTAGATGGGATTTTCAGTATGTAGGCGGTCCACCAGCATTATCTCAGATAGGTTAGTGACAGATACGGCGATGGATAGACTACACATCTACCATCTGTCTCCTTGTAGGCTACTCCATACCAGTTGCACTCACCAGTGATGAGGAGGCAGGGCACTCATAAAATCTAGTGTTCCCAATGGGTTGTTTCACCAGTTCAAGAGGTATTGCCTACAAACATTTTTGATTAGCGTGCCTCAAAATATGGTAAGAGTCTGTCCTGTCCTTTACAGTAATGGGTTTTAATTCCAGGGTCGCGAGTCTACAGAAAAAGAACATGCCCTCACAACAAAAACAGTTTTCTTGGGTGAATGAGGAGTAATGACAGAACCACTGTCTTTTTTATATATAGGCATATATGCCTCTTGCACTCCTCAAGCACTGCGAATGTTGTGGCGGTGTGACTATTGGAATTGGGTTCCTGTCACTATCCCTTCAATTCAAATACATGGCCAAGATGCCTCCGGGTATATGTTGCACTTTGAAAATCTATTCAATATCAATATCATTTTACTCTTTTAGTTCAAGGTGAAGTACTCTTCATTGAAGGCAATACATTCTACCCTATTGCTGTTTCATACCAACAAAGTAGCGGAAAGTGATGTGTGATGAACTTGGCATTTTTGACACTGACTATAGTTGCTACAGTGCTTCATACATTCTCTTTCATGATGTCCCTGTTAAAATTTTGGCTAATAGCTATCCTTCTTAGGAGGGTTATCAACATTTTTTGTTCTTGTGTTCAAAACATTACATGTATTTTACCTCTCTGAACTTAAAGTTTCTCTGTTCATTTGGTCATTGGATTTGATGAACAGAAAAAGAAATAGGACGGGATTATCAATCTTTATCTGACACCTGATTTATTTTTTGCAACAATATTTGAGTTTATTAGAAGAACAGAGAGCAATGTAACAAATCCTTCTGAGTTTGGGGGGAGACTTTCCTGATTGAAGGATGTTAGATCCACCTTATGTGGGTATGGGTCAGTGACAATGGGGAAAATGTTTTCACATCTATGCAGTTATTTTTATCATATGAAAAACATGTCCATGGGGAAATATGTTGAGTTTCTCATTCATACGACCTCGTCTTGTAACATTCTATGGGAAATTTAAAATTGATTTGCCAGCAAGGTGAATGTTTTTGCATGTGATGTTGGAAGCTTAGTTGATTACTGTGGTATTGAATGTTTGGTGTTCGAGAAATGTTAACATTTTGTAAGTGTTAGGATGGGTAGAAAGTGATAATTTGCCAATAAGGGAAACTTGTATTCAACTGAGTCTTTATCTGCTGAAATATCTACGAAGCCCAAATGTATGACAAATCTAGTAGTAGCATGAACTATAATGGAAATTGTGTCATTTATATGCCTGTTATGAAATAAAATGAATTAACTTTTCAGAGTGGTATGGCACCAATTGGTGTCCATAACGAGGAGTGTTAAGTTATACCTAGTACAATAACGGTCCCCTAGTTATGATCTATATTTTGCAAAAATAATAATGAATGGTTTGGTTTTTAATGCCTAAAAGGATGAATTGCAAGTTATATGTAGTACAATATTGTTAACATTAATTTGTTTGAGCTGGAATGCCTAAATGTTTGCAAGCATCTGAGCAACAAATTAAGGGTTTATGCTAAAGCTAATGATATACATGTTTTTGGTAAAAATAGGGAGGCACTGAAAGTTTACAACACATTTATTGTAAATAAGAAAATATTGTTAAAATTAAACAATGAATTCAAAAGGAAGATGATTTGCAAATGGTGATCATCCGGCACTTAGGTCCAAGGAATCACAAGGAATTGTCGATGGAAGTCGTCATTGGGTGCCAGAGATTGCAGAAGATATTTGGGAAAAATTTCTTTCTGATCCATATCAACCGGCAATACACTCATTAGGAGATAGTAATAGTGAGTCTCTCGAACTAAGAGTCTCATTATGATGGCGGAAAGACTGACACCACCAGGCCGGCGGTGAGGTCCACTGGCCCGGCAGATCGCGATTCTCCCACCGCCATATTACGATGGTGGTGGGATTCAGACTGCGAACGTGGCAGAGGCAAAGCCCATCCACCACGGAACAGTCACAGGCAATCGTTGCGATTGCCCGGCAGAGTGGTCTGCATCCATAAATAGGTGGCAGTGCCTAGCAAGCACCGTCCGCCAAATTATGATGAGGTCTCCAGCCAGCCTTTCTGCTGCGGTGCAACCGCCGTTGAAAGGGCCCCCCTTGTGTTGGGAGGGAGGTGAGGGTGCACTGGGGGTTACTCATGGTACCCCCCAACATTTCACTGCACCAGGTGGCAGGCACAGTGTAGTGCCTGCCACGTAGTGCAGTGAAATGCACAACATGCTCTATTTGACATCGCGGCGGTGCTGCTGTCAGCAGCCATCGCTGCAATGTTAAGAGTGCGGAACAAGACCGCTGCGGTGGCAGGCCCATCATAATGGGGTATGCGGGACCGCCGCATGCATGGCAGACGGTCCCGGTGATGGAGCAAGGACTCGTAGAAAAGAGACTTGCTCGGATGCAATCTGCTATTTTAACTTACTAACCAGTTATTAAGTTTGTTTTGTCTAAAACTAATGCACACCACATAAGACAAGAGTTAGCGAAGCTTGCATATGCGTTTACTAGCAATAATAGAATGAACGAAGGACTAAAACGCTCTAAGCGGGGATTCTTTACTGCGCATGCATCAACTGCATCTACGTAGTATGACGTTGTAAGCTTGGAGGGAAATTCTTGTGCATGAGCAGAAGGCACTAATATGGCGGCTTGAAAACTAGCGTGCATGGCATCTGCTTCGCTGGAAAGAAATCAGGCTCATATACTAATGCTAATGCGGAGAAAGTATTAATAAGTAAAAAAGGAATAGAGTAGAGGTGCGTGGTATACAGTGAAACCATTTATTCTTGAAAGTAACATCGTTTTAAAAAAAAATGTTATTTTTAGTACGCATTTGGGCCTCTCGAATATGACAGAAGTGAGTTAAGACACGTGATTGAATCGTTCATCTGCGCATGCCTATTGAGAGTTGACCCAGAAGAATGACGTGCAGGTTAAGAAGAGGGCAAGGACACAGCCTGCCTGAGCCTGAGAACCGGCAGCGAAGAACCTGAATGAATAAGACTACATGATCATATAAATACATTTGTTGCAGATGAAATGAGAATGCTAGTGGGAAAATAAAGTTTGAATAAAGAATTAAGGGGATGGGTTTGTTAACAATGGGCAAATTGAGAAAGTGATATGTAAGCATGGTGTGATGATCATCCTCCCCTTGCCTGACCAATGATAGTTCGTATTTTTAAGATATTGAAACATTAATGGGTGAAACAATCCTAATGAAAAGGTATAACTGAGGTAGCTTTAGTCAGTTAATTAGCACAAGAGCACAAGAGATGAAGATTCGCTGAATGCTGCTGAGCGGTGATGCTGTCGGTGAAGTGGGTGACGCTGATGCTGTGAGATGCTGATGAAGAATCAAATGCAGAATCTAGAGCAGAACTTACTTTCCTAATTTAATTGGGTTAGATTGAAGACTCGTGGAAAAATCTCGAGGAGGAAGAGAGTGTCAGAGAGGGGTGCGGTGAAAGCGTCGGTATTAGAGAGGTAACTTTCCTGTCCCGATTCCTGTCCTTAAATACTTTGTTTCGTGAATCTATCTCAGGGGACCCTCACCTGCCCTTTGGCCAGGGGGTTGGTTTTCACACCATTCTCTGTAAAAATATTTTTCTCGTTATTTGAATGATCTTCTTTCTTTGTCCTTTCCCTTTCTATGCATTTGATCATTGCTTAATTCGAGATGAATATATGATGTTGATATGATCGAATTTTCTTTCCAATGAGTGAAAAGGTGAATGTATTGTACCTTTGAAATGGTTCACATGCCCAAAGATTTTTAGATAAAGATTTAAAATGCTAAAGGAGTCTGTGGTTATTCCAATTTAAAGTATAAGTAAGTTAGCTTTATGTTATTTTCACCATCAACTAGTTCAACTAATGGTCCATCGACCAGAGGAAAGAACGTTTTCATCTGTGAAGGGTTAGTTGAGGAAAATAAAAGTATTTGAACTAATCCTAAGCAGCTGTGAAATTCATAAACTCGACACCCAGCCGTTTTACTCAATTTTGTGGTGGATAGGCCCAGGTGAGTATATGGTAGTAGAGTATCCGTTGTTGGTAAACTGATGGATCACCGGTTTACACCACCACGACTGACGGAGCCAGTCCACCCGCCATCGTAATAAGCCCCGTAATGTCAATCATTAAGTCTCTTAAGAGTAGTGGGGCAGATCAATTAGAAGGGCTTACAAATGTTATTGTCCAGAAAGATCCATTGGAATAGACTGGATTTTGACCTGGCTTGATGCCTGTCATCAGATATTTCTTCTGTGATATGTCATCTAAAACGCTAGTTTTTGATGGGCACTCTTTTGGTTGTTTCATTGATTTTTGGTTGACGTTTGACAGAGATGACCATGGACAACTATGGCTTAAACTGGGCAAAATGGATATTAGTCAGTCTTTCTCAGCTTTAATAAACTTTTTCAGACACTAAACTGGACCCGGATTCACCTTAGTGGTGATCGCAGGAAGTCTAGACGGCTTCCCATATACAAGTTAAACCGGGTGGTGTCATGACTTCTTTGCTTTTTTCAAAGTTTTTGGTGGATTTTCTGACAAAAATCCATACTTCTTCCCCTGGAAAATGTGTAAACAACAGAATATCCTTCTCATGGCAGATATCTATGTTTATTAGGTCGCACCCTAAAAGAGATTCAATGAAAGGCAACTGGATGGTCCCATATTTCTATGGGAGCTTGAACTGCGGCTAGTTTCCGACCACTGCATAGGCTCCCATAGGGAAATCGGAGTTTGCAACAGCATCATGTGCAGTCGTAATGCAATAGGGTGTTGGGAACCGCCGAATCAATTTCTGGAGGATTCGAGTCCACCGACATCATAATTAAGGCCTTAATATGAATGATAGCTTGGTAATATCAGTGGGAAAAAATATTCTAATGCCAAGTATTTGCAATGTGCCCTGTAGTTGGTTGTCAGGTGTAGTTGACACAGCCTACAATAAAGTGGAAAGATAATCTGAAAAACAGTTTTGAACAACACTTTACCCTCCTTTATCCCTTGGTGCTGTTCTAATCAAATGCTTGGGGAGTATTCAGCTGTGCCATTATTAAAATTATTTATTCTGAAAGTAGTGGCAATGGAGTTGTATGGTTTTCTGCTTCTGCTTTGGGAGCAATTCACAGATTTTAAAAACTTGGAAGGGAGATCCTTAAAGAGAGCTTTCCATCTCCTTAAATGCAGTATGAGTGAAGCAGTTTGGTAGAAGCTTGCTCTGGGAATATGAATTGTATCTGTGAATATTTGAGGTTGCAGTTTTTAGGTCCTTTATTTACTAGGCAACAACTCTCTTTGGCTGGAAAAGCCATGAGAGCAATAATTGAGTGTGATCACCTATGGGCCAGAGGAAAACAACAATTACTCAAGCAGCTTCAAGAAATATATGAACTTACCTCCTACTCGGATTCAGTGGTGTTTGGGTTCTACGTTAATACTGATAAAGTCCTATGTACGGAATTTCTGAAGCTGGGTCTTTTTGCTTTTTACTTAAAGTCTATTGAATCTGCTGGAGTGTAAAACTGGACTAACAATGTCGCCTTACCTATTTTCTGCAATAATTCCATCAACACTTTGATGGTTATTTATAATGCATTTATGTTTAATTGATAATATAATACAGGGGTCAACCTTTTCTATGATAAGAGCTACTTCTGGTCAATAAAAATCATTGTGCACCATTGATGTAATCGCTGTTATCATAGTTACCACAACAGAACATATGACATTAGTTGGCACACATTTGCATAATTGCCAATAGTGACGACCCCTGTGCATGCAAAGAACACAAGAATTGTGCACCTACCCATGCACATATGCGCTCATCTTAAACATATCCTCCTCCACATCAGTTGCAGTCCTTGTTTGTCTCTTCTCCTACTCCAATCACTGCCCCTCTTTTGGTGTTGGATTGCTCCTACAAATAATGAACACACTGAAGACGACTCCAAAAGTGCCCTTCTCAAGGTGCTCAACTCCACTTATCACTGGGACTGCTATACCGCATTGTGATTGGTCAGACCGCAGGCCCCTCATTGGCCATCACAGGTTGTGCATGTGTAAGTGTAAGTGTATATGGCCTTGCCATTTCCTTGGCTGGTTGACTCTCCGGGCTTATATTGTAATATTAGTGAGCTACTTACAGGCAGCTGGGGAGCTACCAGGAACTCACAAGATCCCCTTTGGATAGTGAGAATTATATGGGGCATATCAGCAAGGGCCGGTGATAACTATCGCTCAGCGCTCTTAGCGTGAGGATAATTATCGCTGGCCAACCCTGAATTTTATCGCGGAGATAGCGTGCTATTAGCAACGCTTATCTCCAAAGCGATAAAATTCAGAGCGCAAGCTGCCAAATGTGCGATTATCGCTGGATTTCCAGCGATAATCACACAACTTTTGGCGATAGCTTAGGGCCTCACATACTTAGCCATGATATCCACCTTCCATAGGATATCATGGCTAAGTCAGTTTCAAAGCAGGCGTAAGGAAAGTAGCGATAACAGAGGCTATAGCTACTTTTCTTGTCGCTATGCTGCTTTGCGTGAGGCTTGAAAATAGGAGAAATGTCGCTTAACATAAATGTAATTGTATTTTTTAATTTTGTTCAGATAATTGCAATAATTAAAAAAATGTTTTATGTGTATCAAGACGTTCAATGAACTATTTGCTAAGTGACTGAATTATTACTACTGGTGGGATTGATCACTATACAGCATTCTATCCAAAAGGCAATAAGGAAGGAATACCAATACAGTGGTGCCAAAGAAGTGATTTGGGTTTATGTGTACTTGTAAATTCAAAAAAAGCATTAAACATACTGTTTGTACTACTAGTGCAACTATGGACACATCTCTGCCAAGGCTCCAAATAAAAAGGCAAGCAGCTACTCTGCGTAGGGTAGCACTGCCGCTGATTGATGGATTGCGTTTGACAGGCTTGCAGGCTGTCAAATCAAAATGGTTAATTTGAGTTGATCTAATTAGGTCCAAAAGGACTATAAATGGTGGAGCTGCAGAACCCCTGGATCGGAGGCGTGCAGGCATGAAATGCGTAATTAGACCAGAATAGCCGCGCATGCGCCTCCAGTGTGCATCCATGGGATTTCAGGGAGTCCACAAGGCGCTGACAATCCTCGGAGACACCAACAATAGGACGGACCCAGCTCTGAGGCATCGTTAGGGCATTGCTTGTTGAACCACAATATTCAATACACTCCCAGGTCACTCACCGAAAGACAACAGCCACAAATGAGAAAAAAAATCAAAGCCGCTTTGATCAAGAGACTGTTTCAATTAATACCGTAAGGCTTCTTGTAGACATATTAGTAATTGGTTTTGAAAAACGACTGAGTGGTTTTCTAGAATTCAGTTTTGTTATGTTGTTCAGTTGAGCAAAATAACTTGCACACATTACATTTGAACGTTGCCCTTCCTGTGTGAAAGGGTCAGTGACACAGCCACATAATCTAGACTCTAAGGGGCAGATTTATGTTTCCTGGCGCTTCCCTGCAAATCAGCAAGGATGCGCCAGGAATGATGCGTCACGCAAGTTTACCCTTGCACCACACATGATGCGCCGCATTTACAATGCAGCGCATCATGGCGCAGGAATAAACAGATACGTGACGCATCCGATGGCGTAAGGTTGGCGCAGTGCTTCAGTTGCGTCGCAAGCGCGACGCAACTCCAGCACTGTTCCAACCTACCCTATCCCTAACATGGTGCGTCAAGCCTTACGCCTGCTTCAAGCAGGCGCAGGGTTTTGGCGCATCAGCGTTGGGAAAGTGACTCAGTCAAATCTTATAGATTTGACTGAGTCACTTTTCAGGGGCGTTCCTGCGACGGTACGCCCCCCCCTCTGTCGACACGCCCACGTGAAACCTGACGCAGGTTTTACGTGGCGCAGGGCTTTACATCGTGACGCATCTCCATAGATGCGTCACGATGTAAATATGGCGCAACGTGGCGCAGGGTTTACACCGCCGCTGCGTCACACAAGTGACGCAACGGCGGCGTAAAAGTGGCGCATCTCCAATATAGATCTGCCCCTAAGGGGAATATTATCAAGGTCCGGCGTTAAAAGTATCGCCGCTTTATCGGCAGAAAACTGCCGCTAAAGCGGCGATAATGGGCTTGATAATATGCCGATGTGAATTCCCTAAGAAGCCCATGTTCTGGTGTCAACATGGGCTTCTATGGGAATTCACATCGGCATATTATCAAGCCCATTATCACCACTTTAGCGGCAGCTCTCTGCCGATAAAGCGGCGATAATTTTAACGCTGGACCTTGATAATATGCCCCTAAAATCTTAACATGACCCTGTATGTATGGGTTGCATATTTTGGGGTTCCTTTAAACCAAGGTGGCAAATAGTAGATGCAAAAAGCACTCGAGTGGAAATAACATTTCCAGGGGAGAATGGGTTTATTTGCTTCTAACTTGCACCTAGATATAAAATAATGGAGAATAAAGTATGCAAGCAGTGTGTGCTCCCATTATGCATTCTATGCAGTCATCAAAGCAAATAAAACTACTATAGGAACTGTGATTTGGACTGCAATGCTGGTACTCCAGGGATGCCATCAGTTAGAGTGGAGTGGTCGGAAATGTGGCAAAAAGCACAAAGGGCTGTATCAGAAACAGGGGTGGGCGGAACGTTTCCTTCTGCTGCGGAATTGGTGGAATTTGGCAACTCCACTTTACTCTTGCATCTGGGTGATTTGGCCAAATTCCATCAATTGCTGCTTGGTGGAATTTTTTCCCCGCAAGCCTGCTGAAATGCGAGAAAGATTTGCTGCCACCAAGTTCGATTTCCGAATGCCTGGCAGTTGTGAGCAGTCATGGTCAGTGTGCCGCTTTTTGAGGAGATTTGTTCCCACTCGGGTAGATTTTCTACTCCAGCGGCAGCAAAATCAACACGAATGGTCGTTTAAGGACTGCTCCGGTCCATGTATCTAAGAGTGAGAGGAAGCATTCCCTGCGAGAAAGCATTTGCTGCATATAGTCTCTCCAAGGAAGCCCTAAGTTTGATAACTGACCTACTGAAAACATTTGACATTAATTTCAGAAAGCAGTCAACCTAGTGAGAAGCGAAGGTCGGTGAAAATGGTGCTTCTTCTATTAGGTAGCCAAGACCTTTTGATTTGACTCAAAAGATATGTATAATATACTAATTTATAGCAGTTTTCAGCCAGCCCTCTTGATCCATTGGTCTATTATAGTGTCATTCACAGTTTCTTCTGCCCATCACATCATGCAGAAGGAGAGACTGTGCCAGCCCGCTTCAGCCAGTGGCTGACTTCAGTGTGAGTGATGCCATTCTGCTGGCTCACAAGGACCACATCCACGTGCAAACTAGTTCCATTCAAAGCCAGGGACCACTATGCGGGTGTGCGCTGATTGAGACCAAAAAGATGTTTGCTTTTACCCAGTTTATATTTTGAGAAGGGCCTAGCAGCTTCTGCAGCAATAAAGTTTTGCAAAAATCACAACAAAACAAAAACTAGCACTGACAAAGCCAAAAGGCTGTCAGCAAACACCAGTCCTATTGGGTTTGCCAAGCTTCTATTTATTAGTTGCCAGCGGCTCTTAGAATTATATTTATCAGTACAATTCTGATCAATGTGACTCTTTTTTATCATATTTTTTATTTTTAAATCTGTCAATATATTTTACCCTCAGTACCTCTCCTGGCTCCTTTCACTGATCAACCTTGTGCTCCTGTACACTGACCTAACACCCACTACTGCCGTGTTCTAGCTTTCACAGGAAATCATAAAATAAGAGTGTTAAGGTGGTTGGGTGGTTGCTTAAAGGGTCCATCAGTGGGTTGACGCACCTGCTGTTGGGATCAATATAGGATTTAAGATGAAAGATCATGTCCATCAGATAATTCCATCACTGCTTGATTGATATTACAGCTTTTCCTGTTCGCCGACTCTGGAATTATGTTGTCTGTTTCGATGCTACAGTTAATTTATTTCAGAAAAACAAAATCTTTTTAGAAGTTTGGTGAACGGCAGCGAAAACAGTGGTCTACCAAACCATTTGTAAAATAAAAGTAACAACAGTGACAGGGGATCAATGTACAGAGGTGACAGCTGGGCCAGCAGGCATCTCGACATTTGACGGCTGTTAGTCCAGCAGGATGGCGGAAATAATGCCATCCGCATTCTGATGGACGGAGTACCATTCACCAAATGCGAACTCATATCATTAATGTTTTGTGTGGTTGCTGAGCAGATATCACCATCGCTGCCGCAATTCAGGAAGGACCTCAAGACCTGGCTCTTCGATGGAACAGCAGGTCCGCCCCCCCACTCAGCATCTCGAGACCCTTACGGGTGAGTAGTTGAGCTTTATAAGAAACCTGATTGACTGATTGATTGATATAAATACAGCTGGTCCTGTCAGCAGCTTTGCTAAATGTAAAGCCATGGACGGCCACCTTTATGCCTCAATAGTAAATACAGAGTGAAAGCACTGAAATCCAAATCCCCCCAACACCCGCCACCCTCGGGAGATATGAATTAGATATGCATTAGCAGCAGCACTCTGCAGAACGACAACTGCTGTATTTTGGGTTTACATGAAAAAAGGATAGGGAGTAATGGAGAGACAGTTGCAGATGGGCGGGGCCGGACTGGGAACCAAAACCAGCCCTGGCAAAGTGCTCGGCCGGCTATGCTGCAAAAACGGCCCTGTAACAAAAACGGACCCTAGGGGCCCAAAACCGGCCCCCACCCGTGCGGCGCACCGGGGGATTGCCCGGTGCCCGCTACGGCCAGTCCGGCCCTGCAGTTGGGGGAATGACTTAGAGCAAGAGGGACAGATGGAAAAGGATGAGAGTGAGGAGTAGAATCAAGGACTCTTTCCTTTCATATCAGCGTCAGACATATTGTAATAGTTTAGGAATGGTTTAAAGAAGTACAGGAACTGGTTGTGCAAAATAAAAACAGCTGGGGGGTGATGTTGCCAATAGTTCCCGACCACTTCGACCTGTGCTTTTATGATCTCTAGCACTCTGGCAATTGTCACTAGGCAGGACACGGTCTGGCCTGCCTAAATGCAACAATGAAGGACTTTCGCTGAACATCTCAATATGCTCAAATTCTCATAGGCACCAGGATAACACATTGGACATGTTGCTATCCAGCTGCTTCAGTCTGTCAATGCAACTTGTATTCTGTGAGCTCCTACATGGATGCTCTTGTTACGGACATGCATCAATTCCATAGTTTAAAATGCTTCGTCGGTATCCATGTTGGTATGCTATCTGATGGAAACTATGGGCCTGATTTAGAGCTCGACATAGGCAAACAACGGGCAAAAAGGGGTGGATGTCCCTCCCATCCCCAATATTTACAGTGCCATTAACATCAATGCCCTCTTAATAAGATGGACTGGACACCCTTGGAGGATGTCTCAAATCAGCGAGACTCTAAATAAGGCACTCATTGCATGATTCACAAAGGATCTACGACTCGTGGTGGGACCTCCACATTGCAGTTTCTCATTACGGAGACCCTTTGTGAATCATGCCCTCAGTAATGTAGTCCATTTAGAACATGCCTCTTCATGCTCCTTAGGACGGATTAAAAACATGAGAACATGTCACAGATTGCATGTCAGATGTTGTTACCAAACAATGTTTTAACAGAAGTTAGAAGTATACTGTTTTCTTGAACTTTTACATTTCTGAACAACATATAAACGTAAAGCGAGGCACGAATATGGACTTTTTATTACGTTTCCTTTTTAGAAGTGTCCTGCTGTCATTAGTATATTCCTATGCCACTATATCTGAGACACACCGATATTTCCCCTTTCTAATTTAAATATTAATGAAAAAGAATTAAAAGAACGAGTATCTTCAAGAAGAGACTGTTCCCTCATATCACTCTGTCCAAATTGCATATTATTATTTAAGTGTGGCTTTGTTGCAAGTGGCCATGAACTCTCCACAGATTGGGATCACATCCTACTCACTTTTACTGCATTGAGACAATGCATTGCTTGCTTGGCAAGATTTAGAATGGCTAAAGCATTTGGTCCAAGCTCTACGAGTTTTTTTAATTGAAGGGACTTAGCTGATTGTTTACATAAGAATTAAATGCCTTAATCATAAATAATGCCCAGATGATAGATGTTTACACACTTCTTTCCAAACACAAACTAGTTACTGATATTTCACAAATGAACTGAAATCTACCCCTGCCAGGGAAAGTGTGGTATTGTCATACTTATTTGTGGGAGTTTTGGTATATTCCTATCAGATTCCCTAATGGTTTTGTTGGTGTGTTCTCTATGGAATGCTATGGCTTGAAGGTTGGGCAGTTACAAGAGAGCTCTGGGAAGCGAAGCCGGCGGGATGGAGTTTCTCTTTTCTTCCAGAAAGAACTCGCCAGGCCCTCTTATTCTCCACGAGTATATTTCCATCACTACCAAATTCACAGAAATCTTTCACTAAGGCAATTCAGCACAAGACAACCCTGCCCACCTCGGGGCTGTCTCCCTCACTGAACGTGTCAAACCAACACCCATCACAGCGCAAATCACTGCGTTGCCTTACTCGTGACTTACGGGGCCACTCAAGGCCATGCAGAGTGGCTTTGCGTGGCTTCATACATCTTTATTGGAGCCCTGCGTCACGCATGTACCACTTCACGTGGTGCAAATGTGATGCAGGGCTCTCATAAATAAGCCCCCTAATGTGGGAGGGACGACAGGGAGGTGTTGGGTGTTGGTTGGGTGTTGGCTTGACACGTTCAGTGAGGGTGAAAGCCACGAGGTGGGCAAGGTTGTCTTGTGCAGAATTGCCTTAGTGAAAGATTTCTCTGAAGTTTGCAGTCATGGAAATGTGATCCAGGAGAATCTTCATGGAAGAAAGGAGAAACTCCATCCACTAGAGGCGCAACTAGAGTGACATTTCGGGGGAGGCTAATAAAAATGTCAGAGGGGGGGCTAATTCTTCCAGCAATCGGCAGAGTGAAGATGCAGGGGCTCTAAGAAGAGGTGAAACAACAACAAAGCCTCATTACCAAGTAAATGGTCTTTTAAAGACCTGCTAAGTACTCGGGTGCGGCTGTGTGTGTGCCGGGAAGCAGTCTCAGCCCGGACTGACACACACGCCGGGCGGGGGCCGAAGCCCTTTGAGCCCAATGGGCGCTGCGCGTCTGCCATCCACACCGGCTTTGCTTCCCAGAGCTCTCTTGTAACCGCTCAACCTTCAAGCCACAACATTGCCCTACGCCAAAATGCCATAAATGAGGCCCATGCTCTTCCAGAGTTTCATATCAAAGAGATAACAAACTCTGCTACAAATCAATACAGTCATTTCCATGGAGACTGACCTTATCCACACACGGGAAATGCACCACAGAAAGTAAGTAAATTCACAAAGCACTGAAGTGACAATGAGGCAACCCGTATATGTGCAGTACATAACCCCTACATAAATTCACACATAAACAAATATTTGGCCACAGCATTGTTGCTGTTCTGCCTCTAGCATGGTTGCGGTGCTGCTGATTTATTGTTTCACCACAAACAAGACTGGCGCTTCTGACACTTTTCCCATGACATAGCGGCTCACACCTTGCCATCCTCATTGGACTCCTTGCCCCACGCCTGTTTGATCATGAGAAGTAGCACCGGATCACAAAACATTTTTGTTTATGTTATTAAATGCCACAGGGGTTAACTGCTTCATGCAAACAATTTATGCCACCGTACCATGAAAGAAGATTGGTGGCAGTGGTAAAGCGTGACAAGAACATCTGCGCATATTTAAGCCGGTGTAACGCATTTGTGACAACAAAACAATAACACCACACCATATTAATATAGCACAGTATCACAATAAAACAACATCAGTGTAACACAGGACCACACAACATAACAAAATAGCAACGCAGCAGCAAAAACCAAAACACAATAAAAATCACCTATGAAATAAAACATTAAAGCCAAATAGCACAATACAATACAGCACAGCGACATCTCAACACTGCACTAACTATGCAACACGACAAAGCTCCAAACTACAACTTCATAAATAGAAAAAAAGTATGAAGATTCAACAACAAAATATCAATGAGACACAAGAACACAATATAACAAAACACCAGCTCACTTTGTGTTTTGTATTTGTGCTGTGCCATGTATTTGTCATCAGTGCCTAATTTGAGCTGGTGGTTTACGGTGCTCGGCACCAGCACTTTAGGCCCTATTTCGATGTCAGGCGGAGTTTTCTCTGCCCAACATCTTCTCAGTCAAGGGACTGACTGACTAATTTAGATGCGCCCGAACACTGTTCGGTTGCATGCCTATACTTTACAATGGGAGCATGTGTTCCGGCCAGAATGCATGCTCCCATTGTAAAATAGGAGGTGCAGTTCATCCCTGCATCCCATGGCAGGCACCTAAAGGTGCCTGCTACAGGGTGCAGGGATGTGCCCTCTCGACCTCCAACCAGAGGCTGTGCATGCATGGGGGCCCTGCTGGGGTCCCCCAAAGTCGAGTTCCGACAGCCTTTCTGTGTCGGAAAGGCCTGCACAGAAAGGTTGGCGAAACCCGACATTGTAATCCCAACGGTGGAAAAAGCCTCCCTTGGGATTACTGACAGCATTCCGACTGGTAGATGGACTCACCGAGCCTATCGGAAGCCAGTAGGAATGACTGGTCGGATTCCTTTCCGACCGCCTCTATTGTAATGAGGTGGGCGGAAAGGAATCCGATCGGCAATTTACGATGCTGTCGGAAAGCCTCCGACCAATGGTCGCAGTTTTTTCCAACAGCATCATAATTCGGCCCTTTGTTGTCAGCACTGGACCTATGGCAGATTGCCACATGGTGGCGCTGTTTTTGTAAATCAGAGATGAGCACAACAACAGTTGTTTATTAATTCAATATACATTAAGAATGACTAATACCTGCTGCCCAAGTCATCCATTTAACTTTGGGGCCCTGAAATTGTCAGAATTGTCACACTTGAAGGAGAGTGACTTAGTTATGCTGTTACTGTAATTGACAGTGGCAATGGGCAGTGGAAGTGGCCTACTGACTAGAGCCCTGGCACTCATTGTTTTTACAAGTTAAGCACTGTTATGTGGCGCTCTGCTGTGAAGTCATGTGTTTACATTGTTGTTTTTTGTGCTGTTATTTTCATCTTTGTTCTCTTGGGTAGTCTCTAGTAGTGCTGATACATTACCAGCCAAAATCTGGATTTTCCCTGAAAATTCCAATTAAAAAACAACATTCCCTATTGGTAATCATGGCAGCATACCACTGTTTCAGCTCAGTATGTATTGATGATGCCAACCCACCCTATACCATGGCATACACCTTGCCTTAAAGTGGGCCTTCCCACCTTATGTCATTCGCCCCTCAGAGTACTCCGTTATCATCTGGGGCATCTTCTTTAGGACTAGAGGAGCAGTAGAGCTGTCACTTATGTCTGCAGCAGTGATAATGACCTAGCTCCTGTCTTTGGACTTCAATGATGGTGGCTGCTGCTGCTGACAGTCCCTGACCAGGTGGTCCATAGTGTCTGTATAGACACTAACTCTGGTTTGAAGGCACAGCCATCACAGAAGCTGCGGTATGCCCGCTCCTCTGGCACACACTGAGCCCAATGGGACCGAAGCTGGACCTGGCGCCCTCATACAGATCGCTTATCATTTGAAAGACAGGCCGGGGGATTATCACAATGCTCCTGGGTATGGCACCGGGGTTTCTACTTTTGCTGCCGCTCATGTCGTTCCTTCTGGTTTGAAGGAATAAGAATTTGACAATAAACCTGGCCTTAAAGATGCAGCCGCTCAGTGTAGGTGTTTGGCCTCCTGCAATGCAAAAACCATTACAGGGTGGATCTACAGGTGACCCCTGCTGGCTCTGGTGGCAGTGTCCACCTTGCTATGGTATTATTACCGGTGTTACCATGGCGGTCAACCATCTTACCATCTTGGTCTAATCTGAAACATACTTCTTTCTAACTTTGGACATTTTTACTCTTCGAATCTCTGAGTGTCCAATTCCTTCTCAGAAATCTTCAAACCCTGCAAAAATGTAAACTTGCAAACATGAAATTACAGGAAAATAACTCTCACACAGTCAATGTACCACCTCAAGTTCCCTGCTGTTAACAGTGGCTGAAAAAATAATCTCCCCCATGATAAAAAGGTGATTTCAGGAGTAAGTTTTTATTTTTGTGTTGGGAGACTTCTCATTCTGGAATGTGCACATCCAGGACCCACTATGCCTATCTCACGCCACCAAATTCGAACTCAATATTCCACCCGAAAAACATGTCCCGTTTAAATAGGAATTTACCTGTAGTCATATATAAAGTTTGTAAAGGAAGAAATCATCAGAATAAACGAATTCATCCAGGCATCCTTTTCTCAGATGCATCCTCTAGCAACTTGTGTACCGCAGACAGGAACATGTGAGCAGAGACTGCTCCCAAGACCAAGCATCCCCCTTGTCCAATCAGATGATGATTAATGACACTTGTTCTATGCTTTGATTCACTTTTGCAAGGCAGGCCCTTGTCAGTCTGCACTTTAGGGGGACCATCCTTTAATGGGAAGGTGAAGGGAGGGATGGCCCATCAAGCAGCAGGATATTGATGTGCTGACATGGCCCTCTTCTCTAACCAGAGAGAGGCAGGCTAATGGCAGCAGATGACGTCCCTGCGGAGGAGTTTACTTCCAAACATGGCGTGGGATGCCGACATGGATACAACATCATGACACACTGGGACTCTAAATGGAGGACATTTGACATGGCTGCTAATGTTTTAATGGTGTCAGTGTTCACAAAGGCGGTTGCGTCATGAAAGAATGCTGTCTGTAAATTCTTTATGACAACATCGTCTGATGTGCACTCTGTCTGTGTTACCACCAGTCCCAGAGCACTCTTTAACAGGAGGGTTGGGACTTTCCACTGAAAGTTCAATAGTGGTGAAGACTGGATATATACACACACTACATATGCTGAATGCCTACCGGCTGCTCCCGCACTGGCGGGAAAAAAAGGCTAGCCTGGTTTGAGCGAGATTTAATGCAGTCCTTCTTTTGCATACAACACACTGACACTTGGTTACTATAGAATGAAATGTTGAAGACCCAGGGAATCAACAAAGGACATTATCTGGAGGGCCCTAAAAGCAGTATCCTTTAATGGACTTTAAATAGTACTTCTAAGTTGTGGGGAGGGTTATATGTTATTCATTGTTATTGAATTAAGTCACGCCTATGATGTTGCTCTCGGTCTCCCTTTTGTGAATACTGAAATGTACAATGTTATGCTATGAAGGTGTGAAATAACAATAAATTAGATTTAAATCATAAAAAATACTTCTTTCGAACATTGTAGGAGAAACTGTGGTCTTTGAAATGCAGTGTTTTTACATTGGGGGAGCACAGATCAACCTCATATTTATTCAGGGTGTGAGCATGGGGTTTCTCCACATGAAAAAGCACCCCATTGGAGAAGTTTAAAAAATGCTAATCATACTACAAAAAGAATCCCACACAAGAGGATTGTCAACTGGGGACAATCTAGTGTGCATGCAGGGTTACAGTTAGGAGGCCTACTCCTGGAAATCTATGACACTCATGCCCCAGGCGCTTTTGAAACAGGGCCAGCAGTCAGAAATTCCAGCAGGAGTCAGAAGATTTTGGCTGTTTTGTACCTGGACAAATGTTTATCATCATCGGTAGTATTAACACTAAAGACCGGGCTTGGCAAATAAGATCTGGATGCATCAGCACAGGGATTTACCTAAAACAGCGGTGTCTATAAGCCCTCCAAAAGGGAAGGCGCTGGCATATCTTCCTTTAGTCTTTAGGGAGAGTTCTATAGTGTAGGGTCCATTACTGTGGGTACCCTACGCCCCTCCTTTGTTCTTGTCCTCTTAGGTGGAGGCAAGGCAGTATCTCAGCTGCCCTCAATGTTCTCGATGGGTGACAGAAAGAAGGGCATTGCTTCGGGCACAAGGCACATTGCAAAATTGGGAATTATGGGCTAGCATAAGAGTTACAACTTGCATTTTTGATTCTATTTGAAATCAGTGCATCTCTTGGAGCTGTTGTGAGATATGTGCCTTCTTACTGTAGTTGAGAACTGTGAAAGGCTGGCTTAGTATATGGTTCTCACTTATGTAAGTGTAGCCCCTTGCACTAATCTAGACAACTCTTATGGTGATTTTAGTGGTCTTAGACAACGGTAGAAAGCTCTCTAAGTGGTAGCAGTGGAGAGCAGCCTTCAGGCATAGTCCAGAAGGAGTGTAAAGCAGCTTGTTTTACCAGTACTTAATCTTACGGTATAGGTTAAGTGAAAACGAATCACACAGTGTAGTTATAAAAATATGTATTTTATTATGAACACTCACTAACACATTGTATTATCTCCTTCCCGGAGATATAAACACAATACACACACTATGTAGGAAATAGAACTCTTAAATAGCACAAATACACAGTGGTCTCAAGGGGGAGACCAAACCATATACTAAAATAGTGGAATGCAAACCACGACTGAAGTCAAGAATGGACCCAGAAGATGTAGAAGAGCCGGGGACCCAAGGAACCACCCTAGGTGAGTGTCTAGGAACCCCACAGAGGTCGTGTCCAGAGTGGGAATACAACCGCGTGCTTAATGTTAATCAATAGGTAAGTCGCAGTTGCAATTTTAAAGAAGAAGGACCCTTCCCAGTGGACCTTGAAGAAACCCAGTGGAAGATGGAAGATTGGAGAGTCACCTCACCCGTGGCTGTGCCAGGAACCAGGACACCTACACCAGGGAAGCCGGGTGCATAGGTGTCAAGTAATAATAATAATATTAATAATATCACTTATAAAGCGCCTGGTTACACCAACTGGTGTGTCCCCATGCTGAGACCACTCTTCCGAAAAGAAAGGGATATGGTAACGGACGTGGAAAGCACGGGAAGATGAAGTAACAGAGAACTCAAAGCTAGAAAAGCCAGGTTTTTAATCTTTTCCGGAAAAGGTTCTCCGATGACTTAGCGCAGAGGAACAGAGGCAGTGCATTCCAGTTTTTAGCTGCCAAGTAGCCGAAATTCTTGCTCTTTGGACTTTGGGGATTTTAACCAGGTAAGTTCTGGTCAATCTGAGATGACGTGCTGGGTGGCTACGGTGGCAGATGCACAGGGCATTAAAAAGAATCCTTTTGTTCATAGGCAACCAATGTAAGGAATCAAGAGCCTTCCTGGAGGAAGCTCTCATGGGTAGTTCAGAACTAAGCGGGCTTCCGCATTCTGAATACATTGCAGCCTATAAAGACATTTTTTCATTGCTCCTAAATATAGGATATTTCCGTAGCCCAATTGAGATGTTACAAGGGCGTGGGCCAGGATTTTCCTGGCTGAGGTAGGGAGAATGTCCAAAGTTTTCCTTAACATTTTAACAGTTCCAAGAGTTCTTCGCAAACCACAATTAAGGACTTCAGGAAAGATGCCGCTGGAGAAGAAGACAAAGGAGTTTGCTGGAACCCAAAGGTGGACTCAAGATGAGATGTGCCAGGAAGCAGAGGGGAGAGAATCTATGCCACTCAGGAGTGACTAGGAGGCACGGAAGACAAATGCCCACCGACGGCGGAGATGCAAGAGAGGTTGACTGCGCCCTTGTAGTTGCAGCTGTGGAGACCAGCCGACGCTGGACAAGACCAGGAGCTGTTCACAAGCTGTTCCACATCGGATGGCGAGAACCAGGGGGTCAGTGTACGGCAGGGGAGTGACTCCTTCACTCCAAATTAAATTCCTTCAGGTATCTTGAATGTCCACAAGCCAGGTGAAGAACCTGAATGGAGCACTGGCACAGACATTTCAGAAGACCGGCAGGACGACGAGACCAAGAGCAGCAGGAATCTTCTCTGTTGCAGTCTCGGTTCCCAAAGCGAAGTCCAGTGAAGTCCAGAGTGTCCAGATGGTCGAAGTTGAAGAAGTATGTGATCTGAATCTTGTCCCACGACAAATCTAGGGACCCACCCACAGGTAAGCCCTAAAGTCCCCTTAGGAAAGGGTTGGGATGATTCAGGGGTCCCTCCCAGAGGAGGGGCTGGGCATTGGGGAGGATACTCCCATGTCCTTTTCAAGTTTCGCACCAGAGCGGGAGTCAACAGCTCCCTGAGCTTGTTTGAACTGGAGTATGCAAGGAGGGCACCAAATGTGCTCTTCAAGCAGTCTCGGTGGTGCTGGCCAGCGCCCCCACCCTGTCCCAATACACTAAACCCAGTCTGGGAGGTGGTCACACCTCCCTGCGACAGGATAACTTTTATTCTGCCTTCCCCTGCTAGAGCTTGGCTCAGCAGCAGGAGAGCAGAAACGTGTGTCTGGTCAACAGCAGCCCTAGCCTGCTGTCCTGTTCTGGAAGACTTGTCCTGGGAGCACTGAGGGCCTCCCGGAGGAGAAATACAGTGCATGGAATCATACCTCCCACACTGTTTGCAGTTTGTGGGTATGATTCAAACATGTTTGATACCAAACATGATAGGGCTTGTTACAACCAGTTTAGAGATGGTCATCGCGTAATGACGCATTACCACTCTATGTCATAATGGCTAATGCACTTACAACCCGAGAGAATGGGATTCTGAAGGATGTAGGGGTGCCCCGCTCATGCAGGGGCACCCTCGCACTTAGGACCCAGCAACCTGCCTTCAAGATTGAAAGGCTTGCCTTAGGGGTGACTTATAGGTTTTAAGTGTAGTGACCTCAGATATAGGGAAACCCTGTATCTGTTGTGAGTGGTGCTAACACCAGTTTACACAGCCTGCAATGGCAGGCCTGGAGTCACAATTTGAGTGGTCTCTCATGGGTGGCATAATATATGCTTCAGTCCATGGGAGACCTCTGGGTACCTTGGTACCATATACTAGGGACTTACAAGGGTACCCCAGTAGCCAATATGGAGAGTACCTGAGTACTCACCATGTCTAATTTAGGGAAGAAAACAGAGACTGGGGTCCTGATTAGCAGGCTCCCAGTCAGACTAGTCAGAAAAACATAATGACAACAGCAAACAGTGGGGGTGACCATGGAAGCTGACCCTACTTTTCTACAAGAACTCATCTTTCAACTGAGTTCTACAGCCTGCTGCAAACTTGCTGTTTGGTTATATTTTGAGGTTGCTGCAGGTAAAGCATTTTCAAATTCCCATTGAGTTACGATCGTTTTAGTAGAGGACTACATCTCTAGTTTTCTGACTTGAGAGGGATGATTTCCACCTATTTCAAGGTGGTGCCTGACACCACCACCAGCTAGGTTGCAACTCAAGTGTGTGGGAGGGACGAGCTGTAATACAGAATGTAGCTAATCTTCTAAATGTGTGATGGGGAAAAAGGCTGTGAAAACGCCAGAAAAAAGCTGGGTCAGTGTGTAACAGTGACTTACTTCAAAAGCCTATAGATAAATTTGGTTAGGGAGAGCAGTTAATGGAGTCCAAAGCAATAAAATGCTAAATTGCAATAGTACAACAGATTAGAAACATTTCCCATTGATATAGTTTTGACCTCCAATTTTTTAATTATGTATTTATTTGCATAATACCAGAAGTGTATCAATCTACTGAACCCTCTTCGTTGAATCAACTATAATTTAATCAAAAAATGGGCAAGTAAAATTACATCTCCAACTTTCAGCCATGCCCTCCTCATCTACCCCGCTCAGAAGAATGCATGTGCTATGTTTTATGAATTTGCATTAAAATCCTAGCTCAGCGCATCTGATTGAACAATTGGAATGAGAAATCACCCATTATTGTAAAGTTCAATTTTAAGGAACACCCTGATTACAAATGGTTTGAGAGAGAGAAACAGGTCAAATGTGCAAGCAAACTATGAGTTGCATTTGAACAATCAAAAAGTAATTGCACACAAAAATTTGAAATTTGATTGCTGTGATGTTTTTCTCTTATCATGTGTGGTGCTATTTAACACCTACACTTTTATGTGCTTTTTTAACCTTGTTTCTGCATAGCTACTCTAATCTACCCTGTACACATATGGCATTTTTTTTAACTTGGTCTAACGGAAAGGAAGATGGATAGAACACAGGAGTAAGATTCACACTCAGAATAAAAGTAATCCATTAGAAAAACATTTATAAGAAATTAAACATGACTTAAAATAAGATTACAGATTTTGGATGTTGTAGGTAAATTATCAGGAGGAGGTTGTATACTAAGTAATACTTTGGGAAAAAACAAATTGGATTGAAAATTTAGAATTTGTTTATGTGTTATGTATGACTGACTTTGAAGACTCAGCATGTTTTCTTCAATGTGCGAAGGTCAAAGCAGAAAGGCTTTAGGGAGTGATAGCATGTGCGAATTGATGGACAAACAGTGAAAATACCTTTAACCACCAGTAAGTGAAGAACAACTGTGAAGCAGCATGGATATACATTTGTGCACATAGATACTGAACTAGTATACTTTTATTTTGTTCTCACAAGACATTTGACATTTAATTTATAACAACTTAAATACTTTAACTAATTCAGAGTTAACATTATGTCTGTAGATAGTATTTAATGTTGGTTTTGCTTTTTTGCACAGTTGCTTTGAAGTAGAAATTTGGTTTCTCTGATGAAGAGAAGGATAGTCATGAAATGCATTGAGAAAGTATACTTTTGATGATCGCTGGAATATGTAAACACATTGCAAGAACTAAAAGTATTTAAAGATTATAAATTTCAATAATTTAGCTCTCCAAGCTGACGGGGTATTGCATAGTTTCATAGCACAACTCACCTTTGAAGCTAAATGTCTCATGACCTATATTTGCTTACCAAAAAGGAGTGTGCTTAAGTGTACCTGCCTTTAATCTAAAGTTGGCCTCAGAAACCTGCAGGGCTCATGTCTCAACAAGGAAGTAGTGATTGATGTGGTGGTTGCAGATGAAGGGATCCTAAAGGAGTCCTGAGGAGCACACATAAGAGGGCCACAGAAGCAGGATGGGTTGTGCCTTCAGTATGGGAATTTGCCTCACTGGATTACACTTGTGGGGTGGAAGCCCATCATGTTGGCATCAGCTAAGTAAGGCCTAGAACCCTAGCGATTGATTAAGCTTAGCAGCTGTATTTTGGTGTAGTGGAACACATTTTATGTTCTATATGTGTGGATGAATAGTTAAAGGATGTTAAATAGCTAATACTACACTTCAGACGGGTGTCAGAGGTGTGGGAAAATGAAGCTGTCAGCGCGGCAGAATACTGGCTAATGGTGCTCGTCAAAGGCAATGAGTGAGCAACAGAGTAGGAAATAACATTAACAAGTTTGGGTTCCCTAACACATTTTTTTATCTTCTGTAGAAATAATTCACTCAGTGAGTTAACAAACATATATCTGTTATGAATTGCTTCACAAGTTTGTGCATTCTTATCCTGCAGCAGTTATCTCAATATGCGACAGTGTGCCGAAAATGAGTAACTAAAAACAGCTTTATCTCCTAACAATTAAACCAGGTCAACATTTGTTACAGATATTTTAGCCAAAATATTTCATTAATCTTTGAGTCATACACATTTACTTAAGGAAACCATAAAGAAATCTCATGCTGAAAATGCCTCCAGATTCTCTACAAAATTATAATTGTAAAATCTATGCTTTAAGCATATTTTGAAGAAGAACAGATGTTTAGTTTTGTTCTGAAGAACTCCCATGAGAACCTTTCAAGGCTTGGTAGTCATAATAGGGAAGGAGTTCCTTCGCATATAATGTTCTTTAAGTCATGGGACTACTAAACATATTGACTGAGCTGAAGGTAGTTCCCTGGTAGGGTAAAAGAGTTAGGCTTTCAAGAACCAGGAAACGAGCCATAGAATAACTTATGGGCAGTGTGGGAGTATTTAAAAGCTACTATCTGCTCAACTTGCAGCCAGTAGCAAGAAATGTGGCCGTATAGTAAGTTATCTGATCCAAAGACAGTATCAGTAGAGCAACATACCATAAGGAATGTGGCAACCACCGGCCAACAACTGTGTTCCAGAAGTAATAAAAAATGCCTGAATAACCAGAGAAACCACTCAATGATTAATGTATGGTCAGAATGAGTTTCAGCTTGTCCAGTATGACCACTTTAGTGTCCATATATATTCCATAGAGGCATTGGTAGTGTTGTGTCATAGTTTATGTGTGCAAAATGTCAATTAGTGCATTGTCTGGCCACTACCTTCCATGGTAACAACAGTAACAAATACAAGTTGCATTTTTGTATTACAGGTCTATGTGGTGGGTGGGGTATATAAATCAGCTATTTGCCAACAAAGGCAATACATACCATATTAAAGGCTGTTCATTCTTTACCTGTCATAGTCATGCAGATCAGTATGGCAGCTCTCATTATTTTGTTAGTCCATGCTTGATAGGAGGAAAAAGTTAGCTTGGGGTGATCAAGTCTTATGTTATAGTGCAGAATATAAAGGAACATGGCTGAAATGTTGGTATGACCAAAGTAGGAAATTGTAGCAGAGTGGTGCAGACTTGTAGAGAGAAGGGTATATCTAAAGCTTGCAAAATTGATGTTAAGAGGATCCTCTGCAAGGGTTCTGGGGTGTTGGTCTCATCAGTGGAAGAGAGAGGAGAGTGGTAACGAGGTGGGAGTGATAGAGAGCCAAACTCTATGTGGGGTTTTTCAACAGACTTCATACCAATTGTAAATGTTTAGAGATCAACTTAGTTCTAGCTAGAAACTAAAGAAGTGGCAGTAATAAGAGGAAAGTTAATACTAGAGAAACAAGCCCCTGGAAAAGGGTAATGAAAAAAATTGACTTTTCTCAAAATGCACCCCATTCGAGGGAAATAGTTCTGTGTCCTTCACATTGCAAAAAACAATTATCAAGGAAAATGATCATGATGGCATTGCAATTCTTCTGCTGACTTCTTAGCTACACAGAAGAATGTGCAAGACTCACTTGTCTCCTGGCAGCTCTTCCTACTCTTCCAGGAAAAATAGAAAACAAACAGATTCCCAAAATGGCATGAAGTCTTTTACTCAATCGTCTGTTTGTCAGTACAATATTAATTATAAGGTCAGAAAAAGGTAAATAATGAGGGAACTGCTGTCAGGGTTCCCCGGAGGTTTCCTCCTCGTGACCATACAGTGGCTATTGTCTCGACTCCTCAGTTTCACCACCCAAGATCCAGACCCCACTGTGCCCTTAGTTGAAGTGCATGTTGGCGGCGCTGGTCTTCCAATATGGCAAGCTGGTCTGCTGGTCTGCGGTCTAGTCTCCTCTAGAATTCAAAGTCCAGGTGAAGCGCGCACCAACGTTCTAAGGCACACTTCACTGAAGATTTCACCGACGCAGCAGCTTTTTTGGGAACGTCGAGAGAGTAAGTCAGGGTAGTGGCGTTTCAAGACACGGGGTTAGCTCTTGCGGTTCTGAATCCCTTTCCAGAGTAAGGTCAGTGCATTCTATTAGGGAAATATGAAAATATGAGTTGTGAACCAAATTGCGAGTGTGTGGAGAGTAGTGTTCCTATCTGAGGCGTGTCTTGCTAAGGCACAACTATTAACCCTTGCTCCACTTCAGGAATAGATTGGAGTAAAGACACTCAGTTTAAAGATACCTAGGAGGTTTTGAGAGTCCTGGTGAATGCGGGTGTGACAATTCAACACGCAGCATATAACCATAGACTCTAGTGGAGGCTTGAACGTAGAGAAAATATAACTTGAGTTACTTGAAGGTTTCTCTCAGAATTCTTTCCTCTTCGAATATTATCGACTAATAAGAAGTTCTGACTAAAAGACAATAAGTTGCAATTCATTCCGGATAATTACAAAACTACTGCAGCTCATTCTAAGTAAGTCTAGATAAAGAGAAGGACACACGCTTGCCTTAGGATCTAGTAAAAGTATAGTGACGTACCTGTGTTTTCTCCCTCTGTGCACCCAAGGTCACCGTGAACGAAGGTCAGGTGGGTTCTGTAAAACAGAGAGCTGAGTAAGACTTCTCTTCATTAAACAACACACACAAAAACATTGCAAGAGAAATGAAGAAGAGAGGTTGAGCACCCCTGGTATTCTGGTAAGATAAGCTACCTGTTAGAAAGATATATTGTAAATTCAAGGAACTCTGATTTAGTAATGTTTATGGTTACAGCACTGTAAGAAATAAGAAGGAGACAATACCAAACAAGCAGACTGCCATAGTGCTGTCTCTTCTCTGTCCCAATCCCCTTTCCCCCCTTAGTACTTACCTGTGACGATTACGTAAAAGTCCAGCAGGGACGTACTGAGGGGTGTATGGAGAATTAGCGTTGTTCTGCTCCTGTGCTGTCAAGGGAGCTATATACCTGGTCCTGACAACTGTAGATAAAAATATCATAGGTAGAGGAGGAGCCTAGCGCGCAACCAAGATGGCCGCGTAGGTGCGAGGCTCCCGAGGACCTCCGTGACCTCCTACATAAATCCTGAAAATATCCTGTCCTAGATGAGGGGACTGTGTTGGTGAGCCCGAGCTGAGGTGTCACCCGTTTTCCGTTTCCAAATTGGACCTCGGACACCGGCGGGTGCACCGATTGAGGTTTGCGGCCTTCTCCACGCCGGCCCCCCGGATTGGAGTTGCGGGGCGATCCGGAGACAAAGTGATCAACAGCGGCGGGCAGGGCTGGGCGACTCGCGTACCCCGCACTTTCACTTTCGCTTTTGCACCCTCCTTGCTGCTTTGGCGAGGTTGGGTTGCGGGGCGGTGTGCGGTGGTGTGGCCTCGTTGGGGTGCCCTGCTGGCCCGCCGGCTGTGATCCGTCCTGCGGACCTGTGGTGGCCCCCCCCCGGAGCCCGTGAACTGGTTTGTCGGCCTTTCCCGAGGTGATTGGCGCGATTTGGGGACTGAAACCATGTCCACAAAGCAAGATGGTGACCGGGCAAAGGTGAAATCGACCCGCCGTGGCGCGGCCCACCAGTCCAACAGCATGGACCGCTACACCCTCCAGAAGGGATCTCCCGAGGTGCCGCATCGGTCCCCTGAGGGCCCGACTGATGCTCCTACGCTGCCCGCGGATCTGACCCTGCGAGATGTTATGGGCGCTATCGCCGAGATGAAGGCCTCGGTGGACCAGCGCTTTGACACACTGGCGCAAAAGATTGACTCGGTCCACGTGGATGTTGGCCTGGTGAGGGCCGATTTATCCAAGACCAATGACCGGGTCGATTCTTTGGCCCACACCACTTCGGGCCTTACGGCGGACGTGGCGGCCCTCCAACAGGAGGTGCGCCGGCTCGGCCAGGCGAGCGCCCTGATGGATCGTCGACTGGAGGATTCCGAGGGTCGGGCCCGGAGGAACAATGTCCGCATTGTCGGGGTGCCGGAGGGACGTGAGGAGGCGGCGGCGGACCTGTTTGTGGAGGATCTGATTCTCACCCATCTCCAGCCCCGGGGGCTGAGTAAACTCTTTGCGGTGGAACGTGCCCACAGGGTTCCCGGAGGAAGACCTAAGGCCGGAGCCCCTCCACGGCCTCTCATTGCCCGGATTTTCAACTTTCGGGACAGAGACGCTATCCTTCAGACTTCTAGGCAACAAGGGCCGGTCAGACTTGACAATATGGATGTGAACTTCTATCCTGATTTCACCCCAGCGGTCCAGAAGCAGAGACTGAGCTTTCTCGGAGTCAAACGTCGTCTACGGGACCTGAACCTCAAGTATGCGATGCTTTTTCCAGCTAAATTGCGGGTGGAGGTGGATGGCCGCACGCACTTTTTTGATCGTCCCGAGGCAGCCGGGGACTGGTTGGACTCCTTGCCCGGGGATCGGGGCCGGGGGGGTGGGGGGGGCGCGGTTGGAGGGGAGGGCTCGCCGGATCACGACTGAGGGACTAATAGTAGGCCTTGCTCTGGACAACATTGTCGTCATTTTTGACTGTTCGTTAAGTCTCCCTCCTGTGGAGGTGGTACGGGGTCTCTTGGGGGCTCTCCCTCCTCCTCTGGGGGACTAGTTAGTTTAATCATTCATGGGGCGACAGGCACACTGCACTTTGGGGGGGCTATTTGGGCTCATGCAGGGGTGCAGGGAGGGGGGAGTTCTGTTGGGATGGGTGGGTTGGGGTGGGGTGTTGTTTGTTTTTACCGCAAGGCAAACCCTTTATTGTATTTGTGTTTTTAAGGTGCTCTCCGGGGGACGAATGATGGCTTCTGTATGTGATGGGGGGTAGGGACCTGACTTTATTGTCCTGGAACATTAACGGACTGGGGGATAGGATTAAGCGAGGTGTGGTCCTGCAGTATTTGAAACGACTTTCGCCAGATGTGGTCTTTCTGCAGGAGACACACCTTATTGGTAATTCCTTTTGTGCCATGAATCGGCGTGGCTATCGTTTGGTGGCCCATTCGGGCTTCACGTCGGGCTCGCGGGGGGTGGGCATCATGGTGAAGAACTCGCTCCCGTTGGAAATAGACGAGGTGCGCCATGATGAGAGGGGACGCTACACTGTCTTAGTGGGGAGAATGGAGGGTAAAGTAGTTGTCTTTGTATCAGTGTACGTCCCACCGGGGTTACAGTCCACGACTTTTGCAGACCTAGGGCGCCTCCTCCTTGACCTTCCGGGGGGGCTTCTGGTGATTGGGGGGGACTTCAATGCGGTGGTTTCTGGGACCGTGGATCGTCACCCCCCTAGGGACCTCCCCCGGGCGCAGGCGTGGCTGTCCGGCTTCTTAGACACACTGGGATTGGTGGACTGCTGGCGCTTAAAACATCCCACGCAGCTGCAGTACACTTTCCACTCGGGTGCCCATGGTAGCCTCTCACGGCTTGATTATGTCCTTGTCCCTGCGGCCTATGTTGGGAGGGTAGGAGAGGTGCGCCATTTGGCGCGGGGTATTTCAGATCACTCCCCGCTCCTGTTGCACGTTGATGTCTTCCCGAGGGGGGAGGGCAGAGTAGCTCCAATCAATGCCTGGTACCTGCGCGACCCCACCATTCGCGCTGATTTGATTAAATCCTTGCAGCGGTATTTCGATGAGAATGTGGGGTCCGTCCCTTCGGCTATCTCCCTGTGGGAAGCTTTCAAAACAGTTCTTAGAGGCGAGGCCCTCTCCTTTATTTCCCATGCCCGGAGGCGCGAGCAGGAGGAGGTGACCCGGGTGGAGGCCGAAATCGCTGAATTGGAGGGTGATCTAGAGGGTGGGGTGACGGATGCTGCACTACATGTCCTACAACTTAAGCAGGCGGCCTACAGGGCCCTCGTCACGGAGGCGGCCAGGGGCCTCTATAGAGAGCAACAGGGGCGACTGTATGATGTGGGTGATAAGGCTGGTAAACTGCTTGCATGGTTGGATAAAAAGGAGAGAGCGAGTCGTGTGGTTCCGCTGATCGAGAGGATGGATGGTGTGCGTGTCACCGAGCCAGAAGACATCGTCTCTTGTTTCGCGGAATATTTTCGCGAGGTGTATTCCCCGGTTTCTCCCTGCTCGGAGGATGATTCCCATGCCTTGCTTAGGGATATCGCGCTGCCTTCCCTTTCGGTGGAGGACAGGGTGTCGTTAGATGCCGCTCCTACCGCCGACGAAATTGCCCTCGCCATACGCTCGGTCGCATCCGGCAAGGCCATGGGCCCGAACGGCATCCCTATCGAGTTGTATAAGCTGCGACCGGATGTACTGGCACCCCACCTCCGTGCGATGTTCCTGGCGGCCCACTCGCTGGGCTCCCTCCCGCCGGACCAACGTCTGGCTACAATCGTGGTGATCCACAAGGAGGGGAGACCTCGAGACCGGGTTACATCCTACCGGCCTATCTCGCTCTTGAATGCGGAGCCCAAAATCCTCGCCAAGGTGCTAGCCAACCGACTGGTCGGCGTGGTGGGCGACCTGGTCCACCAAGACCAGTCCGGCTTTATTCCCCATCGCAACACGGCCCTTAATCTGCGGCGCTTGCACGGGGTGCTCGCGCGTGTCCCGTTTGTGCGGGAGCCGGCCATATTGGCGTCCTTAGACGCCACCATGGCGTTTGACACGCTCGAGTGGCCATACATCTGGGCCATGCTGGCGAAGTTTGGATTTGGCCCGGGGTTCATCAGCTGGGTCAAATTGTTGTATTCGGGCCCATTGGCGCAGGTGGTGGTGAATGGAAGAGTATCGGTCCCATTCGAGCTGGGACGGGGCACACGACAGGGCTGTCCCTTGTCGCCGCTCCTGTTCGCGCTGGCTTTGGAACCCCTGGCGGAGTGGCTGCGGTGGCACCCTTCCATCCGTGGTCTCCGTTGGACCCCCGAATATGAGGACCGCGTGTCCCTATACGCTGACGATATCCTTTTGTACTTAGCCTCCCCGCGTAAATCATTGATTGTCCTGGTTGATGTTTTGCGCTCATTCGGCCGCAATTCAGGCCTTGTCATCAACTGGGCTAAATCATGTGTGTATGTGCTTTCCGGGGAGGCTCCCGTCCTCCCGCGGGGCTGTCCGATCCAGATTGCCTCACAGGGGTTTCGGTACTTGGGGGTTTACATTACTCTGGACCCGGAGGCCCGCTACGAGCGGAATTTGCTTCCCCCCCTCCAGCGCATGAAGGAGGACGTCGCGCGCTGGCGGCGCCTGCCGCTTTCGCCGCTCGGCCGGGCGGCATTGTTTAAGATGATGTCGTTGCCACGCTTCCTGTACGCTCTCCAGAATACTATGGATTTAGTCCCGGCGCGCTACTTCCGTGAGGTGGAGAGTCTACAGCGCCGCCTGTTCTGGGACGGGAGGCCGCGTATTGCCCTGGCGAAGTTGACGCTCCCATGGTACGACGGGGGGATTGCCCTCCCGGATATTAAACGGTATTACTGGGCCTCCCAGCTGGCTGCAATTAATCATGGCCTTTACGGGCCCGCCTTAAACCCGGCATTTGAAATGGACAAGATGCTCCTGCCTGGTGGCGATTATAATCGAGCGCTCTACTCTGGCGCGCCCGGCCCCCGCCTGACGGGACCTACGCGTGTCATGGTACGAGTATGGCACGCGGCTAACGCAGCTATGGGGTGGAAGGACCGTTTGACCCGGGCATCACCGTTGTACGCGTCTGAGAGATTGGGCTCCCTGTGGACCTCGAAGGGCTTCGAGAAGTGGGACATGATCGGCATCAGTAAAGTGGGGGACCTCTGGACGAGAGGGGGATTTAAAACATTTGAGACGTTGCAGACGGAGTTTCAGCTGCAGGGCAGTGAATACTTTCGGTACTTGCAGGTCCGTCACGCGCTGGGCTCAGTCTTCCCAGACGTCGCCTCCATCCCGGAGTCTTCCCCCCTGGAGGATAGAGTGCTGGATGGCCACGTTCCGGACAGCACGATCTCCCTTATTTACAAAAAATTGATTAATGACCGCTCGGGCCTGCTGACTGGCCTCCGCGAGGCTTGGGTTGCCGACGGGCTGGAGTTGGACGACGAAGACTGGATTTCCGCGGTGGCCTCTCCGAAGGAGGTGGCCATACCGGCTCGCCTTCGCTTCGTCCAGCTTAAGATACTCCACCGGGTTTACATGACGGGGCCAAGGCTTCTGCGTATGGGCTATGCTGAGGATGGGTTGTGTAAGCGTGGGTGTGGTGCTTTGGCGACTTTTTTGCATATTTTGTGGGAATGCCCGAAGGTGGAGCGATTCTGGCGTGGTGTGCATGAGGTCCTGCGAGTGGTTACGCATGTTGCGCTGCTGCCTGAAGCGAGGAGATGCCTGCTGAATGTGTGGGAACCAACTGACTACTCGGTTCCGCAGACGCGATGGGTGACTCTGGGATATATGATAGCTAAGCGTGACATTGCTCAACTGTGGGGATCTCAGAGGCCCCCGGCGGTGTCGGCCTGGAAAGAACACATGGATTGGTGCATGTTCCGAGAAAAGGTGGTGTATGTGGCGAGGGGTAAGCCTGGGGCATGGGTGAAGGTATGGGGCCCCTGGAACGCCTACCGCGGGGGTATCTGCGCGCCACCATTGCTGCCTGCGGCCTCACCAGCCCCGTCCCCTTAGTTGACTCCTTTCTTAGCCCCGAGCACAGAATTCCCCCAGTCCTCGATCTGTTCCCCTTCCCCTCTTTAGACTCCTGTGGATGGCTGGGGTCCCCCATTCGGGGAGCACGTGCTGTTACTGTCGATTGCAGGTTGCCTTGCGGGTGTGGTTTTTTGTGTTGTTTGTGTAAAATGAAACCGTATTGTGGGGTCAGAGTGATGTGGCCCACGACGCTGATACCTCCTGATTTTGCTCCTCTGCAACGCCAAGTGTTTTTGTATGTATGTCATATGCTCCTGTCATTGTAGCGGCCGGCCGGAAGGTTGTAGGCCCATACCTGTATATTTTTGAGATTGCAATAAACGGTTTCAAAAAAAAAAAAAAAAAAAAAAATATCATAGGTGATAAAGTTAAATACAAAAATTGAAGGTGCCTCCTTCTTCAGAGAGATTAGAAATATCTATAGCGTTCTTGTTATAGAGAACATCTAATTTTATTGCTGCAGGTTGTTGACATCTTAGGATTGTATTCCTTTACTTTTACTTCCTTTACATCCCCACCTGTATTTTGACTTATCATTACTACAATCACATATCCATTACACTTAAATGACTATTACTTTATGTCCTTATTTTTTTCTACATTCTCTTTCCCCATATTACTAACCTTAAATCACGATAACACTAACCAGTTCCTTAATGTTACTTTCATGACTGACTAGGACTGGGTGCTTTACTGCTCTTAAGGAGAGTTTGGGGTCCGAACAGGGACCATTTCCAAAGTGAGAAAAGCCTTAACAGTACTGTGCCACTTTTGTAGTGTGTTAGGTTTTTTGTGTGTATTCCAAAATAGCCCCGCCCTCACAAATGCAGGCTTAGATGTGCATTGGCCAGCTTAGGAAATTTATAGGCTATATTCTCATTTCAGAATGCCACAAGACTTAGAAATCAGTGTGACTGATTGACATACCAGGCCAAGGAAGCAGAGTCTGGTGACGGTGGCAGACAGAGTCACTCACTCGATTTCCTACAATACCCTATAGCCAGGCACTCAGACAGGTAAGGCCACCACATATGGAATACACTGACAGGGAGAGGGATTTCTCCTTTAGGTGTGTGACTTTTTGACTTTGTGGACAAGGAAGCTGAAGGTTCAGCTATATATAGATCTTGATAATGAAGCAGCAAACTTACAAAGAGAGTATGGAATGTCCTATTAAAAGGTATTCTACATACAGAGTCAGCATCTACATGAATTAAAGCCAGGACTGGGGATTCGGATTTGTAACACCTATCCTGAGATAAGGGGATGACCATACTGGAGAAAGTACCAAAACAATTTGAAAGACAATGATCCTGTCATAGATATGAAAGAAGAAATGTGCCTTCACATGAGCTCATGTGTCTCTGATGAAATCAGTCACTTAATCGTTGCCATGTTAAGTGAAAACTAAGGGGAAATTGACTCTAATATTAAGTCTAAACATTGCTTTTCCTTAATAATGCACAGGTTTGACTCAGAGGTAGCCATGCGGTTCTTGGAAGCTTATTTGATCTACCACAGTTTATATCCAGATAACCTACAGCCGAAGGCGCGTCAAAGGCAAGCCCGTCTACACCCGTCCACGCCCACCCGGGCCCAGGGGCCAGTTATTATGCCTGTTCTATTACATAGCCTTCAGAAACACTGAAATTGATGCATTCTACCCATCTGCACTTCGCCCGTGAAACACTGTCTCATACATCTGAGCATGAAATTTTCACCAAACGGAGCGCATTTCCAGAAATTCAGATTTCTACCACCACTAAGCACATCTTGCAGAACCCGGTTAAACTCGGGGCCGTGCCCCTATCAATCTATTACCTTAATACTCGTTCCCTTGTCAAACACCAGCTGGACATCTTCCTCCTTCTGCTCACTGATAAACCCGATATTTTATTGCTAACCGAAACGTGGCTCACCGCTGACTCCGCTCCTGATATGCTGGCAGCATTACCCCCAGATTACTGTATCATTCATGCCAACCGCCCGACCGGTAAATCAGGGGGGGGGGGGTTTGCAACCATCATTCACACTAATTTCAGGTTCTGCTACTTGACATGTCTCTCTCTCAAGGAGGCCGAGAACATAGTAATACAACTTGAATCCGTCAACGATTCCTTTGTCTGTGTATTAATCTACAGGCCACCACACCAGATGCCCCATTTTCCCCTATCACTCAGTGAACAGATGGCTAAACTCGTGATTGAGCATGCCAAGGTCCTACTCGTGGGTGACTTCAATTATTTATACAATGACCCCCATGAAGGGCCACAATCTGCTGAGATGTCGTATCTCCTCACCAACTTGAACTTTACCCAACAGGTCTCATCCCCCACCCATCTGAAAGGGCACATCCTTGGCCAAGTCTGGACTCACGGCCTGACTACTTCCATCCCCACAATTGCTCCTTGTATCTGGTCTGACCACCACTTATTAAAATTTACACTTGTACTCCCGATCATCGATAAAATCAGCACGGCCGAAGGCGGTCTCGCTAGGAAATGGAATGCCGTCAATAAAAAAGACATGCTCAATACATTATCCAGCACAGCCCCGTCCCCTGGCATCGACATCAACGCCACTGAAGCGAATCTATCGGAATGGCTACTCAAAGCCAGTAACAAGCACGCACCTCTCAAAAAAGTTAAATTAGCCCGACGTGCCAACGCACAGAGATGGTTCTCCACCGAACTTAAAACCCAGAAACTGGCCTTGCGCCAACTAGAGAGGCAGTGGCGACTGAAATTTTCCCCTGACAAAAAACTTCTCTATACCACAGCCCGGAAAGAATATAAGAAGACCATCCTCGCTGCTAAAGCCGCCCACTTCTCTACGCGTATCCTCAATTCCAACAAAAGCTCTAAAGAAATATTTACCATAATTAATGAACTGTCCAACCCTGAGCGAATCCTTTTGAAGGTTACGCCCTCCTAAACAATGTGTAATTCATTAAATGACTACTTCATTGAAAAAATCACCAATATCAAGGCCAGCATTCCCAAACACCCTTCCAACCCAAACTCCTCTGCCTTGCACAAAAACACCTGTACACTCAGTTGCTTCCCCATAGCACCGAGACCTTTCAGGATCTCCTAGTGAAAGTTAAATTAGGTGCCCCCTCCGACTGCTGGCCACCACACATACCCAAAGACTGCCTCGCAGTCTACCCGGGCCCTGCACTCGCCCTTCTGAACAAGTCACTTTCATCCGGCCAAGTCCCTATGGCTTTCAAGAAAGCCATAGTGGTCCCCCTCCTAAAAAAACCTGGACCTGATCCCGCGTTTCTACCTAACTACTGTCCGATCTCCCTGCTTCCATTTTTGGCAAAGGTACTAGAGGCCCAAGGAGCTAAATGCTTATCCAACTTCTTGGAGCAGACTAAATATCTCGACCCTTATCAGACAGGGTTTCGGCTGGCCCATTCCACTGAAACCGTAATCCTAGCTGTCCTGGATACTCTCCGGGACAATGCCGATAGAAGCTCCCCTCAGGCACTGGTGTTACTGGATCTCTCCGCCGCCTTTGACACGGTCGACCACACTATTCTGGTTGACCGTGTCAAACATGCTGGCATTCAAGATGCGGCGGCTCGCTGGCTCTCTTCTTTTCTGGAGGACCGTTCCCAGGCCGTCCGTCAAGGACATTTTTGGCCCCTCCACGCAAAACTACTTGTGGTGTTCCACAGGGCTCGGCTCTCTCTCCCCACCTGTTTAATCTTTATATTGTCCCCCTGATCCAGTCCCTTAAAGACAGGAAGGTGACGGTCTTCAATTATGCGGATGACCTGCAATTAGTCTTTAAGATTGATAACTCGCACAGCTCAGTCACCGAATTCCAGGCCACCATGCGGATGTATGATGTGACATCGCAAACGTTTACATCGCATCCCTTTACATCAGGGTCTTCACATCGCATGCACATGTACAACGCAGTCTTTCACCACGCAAACCATTACGTAGCGTACGCATTCAAATACATGCAAAACACAACTACAATGCACACAAACACCCCGCATGGTTTAACATCGCGATTTTTCCCCAAATACCCCCCTACATAACACATACTCGCCTAAAGCCTAAAAAAGTACCCTACACTTCCCTAAACCCTAAGCCCAAACCCCTAATACACTACGCTAAACACACTGCCCTAAACCCTAAACACTACACTGTCAGCACAATCCCCAGCCACTGCCCTAAACCCTAAACACTAATCTCCAGACACTGCCCTCAACCCTAAACACTACACTGTCATTACAATCCCCAGCCACTGCCCTAAACCCTAAACACTACACTGTCCGCACAATCTCCAGACACTGCTCTAAACCCTAATGTCCAGCCACTGCCCTAAACCCTAATCTCCACACACTGCCCTAAACCCTAAACTTTAAGCCCCCTTACCTTTTTCTCCTTGCGTCGACCCGGTGCTCCTCCGCCTCGCGTCCATTACACCACATACGATCTAAAAGCGTATGCGTGGTGAATGCGCATGCGTTGTAATGGTGCGCGGCGTAATGGTCTGCGTCCTAACGTCGCTTGCGTTGTAACGCTTGCGACATAAATGCATGCGACCTAACACATGCGTTGCAATGGATGTAACCCCACCATGCTGCATATCCAACTATGGATGTTCCATAACCATCTTAAATTAAACCCTGGAAAGACAGAGCTTGTTCTTACTGGGGACAGCCATAAGTTCTGGGGTCCACACTACTGGCCACCAGAGCTAGGACCTTCCCCCTTCTCTCTACCCCTCGGCCAAAACACTAAGAGACTCCCTCAACAGTGACCTCTCACTGAAAACTCAGGTTGGTGCGGTCATCTCTAAGTGTTTTTTTCAACTTCGAAAGATCAGGAAGATACATTGCCTTCTCACTCAGGAGGCCCTGATCCAGGTCATAATAGCCACCGTCCTGTCGCACCTGGACTACGCTAACTCTGTGTACTTGGGCATGCCACTCTACCTGCTCAAACGGTTGCAGATGGCCCAAAACCATGCAGCCAGATTGGTTTTTCGCCAACCTAGATGGCAACCAGCAACCCCCTTGCTGAGGAAACTGCATTGACTCCCCAGTCCTCAACGTTCCGCCTTTAAAAACAGGCTGCCTCATATTCAAATCCCTGCATGGCAATAGCCCCGAATTCATTAACAGCCTGATATTCAGGCACACTCCCTCACGTAACCTACGCTCTGCTCACCTCTCATTCTTCACCACTCCTGCGTTCAAGTGGGTACGTCAGGGAGACCGCAGATTTGCTAACCTCGCCCCCAAACTGTGGAACTCCCTCCAATTGGAAATACAGTCCTGCACTGACCTTCTGCAATTCAGGAAGTCCCTTAAAACATGGCTATTTGCACAAGCCTACTATGAATGTCTTCGCCGATAGCATACAGAGCCTTTACAGCGCCATGAAACCACCCGGTGTACGTGCGCTTTATAAATCATTTTTAACATTAACATTAACAATAATATTAAATAATATTTGTTGCCTATTTCTTGATTGGTAATAAAAAAAACATCTGTACTAGAATAAGAAGTAGGTGACAGCTGTCCACATACACCTCTCTCATCTTGGGAGTGCTGTAACAGGTTTCTTAGAGGAACTATGCATTGACAGAAAGCATTGGTAATGTTTGCCAACTCCAAGTATATGGGTCGAGAGGCCAAAACAGTGGTGCAAATCAGCTGTTTCCAAGCTCTATGAAAAAGCATGCAGGTCTGATGGTTGTGTAGAGCTCAATAGGGAATTTGAGTTTGCCATTGCATGTGGGGGTATACTGCCAAAAAATCAAAGACAAAATATCGTGATAAAAGAATATCAGTGCAATAATAGTGTGGCGTCAAAAATATTGTTGACTTTAAAATCGCAGGTAAGAATAGAATATAATGTGTTTAATTTCTTTAATATTGTCATTAATATTGTTGTTTAGAATATCACTGTGTATATGTTTTACTATTATTGCTTAAATTAGTTGTAATATCTAAGAGTAGAATGTGTAATTCATAGGGAATTGGGTGGAGTGTAATTTGAAATGTATTTAGTTTTTGTTATTTGTTTCAATATTATTTGGTTTTTGTAATTAGATATGAAATTGATGTATATTGTTATTTGTATATTGTTTAAAATATTTAGAGTGGTCTGTAGGGCTTTTATTGGAATTAGATGAGGAGTTTTTAAAATGGAACATTTTTGATTAATTTTTTTAATTTGTTTCCCTTTTAAAAAATTTTTTATCAATTTGTTATTACATTTTAGTAGGTGATTATTGTTTTAATTTTCACTCAGTTTTAATCAATTTTTAAAGAAATATTGTGTTTCATTATTATTTTTTTGTTGCATTATTATGATATTTATATTCAAAGTTGAGTGAAGGGTTTCCATAATTATATTGATTGTATATTTATTGCTATTCATTTTTATTTTAATAATGCATTTTTTAAAATTTGTTTCTTATGAAGGTTTGTGTTAATGATATATTTTCATATTGATATTTTCACAATATTTTGTACCGTACATATATTTTAGTTTGTATATATGATATTTTTTTTTATTTTTAAGGAATTCATTAGATGGTATTTATTTTAATATTTGTTTGGTCAAAATTTACTTTATGGTGCAAGAAATATTTCAAACTATTTCATTGATTAAAATTATTTTTGCATAGATATTCTCATGTTTAATTTATATTTTTTCAATGTTTAAATTAAAAGTGTTGTTTTCTGGTTTGCTTATAGACAATTGTATCATTATTACTTTTATTATATGGTTTGTATTGGATGGGAAATATTTTACTTGCATTTCTCAAAGTCTAGCAATTTCCCCAATGTGGTTTTGATTGGAGTGGAATCAGCAAGTCTACACTCCCTGCAATGCTTTTCTCAACTTGGTTTAAACTGGTGTGGGAACAGTAAATTTAGATTCCTCAAACTCTGGTGCTTTCCCCATTGTGGCTTAGAATGAAGTAGGAATAGTAAACCTTCACCCCATCAAAGTCCGATGCTTTCCCCAGTGTGGCTTAGATTGGAGTGGAATAGTGAATCTACACTCCTCAAAGACCAACACTTTCTTCAAATTGGTTTAGATTGGAGAGGGAGTAGTAAACGTGTGCCCCTCGAAGTCCAACAGTATACCAATGAGGATGAGATTGGAGTGGGAATAGTAAGCTTACGCTGTTTAAAGTCTAAAATGTTCTGCAATGTATTTTTAGATTGAAGTTGGAATAATAAAGTAACACCCTTGCAAACTGAACACATGTTTTATTGTGTTTAACTTTTGTTAGTAAATATTGTTTTTTAAGCATTGTTAATTTTTCATTTTGTTGTTTGTAGTTTTGCAGGTGAAAGTGGTGTTTATCTGTAAGTGTTACAATTGTATAATATGCTTTACTTTACATCAGTGGTTCTTATCCTGTAGTCCGTGGACCCCCAAGGGTCCGTGACACATTTCCAGGGGTGCGAGTGCCTACACAAACCTCTCACAATTGAGTACAAGAGCTATGAATGACAGCACATGGGTGACTGGACTAAACTAAAATCAAATCAATCACCATTCGGCCTCATTTGTAATGGAAGGGTGATCAGCCTCACTTTACTATATTGCCTCGGACTCACACACAGTGCTGATATTGCCTTTTATATGTGCAAGGCCAAGTTCATTTTGGTGCCAATGTTCCTTATTTGGCTATGCCTCACCCACATGCAGAAGAGCTGTGCCTCTAAAGTGTTGTTTTGAGGCCGAACAGATTAAGTACGGGCAGCTCAGTGCCTGGGCCAGCAAGAAGCACTTTTTCTGTTGAAACAGTGGGCCTCTTGGCATAAACATGGATTTGTTTTTAGATTTGTGAAAACTGTGTGCTGCTAAAATATATAGCTCCAAAGAACTGCTTGTGCTACAGAATGCAAACACTTAACTATTAGGTGCTTATGTACTGTAGCACTACAGGTGGGTTAGAAACATGTAATGTAACCTGTATCTGTTGTGGAGCGCAAAATAAAAGATGAATTCTGCCTATCACCCAAGTCTAATCTGATCTTATCCTCCAAGAATAAGGGCCTCAATACGAGTTCGGCAGTCGTCCAGCGGTGCTACCACTGTGCCATCCGCTGGAGGACCGACAAAGCTGTAGTGCACCTGCTTGCCGGAATATAAGTGTAATACTAGCTGGGCGGGCAGTGCCGAGGTGATATCACGGCAGTGGTCTGTGAGGCTCATAGGAGAGCATTATATGCAGACCACTGCTGTGAGAGCATCTGCAGCAGGTTCCTGCATGGTTTGGCATGCACCATGTCATGCATGTCACACTGTGCAGGTGCAGGAGTGCAATTCCAGGGAGGCAAAACATGTGCCCCCTGCATGCACCTCCAGGCTTAGGAGTGGCAGAGGGGCACTGTTAGGACCCCCTTAGTTGCCTCTCCGCCACCCTTTTCGTGGCAGGCTCACCGCCTTGAATACATGAAATTCAGAATATGCTCGGTGATACCTCAGAGGCACCGACAGCATATTCCTGCTCCTGACCTCTGCGGCACCTCCGCTGGATCCTGAATCCCCTGGGGACGCAGCAGTCCTGTAGCGATCTGACTGCCACACTCGTAATACTGCGAGCGGGCCCGCAGTGTGGTGGTGGTCGGACCACCACTGCGAGTACGGCTGTGCTATGGACAGCTGTACTCATAATAAGGCTCTAAAACATGAATCAGTAATCTTTGAAAGCAAAGAGGGAATAACAATCCAGTAGCTGGAATTTTAAAGTCTGAATCTGGAAACTGGGATCAATCCCTGCTTAACAAAAATGTGTGATCCTAGGCAAATACTTTATTTAATCGAGCATCCTGTTTTAATTATCACATAAAAGCGCACCTTCAAATACTTGAGTTCAGGATGTGCACTGTACACAAATCTGTTGTGTGTTCGATTTAATAGCCAATAAAGTTGTTCCATATATATTAATAAATATCACATAGGGTTTCAAAACTTCCACTTTTGATAAATACTTTGATGTATTAACGTGAAACACATTTGTTTGTTAAAGAAATATACTTTCTTGTATAACACTATTTACGTGTAAACTACTTTGAGTGCTGGGCTCATACACGGGTTCTTAGAGCCAGAGTGGACTCTTGGCTCAGCGCTCAATGTTAACTTGCACACCTCTATGGAGAGTAGTAGAATCACACTTACAGCCCTAATTGCAATTTCTCCAATCATCCCAAACCTTTTCTGCAATATGACAGCAACCACTGCTGATTAATAAAAAGTTAGAAATGGCTCAAGCCAATTAGCAGGCTGTTCATCGCAGTTAGGCCCACATTTTTTCCCTCCTTCATTGTAACTTTGTGAAAGTGTTTAGTCCAGGCCAGGAATTGATTCCCCCCTATTGATTGTGCAATGTATGTGCAACATATCTGTAGCTTCCACATTAGTGATGGTGCCTTGTTCCTCGGTATGACAGCATTTGTTTTTTATGTTCCTGTGCTTTTGTGCTGCATTATTTCAATATGATTTTGTTGTGTTGGACTGTTTTGTGCATCTACGGGCCATTAAGTCAATTCATTTAACCCAATATTTCTTTGAAATAGTGCTTCATTGTCATAAAGCACAGCTCAGGAATAGAAATTGGCAAACCTAACCCACTGTTTCTGAGCTGTGCTATCTCAAATAAAGCACTACTTCAAAGAAATATCCAGTTAAATTAATACACTTTATGCCCTGTTGGCACATAAGAGAGAAGCTCTGTCAGTCTATGGATAGTGATCGTCATCAGCTTTTGCTACTTACAGATGTCTGAAGGCTGTCTTACGGTAAAGTTTTGTTTCAGCTTTTTGAATTGAGAGATGAAAACAGTATTCTTCAAAGACCTTTAATCTCCATTTTCACATTATATCGCAAGTGGAAATCTTAATTTCCACTGGATGAGTACATAAATTACTAGACTTGGTTAGCCAAGCTGGCATATATGGAAGATATCTTCACACATTTAAATGCACTTAATTTGAGGATACAAGAAGTAAGATTCACAATTCATAATACTAAAGACAAGATTGAGGCAATGAACAAAACGTTACATTTGTGGACTCATTGCTTATCAAAAAGAAATGCTGCTTCTTTCCAAAACCCGAAGCCCTTCCTGGAATCTGCTGATGACGAATTATCAAAGTCTTGGAATTTCTTTTATCCAGCATCTCCAATATATGCATGTAGTTTTTGTAAGTACTTTCCACTTCTGGATGAAAGCAAAAACAGGATTAAAAATCCTTTCAATGTACATATTGACATTTTAATGGAGTTGACAGCACCAGAAGTAAATTATTTGATTGAAATCTCTATGAATAGTGCACTTCAACTTCAATCAAGGATAAGGCTTGGAAACTGTTACACTAGTTTGTGAACAGGGAACAAGAAGCCCATCTGATCCCATGTCTGATTACGGAGATGGGCTTAACAATTGCGTCCTCTCACCTCATAGCACAGGAATTTGTAGCCTATTATTTACACCTCTCTGATCGTCAAGCACCTGATTGTGCCCCAATTCTCTGACACAGACAGAAGAGAGCAGGACGAACCATTGACTGACAAAGAAATTCAGGAGGCCATTCAGATGCTTCTTGCCAGAAAAACTCCCGGCCCTAATGGTGTCCCACTGGCACTGCACATACAGCATGCATCACAGTTGATTCCACAGCTGTTGGACATGTACAATGATGCTCTGAAATGGGAAGAGCTCCCACATGACTTACAGGAGGCCATGATCTTGGTGATCTGGAAATGGCAGAAGCCTCCTGACATGTGTGACTCATACAGATCCATCTCCATTGAGACCAAGATTCTGGCCACGTAGTTAGCCAATCACCTGGTAAATATGATCCAAACAGAGGTGCACTCAGACCAGAATGACTTTATGTCTGGGCGAAGCATCCGTCATTGTCTCTGATACCTAAATAATGCAATTGCCCTGTCTACTTACTTCACAGAACGTAGGGCCCTCATATCATTTGATTTCAAAAAATTATTTGACTCTGTCCCCTGGCAATATATGGTATGCCTAGTGGAGCGTATGAACTTTGGTCCACTCTTCCACCACTATGTCCAAGTAGTATATGCAAACCATGGGTCTGTAATACTGAACGAGGAAATATTCGCAGATGCATCCGGTCTCATCGTGAACTGGTCCAAATCCATCTACATCTCTTTAATTGACCCACAACTAGACATTAGGGCCACCTACCTCATAAAATGGGTGACTCAGCACTTCAGATATCTAGGAATGCACACTTTCCCTCAACCAACAACAGGCATTGTACCTTAACATCTCCCCTTTATCAAATAGGGTATCAAACGACATCGACCACTGGGAGAAGGTCCCCCTAAGTATAGTGGGCAGGAGAGCATTATTTAAGATGATAGCGCTACCCAGGCTACTCTATACGCTACTAAAAACTACCCAAATTATATACCACCCACCCACCTTTTTTTGACCTTACAGGCAGACACAGTGAAATTACTCCAGGAGGTCAGCCCTGCATCTCTTACCACAAATGTGTTCTGCACTCAAACGATAAGGGTTTGGGAATCCCGAATATACAAATATATTGCTTGGCGAGTCACCTGGTCCCCATGAATGATTGACTTTTTGCGGAACAAGGCAACGATTCCATAGCAGCAGAAATCCGTGCTCGTGAACATCATGGCGCATCCAACCTCCTCTACAGCTCTGACACACCCACATCCCTTCCATCTGCAATGCAAACATCTCTTACATGATGGCATTGGGCATTACGATGGGTCAGGTGGCACAGTGTCCTGAGAGCAGTAACACTGCTGTGGGTTAGGAGCTGGCTTAAGCACACAGTGGTATTCAGGGGCTTTCGCATGTGAGACAACATTGGTATATCTAAACTGGGAGATATCTTGGAGGGCAACTCAAAGTGCACATTTCAGCATCTAGCCAACACTTATTTAATGCAGAAGTCACAATTGTATTGATATTTACAACTGCGTCATGCACTCCTGGCTTCCCTAGACTTCCAGCACAAACTCCCACAATGCAGTTCCCCTGAGACACATGTCACAGAGTCAAAAATGGTCAGGAAAGGCTTCTCCACATTATATTGCACCTTGGTAAATAATTCTCCCAACCTAATGGCAGCACTACTGGACAGATGGGAATGAGATGTAGGTCCCTTTGAAAAAGAGGACCGGGTGGAGGTGAGGATGGCTCCCAGAGAACTGACGATACCCGCTGCGCTACAGCTCATCCAACTTAAATACCTGCGTCATGTTTACTGTAGCCCAACATGGATGAAGGGCAACTCACATCCATGGTGCCAGAGATGTCAAGAAGCCATCTGCACCTCCACCACAAGTTTGGCAGTCCTATGGGCCTCAAAACTTGTAATTAGGCCCTTAGTATTTGCTGAAACATTGCGCTGTTAGTCTCTGGTTATTTTAGAGTTGGGCTTGGAAAATAGAGTTTTTCTTTTAGTTTGCGAATTGAAGCATGAAATGGAAGTGTGAATATTAACAAGGTGGTTGTTCCTGATGATTCTATTGTTGGCACTGATTTTGAACATATATATGCGTGCAATACCAGTATTTCTGATGAGTTGTTTACTAGCTAGATTACATTGTTCCTGCAGCAGGAGAGCTCATTCGGGCTCCATTATGAGGCAGATGTTGGGTGAAAGATTAGTCATTCTCTGGTGAGAGAGTGGCTCCTGGCCGGCTTTGGCAATGCTTTGTACTTGCTGAAGTTCTTGAGGCAAAACAAGCTTTTCAGCACGGGCACAGTTTACATAGACAGCTACCCCGTGACCGCACTCTTGCCACACCCAATATGGCCACCGAGAAGACCAAAATCTTGTGTGATCTCGGCTTTTCAACATGTAGCTGCAATCTCAACAAAACAGCCGGTAAACAATCAACAACAATATAAAAATGAATGTTTAAGCAGAAAAACATAAGAATAATACTAAACAGCGCTTAGGGTATATTGCATAAGTATAACAGAATGAACCAGTAAGTGCTCGGGGGCATATACAAGAGCAATGTGCAACAAACAACAGAATGGGGGAGCCAGTGCTTGAGAGCTTTTTTCAGTGCAATGTGTACCATACAGAAAAACTCTCTAGGTACACTGATTGTGTTAGAAGAGGGATGGTCTGGGGCATGGCATGGTACACAACAGTTTCATCATTTGGCCGATGACTAAATCATTTTTTAGGCACATTCTGTTTTTCAAAGCAACATAATTGGTTGTGTTTTAACCAATTTTATTTTTAATTTACCAGATTTTTTTGTTTTCCTGGAGTTTTTTCATTTTTATTCTTCAGGTTGTGGATGGTACATTTGGATTGCTGCAACCTTTTTGGAGTTTTTTTTGTGCTTGATATTTTTACATTTTTGGGGGGATTTTTATTTCATATATATGGCGGATTTTTGCCTTTTGTACTAAAGAGTTTGATGTTTTCAGCTGCCAAACTGTAAATACCTCTTTACTTATAGGGTAGGATATGTTATATTGTACTATAAATTATTTATTTTTAAATTAATTTTAATTTTGTGTTTATAACAGTGTGGGCCATATTCTCAAGGAGCTATCGCTGATTTATCGGCATCTTAACGCAGACAAATTTGCGATAAACTTACCACCCCATTCCCCAGCAGGTGCACACAGCCCATATCCCCAGTTTTCCGGAGATAGCAGCCGCAAAAAACATCGCCAAGGATGACCCCGGCAACTATCGCTAATGAGATGCAGAGTAGGCGTTCCCGAGCAAACATCTGTGACAACACCACTCCACAACATTCGCAACGACCAGCCACATCGGCGATAAGAACACAAAACATGCAATAAGGCGCGTTAGCACCAGGAAACTAACTCCTGCTCCGACCTGGTGCAAAGTCGGACCACAGCCTGCACCACAAAAGCGAGCTTAGCTCAGAGCCACACCTGAAGAACAACAAATGCCATGGAACCACTGAACATGCGTGCCGGACACCCAAGAGGGTCACAACACCCACCGCCACCACCCCCAAGAGCTCAACTCCCCAAAGCCCCCCCCCCGACCGCCACAGAGGCAGCGCAGACAAAGACAGTGGACCCCCAGGAAACACACCAGCCTCACAGACCCAACACCTGACAATGTCATTGCCCACTACAGGTCCAAAAGGACAACCATCCTACGCATCCTGGCCGTCATCGCCCAACAGGCTGACAGCACCAACACAGCGGACAACCAACATCCCACTGCAGACAAAGCTGCTGGCTGTGTTGCACCTGTTGGCCCCTGGCACCCCCCAACCAACACCCGCCAGAGTTAGAGAAGTCTTACAGCCAGCTACATCCAAGTCCCTCACACCTGTCCTGGACCATCAGCCTGGTACCCCAGTCCCTATACGTCCAACACAATGCACAGGATCTGCTGGAGACCAAGCAGGTACCATACGCCATAGCTGGATGCCAGCATGTGTTGGGGGCAATCCACAGCACACATGTCATACCTGTGCCCCCTGGTGACACAGCACACAATCACCCCAACAGAAAGCACAGGTCTCACATCAAAGTGCAGGCAACATCCAAACACCGTGGAATCCCTACCAACGTCGTCGTCAAATACACAGCCAGTGTGCATGATTCCTTCATCCTCCGACAGTCCATCATCAACCAGCCCCACCAGGATTGCACCAAGGAAATGCACAACCCCTTGGCAAGTTCCAAATGAATACCCAACACACCTCAACTCCACAACCATGCGACACACAACTCTAGCAATGCACACGTCACAAAATCACATACAACATGCAAAACAACATGCCCACCCACCAGACACGGCAGAACAGCTCACAATGGTAACCTGGGCAAGCCGTGAACATGAGCCATCAACGGCATGGCACCTCAGCCACACAATAGAGGAATGTGGGGAGAGGTGGGAACCAGGCATGTGTGAAGGAGGCAGGAGAACCATGATTGGGAACGTACACAATTCCAAGAGTGGCGGCGATGTGCTGGACAGACCGCAGTATGCAGAACACACCCATATCCATGGCGACATACACCCCTGGTGTATGGAGTTCAGTGGACAGTGGATGCAACCATGTCACCCCAGCAAGTGGGGGAGTTCGCGGAAATGTTGCCTGTTACGCACCCCCGTAAGCGTGAGCAGAGTGGGATGGCCCGGCGTACGCCAGGCCAGCGTAGGGGTGTGAATAAAAAGCACATAGCCCTGGGCGTGGACCTCCTCCGTAATGCCCAACGTCTCTGCTAGGGTGGCACATCTCACCCCGCCACGAGGCCGACGCCATCCTCATGAGCGGATTTGCCAGCGATCCTGTGCACCTGCTGTACCCCGGCCCGCTGGGCCCCGAACCTGTCAGTTGCTCCCCTGCGCAGCCAGGCCACACTGATCACCTGCCGACATTGGCGTGTGTCAAGGAGGGCCCACCATTTGCCGGCGAAAGCTCCAAGCCCGAGGCCCGGGTCCTTAGCAGCCTCCTCAGACCATTACGGCCTCCACGACACAGGCCCGATTAGTCCTTTCTCGTTGACGTACTCTACTGCTGCCTCTGGCCTACACTACGGACAAGTAGGTCACACATTTGGAACTGAGTCTTGATCATACATTGTCCTTGTACGCACAACAATGAAGATTCTACTTCACTGTACTCCCTACAATCAGGTGGCAGCAACCATGTGCATAGCATCCCAACGACAATTGGCTGTGGGCCCTTGCCTCCTGCTGCCTCCTGCCCACGCTGCGGGCGAGTAGGTCAAACATTTGGGACTGAGTCTTGATCATACATTATCCGAGTACGCACATTAACGAAGAGTTCATTTCACTGTACTCCCTTTGATGTGGTGATGAGTATGTGCCTGGCCTCCCAACCACACATGTCTGTGGGCCCTTGATGACTACGCGGTCGTCCTACACTACGGTCCAGCAGACCTCACGTCAATCCACTCCAGTATGTACCAGGCAGGACACGTCATCGTCGCTGACTGAACACCCGCTCGGCTCTGGTACTTTTGCCTCAGTCAACCACACATCACCCTAAATGTCATCTCAACGTCATGTGTTAGAGTACCAGGAGGGGCTTGCTGAAACGCGTCTGGCCCTTGCTGACCGCTGCCTCCGGCCTACACTGCAATCGAGTAGGTCACACACAATTGTGAATTCAGCCTTGATTTATTTATGGGAGACTTGATGTCATTGTACAGGCCTCATCGCAGACTGCATCCCCTTTCAGCCCCGGTGCCACTAAGTCTGTTCCCCGAGACCCATGGACACTTTCTGGTTGGACTTTGGTGGTGACTGAGTCCATGGACTTGGGGTTGTCATCGCCATCATGTCGGTGATACTGACTTTGTGGCGAAAAACGATGCCGTGACATTCCACTCCTCCATTTGCTGCTTCCGGACAGTTTCCACCCTCTGCATCATGCCCTGGAGTACAGCTTCCACTGTCCCTCACAACCCTCCGCAACATACACCTCGGACATTGATGAGGACACGCTCAGGTCGCATGGCCCATATGACTGCACCGCAAGTCACCGTCCCATGGCTGGGTGCCTGTGCCGGCCGCAGTGCATCCGGGGCCACTAACTCTGTGCTGGTTAGGTCCGGGTCACATTCTTCTGAGATGGCCTCTGAGGCGATGGCCTTGGGTTCATCAACGCAATGTGACAGTGGCCCTGCGCTGTCCGCATCCTCCGAACTCAACTGCGGCCCACCAGGGCTCACACATCAAATCGAGTCCTGACGGGCCTGGACGTCGCATCACCGCAGGAGGCACACAACACCACCGCAAGGACCACCTCCAATCCCCATCTGCCAGAGTCGAAACGGTGGTCCTGACAGACTTACGGAGTTGCTCACACCTTTCGTGGATGCCATCATCGGCCTGATACCCTGCTCAGCACTCCAGGTGCCACTGACTCAGTGCACCGCAAGCCATCGTCTGTTACTGATTGGGGTTGTGCTGTGGAGAGGTTGCGCAGCAATGTAATCTCAAGCAGTGTGGGAGACCTGGGACGTTGATGAGGATGATGATGCCGGTCTAACACACCCCACTGCATCTGCATCAGGAATATCTCTAAGGGACACAATCCGAGACTTTTTCTTCACATGAGTGCACTCATCTCTAGTGCCCCGACTACAGTGAACTGCAAATCACGGACACTTCTGTTTGCATGTTGGGTGTCCTCTGGACTTTCTCCGGCTACCTCCATGTTGCTCAGCAGTTGACTCTGTTATGCAGGTGTTTTCAGTTTCCATTGCACTGGTGTCCACTGTGCAAGTGGTTGCCAGTACCAAGCATTCCGTGCGTGCTGGCTTACTCTCATCCCACACACATCCAGCACAGGCGTCACTGTACATGTGGCCCTGCCAATAAAGGGGCCGGGTGCATGTGCCCATAGCCAGTTCAACATGGTATCTGTGTGTGTCCCTGTGGTCTTGTTGTATGCATGAGGGCCCTGGGCTTTACGACATTGCATTGTGCTGTGTGCAGCGGACGCAGACATATCACCGCAGGCAGAGGGTTAGAGCTTGGACATGTAGCTTTGTCATCACCCACTCAATTCATAAGGGGAGTGGCCTGGGCCATCGTACGCAGAGCCAACGTGGGTGTGTGACTGCTATTTGCGTAACCCCGGTCGTGGTTCTGTAGTGTGAATGTGCATCTGTATGTGTCTATGGTAGTGTGGGTCTCCTTTGTGGGGTGTAGGTGGTCCCTGAAGGGTAATAGACACCCACATATGTGATCTAGTTTGCCTTCCATGGGTTCGGACCCCACCCACACCTGTTCGGCCACCTCCTTTTCTCGTGCTGACACATGACATTGGGGTGCCATGGGTGGATGGGTGAAGTTCGTGAGCCAGCTGTGCTTGCGCGTGCTTCCTGCTGTGTGGTCTGTTGCAGGGTCTGTGTTCTCCTCTGAGTAGCTTGGCTGCCCAGGTCCTAGTGGTGGGTTGCGTGGGGTGCCCATGGCCTGTTGTAGGGCATCAGTGTCGAAGGTGTGGTGGTCCTCTCTGGCATCACAGATGTGTTGTCTTCTGTGCTGTGCTAGAGGTGTCGTGTGCCCCTCTGCATTGTGAAGGGGAGATGCATGTTGACAATGTGTTGACATGTATGTTGGCGCATTGTTCTGGTTTACATGCAGACTGTTTGACAATGTACATTGTGACTGTGTGAGAGGTGCTGAGTACTGCTGCGGGACAGTGTACATTTGGACTACATGACGGATGTGAGGTTGTACACGTACTTTTCCCTTGCACAGTTTCCTGCTCTGTCAGATGTAAGAGGCATGTTTCTGTGCGTGTGCGGAGCCTGTTGCGTCCTCTGTTCTGCAGTGTCGGCTTTGCACATTGTACCACGTTGTAGTCAATGTGGGTGTGCTGTGATTGCTATGTGTGTGTGCTGCAGTGTGCCAAGGGGATGAGGGACATGATCCAGGGTAATTGTGGGTGTGCAGTGTGCTACACATCATTGTGCATGTGTGCCATTGCGCCCATCTCTCCCCATCCCCCCAGTCCCTGTTCGTTACTCACCCTGTTGATGTTGTGTCCTGTCCTCTCAGGCCGTGTCCGTACACCCTACTCCTTGCACCATCTCCACACTGATGACTGTGGCCTAGCTTTCCTCCAGCTCCTCCTGTGGCGCAGGACTGCCACCTCCTGTCGCCGTTGCAGCCTTCCTGTTTGCGGAGGGTTTGTGCCTGATTTAGGTTGTCACATCATGCCAGCGCCTCTTGGCCTCCTTGATTGGCCTCCTCGGCACTCCAACTGCATTCCAGGTGGTCTACTTGTGGGTCAGTTGATGGTAGTGTTGTGTCACCTCCATGACGCTGATCTGGTTTTGCTGTGGACTTCATTCCGTCTTCCTCTCCCGCTTCTCCTCAGCCAACCCCGTCCCCGTTGTTCCTTGCTGGTGGTCTGTGGGTGTTGTGGGGTTCGCGTTGGCCTTTGTGCTGGGTCACGGTGCATCCATGGTGCTGCGCACTTTGGATTGTTTCTGGTGTGTTTTTCTTGTTCTGCTTTTATAGTGCATTTTCCGGCCAGACGTGTCCGATTTGCAGGCCTGTGGCTATTTATCGCTACTTTTTGTTTCGCACTTGGCCTCATCGCAGCTTATTTTGCATTCGCGTTTTGCATTTTTGCAGCGTGGCGTTGATTTTAACGCGGCCATTTGGCGAGTTATCTGGTGACTATCGCAGGGTACCGCCGTGTTGTGAATACTTGGTTAACACGGTGTAAATTTCCCGCGATAGGTTGCGTTAAGTAACTTTTGCGATGGTTATCACACATTCTTGAGAATATGCCCCTGTATATTTTGCATTGCATTTTACTGTGGTTGCTAGAGTTAATATTTGTGATATTTAATCATTATTTTCACTTTAATTTTATTAGGTAATTTTTACATTTCAATATTATCTAGTGTTGCATGTTTATTTTAAATTTAAGATTGATTTGTAAAATATTCTGAAAATAATACTAATAAATAAATAACTTGTTGACTTTTTTTTAATTTGTACCAGGTGTTTTTTATGAATGGAGTTATTTAGTGTAAGGTTTTGCTATGGAGTTTAGGTATGGTAGGCCTTCATTTTTAGCAAAGAGTTTGCCTTTGCATTGTAACATGTTGTGCATTTGTTTGGTTTGTTATGAAACTGTAGGGTTTAGTTGTGCCATGGATTGTTCCATTTTTAGTTCTTTATAATTTTGTTCCTTTAAAAAAAAAATCTTTATAATTTTGTTCCTTTTTCAAAGTTTTGAGAAATTAGTATAAGGCAGTAAGGCTCTATCCTAAAGACCCTTGGATGGAATTCAGCCCCTCCTTCCACTGCATTGTGGTTTTTGCTTTTTGTGCCATGGTACTGTCATAAACTTTCCACTATGGTATATGATACTTTGGTTTGCTTTGCGACCTTAATGCTGCAATCTGCCAATCCAAATGTCTTCAAAGTAGTCCATAAGAAGGGTTCAGTGTTGTTCATGTCTCTAGTAGTCAGGTGTTTCTATTCTTATCTTGTAATTTTTTCCTACTTCATTTCCAGGCTATGGCAGTTAGCTATTCTTTTTAATTTTATGCATAAATTCTTAATTTGTGGAGTAATCTGCAATTAATGTCCATGTTTGCAGGTGTCTCCAGACACTCTGATTAAGCTTATTGTAACACCACTGAATGGTTGAATGTGGGTATATTTTCAAAATGGGTGAAATCATTGCTTACTCGGGGTCCATATTTTTTTGTGCATTGTAGTTGTTGCTTTTGAATTTCATTCTAATAGTTCTTGATATGTTACACATTGTTTGGCAGACGTACACAGGCTAAAAGCATGTTGGTGTTTTGGTGCTCTCCATGGATTGTCTAGAGTTGCATAAATGGTGGAAGGCACAATTTAAATGTGCCATCCGTAATCCACGGGCTGCTCTAGGTAAATTGTAGAAGATTATTGTTAGTAGCATATATAATTATTATCCTCTCGGTACCATTGCCCTATAAAAGGAAAGTGTAATTTGTGTGTGTAAAAATTAAATTTTCAGAGATATTAATTTCAGTTCTAGTTCTGGCTATGAGCTTTTTTAAATTAATAATTTCAAGGAGCTGGGTGTTTGTAGAATTTGGAACCTTTGGTATTATATTGGTTGAAATTGTGCCAGTATGCTCTTGTGAGCACTTGTGGGTTTCCATGAGGTATTGCACTACAATTCCTAGTTTAATGTCTGTAAGGTTGGGGGGATGAATATGAAGCCTAACATTGTCAACAATTTCATTTCTTGTGTTTGCCCTCCAATAGTGTGCATTTAATATAATATTTTGTAATTTTGCAGTGCGTTTGCTTACAACTTTGTTTGCTGGTAGTATATCCCAGGTGGTTTAATAATAATGCTTTTTCCGTGATTTTGTTTATGAGGCTCTGTGAAACATTTTATCTGTGGGTTATACAATATTACATTAATTATACATTAATCATAACTGTATATTGTACTAGGTAAATATACATATCTATACACTTGAATTAATTTTTTTACATTTATGGATATGGTTTAGATATTTTGGTGCTTTTTTAAAAATGCTAATTTATTCTTTAATATAGATTTTTTTTGCCACGGTTGTTTCTTTTTAAATGTTGAAAAAAGTAGTATTAGTTTTATGTGGTTAATCATTAATTTAGCTTTATTTTTGAAGGCATTTTGATTTTAGTTTAAGAAGGGAATTTGCAAGTTAAGCATTTAATAATTATTTACATTTTGGATTTTTTTTATTTACTTATATTTCAGGAACATGAAAAGAAATAGATATATTAATTAGTTAGCAATTTTAAGCATTTATTTTATTTTATTTAATTTAGGTTAAGTTTAATGTATTTAATTTACTTTCATGTAAGTCGTTTGTTTTCTTGGAGTTCTCCTTTTCTTTTGGTGTCTCTTAGTGATCGGCAGCCTTCTAGTTTCTTGAAGTGCCCGGGTTTTTCTGAATTAGTTTATTTACATTTTTTAATGAAATACAGCATTGCTTTAGGTTAACTGTTTTAACCCCTTCGCCGCGGCGGGATTTCCGCCGCGGCGCTGGGGGGGGGGGTTTGGGGGCACTGCGGTGGCACCGTGCTCATGACGGAACCACTCCATCATGAGTCACGGTTGAGCTGTGCTCATGACGGAGTGGTTCCTTCATGACTCCGCCCACGGCGCTAATCGCCCGCACAGGCGGAGAATTAGCGCCGCGTGGGCGGAGCGGCCGCCAATGGCCGCAGCATGACGGAACCACTCCGTCATGAGCACACGGCACCCGTGGCTCATGACGGAGTGGTTCCGTCATGAGCAGGGAAGGGGTTAAACTTTAATGTTATTGGTTGGTTTATTTACTTTTAGATTTTTTTAACTTATCTGGTTAATTAGTTAATAAGTTAAATGGTGTTGTTGGTAGTGTTGTATAAATGTTTTATAATAAGCTTCTAAATATTTTACTTTCACGTAGAGAAGCGGAATCTCAAGTAATTCTAACAAAGTGGATAGAGAAGCTGTGGGACTACAATAAGGATGCAGAGTTACACATGCATTTGTTATAAGAACTATAATTAAATAGTTTGGCATTATATATAGACATTGAAAACTCATAAATAGGACGATTACACATTAAAATACTCAGGCTCCTTATCTAGGCACCACGAACAGCCATGGTTCATCAGGATACAATATATTGCATACAAATGTTTTCTGCGGTTGATCGCAGTTGTCTGTGTGGACCGTTATTCGTTCGAGATTAACATCGGCCCCTCACCTTTAATATAATAATAAATAAATAAAAAGGCCCTAGAGGATGGGGTCTCCAGGGCCCTATAAGACTGGAGGGGGGCTGCATGGTCCCCTCACCTTTTAACTTATATGTAAGTCATTAAGGAATGTTGTCCACAGTGCCTTAAGAGGCTCAGGAAGGGGGTCCACATAGGTCCCTCACCTTTAATGAAAATCGGCTCTGGGGTACGCAGGGCCAGGCCCTATGGCCAACCTCTTCCGCACACGGCCAAAGTCTGTGTGGAGTTGGCAGTCTTTGGGGGGGGTTTGCCACAGGGCCTGGTCAAAGGCCAGGCCCTGTGGCCAAACCCCACCGCTCATGGCCAAAGGATGTGCGCAGTGTGGAGTTGCCTGCATGGGGCGGTTGGCCGCAGGGTCTGTCACCAAGCCACCACTGCACACAGCTGAAGGCTGTGCACAGTGCGGGGAGTTTGCCTGTAGGGCAGAGGGTTGTATTTACTCAGGTATGGTAATTAAATATTACTTTATGTTAAAATAAAACCTAGAAATTCACTGAAAATGAACAAGGGTTATAGTTAGGTGAATATGTCAATAACAACATTAATGTTTTGAAATAAAAACCACAGAAATTCACAAGTTATAGTTAGCAGAGCAGAGCTAACTATGACTATAACTGGTGCCCCGCCATGAGCTGCTTGTGACCTCACATACTACATCACTCATGACATGTTCTATAACATCATCTATGGCATCGCTGATGACATCTCAAATGACATCAATGATGAAATCACTCCTCTCAATTCACTTACTAATCTTCTAACAGTTGCTTGTGACTGGATGGCTGCAAATGTTTAAAACTTATTCCTTCCAAAACTGAACTCATCCTTACCAGGACTCTCGTGACATCGTGACATTTGGAGCCCTAGGAGTTGGGAAGATGGTATGGAAACCACCACCACCTCCTTCCTAGGCTGTCTGTAACTTGGACATCATTGTCTACTCAGACTGCTCTCTTGAGCGGTAGATCTCTCAAGTACCTTCTTTTGGCATATTAAACTGCTAAAGAAAACTCTGCAGTACATTAGCATGGATTTCCACACTCCTGTTGTTATGGTAATACAATCTCACTTTGATAACAGCTACTCAAGTTACCTCAGCCTTCCAAAAAATCTCCTAAGAAGACTTCAACTTATACTGAACATGGAAACACGTTTGGGCAGTGGGTCTAGACGCCATAATGATATTTCTGCCATCCTTGCACGTATGGTAGGAAATAGTCCTGTATTAAAGTCATCATTCACCATGTAATCCATGGCTCTGCTCCACCTTTCTTGACCACCAAAGTTGACCTGTACATGTCTCGACACGATGTGCACTCTGTAGGACAATTTCTGCTTGACATCTCAAAGGGTCAAGACTACAGGCCGAATTTAGATGTTGCCGGACGGGCTACTCCATTACAATGGTGACGGATATCTCCTCTAACTAAATAAAAATCCCATAGAATATAATGGGATTTACATTTCGGTGGACAGGATAGCTGTCACCTTTGTGACGGTGTGGTCCATCCGCCAAGATCTAAATCAGGCCCTCTCTCTGTTGTGACCAGGCCTTCTCCATGGCCCTGTCAAGAGAATGGCACACACTTCCACTTGAGCTTTGCTCACAGTCATTCCATCTGGTCTTTTGAAAGAAACTGAAAACATTGCTTTTTATATGCCAGTAAGTTAATAAACCTGTGTTTGGTCTTATTTTAGCTCCATCGCTGGTGTTGTATCATCTACAGCACCAAGAAGCCCCAGTGTCTGTGTTATATATAAATAACATTTAACCTACATATGCAGGTGAGCTTTATATCTCATTTTAAAAATACTAGATTTTAGATATGGAAACGAAATTTTCAGCTGCAGACTAGCATCACAATACGTCAGGAGTGCAGTGTTTTGTTCTGCAGTTACTGCTGGTATTGCTTGTATTATACAGTAAGTGGGCAGCCGTCCTTCCCACATCTCCAAACTACAGAAAACTGATGCTGGCCTCTGAAATCACCTAAGCTTCCCTGATCTAGTGCAGCTTTGCAGGTTTTATGGAGACCCTGGGGTACATGCAGGCCACTGACATGGTCTCACAGGCCAGGAGACCACCGCTGCCACAATCGCCCTCATCGAAATTAGCTCTGGATGGCCTCTCCTTTTACTGCTTTTGTTGCTTGTCAGATTTATTTCAAGTAGGTAACCTTATGTACAGTGATGGGTTTGTAATTAACCTAATTCTCTCAGAAATAGAAAGCAAATATTGTAGATGGAGATAAGATCCCGGTTAGCTTAAAATTTTCAGTGGGTGGAAATTTCAAAGTATAACACATATCCGGCTGTGCCTGCAGCAGCAAGAGAGGATAACACAGCGAGTCTTCCTGTATCCTAAGAAGTACGCCCCATACTAAGAGTGTCATTAAGAGTTCTAGGAGCTAACATGCGAGTAGGTAGAGCAACACTAGACAAGTTGTAGATGAACACTAAATTTCATTTTAGAAGAGCTGGTGTTCCCATTTTACAGACACGTTCATCCTAGAAAGGCCCTGAACCCTCATGAACTGAGCAGCAACATCCCTTTCTTGGGTAGCAAAGCTCTTTGCCTTTACACTGCGGCTACCGGCTTGGCCCATGCCAGCATGCTTATTTAGAATTAGACAAATTGGCACCAGGAGGACACGTATAATCCTGTTTAGGTGACCTCCAATAATGTGGAGAGATCAAACAAACCCTGCTCTGGAGAATGTCTAAGGCTGTCAAAGGCTATAACAGGAATGTTTTACACGATCTGCTTTGCTTAAATTAAATGTTTATGTAAATTGCACTGAGGCCTGCATCCCTGTGACACCATGTACACACAGTTGCTACCTATGTGTATAGTTAACAGACACCACGGGTCTGCTTTATATGACATGTTGTTTCATTCAGATGAATATGTTACTCAGAAAAGACCAGAACCCACAAACAGTGAGCTATGACGGGCCAAATTTCCACTTGCTAGTTTGGCGCTCGTAGGCATACTTCTTCCCACTATGTCAATATTTATTCGAGTTGGGACGCTCAATGTGTAATGTCACTGTGTCTGAACTAATACTCAAACGTTTGCATGTTCATATTTAAAGGATGCCCTATGTAGATGCAAAATGTATGTTAGATAAACTGATACACAAAAATCTCCATTAATACAGAACCAAACCAACATAATGGTGCCTATTCCCAAACTGCATTTTAGTGGTGCTACAGTAGAGCTGCTAAAGTACAGCAAAATGCTACTCACAAACCTACAAGCTTAAAAATATCCACCTCTGCCTCCTCTATATCTGTTCTACGGGGAGATCGTCTCAGGTACATGTTTACTACTTAGTAGCAAATCCGGGAGGCAGCGGGCGGATTGGCTGCAAAAAGAGGCATACTACTACTACATGGAAGGGTTTAGGAAGGAGTAAGGAGTGGTTTAGCGACGGTTAGGAAGAGGTTTATAGAAGGACATGCATCCACCCACCCACCCAAAAAGGAGTAAGCCCATTGCTAATCACAACATGAACGTCTAAAGTTACGTAAAGTCTGGGGGTTGGTAGTTGATGGTGGGAGTGTGAGCAGAGTGTGGGACACTGTGAAGAATGAGATAGTCTATTTTTTTTTTTATTTATAATTTTTATTCAGCAAAAGCAGATTTCATTATTATTACATGAAAACAAATCCTTTTACAATACAAATACAAAACTGAGACAAATTCATTGCAATTTTTGAATATAACTTTCAATCAAAGCCAACCTGTTATTGGTGCCAATAGTTGCTCACCAAATAACTTTCTTCTATAGCTTTTCAATTTATATAGAGATATTTCCATTTTATACAAAGCAAGAATCCTAGCCCTCCATTTAGAAAATAGGGGTGGGTCCTGGCTCAACCACTGCGAAGTTATGCAAAGACGCATCACAGCCATACATAAAAATAAAAAGCCCTTTTGTGGTGCAAGCCGTTTGTTAGTTATTATGTCGAATTCGATGCCAAGCAATACCAATCCCACATTAAGGACCACCGGTATTGCCAAAGTAAAATTCAAAAAATGTTGTAAATCGTGCAGGAAGGGGGCTAGAGACGGACATAGAAAAAACATATGTGCGGCATCAGCTGCAATCGCACCACACCGGGGGCACCTATCCCCCCTTCCAGTCTTCCATTTAGCTATCTTAGCGGGAGTATAGTATAAGTCAAAAATCACCATATAATACTGACTCCTAAAACTCCCAGTCAACAGTATTGAATTAGCCATTTCCAGAGCTTCCTGTAGATCTATATTCGAAACCCCAAGCCTGTTTTTCCATTTTTGTTCCTGTATTAAAAGGTCGTCTTGCTGCCCCCGACTAGCTTCTTGATACATTAGCGCCAACTTACCCCTACGCATTATTACCTCGAGAATGGGTATTCCCTCAAGTGCCCTTTAAAATAGCTTTGTCTAGAAAGCTCCGCAACTTTAAATATTTGAAAAAGTCGCCCTTATCGAGATCAAATTTCTCCCTCAAAGTAGCATACGTCCTAATTTGGCTATACTCACAGAGATCCCCAATAGTCCTAATACCGGCAGCACACCACTTTCGCGCGACGGAATCCTGGAAAACTGTAGACAAAGTCCCTAGTAGACCAATCGGAGTATAACGATTAAAATCCCTTATCTTAAACAACGAACGTGTCTTTTTCCATACAGAAAACGCAGCCATCAAGATTTTAAACCTAGTTTTCTTATAGTAGCTCGGTTCTATAATCCTAACAAATAAATACCGAGCTTCTGGGCCCATAATTAGTTCATAAATGGAAGGAAAAGTGGCCGGATTCCAAGCAACCCTTTCTCCGGAAATCAAGACCCCAATGTGCTGAAGCAGTGACATATAATAATAAAGACGGAAATTAGGGATAGACCACCCCCCACGACTTCTAGATAGATAGAGCCATCTCAGGGCTCTTCTCGCCCTTTTATAGATCCATATAAACCGGGAGCACATCCTTTCTATTCTCAAAAATAAAGAGTTGGGAAACCATAACGGAATAGCTCGAAATAAATATAAAAATTTTGGGAAAATTAGCATTTTGATAACATTGCTTCTTCCATAGAGTGACAAATGCAAGTGGTCAAGTTTCTCCAAGGTTTAATTGGAAGCTATAACAATAGGATCAGCATTTAAGGCAGGGATGTCCTCTACTTTCGCAGAAAGTTTAATACCCAGATATACTGCCACATCAACTATTTTAACATCAGATGGGCGTCCCTTGGCTGAGTGTAAAATCTGGGTTTTGACTAAGTTCAATTTATAGCCTGAAATCCCTGCAAATTCCTTAGTCAAAATCTCGATTCTCTTTAAAGCACTAGCCACATCCCTTGTGAGGACTGCTAAGTCGTCAGCATATGCTAATACTTTAACATCATGTTGCTGGGGTTTAACTGGAACAATTAGTGCATCGTGTTCCAATTTAAAAATTAACGGCTCTATATATAGGGCAAAAAGAAAGGGTGAGCAAGGGCAACCCTGTCTGGTGCCCCTGAACACTCTGAGCTCCTCAGATTCCTCCCCTGAAACCCGAACTGTGGAAGCTGGTTTCCGATATAAGGCCTGGATAGCCTTCAGAAAATCAGGAGGGAATCCCTTCCATACAAGAGCCGACCACAAAAAATCCCAGGAGACCCTGTCGAATGCCTTCTCGGCATCCAAGAATGAGATAGTCTAGGTGTGATAGCTGTTTGCCATTTCATGAACATCTTTGAAAATGAGGGCATGACATTTCTACAGGTTCATAATCCATAGAGACTAATACAGGCTCTTGCACAAAGTAAAGTCATAGGTAAATGGTGGAAGGATAGACATTTTGCAGTTAAAGACTTTCTCCGGTGGCGGGATGTGTTGTGGGATATGAGAAAGAGAGGATAATGATGTCAATGGTAAATAATATCAATCAATCAATCAATCAATCAATCATTTATATCGTGCACTACTCACCCAGAAGGGTCTCAAGGCGCTTGGGGGAAGGGGTCTGCTACTGCTCGAACAGCCAGGTCTTGAGCTGTTTCCTGAAGGCGAGGTGGTCCTGGGTCAGCCGCAGGTGGATGGGCAGGGAGTTCCATGTCTTAGCCGCCAGGTAGGAGAAGGATCTTCTACCGGCGGTGGCTCTCTGGATGCGAGGAACGGCGGCGAGGGCGAGGTACGCGGATCGTAGCTGGCGGGTGGGCGTGTAGATGGTCAGGCGGTCGTTGAGGTACCTTGGGCCCAGGTCGTGGAGGGATTTGTGTGCGTGGGTGAGGAGTCTGAACGTGATCCTCTTGTCGACAGGGAGCCAGTGCAGGTCTCTCAGGTGGCCCGAGATGTGGCTGCGTCGGGGGACGTCCAGGATGAGTCGGGCCGAGGCGTTCTGGATACGCTGAAGTCTTTTCTGAAGCTTGGCTGTTGTTCCGGCGTAGAGGGTATTTCTGTAGTCCAGTCTGCTGGTGACGAGGGCCTGGGTGACAGTTTTCCTGGTTTCGGTCGGGATCCATTGGAAGATCTTGCGGAGCATGCGGAGGGTGTGGAAGCATGATGAGGAGACGGCGTTGACTTGTCTGGTCATCGATAGGGAGGAGTCCAGGATGAAGCCCAAGTTGCGTGCGTGGTCCGTTGGCTTGGGTGCGGTGCCTAGAGCCGGGGGCCACCAGGAGTCGTCCCATGCGGAGGGTGATGGTCCAAGGATGAGGACTTCTGTCTTGTCCGTGTTCAGTTTCAGGCGGCTGATGTTCATCCATTCGGCGACGTCTTTCATCCCTTCGTGTAGGCTGGCTTTGGCGATGTCGGGGTCTCTGGTGAGGGAGAGAGGATCAGCTGGGTGTTGTCGGCGTAGGAGAGGATGTTGAGGTTGTGTTGGCGTGCGATGGCAGCGAGGGGTTTCATGTAGACATTGAAGAGGGTGGGGCTGAGCGACGATCCTTGCGGGACGCCGCAGATGACTTCGGTGGCCTCAGAACGGAACGGAGGGAGGCGTACTCTCTGAGTTCTGCCGGCGAGGTATGAGGTGATCCATTCCAGAGCCTTCCCTTGGATGCCGGTGTCGTTGAGGCGTTGGACTAGGGTGCGGTGGCAGACAGTGTCAAATGCTGCGGATAGGTCTAGGAGAATGAGTGCCGCTGTTTCACCGTTGTCGAGCAGGGCCCGGATGTCGTCGTGGCTGCGATGAGGGCGGTCTCGGTGCTGTGGTTGGTTCTGAATCCGGATTGCGATGGGTCTAGGGATCCGTATGTCTCGAGGAAGGCGGCCAGTTGCTTGTTGACTACCTTCTCGATGACTTTGGCAGGGAAAGGAAGGAGCGAGATGGGGTGGAAGTTCTTGAGGTCGGTCGGGTCCGCTGTTGGTTTCTTCAGCAGTGCGCTGAGCTCGGCATGCTTCCAGCTTTCCGGGAAGGTGGCTGTGTCGAAGGAGGTGTTGATGATGTCTCGGAGGTGGGGTGCGATGGTGGAGGTTGCCTTGTTGAAGACATGGTGGGGGCACGGGTCGGTCGGAGATCCGGAGTGGGTGGTGTTCATCATGCGGGCCGTGTCTTCGGGGGTCACCTTGGCCCATGTCTGGAAGGTGGCGGCGGGGTGCGTAGGTTCGACCGATGGGTGCGGGGGTGGAGCGCCGAAACTGTTGTGGATGTCGGCAATCTTGCGGTGGAAGTACGAGGCGAGGGAGTCGCAGAGGTCCTGTGAAGGAGTGATGTCGTCGTTGCCGGTGCTGGGGTTGGAGAACTCCTTGACGATGTTGAAGAGCTCCTTGCTGTCATGGGCGTTGTTGTCTAGTCGTTCCTTCAGAGATTTCTTCTTGGTGGTGCGGATGAGCTGGTGATGTCTGCGGGTGGCGAGTTTGAGGGCGGTCATGTTGTCGGTGGTCTTGTCGAGGAGCCAGGCTTTCTCGAGGGTGCGGCAGGCCTTCTTGGAGTCCTTGAGTTCGTCGGTGAACCAGGGGGCCTTCTTGCTTCTGGGCCTGGTGAGTGGGTTCTTCAGTGGGGCGAGGTTGTCGGCGCAGGAGGTCAGCCACTGCGTGAGGTTGCGGGCTGCTGTGTTGGGGTCCGTTGTCCTGACAGGTGGGCTCTGGCCGAGGGAGGTGGCGAGCTGGTCGGCGGTGATCTTGCTCCAGTTTCTGTGGGGAACCTGCTTAGGGTGGTGGTGGATCGTGTTCTTTCTGAAGCTGAAGTGGACGCAGCTGTGGTCAGTCCAGTGAATATGGGAAATGGCAAGGAGTTGACTGCTGTCTATGATGGGAAAATATATTGTGAGTTTGTGACAAAGTTAGTTCAGGGTCATCAAGTGGAAAGTCTCAATGGGGTAGGAGATTATCATGGCCTAAACGTCAGGACGGGTGAATGGTTTGTGAATTTGTAAAGACAGCCAGGTCAGGATTACAAGTGGCATACTTCCATCCAAAGCGGTCACTCTGGATTTAATTGCACCCCTTTCTGCGGGACCATAACACCATAACTGTGGTGTCTTTTAATGGAAGAGTATAGGGGAAACAAAAAAAGGTTTATTTAACTGAAAAAACGAGTAAAAAAATCTTTAAGTTAAATATTATTGCAAATTATTCTATATATTTATTTTCAATGTAAAACAAATTCAAACAAATACTACAGTACTATTAACTTAATTTTAAATTAGTCTGCCCTGCTGGAGACCCAGGCTGTGCTGCCCATGATCCTGCTGCTGCGGTGAACCGCACCACTGTGAGAGATGCCCCGGCGTCCGAGGCGCCGGCGGCAACAAAGGCCGCACAGCCTACGCCCGAATACGCCTGCCTTGGAGTTGATGGGGCACTGGCGAGGTGGAAGGCAGGAGCGAAATCGAGCCCCCCCGAGTTGGAGACGGGGGGGGCACAAAGACCCTGCCCGAAACCCATTGGCCAGGCTAGCCCTGCAATCCCAATAGGCGCTGCCCAGCACATGGCGTGCGTGGTGCTGTAAGGCCACAGAATCCCTGCCGGGGCGCAGAGCCACACGGCTTAGGACTTGGAGTGGCCACTTACGGGAAGCGAGGCATTAGAGCTACCCCCTTAGGCCACGGATAACGGGGCACACTGATGCCCCATTGAAACCACACAAAGCCTGCCAGGAGGGCACTAGGACACCCCACAGTCCTTATCAATACTGCGACCCCGTGCACGCGTAACCACATGACCTAACTGTGGTGGACTGCCCTCACACTGGCACACACGTGTTGAGCATTGCCAGCATTCTGCACCCTGGTACCTCCTGCGATCAGTTTGTATCGGCTGGGGCCCCATTGAATGACGCGGTCCGTAATTCATAACACCAGGGATGCTGCAAGATCGCCTGGAGCCATCCGAGGGCAAGCTGCGAAGAGGCGGTCTGAATGGCTGCATGAATTGCTCCATAGGCTAGCACCAATGCCTTTACAGCCTGCAAAATACACACTGTGAAAGAGGTCACCTGCCTGCTTCGGTACTGAAGTTGCAGGAAGATCGGAGCAGATATCACCAGACCCACACTGCAACCAGCTCACTGCGTGGAGAACTCCCCCCCCCCACCTACCGCTACATGGTGCTGAGAGGCCATAAACGAGAGATGCATAGACAACCTTCTGAGGAAGCCCCGCATTGAGTAGGCACGGGGCCGAACACACACTTTAGGACTCCAGTGAACCAGAAACGCAAGTGCACCTTCCTGCCATTTACAACAGACGCTGTGTGGGGAGTTGGTAGGAAACCCGGAAGGCCGCGTGCGAAGAACCGACTCGCGACAGGCAATGACGATTACTGCCCTCACCCCACAAGCGTGGTAGCCTTCTTGGTGAGTGGGATAAGATGGGGGGAGGGGCCCAAGAGGTCCGCCAACTGCCAGACTGGACAAATATGCATACAATAAAGAACCGTCAGAGACATCACAGGTGGACGCTGCCCAGGCAGCCGCCCCTGCGACGGATAAGTCTGATGAGGTCACACTGAGAGATGTAATGGCCGCTCTGTCCAATCTTCCATCGACACGATTTTCACAGATATCTCCCTAATACGGGCAGACTTTTCGAAAATGACCGAACAACTGGTGGAGGTTGAAACTACAGCGGCTGCGCTATCCACGGACACGGCTACCCTGCAGCGACAAGTGCGACGCCTGGAAGCAGACAACAAACTAATCATGGCTAAACTGGACAATCAGTAAGGCCGCTCACGACGCAATAACGTGCGACTCGTTGGCATGCCGGAAAATACAGGTGGACCGTCCCTGGACCTCTTTGTAGAAAACCTAATTAAGAATCAATTGCAACCGCAGAGCTTATCCAGTTTCTTCTCTGTAGAGAGGGTGCATCCCGTACCAGGTGGCAGACCGCGTCCAGGGCCCCCCACCCACAGACCAATTTTGGCACGCATATTCAACTTTTGGGACCGCGACGCAATTCTGCAGGCGGTGAGAATAGCCCCCTCGATCTTGATCGACAACAGTTCTATCACACTCTACCCGGATTACACGGCTGCAGTCACAAAACAAAGACGTAACTTCCTAGAAGTGAAGAAAGAGTTACGCACCAGGGAACTTAAGTACTCGATGCTTTTCCCGGTAAAACTGAGAGTGGAAGCGCAGAGGAAAACCTGGTTTTTCACGACGCCAGAAGAGGCTCAGGAGTGGTTGGAGGGATGGCGCACAGCTGCAGGATCCAGGTCATCAAGGAAACATCAGCAACATTGTGTGACTGAATCACAACTGTCCAAGTCCAGAGAGCACAGTGAATCGGGAGGCTGACCATACTTTGATGAACAGACCCACAATCGATGCCACACTCCCTAACGCCGGCACCTGCCGATGGAGGGAGACCGCTGTCGCCATCATGAACCATTGAAAAGACAAGTTGTGTACTGCGAGAACTTAATGCAAGGGTTTGACTTATCCAAGCCAGGGGGGATGGGCGAACACTCCCTGCTGGTATGAATAGGCTATATATAGTGATGGCCTTAGCAGTATATACATTCCAGGGAGAGACTTTTGTGGGTCACCGGAAGACTCACCCCCCTTACAACAGTACAAGTTATGGGGTTAAAGCACTCTGCTCAGTTGGGGTGGCGGGCAGTTCTAGAACCGCCAGGCAGGGAGGCAGGGAGGCAGGGAGGGGGGAGGGGGTTGGAATACAGTTTACTGATTCATGTTTGTTTTTGCTGTTTCAGATCCACAAACTCTTAAAAGGTACTATATGCTCTGTAAGGTTGCTTTACATGTTGTGCAACATACTGCACTGGTTGACTACTACACTTGCACATGGCACACACTGCCACGACCTGACGAGATCTGTGCCCACTCGCTGACTCACAATACACCAGGCCACCCCCTGACTATCATATCTTGGAACGTCAACGGCCTCGGAAATAAGATAAAGAGAAGGCTGGTCCTCCAATATCTGAAATGCAAGGCCTCAGCGGTGGCACTGATTCAGGAGTCTCATTTGATAGGATTGGCCTGTAAAGCTTTACGAAGATGGGGCTTCAAGATGATGGCTCACTCTGCATTTACCTCTGGTTCCCGGGGGGTGGGAATACTGCTACATAAAAGCTTTCCTCTTATTGTCAAAGGATCATGGACTGATGATCAGGGCCATTTTGCAGCAATATCTTGTCAGTGGGAGGGGAGAATTTATAACTTGATTTCGGTTTACATCCCACCTGCACTCCACAAAACGACCTTCCCTGCCTTGGGTAAATTCTTGTTGAATCTCCCGCAGAGAGAACTGATCTTGGACGGCGATTTCAACGCCACGATGGACGCTTCCATTGATCATAACCCCCCCAGAAATCCTACCAGCATTAATCCTAAATTGAAGGAGTTTATAGACGCGCTAGGACTCGTTGATGTGTGGCACACCAGACACCCACTTGAACAACATTATACTTTCCAATCAGGAGCCCACAATAGTCTCTCGAGGATAGATTATATTTTCACACTCGCGGCTACTCTGGGCAGAGTCCTTGAGATACTGCACTTGCCCAGGGGCATATCGGACCACTCACCGGTTCAAATTACATACACATCACATATCCCGGGGAGACAAATCTTTCCACTCTACCCCGGATATCCTAAAATCCCCGTGATCGGTAAGGGACTTTTAAAAGCCACAGGGCAATATTTTATTGAGAATGAGCACTCCCGACCACCTTATGGGAGGCTTTCAAATCAGTGATACGTGGTCATGCAGTCTCGTTAATTTCCAGACATAGACAGGAGCAACGACAACACCTAGACACCCTGGAACAGGGAGTGTTCCGGGCCGAGACTGCCCACACTGCAAACACTAACGACACTACGGCACATGCTGTAACACTGGCCCACCAGGAATACAGGGCATATGCATGAGAGGCGGCCAAGACTCGAAGCACTGCAACACAACACACAATATACGAAATAGGGGACAAGACGGGCAGGCTTCTGGCTTTGTTGGTAAGATGGGAGACAGCCAACCGCTGGGTGCAACAACTAGACTTAGGAGATGGCACTGCTACTGCAGACCCACAATGAATAGTAGACACGCTTGCGGCCCACAATGAGAAAATCTATACACCCACAGCCACGGCTACCATAGACGAAAACCTGCCCTTTCTCCGCGATATTCGATTGCCTACATTGTCGCACACAGTGATGAAAGGCTGCTCTGACGTCTGACGAATTGGAGTTAGCGCCCGGCGCACTCCACACAGGGAAAGCAATGGGTCCCAACGGAATACCAGTAGAATTTTACAAAAAAGCAGCCACACCTATCCTGCCCCATCTGCTTAATATGTACAATGACAGTTTAGACAAAGGGGAATTGCCGAGAGATCAGCGATTAGCCACGATTGTAGCAATACACAAACAAGGTAAACCACCGCACGAATGCACATCAAACCGGCCGATATCCTTAATAAATGCTGAAGCTAATATATTGGCGAAAACATTAGCACTCCGCCTGCAACCACATCTTGCCACGTTGATACACCCGGATCAATCGGGCTTCATGCCGGGCCGTAACACAGCCCTCAACTTAAGGCACTTATGCGGAGTAATGGCCCGCATACCTACTATAAAAGAAGATGCAGTGATCCTCTCCTTAGACGTACGTATGGCGTTTGTCCTTGTCGAATGGCCATTTTTGTTCGCGGTCCTTCAGCGGATGGGTTTTGGCCCTAAGTTTTGTGCGTGGATTCAACTGTTATACATCAAACCCCTGTCACAGGTGGTGGCAAACAGGCGCATCTCAAGAGACTTTTCACTGGGTATGAGCACGAGGCAGGGTTGCCCCCTGTCGCCGCTCCTCTTTGCATTAATATTAGAGCCGCTGGCGGCATGGATAAGGCAGGATCCGATGATCCGTGGGATGAGGTGGGAAATGGGATGGGAGGACCGTACCTCGCTATATGCGGACGATGTACTGCTCTATATGATGTACCCGGCACGTTCCATTGTTAGTCTACTGGACATCTGTACCGCATACGGGAAGGTCTCCGGGTATATTATAAATTGGGCGAAGTCACTCCTATACATCCTCCATGGCCGCACCCCGAAGCTATCGCCGGGCTGTTAGCTGCAAATTGCAACCAGGGGATTCAAATATTTAGGGCTATACATCACACCCCAATCAGCGCATTTCATTGAGGAAAACCTCATGGAACCACTAACAAAGTTTCGCTGCGATGTGAAACATTGGCGGTCTTTACCGCTGACGTTACTGGGTAGAGCCGCTCTCTTTAAATTGTTGCCGTTACCTAGGTTCCTGTATGCCCTGTTAAACAGTCTATTCCCGGTTTCCCCCGCATACATTGACGCTGAAGTTACTGCTCTACTCTGGGATGGCAAGCCCGCACGAATAGTGATGCGTAAATTAGTTTGGAGCTGGTACGATGGAGGGATCGCTTTGCCTTACATAAAATTGTACTATTGGGCCTCACAACTAATGATTATAAATCATTGGCTACATGCATCGCAGGAAGAACCTGCTTTCCGAATGGACAGATATGTCCTTCCAACGGACCGCATTCTGAGAGCCCTATACACTAATACAAGAAAGAACACCCTCACGGGTACGACGGCGCATACGGTCAAAATATGGCATACCGCGCAGCGGGCACTGGGGTGGGACGGTACATTAATGCAGGCTACATCGCTCTGGGAAACCGGAAGGCTAGGTCAGCTACACAACACCAAGAGATTTAAACAGTGGGACCTCATCGGTATCTCCAAAATAGAAGTCCTTTGGGAGAAGGGGGAAGTCATTACCTTTGCTCATTTACGGGACACGTACGGCCTGGCACCTACTGAATTGTTCAGATATGCGCAGATCAGACACGCACTGATGAGCACCATCCCACCAGGCACGCAGCTAACGGAGGCCTCACCATTACAAGACAGACTCCTTACAGAGCACATGAGTAAAAAGGCCATTTCCCAAACTTATCGTAAACTAATAAACAACCAACCAGACCCCACTGAGACCCTACAGGAACACTGGCAGGCAGATGTAGGGGAGCTGGACGACTCAGACTGGCAGGAGGCATTAGAGTCTCCACGTGAGGTGGCGATCTCCTCTAAACTCAAACTCGTACAGCTGAGGGTCCTCCATCGTATATATTACAAATGCATTATAATACATAGATTGGGACGAGCGCCCGACCCCCTATGCTTACAGTAATGTGGTCTGCCAGGCACATTTTATCACATTATATGGCAATGCCCACAGATCGAACCGTACTGGGAAAAAGTTATGAGTCTGATCTCACGGGTGGGGGAGGCAGACGTCCCACCGGAACCAAAAAGATGCCTCCTCAATATCTGGGTGCCTACTGATTTGAACTTGAGAATGCAGGACTGGGCGGCGCTGGGGATGACAATTGCAAAACTTAATATAGCCTGGAACTGCGGTACGGGGATGCTCCCCACGTACCAACAATGGAGAAACGACATGGACAGTGCAATGGTGGCGGAAAGGATAGTCTATATGCACAGAGGATGCCCCAAGAAGTGGGCTAGAATATGGGGTAAATGGAATACATTTAGAGGAAACATATGTGAACCCCCACATCCAGAATCGATCTCAGATGTCAGTGAGTAATGGATGTATAAGGATAATATGTATGTTTTGCTATGCTGCGGTGCACTGTCTTGGAAATGATGTAATGTTTTTTGCTAAAGTATCAGCGACAAAGATCGATACTTTACTGTATAATGAGAGACAAGTACCTCGTAATATGTTCTGTAGGCGCTAAGCAAGTGGATTGCATTTGGTTATGGTTTAAAAAACTCAATAAAATATATATATTTTTTAAATCAATAAAAATCATTTACAAAAAAACGTAATTTTAAATTAAATCTTGAATTAATCTAACTATACTAAATGAAATAATTATTTTTCTGAAGCCTAAATTAAAAAAATAATTTCCTCTAAGTAATTGTTTATGCAATAATAATTATTAAAGTGATGTACAGAATTAATTAAAAGTAACTTAATTATATTTTAATAAAATGTAATGCCACATTTAATTTATACATTCACAAAAGGGTGCTAAATATTTTCATAATTAAATAATAAATATGTTTTACTTAAAAAAAAAAATTACATTAAATTACATTACATTTGATCCACTAGCTGCTGAAAAAAACCTGTCGGGGCGAGTGTCACCATCTGTGGGAATAGATTCTCATGTTTCTAATCACTGAAACTCGAACAAACTTAAAAAGGGGCACTCCCCCGATATTCTTGTACACAACTGAAATAGTTTCGAATTGGAGTTTCCATGTCCACACGACCATGAGCAACGAGTCTCTAACTATTGTCAGTAAACATGAACGGAATGACACATAACATTAAAAGGAAAGACGTTCTTTCTAATATAGCCACAAAATCCCCAGACGTAGCCCTAATACTAGTAACACCTCTCACAACTAGAGTCCAAAAACGAAAACAAGACTCAGTCGGTACGGTCATCAGTAGTAGTAGATAGGGAAGTCAGACAGACACCGCTGCAACATCCACACTACCACTATTTTCCAAAAATGCAGAGTGGCAACCTTATTCAATAAATGAATATTACTGTACACTATTCATAAAATGTGGACAGACCCAACCCTGCTCCTCCTAGGGTGAATCTGGTGCTGGGTTGCTTGTGTGTCAGTTCACGAAGGATCTGGATTGGCAGTTCTGGCTGGACTATTCCCCTGAGGAGCAGGATCAGGATTGGTTTGCATACGGCTGGGTCCAACCTGAGGTGGCAAAGTGAGCTAAAGAATGGCGGGTTAGGATGCTAACCAAAGCAACTGCCAACTGTTACACAAATTTCAAGTATTTCTTCCATCTCCTTTTGTGTGTTTTGAACACCCAGTATCCCCATACACCTAGAATGGTAATCTAAACTCTTCAGACTAGCCACATACAAGAAGATCACATTCAGGCTTAAGAGCTAAACCCGAATGTTTGATCATGTGTGGAGCCCGTAAAACCTAAGCGGCACTGGTTAGAAAATAAGGTACTATCTACAAATCAGTTCACACTGTACGTGTAGGAAGGCATGACATTCATAGGAAAATTGTTTGCATTAGAGAAAAGAAGAGTGAAACATAAATAATGTAGATATTTGAAATGTCTTAAGTCTTCCTTAGTTCAAGTTACTTAAGGGCCAATTCACAAATCTGTCTATGCATCTATGTGGAACTTAGGTCTTAAAATATGTGATTATGATAGGAAGTTCCACATCCTGATGCACAGCATCTAAAGTTGCTCATTTTATTACTGAAAAGTGTAGTTAGTGCCTGTCCACTGTTGTACATTTTGATAAAAAGTGCATTGCAGGGCACTAGCAAACTTACAAAATGTAGTGACCATCACAAACCCTTACATTTGTGAATATTCGAAGGCATTTTGTTGACAGTATTTATCTTTGGAAACATATGAAACTACTCTTTTGAAAGTAAGGAGTAACAGGCACATGCATCAAAAGAAAAACCGGCCGCAAACGGGCAGATTCTCAGAATCTGCCCCTTTGCGACCGGTATTTTTGCATTTGGGATGCATCATCCCAAATGCAAAAATCGCAATTTAAGTAATCTCTAAATTGCGATTACTTAAATTGCGATTGCATTTAAGGAATCTCAAATTAAGATTCCTTAAATGCAGTGCATTAAAGTAAAAAAATTTGCGATTTGGCTAATAGGGGGCTCAAATTACCATGAAGTTGAACTTCATGGTAATTAGCAAAACCGTTGAAAAATGCACTTATGTGTATTATTCAAAGTTTCATGTTGAGCACACACATGCCCTTAGGGCATGTGTGTGCGCAATATATGTGCACAGATCAATTTCAGAGGTGCAACAGGGTGTCCTTTTGACACCTTTGCACCCTGAAATTGTATGCGCAATTTGCGAGGATCTATTGGTACTCGCAAATTGCAATTGCAATTTCCTATTCATTCCTATGGGCCTATAGGCCCATAGGAATGAATGGGAAGCTATTCCTTATTTGCGACTCGCAATTTGTGTGTCGCAAATAAGGAATGTGTAGGAATCGCTATTATTATAGCGATTCCTACATGCATAGGATTTTGCGAGTCCTTAATTGCGAATCCTTAATATTCGCAATTAAGGACTCGCAAAATCCGAGCTTGATGCATGTGCCAGTATGTGCTTTAAATGGGCAAGAAAGGGAAGGAAACACTCTATATTTCTTTGAAGTTTAGGTGTTGGGATTTTTTCAATGGGAAAAATATTCTCCCTTTTGGAAAAAAATTATATAAGAGTTACATGTAGAAATGTATATCTGTGTGATTTACTCACAGGTGGGATATCCGCATAGTATATGTTTCCTGATGTGAGTACTTTAAATCTATGACTGCAGTAGATTTCCAGGAGTACTTGTGAGATCCTTTGTCGATTACGAAAAAGTTGTAATATTCCAAATGTAAGAGCAAAACTTCACGGCTTGATTGCCAACTTTTGACATACCGTTTTTTGTAAACAGTACCCTAAATGAGAAAGATACATATGAGTAAAATTTATAAAGAAATCAGAAATCTTTATTGTGCCAGCCTGTCAAAGGCATACCATACAATGTGCAATGCCAGAAGGGTCCGCTCATAATTAAGAGACGGTCAAATATAAAGTGATAGTACTTGATTGTTTAGTCATCTTAAAAAGTGCTAATATTCATGATAAATACATTGACGACAACTGGCCGAAGTCTCATCTAGTTGATTATAAAAAAGGCCACAATTAAAATGCTGTAAGGAGAAATCATCCAGAGAATGGCATTTAAGGACTCAGTGCTACTAAATATTTTATAATTTTTCTCACGTTGGATCTAAGAGAATTTTGAGTTACTAATAAAGCGCTCTCAAGGAAGCCAAATTTCCTACCGGAAACAAATACCAACAACTACGTTGTGAGATATAAGCAATGCAATCACATGAACAGGTAGGCAAAACTTTTGTCAAAGACCCTGGATTTCATAATTAACAATGTCTATGAAATGCTCTTGTTGCGCGCCAAACCACATATATAAATATGAAGAACACTGTTTAAAAATGAATTCAGAATCAGTGTGCATGCATAAAACCAAGGCCTCCTTACAATGTCTTACACCATGAGCAATAAAAAGCAGATGGAGATAGTGTCCTCTTGCCTTCAGGGAATAGGTGCAAAAAAACATAAAATGCATCACAGATTCCATCCCTCAAACTCACATCTGCAGATTGGTGAACTACCACCTCCTTTTTTCCAGGTGCTAGTGTACAGTTTCACCAGTAGGGTGACTAATCTAAAACTAATATACACAGATTTTTTTAAAGAGGGATAAAGCATATCCAGATATGGTTTGACACAGAGGCGTAGCTAGAGCTTGTGGCGCCCGGGGCTATCCCTCAGATTGCCGCCCCTGGGGGGGGGGGGTGGTTGCTGGGGGAAAAGGACGGCAAGCACTTGAAAGAGGACCGAGAGACACGTAGTATCGCTGCTAATAGTTACCTCGATCATGCAAGTTACATGCACATACATGACATGATCCAAGGCTACACAGTTAAATACACCGGTGACTGGCAGTACAAAAGAGAACACACAGACTGCATGATCTATCTGGGGACTCAGAAAAACCGCATGTGACATCCATCAGAGAGCTGCGTGAACAATTACCTGGTAATCCCCTCAGCACAATGCAAACATGCACATACATGACACTGTTCAGGGATCCATCATCTACAGCTGACATTAAATGACCATTCATCATGGTCCCCCCATTAAAGCAGTGCACTTTGTGATCTGCATGGTACGTGTTCTTTGCAGCAGGCATATAAACCCTCTGTGCTACCTTTCTTGGAGTCAACCCTTCCACTAGACAAAACTCGGATCTCTCTCTAGGAAGAACATTAATCACCGAAGTTATCATGACAGCTTTATTGTTTCTGAAAATTGCTGGAGGCCAGGAAGGTGGCAACAAGTTTTTTTTAAACCATAATATACTTGCAAACACTATGCACCCACCCGAAATAGGTACCTAGTGCGGTCACACCGTTTGCACCGCCCTAACCTGCTCAAGGTTCATGCGACCTCAGTCACAGAGTCACAGTGACTGTCACTGTTGCTCTAGGGTGTGCTGCTTCGTAGGCCTGCCCGCAAGACTGGAGATGAACTTTAGTATGGATTGTGGTGGACAGGCCTTCAAGGTTAACTCACAATTGACACCACTAGGGTACACCTGCTTGTGCTAAGACATCAAGCCTTCTAAGGTCTAGTGGGGCCTTGTAAGGTCTAGCATGGGAATATGCTCCCTCAGTAGAGTGGTCTGGTGGACTGGTCATGAAGGCTGAACCCAGTTCCCCAGTTCCAAATTCGACAGCTCTGGCCATAGTGCCACATCCTCTCCCCCACTGAACACCATACTGCCCCACTGAGAGAAACTCGCACTGCCTTCAGCTACAACCGAATTGTGCCCGCTATAAACACTTTGATGTGGCTCAATTCAAATTATGCACTTGAGTAATATGCTGCCTAAAAAAAAAAAGTAAAAGCAAACACTCATAGGGAATGCAAGATTAAGCAGAAACAACATGGTTACCTTAACGATCTCTCACTCACTATTCAGAAATCAGCGAGTGGTTTTACCTGAAAAGTTAAGGACATGACTACACGGCCCTGACGGGAATTGTTTCAATTAGGGTGACCAACTGGGATTGGTGCAAATTCAGGACGATGAGTGTAAAAATTCAGGACAAAGGGTCAAAATTCAGGACACATTCAAGACAGGAGGTCAAAATTCAGGACAAAACTTCAGGACAATAGGTACGTTTTACAGACACATCAGAGGAGGTCACGCAATAGTATATAAGTAAGCCCAGCCATATCCAAACATATTCAACGATTTGCAAACCTATCCATCATGTATACTTCCATCTATCATTTCACTCATCCATCCCTTCATCCATTCTTTCACTCATCAATCCATTATCCATCCATCCACCCTTTCACCCTTTCACCCTATCCATCGGTACACTCACCCATCCACTCTTCTACCCATCCGTCCAGCCATTTATCCTTTCACCCATCCATCCATCCTTTCACTTACTCATCCATCCACCCAGTCCCTCATCCTTCCACCCATCCACCCTTTCAGTCATCCAGCCATCCATCCTCCCTTTCTCTCTCTATTGACCCTTTCACTTAGCCATCCTTCCTTCCATCCATCCACCCACCCATCCATCTACTCATCCACTCATGAATCCATCCATTGACCCTATCACTCATCCATCCTTTCTCATCCATCTATCCTTTCACTCCTTCACTCATCTATTCATCCTTTTGTCCATCTACCCTCCCTTTCACTCACTCATCCATCCTTACACCCACCCTTTCACTCATCCGTCCATCCATTCACCCTTGCACTTATCAATTCATCAATCCGTCAATCATTTCACTCATCCATCCGCCCACTCACTCATCATCCACCTTTTCACTCATCCATACTTTCACTCATCCATCCACCCTTTTACCCATCCAGCTACCCTTCCACCCATACATTCAGCTAATTACCTTTTCTCTCATCCATCCCTCCACTCACTCATCAATCCATCCTCTCTCATTATCCATCTATTCAATCTTTCATTTGTCCATTCACCCTTTCACTAATTCATCCAGCCATCCCTTCACTTACTCACTTGCCCAACTTTTCATATTTATTTTGAGCTAAGCCTTTTTGAGAAGAGGCCCATCAAGAACTTCACCCTCGCTGAAGGAGCCATTCCAGGACTGGGACAGAAGCCACCCAGGGCGGAGACGGGATCCACCACAGGGGGGGACAGGAGCCATCAGAGGCGGGGGGGCAGGGGTCACCACATGGGGGACAGGAGCCATCACTGTGGGGTGTAGGAGCCATCACAGGAGGGGGAACAGGATCTACCAGGGTGGGCACAGGGGTGGGCATGCAGTATTCTAGTATCATCTTGGTCTCTTCCAGGGTGGGGTAGGGATCCTCACCCCCTCCTGGACAGGACAACGAGAAGACAGGCTCTCTTTCCAAAATGTTAATTTTGCCATCCCCCACTGTGATGTACAGTACTTAAAGGAGATACTCCAAGAGAACTGATTTAACTGATTGTCCTCCATACTTTGTTAATCAGTGTGGGTGCGATTGCGCCATTTCTTTTTTATTTATTTATTACATTATAGACTGCATGTTTGAAGAACCGAGGTTTGCTTACAATTTAGTGACAGTAATTAAGCTCTGTGAAGAGAACCATGTGCTGCCTCGGTGTAATCAGGGCCCGGTTCTAGGATGTTTGGGGCCCTGGGCAGAAAGGGAATGTGTGAGGCCCCTCTAAATTGCAGAGACATGACGCATTCAGGGCTGTTTGCATCTGAATAGATGCCCCTGATCCTGAAGCTGCAGCCCCTCCCTCTCAGTCACCTTCAAGCACCTCTTAACAGCTCATCAAGGGCTGAAGGTGTGAGGGTTGCCATCCCGCTGTGCCTCTCCAGTGCTGCTGGGTATCTGAGCTTTGGTACTGCATCGGAGTCAAGAAGGGAGGTGGGTGGAAGCTGTGCCGGCTTAGGGTGTTGCGACCGGTGCCTGGTTAAAATTACGGACAAATGGCGTCCGTTAAAGAATCCTTCACGGACAACGGACAGACGGCCGAAATTACGGACTGTCCGTGAAATTTACGGACGGTTGGTCACCCTAGTTTCAATGTCCATCGCTTATATCCTTAATAAACGTAAGCAGTATGGTTTAAAAAGACCACATCCATAAACAGAGCCATGGTACACATTTTGTTTTCCAATTCATCCATCAACCAGGTATTGCAGTAACTCCAGGAATGGTGCACTTCCCCATCTGGGGACAACAATGCTGTTCAAAGAAATACGAGAAAACAAAAGTAGGCTTCACTTTAAAGTCTGTAAAGTGAGGCTGATGTGTATGGATGTGAATAAAACCAATCTGGCCACTTGGCAACCACTCTGTCTTGCTTTATTTAGTTATGTAATTATTTTTCATATTTAAAATCTTCTATTTCTCTCCATCCCGCTGCACTTTGGAATAGAAAAATGTCAGAAAAAAGGGCATTTCCCGCAAGAGTGTTTTTCTTTCTTGGATCCTTTTCACAGGGAAGCAACTAAATGAAAGAAGGAAAGAGGTTGTGAACCGTTTCTTCAAGTTACGGTTTTCAGTAAGTGAGGAGCAAGACAGGAAGAGAGGAATAATAGTAAGAGGGGGGGGCACCTGCCAGCACAAAAAAGAAGAGGACATTGCCCGAGTCCTATTCCTTTTCTGCCCGTCCCCGAACATCCACGAAAGCAAGCCGAGCCTTATCTGAATGCCTTTGGCCGCCCCCAAAATAGTGCCACCTGGGGCGGACCGCCCCCACTGCCCCCCCTAACTACGCCACTGATTTGACAGTAGGAATAGGTTTTAGAATCTTGAGCCAGACTATCTTTCTCACTGCTCAATAGTCGTAGATGTAATGCCAAAACTTTTCCTTTACAATCTTGTTGCTTTAAATAGGAATAGGTTAGCTTTCAATGTGAATGCCAAATGTTTCTCTTAAGTATTTATGCTACATATATGATATGGCAAGGGTGTAGTAAATACTAAGGGGCAGATGTACAACCATTTTTTGCGGTCGCAAACGGGAATTCAGCCCACTTGTGACTGGAAAATTGGTCTGCCCCATGTACAAACCCAATTTTGCGAGTCGGTAACCTATTACCAACTCGCAAAATATGGTTTGCGACTCGCTATTAGGAAGGGGCGTGCCAAGGGCGTCCCTTCATAATAGTGAGTCTAACTGCAATGTATGATTGATTTGTGGTTGCAAAACACTCACAGTTTACCACCTACTTCAAGTAGACGGTAAAACACTCACAAACGGGAAGGGGTCCCCAAAGGAGTGAGGCCGAAAATATTTTTTAAGAGCTGGACCACGGCCTCCTCTTAAACAAGCATTGGCATAGCCAATAGGTCTCGCCTTTGGGACCTTATAAGTGTTTAGCCATGCAACAGTTGCATAACTAAATACTTATAAGGTCCCAAGAGCGAGACCTATTGGCCATGCCAAGCGGCCATGCGGCCACAAAAGTGAAAGAAGCGGCCCTGCGGCCGCGAAACTGAAAGTAATCGCGGTAAAGCGCGCGCGCCCTTGCGCATGCACTGTAGCTCTAGGCTGGCCTGGTAGCACTTTTTGGAGCCCTCTCAATAAGTCTCGCCAGACCAGCGCATGCGCTGGGTCAGGCGAGACCTAAAAATGAAACAGAAACATTCATTTTTCTTTTTTAAATGCATCCTGCTTTCATTTATGGAAAGCGGGCTGCATTTTTTAAAAAAACGACTTTATTTAAAAAGCAGTCACAGACATGGTGGTCTGCTGATCCCAGCAGGCCACCATCACTGGGAGTGCTAGCTATTCCTAATGAGATCGCAAATAACACCTGCCTTATGAATATTAATGAGGCAGGCAATTTGCAACCCCATTAGGAATCGATAACAGTGTCTGTGACACTATTGTACATTGCATTTTGTGAGTCGCAAATTGCAAGTTGCAAAGCGACGCAATTTGCAAGTCGCAAAATGTAAGGGTCATACATCTGGCCCCAAGAGGCTCATTTACAAGCCACTTGCGCCGCCGGTGCGTCACTTTTAAAATGGGAAAAAGTGATGTCCCGGCGGCTCAAGGGGTCTTGAGGAAAGACAAGTCAGAGCCAGGTCTGACTGTTTATAAGAGCCAATGCAATCAAAAGATGTAAACCGCAAAGCTAATGTCACGAAACAATAAAATAAAGACGTTAAAAAATGAAACAAAATATTTTTTCAACATTTCTGAATGCTTCCGTTAAATAAATACAATTATATCACTGAACTGAGTGACATTTATTCACGTAATATTTTTTAAACATGAAACATTCATGACAAACCCCATGTTGTGATGACGTTGCCAACCGTTACCCAAGGTGTTTTAGTTTGTCTTGTTCTCGGTTTATACAGCCTATATTCTTATTAAATGTAAAGTGATATTGTTTTATATTCACCCTATTAAAGTGAGTATTTTGTACAGTGCAGACCTTGAATTGAATCACTCAAATGTGCTTTCACATTGGTGGTGAAGGAAAATGAAACAGTGAAGTAAGACAATGTGCGGGGGATCAACTCTGTAGGGTTACATCAATCTGCCTCCCATTTAACACCAAAGGTCGATGCTTTGCTTCAATTATTTCAAGAAATAGCATTAATACATGGAGTTCAATCAATTCAATGATCACACCTTAAACAAACTGCCACCACTCACACTCCCCCTCCCCCCACACACACAAATGCTAACACACATATTCATGTAAGCATAAGACTTTAAAGGTGTGCTTTTCTGTTTGAGATATTTTCACAGAAACTGAAAATTCAAACACAGTGACAAAACGTCTGCTTGAAGCCATGCTGCACATCCCGTGTGCACCACTGAAGTGCTGTACCCCAAGAAGGAGCAAACTCCGAGGGGCTCCGATACATCCTAGGTGTGTTATTTATTTCATTGCGGCCCTTGAGGTTGTTGAGTCTCTCTTAAACCTGTTCTGTTTGTCAAGTGAAGGTAGGTGAGCCAGCAGTGAACTTAAAATAGAACCTCCTACCTGGAAATCGAATGGATCATAGAGCCCCCCCGCCACCCCGAGTTTACTCCTCGAGAAATAGCGCTTCAGGGAGGCTTGTGGGATGTGCCGCTTGGCATCAGAGAGACAGCTTCTACCACTGATCAGTCTTCAGTTTCCACTTTACTTCATAATCTGCAGGGTGAGGGTAGAATATTGCCCTCTACATCTGCTGATCCAAAATATCGGGGGGGTAAATCCCACCTGCCCCACTGGTGTTCATGCCCCTTGAGTTACACCTTCTGAGAAGAGGTATCTGTGAATTTGTAAAAAGAAGTACCCTACTCAGGTAAGTAAGTGCAATTTATGAATTGAGAAAGTGATTACATTTTTTCAATATCTTTGTTAATCTGGACTGTTGTTTGTATACAATTTGAGTTGATGTTGTACAGATAATGAGGATAGATGGGCCTGGAGGTTGTCCTTGCACTCTTGCAGGTGTGAAACTGTGGCTGCATTATTTCCCAGGAATAAGAGTCAAAGAATAACATATAGTGTGTTCAGTCATTCTGCTGGATGATGATAGCATCAGACAATATATATCACAATATGTTGGTCTAGCCTTGCCAGCCTCGTTTTTTGCATTAAAAATGTAAAGATTCTGATTTTAAAAAATACATATATATATATATATATATATATATATATATATATATATATATATATATATATCCATCAAACATCCTTCGAGCATTGGAGCCCCCAACCCTTCAGGGCGGCCTCTTTCAACAACGGGCACGAAGAAGCCCATCAATTCACTGCTGTGACACAAAACACAGAGGCCCATTTCCGGAGTCAGCACATTTTAATCAGAGGTTTAAGCAGCACCACATGCTTCCTTTCACCCTACGCGTTTCGGCGTTCTGCCTTGGTCACGGGAGGAAACAGTTGGCCAAGTGCATACGTGCATGCATTTAATAGTCCTGGGTCACATGACCTGTGTGAAATACATCTCCCACAATGCGTCTTAAAGTTCAAATAAATGCAGGTATTATGAAAGTTCTCATTTTGTTGGCATAAATCATGTTATACTTTCTTTTACTTTAAAATGCATTCATATGAATAAAATCCCAATGGAACACAGTCATGAAAGTTCTTACTTTCAGCATAATGCGTAATTATTCCGGTTCCTTTGATAAATGTTTTTTCTCTGGAACGATTGGTACAGAAAGTCATTCTCACCAAATCCTTTCCAAGGTGCTGCTATTTCCGCTATATATATATATATTATCTACTGGCAGCCGCCAGTAGATAGTTATAGTTAGGACCGTGTTTCCATAGGAAATCTGAAAATTCTATTTTAAATAACTTTGGCGCCGGTTGACGAATCCTCGCAAAATTTTCAAAACTAATGGGGCGCTCCGCTCAGCTCCTACCCTGAAAGTCTCGGGGTGATTCATCAAGCGGGGGCCGAGAAAAAAGGGGGGTCCCAAAACACGTTTTCCCCTTGCATTTTCCCATAGGACCTTTAGTCGAAGGTACAGCCCGAACGGCTGAACAGAATTACTTGAAAGTTGGCAGAGAGGTAGTCCTCAGGTCAGGGAAGTGCCTTTTGCATATATGGAGTCAATCTGTTCAGTAGTTCCTGAAAAAATTGCATTTAAAAGCACATACATATCTATAGCCGCGCACCGTGCGCGCACCGTGCGCGCACCCTAACGTGCGCGAGCGTAATTCTGATTGGTGGTTACATGTCAGTCAACGTTCGAATCGGTCGAAATCAGGAAGTGTCGGCCGCCATTTTGTTTGTTGTGGGTGCAAGAGTGAAAAAGAGAGGTGGCGAACGTGAAAAGGGGGCAGGGTAGAGAGTTCCTGACCCTCTAGCCTTTTTCAGGGGGTCCCTAAAGGACCCCGAAGGGTAAAAAAACATTTATTTATTTATTTTTTTAAATCACGGGGTGCGCGCACGGTGCGCGCACGGTGAAAAACCATTTAAAAAAAATGTAAAAAAAATTAGCGTTTAAAAAACCGTACAAATTCACTTAAAAAACCATAGGTTTCACGCACGTTATAGTTAGGAATTAGCATTTAAAAAACCTTGCAAATTCACTTAAAAAACCATAGGTTTCACACATGTTATAGTTAGGTGGACATTTCACTCGTAAAAAAACAATGAAATTCCCCCGTCATAGTTAGGTCAGATAACTATAACTCGCGCGACCGCCACTCTATCACAAGGATGATGTCATCAGTGATGTCATGAGTGATGCCACTGTACATGTCATGAGTGATGAAATATGTGACGTCATGAGCACTGGATTGCGGGCGCACGAGTTATAGTTATCTGACCTAACTATAATGGGGGAATTTCATTGGTTTTTTACGAGTGAAATGTCCACCTAACTATAACATGTGTGAAACCTATGGTTTTTTAAGTGAATATATATATATATATATATATATATATATATATATATATATATATATATATATACATACAGGGTCTTTTTGTCAGCCCACTTCTGCCACTGGTGTGTCATTCACAGTATGTTTCTACCCTCCAGAGCATACACGAAGGTGGAATGGGTCAGCCCATTGCAGTCATTGGCTCTCCTCACTACCATTAAAGGCAATTTGGTTGTGCACACCCCCCTCGAGTGAATTTAGAATGGCTGGTGAGCCCTTTTTTCAGCTCACATAGAACTTTTTACCACTTTGCATTCAGGGGGTGTGTCTTGGGCGTTACTTGGGTGGAGCAGCAAAAATGCCCATAGTTTTTGACGCAAAGCCCGTTCTTATAAGATAGCCTGACCGGACTTTGCGTTAAAAAATAACACCTCCTTGAAGTAGGAGCTAACAAAGAGACATGTTTATATTCTTTAAAACATTACGCACAAAGCATACATGTTGTGTGGAACATATCGAAGAATATGCTTCCTAAACAAATCCAAGGCTAGACGGCACGCACACACCTATGCACCATGGTGCAAAGGTACTTTATGAAGCTAGGCGACAGCTGTCGGGGAGGCAGGTAAGTGTTATTTTAATTATTTTAATAGTGCATTTAGTTTTGCTTGTATCTCCTCGCCACACCACTAAGTCATTGTAGTAGCCGCCACTGTCCTCTTCAAGGTCATGGCATTAAACCGCTACAACTGTTAGTGGTACCCCCACATCAGATTTATAAAAGGATGCCATATACATGCAGTGGCAGCTTGCACAAGCAAGTACAAATGTGGCCGTTCACCGCTTCTACCCTACTCAGGCTACATTTTACAAATACATTTCATATGCGCGACTATTAACTGAAGATACTTTATTTTTGTGTTTTCGGTGGATAACGCTGCGCATGAGGATGCATGGACCACTCTCATCGCTGTTGACATGTCAGCATGTCAGAGGCAAGCATTGATTTTTTTATCAGAAATATGCAAGGCTGTATTCCCTCTTGGGTGTGCACACTAATGCTCAGTCAGCTGTCTCTTGCCCTGCTGTTCAATACTCTTCATATAGTTTAATTAAATCTTCTCAAACGGAGCAGAGACGGCTTTCTGCAAATATAGGATTAGTGGTTAACATCGCTTGAATGAGATGGAGAGCATCGCATGTTTATCATAGGGACATAAATGCTGCTCATATCATGCACAGAAGACATCTTGTTTAGTAGACCACAGGCATAAAAATGAGTATTTTTATGCAAATAGTTTCAACGAATTGAGATAAATCATGAATCCGCCCTTCTTTTGAGTACCAGCTCCAAGCTACCTAAGGCTGTCTCACATGAAGTGAGCGCTGCAGGTGCTCATTTAAGCGTCTCTGTACCAGTTTTGGCCTCAGACGTGTCTTAAATAGTTGACGGTGTGGAGCAGCGCTATTCTACCACCTTAGAAAGTGGTAAATGGTGGATTGTCACAGGAGCTTTCTAAGCATGTGCTGCTTCCGGCTGAAAATGTATCTGCGTTTGTCAACATATCTAAAGTGAGCAGGAGCTGGCCCGTGCAGGTAAGAGCGGGGAGGGAGTTGACAGACGTCGAGGAGGGAAAAATAAATTTAAAGAAAGAAAAACGCTTATCTTGCGCTCACAGCATCGTTAGCGCAATCGAAGAGGTTTTCTTTTTTTAAAATGTAATTTTACCTCGTTGTCGTCTCTCAACTCCCTCCACACCCCACCGTCCCACCGCACTTACCTGCACGGGACGCTCCTGAAAGTGAGCAAAGGAACAAAACACAATAACATACATGCTGCAACACATTCACACAATTTCAGCATAACAGGGCACAACACAACTAAACAGAGCAATAAGCTACACAAAATCACAGAACACAACATCACATTTCAATAGTGAAGGACAAATGCACAGCTGTGCACAGCAATGCATCAACACCACAACAAAATGCCACACAACAAATATGCTGAAACTTTCTTGTCCCACATTACCACCTCCAGGAACCTACTATCATAACCCTGTGGTACAAGTTGCTTGCACCGAGCACTGTCTTCACTTATCACCAAGGTCACGAAATAGAGCCAGTCAAAAATGTTTTCAGATCTGGCCCCGGGTGCACAGAAAAAAACCTAACAACTTAGCAGTCTTATATAGTCATGACTGCCGCTGTAAGTCTTTATAAATCAGACACTGGGAATACTGTTCACCACATGCCTCATTTACAGATATAATCTCTAATAACCATAACCGATTTAATATAATGCTTTATTCCACCTTTCTGTCATTCCTACAAAAGTGATAACATGTGTTACCATTACCTGATTTTCTGGAACTGCTTTATCAACCTTGGAAGGATGGAAGTCTCAGTCGGCCTTGATGTGATTCAAAGTCGTAACCTGCAGATCAATGCATACCTCAGAAGGGACCATTTAGCTCACTATGACATTCACGGTGACATTCAGTTTAAATAATATATATAGACATCTCGACAATACATTTAAAAAAAGGAAAACTATCAAAGTAATAACAGTGAATTAAAAAATGTACGAACTGAGTTTGGCAAAGGTTGTCTTTTTGTTTTAGGTATTTTAATGGTGGTATCTTCCACTTTCTCCACTAACTTCTGAAAATGTGGTCCCTTCAGTGTCAGGAACTACCGGCCCAAAGTGAGCGTTGTAATGAAATAAAAAAGGACAAGACTGTTTGATTAAAGATTGTTAACAACATTTGTTAACAACATTTTACAAACACCACCACTGCGAAAAAAAACAAGCATCAACAAAACCAAAGATTGGCAGCCGACATCAGACATTGTGGCTTTGCCAGTGCTTTTTTCTCAATGCACCTCTGTCATATAACCACAAATTTTGTTTTATTTGCTCATGTGTTTTTTTTTCTTTTTAGCATTCTCTGCATTTCCAGGAATTTCTCCAGAAGAAAGAAACCTTTGTTTGTGTGTTTCCTGACACTTTTTGTACTTGATAAAACATGCAGAAGACATAACATGATATGTTCTTTGTAGAGGTTTTCCATTTTGATATTTGTTTCGACATTTTGACTAATAAACAAAAATTGACAGCAAACACATGAACAACACTAGTACCACCTAGTCTAGCCAGTTTGGAGACCTTGCTGCGGAACTAAATGCACTTTATGGTTTCACTGTATTTTGGCTGTATTGGCGCTTTTCAAGCTCTATTATGAAGACCATCCACTCGGGGGCCCCATCTGACCATTGCCCCACTACGCCTATGATGGACGCAATGTTATTCCGAAAATTGTAGGGGTGCATCATAATCATGCATAGCCCGCACCCGCATATTTACTTGTATATTCTTGTGTTTTATTAACCAATGATTATTAGAGGAGTAAAAGAGTAATAATAAGCAATGTGGATGTAAAGAAGGAAATGTGATTCACGCTAGCTGACAGAGCAAAATGCTTTTAAATGTGATTGCCTATTGCAAAGTACTTAATGAATTAATTGATGTGCTTTTAGTGCCTCTGATTTAAACGTGAACCATATTAAAGATTGCACGTGTAGAACTGATTACACATATGTATTGAATGTAATGAAAATAATGCTTGTAGATGCAATGTTTATTAACGTGTGATTTATAATGTGCGAAGGCCTGATTGAAGGTTCGTGTTTTGTAATGAAAGGCATATTCGTTTCTTATGTTAGCTGAATATTGTAGGCCCGAAATGTACTTTCCCTGGGAGAGCTCTCATTTGGAGCTAGTCAGCAGATTTCTGTGAGTGGAAGGTTTTCTCGTTCTCAAGCTTCTGTTGCAGGTGCAAGGACATCATCTTCGTTAGTAAATACTAACCTTTTGTTTTAGGAGTTAGGTATGGAGGAGCGTTTGCTACAAGTGTCTTCAGGAATGTCGATACTGAGGAGCCGATACTTTCGGGGCTGAGGAAGCCTGGGACACACGGACATCTAGACCGTTATTGGACGGCGTACAGGTTTCTGTGGAAAATCACCTCCAGGAGGTGTCCAGCCAGAAGAGGTGGAACGAAGGCGTGTCTTCCATGTTGTGTATTTTGTATTAGGGACAGTGTCCAAGGGAAGAGTTAGGACATCAGACAGCGAGGCATTAGAGAGCAGGTGGAAGGGATCGATACAGTGGGAACAGACTTAGAATGATGTTGTAGCTTTGGCTACCGACCCCTTCAACATGAGTGTACTTTTTAGGAAGTCTTCACGAGCTGACACCTTTTTCTAATTCTGCCTTGGGGAATGCTAAGTAGGGATGTCACCTTAGCGGTAGAATAGGGACAGACTAATCAATTTCTTTATAGGTATCCATGAAGACTGATTTAGATACTGGAGCAGTTATCTTTTGCTTGATAATTTTAGAGGTCATTATTATTTTCATGCTTCATCGAGTTAGGCTGCTGCGTAGATTGAAATTTGTATTAGTGCCCATGTACTTTTTTAACCTCGTCATGAGGTGCTTGTACGTTCAGTTATTTTTGGCTTTGTAATAAAACCCCTAAAACTTAATTCGGAGTCAGTGATTCTTTAGAGTGGTAGTTATTTGGTTATTGGTCTTGTTTGGATGGATTGATCTTTCCCCTTTACACTTTACAGCAGATAAAAAGATCCATTCGACCTGAGGATTCTTATAGATGGTAAGAGATAGAATGATAAGATAAGAATCCATAATTATCACCTTCACCAAAGGACTCCTACTCATCAGTAAAGCATTAACACCCATCCTCAAAGCCTCCATCGACACAGCCACTTTCCCGGATACCTGGAAAGAAGCCCCTGTCATGCCCCTGCTTAAGAAATCCTCCATTGGCCCAGCCACACTTTCCAACTACAGACCAATTTCCCTCCTACCATGCCCAGCAAAGGTCTTAGAGGAACTAATCATCTGATGCCTCTTCGGCCACCTCAGCAACCACCAGCTCCTCGATGCCACACCTCTGGATTCAGGCCGAAGCAGAGTATAGAAACAGCACTCATTGCTACCACAGATGACAGGGGCGACACAGCAGCCCTCATTCTTCTGGACCTCTATGCAGAATTTGACATGGTCTCACACCCCATCCTCATCAGGCACCTGCATGAGCTTCGCTTCAAGCATGTGCTGTCAGCCTGACAAACTCCTCAGATTTGGGGCGATACTCAAGAAGTCCACCTCTTGATATTTCCTACTGCTGTTAGCCGTAATGGCAGAGACAGTTGAAAGGATCAAACAAGGGAAGGGAAGGAAGGGAACAGCTGGGAGGGAGATCTGAAAGAGAAATAAATAACCTTAAGAACATCTCCCAATTTACCTACATATATATGGTTAATTTCCTGTGATATTACATTACTGTACCTGAAAGGGAATAAATGGCTTTTCTCTCTGTAGACTGCAAGAAAACATGCGCTGTGATTAAACTTTTTAACATGAACACACAAACCATTAGACAGGTTGATATTAAATCAAGAATATGAGTTTTAAATCTTCTACTGCTATGAAAAATGCCTTCCACATGACTCTTTTGCTTCTCATCACAGGGGTATTCTCTATGCGTGCTTCTTCACCCCTGTTAAGCGATAAAACACAGCCTTTAACCAGACATGCTAATTACATAGAATACTCCATAGCTCTTCAGCAGCAAGGTCAGAAGCTTCTGTCACCAATAGAGATCTTCGTATGGAAGTGCCGAGTAATTCTTCCACAGTTATGTCAATAAGGACTGTAATGTCATGAAGTTGGTAACTCTTTTAACTATAGACTCGACTTCTGAGTCACGGAACCCATTATAAACTCAGGGAACATGCCTTTAACAAAAAGATCACCAGGAATTAATAAACACTGTGACCAACAGAACAGGCTTGTCTGGTAGCTGTGGACTCGTATGCGGAGCACACCCGCTATGATGTAACTCTCAGACAGACTCTTTTGTTCAATGCAGCAGTTCAGTTAGGCAAGGAATGAAGCGGTGCATGTGCACTGCTACGGGACCGCCATGATCTGCCGGAAATCAGAATGACTCGCAGGAAGGCTGCTACTCCGATCCTCTGCTGGCGACTCTCAATAATAAGCAGAGCGCGGGGTCTCCCCTTATAGTTTCGCCCCTCCCAACATGGCTGCCAAAAGCTGTGTATCACGTAGTTTTCTGCAAATTCATAGGGCATCATGTGAACTGTAGTCCCAACAGAGAAATGCAGCGAAAAATACAGTTTAATGTACATGAAGGGGCAGTAGCAATGCATGCCATGTTCAACATAGGTACGTAGGTAGTTGAACAGTGCCTTCCTCATGGGCATGCAGCATGTCAAAAACTCATTTGCAGTGTTTCGAGGTTCATCGCTCATTAATACTTGACCTCTCTGGCCGATGTCATCCATGCACACATCAACATCCTCTCCTATGCTGATGACACCCAACTCATACTCACCCTCTCAGGCAAGACCCCCAACACAAAGTAACAAGTTCACCGCCTGCATGACCGAAGTCACCAACTGGATAAAAGTCAACTGTCTCAAATTCATTACCGACAAGACACCCAGTCTTATACCTATTACAACATTTCAAGAAATAGATCCCAACAGCAATCTACAGTCTGCTTGAAGCTAGAGGTAGACAAGTCAACAGATTAACAGGGAGAGCCAAGCCTGAGCTGAGTCGAGGGTACATGTGCAAGCCAAGCCCTGATAATGTTTGCTCTGTACATCATACAACAAATTATCAGGTAAGATATGATAGTCTCATCAAAAGTGTATTTTTTTAACAGTTGGACGTTTTGACAGTCAATCGTCAAATTATAGCACTGTTTTGAGAAGTACTTATTAAAAGTTATAATTTTTAATCATGAAACATTAGTGAACTAAGAGGCAGGACAGTAGTCATGTGAACTCTGTATGTTTCCCAGATTATTATAGAGCAACAGTCTATTAAAGCCTATTATAGTCTATTAAATTAAACACAGCAGGTTTTTGTGCAGCTGATATTCTGCACTCGCATATTTGAAAGTGCTTTCATATGCGATAATGAAGAGCAAGGAGTTTTGGAGAAATAAAACATTTGCCTAAGATCGCACAATTTAAGCGGGGAAACAGCGATTCATCCAGGATTTCTGGTTTCACTTTGGACAAATCAGCCAGTAAGTGGGTATCTATTTGTTTGTCCTTGTGTTAAGGATTTCATTTTACCTCTTTGTGCATTTTTCTTCAGTTTTTATATAGGGCAAAGTCGACTAGAAGGTTTTAGAGAACATTGTATGAGCACCAATTACATTCCACAAGGTCACATTCATTGTTTATAGGCACGGGGATATTAAGTGATTAAGGCTTTTTACTCTTTCTAGGTGTGCTGTAGATTGCAGCAAACTTAGAAATAGGAAACTTTGAAGAGAAATAAAGATACTTCTCCTCTTTGCGCCTCCCCTGGGCAGGTGTAGCATTTTGAAGCATTCCCAGATTTACCTAACTTGGTAAATTTAAAAATGCTCCAAAATCCATGGGTGGATGCTTGGGATCACCCACTCTCCACCCATGGAACACCTTCCCAGGTTAGAGTAATGCAAGGTAGTGACTTGGGCTGCCTTGCGTTACTCCAGATTTACCAAGCCATGCAAGGTGGCCTTAATTAGCTTGGTAGATCTCATTGTAGCTTTTCCATCACCCTACGTCACCTTGCGTGGCTCATGGTCAACGCAAAACCTTGAAAAATATGTCCCCTAATCTTTTGTCTTCTTTGGTCAGCTGCAGCTGTGCTGGGTTCATTTTCCTGGCCAGTTTAGTTCTAGACAGCTTTGGAAGGATATGAGTTCCACTTATTTAGATTTCACACACACACACAAACACACAAACACACACACGGCAGAAAATTTAGTTGCATCTTTTTTTTTGATTCAACAAACTCAGACAGCAGATTCAAGCCGTCACTTATCACATGAATCACTCCAATGAACTCCACACAATGGCACTCTACTTCATGCTTTGCCACTCCTCACCTCTTCGCAACACTCTACTCCACTCTCTACCACTCCACTCTACGACACTCTACTCCACTGTACGTCACTCCAATCTATCCCACTCCACTCTATGATATTCTACTCCACTCAACGCCACTCTACTTTATGCCACTCCACTCTACGCCACTCTATGTCACTCCACATTATGCCGCTCCACTCTATGACATTCTCCTCCTCCATTCTATGTCACTCCACACCACTCCACGCCATTTTGCGCCACTAGACGCCACTCCACTCTACCACATTCTACTCCACTCTACCACACTCTACCACAATCTATGATTCTCCATTCTATGACATTCCATTCTACTCTACGCCACTGCACTGTAAGACACTGTACTCCATTCCACTCTACTCTACAACACTCCTCAACTCTACACCACTCCACTCAACATTCTACTCCACTCTATGCCACTCCACTCTTCTCCACTCTACGCCACTCCACTCTAAGACACTGTACTCCACTCCACACCACTTTAGTTCACTCCGCAGCAATCCCCTCTAAGACACAATACTCCCCTCTACGACATTCTACTCAGCTTTACACCACTCCAATCTATGCCATTCAACTCTACAACACTCCACTCTATGATGCTCTACTCCATTCCACTACAAGCCACTCTATGCTACTCCAAGCTACTTTACTCCACTCTACATCACTCCACTCTCTGACACTCCATTCTACCACACTCTGCTCCAGTCTATGACACTCTACTCCTTAACACTATACTCCACTCAATGCCACTTCACGCTACTTTACTCCACTCTACACCATTCCATTCTACACCACTTCACTCTACAACACTTTATGTCAATCAACCCTACTCCACTCTACAACACTCTATGCCACTCCACTTTATGACACTCTGCTCTACTGTATGCCACTCCACTCTACACCACTCCACACTACTTAACTCCACTCAACTCCACGACACTCTACTCCACTCTACGCCATACTATAATACTCAACTCTATGACACTCCACTCTATGACCCTCTATGCCACTCCACTCTATGCTTCTTTACTCCACTCTACTTAATTCCACTCTACACCATTCCACTCTACTTTACTCCACTCTACAACACTCCACTCTATGACACTCTATTCCACTCTATGCCACTCCACTCCACTCTACAACATCTACACCACTCTACAACACTATATGCCACTCCACTCTATGCCACTGTATTTCAATCTATGCCACTACTAACTATTAAGCATGCTGAAGCGCAGCCACGCTGGTGTACAACATGGCTAAAACACAATGGCAAAGCCAATAGGTACCTATTTAAAAAGATGAGCCTTCAACTCTTTCCTCAACTGCAGCAGCATTGGGACAGTCCGTATAGATACGGTAATGTAGCTTAACATTGGCAAGAGAAAATTAGACAAATATGGAGGCGTAGGAAAAGGGAGAAACTCAATAATCCATCCCTCTGAGATAAACACCGCACATCCCTAAATTCAACCTCTCCTATACTATTTCATATAATTACCTATTTAAGTGGACATTGGCAGATGTATTTAGATTTGAGGAAAGGAAGCAGATGAGTCTTTAATACAAAGTCATTTCCTCATATGGTGATAAAGAAGATCCTCTGCTTATTAAGCTTGGGCCTGTAGCATACTCCTCTCTGCCATTTTATCTTTCCCAAACCCCAGTCCTGTATACCTTACACTTCATGGTTGCTCATTGAAAAGAAGTGAAGGTAACATCAATCCTGCTACCCAGCTGAAGAGCCTCTGAATCACAGTACTGGAGCGAGCGACTCCAGTCATTGTAATGATTCCAGGTTAATGCAGTATCCCTGGCAGTGTTGATGCTTATTAAACTAGAACTCTCCTCCCCTCTCAGTTGCAGCACTGTTCTCCACACTTCCTGTCACTCAATGAATTACACGATTCTCACAGATACCAATATCTGGACCTTCCATGGAACCATCTTTGTTTCTTCAGAGCCCATGCCTTATATGCTGCAGTTAGTACTTTAATATTAGAGTAAAAACCAAAGGAAATGATGGACGGAGTGTTGAACATTGCAAGCACTCACCCCCAGTCAAGTGATCTGGGTTTAATCCATCACCGTTCTTTAGCCCACTCTGCCACCCCAGTTCAGACATGGCCATATGCAAATCAGTCTGACCCTGTGCCTCATGGGAACAGTCCAGCCCGAACTGCCAAGCCATGTCTTCCCTGGACCGGAAACAAGCTTCCTAGGACCGGTTTCTGGCATTTCAGCCGTCTTCAGCCAGGCTTGCTTGAATCCAGTGGCAAAGTGAGCAAGGGACTCACGTCTGAACATACCCTGCCAACTTATGGCGAACAAAGCAAAAACCAAAGGAAATGATGGAGGGAGTGTTGAACATTGCAAGCACTCACCCCCAGTCAACTGATCTGGGTTTAATCCATCACCGTTCTTTAGCCCACTCTGCCACCCCAGTTCAGACATGGCCATATGCAAATCAGTCTGACCCTGTGCCTCATGGGAACAGTCCAGGTCGAACTGCCAAGCCATGTCTTCCCTGGACCGGAAACAAGCTTCCTAGGACCGGTTTCTGGCATTTTAGCCATCTTCAGCCAGGCTTGCTTGAATCCCGTGGCAAAGTGAGCAAGGGACTCACGTCTGAGCATACCCTGCCAACTTGGATGGATTTAGGCCCAGATCTCTGTACTGGGGTGAATGTATGACATTGTTCTGCATTCTGTCCATCAATTGTTGTTTTTGCATTTGTCACCCCGAGTGGGACGGGTATGCTCAGACGTGAGTCCCGTGCTCTCCATGCCTCTGGAATCAAGCTATCCTGGCTGAAGAGGGGTGAAACCCCGAAACCGGTCCTAGGATGCTTGTTTCCAGTCCAGGGAGGACCTGGCTTGGCAGTTCGGGCTGAACTGTTCCCATGAGGCACAGGGTCAAGACTGATTTGCATATGGCTGGGTTCAAACTGGAATGGCATGGTGAGCAAAAAAACGATGGATTTAGGCCCAGATCTCTGTACTGGGGTGAATGTATGACATTGTTCTGCATTCTGTCCATCAATTGTTGTTTTTGCATTTGTCACCCCGAGTGGGACGGGTATGCTCAGACGTGAGTCCCGTGCTCTCCATACCTCTGGAATCAAGCTATCCTGGCTGAAGAGGGGTGAAACCCCGAAACCGGTCCTAGGATGCTTGTTTCCAGTCCAGGGAGGATCTGGCTTGGCAGTTCGGGCTGGACTGTTCCCATGAGGCACAGGGTCAAGACTGATTTGCATATGGCTGGGTTCAAACTGGAATGGCATGGTGAACAAAAAAACGATGGATTTAGGCCCAGATCTCTGTACTGGGGTGAATGTATGACATTGTTCTGCATTCTGTCCATCAATTGTTGCTTTTGCATTTGTCACCCCGAGTGGGATGGGTATGCTCAGACGTGAGTCCCGTGCTCTCCATACCTCTGGAATCAAGCTATCCTGGCTGAAGATGGTTGAAACCCTGAAACCGGTCCTAGGATGCTTGTTTCCAGTCCAGGGAGGACCTGGCTTGGCAGTTCGGGCTGGACTGTTCCCATGAGGCACAGGGTCAAGACTGATTTGCATATGGCTGGGTTCAAACTGAAATGGCATGGTGAGCAAAAAAACAATGGATTTAGGCCCAGATCTCTGTACTGGGGTGAATGTATGACATTGTTCTGCATTCTGTCCATCAATTTTTGTTTTTGAATTAATATTAGAGTAAGCAGGTATGAGGGGAGGAAAAGCACCCAAGTGCTAGGTAGTTTTAAGCCATTTTAGTTATTCTGTTCAAGTCAAAAGAACCACATTCTTCCTAATGAGGCTCACTTTAGATGTTTCGCACTGACTCCCGAAGTGAGGTTTTCATTTCACACAATTTCTTCTTTCATCAAAACCTAAAAATAGAAATAAATATTCAGTCTAGTGGGTTATAAAGTTCCTTATTTGCCAGAAGTATCTGGCCTGATCACTGAGAATTCCTTGAATCAACCCAGGCACACGGTACAGGACTTCCTCTTTGCTCTGGTACAGACTTCTCCCTTATAAAGATTTTGGACAGATTTATCAAACTTCGACGCAGCACAACACAGCAAGACAACTTACTGAGCTGCACTTCTTCAAATGGAGAGGGCAGGGATGCACCATATCAATCAAGATTGTCGCATTGCTGCTCACTCAGTGCAGCCAAGCGCCGACGCAGGCACCCTTGCGTCATGGTACAAGTGGGCCTGTGTTGTATGCAGTTTTTGTGCAGGAAGGAACATCTTACTGCACAAAAACAAACTTTTGAGGCATTTTCCTCTTGCTAAGTGTGCTGCTAAATGCAATACAATTAGAAAGAGGAACAAACAAGGAGAAATAAAGCTATTTCTCCTAGTTGCATAAGGCATAGCATTTTGATATATTCCCAGGTTTACCATTCTTGGTTCATCTAGAAATGCACCACAATCCATGGGTGGATGTGTGGGAACACCGAATAACTCTCTCTTGCTTCATGCACTGGTTATATCCTCGCATATAATATAAATTCTACAACGTGAAGTCATAGCAGTTATAATAACACTTATTACATCTCAAATTACATAATTCCTGAGAACACAGTGCATGGTAGAGAGGTGAGTTACAGTTAATGAGTGTGGCAAGTGATGTGACAAGACTCTGTACTGAGTTGCGCGATGTATAGTAAATTGAAAGTGGTGCATAAATTATAAATGTAAGTTATAACAGGTGATTTTCAAATTAAAAATTGAAGTTATAACTATAACACTAGAATTTCTAAAATTAATACAGTTTAAGTTGGGTCTGTATGAAAAGAATAAGTAAAGTTTTCCTAGCTAAATCTTAGCATTAATCTTTGCTTTTCTCATTTTATAGATATATATATATCTGTATATATATCAGATCATCGTATGCACATTAGAAGGAAATTCTAAGCAGTACCAGTCCAGATAAGCATTTGCCAGATTTGTAAGAGTGTTTGAACCTATTCTGGCTGCTATAATGCCTAAAAATATATTCTGGGTACATTGATATATATATACATCAACGAAGGTCAGATACATACCACATTACACAGAAAATCAACAGCTGGCAATTCGATACTTCATGCCAGTAGCACACACCCGCACCACCTCATACAAAGTATTCCTTTGGGGAGATGCTGCGCCTTAAACGCATATGCAGCAATTCCACTGATCTTATACAAGTGCAGGCTGCTAGTAAAAAAAGATTTTTGGCAAGAGGATACTCTCAAAAGGTTATTGAAAATGCCATTGAGAAAAGCAACAACCTAGACAGAGCAACTCTTTTTCAAAACAAAGAAAAATCTAAAACGATGGAGGACCAATTTAGATTCATTCTTAACTTTAGCAAACAGGGCAAATCCCTAAAGAATCTAATAAATAGGAACTGGCCTATTGTACTGGGCGATCCTACCATTGGTCACCTACTCCCCAAAAGGTCCGCTATAACATTTAGTAGAGCTTCATCTATGCGCGACGCTCTGGTCAGAAATGACTTGGAAAATCAAGCACAAGTCACTTGGCTTAGCCAAAGAAAGGGGTTCTGTCGGTGTAAATCTTGCAAAGCATGCCAACAGGGCATCAATACCACTGCATTTAAAACACCATTCATCAAAGACGAAATCCCGATCACCAAATATCTAACTTGCAAAACGGATCATGCCATCTACGTGCTGGAGTGCGCCTGTGGACTCAGATATTTAGGAAGTACTATCCTTCAGGGACATAAGAGGGTACTTCAGCATTTGAGAGCAATTAAAAATATCGATCCGACTTATCGTGTTGCAAGACATTTTGAGGATCTCCACAAATCTGACCCCACTCTTCTAAAATATTTTCTGATAGATAATATTCCATACAAGAAAAGAGGAGGCGACCGGGTGAGAGCACTTAGACAATTAGAGACCAGGTATATCCTAAATTTGGATACCAAGCATCCCAATGGTCTCAATCAAACCGAAGATTTATACACTTGCCTCTGAGTCTCTGCCATTTCACTCCTTTGTCATAACAGCTTCATGGTAATTACAGATTTTATGTAAGTTTACTATCTGACAATCGATAAGACATTGAGGTTTGCCCATTTAGCATTGGAAATCATGAAATGTAAAAAATATATGATGGAACATTATGTCCATATTCTATATTTCCCTATGCCGCATTGTACATATTTTATTCTCAATCTATTCACATACACATCGGGTCTTTTAAACACTAGTATATTTTTTTAAATAATTTATGGGACAAAACTATACACCAGCACTAAGCACTTTAAAGATTTTTTTCACTTGCTCTACTTTACATGCAATTAGGGAGTCAAATGTTGGTAGACACTGTTCAACATTACTGTAACGATTCCATCGCAACGTCCAAATTAAAACTAATCTATTCAGATACATTACTACAGGGTATTTATACCTGGACGCTGCTTTTGGCATATTTTTTTAAGTCTTTTCCTTTAGCATATCAGCGATATTCATTGATGTTTTAATCTTATTTATTACAATGAGGTTAGTTTTAAACATGGCTGATTGCTAGGAGACAATATTTACATACTTTTTATGAAGGTATATACATTAAGTAGTTTTTACATGTAATTTAGCATTGTGAAATAATTTTAACAATTGCTATTTGCACATTGATTGAGTTACAACATGAAACCGAAACATACTTTGAAGGTTTCTTCTGTGTCTATGACCCAACCGAATTTTGCATGCATGTCACTTTAAGTAAATTGTAAAAAAATGTAAAAAAATGTAATTTAAGATACCGTGAGATGTATGAGCGTGTCATGTGATCAAGGTCCTTCTGGGATCGAAACACGTCATGCCGACGTGTTAGCTGTGGCTGAATAAATCTTGAATGGCAACACGGACTCTGTGGTCTGCACTCTGGTTTTTGGCAGTAAAAACACGACAGCTGCTTACGGAGAAGGAGCGATATTTATATATATATATATATATATATATTACCTACTGGCGGTCGCCAGTAGGTAGTTATAGTTAGGACCCTGTTTCCATAGGAAAACCGCAACATTCTATTTTGAATAACTTTGGCGCCGGTCGACGAATCCTCGCGAAATTTTCAAAACTAATGGGGCGCTACGCTCCGCTCCTACCCTGAAAGTCTCGGGGGGATTTGTCAAGCGGGGGCTGAGATAAAAGGGGGTCCCAAAACGCGTTTTTCCCATGCATTTTTCCATAGGACCTTTAGACACAGCTACAGCCCGAACGGCTGAACAGAGTTCCTTGAAATTTGGCAGAGAGGTAGTCTACAGGTCAAGGAAGTGCCTTTTGGTGTAAATCTGTTCAGTAGATTCTGAGAAAATAGCCTTTAAATCAATATATATATCTGAGCCAGCTTACGGTGCGCTTACGGTAAGCTTACCGTACGCGTACGGTGACGTGCGCGAGCGCGATTCTGATTGGCTGTTAGATCTTAGTAAACATTCGAATCGTTCGAAACCAGGAAGCGGCGGCCGCCATTTTCTCTCTCGCACTCTTAAGGGATGAGGAAAAACAAAGGCGAAAAACATGTAATGGGACTGTTTAGACAGCTCCTTACCACCTAGCCTTGATTAATGGGTCCCCACAGTTCCCCCATGGGCAAAAATCCTTTTTTGTTATTTTTCCAAAAATCGCCGATTACGCTTACCGTACGCGTACGGTAAAAAAAAGTACAAACAAAAAAAAATATTATCCCCACTCTCCCCACCCCGTGTGCAAATGCCAATTGTGCATGGCTTATTAAAGATAAGTTAAAATAAAATATTAAAAAAAAATAAAAAAAAATAAAAAAATTATCCACACTCTCTCTACCCCGTGTGCAAATGGTGCCCGAAGGGCACCATTTGTGCATGGCTTATAACATATACGAAAAATTAAAATATTACCTTTCAAAACGAAGTGCATCATATGTCCTCCATGTGCGCACGGTGCGCGAAGCGCATCGTGCGTACATGGCCCATCTAGCGTAACGTGGGCACGCGGTGCGCATAGCGCACCGCGTGCCCACCGTGCGTGCACGGCACTAACTGCGTAAAGTGGGCGCGCGGTGCGCGAAGCGCACCATGCGCGCACGGAACGAACTGCATGGCAAATTCCCACCCATATTGTTGAAAATGTATAAGCTTACCTTTCACAGCGCATCGTATAATATTTCCTCCTTGTGCGCACGGTGCGCGAAGTGCATCGTGCGTACATGGCCCATCCACGGCACTAACTGCGTAAAGTGGGCGCGCGGTGCGCGAAGCACACCGCGCACGGAACGAACTGCGTTAAGTGGGCGCGCACGCCACGAATGGCGTAAAGTAACTTAGCATTTAAAAAAACGTACAAATTCACTGAAAAAACCATAGGTTTCACACACGTTATAGTTAGGAATTAGCATTTAAAAAACCTTGCAAATTCAGTGAAAAAACCATAGGTTTCACACATGTTATAGTTAGCTGGACATTTCACTCGTAAAAAGCCAATGAAATTCCCCCGTTATAGTTAGTGCAGGCAACTATAACTCACGTGACCGCAATCCTCTGCTGATGCTAATACTGTATTTAGACACTTATTTGCCCATGTCTTCTTCCATTACATTTTAGCTATACATAGATTACAAATATTTTTTTTTCATAAAGACACATATGTCATCAGCAGAGGATTGCGGTCACGTGAGTTATAGTTGCCTGCACTAACTATAACGGGGGAATTTCATTGGTTTTTTACGAGTGAAATGTCCAGCTAACTATGACATGTGTGAAACCTATGGTTTTTTCACTGAATATATATATATATATATATATATATATATATATATATATATATATATATATATATATATATATATATATTACCTACTGGCTGTCGCCAGTAGGTAGTTATAGTTAGGACCACGTTTCCATAGGAAATCCGCAACATTCTATTTTGAATAACTTTGGCGCCGGTCGACGAATCCTCGCAAATTTTTCAAAATAGGTGGGGCGCTACGCTCCGCTCCTTCCCTGAAAGTCTCGGGGGGATTCGTCAAGCGGGGGCTGAGATAAAAGGGGGGTCCCAAAACGCGTTTTTCCCATGCATTTTTCCATAGGACCTTTAGACAGGGCTACAGCCCGAACGGCTGAACAGAATTACTAGAAATTTGGCAGAGAGGTAGTCCTCAGGTCAAAGAAGTGCCTTTTGTAGGTTTGGTGTAAATCTGTTCAGTAGATTCTGAGAAAATAGCCTTTAAATCAATATATATATCTGAGCCAGCTTACGGTGCGCTTACGGTACGCTTACCGTACGCGTACGGTGGCGTGCGCGAGCGCGATTCTGATTGGCTCTTAGATCTTAGTAAACATTCGAATCGGCCGAAACCAGGAAGCGGCGGCCGCCATTTTCTCTCTCGCACTGAGAGTGATGTTTAAAATCTAAAGCACAAAAACATGTAAAGGGGCTGTTTAGACAGCTCCCACACACATAGCAATGTTGAGGGAGTCCCCAAAGATCCCCCAAGGCCAAAAACGGAATTTTTATTTTTTCGCTAATTTCGCCGATTACGCTTACTGTACGCGTACGGTAAAAAATTATAAAAAAAAAAACAAAAATCCACACTCTCCCCACCCCATGTGCAATTGCCAATTGTGCATGGCTTATTAAAGATAAGTTAAAATAAAATATTAAAAAAAAATAAAAAAAAAAAAAAAAATTATCCACACTCTCTCTACCCCGTGTGCAAATGGTGCCCGAAGGGCACCATTTGTGCATGGCTTATAACATATACGAAAAATTAAAATATTACCTTTCAAAACGAAGTGCATCATATGTCCTCCATGTGCGCACGGTGCGCGAAGCGCATCGTGCATACATGGCCCATCTAGCGTAACGTGGGCACGCGGTGCGCATAGCGCACCGCGTGCCCACCGTGCGTGCACGGCACTAACTGCGTAAAGTGGGCGCGCGGTGCGCGAAGCGCACCGCGTGCTCATTGTGCGCGCACGGTGCGCGAAGCGCACCGTGCGCGCACGAAACGAACTGCGTTAAGTGGGCGCGCACGCCATGAATGGCGTAAAGTAACTTAGCATTTACAAAAACGTACAAATTCACTGAAAAAACCATAGGTTTCACACACGTTATAGTTAGGAATTAGCATTTAAAAAACCTTGCAAATTCACTGAAAAAACCATAGGTTTCACACATGTTATAGTTAGCGGAAATTTTACTGATAAAAAACCAATGAAATTCCTCCGTTATAGTTAGTGCAGGCAACTATAACTCACGCGACCGCAATCTTCTGCTGATGACATATGTGTCTTTATGAAAAAAAAATATTTGTAATATATGTATAGCTAAAAATGTATGGAAGAAGACATGGGCAAATAAGTGTCTAAATACAGTATTAGCATCAGCAGAGGATTGCGGTCGCGTGAGTTATAGTTGCCTGCACTAACTATAACGGGGGAATTTCATTGGTTTTTTATCAGTAAAATTTCCGCTAACTATAACATGTGTGAAACCTATGGTTTTTTCAGTGAATATATATATATATATATATATATTCACTGAAAAATGTCATTTGAGATGTCATGAGTGATGTCACTGACCATGTCATGAGTGATGTAATATGTGACGTCATCAGCAGTGCATTGCGGGCGCGCGAGTTATAGTTAGCTGAACTAACTGTAACGGGGGAATTTCAATGGTTTTGTATGAGTGAAAAGTCCAGCTAACTATAACGCCCCTGAAACCTATGTTTTTTTCAGTGAATTTCTAAGGTTTTTTAAATGCTAATTCCTAACTATAACGTGCCTGAAACCTATGGTTTTTTCAGTGAATTTCAAAGGTTTTTTAAATGCTAATTTCTAACTATGCCTAGAGAGATAGGACATGTGAAGAAAGAAGAAAAAACGCACAGAAAGAAAAAAAAGATATGGAGAAAGAAGCAACAGAAGTCCTCAAAGACGAAGAAAAGTGCAGGAAGAAGGATAACGTGCAGAAAGAACAAACAGAAGAGCAGAAAGAAGCCTTGTTGCAAAATCATCCTGTACCCCCAACTTTTTCAGATGGAGACTGGTGGTAACTGAGTCTGACTTACCAGTCCTAGAACCAGTGCTATGTTAAAAGACACTCAGAATACAGTGAAAACACCTACATAAACTAGGGAACACTATGCGTTGGGGTCCCCCTGTGATTAGCATGACCTCCTCTGTAAGCCCCTAGTATATAATAGGGGAGGGGATTAAAACTATCTTTTAAAACTCGCCACAGGGCGTGTTTGCACACGTCAACTCAGGCCCCGTCCCCTCCCTTCCCCACTGTGTAAACACGCCCTGTGGCCGTTTTAAGTTGGGAGATTAAGTCACCTTAAATCCTGAGGGTCCCTAGGGTCCATCTAGACCACTAGGTACCTCCAGTAAGCGCCACAGAGCTGCGTTGCAGAGAGATGTAAAAAGGGGCACGGCCTAGACCACCTCTCTGCAACGCAGCACAGTGGCGCTTACTGGAAGCACCTGGTGGGCTAGTTGGCCCCCAGGGTCCCTCAGGATTGAAGGGGAATTATTTCCCCAACTTAAAACGTGCTACAGGGCGTGTTTGCACACGTTACCTCAGGCCCAGTCCCCTCCCTTCACCACTGTGTAAACACGCCCTGTGGCCATTTTTAGTTGGGAGATTAAGTTCATTTGAATCCTGAGGGTCCCTAGGGTCCAACAAGCCCACTAGGTACCTCCAGTAAGCGCCACAGAGCTGCGTTGCAGAGAGGTGTAAAAAGTGACAATATAGCCCACTAGGTACGTACAGTAAGCACTATTGCAGAGAGGTGTAAAAAGGGGCACGGCCTGCACCACTTCTCTGCAACGCAGAGCAGTGGCGCTTACTGGAAGCACCTGGTGGGCTAATTGGCCCCCAGGGTCCCTCAGGATGGAAAGGGAATTATTTCCCCAACTTAAAACGCGCCACAGGGCGTGTTTGCACACGTCACCTCAGGCCCCGTCCCCTCCCTTCACCACTGTGTAAACGCACCCTGTGGCCGTTCTAAGTTGAGAGATTAAGTCCCCTTGAATCCTAAGGGTCCCTAGGGTCAAACTAGCCAACTAGGTACCTCCAGTAAGCGCCACAGAGCTGCGTTGCATTGAGGTGTAAAAAGGGGCGTGGCCTCAGAACACCTGTCTGCAACGCAGCTCCCTGGCGCATACTGGAGATACCTGTTGGGCTAGTTGGCCCTCAGGGATCCTCAGTATTGAAGGGGAATTAATTCCCCAACTCACAACTGGCCAGGGGGCGCGTTTGTAGAGTGCTGCAAGGAGGGGCTTGTCCTCCGGCGCGATGCCTGTCTTTTATTTATTTTATTTTATTAAGAAGGACGGCTGTGTGGCCCCCCTTCTTTTTCTAATTTATTGGCCCTGGGGACTCCATCCCCCAGGGCCTGCACCCTAATTTTTTTTGTTGCAAAAAATTTATTAGGAAGGGGGCCGCGTGGCCCCCCTCCCAAGGCCTTAATCGGCCCCGGGGACAGCAACCCCCGGGTCATGGCCTTTTTTTTTTTTTTAATTCTTTAGGATGGGGGCTGCGTTGCCCCCCTCCTCAGGCCACTTATGGCCCCGGGGACCCCATCCCCCGGGGCCGGCCTTTGTTTTTTATTATTTTAAAAAATATATATTTAGAGAAACACCTAGGACATGCTGGACAAACCGTATGTACCTATCACCATGACGATTTGCGTGATACTCATTAAAAGGCGACTATGCATACAATGAATCCACATGGGATGTATTTACACCGCTACTGAAGCTCTGACATGTCTGACGCCCTACCGTGCCTAATCCCGGCGCCCCTGCCGGTGGGTACTCTCAAAGTAGACACCCTTGTCTTTTATTTATAAAAACATGGGTAGCTATTGAGGGGCACATTTAATACACACGCACACCAAGCCATTCAAAGGGGATTCGACAAAAATTCGACCAAACTGTGCAAGAAACCCCCCTCACGGTTAATAAAACACACATCCACCGCCGAATGTGTAATACTTTTTATTTTACTCTCTGGAAAGGAGACAAACCTCACTTGAGAGTCACAGCGTGCTCCTGGCTGGGCCCAATGCTGTGTTATACCCACCAGTGCCCGCCGAGTGCCACACACCTCTGTGTTGTATTCCACCAGCTAGTGCGTATGCTATGACACTTTCTAGCCCATGTGCACTGTAACACCACCCCGTGAATATGTCATGCCACACTTGCCTTCACACTGGTTATATTGCCCCATCTAACGTGCCTTCCTCGATGCCTATGTAATAACGCACAGCGCTATGCCATACATATTACAATCTGGGATCCATATCTTTGTCACAGTGCATATGCAACGTTACACTCCCCAGCACATATTTTATATTACAACTTTAGAGACTAGTTAGGTTACACAACACTGCCCTGTGCATGCGCTAGTGCCTGTGCTATCTCGCGCTCTCCAATGAATCTGTCATACCGCACAATGTATTGCATATTATATTTCACGCCCTGGTTCATCTTATATCACACTTTTTGATGCATAGTTTATACCATATACTATATCTAGTTTTCATTTTCAGTTTTACTCTCAGGACTATATTCTACATAACACTGAGTCCATCTACCCTTTTCACGGGCATTACATTTTGCGATGGGGGGTGGAGGGTCAGGGGATGTTTCTGCTAAGTGAGCCTGGAGTCACAGTCACAAACGTCCTCTTCTTCCTGAATAAAAGTGAGATTATGATGCATACTTGTCCATATTTTAAGAAGTTCGCACAGACACACATTTTAAAAACAATAAAGTTCCTAATACCCACCTTCTCTGAACAGCTAGCTTGCTGCCCCATCCACTTACTCCCTATCCTCTGTGCCATGGACTAGCCTCCTCCCTCCTGCCATGCATGGTCTGATGTGCTGCCACTGCCCTCCATTTAGCATGATGTAACAGTCCACTCCTCCTGCCCTCCATTGCCCAATTCTATGGCCCATCATTGACCTCCTACTTAGCCTCTGTGCTAAGCTTGCTGCCTCTATTCTCCTTCCCTTGCCCTCCGATGTCTTTGTGCATGCCCCTGCTCCATCCTTTTTGCCCACCATGTTCCATGGACCTGCCACTCCTATCTACTCTGAGTGTTCTGTTGAGCTGTCACTCCCCTCCCACCTGCCTAGCATTGTCAGATGACTGTAACCTGTCCCTGCCACCTCCACCCTGCCTGTCCACATGCCATGCCCCTATCCCCTTCTTCCTGTCCTCCATGGTCCATTTTACTGCCACACCCTTTTGCCCTCCCTGGTCTGTTGTGCTGCAACTGCTCCTCCTGCCTGCCCCGCGTGGTCTGTTGTGAGGCCCCTTCCCCTGAACTCTCTTGTCTGTGCCCAGGTCCTGACCCTCCCTTCTATCCTCCATGGTCCTTTGTGTATACCCCTGCACCCTCCTTCTTGCCTATCATAGCCATTGTGCTGCCACTAACCCTCCCGCTTGCCATGCATGGTCTTCTGTGCTGCCATGGCCCCTCCCACCTTCCCTGTGTGGTCAGCTAGCTGCCCCTGACCCCCTCCCACCTTCCCTCCGATGTCTGTGTGCATGCCCCTGCTCCATCCTTTTTGCCCACCATGTTCCATGGACCTGCCACTCCTATCTACTCTGAGTGTTCTGTTGAGCTGCCACTCCCACCTGCCCAGCATTGTCAGATGACTAACCTGTCCCTGCCACCTCCACCCTGCATGTTCACATGCCATGCCCCTATACCCTTCCTCCTGTCCTCCATGGTCCTTTGTGCATGCCCCTGCACCTTCCTTCTTGCCCATCATAGCCATTGTGCTGCCACTAACCCTCCCGCTTGCCATGCATGGTCTTCTGTGCTGCCATGGCCCCTCCTACCTTCCCTGTGTGGTTAGCTAGCTGCCCCTGACCCCCTCCCACCTTCCCTCCATGGTCTGTGTGTATGCCATCATAGTCTCATTGTTGCTCTCCATGGTGTGTCTTGTTTCTAGTGCCCATCCTGCCTGACCTCCATGGTCATCTTGCTTCTCCTGCCCTGCCCCCTTGCCCCCAGCCCTCTGTTTCCATGTGCAGACCCCTCCCTCCTGGCTTGTCTGTTCCATTGTAATGCCCCTGATCCGTCCCTCCTGCCCTTTATGGTCTGTTATGCTGCAGCTTTCTCTCCTATCTGTCAACTATGGTCAGCTAGCTACCATTGCCTCTTTCCCCTCTGTTCTCTGTTGTTCATGTGCATGGTCCTGTCCCCTCCATATTGCTTTCTATGGATTGTTGTGCTGCACTCCCGTCCCGAATGCCCTGTGTGGTGTATTGTGCTGCTGCAAACCCTGATGCCTGCCCTGTAGGGTCAGTTTGGTGCACCTCTCCATGTCCCTCCTGTCCTCTGTTATCCGAGTCCATGTCCCTACCCCAATTCCTCCTCCTGGGTTACAGTCAGACTACGTACCCAGAATGCATTGGCAAACAAAAAGTCCCATTTGGGCGGGGTTATGTTAACAAAGTCGACACAGCTGCCTGAACTTTGAATGCTGCCAGTGATCAAGGGCTGTTGGCCCGAAACATGTTTGGCAAATCTGTTGGCAGGGAGAGCGCAACCTGTCTGCTACCCACAATAAACATAGGAGAAATTCTCAACTGAGCTGGTGTTTCCTTGCAAGGCGACTTGATTCTTTTCGGGATATTTTGCGGCGAAGCCTCGCCGCGGAGATGCCCCGCCACATATCCAGTGGACCTGCAGTGCTATGACGAGTGGCACTACGTGGAGTTGTGAATACCAGTCTTTGGGGGTCAAGGTAATAGTGGACAACGCTGGGTTCCCCTGCCACTGGACCCACTTGGGGATTATTTTGGCACAAAGTACTGTTCAGCAACCATCTGGTTACAGTCAGACTACGTACCCCAGAATGCATTGGCAAACAAAAAGTCCCATTTGGGCGGGGTTATGTTAACAAAGTCGACACAGCTGCCTGAACTTTGAATGCTGCCAGTGATCAAGGGCTGTTGGCCCGAAACATGTTTGGCAAATCTGTTGGCAGGGAGAGCGCAACTTGTCTGCTACCCACAATAAACATAGGAGAAATTCTCAACTGAGCTGGCGTTTCCTTGCAAGGCGACTTGATTCTTTTTGATATATATATCTATATATATATATATGCGATTCTGCTGCTTACTCTCCTCCCAAGTCCTCGGGATACCAAAGCAGGCACGGACCACGATTCAGTGCAAATTTCTTTATTGCTTGCTCAGTCGGCCATGACGCGTTTCGGTCCCTCCTGGACCTTGATCACATGACAACGCTACTAGGCTTCAACCGCCATTTTGTAGTTACAAAAAGTGCAAAGTGCAAAGTGCAAAGTACAGCATGGAAAGCGACAAAATACTTCCGATTCATTACTCTTTGGAATAAGGGTTACGTGAGAATATAGTTATTTAGTAATGTTGTACCCTGGACATAGAGAGAAATCCAAGCAATCTGGTACCAGTTTGGAAATTGCTATTGGATGCTTAAATGCTCGTAATTTTAGCAATTTGAAAAAACTGTAAAACACATAATGATGACTAATCGCATCTTAGTGTAAACAAAGCTAATTCCTAAAATTCTCAGTATAGCTCTAAAATTTCATAAAAACAAACATATAACCATATTCATCTACGAATTTCCATAAGAAGTTGAAATCTGTCATTTTTAAAACGTAACAGCATAAATGCAACGTAACATCTTAGTAGGTAAAAATGACACTTAAAATCGAAAAATTACTGAAATGTCGCTTAACCCTCCGTTGCTGTTAATAAAACATGATGTGACTTATCGTGTAAAATAAGTGTGTAAAAATGGTAAAAAGAATTCAGTAATTTAAAAATTGATCAGAACATAGGCAGGCCATCAAGAGACAGCGAATGGCAGTAATTATCTTGGTTATATTGCAGACACAGTTCACCTAAAAACTAGAAACTAGATAAATATGTATATAAATATGTACCAAATATAAAACTATATAAATATATAAATATGCATAAATATATAAATAATTAAATAATTAAAAACATTTGCATACATATTATATTGAGGAGGGAAAAGTAATTAAGACTGATTATAGCCCGAGTTATATACTATAACAGCAAAATAAGCTGCTCAAAGTCAGCACCTTAGATATTGTGTCTTTGACCCAACTAAATGCAGGTGTAAAGGTCCTCAGTGGCATTGAGTCCTCCCGGTATCTTGCTATCGAGATTTAAAATGTAACGGGTTTCTAGTTTCCGTAATGTATTCTCCCTGTCTCCTCCTCTTCTATTCTTAGGTACTGCGTCAATCAGATAGTATGACAGGTATTTGGGATCACTATTGTGTTTTTCTTGAAAATGTCTAGCGACAGGGTAAGAGGGATCTTTGTTGTTAATCGCTCTTATATGCTGTAGTATTCTTTTATTGGCCGGAAGTTTTGTGCTGCCTACATATTTCAAATTGCAGGTGCACTCTAAAACATAAACGGCGTAGTCCGATTTGCAATGCAGAGGTTGTTTTATTTCTATTTCTCTGTCACTGAAGGGAGTTTTGAAAGTTTTTCTGCTGGTGCCATAAATACAAGCTTTACAATTTTTACATGGCATAAAACCCTTTCTCTGAGTGAGCCAATTAGTAGGTTCTGTCACCTCAGGGCAGTTTGTAACTAAACTATTACTCACTGAAGGTGCTTTTCTGAATGTTAAACCTAAGCTTTTTGGTACCAGTGGTCCTATTATTGGATCATCTAGCACTATTGGCCAGTTACGCTGCATAATGTTTCTGATAGTTTTATGTTGTAAGTTGTAGGTAGTAATCAGTCGTAATTCATTATTGGAATCCTTTTTAGGTTTAGTGACCAACAGTTCCTCCCTTTCTAATTTTCTCGTTTTAGCAATGGCCAAATTTAAGGTTTTTTTGTTATAGCCTCTGTCTAAAAATCTTTTTTTACATTCCTCTTGTGCTTTTTGTAGATCGGACATACAACTACAGATGCGTTTAATTCTTAACATTTCCCCATAGGGGATACTATTAATCAGGTGTCGTGGATGGAAACTAGACGAATGTAATAATGAATTTCCTGCCGTTAGTTTTCTGAAGAGCTTAGTTTCCAGTTTGCCATTATTCACATAAACCTCCACATCTAGAAAATTAATGTTGTGATTGTCAATTGTAGCCGTAAAACTTAAATTGATTTCATTCGTGTTTAGGCTAGTAACAAAATTGTGGGCCTCTTGAATCGGTCCATCCCAAACCAGAAAAATATCATCTATATATCTGTATAATAGTTTGACATGGTTTTCCACTACAGCACGGTGCTCAGCGCCAAGGACCAGCTCCTCCCACCAGCCCATGTGGAGACATGCATAGCTGGGGGAGAAGCTGGCCCCCATCGCCACGCCCCGCGTCTGCTGGTAAACAGTTTTGTCAAATAAAAAGATATTATTATGCAGACAGAATTGGGTCAGATCACTTATCATCATGTTATGTGCAGAAAGTCTTGGTTTCCCTTTCCCAAGAAAATGTTCCAAAGCTCTAATGCCATCTCTGTGTCTTATACTCGTGTATAAGGACACTATGTCCAAAGTCATTAGTAGATAGCTGTTCTGCCATTCGAAGTTATTTATTTTCTGCAGGAAATCACTGGTGTCCCTTATGTACGTGGGTAATGCTTGTACTAGTTCCTGTAGAAAAAAGTCAATATATTGGCTGGCATTTTCTAGTAAGCTATTTTGGGCCGAGATGATAGGTCGACCCGGTGGATTCTTGACATCTTTGTGTACTTTAGGGATAAAGTAGATATTGGGCAGCATAGGATTATCTTTGTGGATGAATTTGTATTCGTCCATAGTTAAAGTTCCTGCACACTTCCAAGCCAATAGTTTACCATAGAAATCATTTTGGATTGCCTTGACTGTGACCCAATTGCTAATTTTGTAGCAGGTTCTGTCATTTAAATGGGATGATGCCTCTTTCATATATTGTGTTCTGTCCCATAAAACAATGTTGCCTCCTTTATCTGCACTTCTGACGATCACATTTTTGTTACTTTGTATTTTTGACAATAATCTTTTGAGCTGTCTGTCTTTAGGGTGCCATTTAGATTTGCTTTGCATCACCTTGTAATTAAGTTTTTTAATTTCATTCACAACTTGGTCATTAAAAATGTCAATACTATCCCTTGGTATTATGGGATTAAACGTAGATTTTTGTTTGAAAGTTGTTGCTTTTCTGTCCACTGATAATGCCACAAGTTCCGGGGAACCCATAATTTCATTTGATTCATCCGAATTTGAAACTTGGCTAGTATTTGTTGCTGTCCTCATCGTGTGATTGTCATTCTGCAAATCGAGTAAAGTTTCAAGAAGAAAATCCTCCGATGTTTGAGAAATTTCCACTATGGATGCTTCTGCCGCTTTCGTTTTCTTTTGTGTATTTACTTTGTTTGTTTGATTTTTTTGTTTGTTCTGACGTTCATCGTCTTCATTTGATGCTTTTGCTTTTAATTCATGGTATTTTTTTTAATTTTAATTTTCTTATAAATTTGTATACATCCATTCTGGTATTGGCGTAATTGAAATTGGATTCGGGACAGAAGGAGAGACCCAATGATAGGATTTGTTCTTCTGCTTTGGAAAGGGAGATATCTGTGAGGTTTATGATAGTTTTGACTGAGTTATCATCTAGTTGCGTTTCCACCAACCTCTCCCTCTCCCTCTCCCTCTCGTTTGCTTGCTGTTTGTTGGCCGCTCTGTTGGCCTTTCTCCTCTGTCTACGTTTGTGGTTCCGCCTCTTCCTCTGGCATTCTCTTGAGTCCTGGGGCACAGGGTGGCTCTCCGTTCTTCCACTAAAAAATTCATTCATTTCCTCCCCTGGTGATAAGTTGGGTGCCACTATTTTTGGGACTAGGGGTTGACCATCTAATTCCGCCTCACTTTCCAGATTGGAACTGAGATCCGAAGTGGATACGGATATATGGGTAGCTCTATGCATAGATAATTCATTTCCCATACCATTTTGTTGGGTCATTTTCTTTGTTTTCATTATATCGTATTTTTTTGAAAAAGTAAAGATGCGGCCTGACTCATAGTCAACTCTGTCGCGATGAAATTTGAAAGCTTTTCGTTCCTTGATTATATCTTCTTCCCGTTTTAAACGTGCTTTCATTTCCTCTCTTAATTTTTTCTCCTCATCGCCTTTGTTCATTTGTTTAATTTCATCGTTCAGAGTCTCTATTTTTTCTTGTAACGCAAGTGTATGGCTAAAAGTCCACGTGGATGAGAAAGATGTGTAATCCTTCCATGAGGTATGCTACCATTATAGTGTACCCAAAATAATGTCTGACAGAAATATTGATTCCTAAATATCATTTTGAAAAATCTTACTCCACTACAGTTTGTAAACAACATTTAGGACACAATATGTCTATCAAGCTCTGTTTTTGGAAATGACATTGAACTTTGCCTGCCCTTTCGAGAATCTTTCCACCAGTGGACTCGAAGATCTTTAAGCCCACTTCAAGCACTCCACAAACGAACGATGAATTGTGCGGCTATTTGACAGCAGAGCACGATGCTCTGGTCAGCCTTTGCCCTTTGTTGCAGACATGACAACTGGATTATACGGTCCTTGTTACTCTGCTTCATAGACACTGTAAATGTCTGGAGGACAGAACATCTTCCCACAGTTAGCCTATATCTTACACAGGGTCTGCTCTCTGCTTCCCCCCTTCGTGTTGTGCTGGCCATTGCCAGGGTCGGAACAGTGGTGTAACGAAACTTGAGGGGGTCCCCCTGCAAAGTGCATGGAAGGGTCCCCTTCCGGACTTACTCAGATTCGGGAGCTCTCAGGCCAGGGTACTGCGATGAGGGGGGCCCCTGGAGCTCCGGTGCCCCCCTCGCACTGCAGGGCTGCAGAGGCCTTTGTTACGCCACTGGGTCAGACTCAGACAAAAATAAAAGCCACCCCCCATTAGCGAACCAGATAGCTAAAAAAGTGTCCCACATTTGCAAATCTGGCCACTTCAGAACTAGTAAAAGCAGCTATATGGTTATTTTGCAAGGTATGGGAGACTACCTGCATTTAACTAAAGCCAGCCCATATGGCCATTTAAACAGACCTACAAACTGCAAAAAACAGCCCACACGCTGATCTGTCAGGCCAGCCCAATGGGCCCTGCCTGATTGCACTACAGACCAGTCCAACCCGAGCCACTGTTTAGCAACTTAAGTCCACAGCTAAGAAGTATAGTTGCAATTAGCAGCTCACTGACCAGTTGTTCCAGCCACTGCTGTGATGTCCAGAAAGCCAGGAGGGAAACTGGAAACCCATGAGGGGAGCTGTGGGCCTAAAAGAAAAACGTCAACATTTGAATATACCTTGGGCTTTGTTTGTTCCTGGCTTTTTCCCCTACCTACAAAGCAAGGTAATTACTGACCCATCCAATCAGCATTAGTATTTCTTGTGCACATTTTAAGGAAATTCTAAGCAGCACCAGTCCAGAGAAATATTTGCCAGATTTGTAAGAGTGGTTCAACTTTTTCTTACCATTGTTGATTTTAATCTCTCTTTCGAAGCCTAGGTTTCGGAACCCGCAAGAACCTGCTTCTGGCTGCTATAATGCCTAAGAAACATTCTGCGTACATTGATTCAGATCATCATGCTACAGTAATTGTGGCCAATCGTCGATTAGATTTTGGTAATGCCATCTACCGTGTTCTGTCTGATAAATAGCTTGACGTCTCCAGTTGGTTCAGGATGCTGCTGGCCAACTCCCAACTGGATTGAGGCGTTTGGAACATATTTACCCTCTACTTAGGTCTCAACATTGGTTAGCAATTAGGAAGAAAATATTTTAAAGTCTTGTTCATTGTGAATCCTATTCTTCACTCTTCTACCGAGCATTTATGGCAGCAAAATATTGCTGCTATAGCCCCACACAAGAGCTATATTCCTGTGAGAAAATTATATTGGATATCCCAAAGAGGAACACCATGACATTTGACAATAGATTTTTTTCCAACGCCGCAGCATGGGGGTGGAAAGGTCTAGCCTTGACTTATGATCTGGTTCCATCTTGTTTGTCTTCCATAAGAAACTAGAGACTTATCTTTTTTAATTGGATAGTCTTTTAACCTGCTTTCCGCTGTGTATGTTCTTCGGTGTGTACATTTTTGCTTTTATGCGCTGTTGTCTTGTAGTATTACCTGTTGTGCTCACAAATAGAGTCAGGAACTTCAGAGTGTATGCAGTGATAAAATATAGCCTAACATAACATAACAGCTTGTAGCTGTTTGAATCACAGTGAGGAGAGGGAGTAGCACTCTGCAGTGGTCCTGCTGCTGTAACCTATCCAACAGAAGAGGCTACTGCAGTACATAATACTTAAGATAATAACCAGGAAGATAAAGAGCAAATCCCTAACCACTGCAGCCTGCATTGAGGATATCTCAAAGGAGAGACCAGGAGGTTAAGAATTGGAAGAGAAACATTCCACAACTACAAATGTGGTGTGCCTGCATCGTGGCTCATCCACCCAGTTCCATTCCTGACATTATGGGCATCCATTTCAGCCCTCTTCCGGCTAAGTTTGACAAAGAGGTTTTTGTTATCCACAATGTAGGACTTAGGATAGTGTCTCACCAGCTGTGATAAATTACATTCATCCCATCTAAGTTATCTCTCTAATCCCAATTTCCCAGTCCCATTTGGTAAGCCTGCAGTGTTTCCTTCTGATCATGCAGCTGTACCCGCCAGTTTATAATCCTGACAGCCACTGTCAAAATGTTTTTAACATGTGAGCAACATGATCCCCTTTTTGGGTAATGAGTGTAAGATCATTTTGGACCTCAAATAGCCTTCTCCTTTAAATATGCCCCCTTGAGGATACCAAATGCTGGGCTCCAGGTACATCAATAAACTGGATACCAAGACTTTGTAAACTGATAGACTGGGCCCTATTTTTTTTTGCTTACGACACTTGGTGGGTGCTTGATCTTGGGGATGGTGCATTTTTGCATACTTAGATTTTGGACCTATTTGTGGCCTTCTGGGGCCAAAACCAATACGTTTTCTAGCCTTGTACCAAGGGCCATTGAGATATTAGGGTAAACAGTAAACATGTCCTTGCAGATGCCACTGAAATTATGTAATTCTGTGGCAGCAGCATTTTGTTTTCCTAAATATGGATTTCCCACTTTGCCAAATAATCCAACTGCTGCAAAGTTTTCTGTGGCAGACCTTTTGCAAAGATTGTCTGTTCACCTTGTAGTTGCTGATTGATATGTTTAAGTGTTATACTGGTGCTACTGAGGGGAATGTTTTGAGGATCAATTTGTATTAAAATGTCAAAATAATAAAATAATACTGCCACTGAATAGCTTGGAATATATATATATATATATATATATATATATATATATATATATATATATATATATATATATATATATATATCCAGCTCATAGGGGAGTGTCCACAAATTGAGCCGCACTCACACACAAGGTACTTTTCCCCTCAAAGTTATTTATTGGTACAGGGGGCGTGCTGCCCGTAATTAAGACACCTGACAAACAGCCTGACGCGTTTCGATATCCATCTTCCTCATAGGCACACGTTGTCAGAAGGGTGCAGTAACGTCATAAATCCCATATTTGGCAATATCGTTTACCCGAATGGGTTGCTTTGTAATTTAGCACGTAGCCTTCTGGGAAATAGAGTCCTTTGACAATCCAAATGGGATGCACCCTCGATACGATGTCGGATGAAAGGCTCTCACATGAGCCCCGAGTCGCGTCGTCCCCATTAATCCATCCTTGTGCTCCACACGTGAAACTCGCTAGTTCTGCGAGCTCCGTGGCCCCCTGCCATGGGGTGGTGCAGGCCCAGCGGCAGGACGGCCGCTTAAACATCCAGCTCATAGGGGAGTGTCCACAAATTGAGCCGCACTCACACACAAGGTACTTTTCCCTTCAAAGTTATTTATTGGTACAGGGGGCGTGCTGCCCGTAATTAAGACACCTGACAAACAGCCTGACGCGTTTCGATATCCATCTTCCTCATAGGCACACGTTGTCAGAAGGGTGCAGTAACGTCATAAATCCCATATTTGGCAATATCGTTTACCCGAATGGGTTGCTTTGTAATTTAGCACGTAGCCTTCTGGGAAATAGAGTCCTTTGACAATCCAAATGGGATGCACCCTCGATACGATGTCGGATGAAAGGCTCTCACATGAGCCCCGAGTCGCGTCGTCCCCATTAATCCATCCTTGTGCTCCACACGTGAAACTCGCTAGTTCTGCGAGCTCCGTGGCCCCCTGCCATGGGGTGGTGCAGGCCCAGCGGCAGGACGGCCGCTTAAACATCCAGCTCATAGGGGAGTGTCCACAAATTGAGCCGCACTCACACACAAGGTACTTTTCCCCTCAAAGTTATTTATTGGTACAGGGGGCGTGCTGCCCGTAATTAAGACACCTGACAAACAGCCTGACGCGTTTCGATATCCATCTTCCTCATAGGCACACGTTGTCAGAAGGGTGCAGTAACGTCATAAATCCCATATTTGGCAATATCATTTACCCGAATGGGTTGCTTTGTAATTTAGCACGTAGCCTTCTGGGAAATAGAGTCCTTTGACAATCCAAATGGGATGCACCCTCGATACGATGTCGGATGAAAGGCTCTCACATGAGCCCCGAGTCGCGTCGTCCCCATTAATCCATCCTTGTGCTCCACACGTGAAACTCGCTAGTTCTGCGAGCTCTGTGGCCCCCTGCCATGGGGTGGTGCAGGCCCAGCGGCAGGACGGCCGCTTAAACATCCAGCTCATAGGGGAGTGTCCACAAATTGAGCCGCACTCACATACAAGGTACTTTTCCCCTCAAAGTTATTTATTGGTACAGGGGGCGTGCTGCCCGTAATTAAGACACCTGACAAACAGCCTGACGCGTTTCGATATCCATCTTCCTCATAGGCACACGTTGTCAGAAGGGTGCAGTAACGTCATAAATCCCATATTTGGCAATATCGTTTACCCGAATGGGTTGCTTTGTAATTTAGCACGTTGCCTCTTCTTGACACGTAATTTAGCTACTCGTGCAGCATAATTTGGTCCTGTGCTGCTCCACAATTTCAGTCACCACAGTTGTAGATAAAATGATATGCCATAGCACTGCAACTGGAATCTCTGCTTCTTTAGCTTGCTGTAATAAACAGAAAAAAACAAAAGGTAAAAATAATAAGTGGAATGTTTGAATTAATATCTGCCACTGGTAATTACTCTAGGGTCACATTCCATTCCACAATTTTTTGTTCACTATAGGGGGGGGGGTCAACCTTAAGTAAATCAGCCTTACTTGGCTCCAAATGGAGCAGTTGAAGCCCAACTTCGGGACCACGACTCTTCTAAACAGGTATAAAATACCCCTCGTCAATTTCAGCATTATAGGCATATCCCTCAAGCTTCCGAGTCTTGAGATGCAGTGATTTTGAAGTGTGTGTCCATTGAAATGAAGGGATACGAATATGCCTTTTGAAAGGTGAAAAACATTTTCATGGTAGGTGATTCCATTGAAGCCCGTGGGAGGCATTTTGCTTGCTTCTAGGGAGAAGATGAGTCCATGAGTGTGACACACTCAAATGAGGGCAAGTTGAGAGGGGTCCTTATTGGGCCTCATGTAATGAAGCTAACCAGAGGACTACCAACACATATAGAATTCTTAACCTGACAGGAGGGTGGGGTTTTGGACAACATGTGCTTCACAAATAAAAAAACAGCACTGTCCACAATAAAGAATTTGGAGAGCAGTATCTGACTTCTTATGAGATCCATGGACTGTAAGGGAACAAACATTCCACACCAGTGGTACATATGCACTGTACAATTAATTAGGGCTCGAATATAACAGGATCCGGCAAGATCTCGGATCCAGTAGTTGATAGTGAGTGAACTTTGGACCCAGTCAATCTTACACTATTGCAAACCTTTCTGTGTCCTGAATCTTTAAGTGTCTAAGCCCAGGGTGCTAAAACCAGGACACATGCTGCAATGCCTGCAGAGGATGAAGGAGAACTACCCAACTTTTTCCTTTACCACAGGGTCTGGCGCACTTAAAGGGCAGTCAACTGCTCCCCTTGTCTGGCAATGCTGGGTCGCACTTGTATGTCTTAGGGTCACAGCTAGAACCCAACACCATGATGCTAATCTCAGACAGATGCTCGTGAAAGCAAACAAAAGCAAGCAGCATGGCACTTCAAAAGTTGTTGAGAGATAAAATAAGATTTGAAAGCAGTTTTTGTCACTCTAGGGTTTGCGTGCAAGAGGTGTAGGTCTTTGCATGCCAATAAAGCCTGTAAGGTGTATATGTGTATGTAGTTACACTCATAATCATTTATTTAGAACTAAGAGCCTGATCTGTAGTTTGGCTGATGGAGTAGTGTCTGTCGGAATGGCGGAGGACATCACATCTGCTATCCCCCTGGTACTCTTCCCACCAAATGTAGAGATGACTGCTGGTCCTGTGGTCATCGCCGATATTGAAAGGAGCCGCAGTCACAGCAGTTCCTTTCAATGTCCTAAACGTTTGATGCATGTCTGCTGTTGCATTTGATAATCGTTGACCAAACTTTAAAAAAATAATTTGTTTTTCAAGGTAGGAATGTGTTTTTTGAAAAACCAAGAATGAATGCCCCCACCACTCCCTGGGAGGTTTCTCCCAGGCTGTGGAAGCAATTATTGTTTTTTTCCTGTCCCTCGCCACCAGATTTTCCATGGCGGTGATGGACAGGAAAAAAGACATTTCATCGTCCACCCTTAAAAGGTAGATTGGTGTAATGTCCTCCCTTTGATGGCCCTTACTCTGTCTGGCTACCGGAGAAAATATTTTGTCACTGAAACAAAAAGTAGCTCTGTCGATAGAATACTTAACCCCTTGCATGCCCGCCCCTTTCCCCGCCCAGTGCCGCGCCTTCCATTAGCGGGCGGAGTTCATGACGAGCTGGACTCGTCATGGGCACAGCGCCACCGCAGCCCATGACGAGTCCAGCTCGTCATGGGCACTGAAGGGGTTAAAGTCTGTTGGATTGTAAATTAGGCCAGCGGGCCAAGGGTTTGGTGGGCAAGGTAAACTGTTACATTTACAATGGATTAGCCCCGTCTGCCAAACTCTATATCAGAGCCATAGTTTTTATAATTGCCCATATTAAATAATTGAAACACAACATACAAGGTTCTAATCTAAACGTATGTCTTTTAGGTGATATGCAGGTCTTTGACGCATGTGCATAAGTGATTGAGATTTATTACCAGAATTGTACATGCAAGTAACACTAAGATCTCTGGAACAGAAACATTTACCCACTAAGGCTCCCTACATAAAATACAAGTCTATGACTCACACATTATACTGTGTAAGGAGTGCAATAACCATCAGTACAATTTTATGATGCTCCTAACTCGGGAACAGAGAATGCACACATATCTCTCCATCAACTGCATTAACCACCACAGCTAACGTGTAACTGCTATAAACTGAAAAGTTCTAACTAAATAAAGACCTCTGTCCCCGCAAAGAAAAAAACAAGTGGCGAGAGAGGTCACTACTGGGCTCTCTTTTTTTGTCCTCCATGGCTGCCTAGCCCCCTCCAGTTTAAAAATCTGTGAGCCATTAAATAAAGAAACTAAAAACCTGAACGACAGCCATAGAGGTGGTTCATGGCTGACCTGCAAAGTGGGAAGAAAGATGACCAGCAGCATGAGGATCAGATTAGAAGTAGTACTAGAATCGCCATGGGGTTTACTATAATGAAGACAAGTAGGTGGACAGGCAGGACTAGGACCATGAGGATCAGGGCCAAGAGAAGACCAGGAGGACCAAAAGGACCAGAGCCAGGAAGACAAGGACAAATGGACCAGGGCCAGAAGCAGCAAGACAAGGCGGATCAGAACCACGTGACCAGGACAATAAAGACCAGTCCCAGGAGGAACAGGACCAGGAGGATCAGGTCTAAGAGAATCAGGTTCTTCAAATGAAGAAGAACTGGGAGTTTATGAAGGTCCAGCACAATTGTTCCTAAGAGTGAATTGTAAATGAGGGTGTGCAGTTCCCATTAGACAACAGGAAAAAGAGAAAGGCAAGTCATAGGAAAAAGAGCTCCATATAGGAGTAAGTGCCCTCACACACCGAGAGAGAGGTGTCATGCTTCATCATTTGGGCATGCTCCTCGTCAGGCCGGCGCTGCAATGCCCGACGGGCACCCACTAGGAGACTCTTTGCCAGAGATGTTTTTTTGGATGCCGTGTGGTGAAGTGAGGGTGTGTGGGTTGTGTAGTGTAGTGTGGTGATTGAAAGTGTTTTAAATGAGTATAGTGATGCTAAATGTCAATTTTTTTAATGAAAAAGAGCACACTACCTCAACTAAAAACGTGGTGCTCAATTCAGATATAATGGTCTTTACTGAGCTCAACTCAACACATAGTAGAATATAGTGGTCAACATTGTTCTTGCCTCTGGCTGTCCAAAAGGATCAACATAATCCCTAATTTTGTACTCTTGTTTCCAGCCTTAAAAAATAATAATAATAACACCACTGACCACCACGGGACTGTCAATCTGTAGTAGTGCCCAAAAGCGCTACCAAGGACGGCACTGGGATAATCATGTTGTCCAGCCCCCACACTCTCTGCCATCAGTCTCATCCCTCCTCCCTCACCTTGTCACAGTCACACAGCCTCCTCTGCTCTCCGACGAGTCCTGGTTCAGACTTCGTGGTGGTGGTGGTTGTTCTCCGCGCTTGGCAGACAACCAACCAGCCCAGGCCAGTATCTAACCCCGGGGCCCAGCTAAACTGGGGTGGCATGGTGAGCAAAAGAATGATGGATTTAACCCAGATCTCTTGACTGGGGGTGAATGTTTTGATTTGTTCTGCATTCCGTCTATCAATTGTGTGTATTTTGCTTTCTTGCCCTAAGTGCGCAAGGTATGCCCAGACGTGGGTCCTGGGCTCACTGTGCCACTGGAATCAAGCTATTCTGGCTGATAAGGGGTGACACCCCGAAACCGGTCCTAGGATGCTTGTTTCCAGTCCAGGGAGGACCTAGCTTGGCAGTTCGGGCTGGACTGTTCCCATGAGACACAGGATCAAGACTGATTTGCATATGGCCAGGTCTAAACTGGGGTGGCATAGTGAGCAAAAGAATGATGGATTTAACCCAGATCTCTTGACTGGGGGTGAACGTTTTGAGTTGTTCTGCATTCCGTCCATCAATTGTGTGTATTTTGCTTTCTCGCCCTAAGTGCGCCAGGTATGCCCAGACGTGGTTCCTGGGCTCACTGTGCCACTGGACTCAATCTATCCTGGCTGATGAGGGGTGAAACCCCAAAACCGGTCCTAGGATGCTTGTTTCTGGTCCAGGGAGGACCAGGCTCAGCAGTTTGGGCTTTACTTTTCCCATGAGGCACAGGGTTAAGACTGATTTGCACATGGCCAGGTCTAAACTGGGGTGGCAAGATGAGCAAAAAAATGATGGATTTAACCCAGATCTCTTGACTGGGGGTGAATGTTTTGATTTGTTCTGCATTCCGTCCATCAAATTATTTGTTCTGTTGACAGGCTCTTTCCACCCTTGCTCTCATCCCTCTCTCACAAGCCTGGGCCGGCCACCACCAACCACTACAATCAGGCAGCAACCGATGACAGCTACCAATGGTAAGTGCTATCTGGATGCAATATGTTATGGTTCTAACAACAACCCCTGAAGAGTTCCTAGTATATCCAGCAATTTTCAGGCAGCAGTCAGTGTCAAGATTAATATCTCTGGCGATCAATCATCCTGCTGGAGAGATCAAGGTTTTGTCTAGTGAAAATTTTGACTCCTACAAGGTAGCGCAGAGGGTTAATATGCCTGCATCAAAGAACGTGAACCATGCAGATCACAGAACTGTACTTTATGTGCATAGCACAGTGACTTACTGCTTTTGCCACAGAGATCATTTTGTTACTGTGCAGTACATAATTTACACTCATAATCTAGGACAGTGAGCAATGAACTGTCATCAAGAGCTGCATGCAAACTGCATGGTTCAGGTTCGAAAGTTATGTTTCTTCCCAGTCTTTCATTATACTAATGTTGCTAAAATAGATTTGTTTGGGTAGAAATACATCCTTATTAGTAAATCCACCCCCAACCACTGTGCCACATTTTGAATCATGAGTTTGTGCTTCTCCAAGCCAGGCACTCTTAACAAATACCTACCACTATGGATAGCTTGAATCCTACACCTTGGAGTCCCCTTTGCCTTATGTAATATTTTCTATAAACTGATTTACACACGTATGATTCATTGTCTCTTTATGTGTGTGACGGATGTAAAGTGATCCAACACCCTCCAATGGTATGAGAGGCGCTATGCAACAAATGAAATACATGTGAGGGATGGGCTATGGAGTGATGAGAGTCACTGTTGGAGGGTGAATCACTAAAGGGCCCCAACAAAGAGTGTTGTATCCTGGTGCAATGTAAGATCATCATTTACTATGCTGTAAAACCTACCTCAATAGAATATATAATACAAAATATAATGTAGAGAGCACATTTTTGTCTTTTCTCAAATTTTCTTGGGGAGGAGAGCCCCCATGACCCGATTGTAGTGGTCAGGCACACTCACTCACTACTCAACGTACGGGGGTGGGGAAGGTAGAAGGGGCTGGCCTGACAAAATGTGCCAGGGCTGCTTTGGCTTCCCAGTCCGGTCCTGAAAACCGGCTAGACTTTACTACCAGGTTTCCTTATTGCCAAATTCTTTGAGGACAGAGGGGCATATTATCAAGCACGGCGATAAAATTATCGCCGCTTTGGCGGCAGAAAACTGCCGCTAAAGCGGCGATAATGGGCTTGATAATATGCCCTGGAGAATTCCAATAGAAGCCCATGTTGACCCCATAACACGGGCTTCAATTGGAATTCCATAGAGCATATTATCAAGCGCATTATCACCGCTTAACGCCGTTTGTTGATAATATGCCCCCACAGTTTGTCAAAAACGCAGAGACTTTCATCATGATGCCACAGGTCTGACTCGTCTCCCTTTCTACTGTACCACTTTTGGGGTCTCGGAGTACACCTTTTAGCACCCCAATTAACGTTAACATTACATATCAAAGTAGACAGGCCAGATTCCAGGTCAAGCATATTTACGTGACGTAACACGTCGGCAACAGTCAGCTCTCATGGGATAGTTATTTGTACATCTGTTCTGTCACTATGCTAATTAAAAAGAAATGTTCGGCCGCAAACTCTATTTCAATAGGTTTAGGGCATTAGGCGCTCCAGCTCCCAGCGGAGCTGCGTCACGGTGAGCTGGCAGATCTGATGACTCATGGTGACGGGGCCTGGCTCGCGCGGCCGCGGATCAGCTCATCTCACCTTGCACCGGTCTGATGAAATGAGCAGCAAGAGCCGAGCGCAGTCACGTGTCCCCAGCACGGGACAGGATCCTCCGGGACGCTTGTAAACACAAGGCCGATGCATAAACACTGGCGACCCGGCAGAAGCATTTAGCGTGCCTCGGGGGAAAAGAGTAAAAGCAGTGAGTCACCGGAGAGCGCAGGCTGCCGATCTAGGCCTAATTGAAAATAAAGGCATTTGCTGCTAAAAGAGCTGCTTTCTGTGTTACATCATGCGGGATTAGAGATTACGTTCTATTGAGAGAGATGTCACTTTCCAGAAGGAATACCTGCTCCGGAACCCACATTTTCTTAGTCCAAACCATGTCCACGTTATTTTTAAAGGCATAGGAGTACAAACCAGCCTCCCATCATGATGTTCACGGTAGAACGTGGTTTCGAATGCTGGCGATTTATATTTTGAAGCGGTAGTTGACTGGGATAGGCCTGCTGCCCGACACAGTGACGTAGGAAGGGTGTCATACGCCCTAATGCAAACATGGACTTTCATCCCCTGGTTTGGTGGCTGAATAACAGCTATAATGGGTGGTTGCAATGGGCCTGTCATACTCCTGTGCCCTGGTGCCACTGCACGTGCTGCACCACCGGCAGCTACCCTCCTAAGAGTTGTGTAAAAGCTCGCTTTGTAGTTGGAAGCCTCTATATCAGCCAGATAGCCCAAGAGGGAGGTCTGCTTTCTAAGGCCTTGTCGAGCTATGCTGTCCAAGAGAGCTTGCTGCCTCTGACTGAGGAGAAACTCATACATAATGAGTTACTGTGAGCTGTGCAGCCCCCTATACATCTGTACTGACGGAGGCCTTACAGAGTGCAATCAATATACAGGGGAAGCAGCCCTGCTGTATCTCTCATCATCACCAAGGGAGACGTATCCCAATGTATCTTTTTGCAGTCTATGGGCATTCCGTTACGGAGAGCTGTGTAATCTGAGAGGCAGCTCTGCTGTCTCAGTTGTTTGTAATTCCACATGCAAACAAAAATATACGGCAGGTTGACAGTCCCCATCAATGCCCGTCTGAGGAGAGGTCTCCGTGAGTTGTCTCTGTCAGCTTATTCAGCCTTTGTTAGGTTCAGAGACATCATACATATCCATTAGATTTAGACAACTAATACATTCACGTTACAAGCCTCTCATTAATGCCTGAAACAAAAAGGCTTCCTTCAGAATACATGTGTCGGGGACCAGACAGAAGATCTGCGCCTTGGGCAGCACAGCTCAGTGTGATGGCAAAGACGACACAGTCTTTCACGCCTCCTTAATTCCCTCCTTTATCGTTATTCATGGCACAAGCTGGTTAGATTCTCTTTCAAATCTGCCCCTCTTCCCAGATTGCCCCGAACGGCCATTATAAAACTCAGAAATTCCTAAAACCTACCAGTGGATTAATATTAGTGTTTTAACCATGTCTCTCTCACAAGCAAGGCGCTTTTTTGGTCTCTTGTGAGGTTGAATGTTGATAGGACGATAAAATGACCTTCAAAATGGTGTCCTATACAAACCTGATGTCAGAATAATTGTGTATAATTATAACAAGGTTATGGTTCAAGGTAATCAGAACTTGATACTTTTTTGTGATTTCTACTGTCCTATTCCTAAAGGTTTTCCAATAACTTAATTACTTCTCCCCATCTCTCCTGCACCTAAAAAACTCTCAAATATATAAAATGCTTCCCACGAGTAATGATTCCTAGAGGTGGGTGGAACTCGCAAAGTTTCCCTCTGCGGAATTCCGCGGAGTTACATACAAACCCCTTGAGATTCAACGGAGTTCTGGCAAGGGCGGAAAAATATGCACGTTGCACTACTCATGCTGCAATTTAGTGCCAGTAGCGCGAGCAGAACTGAAAAATCAGTGTGAATGGCACCATGCGTTGCGCAAGAGCGCACATCCATTCGAGTAGAAAATCCACTCAAGTGGCAGCAAATCTACTTGAGAAGCAGCCCTCTGACTGCGACCGACCGTGACCTCCCGCATTAGAAAAGGGCACTAGGGGATGCCAAATCTCGCTTAAGCTCGCATTTTTCCAGCCTCTCTGGAAATAAAATCCAGTATGCAGCAATTGGCGGGATTTGGCTTGAACTGTTCCACCAATTCTGTGGGCGGAATGATACATTCCGCTCTCCCATACTCATTCCTACAAACTAGCCTACATTATTACTCACTGATTCCTTCTCACAACAGCGTTCCCCCTTCTGAACTTCTCTCATATCCTCCTTGAGACGCCGCATCATTGCTGCAGATTATGTGAGGACGCCGACGGGTATGGACTGCAGTGATTTTTAAACTGGACGGGAAGAGGGAGAAGTCCCTTTGTGTTTTAAAGCCACTGAATATTAAACTTTAATCTGCAGTGATTTTTAAACATAGAGGGACTGCTCTGTCCTCCAGCCCTGTTTTAAAATCACTGCAAAGCACAGCAGTGCATGCTCCTCGGTGCCCTTACATACTCCGCAGCATTACTGCTGAGTATGTAAGGGTGCTGAGGGGTATGCACTGCAGAGTGCTATGCAGTTTTTTCAAAAGTTTTGAAACCACTGCATACCACTCGAGGGTGGCGCCCTTACATACTCTGCAATAATCACTGCAGAGTATGTAAGGGCGCTGAGGGGTTCTTGGCTGCGCCATTTTCTTTGTGTAAAATGTATCCGCATCCATTTTTGGATGCGCAGGTGCATTTTGCGCTAAGAAAATGGCACTAAATGCCCATGTCACCTTGTCGCGGAATTTTTATGTGATTCTACAAAATTGCGCTGGATTAAATTACGCCAATTACACCCACCCCTACTATTTTTAAGGTTCAGGGCTGCGTGTAGTTTAGCCTTAGGAAGGGCTTTTAGGATTCAAGAATGGGTAGAGTTTAGTGGTCAGGGTTGGGTGTAATTTAGACGTGGTAATGGGTCAGCGAATTAAAAGCATCCAAAGTAATTGTATACTAATGTATAAGATATAAATCTGAACTAAAACTGAAAGAAATACCTCTGACAAAATGTTTCTGAAAGTAAGACCTGCAACCCTTGTGTTTACAGTCTATAAAAGCATGCAAAAGCCAATTTAGAAAAAAGATATTCTAGGAATTGGTTCTATCAATTGATACATGCAATCTATCCTGCACATTTCCATGAAACTGATTAGACGGAAAGGTTTCTCAGTAATAACATTCTATTGAATCATTTTCCTTTGAAATCACACACAACCTATAGCTCCATTCTTCCCAGCATTTATGCCCACACGGTCTCTGCTACGTACGATGCACACTTAGAACTATGATAAATAAACATGGCTTTTCATAAGCGCAGATCTTTTGAGGCTTTTCTTCTCATTTCCATAGAGTGGCTTCTCAGTAAAGCACCACACTCGTGGTGAGAGTTCTCAGTTCAGTATGCTATCCGCACGATTCTTCACCTTCTTTCTTCTCCTCTCTGTACATTGACACTTCAGCACAAGGCCCATGTAATGCATGTTTCCTCTATGTACAAACCCCACCCTTAGCAGTACCCATTAGCATTGTAGCCTCTTTGCAGGGTGCCATCAGTAAAGGACCTCTGCAGTGTTTCACTGCCTAAAACTAGTTCCTTAAGCGGTTTATTTTAGTCAAACAAAGGGAAACAGCCTTTACCACGAAGGCTTTTCTACGCGTTACGTTTACAACGGTACACTTACCTCGTAAACGTCTTTACAACGCGTATTGCTTCCACAACCGTCTTTACCACGCAAGCAACGTCTTCACAGAACGTCTTCTTCCTCATCCGATTCAGTCCTTTTTTAGTGTCGGCGAAGACGTGAGAAAAAGGGGAAAAAAAGAAAAAAGGGGGCTAGGGGGGTTCTCCCCCCCCCAAAAAAAAATGTGTGGTAAAGGAATAATCGAGGTAAAGGATATGCGTAGAAAAATCATTCTGTTGTAACGCATGCGTGGTAAAGGCATGCGTTGCAACGGAATGCGTAGTAACAACATATATTCCAAACAAAAGGGTGATTTAGGGTGCAAAGATATGTTATAGCTTGCTCGAAATTTAAACTGAAGTTACCACACTGCCCCGTGAGCTTATACAAAACATATTTAGGTTGCGCCATTTCTGCCTATGCAGGCAATATGGTTGGTGTTGAAATGGCCGCTTGTTTAGGCAGCTTGCTTGGCTGCCACCCTTGGAGTGTTGCTGACGCGTATCATGAAAGCATGTACAGAATGTATTGGATTGGACCTCAGGTTGGACAGTGGACATCTATGGAATATCTGGTGAGCATGTATTCTGAACCAGTTGCCAGTAAGAATGGCTATAAGAGAGCGACATGTTTGACAGTAAAGACAGTCTTGTAAATTTCTGATTTTTCTGCACTTGCAACGAGAAAAACTGGAGTATATGAAATCAGTGTTTATTAATTACCTTAAGTGTCCACTGGTACCCATTCACAGGAAGAGGTCTGTGGCATCACAAATGGGTATTCTGCCATTCCTCATTATTACTGCGGCAGAACTAGTATCCACAGTCATGAAAGATCCGGTTGTGAAAGAGCCTGTTCTGTGTGAATAATTTGGAAATAACTCACAGATAGACAATGACAAAATGAAGGACAAGTCTTAAGCATGCTGGTGAATTTTAATGACATGACCACTACTGTCAAAGAAAATGATGCTCACACACCTACTTGAACCTGGAAGGAAGAGTTTTTAAATAAAAATCAGTAGTCTGTGAGCCATAGACTCAGGTGACAAGAGGTCCTCCCTTCATCCGGAAAGCATAGATGCTAAATGACACATGCAAATACAAGCATCAATGAAGATCCGTGTCCAGAACCAATACTACTAAACTATTGCATGTGCAGTTGGGATCCTCTGAGACTGAGCACATTTGACCTTAAAATGAATCAAAAATAAAAACTTGCAGGCCTTAGCTAACTATTTGAGAATTAACAATCTAACAATTGTGGTAGCTTTTTGTTCACATTGTAATATGTGGTAATGATGATTGGTATGAATTATCTAACAGCAAGTCAGTTTTGGATGTAGAAAAGACAAGACTAGGCAGATGCAGAGTACCGCAGGAAAGATAGGAGAACCCTCTTAAAATGCCACAAGATCGTGCTGTTCTAGAAAGCACCTAGCTTGAAAGCCCCATTGTAGAATGAATGGTGTTGGTAATGCCGAACAGTCCTTCCATGTGAACTTCCTGGTCCACTGTATTGAAGGCTGCATTAGGGTTAAACACAACAGGCAGTGTACCAAAGCCCTCACCTGCTGCCTTAGAGCATCTTTGCAGAGCCTCAGAATGCAGTCTCTCTTCCATGCCCAGTCCCAAAACCTGATAGAGAGGGGAAATGCAATTGAAGGTTTGGAGATCGGATCGGAGTAAGGTCAAGTTATTTTCTCAATGATCTTGGTGATAAGCGGCAAGAGGGTGAAGTAATGGTGGCTGGGAAGGACAGACGGATCTGAAGTAGATTTATTAAGGAGGGGAAGAACTACTCTGTCCTTAAGGCAAAGAAGAGAACATCAATGAGGGATAGATTTTTTGGCCAGATAATGGATTTTCTTGGCAAAAAGAAGAACTTGATCTTTTAGAAAACAACTATGAAGAAGGTCGACACCAGAGTCGGCAGATTTAAGAGGCTGATGTATAGAACGAATAATGTACTAGCGAGGTCTAGAAATATGAAAGTTGGCACTAATGGAAATACCTATAGCACGAGAGAGAATCACAAGAGTAATGTTAGAAGTCATGGATAGTCATTGCTTAATGTTTAAAATGTAATTGAATTGAAATGTGTTAAGAGAATGTCAAAGAGTTTGTGATAGAGATATAGCTTGGAAGCAAGAAAGAGTTTGATGGTTGTAGTGTCTTATGGCTGTGAGCGCTGGGATCCTGCTGCCCTGGGCGGACTCAATTAAAGAATTACATAATCATTGGGGAGGTGTTAAGCTGTGCGTATTAACAGTGCTTAATTAGTAAAAAATAAGTACCAGTGCCCCCGGAAGGAGCCAACTAAAGCTTGCACAACCCATTGCCCCTGCCAGCACTGCCAATGACACTACCAACAGAAATACTAACCATCACACTCCTACTAGTGTGATAATTCAGACTATTCCAGGCCCCCAAAGCTTGAAGAATAGCTTGGGCGGCAGGTATTAGTCTTTTACAATGTTTATTTCATTACTAAATAACTGTTGATTGCTCAATCTTAAATTAGATGAACAGTGCCACCATGTGGCGGACTGTAATAAGTGCTGGTGTTGACATTTAAGTGCAGGTACCGAGCACCGGCAACCACCGGCTCAAGTTAAGCGCTGGTTAGTAATGGTTATCAGAGACTGAGAAGTTTCAGTTTGAGTGTTGTATGCTAATGAATAAAGACTTTGGTTACGAGCTCCATGAGTGGTGTGATCTTGAACATGTTTCCAGGCTGGTGAGGACGTGACAAGTCCCCACACTTAAGATGGAGAACACTACCCTGCCCCAATGCATCTTCTCACCAATTAGACTAATAGATCCACTATCTGACGAAGATATCCATTCCCTCCTTCTATCATATAACTTATTACGCTCTGAGATCATACACAATTGGCGGCAAATCCAGCCTATTCTTGTTAACCCACACAGAGAATCCAAGCCCAACCACAGAGTGGTAAACAAGCACAAACTTAAGCGAGTTACCCTTACTCAAACTTCCTCAGCTATTGCCAAATCACATCTAAATTGTATCCTACCTAATTGCAGATCGGCTGCAAGACATGCGGTTGACCTTGCTGACCTTATCCTCGTCCAAATAACTTGACCTCCTTATCTTGACTGAAACGTGGCTAAAATCATCCTCTGCACCTATCCTCGACATACTAGTCCCTCCTAGTTACGTTATCACTAGACTAGATAGATCTAGCTGACCAGGTGAAGGCAGTGCCTACATTCAAAGCAACATGTTTTTCAGTCAAGCAGTCCCATGTGCTATCATCATGTGAGTACCTATTCATCGATATCACTTGCAACAATATACCATTATTGGGGGATAACATGGCGGCCTACTAGCGGCTGGTCGCGGGAGCACACACCACCGAAAGCACACATTTTGAATGCATAAAAACTTGAATATAATTTAGGGATTTAGGGAGGTTTGTAAGTAAGGAGAGAGGACAGAAGGGAAAAGGCAACTTGCCAAAACGTTTGTTCATTAGTTTGCTCTTGTGATATGGCTTCTGATTTCTGTGGGTTTGGCACTGCTGCGGTGCAGTCACAGCGTGCGCAGCGGTCCTGTGGGAGAGACAGCAGCATTGGATGAGAGCCGCACATGAGCTCTGTAGCATTTTGAGAGCTGCTGCTAGGATTCCCTTCCAGGGGAGGGGAGGAGGAGGCATCAGCAGACGCCGCTGAGAGAGTGGAGGCGAGTTGGGAGTTCCCTTGCACTTCAGCGAAAAGCGGGGGTAAGGGTGCAAATTGCAAAAGTGAGTCTGGGGTCCAGGGTTAAAAGTGCAGTGTCTAAGGACTATAGAGATCCGAGGGAGAGTGGCAAACATTTGAGATATGCACTGAGAAGTGCCTGTAGGAAGGTTCTTACTTCAGAATCCCATTCAGTATCAAAGAGCTCAACTCAGGCGGAGGTAGCAAGCATTAGAAGTGAGGTCACGACTTCCTCGTCCGCCCCTGTATTATGAAGAAACCAGCCCCCAGTAGAAAGGATACCCCTGAGAGTGGGGTGTGCATAAAGGCTGGGAAATTTGAATGTAAGGTAAATATTACCCCCTTACTTCGAACTTACTTTAAAGTAATGCCTAAGACTCTAATCTTGAGTGAGAGGGTGCGAGAGAAAAGTCCTCGGGAGGTGACACAGAAGGTGGTTTCGAACCTTGGAGTACTACCCTGAGGTGGTAATATAGCTGCTGGAGGATCCTTAAACATTAATAGTCCAAATAGATACCAAGTCCTTTTTTTTTTTTTTTTTTTTATTTTAATTTTTTTTTAATTTGCAGTAAGAACATAATAACCGCATTAAATCATAAAATCAGCATAAGAATTCAAACTTCAAGTTACAACATAGACTTCATAAATCCTTTGTCCCCTCGGGACCAACAAATGATTCAGTTCCTTCTTTCCATTCACTTCTACCTCCTCTCCTCCTCTCTTATTCTGGCCTTCCTCCAGTTTGTGATAGGAGCCCAGATACTTTCCCCAAAGTCCCCTACTTTTTTCCCTTTCTGAGCATACAGCAAGATCTCTATATTATGTAGACCAAGTAATCTGGTAAGCCACATTTGAAAAGAAGGAGCTACGGTATCTTTCCATCCTGCAGAAATTAATATCCGAAGTACTGCAACAGAAATAAACACCAGGGCCTCCTCCGTTTTCCCCAGTTTTAACCTATTATCAGTGCCTAATACCATAAAGGTGGGTGACAATAAGATTTTTTGGCCTAACAGCCCCTCCCAGAATTTTTCTATTTCCCTCTGTATTCCCACCAAGGACTCACAATCATAAAACATATGAAGCAGATCTGCCTGGCCTGCCTTGCATCTGGGACACCTATCATCCTGTAAAGAACAAAGGGAGAGCTAGGGAAAACTAGGGGGGTTGTGTCCGTATCCCCTGGATTTAGATAAGCTTTGTCAAAGGTGGACACACCCAATGTAGTGTGGTACGGTCAAAATGAAGCAATGTTTGGGAACCCACCAAGTGGGTTAAAAGACCCCTCACACACCAACCTGGTTGGTGTCATGCTTCATCATTGGGGCCCCAACCGGGTGGCCGAATGCCTCCCGGTTGTGCTGCGACGCCTGACTACAGCGGAGCTGGTGTAGTGCAAAAATGTGATGTGGTGATAATTAAAAAATACCGCTGAGAATCCTTGCCATTAGAAGATTTATTATTGGCGGCTCAGGGTATTGATTAAAAAGATATGTGATGCAACTAAATGGAGAAATAATTATCTGTTAGTTGGCTATGTGGTGGGTCTACATGTTTCAGCTCACGAATAAAAGTAGTAAGGAGCTTTCGTCAGGACCAGTGTGAAGTGAGTGGCAAAAGGTGAAGTGCCACGTGGTGAAAAAAATTAAAAATATAAGTTACCTACACACTCGCTAAGGTGTGTGGAACGCGGTGTCAACACAATAGCGGACACTGCGGCGCAAACACTATGGCTGAGTGAAGGCGCTATGCAGGAAGCGGGAGGGGGGCACTTCTTACAACAGATTTGGTTGTGAAGCTACCATCGCCTTGCACCTACTGTGGCCTCCCGAAGTCCCGGATGCAGCCGGGACTTCGGGAGGCCACAGTAGTCAGGCGTCGCAGCACAACCGGGAGGCATTCGGCCACCCGGTTGGGGCCCCAATGATGAAGCATGACACCAACCAGGTTGGTGTGTGAGGGGTCTTTTAACCCACTTGGTGGGTTCCCAAACATTGCTTCATTTTGACCGTACCACACTACATTGGGTGTGTCCACCTTTGACAAAGCTTACACCTATCATCCTCCCTTACCCCCCAAGCATAGAGCTTTGCTGGCGTATGGTATAAATTAAACAAAGTTTTGTAATGCTGCGCCTTCAGGTTAGAGGAGCGAAATATTTTCTTTTGTAAAAGATGGGCATGATCTAAATCTACATCAGGGTTTCCCAATTTTGTAGCCAAAGAAGATTCTGTTTTTTCCAAATCATCTTGTATTTCTCCACTAAATAGGGTATAGAAAGCCTTGATCTTCTCGCTCCCTTTAGCCAGCTGATCCATAATGGGGAATTTGTCTGCCAATAACGTCCTTGGTCTTACAGCCTTCAGCCAGCTTGTCAGTTTTATATACCGTAGCCAATGTTTTCGAGAAATGCCAACGCTGTGCTGTAGCGCCTCAAAACCCAGGATCTCCTCTCCCCCCATTTAATCGCCAACCGTCTTAATTCCTAGATCTTCCCATACCTGCAAATTTCTATCGGCTACCATCTGAGGAAATATCCTAGAGTTGTGGAGATGAAGATATCGATTTACCTTAGGGATTCCACAGAACTTTGAGACTGCCCTCCAAACCCCCCATGCCCCTTCCAATACCTTAAAGCGAGCCTTTCTATAATATCTACGATCTACTTCCCGCATAAATAGACCAACTGCTTTTCTCCCAACTAGTAACTCGAAGATTGAGGGAGGCGTCTGAATACCAAAATTCCCCTGGGTGGGTTTAGCCTCTGACCGAAAGAGAATAGACATGTGTAGCAGCAAACATGACCAATGATATAGCCTCAGATTCGGTAATGCCAGACCACCCCTATCCCTGGAGAGAGACAGTAGATTAGTAGAACGCCTAACTCGCCCATATTGCCAGACAAATTTTATAAAGATGGATTCCAGGCTTTTAATTACTGTTTCATCTATTAAGAGGGGTATGGCTCGGAATAAATAAAGAACTTTGGGGAACATGGTCATTTTTAATACATTGACCCTTCCTATCAATGAAAGGTGTAAAACATCGATTCTTTTTAAATCTGTTTCTATGGATTTGCTCAATGGGCCGAAGTTCTCAACAACGGTTTTCGCTATTGCAGCATTAATTCTGACCCCCAGATATATCGCTGAGTCAACAAATCTTTCATCTGTTTTAATGATGTTTTTAGTACAAATTATTTGTGTTTTGGATTCGTTTAATAAATAACCTGAATATTCACCAAAATCCTTTGCCATTTGTACCAACTCAGGAAATGCCTGGTGCGGATCCATCGTGATCACAGCCAGGTCATCCGCATATGCCAAAACCTTAGTTTCGTATCCCTCGCATGTCACGGGACTAATTCTTGGACAACCTAGTATCTTTTGAATAAACGGGTCAATATATAACGCAAACAGGATTGGAGAACAGGGACAGCCTTGACGTGTACCGCGATTTATTGTTATCGTATCAGATCTCTCGCCCATAACCACCACTTGGGCGACTGGGTTGATATACATTGCCCTTAGTGCTCTTATAAATTTCTCTCCGAATCCCCTTCCTGCTAAAATCCCCCAGAGAAAGTCCCAGACCACTCGGTCGAAGGCCTTCTCTGCGTCGAGCAGGATCATGGCCATCCCGTCTCCCACCGTGGACTGGGCGTCAAACAATGTTATGTCCCTCCTGATGTGAACCATAGTGCCCCGTCCAGGTACAAACCCATGTTGCCACGGGGAGACTAGGCCGCCAATGACCCTGCCCAACCTCTTAGCCAAGATTTTAGAGTAAAGTTTAGTGTCAGCATTGATTAGCGAGATGGGACGGTAAGATCCCGGTTTTTCCCTGGGTTTCCCCTTCTTATGGAACACCACTATGTTAGTTTCCCTCCATGAATCTGGGACCAACCCTGTATAAACTATACCATTGAATAGATCCATCAGAAGCGGAGTGATCTCAGACGCGAAGCATTTATACACCTCCAGCGGGATCCCATCAGGGCCCGCAGCCTTGCGCGTGGGTAACTCCTGCAAGGTTATTACTATCTCACTCTCGCTGATGTCCACCTCCAATTCCTCCCTGGCTATATTATCAAGTCGAGGGCCATTATCTACATACTCTTGGCCTCGTCGGCCTCCTACATTTTCCTCCGTATAGAGGCCTTGGTAAAAAATTCTTAAATACCTGGAGGATGTCTTTAGCTTCCGTATACTCTTTCCCACTGTCTTCTATCTTAGTAATATTATTTTTAACTCTTTCCTGCTTGATTTGTAGTGCCAGTACCCTACCAGCTTGCTCGCCGGTTTCATAACGTTGGACCCTTGTAGTTTGAAATTCGCTTGTTGCCTTAAGTGTGACGACCTTCTGTATATCGGCTTTGGCTGCTAATAATTTCCTTTGACTCTCCAAGCTGTCTCTGCCTTGTACTATATCAGTAGTATGTTGTACCTCAGCCCTTGAGAGTTCCCTCATTAATCTTTCTACCTCGCTCCTATCTTCTCTTTTCAATCTTGCCGCGCAGCTTATTAATTCGCCTCTTAAGGCAGCCTTAAACGCCTCCCATACCCAGTTTCGTGAGGCGCTATATCTATTGGCAGAAAAGAATTCCCCGACTCATTTCCTAATATGATCTACAAATCTTTTATCTAGGAGTAATCTCCTTTCCAATGTCCATCTAGTTCGTGCCCTTTCTAATCCACCCAATTCATATGTTAAAACCAAAGGATTGTGATCCGATAATATCTTTGGGGATTTGGATATTGCTACCCTACTTATTTCTGAGTCTGATACTAAAAAATATTCCAACTTAATATATCTCTGATAGGGATTTGAAAAATATGTGTATCCTGGATCTTTAGGCTCCTTTGTCCCCCATACATCTAGTAACCCGTGTGACCTAATGAGAGATGAGACTGCCCTAAAAACTCTGGGCTTTCGCCCTGAATAAACTACATTCGGACCCCAATCTGCTGAGATATTGAGGTCCCCACAGAAGATTATGGGGGTTGACCAGGTAGCTAGCTCTATTTCCAAGAAATCGTAAATCTCGGGGTCATCGTTGTTAGATCCATAGACTACACATATTGTGAAGCCCTTTTCCAACTCGGCTAGGACCCATCTCCCATTTCCATCAACTTTAGTCCGTCTAACTCCTCCCAGAGATGCTCTGACCAAAACTGCAACCCCCCTAGTTGTCGATGATTGCGTTGAACAAGCCACTAGCTCATAACCACTCACAAACATGAGATTCCTTTTGGCCCATGGGAGGTGTGTTTCTTGCAGACATAACACATCCAATCTATTATACTTAAGGAAGCGAGCTAGATTTTGACGTTTCCTCCAATCATTCAACCCACCGATATTAACTGAGCATATCCTAATGTTCACCATCCTGAGGGTCTACTTGAACGACTAAAACTACCTGAAGCTTTAACTGGTGATTAGTTCCTGAAACCTTACACTGACTATTGAACCCATAATATACCAAACTGCAAGTTTTCCCCCCTTTTCCTGATCCCCAACCCCCTCCCCGATCCTCCCCTTCCAGCCCCTGACCATTTCCCCCCCACCCAACCCCTACCTACCGCCGTCTGTGAAGCGCTCAGACCTAGTCTGTGCACATGATGGGCAGCGGTGCCTGCGGTGAAGGCAGCAGGGAAAAGCTAATGCCTACAAGAACCCTTAAATCAGAAAAATATACATAAACCACATGTGCAAAAAAAAAAAAGGAAGAGAAAAAAAGGGAGACCCCCTTCTTAACTATATATATTTATGTTCCAGCTACCTCCCTCCCAAAAAGAAGAGACATAGACAAATTTTAGCACTCCGACCCAGAGAGTAACTTAGAGTCTAATTTCCAACAGAGTCCAGATACTCCTTAGCTTTAATTTCTGAGCTAAAGTAAAGAGTCTTGTCATCATTAATTACTTTTAACTGTGCCGGGTTTATCAAGAAGGCTTGCATTTTCTGGTCCCGAAATGGTTTAATCATCTCCCTTAATCTCCACCTTCGCTCGACAGTCGAGTGACAATAGTCTGGGCAGACGAAAAACGAGATTCCTTCCCCAGCTCTCCTAGCATCCGGCCTCGCTTTTTCAGCAATAGCCTGTCTCAAAATAAAGTTGCCAAAAAACACCAATACCGCTCTGGGTTTGTCTCCTTCCCTCGCATTCTTTCGAATTTTGAAGGGAGTACGGTGAACCCGCTGAATCTCAGTGACCCAATTCCAACTGGAAAGTTCCGGGAACGCTTGCTCAAAGAGCTTGATGATATACGCCTTTATATCCGATCCCTCGGCCCCCTCAGGGATCCCTAGGACCCTCAAATTATTTCGGCAGAGCCTGTTTTCCAACTCCTCGGTCTTCCACTGGAGATCAACCACCTGGGCGCAATGGGCATCAACCTTGAGAATAGCTTCAGCTGCCTCTGTCTCTGTTGTTACCAGTCTCTCTTCCAGATTTGAAACTCTATCCCCAGTATTAGCGCAAGCCTTAGAGAGTTTCCTCACAACGCCCTGCATCTTCCTCATTGCTGCCTGGGCTTTTCTATTGTCCTGGCGGGTCTCTTCTCTGTGTGCGATAATTTCTTGATGGATTGTCTCCAGGAGTATCCGATTGGAATTTTCTTCTCCTGGGCTCCCCTGGAGAGGAAGAGCAGAGGATTGATCACGACTGATGTCATGATGCCTCTGCGTCAAATTCCTTGTCGCCAGAGGAGGCCTGACCGCTGTTACTGGAACATCTGGTTCCAAATTACTTCCTGAATCAACCTCTGATTCTGAGTTAAAACTACATTCGTCGTCCTCAGACCAACCGGCCCCTTCAGAGGTTGAGAAGAAACACTCGCAAGGAACCTTCTCTTTCTCGCTGCATGCGCCTCCCCGGACAGGATCCAGCTCAGCTCTACAAGGGCTCATGCCCAATACATCTTCTACTTGAGTCGTTGCTGATTCTGTAGCGTCTATCAAATTAGCTTCTGGCCCAGATTTGTCTGTTTCTTTCTGTACTAAACTCTCTTTTTCCAAGACTGGTTTGGTGATCGTCACTATATCCTCGCCCTGATTTATAATAGAGGGTGGTACCTCTATGTTAAATCCAATTTCCGAATCCCCAGTTGAGCCTCTGATCGCCTGTGAGGTACTGCCCTCTGCCACCTCCTCCTGTACTACCACCTCTTTCTCCTTCCCCTTCTCCTTACCGGCTTTTGGGAAGATATCTGCAATTGAGGTAGGCGGCGACCGAGTCTTCACCGTACTCTGTTGGTGTTTTCTTCCTCTCTCAAGAGGGGCTTCTTTTCTCTCCATCTCGACGCTGCCGTTGCCGCCGCCGTCCTCCCAAAGCACTTTCTTCCTTTGGGGTGCTGCTTTTGACCCCGCCTCTTTTAGGAGCCATCTCACTTCTTCGCCTGTTAGCGGGCTGGTAGAATGTACCCAAACCGCTATCACAACTCAGCCTGCTCCGTACGCGATTCCGCTCCGTCTCACCCGGCTCACCCAGCTCCGGACTGCTCTGCCTAGGCTCCGCCTTCCAGCACTCCCGCGGACTTGACTCCTAGGCGGGGGAGCTACGAGCACGGACACCACCTCTGCCACGGCCGATCGACGAACAACACCTCGAATAGTGGACGCAATAAGCAGCAGCAACATCATCCCAGCATCGCGGCAGTCAGAGCGAGTTCCTTTCCGTGCACTGTGGCTTTACATCGATCTCGTCTCCTCTGCCTTCACCGCTACCCCGCAACGGCCGTTACGCAGCCGCCATCTTGCTTCTCAGGCAGTTGCGTCACTTTTTTGACACCTATGAATCATTTTTCTAACTAATCACATAGATACCAAGTCCTAGCGGTAAAGAAACTAGACATCGGCATACAGCACCAGCAAGTTTTGATGGCAACAGGAGAATCTCCCCGGGGGTGAGACCCCACTAAGTGGAAACGTTTTGCCAAATACACAGCCTACTGTAGGCTTAGTAGTTACTCAAATATCTGGAACAGAGGCAGAAACATGTCATTCAGTTGGATCTTTGATCCAGGTCCTTACTTTAGAGATTAGGAGTAGATTTGAAACCTCCAAACTTAACCAAAAAGAAATTCGGGTAGCATGTGATAACCTAGAAAAGAAGATAGATGATCTAGCAAATAGAAATACCATATGGAGGGTACGGTCAAGGATCTAAAATCTATGGTAGAGACTAATAAAGATGGTATCTGTTTTCTGAAAGCAACAGAGAAAGGATATCAAGAGAAATTAGAGTCCTTGGAAAATAATCAGAGGAGAAATGATCTGTGAATTCTAAATGTGCCAGAGGGGGCAAAGGGAGACAACTTAAAAATATTTGTGGGAGGGACTCAAATTGACGATTTTTAGATCTGACACCTGTTAGTAGGGCAGGACAATGTAGTTGGACAATGGACGGCATTCTTCTGCTAGATGAAGAAGCTGTAAAAGTGTTTTGAATTGAGACAGAGGAATTTTTCTGTATTAATATAGGAATGGCCTCTTTGGGTGTGGGGTGTGGTTTGGGATGCTTATAAAGCTATTATAAGGGGGGAATTTATGCATTTAGATTCCTTTAAAAGGAAAGCGTACATGAGCAAGGTCAAAGAAATGGAGTTTCAAATACAAGAGGATGAGGCAAAACTGTCTCAATTGACATTACAGCATAAGGAGATAGAGCTTCTACAGAACTCTTTGCAAAATATAAAAACAAAGCTAGCGTCAGTGGTGGAGGATAGAACTAAAAAGAGGTGGGATGCTAGCAAGCTAATCCCATTTTGAGTATGGAGAAAATTGGGGCAGGTTGTTAGCTTGGAAATCAAAGGTACATCTAGTAAGATATGGTATTAATGAAATAAGATGCAATAACACCGGGATATTGTCAAGAGCTATTGGGAAGATTGAGAAGGCTTTTCAAAATTTCTTTGAAGAGTTACGCCATGAAGATTTAGTGACTACGGAGGAGGGGGTGACGATGTGGCTGAAACAAGATAATCTAGCCACTTTAAGTGAGGATAATAATATCTATCTTAATAGTAATGTACACCCCCTAGAGGTTAGTCAAACAATTAAGTCTGGTAAATTAGGTAAGGCAGCAGGCCCTGATGGCTTACCACATGAGGCATATGAAGCCATGTCCGACACTCTGTTGGCGATTTTGACAAATTTATTTGGCAAGATAGTTGAGAAAGGGTCGACAATACCTCCATCATGGAAGGAAGCCACAGTTACACTCATTTTGAAACCTAGGAAATGCCCTAAGAGCTGCGAGTCATAAAGGCCAATATCACTGATAAACTGTGATTATAAGATCTTCGCTAAGATATTAGCAGAGAAGCTTAATTGAGTGATTGGGGAGCTCCTACATAAGTAGTAGAATGTTTATTTAAGGGGGGCCCTCCACGAGTTGACTTATAGCTTAATTGGTTCTATAGATCTTGCCCCTGTATATAAGGTACCCTTAGCAGCTGCGAGTCATAAAGGCCAATATCACTGATAAACTGTGATTATAAGATCTTCGCTAAGATATTAGCAGAGAAGCTTAATTGAGTGATTGGGGAGCTCCTACATAAGTAGTAGAATGTTTATTTAAGGGGGGCCCTCCACGAGTTGACTTATAGCTTAATTGGTTCTATAGATCTTGCCCCTGTATATAAGGTACCCTTAGCAGCATTAATTCTTGATGCCACAAAAGCATTTGATCGTGTAAATTGGGTTTGCTTCCAAGCTATGCTGAAGGTCGATAATTGAGGGGAAACATTTTGCAGGATGCTGGCATTGATCTATAAACCCCCTGTGCCAAAGTTTTAGTAAATGGAAATCTCACTTCCCTGTTTAGAATAACTAGTAGGAAGTGACGGGGTGCCTGCTATCTCCGCTACTGTTCAACTTATATATTGAACGGTAAGCAAGCAAAATTAGAAATGAAAAAGGTATATCTACCTTTAGGTGTAGTGGTTGGAAAAAAGGTTGCTTTCTATGTGGACAATCTTATGGTCTACATATACGATCTTCAGTCTGCATTGCCAATAATTGAGAGTTTGACTCTAGAATTTGATCAGGTAGCTGAGTATTCCATCAACAATGTGAAGACAGAAATTATGGCCTGGAATATGATGGGGAAAGTAACTTGATTAAGAAAGAAATTAGGTATTTAGGGGTTAAAATTACACAAGATATCAGTAAACTCCCCAAGATGAACTTACTAAGAGTAATGAAAGAGACATGTAACTTGATGAGGAGGTGATCTCATCTACCACTATCCATATATGGGACAGTAAATTTGATCAGATGTCTATACTGCCAAAATTCACCTTTTTCTTCAATGCAGTCCCCTTACCTTTCAAGACAGAATGGCCAGATAGATTACAAGTCAGGATAAACAGCTTTATCCGGGCCTCAAAGGTTGTCTGGAAGAAATTGCGGAGGAAAAAAGATAAAGGTAGCTTGACTCTCCCGGATTTGTGATAGTATGCTTGAACTTTTATGTTAAAAAAATGGAAGGATGCTGTTAGATAATCCAGACGGCTTGGAGATAGGTATGATGTTTAAAGCTATGTAGAGGGACACTTGGGTGGAAATTCCTGTTTCTCGTATAAGTTTTGAGACCCTAAGTGCTATAAAAAGGTGAGACTAAAGGTACTATAAGGCATGGCTGGATTATGGTATCACATTAAGGCCACTAAGCTCACTAATTATAGTAATTTTGCACCCATTTGGGATTCTTCAGGTTCCCATGAGTGGGTCAATGATAAACTGGCAGTTCCGTTAAAAGAGACAGCCATTCAAAGGTGGGGTCAATTGGTTGAGGAAAGTAGGTTGATATCATGGGACGCGCTCTGTGATCAGTGAACTAGCAGACAATACAATCTCAAAGTTGAAATACCTCCAACTAAAAAGCTGATTTCAGACATCAGATATGGAGATAGGAGGTTCAAATGAGCTGGAAGAGACTTTAAATAAAGGGGCACCAAATGTCAAGAAAGTCTCAAGATGGTACTAGCTGATTATCGACTTGGCAGACTGAGACTTCATGTTGCCGGAGAAGCTGTAGAAAGACATTTGCCACAGCTCCAGTTAGATTTTTGACGGGTATCTTTGAATCTTTTTTATAGCACTGTCAAAGCCTGCCATTTTAAGGAGGAACCATCTTTTATCCCCTTATAGGGCATATTGGATCCCACTCAGGCTATTAAAGTTGGGGAAAGGAGGAGTGGTGAGTTGCTCGAAGTGTGGACTAGAAAAAGCAGATGACATTATGTTTGTGGAATGCCCAGGAGTCCAACATTTCTGGAAGGATGTGAGTAAGGCTTTAACTGACATTCTTGGAGGGCTAACCTGAGGCGAATGAGGACAAAAAATAATAATTAAAAAAAACAATAGACCATTATGCAAACTACACACGTTCTACCACCTGGAGATAACCTTTCTTTCATATAACAAATTATGGAAATCATCATAACTAACATGGGTCAACACAATACTCAAATCTTCCGTGAAGACTTCAACCTTCACTGGAATGATTTGAATGACCCTGTAGTTAAGAGCTGTAAAACTTTTCTTGCTGACCTCAACCTGACACAAATCTGTTACAGCGACATCATAAAAGGGAACGACTCTAGATCTTATAATTGTGAAGAATAACTCTATCCAACTTGAACCTAATCTCCCCTGTGACTGTTCTGATCACTACTGCATCACCTTCCTAATCTCTGATCCCCTGACAACAAATAACGCTCAAGTAACAAAACCCAAAATCTGGAAAAGGAGCAAATGAAGCATTAACTTTAATGAACTGACATACCTCAGTAATAACATCCTATCGCCTCCGGGAGACATGTCAGGTGTCCAAGATCTCATACTAGGTCCATGAAGAATGTTCTAGACTCAATGCCCCTCCAGATAAAAAGATTTTGACTAAAGACTCTAAACCATGGTACAATGTTGGCCTTAATACCGAAAGATGTAATTTGAGACTGGCCGAACGAAGTTGGAGATCCTCACCTTCCCTTGAACACCCCAAACATTTGAGATCACTGAGGAATACATACTACAAAAGCATCAGTGACTCAAAAAAAAATCTTCAGAAAGCAACTTGATCAAGCTAGAAATCAACCCAAAAAACGATTTGAGTTCTTTAAACTCCAGTCAATTGGCCTACCCAACTCTTCCCCAGCTGGATCCAGTTCACTACCAAACTTTCTTCCTTCAGAAGACAGAAAACTTGAGAACTGACTTGCAAATGGCATTGGACCATTGTCTTCTTTTACCTCACTCCAGCCTTTACCCCTCCAGAATTGTTGTGCACTCATGTCTGGAGAAAAACACTATTCTCAAAATACTAGCATATTTAGAACCCTCAAACCACTTCAATGACCCACAAGCCCCCAACTTCTTCAATGAGTCAAAGCATCGATACTCTCACTTTGAACCTAGATCATTAATTCCTCTCTATTTCAAGGCACAATCCCTGATTGTCTTAAGTTTGAGCAGGTAATCCCTATCCTAAAAAAATAATGGCACATTACACTGACCTAAACAGCTTCCACACCATCTCCAACATTCCAACACTGGCAAAGCTCTTTGAAAAATGTGTACACGTCCAACTATGTGACCACATTGAACAATTCCGTCTTCTTGACCAATTCCAATTTGACTTCCGTCCAGGCATAGCACTGAATTGTTCCTTACACATAGTGGATGATATGCTAAAACTGTTGGATAAGAAAGAATCATGCCTTCAAATCTTCTTTAACCTATCCTCAAGATTCGATACGGTTAAGCATGACTACGTACTAGAATTATTGGAACATAGAATGAGAAAATCAGGGTCCATCCTAAACTAGTTGACCTAGTTTCTCTAAAACAGAACTCAAAACGTCAAGGTTAATTAGTCCCTGTCTAAAACGGATGTATGTCGTTACAACGCACACTTTTACAACGCATGCACTTACAACGCATTTTTTACAACGCAACATCCACTACACGGCATTCCATTACATCGCATGACACTACAACGCATTTTTAAAAACTACTTTTACAACGCATTCCATTACAACGCATACTACCTTTACAACGCATACCATTACAACGCATAATATTAAATTGCATTTAAGGTAAGTATTAGATAGTATAGGGTTAAAAATTACTATTCTAACTCCAGGGGGTGCAACAGTAGGGTAAGTGTTGGATAGTATAGGGGTAAAAATTACTATTCTAACTCCAGGGGGTGCAACAGTAGGGAAAGTGTTGGATAGTATAGGGGTAAAAATTACTATTCTAACTCCAGGGGGTGCAACAGTAGGGAAAGTGTTGGATAGTATAGGGGTAAAAATTACTATTCTAACTCCAGGGGGTGCAACAGTAGGGTAAGTGTTGGATAGTATAGGGGTAAAAATTACTATTCTAACTCCAGGGGGTGCAACAGTAGGGTAAGTGTTGGATAGTATAGGGGTAAAAATTACTATTCTAACTCCAGGGGGTGCAACAGTAGGGTAAGTGTTGGATAGTATAGGGGTAAAAATTACTATTCTAACTCCAGGGGGTGCAACAGTAGGGTAAGTGTTGGATAGTGTAGTGTAATATTATGCGTTGTAATGGTATGCGTTGTAAAGGTAGTATGCGTTGTAATGGAATGCGTTGTAAAGGTAGTTTTAAAAAATGCGTTGTAGTGTCATGCGATGTAATGGAATGCGTTGTAGTGGATGTTGCGTTGTAAAAAATGCGTTGTAAGTGTAGTGCGTTGTAAAAGTTGCGTTGTAAAGGTTGTTCCCCGTCTAAAACTGTTGCGGTCACATTAGGGGTCCGACCGTGTTCCTCCCTCTTACCCACTCTCTTTAACTTGTTCATGGAGCCTCTAACAGAAATTCTGAGTTCAATTAACATCCACTATGACTTGTATGCTGATGATATCCAACTTCACCTTAAAGTCTCCTCCCCTGAAGACATTAGATCCCTCAACTAAACTCTATAAAAAACCCAAAATTGGCTGTCATGCAACCACCTCAAACTTAATACTCTCAAAACTGAATTCCCCCTAATCCGCCCCACCCACTCAGTCACCCATCATTAATGAATGGATGAAGCAACTAACAGCCTTCAACTGCTCCCACAAGTTATTGATTCAGCAAAATTATTGGGAAAAACTCCTGATAAGAACCGTAACATGCAGAAGCACATTTAGTGCTGCCACTAAAGAAGCAAACCTCCAAATGATCTTGTTAAGAAAATTACATCCCTTACTCCCTTGCAACAACTTCAAGTCTGCCTTCCAAGCCCAAGTGATTCCCAAGTTGGACTATAGAAGTGCTAACCTCTGTGGCTTGCCCTCATCCAATACTACTCCATTAAGGGCCTCCCTTACCTCTGCTGTAAGGCTCATCACAGGATCAAAAAGAAATAACCACATCACCCCGATATGAAATCCCTTGATTGGCTCCCCTACGAAGCAAGAATTCCACTAAAAATCGCATGCAAGACCCACAGTGCTCTACATTTCGGTACCCCAAGCTATCTCAGGTAGAAGCCTGAACTTTCCAGAGGCCTGTAGATCCTGTAGATCCTGTAGAAGCTCCAGCACTTTACCACTGAAACCACTGAGATTCTACAAAAAGAAAACCTACAACAGAGCCTTCTCTGACATTGCCCCGAAAAATCCCTGAAATAAGCTGAATCCTTCAACTACTTCTTTCAAGAAAGAAGTTAAACTATTATTCTTGGACAAATTTGTGCCCTAGACCAGAGGATCTCCTCTTGCCGAGCATACCATGACTTGTCAACTACACTCATGACTACTGCTTGCTTGTTAAGCTATTGTCTTTTTGATCTATCTGTTTTAACATTAAGGTGATACACCCTTCATCTGGGGTGTTGCCTGATGTAGTACTGTTCTAGATTATAACATTTTTACTACTGCTCACCAGTTATGCTATTGTTTTTTTTTTTATTCATCTGCCTTAACATTGAGGTGACACCACCCTCCTCGGAGGTGTTGGCTTATGCTGCATGGTTTTAAATTATGACATTATTGGTTCTATATGGCTCTGCTCTTTATCAGTTGTAAAGCGCTTCTGCGTGCCATGTGCGCCCCAGGCTGGTGCAAAGGAGTCTGTAGTTAGCGTATGTGGACTGCAAGGGCCACTCCAGCACACACAAGGTCTTGTGGAGAAGTTGAAGGCCTAGTAGAGGAGCGCAGTTGGAAAAGCCTGGCAAAAGACTTGTTATCTAGACTGAAGAAGAAAACGGTGCTGCGCCACAACACAGAGCAATCATTCATACAAATGGAACGCTAAAGGCAGCGATAACCAAGTATGGAGCTAAAGGCAGTGACAACCAGGTACAACATAAAGGGCAATGATGACCTGGTACGAGAAACAGAGATATACTCACCAGTGAAAATAGAACTCTCTATGATTTGCAAGGATGGCTGAAATCTGTTGCAGACACCAATTCATGCAAAGTAGCATCCACTACGTTCCGAGTCTCACCTCAAGCGAGGCGACTTGAACGTACGGGCCATCGTTATTGCAGGTTGAACTGAAAGTGATGAAAGCTGTCAAAACAGCACAAAGAAATGACTCGAACAAAAGAAAAGATGAAAGCAAAAACCAGAGAATGCAAGAAACAGAAAACGCACTTACCATCAAAGACTAAGAAGGTGCCACATGACTGTTGAGGGGACCAAATGACCCGAGCTCAAGTACAAAGCAGGTACTTCCAGAAGGTGCACAACAAGCGCTGTCCAAACAGCACATGCTCTCAACGACAGAAGAGAGAATCACGAAGTACACAGCAGCTGCATTTTGGAAACCACCTCCACCATTTGAAACTGCCAAAAAGTAGAATATTGGTACGAGATGAACCACATGGATCAAGACTTTCGATGACTTCATCGATATTCTGAAGGAAGTAAATAATGAGAAAATCAACACGAGGAAGAGGTGTGGCACCGCGACCAGGGCGACTGACTCCGGAATCTGGGGATCACGGTTCGATCCCCGGCGCCGGAGGCAGCTCTGCCCAGCACCATGTGACTCTGGGCAATAGCTTGCTTAATCTTCCCGACGGCCCCCAGAGCCTAGAGACCCTTATGGGTGATTGTTCGCGCAAAAAAAAAAAAATTAAAGATTCTTTTTTTTTTTTTTTTTTTTTTTTAAAGTTTTTATTGAACAATAATTCGATTACAAGCACGGGCCTACAACCACCAGGGCCGGCCGCTAAGTACAGAATGAAATATACATTTATCAAAGCTGCAGTCGGTTCCCGGGGGTCGGCCCCGTAGTGAGTCCGGATAGTTCTAGAGGCACAGGAGACTTAGATCAAACAAACACAGAAAACTAAAAGAAAAACAAAAGGCGAGGCATAAAGACAAACGGCGCAGGTCAGGCTTCCTCCGGGGAACTCCAGGTCAGACCATTAAGCAGCACACGAAAGGAAGGAGTACCGGGAGGCTGGGGACGGGGGGGGGGGGCCAAGGGAACTGAACGTCCATATGTAGTCATTCCAAAAGGTGCCCGGAACCGTCAAGGGTCAGGGGGACATGGCGATATCGGTGTCCACCAGGGGGGGCGTACAGATACCCCCGCGATAAGCATTCCATTGCCCCCAGATTCTGCCCCATGCCCCCGGCTTACCACGGGCAACATACACAGTCTTCTCCCTGAACATACACCAGTCCATATTCTCCTTCCATACTGACACGGTGGGCGGCCGCTGGGCACCCCAAAGCTGCGCTATATCTCTCTTGGCAATCATGTTCCCCAGGGCCGCCCACCGAGTCTGAGCCGCGCTATAATCATTGGGCTCCCACACATTCAGGACACAGCGACGCACCTCCGGCAGCAGCACAACCCCAGTGACCTGTCCCATAACCGTATGTACCCGGCGCCAGTAGTCCGCCACCTCGCGGCACTCCCACAGGATATGGAGAAAGGTGGCACTGAGCCCACAACCCCGCTTACAGAGCCCATCGTCGGAATATCCCATCGAGACCAAGCGAGGACCCGTCACATACACCCGGTGAAGAATCTTAAGCTGTACCAACCGGAGACGGGCTGGAATGGCGACCTCTTTGGGGGACGACAGTGCAGACTGCCAGTCCTCGTCGTCCAGTTCCACCCCATCCCCCGTCCAAGCCTCCCGAAGGCGCACCAAGAGGTCAGCCCGATGATTAATCAGTTTCTTATAAATTAAAGAAATAGTGCTGTCCGGGACATGTCCGTCAAGTATGCGGTCCTCGAGGGGCGAGGAAACCGGGATCGTGGTCCCCTCTCCAAAGACCGAGAGCAGGGCGTGTCGAACCTGGGCATAGCGGAAGAACTCCCTGTCCGTAAGCTCATATTCGGCCTGAAGAGCCGCGAAAGTCTTAACCGCGCCCTTATGCCACAGGTCTCCCACTTTGCTGATACCAATCGTGTCCCACTGGTCAAACCCCTTCGTAGTCCAGAGGCTCCCCAGGCGATCGGAGGCAAACAAAGGAGTAGCACATGTCAGTCGCTCACCCCAGCCCGTGGCCGCAGTGGCGGCCCTCCAGGTCCGCACAGCGATCTTAGTAGGACCCGTAAGGGTCCGGCCAGCCGAGCGGGAGTACAGCGCCCTGTTATAGTCCCCGCCGGGAAGCAGGAACTTGTCCATCTCATACGCCGGGTTCAGGCCAGGCGCATACGTGGCATGGTTAATGGCCGAAAGCTGCGCGGCCCAATAATACCTGCGAATGTCGGGAAGCGCGATGCCCCCGTCATACCAGGGGAGAGTAAGCTTAGCAAGAGCAATACGCGCCCGCCCGTCCCACACCAGTCTCCTCTGCAGGCTCTCTACCTCCCGAAAGTAGGCCACTGGGATGACGTCGAAGGAATTCTGGAGTGCATAGAGGAACCTGGGAAGGGACATCATTTTGAACAGCGCGGCCCGACCCAGCGGGGACAGGGGCAGCCTGCACCACCGGGCCGTATCCTCTCGCAATCGCCGAAGCGGACGCAGGAGATTCAGCTCATAGCGAGCCACCGGGTCCAGCGAAACGTATATCCTAAGGTACTTAAAGCCGCTCAGTGATACCTGGATCGGAAGCCGAGGCGGTAGGAGTGGAGGACCACCGGAGATCGGATAGACGCAGGATTTAGACCAATTGATCGTGAGACCCGAATTACTCCCGAAGGAAGTCAGAACGTCAAAGAGGACGTTGAGCGACTGCCGCGGTGAGGTGAGATATAGGAGAATATCGTCCGCATACAGCGAAACCCGATCTTCAAAGCCCGGGGCCCACCGGATCCCTCGAAGCGAGGGCTCCCAGCGGAGCCAAGCCGCGAGTGGCTCCAGGGCGAGAGCGAAGAGCAAAGGGGACAACGGGCATCCCTGCCTCGTGCCCCTGCCGAGGGCAAAGGGCCGAGAGACCCGCCCGTTCACCACCACCTGAGCCATGGGTCCCGTATACAGAAGCTTCACCCAGCCAATAAATCCTTCCCCAAAGCCAAATTTAGCCAAGACAGCCCAGAGGAATGGCCACTCGATGGTGTCAAAAGCCATCGTGGCATCCAAAGAAACCAGCACGGCCGGTTCGGAGAGGAGCTCCGCCCTGGCAAGGGCGCCATGAAGACGCCGCAAGTTAAGAGCGGTGTTACGATGCGGGATGAATCCGCATTGGTCCGGATGAATCAGATCGCACACTACGCTCAACAGACGATTAGCAAGGACTTTCGCCAGGATCTTAGGCTCCGCATTTAGCAGTGAAATAGGCCGGTAAGAAGTACAGCGATCTCGCGGCTTGTCCTCCTTGGGGATAACGACTATCGTGGCCAAACGCTGATCGGCCGGGAGGGAACCCGCCGCCAGAGACTCACGGAACATGCGACTGAGGAAGGGCGCAAGCTTGTCAGGGCGCAATTTATATAGCTCAATGGGCAGACCGTTGGGACCCATAGCCTTGCCCGAGCGAAGGGAGCGGATCGCGGTCGCTATTTCATCCACCGACAAGGGGGCGTCCAGCCGCTCACGGTCCTCAACGGACAGGCAGGGCACGGCGATATCCCTCAGTAGAAGGCGAGAGTCGTCCTCATCCCTGTCAGTCACTGGGGAGTACACAGCCCGGAGGTGGTCGGCAAAACATTCCACAATCTCGTCAGGCTCCGTCACACACACACCATCCGCAGCACGCAACTCCGGGACCACACGATTCACTCTCTCCTTCCTGTCCAGCCACGCGATCAACTTTCCCGCCTTGTCCCCGGCATCGTACAGTCGACCCTGCTGCTCCCTATACATAGTTTTGGCCGCGTCAGTGACCAGGGACCTATATTCACACTGTTTCAGGCTGAGGGCATGGAGCCCGTCCGGAGTAACATTCGCCTCCAAGGCCGACTCCAGCCCCAAGATGTCAGTCTCCAGCCTCACCACTGCCCCACTCTTGACCCTCTTAGCCACCACTATCTGGGAAAGGGCGTGTCCGCGGATCACGGTTTTGAAGGCTTCCCACAGGGACATTGCAGAAGACACCGACCCCTAAATTAAAGATTCTTGATGGTAATTGAGTAAAAGAAGTGATAAAGAAGATCTCACAGACTGCGACAATATTATACTATCAGAACAAAGAAGCAGTAGGAGCCAAGTTCAATCCAATGCCAAACTTTGACTATGAAAGGGACAATGTCAATCAAGTGAGACAACAGGTTGGTGAAACGATGGATGAGTTTGTTGAGAGACTTGATCTGCTTATCAAATACTGTAAGTTTAGGGGATTTAATGATGAGGAAGCCATGTGCCTCAGAGTCATTGATGACTGTCTTTCGGACTCATTCAGAAGGAGCATGTTGAGAGAGACGCTCAGTTTAGAAAAAGTACTAATGGCTGCAAGAGCTGAGGAAAGAGCAGATCAGCAATCCACCAACATGGAAACTGGAACAGCAAAAAGTGAATTAGTGTTAATCATGAAGAGCAGACACAAACACAAAGTAGAACATTGTAAGTCCACATCCTCCAACAAAGAAAGACTGTGTTTCTGATGTGGATTTTCATTTCCACACGAAAATAAATGTGGAGCCATTGGACAGACGTGCAAAGGTTGTCGAAACAAGGACCACTTCATAATGGTTTGCAAAGCAAAAGAGAAACTAACTGCATCACGCGAGATGAGAAATGGGCGCCAGAATGTTCCAGAAGCTTTCTTGCCACACCCACAAAGACAGAAAGCAACCTCAACTGTGACAGGTAGAAACTAAACGATGTCGATCGTCATCAAGTTCATCCTGCAAGAGCTATTTGATGGCACATCGAGTGACAGTGAAGAGGGTGATTGTGCAATGAATTTATCTCAAAAGAAGCAACATGCACAAATGGGCTCTGCTGCGTGCAAAGAAGACAAATGAATGACAAAAACAAGTCAGTTAACGAAATGAAATAAGTCATATGCACATTGCCCCAAGATCACACTAAAAGTCAACGGTTGCCACATAACCTTTATAATCAATAGCGGTGAATTGATCAACATCATGCCTGTTGAACAATTTGACAGTTTGTCACCTGTACTGCAACTCAAAGTATCAAACACAAAGGTGTACTCGTGGGCTGCTTCCTAACCGTTGCAGAGTCAAGGATCACAGCGACCTTGCGGCATAAGAAGATGTCTGTGCAAGCCCCAATTCACATTCTTCAAGGTACTTCATCCAGTGCCTTCTACTTAGTTTTGCAACTGCTGCAGACAAGGGACTAATCTCTATCAATTACAACCTAAATACGCAATCTGAAATCGTGAGCCCGTTCCAGTCGCTATTTCATGGTCTAGAAAAACTCAAGACAATGAAGGTTCAACTTCACATTCATTAAGACATCCAGCCTGTTGTACAGCAACACCGCAAAGTAACATTTCACCTACAAGAAGCGGTTGAAAAAGAACTAGAATTGCTGTTGAAACATGAAATCATCGAGCGCTATACTAGTCCCGCACCCTGGGTGTCGACCATAGTGGTAGTGCCAAAAAAGGACAATGGAGGTGCAGTGCGCATTTGCTTGGATATGTGCCAGGCCAACAATGCAATTGAGAGAGAAAGATATCCTGGTTCACATATTGCACACATTATCATGCAGCTGAATGGAGCCAAGGTCTTCTCCCGTTTTCACTTGAACTAAGGATACTTGAATTGGCAAAAAACTGTAGGTACAATACTACTTTTTTGACTTATATTGGTTTGTTCCGATAAAAAAGACTATTTTTTGGAGTGTCATCTGCTGCAGAAATATTCCAAGATGTTATTCGCAGAGTAGTTCAACCTGTTACCCATGCTTTTAATTACAGTGATGACATACTGGTATTTGGGACAACACAAAGCATCTTAAGGCTCTCAAACAAGTGTGTCAGTTACTTACAGATGCAGGTCTCATGTTGAATGCAGTAAAGTGTGAATTTCACTAAACCAAATTAAATTTCCTTGGGCACATATTTTCTAATGGAGGGATGACTCCTGAGCCAGAAAAAAGTACAAGCACTGTCAGCCACCAGTCCCCCCCCCCAAAATGTCACCATGTTACGGCCCTTCTTGGGGACGTGCTCTTTGAAGACCTTACCTGTGACCTGGCAAACTTGCTGCTGCTATCGCCGTGAGGGGAACGGCCCCGCTGCTGGGGAAATCTGTGCTTGTCACTTCCCGAGGTCACGCCGTGAGGGAGGAGAACTACATTACCCAGAGGCCCTGCTGCTGGGCGCCCGGCTGTGAGGAGATCAGCCTGCGCCCAGCCTGTTTAAAACCCACACAGGCTCAACGCGGCGCGGGACGTGCTCTTTGAAGACCTTACCTGTGACCTGGCAAACTTGCTGCTGCTATCGCCGTGAGGGGAACGGCCCCGCTGCTGGGGAAATCTGTGCTTGTCACTTCCCGAGGTCACGCCGTGAGGGAGGAGAACTACATTACCCAGAGGCCCTGCTGCTGGGCGCCCGGCTGTGAGGAGATCAGCCTGCGCCCAGCCTGTTTAAAACCCACACAGGCTCAACGCGGCGCGGGACGTGCTCTTTGAAGACCTTACCTGTGACCTGGCAAACTTGCTGCTGCTATCGCCGTGAGAGGAACGGCCCCGCTGCTGGGGAAATCTGTGCTTGTCACTTCCCGAGGTCACGCCGTGAGGGAGGAGAACTACATTACCCAGAGGCCCTGCTGCTGGGTGCCCGGCTGTGAGGAGATCAGCCTGCGCCCAGCCTGTTTAAAACCCACACAGGCTCAACGCGGCGCGGGACGCGCGTGTGGCCCAGACCAGACTCCTTGCCCGTCAGAGCCCGGAGGAGTCTGGTCTGGGCCACACCTCCGACAATTGAAAGCAGCCATCGATCGCTGCGCAGGTGAGCGCTACCCACCCCCATTGTTATTCTATTCTATTCTGACATTGTTACTCCCCTGTAATACTGTTGTACAGCCACTTTGAAAACCATGGGGAAGCGCACTAACGCTACGGTTACAAAATCAACTACTACTTGTATTGAAAATATGTTGGAAAGGGCAGTTAGCATCGTAAGTAATGAAATTTAACTTACGGAGAGGCGGCTATCTCTCGGTCTGGGACAATCTGCTCCACTTATTGCACCACTTACCGGATTCACTGACGAGACTTGTGACCTATCCGCAAACAATTCCATAGCCCCTGCTTCAGTTTCTGAAGCGGCATGTGACATTATAACATCTGATTCACCTGTACCAAACCCAGATGCTAGAAACGTACCGACATATACTACGGGGGCCAAGCGCAAAAGGAAAGTCGGAGAGATTGCAAGCGTGAAGAGAAAACAACCTAGCCGACCCTGCTCTACACGCTCGACCCTAACCTCATGGTTTCACCCATCCACTAATCAAATATCTGAGGACATTTCTCTGGTTGATATGATCTCCCGTACGGTTGGAACACAAACAGACAATAGTCGCCCTTTTTCCACTACTGACAATGATTTTGAAAACAGAGTAATTGATACTAGTTATCTAGTAACTGTTATTACAGATCATATTAAGCCAGTTCTCGATAATTTCCTCTCCTCTTTACAAGACCGTATTAACGGCCTGCTGCTTGTTCAATTTCCTAATCCGGTATCACAGCCTCCGAACGTGGTACCTCAAGCAGTTGCCTATACATGTGACAGTGCCGATATTGGCGGGCGAAATGCTAATATTCTCTCATATAGTAAATGTATTCCCCAGCCAAATACTGAAGCGACACCCAATCCAATTCCGGGACCTAGTAATTGCGTGACTTGTAATAACATTCGCACCTGTCTTGATGTGAGAAATATTAGGGATGCCAATAGCCCTTTGGACCGTGTTATTGAAATTTCAGATGGTAATGTATCAAATAACAAGTCACACACCATAAATGTACCCATAAACCAAATAAATAAAACCATACAAGAGGCCGATACTAACCCAAAGCCAACAACTAATCTTGTGGGCAACAAGGAGGTGTTAAACCTGCCCCCTGAGGCATGCCCATACGTCGTAATTTTAGCAGGTGTTCCCCCCTTAAGAGAAGATCAGTTTGAGTCCTGGGAGCAACTACGCTGCAAGTGCGTGGATTGGCTTACCAAACATAAGAGATTCAGGCCCTCATTGATCGGGAACATAATTATGGTACGACGAGTAGGCTGGTTGGGGACTTCACCCAAAGATATCGATGGTGACTGCATTATCATCAATTTTCGACGACAATCAGTGGCTAAAACTATTTTGACACCCCAGATGGAACAGATGGGTCAAGATGCTAATATCTGGGCCCTACCTCTAGGTTATTTCTATAAACCTGTATTTGAAGTGCCACCCCGTAATATACATGATTACACTACAACTAATAACAGATTTACCCCGTTGTCGGGCTTGGACTGTCAAGATTGACTGCGTACTCAGTCAGTGAATGCTCCAAGAACTAACGCTACAATCCTAGTACCAACCCAAGATAGTCCCCATGCTCCCATATTGGATATATTAGACACCAGGGAAAATAATCAGACACTTAAAATCTTAAATTGGAATATAGCTGGTTTGTCATCCAAGCTAAATTTAGTGGATTGGCAAGCATTAATTAATCAGCAGGATGTTGTTATGTTCCAGGAGACTTGGGCAACCCAGGATTTGTATATGGAGGGGTTTGAATGTTTTAATATCTTGTCCCCCATCCCCACATCAGGCAGACCTGCTGGAGGTCTGTCAATTTGGATTAATATTAAGGCAGGTGGTCGTTTCAGAATTATACCTACGAACAGCGACAAATTTCATGCAGTTCTTTATACTAGGGGAGTTTCAATTTATTTGATACATTTTTACAATGATGATTTTAAAACTGTGCCCAATATGAACTTTTCATCTCTGTTTAATTTTGTTTTACAATTACAATCTAGTACGTGCGATGACCAAATTATGGGTATATGTTTGGGCGGTGATTTTAATGTTAAGATTCACAAAGACATTTTTTCTGCTATTCGACTTGACACACAAGTTCCTCTGAGTCAACGAGGGGAACAACTAGTGAATCTTTTAAGTTCCCATAATTTCCGGAATGTTATGCAGATTGCCGATCCCTCCCCCCCTGACAGTAGCGCAATTCCTACCTATAGAAGCAGAGGCTCCACTTCTATTATTGACTATATATTTGTAACCGCCTCTTTAGAAAGTTATGTGTTAAAGGCAGAGGTGATTCAAACTATGCAAAGCGACCATAATCCGATTAGTACTACTCTAAGCTTTTCACGTCGCCCTGCGCATGATTTTGCGCTCGGTGCACGTGATCTGGTGGCATCAAATGACAAACTCAGAGTAGTTTGGTGCAATATTGACAACAACACTTTATTTGAAAAAATGATTAAACACCACTCAAATCTGGTGGACATTTGTTTAACGCCCTGCCTTTATAATATAAAGGTAGTTAACGCCTTTTCAGGGCTATGCTCTGGCATTAAAAATATACTGTCTAAACCAATAAGGGAGCCGAATTATGAGCTTGGTTGGTTTAATGCTGAATGCTCTGCGGCTAATAGAGCATTAAGAAAGGCCCTTGTAAGCAAACCCAGAGTGGCGTCCGCTATATCATCACTCAGGGCAAACTATAAAAAAGTTATAAAACGCAGAAAGGAAGAGCTTACTAATAACAACTGGGCAAATCTTGTGCAGGCTAATGTGTTAAAAAACAGCAAGAATTTTTGGAAGGCAGTTAAGGATATGAAATCTATGGGTAATATCCCCACACCAATTGCATGTAACATTATGAGTGAATCTTGGGAAGATCATTTTAGTAAGATTTATGCTGCCCCAATTTCAAATAATCCCAAAAAAGAATACATATACACTGGTGGGATATCGATTGAACTATATGAGGTCGAAGAAGCAATAACTCAAAGCCTGGGGGGCAAAGCCCCCGGACCAGACGGTCTCCCTATCGACCTTATTAAAAGTAAACCTGATTTTTGGGCGCCACTTCTTACGAATGTTTTTAACAATCTCACCAACTCATCTATCCCAGACACTTGGTCAGTTAGCACTATTGTCCCAATTTTTAAGAAAGGAGACCGATCCAAACCGAGCTGTTATAGGCCAATCTCATTGATTGATAACACCCTAAAAATCCTGGGACGGGTGTTATTTAACAGAATTAATTCATGGGCTGAGGATAACAAGGTCCTGCATCGGTCTCAATTGGGTTTTAGGAGTAGGGTCGGCACTGTTGAACAATGCCTGAATCTTCACCTGATTGTCAGTAAATACACCGTAGCTAAGAAAACACCAATGTATCTGGCATTCATGGACCTTACCTCAGCCTTTGATTTTGTAAACAGATCCCAGCTGTGGAAAACCCTTTTAATTCTCGGCCTTGACGACTCATTAGTCTCCTTTTTAGCATATATACACAGAGACCTGAAAGCCAGGGTTCGCATTGGAAGGAACGATGAGGTCTCTAAGCCAATTGAAATTGGTAGGGGGGTCAGACAGGGCTGTGTCTTGGCCCCCCTCCTATTCATTTTATACATCAATGACCTATCTAAATCTCTACTGCCCCTAACTGAGGACGTCCCTAGCATCGACGGGAATAAAATCCCCGCGCTGCTTTATGCAGATGATGCTGTGCTAATGGGGCGTACCCCTAATGCCCTGAGAGCTTTGGTCAACGGTTTTGTGGAATTTATGGCAACATTAGATCTGTGTACTAATTTTAAGAAATCACTTTTAATGTCATGTGGGACTAAGAAGTATTTTAACCTTTCTATTGTATCTAACTCTACCAGATTGTCTAGCACCAGCACTTTTCCGTATCTGGGCCAGGTTTTTGCATCTAACGGTTTGTGGAATGATCACATTGCCCATTGTAATAGGAAATTTATTAATTCCATTAATACAATTCTCAGGCTACCCAAACCCAAAAACATAGAGGTAGTGCCTGCTATTGTCAAAATTTACAGACAACAATGCATTCCAACCGTTACGTATGGCTCAGAGGTATGGGGGAACACTGCCAGCTCACCTATCCAACGAGAAGAGAACAGGTTTTGTCGCAAAATATTGGGTGCCCCATTTTCCTCATCTACATATGCTTGCCACGGCGAGCTTCACTTATCCTATATAGAGGATTTTATTAAGGCACGCCCGACATTATTCTGGCTTAGGATTTGGAAAAACCCGGCGGCACAACTGACTAGGGAAATTATCCTGGATTGTTTAAAATGTGACAGAGGGCTGGTCATATCATGGTTGGCCGGAGTCCACAAAAGCTTAATTAGCCTGAATTTGGAACACCTTTTTATAAACCCTTTAGCCCACAACCCTCCAAGCATTAAAACTGTGGAAAAACTACTCTATGCATCGTATAAAGAAACTAGGCTAGCAGCTGAACGTAATAAAACCTCCGTTGCTAGATATATGCGAATAGAGCATGTATCCACAGTAATGCCTACATATCTCTTAAAACCTGTTGGCTGTTGGGAACGGGGTCTATTTTTCAGGCTAAGGACCGACACCATGAAATACTTACTGTCTTTTCCAACTGGCTATTCTTTGAACCTTGATCACACCCCCTGTCCATGTACCCACAATCTGAAACAATCAATGTTACATTTCTCATTCTTTTGTTCCTTTTATTTACCGCTCACGAAAAAATTTCTGATTCCGTACTTTAAATCCCGATGCGTAACTGATTATAAAATAGCCTATGAGTTGATGCTTGCAATTGATAATGATGAATTATGTTTCTGAGTTGGATCTTTTTTAAAAATGGCTGTACGTTTTCGTAATTCTATGATTTCGGACTAATTTCTTCTATGTCCAATTGTAAATAATGTTTTTTAACTGCACTTTTATGGATATGTTGTTTTTATCCGAATAAAGTTCATATTGATTGATTGATTGACAGTGATGACATACTGGTATTTGGGACAACACAAAGCATCTTAAGGCTCTCAAACAAGTGTGTCAGTTACTTACAGATGCAGGTCTCATGTTGAATGCAGTAAAGTGTGAATTTCACTAAACCAAATTAAATTTCCTTGGGCACATATTTTCTAATGGAGGGATGACTCCTGAGCCAGAAAAAAGTACAAGCACTGTCAGCCACCAGTCCCCCCCCCCCCAAAATGTCACCATGTTACGGCCCTTCTTGGGCATTGCCAGCTATTGTTCAAGGTACATTCATGACTTAGCTACAGTGAGCGCCCTGTTGCAAGACCTGATGTCAGATCTATTCAAAGAAACTCACTAACCTTAGTGCCAGAGTCCACAGGAGCAGATGAGAGATCCACAATACCCCTCTCTGTTCACCAGCAAAGGAGGATTTTATTCGCTATGCTAAGCCTCTCTAGGGGAGAAAAGGGGATGGGGATAATAGAGACAGACTTCCTTGGAGTCGACTATGCCAACACCTTCTTTTGACTTTCTATTGGGCTGGATGCTTGACTTGCATAGGATCTGTAAATACAATAATATTCTGATTTAGTTTACTCCTCTTAGAAAACCTTAGAAACACTCTACCATTCTATTGTCGTTCACTCTCTCTTACTCTCTTCTCATGTTCTGCATCTATTTCTAATTACCTTGGACTCCTGAGGATTTAGCTTCTCTCTGTAATTTCTGTTGACAATAATTTTCCTTTTCAATAATTTTCCAAAAATAAAGGTGATGTTCCAAATGACTTCTCTTCAATCTTAACACAACGATATTCTTTTCAAAACCTTTAGATATAGTCCCTAAAAAATAACTTTGACTCCTTATTTGAGAATTTGTTCTTCCTGATAGTTCCTTTTTGGTAACGCCAGTCAGTCAGAGGACTTCGGATCCTTGCTTTCCTTTAATCTAAGTTCTGGATTTGGAACACTACTCATCAACGCATGCCCGGTGTGCACACCAAAGATTGCTAAAGAGGGCACTCAGATACAAAAGAATTTTCCAGTAATAAATTTCTGTCAGAGAGAGCGTATAGGAAAGACACTGCTCCCGAGTAAACTTCAGTTGAAGTGCGCCGTTTCGACGGTGCACGAGCGCGTTGAGGGGCTAAGAGTGCTCATGCTAAAAAAGACTAGAAAAACTCCAAACATGGCTGCCGTCACTGGATCAGGACTCGCCTGTAACGCTTTGTTTCTGCCATTGTTCTCCAAAGTTTTCGGACTTCAATTTCTTTTTAAAAAATAAGGTGAGTGAAAGCTTTGTGACGTTCACATGGATGAATGTCTTTTCATTCTCAGATGAACTGCTGATATCCGAAGCGATCGTAAGTTCTTAACAGCTGTTCTCTTATGAGTTGCCGAGCACGGGGTCCGTCTAGGATTATTGACACCTGACCAAACGAAATGTCCAGTTTTTATGTTTTTCTGAATGTGACCCAAGCTTCAAAAGAATAAAGCATGCAATTGAAAATGTGACTGAGATGGCCTTCTTTGATTCCAAATTACGCACTGAGATTTTTCACAAGTACCAATACAGACAGCGGCAAAGCTCAACATCGAAAACGTCTTAGGACTACATCAACTTTATTGTAAGGTCCAGTACAACAGCGGCCCTAGCAATTGAACAGACTGTTGCAGCTGCAAATGCTAATAAAGATATGCTTGCCCTTAAAAACATTATTCCAGCGCAGACATGGAAACAGTGTTCAAGCTCTGTGTGACGATGTTGAATTTCAAAAGTATTGAAATGTACAAGATGAACTGTCTGTCACTAAAGAAGGCACTGTGCTAAAAGGCTCCAGGATTGTCTAATCCAAGAGTCTGAGACAGCAAGTCATTAAACTCGCTCATGAAGGACACTGTCGCATTGTCGCCACCAGAAGAGCCCTGAGAGATCGAGTGCGGTTGGATGAGGGAGTTGAGAGGGAATTAAAGGAGTGCCACTTATGAAATTGCATTTCTCCTAAAGTGAACCAACATCCACTAACCATGTCTGATTTTCCTGCACATGCATGGGAAAGAGTGGCCCTAGACTTCTTAGGGCACCCAGCGAATGGCCATCACCTGATGGTGATCATTGTTGAGTATTCCTATTTTCCTCTGGTGGAGTGTTAGAAATTGAGTTTCTAGCTGGCAGAGGCATGCACCCTGTACAAGTAGGGACCATCACTCCAGTCAGAGTAATTCAGAGACACAACCTAAATTAACAACTGTTTATCCTCTGGTGGCTTGGCACAGAGCGGTCAGGCTTAACTTAAGAGGCAATTTGTAAAGTATTTGTGCACGTTTTAGTTACAGTAACACAGTAAAAACATCATAAACATACCTCATACCAGTTTAAAACAATAGAGAATATTTAACTGATTGAAACATGGACCAAAATGACAAACATTTGTTAAGTATTTTTCAAGTTATCAATATTTCAAGAATGTATGCAATTCATGGTGTTCAGAAAACATTAGCTTCTATTAGGTCCTTTATTGTAATACCGGGAAAGGCAAAAGAGGTTTTCCTGATGTCAGAGCGCCATAGCAGTGCTCCAAAAAGTATTAATGGAAGAATGTCATATAAGGCTTATTGAAGATGAAACTAACTGCTCAGTTTTAGAACGCCCCCATAAACGCAGGCCGGTGTGCACGGTACCTTTCCTCTGCGGCTTCTGTGATGCACTGGCGAGCCGCGCTGGAGTCAATGTGACCGTTGAAGGCAATGAGGTCAGGCGCGGAATTCGCCCTTAGTCAGGACCCATGTGGGGATCTGAGCTGCGTAGTGATTGGCCCTCCTTCCTCTGATAAACGCAGTGTGTGTCGAGCCACGCTGAACTGCTTTTGACAATGCGCCTTCCAGAAAAACTGTCAGTCTGTGATCAGCAGTGCAAACACAGGGGTTGTTCATTCGCTGCACAGTGCAGGTGCATGTGTGTCTTTGTAAGATGACAAAAACTGGTTGTGGACAAATCCAGTAGGTTCGGGCTCAGGATTAGCTGAGTCTAACAGCAGGTCTTTTTTGACCCTGAGACTCCTGTGAACAGGGGGCAAGCCAACAAGCCCTTGGAGATACTTTAGGTTAAGAAGTTGTAGAGTAGGTTCAGTCCTTCCCACTGCAAGGGGCGGAAGGCCAGCACAGCAGAGTCAGTTGCCAAGTGGCATTCCCTCCTGATGCCACAGAAAACAGTAGGCCAACATAGCAGAACAGTTCGTGAAGTGGCAGACCCTCATGGCAGCACATCTCCTCTTCTTGGCAGAGTCTCCTCAGGACCCCAAGAGTAAACTGAATTGGGGGTGTCAATTGTGCATTTTAATTGGGGGGAGACATGAATGAGGCGTTTGAGCCCCATAAGGTCCCTTCCCTTCCTTTCCTTTGCTTCGGACGCACTAAAGGGGAGTGTGCAGCTTTTTGTGGGGACAGGCACATCCCTATTCCGGTGCAGTTGTCAGCTCATCCCTCCTAATGTAACTCAGGACGGCCCATCAGCCTGGTGATGGGCCATCAGGATGCAAACACCACACCCCAGCTCCTTTTGTTGACTGTTCAGAGGGAATGCACAAAGCCCAGCTGTCACCCTAACCCAGACATGTATTCAGAGACAGGCAGAGGCATAGAATGTTTAAAGTAAGAAAAATGCAATTTTTTAAAAGTGGCATTTTCAGACCTGTAATTTAAAAAACAACTTTGCATCTATTGTGTGATATAAACTATATAGTTTAGTTTGTAGAGGGGACATGAGCACTTTTGCCATTTTTGTTCAGCCCATCCTTTATGTCATTTCAAGGATTTAAGAAGATCTGAATGCGAGAAATCCTGTGGGATAAACCTCACCTTAAATAAAGCACGTTCTATTACATGACGCACTTTCGTGGAAGCAGTCCTGCCTTGGTTAGCACAAATTGAGGGGTAAGCTGCTAAAGGAGTTAGGAATATCCTAGGGGCTTCACTTGGTGCAAAATTCAGGCTGAGGAAACCGTACAACAAATACACATAGCTGATGCGTTCAACAAATGTATCCAAATTGTGACAGCTGCCCCTGTCTTCATGGTGACACCTTATAGCCCCATAGAAGGGGGCGTCTCTTACTCAGGCCCTCCAACAAATGCCAATGTCTATGTAGGTGCGCACAGAGAGTGTGAGTTTATTCCATTTGTCAGTATTTACTCCCCCTTCACCAATCCTCCCGCCCCCTCCCCCCGCAGAAACGTCATGACTCAAATAAACTCCTACCCTAATTTACCACATTAATGTGTGTCCCGGCTATTACCCCGCCGCTCAGCCTTCTAATGTTACGTTAAGTTTCTTTCTATAGAGATCAAAGAGGCATATTATCAAGCACGGCGTTAAAATTATCGCAGCTTTAGCGGCAGAAAACTGCCGCTAAACCGGCGATAATGGGCTTGATAATATGCCCTGGAGAATCCCCATAGAAGCCCATGTTGACACCAGAACATGGGCTTCTATGGGAATTCACAAGGGCATATTATCAAGCCCATTATCGCCGCTTCAGCAGCAGTTTTCTGCCGCTAAAGCGGCGATAATTTTAACGCCGTGCTTGATAATATGCCCCAAAGTCGGCCCTTTTGGAAGTACATCAGAAACGGCCTCAGAAACAACATTTGGTACAGCAGTAGTTAAAAAATAGTAAAATGTCTTTCCTAGCTCTATAGGGCTCTAAACTAAAGCACCGTAAGGACACAGTGCTCGCTGTGTTCGATAATTCCTCAATATAGCCACGTGATTCATTAACATGAACAAAGGATCTCTCTGCTAAAGACACGACTTCATTGTAGAAGAGATTGTGTTTCCTTTCTTGGTTTCTTACGCTTGTATGTTTAGTTTGGCACATCCTGGGCATGTCCTTGTTGGCACTCTGCAGGCATCTGAATGAGACAGTCAGATGTCTGAAACACAAATACTGTCCACGTCATCGTAGTACCTGCATGGGAAAGGCAGCGCACAGACACACGTCCCCTCCGCACAGCGCTGCGCGGTGTGTGACTGACACCTGCTGCAGAAGGTGGGATGTGTGATGCCAATATTGGCAGCATGGTAGATACATTTATTCACGTTAATACGTTTGGAATTACCCCGAGTGTGGAAGTTATGAGGCCTGTTTCTATATAGGAACGTTTTTAAATGTATTACACTTTATTGTTTACACTCGTTTACAGCAACATTTATCTCAATACAGCTTAAAAAATAACAATCTGCCTTAGAAGATAGTGTTTATTAAGTTCAAGTGAGCTGAGGAATCTGGAAAAAGAAAGGGCAAAAAATAGAGATATGAAATGGGGAGACAACCGGGTTGTGGCCTACCTTACATGTTGGGTCGCTGACATGGGGATGTGTGGTGAAGCACACTAGGGCTTGGTGGGGGGGCGACCAACGGGAGGCTTGCTCCCCTGGGGGGGTTTTGGGCCAGGGGCAGCCGGAGCACTGTGGGCTGGTTGGGCTCTCTTTGGGCTGGCATTGTGCTGGCTGGGATGGGGTTGGGCTGCTTTTGGGCTGGGGATATATTTAACCAGACTTTTTGTGTTGTGATCCACCATTTTGGTGGTCGTGACACAACAGCCGGTTGGAGGGACTCTCTGGGCTTGTGTGTTGTTTGGAGGGACTCTCTGGGCTCGTGTAGCATTGGGTGGCCTAGTTGGTCTGTGGCTCACTGGCTTATAGCCTCGTTTGCGCTTGGCGGGTTGTGGGCGAGGCAGCGGTGACAGCGGGAGTTTTGTGGCGACTGGAGGCGGTGGTTCCCATTTCAGATCAGCGGTTCCTTCTGAAGCGTGACAGTTGCAGTTAGGGATGGCGCGTTCGGATGATCCGCGGGTGAGAGGAAGCGGGCTGCACTGACTTGCTGCGGCCCGATGCCAAGATAAGACCCCAGAGACGTGCTGCGAGCGGCGTCACAGCAGCGATCCTCGCATGCGAGCTGCCGCACACGGGAAGAGCGGTGGTCAGCGAGGGAGGGTCTTCGCCTCTGCTGATTGATAGTTCAGAGGAGGGGGAAGGGGGGAGGAGTTGGGGGTGGGGGTGTGGAGGGGCCTCGTGGAAGTGTTGAGGGTGCGGGGGTTCTGGCCAGGCCACGGGGCCGGGTGGGTGTGAGACGGAGGGGTGCACGGAGGTAGCAGGAGGGAAGGGCTGGGGGCGGTTTGTTTGGGGTTAACATGCTGGGGGTCCATGCTGGCGTTGGATGCGGTGGCAGGGCGCGGGGGTGCAAGGGGGCCCGCACAGGTGGGGGTCGGTCGGGGATGCCTGGGGGGAGTCAGCAGGGACGTCGGGTGTTGGGGGCGGTGTGAGGGGGGGCCAGGGGAGGTCTGGGGGGGCAGTGCGGTCCACCAGGAACTGGACTCCCTAGTGTGGAGTGACGGGGAGGAGGAGGCGGGTGGCTGGGGGTGTGGGGGATGAGGCACTCGGGGCGGGGGGATGTAGGGGCGTGGCAGTCTACACCTTTGCGGCGCGGGGGTCATTCGTCCAGGACCGGGAGAGGGATCCCGGGAGGACTTTGGGGGCTGGGGCGGGGCGGCAGACGACTTTAACCCCGGCATGTTGGACTCCACCTATTTTTTTCAGCAGGACAGTGTGGCGAGGTGCTCGGGAGAGCAGCATGCGACTCCAATCCACCGAGGGGATGGGCCGGCTCTGCCTTATGCGGGCGGTCGCGCTCCAGAAAAGGACCTGGCAGCGTTGTCGTACAGTAGGTGGGGCGGTAAGTCCCTGCCAGCCCCACCCCGACGGGTCAACATGGCCACCAGGGAACGGGGGCAGAGGTCCATCAGCTCCGATCGGGACCCAGAGGAGCGGCACACCAAGCGGAGGAGGGAGGGTGTGGATTTGGGAGAACCGCTACGCACTTGTAGGGAACGGGCTGGGCTAAGCAGGCTGGAGCCCACGGAGGGCGGCCTATGGCAGAACTACATGGGTTTAGACCATGAGGAGGGTGGGGTGCAGTTGCACTATGACGAGGAGAGCGTAGAGGAGAGGGAAATATGGGTGTACAGGTGGGGGGAGGAGGAGCGAGTTGGGGGGGATCTGAGTAATGCTTTTTCTAGTACCTTGCAGGAGGCGCACCGGCGACACAAGGCGACAAGAGTGACAGCCCCCCCCTGTTCCACTGGTTAGGCGGCGGGATCCGGTGCGGACGCCAACCTTGACGCCAGGTAAGGCACGGAACGGAGCAGGGAGTGGGGGGGATCCGCAGGTCTCAGTTGGCACGGATGCGGGGGGAGGGGATGGTGGGGTGCATTTGAATAAAGGCACGTATGTGCGAGACACAGGGGTGGGGCCGGACGCGGCGGGGTCCAGAGGGGTCGGATCATCAGACCCAGACACAGCTGGGGGGAAGGACAAGGGCGGCAAAGAGGGGAAGGAGAGCCATGATATACCGGTGCGCAAATTGCCGTATATGGGCATTACGAAACCCTTGGGGGCACACTTGTCGTTGGCCACCAAGGAGAAGATATGGAAGGGGGAGTACGTGGATATCCTGAAGCTCCTGCACCGTGAGCTGACGGCGAAGGAGGGGTCTAAGGAGGAGGAGCACGAGTTAGCCAAGCGACCGAGAAAGCCATTGAATATAGAGAATTGGTCGGCGGGTTTCTTGATTTTCGCCAGTGTATACTGCGAAAAGTACCCGGAGAAGTCAGCCGCCCTTTTTAAATACATGGACGTGGTCCGGAGGGTGCAGGTCACCTATGGGGGTTACGCGTGGTCGCACTACGACGAGGAGTTTAGAGCGCGTTTGGCCTGGGTTCCAGAGGCGAAATGGGGGGAAATCGACTCGGACTTGTACCAGCAGACCATGGGAGGGACGAAGTTTGGCAAAACGATCTACACGGCCAGCGGGCTGCCAATCACGCCCCGCCCTTTTCCCAGCCGCCCCACCTGTGGAGGGGTGGGGCAGGGAGACAATATCGTTGGGACCCCGGTGGGAGCGTGTTGGGACTTCAACAAAGGCCTTTGTGCTCGACAATCCTGCAAATTCCGGCATGAATGCTCCAAATGCGGGAAGTGTCACCCGGTGGTGCAATGCTGGGAAACGGGAGGCAATCAAGGTCAGCAGTCTGTGCCTATGGAGCAGCAGTCAGGAAGCAGGGGAGGTAGGTAGGGACAAGGGACTTTGGGCAAGGGCTCTTACGCCAGCTAAGCAGGCTCGGCTGGAACTCCTCTTGGCATCTTATCCACGGACCGAAGACTTGGGGCTGCTACGGCGGGGTTTTCGGGAGGGCTTCCGACTGGGATACGAGGGTCCGAGAATTGCCAGGTGAGCCGAAAACCTGAAATCGGCCACTACGCATAAGACGGTGGTTTGGGAGAAATTGGACAGGGAGGTCTGGGAGGGGCGGATGGCATGCCCTTTTAGGGAGGCACCTATTCGGGATCTGATAATCTCTCCCATCGGAGTGGTGCTGAAGAAGGAGCCAGGACAGTTTCGCCTGATTCAGTATCTGTCATGGCCGGAGGGAGCGTCAGTCAATGATCACATAGTGGCGGAATTGTCGTTGGTATCTTACTCCTCAGTGGACGTGGCGCGGCGGTTGGTGACGGCGGTGGGGACGGGTGCACTCATGGCGAAATGTGACATCAAGTCAGCGTTCCGGTTGTTACCGGTGCACCTGGAAGACTACCACCTTTTGGGTATACAGTTTGACGGCGCCATCTTTGTGGACAAAGCGTTGCCCATGGGGTGTTCAATCTCGTGCGCGTTGTTTGAGGGCTTCAGTAATTTCTTGCAGTGGGCGTTTTCCTGGCGCACAGGCAAGGAGACGGTGACGCACTACATAGATGACTTTTTCCTGGTGGGACAGCCCGGTTCGGCGGACTGCCAGCAACAGCTGGACAGTTTTACAGAGCTCATGGGCTACCCGGGTGTGCCCCTGGCACCAGAGAAGACACAAGGTACCAGCACGGTGCTGTCATTTCTGGGCATAGAGCTAGACTTGGTGGCCATGGAGGCCCACTTGCCGGGGGATAAAAAGGTGCACATGCTGGGCTTGGTGGACGACATGCTGGTGAAACAGAAAGTGACAGTGCGGGAGGTGCAGGTTCTGTTGGGACATTTGAATTTTGCCTGCCGGGTGGTGCGGGCGGGGCGCACTTTTTGCAGACGGCTGGGTCGGGCCCTGTCGGGTGGGACACTACCGCACCATCATATGCGTTTGTCGGTGGGAACGAAGGAGGACCTGCGCATGTGACAGGTTTTTTTTGCGCGCTTTAACGGTATCCCGATGGCTCCCCCAGAAGACTGGGACTGGGATGTGACCATCTCCTCAGATATGGCAGGAGTGAGCGGTTTTGGTTTTTACTGGCATGGGAGGTGGTGCGCGGAAGACTGGGGTGGTGGAGGGAGGACCTTATGCGCTTGGGGAGGTGGAAGTCGGACTGTTACAAGACATACGTCAGGTTGCAGGGTGCCGGGATGGAGGAGGGGGCAGGCAGTGTTTTTCCTTTGTTTTGACATGTGTCTCTTTTCAGGTGCGGTGGCGGGGCGGGACGTGGCCGGTTTGTCCATCCTCATCATAGGACACTCTTTCGTGAAGCGAGCGGAGCGTTATGAATGGGACAAGAACAGGAATCTTAACATAGAGTTGGATCCTAGGCTTTTTCGTTGTCAGTGGCAGGGACAGGGGGGTATGAGGTGGCATGAGCTATTTTTGGCTTTGAACCAGGTGGTCGGGGGGGAGTGTGTCCCGACGTGTTAGTCATCCACTTAGGGTAAAATGACCTGGTGTAATGCAAGGGCCTGGCTTTGTTGAAACAAATGAAGCGGGATTTGCTGGAGATTCGGACACAGTGGTCCGGTTGCTACATCATATGGTCTGATTTTATTCCAAGGAGAATTTGGAGAAGGGCTGAGCGGCCGGCGGCCATAGATAGGGCGCGCAGGAAGATCAATAGAGACATGAGGATTTTTTGCGACAGGGAAGGGATAGGTAGGATGGAACACCTGGAGCTGCGCTATGCGGCGGTGTATTTCTTTAGAGAGGATGAGGTCCATCTGTCTCGGTATCGCACGGAATTATATATAATACAGCTGAAGGAGGCTTTGGACAGGGCCATAGGTGTGTGCAGATACCTGAAGCGCCAGGAGGCCTAAGGAGGGGTCGAAAGCCGTCAGTCCGGACTTTCGAGTGGCGTTTTTTCCCTAGGTCATTGGGGATATAATGAGGTATGGTTACAGTGTGATAGAACATAAGAAGTTACCTAGTTAGGTAGGTGTAGGAAAGTTAATAATTGTAAGTTGTGTTATAATTGTTGCAGGGGGAAACATGTTTAGGGGAGGGGTGGGGGGTAAGACAGGAAGGGTATATTTAGTGAGGATTAGTTTTGTACGGCACAGACCAAGGGATGTTGTTTGTAAGGTGCACCTGTTTCCAATAAATGGTATGTTCCGCCGCATGCTTTCCCTGTTGGTGGAGTACATATCTCTTAGCTTCTCTGAGGGGCCTGCGTCCATTTATTCTTTCAGCATGCCTCATGCAATAGTGCCTGTCGTCTTTCTCCACCAAGACTGTAATAAAATGTGCATTTACAGGCCTAGAGGTGGCAGATGAGAAAAGCTCCATACTTCCACCATCGTTTTTAGGTCAAAATCACTCACTGCTCCTTTGTGGCAAAGCAAAAGGTCTTGCAAAGGCCCACCTGGCGTGGGGGCCTCAGGAGGCCAGCGCAGCAACCATCCCTTGGTACATGGGCCCAACAGGCCTTCTGTTAGGGGATCAGTGCCACCACATTGGCGTAACAATAGCCCCTGATGTGCGGGGGGGCTTGAGCTCCAAGGCACTCCGGCACTGTGCACGGGTAGCGGGCCCCTGGCCTGGGAGCTCCTGAATGAATTTACAAGGGGGGGGGGCTCAATTTTTGCTACACCACTGTGTCACCATTCTGGTGCCTGGAGCTCAGCAGTGTTATTTCCTCCATGCATGAACATTTAATTACTGAGCAGTGAGTGGGTCTAAAGACCTATTGTATTGCCAGCTTGAGAGTATAATAATTATTGTTTTAGGAACAGATGTATGTCTCTTTAATAGGTGATTATTGATTTCTTCAGGTTGTGGTGGAGTAGTCTGCGACAATGTGTTTACAGCTTTTCCAACATTTCATATTACAGATAACCATCTATTTTTTTTCTGGTAGTTTGCATTTAATGAGAATCCAGGGTTTATGCCTTTGATGCTGACTGTTTCTTCACTAAGGAGAAGTAGAATGAGGACATCTAACCAATTGCTATTATGTGTATAGGAACACATGGAGGTTCTCAAAGAATGAATATCACCCACAAATCTGGATGTGGCTGGGTAACTAAATCTCAGGTATATTGTGAAGCTTGCAGTGTTTCCTGCTTGTCAACACAGGAGAATTCCTGCACTATTTTTTGTGGATTTTTCTCACACAAATTATTTTGTTTTGATTGCCTCACATTTTTAGGTCTCGCCTCAGACAGCACATGGGTTGCAAGATATAGTGTTTGCTTTCAGTGGTCTAACAGCCCGCTCATTGCATACCATTGGTCAGCTTCACTGTCATTTTCATTGCTTGCTTCTTATTCGTCAGCTTCTTGCTATATACTGCGCAGCTTCTTACATCTTTTGCGCTCTGTTATGTCCTGATGATGATGACGCGATAAATCAATGAGGGTCGAAATACCATTCACAAACACTCGCCTTAAAAGACATTTTTGAGAGACTTTAAACATACAAATATTTTCCAAATGTTTATCAACTTTGCTTTGTTAATACATCTCTCTGTACTTGAAAAAAATTGATCTTGATCTTTTCGCCATTTTCTTTGTTTGCGATCACTTGTTCGCCACCTTCTCATTTCTCGAGCACCGTGTGTTCACTTATCACACTGAGCACTCATTTACAAATATTTGATTTGTTTCTTATGTTGCATAAAACTACTACTGAAATAAAGTATTTCTATACAAATGAGCCTGGTCATGTCCTTCAGTTGTACATTGACTGCTGATAACAATACATTAATAGGTGTTGTTTATCAGTTTTTCATATTGATGTCTACATGGAACTATGGAAATATTAATTCTGCTCTCAACATAAGCCATGAAATGAAATATCTGGACCGATAGGTTACCTTTCTTACTGTTACTAGATATGTACCCGCTAAACAGTGAAATGCCAGACTAGGCCAACTCTATTGCATTTGGAAATGGTGCTAATGACGTTATTGTGTTTATGGTTATGGGTGTGTAAATAGTAGTCATTCAATGTTGTTCTGTATTTTGACTTGTCTGGATTGCATCAGGCTTTTCCTTGTTGTGTTTTGACATTCAACAGACTCCACTGTCGGCCAACCATCTCTGTACGTATGTGTTTAGGCTGATTAAGGGGAGTTATTGGGTCATCAGTCTTGTGACAACAGTGTGTGAAGTGGTCAGAGGATCTTCACATGACTGAGAATTGGAATGTGATGTTTATACTTCAGTACTTAGGCACTCCCGTTCATGCTTTCAGATGGCTCGACTGATCTCCAATGCTCCCCCTTACCTCCTCCCTTCCCCTCTTACAGCGATTGCACTGGCTTCCAATGCGGAAACTGATCCGATTTAAGATCTGCTGCATTGTGCACAAAACTTTGAACCGTAAAGGTCCCAGTTATCAGGCAGAAAAATTTACCAAACATCTGCCACTCAGCGACCAAATCCTTACTTGTGGTTCCTTGCTGTAAAAAAGCTCGGCTGGGTGGTAGAGCCTTCTTCGACTTAGCCCCTACCTATTGGAACCAATTACCTATCCATCTGCAGGAGTGCTCTGATCACCGGCAGTTCCGTAAGTACCTTAAGACTGCACTGTTCGGATCTGTCTCTCTTCTCTGGCAGATGAAAGCAGTCCAGTAGCGTGGAGATACCCCTTGGGGGGTGATTCAGGTGCTTTATAAATCAAATCAGATCAAATCAAATTGGAATGTGATGTTTATACTTCCGTACTTAGGCTTCCGGTTCATGCTTTCAGATTGCTTGTGCATCTTGATGAGGTGTGTGCCTTGATTATTATCTGTGGGCAGGAGCAGTGATGTTCAGTGGGCTGGCAATTGACAGAAGCATGTGATCTAGCTCGTTAACTGGCCTTTGTGCAGGATCGTCCCTGCGTTCAATTGTTGCTTTTTTCTATTGTTTTATTTATTATTCTTATATTTTTGTTTTATCCAATGCTGCACAATTTCCTGGGTTTCCTACTTTAGCTCTATTTTGGGTGTAGAGGTCTCCATCGTTCAATTGACTACATAGCGTAATGTATATTATAATGCCAAGGTGTTCCAATCAACAGTGTGGTGTTCACAAAAAGGGATTCTGTGCTCTGTGGTGTGGGTGAAGTTATCAGTTGAAGTCGGTGAGGTCAAGAAACTTCACCAAGATGGGCAAGGTTGTTGATTCACTTGAGGCAAGGTTTAACTTACTCAGCTGTTGATACCCCACAGGTTGGTGTTCCACCCATGAAGGATGGGCCATCTGGCTTCATGAAATCAGGCAATTCCTACCAGGGTTTTATTCACTTTACCCTGAGTGGCAGTGGGTAAACAGCTGCTGAACATTAGCTGTTGATCCCGCTGCTGATCCCGCCTTTAGGGTCCTTAGGTTGTGACATCTGGCAGCTCGGAGTTGGTTATGGCAGAATTTGACATGAACGGCAGTATCACATGACACCTTTCTCTTCTCAATCTTTTTTAAAAGGTTTTTCAGTTTAGCACATGGAAAAGTTGGCACATTTTTTGATAAAATATGCAAAGTTGTGAGATGTTCCTCTTTACCACTGAACATATCCTTAATTATGTACAAGAAACTTCTTCAAGCAAAAGTGACGCAAAAACCTATTTTTCATCAGATTGCCAAATGTAATCCTGTTGTCCCAACATACTCTGAAAAAGTAGGACGGCTGACGCAAGGAATAACAGTGACTGTTTGATTTCTTTTTAAAGTTCTATGCTTTACATGCTACTCCTAAACATTGGGGCAAACAGCAAGCTGTTTGTCGGCAACCAGGATTGCACTTCAGCAGGTTGAGTAGTTCAAGTTGCTACCAAGCGCGAGAATTCCCTTATGCGTTAAAATACTGTGAAAGTAAAAAAGTTATGCATTGGCCTAGTGCTGGCTTCATGTTCCAGCTGTAGTGGTTTCATTTGTGCTGTTACTGGGCACCTGTGCTCCTGGCTTCAAGGAAGTACATATCAGATACATTACTCTCTATCTAAACCAACTGAAGAGAGTGTGCAACCATGCCAGTCATTCTGGCAAATCGGTTTGTAGAAATGCTTAGTTAGCAAAACTCTGCAAATGTGGTATTGATAACATATTAACTACATCGATTTTGCTCTTTGTTATGTTTTAATCACTTCACTGGGACAACTGGTTGGTTACATTAATGTACAGCTTGTTTTTCTTCACATCAATAGGAGTATTGACCCCATTAATTAAAAGTGAAAGAGGGAAGAGGGCTCTTAAAGGGAAATAGCAGTCTGATATGTTTCTAATTCAACTCAGGCAATCGCACCAATGGACTTTGGTCAGATAAACCTGCTGCCACTTTGAGTTACTCTTCGGGATTGGCGGTCTGGAACAGGGCACTCCTTCAGGCTTTTCCATGCCAATGGCAGCACAGGTCATGGCAGCCAAGAAGAAACCCCTTTGCCACCGCCTGAGTAGACCCAGGCAGCAATACGTCCCCTTTGCCTGTAAGATTGTGGGTAAATCGTTTGCCATATTTTTACGCCGGGAAAACGTGCCCACTGGCTCATAATCCATTTACACTTGCAGAAGTAATTCTTCTTTCACCTTGAATAACAAGCTTGAATTGTATTTTACCAACCTTGGTGGGAGATGCTTGGGGCGGGTGAATCACAGGTCTACACTCTAGAGAACTCTAGTTCACAGATTGACAAAGAAAGCTATTTTATTTCACATTTCTCTGTCATTTAAGGATGCCTATGGTTATGGACTTTTGTCTCCCATTTTGATCTTCCTCATGTTGGGGGCAGGGTGTTTAAATGCACTTTGTGGCGCATGCCTAGACAGTGAAATTGATGTTATCCTATAATGACCATCTGTTTCCCTTCACCATACACATAACTTGGGTGTCATAGTTTCCATTTAAGGTGGGGGGGGGGTACATGACTAGAGGGCTTTAGTGGCTCCCATATCCTTGGCTCCTTAGGAAATACTGCATTTACTATACATTTGATTGTGCCAGATATGATGAGATTTGGTTTGCTTAGAACAACATTGCCTACAATATATCGTTTAGTCCTAAATGTTTGATGACTGCAATTGACTCAAATTTTTGGCTATTTTTAGTTCTTCCCGGAGACATCACGTGCGCTGTCGCTTGCAAGACATTTTGTTATCTTGCAGTGGGCTCAGAGCCTGCCCATTGCTTACTACTGGTTGGTTTCAATGTCACTTTCATTTGCATGCTTCTGATTTGTTAGTAAATGCGGGCTTGACATCTCTTCTTGCATTCCTCTCCTTGTGTTGTGGGAGCTACTTTTTTCCTTTTGTTGAAGGACTCCATATGAGTGCATATGTTTGCAAAATGTTTACCTCAGGTGTCCCCCACTCCGTGTTGTTCTGTCTTACCCGTATGCTTTTGTCCCCTACATGCACTCATGTTGCCATCTCGAACCCATGTGCTTCAGCCTTTGAGTCCCTTGCGCCCATTTGACCCCTCCATGCTGCTTCGGGCCGCCTTCTGTCCTACGTTTTGCTTTATCCTCTGTGTCGCTTTGCTCAGCTTTTGCTCTGGCCCCCTCCTTCGTATTTCTTCACCCCCATACCCGCTCTCTTTCCGTGTTGCTTCAGCCCATGTCCATGTTGGCTCCCTCATATGCCCACCTGCTATCTGTGTTGCTCTCCTGCCCATATGCCCTCCCTCTATGTTGCTTCCCTTACCCACCCGGCAAACAAACTGAAAAAAAACACTCACATCATTTTGTAGATCTTGCATGTACCTACAAAATTATGAAAGTCTTTTTTTCTTTTTTCTTGCCTATCCGAGTCACTTTCTACAATTATTTCCATGTTTTTACAAACCATGCTGCACAGCAATGTGAATGCTGTCCAGCATGGCTGGAACCGTTGAAAAGCCAGTAGGCCCCAAAGGCTTGATCAGTGCGTGTTATGTTAGAGTAACAGGGAGCTATATGGGTGAATGTTTATACTATGCTGTACATGCACATATCATCCATTTATGCGATGCTGCAAGTGCTTCTACTTCAAATTTCACTCCAGACGCTCAATACTCTAAGTTGCTTGCCTGTCTGCCTTAATCTCTTTTAAAGTATTTACGCAAATTACCCATGGCTCATTTCATAAACCATATCCCTGTAACCTAATAGTATAAAGGGGGAGATCTAAAAAAAAACACGCAGCGCAGCCCCTCGTGAGGCTGAGCTGCGTTGCGCGACAGGGAGGGAGCGGGAGAGCGCCATATCTTCAAAGATATGGCTCTCTCCTCCCCTTTCTCTTGCACCAGCACTGATTCCAGCTGCTGTGCGCCACGCACACACCTTAGCGCTATAGCGCTAGGGTGTATGCATTAGTCTAGCATATGTTTTGTTCAGGAAGGGCCCTTCCTGTACAAAATACGATGCACAATCACATGCAGAGTTTTTCCCACTTTGTATGCGTGCTGCGCAGTGCAGCACACCTGCAAAGTCGGGAAGGGAAGGAGAAATGAAAGCATTTCTTCTTCCTTGGGTCTACTTCAAAAGGGCGCAGTTTTTTCACGCTAAACCCAATCTACTTTATTTAGTAAATTGGGTTTAGCGTGAAAAACCTTGGGTGGTTGCATGGGAACACCCATGCACCACCCTTGGTATGCCCCCATGGCGCAAAGTAACACGAAGCAGCACTATCTGCTGCTTTGCGGTACTTTTCCATTATTTCCAGCGCTAAACAAGTTTTGCGCTGGAAAGTAAATAGGGAAAAAAAGATTTGGCGCCTTTTTTTTCATCACTGTAAAGAGATCCTTTAAAGAGAGTCATTTTCTCTCTGGATTTCCCTTCTCTTTTTGAAACTCAGGAGCAGCAACATTGTCGTGGTGTCACCAGGGCTTCAAGTGGAAGCTTTTTCAATATTATATACAAGCCATAGTTGCTGCTTATTTATCTTATGCAACTAACAACCATTGACAAAACCAATAGTCCTGACTTGTTGTAGGTATGATGTTAATGTTTCTTGTTGTATCATATATCTGGATGCAATGACAGAAACAGCAAAATACAAGTCGGGCAGCACACTCTGCTAAGCACAGATTTTTAGTTTACATGTTTTTAAATCACGCCCTTAATTAACTGGCCACGCCCCTTTGAGAGACCCCACAGTTTTTTCATCCCACTTAAAACCCTACTACCAGCCATTTGCCCCAACTCATATAGCCCATCACTAATGTCCAAATCTAACTCCTATTCATTTTATCTAATAAAAGGAAACTGAAGGAAATGCATGGAATGTTTTCCCTGAGAGCTTAAAACTTATCGCATTCACAAACAATAACCACTGGATTAACCGCTAACCTTGGGTTCTAGAGTAGCATGTTACTCACCGTAAAGCGCTTCAATGTCTCTTTCTGGGTAGTAAGTATAATATATATATATATATTCACAAAATATCTCTCAGCTCACCGTTAGGCTCAGGGCCGGCCTTGGGCATGGGCGAGCTGGGCCCAGGCCCGGGGCGCCAATATTCCGAGCGGTGCAGCCGGGAGCTGCCTGAGCTAATGTCATGCAAACAGCAGCTCCACATCCCACTTGGACTTTGTAATCAGTACCTCAGCGTAATTGTTGGCACCCCATCAACCCCCACCCTCCTACATCCTCCTCTCCTGCCGTCACTAGCAACACCCTCTCCCCTGCCCCCACAACACCAAATTGTCTTTCCTCCCATGGCACTTTCCCTGTCAATTCGATTTAAGGCCGCCCTGGTTAGGCTACACCAGTAGTCTTAACAAGCATTGGCATAGCCAATAGGTCTCGCCTTTGGGACCTTATAAGTGTTTAGCCATGCAACAACTGCATAACTAAATACTTATAAGGTCCCAAAAGCGAGACCTATTGGCTATGCCAAGCAGCCCTGCGGCTGCGAAAGTGAAAGTAATCGCGGTAAATCACGGTAAAGTGCGGCGCGCGCGCCCGCGCACATGCACTGTAGCTCTAGGCTGGCCTGGTAGCATTTTTGGAGCCCTCTCAATAAGTCTCGCCAGACCTGCGCATGCGCTGGCATGCGCTGGATCAGGCGAGACCTAAAAATGGGGGGCCACAAGTGATCCCAGGGGTGCGCCAGGCTCTGCCCAAAGGAAGCATTGTGCTGATAACAGTGCTTTGTTTCAAGCTGACAAAAATGAGCGGCACAAAGCCGCTCTGTAAATGGCCCATCACTGACATGTTTTGTCATTTATACCCTAGCTGGTGGAAGGTGTCAAAAGGGAAGAGACCCCAAATATTCTTCAAACCCCTCACCCCCACTTCTACTAGTCACACTGTGGATACTTGTACACGTTATTAAGGCCTGCCTGGCCAGAATAGTATATTTGGTAATCATGTATATCATTGCATTTTTAAAATGATAACAGAACGTAACTGCAATGTTTAAATATGTATAAACATATTTAAACATTGGCAATTTAATAAAATAATTTTGAAAAATTCTGAGGGGGCACTAATAATTATTTTTCCCCACTAGGGGGGTGGGAGGGGCGCGACATTATAAAGTTTTAAGACCACTCGGCTACCTGAACACGTGATGGAGCTTTCGTTTGTGTCAGTTCATGGATGCAGCAGCTAGTCACATGCTACATGCATGAAAAGTGTGTTCGTTTTATTGAACTCTATTGACAGTTGTAATACATTTGAGATGGTGGTGTCAGACACCATTCAACATCCCTCCCCCGGAAAGGCGGGAAGTTCTAGACCAGATGAGGTCAGCCTTTCGCATCCAGCAGAGTGCATCCGGGCAATAACGGACGGTCTGTAATGGCGGCCTCGCTGCTGGCGAGAGTGATGCCCCGTCCAGACAGAGACGGAGCTGATCAGAGAGGAAAGCAGCGCGAACAAGAGAAAACGAGATGGAAAGAGATAGGGAGGCCTTTATGCCCCAGAAAGCGGAAGCATGTCTAGCATAATCAGATTAATTAAACGTAATATGATCACGCAGGTCTGGCCGGTGCACGCCTGCGAGATGACGGCTGATGTAAGCGCATGAAAGTGCATTACCAAGTAGGTCAACGCAGCTGCCTGCCGATTGCCTTTTTCTTTTTTCTACATGTTTTCAGAAGTACTGACATAGAAGGAAGTGATAAGCAGTAGGCCGGTCACTGAAGATCCATTATCTAATTTGTTTCCATTTTGTGCTTGCACTTGTTCACTGTGTTTTATGCTACGTTCGGCTTCTAACTGGGACGGAAGTGTAACAGACGCTCAGAGTAAGGCTGGATTTAATCAGATCATATTTTTCAGGACAGTTTGATCATGCTTGGACGTCATAACCCCCATAGGCGCTATAAAAAAGGAAGTCAATCCAGATCTGATCCAGGGTAGAGCTGGTAAGGCAAGGCCCACCCTCTGCAGGGGCGCTTGACAGGACCAGTGGTTAATTTGTAAAATAAAAAGTGCTGAGGCTCTCCTCAGGAGGCAGCGCTAACAGGAGAAATCTGCGGGTGCAAAATGCCTCCTGACTATCCCCGGCACTTAATATTCAGGAGAGGACTTGGCCTAATGGTTATAGCTGCCTATTTCGGAACTGGGTTCCAATCTCGACAGTGGCTCGACATCCTGTGATTCTGGGAAAAATCATGTGCCTTCCAAATGAGTGTGTCCTTAATTGGTGCTATAAGCACCAGTGCTGAAGATTAGGTGCTGGTGCAAAGCACAGTCTCAAATTAAGCACTGGACAACACCACCCTTGCACAGGGAAAACATACAGGGGAACTGGAGTGACAGTGGGCTACTTTTACAACCGTATGGCCTGCAGGGTCCACAGCCCACATAGACTGAACGGAGATAATTTTCTGACAAAGGCATTCATGTTAATTTGTTGCTGCAGAGAAACAGTGCTTCAAGGTACTGTGCCATGCACAATTGAACTTTTTTTCCATTGCTTTCCCTTCAGGGCTGCCTGTAACTAATGTGATTGAATACAGACCTGTAAAAATAACTGTTTCCACCATTTGAGAAAACAAATCTAATTGGTGTCTCCGCAGTGCTTAATTTGAGACGGTGGTTTCCGGTGCTCAGCACTGGCACTTAATCATCAACACCGGTGCTTTATTTGAGCTCCACTTAAGGACACAGTCATTTACAGCACTGACAGATTGAGTGATTTGCCCAGAATCACAGCATGTTGAGCCAACGCTAAGACTAGACCTGGATCCCCAGCGCTAAAGTCAGCAGCTCTGGCCATTAAGCCACATCCTCTCTCCACTTTCATGGTTAGTAGTTGGTTCTGTTTTAGGCAGCACTAACATGAGAAATGGGCTGCTGCAAGCAGCCTCCTGACGAGAGCCCCAGCACTTATTTTTTTACAAATGTACCACTAGTCTCCAGGGCACCACTGGGCGTAACACACACTCATAGCCACCATGAGGCTGACACATGCTGACTGACTGTGTGGCGAACTAGTGGTGTGGCAGGTTCAGTGGCACTGAGGCCCCAGGACATGAGGGGTCCACAGAACCTCACTTACCGCTCTTATCGCTACCTTTTACCGTCCCTAAAGGGTGTAGAGGGGCCCATTTTCCTTGCCTGCATTAAGGCCCGCTAAACCCTTGCTAAGCCATTGCATGTTGCTGCCCGGAGCTGTCGATCATCGTGTAAACGCAGTGTAGAGCCTTCCGTGTAGCTTGGCTCCAGAAGACTGAGGAGAGCCAGCGGTTCAGCACCGTGCATTCCATGTGCTTGATCGAGAGTAGGTGTAGGAAATAGAGACAGGTAAGTAAAAAAGCAGTGCTCTTTCTGCATAGGTAGCTGGAGCTAAATTTGTTCAGGGTGTGAACGCATAAGTGAGTGTAAGGCGGTGTGCACACATCTCTGCACCTGTTGTTGTGTATATCGGTGCATGTTTGTCTACTTGTGTGTGTTTAAGAAAGAGTGTGTCTGCCCCCCCTTGACAAGGCAGTATCCCGTATTAGTGGGCCTGAAACATGCACTGGGCATCTGGCCCCGTACCAGTGTCCTGAGACCTTATCTGGCTTGATGGAGCGGGTTTGGGGAGGGGAGGGCAGCCAGACACAATGGTGGAAATGATGCTGGTTGTGGCATACTGGGGTTAATTATTGTCATATTGTGGGCATCGGAGGTACAGTGGTGCCAAGAACTGGCAAAATGCTTGCCCTGGCATAATGCTTGCAATTATTGGCAAATTGTCGGCACCATTGACATTTTGATGCCCATCTGTAATATAATGCTGGCCAATGTTTAAATAATGGTGGTAATTAGTACACATTGTGGGCATCAGCAGCATGTGCCCTGAAGTTGTCTAGCCATGACAGAATAGGTTCCATGGCATATTGGTGGAGTGTCTTGGCACATACAGGAGATCTTTGGCACAACCGTGACCTCTCCAGGCATAATGCTACATTTGTCAAATTGGTGGTAATGTATTGCATAATGTGGACATCCAAGGCACGATGGTTCCCACCCCTATTATAATACTTGGCTGGGTACAATTTTGGTATTTCTTGACATTTTGTGGGCATCTATTGCATCTACTGCATGTGCCACACTGGTGCAACCCTCTTGCAGAGTGCTGCACTGGTATACATATGGGCACCCATGGCTTATTGGTTGGATGTATGGCATGATGGTGTTCTCACCATGTACAGTGCTGGCCTTTGCATACCAGACATAACGTTGGTAAGATGTGGGCATCTTTTCTGATCTGATACGGAAAGTGGGGATGCTACGAGTATTATTTTTTGTGTATTTATATTTCTGTGTGATGAGCAGATTTGATTTTTCAAGAATAAACATTGCTCCATTGTTGTATTATGATTTAAAACATTTGTGATGTGGTACGCAGCATATTTTACTGCATGGCGGGAGCAATAAAACCCAGAACAGCTTCTGCTCATCAGTGAAGGGACAGAGATCATAGAGGAAAGGAACAAGAGCCTGTCTACAGACTCATGGCCAGTAAAATGGTGCAGATATTTTGAATGGATAGCACGGTTCCATGCAGTTTGCATCACCAATGGCCAGTTTAATGTTTCTAATCAGAAGTTGCCATGGATGTGAACAGGGCTATTAGCACCAATAAAGAGACAGTGTGGAGGGCTTTAAGAAAAACAGAATTTCAGCTCAACATGGCTGCCAATGTGAGCATCTGCAAGGCAGGGTGAGCCACCTGCCACGGAGAGACACTGCGATTGATAGATTAGGCAAAAGCATTCAGCGGGAGACCATGCCCGATAATCTGCTAGGGGTTGCTTTCTCTACCAAACTTGCGTCAAGAAGCATTGGTCCTTCCACTGTCTCGGGACTTGGAATAGCATCTGGGACCGCTTCTGGCCAGTGGCATGACATTAGCTCCCACAGTGCAGGGGGGGGCTGAGCTCCGGGGCCCTCACTGGCATTTTGTGCAGGTGGCGGCCCCTTGCCTGAGAGCACCTAACTGGGTCCGGAGCGTCAAGTTTCGTTACACCACTGGTTCTGGCAGATGAGCAGTGTAAACTGAATGTCTTCATTTGTGGATACACAAACAGTTTTTTGCTTTAATAGCATCTCTCTAGCTGTAGAAATAGCCGGTCACATAGAATCCCCTGGAGAGCAGGAGCCCAGAGTGCATTTTTTAGATTTACATAACGCAAACTAGACCCAAAGGTATCAGAGCGCTTTACATAGCACCAGTTGCGTTACAGATGGACAAATTCATTTTGTTAGGCACGGGGAGATTACGTGATTTGCCCAGAATCACAGGATGCTGAGCGTCCCTGCTGAGACTCAAACCCAGTTCCCCAGCTTCGAGGTCGATGCTCTAGCCATTAGGTCACATCACCAACAATCTGGAGTTAGTGATGACGTTTGCCTGACATGCTCACGTTATTCATACTTTGAGTTCAGCACATCAATCTATCTCTAAGTAGCTAATTTTATTAAACAAATGTCACATTTGTGATTTGGTCATTGTTTATGTTAATTGGTATTTTGAGAGATTCTTGGTGGTCTATAGAAGTTGACCTAACATTGAGCTAAATATGTATTCTTGGGGCCTCATTTAGAGTTTGGTGGACAGGGTTCTGCATCACAAATGTGGTGGGTGTCCTGTGCCTTACAAGTGTTACAAACACAAGTACTACAGGTGCATTACAGCTGATGCTTCTTGGAATCCATTTGTGATGTCCACCCTGTCCACCAAACTCTAAATATGGCCCACGGACAGTAGTTGGAAAATACTCACATCTTTGCAGTTCTGTGTGACTGGTGTGAGGCGATCACATGAATAAAGTGAAGTGTTGCATCCGCGACTCACAGCTCTTCCTATGGCTCAGATTTCCACCTCACCCTTCTCACATGGATATAGGCATCCCGGAGAATTCTCACGGTTTGCTAATGGCAGTTTTAGCCCTAGCATGCTGGGAGGAGGCGGAAACTGTGGTAGAGCAGAAAATATAAAATGTGTTGGCCAGTGAAAAGCACATGATAATCATGACGTCTCCTAAAATTACTACTGTATCTGTACAGCAAGATCTGGAAGTTGGTTGGTGATCACTGTAGCTCTTTGTGCATCAGTTTCAGAATGTCCTGGCCTTGCCTTTACTTCTAAATATTAGTGTGAAAACATATTTGTTCAAGGAGGGACATCAGATCCTCGTGACAAGCATCGTTTTATTAATATTAGCACAATGCATAGCTTCTTTTTCCAGTCAGAGGGAGCCCATTACAAGTTTGTGCATTAATAATGCATGCTAAAATGCTTCCATGTACCATAAACATTGACCTCTGCTAATAATTGATGAAGGGATCACATATCAGACCTCTTGCAAGCAGGGGGTGGGGGGCAGGGGAGTGAAGGGGGGTGGCTAGAGTCTAGTGAGGATTCATGCTTTGGTATACACAAGTCCTCCTTATATTAAAGAACACCTAAAGGCAGATAGGGAATGAGGGGCTGTATCACTAACAGTGCACCCAGCCAATGCATTTTACTACCTGTACTAAGCACTGACGCGTAAGCCTCAACAATGTGCAGCAATAATGGCGAAAATGGCCTTTACGTACACCGTGTTTTTAGAGCAGCCTGCGTTTAATGTATGTGCATTAAATGTTTTTGTAAGCGGTGGTCTTAATATTTGACATTCATTTGGAATTATACTACTTTTGTAATACGCCTAACCCTTTCTGAATATTATTTGGCACTCTAGATTCTTTATGACTGCTCCAGTTCTACACCTGAATTTCTAAAATTGCATTCCTAGTGATCAAATTGTCTGTGGAGTACACAGTATCTGTGTTCCAATTTTATTTTAGTAACTTTTGAAATCCCGTTTATTTTCTGTTTATTCTTGTTTTCTGTTTTTCCTTTATGATATTTCAGTTTGTGTACATTTTGAGATGCATTTGGTTGTTAGACATTTAAGATGCGTCTTTCTTTTTAAGTAAGGGAAATAAATGTGCATCACGGACTGTGTGGATTTCAGATACATTTTATGATGTAGGCTTCTTCGGTCTGGATGTTGACAGCACTGGTGCCAAATAGACCTCCTCCTAACAAAATATATTAGGTGGGCTTTGGCTCTGACCCTTTCAACTATTGGCTTTCTTCAACAAGCCTCTTACAGGCATTGGCTGGAGATCTTGTCAATCACGTCTTGGCTCAGCCCAGAGGAGTATTCATCTCTAACAGAATACTGTTGGCTGTTTGGGTGTATCCTTCAATCTCCACTCCAGTGCTTGCACTGAGCTACAGGAGGGACTATTTGACACTATATCCCTCTCTATCTGCTGGCTCCCTCTCAAGTGTTTCGCTCCAATGAATGTGCTAACGCTGTGTACTTTAGTACATTAAAACCGGATCTATTGGCTTTGCACTGCTTGTTTCCATGTGCACTTATGGCCTGGAGAAGTCAATGCAAGTGTTGGACCGCTAGAAGAAGTGCAGTGAAACATCGCCAGCAGAGAATGCGGAGAGGGACTGCACTAGGGTAGGTGGTGAGGGAGACTATCAAAAGACTTAATGCAGGGGATTAGATCCAGAAGAAAACCTGGCAGCAGATTTACTTCCGGTTCATCTTTACCAGCATCTCAAGTCCTGGAAAAGTCAGTCTTAACAGCAGCGAAGGGAGTACAGGACAGAAAGTATATGGCCATGTATTAAAATAATAATAGGTATGTGCTGGGCTAAATCCATTAGGGCATCTTAGAAGGAGGCAGGTGTCAGAGAGGAAGGAAAAGGCAATATGTAGCACAGTTCAGTGCGAGAATCTCACTGGAAGGGATTATGAAATTGTGAATTCACCTAAAATACGTTTCATGCTTTATAGTAGCTGTTCTTTAATACCGATAGTGGAAAAGTACAGAAGTGTATCTTTTAAGAAATGGACTACTCTGTAGGAAGTAGCTGGATCAACTACATATTCCAATATAGTCGACGTTCTGCATGGATCGTGAAAGTACCCAATCAGTTCAGTGTAGGCGCATTAACCCTCTTTATGCAAATGAGAGGTCGCAATGAGTTCACTCACTCAGTTTAAAGTTGGAGAGTTTGATTCAATCTGGGGAGAATTGCACTGATGGTTGTGGTGTTGTCAGCGATGGTGGGTGATGTTTTGTGTCGCTGTGCTGCTGCGATGTAAGATATCCTGTTCCTGGGTGGGTGGTGAGGGCCTGTGATGTGCCTATTAAGAGTGGTGTTATTAAGCAAGGAGCAACAGTGGCAGGAACATGGATTGACGTAGCCTGAGTTGGGCTTGCAACAGAAGTATTTATTAACATGGAATGTTAGGGAGTTAAACCATACCATGAAGGACATGAATGTGAAAGTACATTTAGAACAACATCAAATAAGCATTGCCATGCTGCAGGATAACCATCTTTCTTGTCGGATGGACATGCAGCACTTAACTGGAAATGGGGCTGTCATAGATATTTATTTTCATTCACCATTCGGTCTCTAATACATAACATAGTTGGCTTTCGTATGAACAAAGTAGTTATGTGCCAGAATGGTAGATACCTGGCTGATGAGCCCTAACTAGGGTGAAACTGGTCCTAGATTGCTTGTGTTTAGTCAGTTCAGGGAGGACCTGGCCCGACAGTTCGGGATGGACTGTACCCATTGGAGCGGGGTCAAGACTGATTTGCATATGGCAGGGTCCAAACTGAGGTAGCACAGTGTGCAAAATAATGATGGACTGGAATGAGGCCTGAGTAATTACAATTGGTTCAGATGAATTCAAGCATTCCATCCATCACGTTTTTTGCATACAAATGGTAGGGACATCCCCGTATATGCAAGTGTTACTGTTCGTAAATTGGCCTTAGTAAATGTGTACGGCCTGAACATGGATGATGCCACGTCTTATGATGCACTGGCAATTAAATGTTAAGAGTTCCACGGCTTACAGTTTTTGGGCAGAGATGACTTCAGTTCTATTAGTGAACTGTAGCTTGACAGGTCCAACATGCGTGTGAGGTTGCAGTCCTAGTTTGCCAGGGTTCTTGTGTGTTTCCCAGATTAGACAGAGCTGGAAGATACATGGAGTTAGATAGAGGGATGCTTCCCAGTATACACATTCCACTCCCTGGCCCATTGGGTTTCTTCTCACCTGGACAGGGTCCTGTTATCAACAGGCTTGTGATATATGGTTGATGAAGCTGATACATTGGCTATAACCTAGACCACTCATCAGTATAGGTTCAGAAAAGGGAGCCACGACTTGGGGACACTGGGGGCTAAAACCATCACTTTTCTGGACCCAGTCTTCCATATGAAGGTAAATGAGCAAATAAACTTTCGCTTCGAGACCAACAAGAGGTCAGTTTCAGAATGCGGTGCTCTGTGGGGCCCTTTTAAGTTGTGTATCTAGGGTATGCGATTTATGAAAGAAAACGGGGTTCTAAAGTCTATTTGAAGATAACTGTTAGATGTAGAAACAAATGTAAAGTCTCTGGAGCATTAGAACTGAACCACAGGAGATGAAAGTAGTTACGCTGACATTAAGAAGGTCTTTGAAGAGTTTAGGATCAATGAAGAGAAGGAACTAATCTTTTTGGATTGTAGAGCTGCCTCAGTATGACAAAGGAGAACACCCTGGCAGGCCCTTCACTGAATTGCCTGCGGACTGCACGCAAAACCATGACCAATGCAGGGTTGAGGTGAGGTAGTCAGTGGGGATAAAAAAAGTGAGCGCAGTTTATTGACTTTTGAAAAACTTGTATATAGCAAAGCAGAAGGCCCCATTAGAAGATATCCACTGCTGCCTTTACCGGGTTGCAATCCAGTGGATTGAGCAAGGGTTAAAGGAGCAGGTATGCCTTCTCCTGTTGGAGATGAAGAATGCAATTGGAGAATGTTCGGGTTCTAGGGTCCCATGCCTTCTGGTTTGACTTGCGAGTTCTCTAAGCTCTACATGAAATTACTGGCATTGCAACTGCTGCTCTTGTATGAGAAAGCATTAATGCCATGGAGATTGCCAGAAGACACCTAAAAGGTGCTGATTATTCTCTTACGGAAACCGGATAAGCCAGATGATCATCGTGGGTCTTTCAGCCCCTTTTCTTTAATACGTTTGTGCTGTAAAGTCTGCTAAATGAATCGCCATCATTAGTAGCTGAGGTCAAGGAGGCGTTAGCCCAAGGGTCTCATCTGAAAGCACCCGGTCCTGATGGGGTCCCCTTGACCTATTTAAAAATAACCCAAACCTGTGGGCTTCCCTGTTGATGAATGTTTTTAAGGCACTATTGGTCCAATGCCCGCATCCTGAAGGGAGGCAATATTGGTCCCCATTTTCAAAAAGGGTAATAGAAGTGACCCGGCTTGTTATAGGCCAATATCGCTTATTTTTGCCACAGCCAAGGTACTGGGCAGAGTTCTGCTGGCCCGACTAGAGACCTGGGCATCCTCCATAGGAGTGATATCCAACATGCAATATGGTTTCAGCAGAGGGCTTGGCATGACCAAGCAATGCCTTAATTTGTCCCTAATTATTAACAAGTACATGAAGCCAGGAAAGGCTCAATTCACCTGGCCTTCGTGGACTTGTCAAGTGCCTTTAATACTGTTAATCGGGAGAAACTGTTGGATGGAAGGTTTGGGCGTGGAACAAGCAATGGTGTCGCTCATCCGTAGGCTACATTGGAATACCTAAGTCTCCATAAGATACAGCACTCAGGGGGAAAAACTGAGCAAATAGCTTCTACGGAGGGTGTCCGTCAAGGGTGCATCCTAGCCCCTTTTCTGTTTTTAATAGACACAAATGGTTTGGAGGTCTCCCTATTAAGTAGGGACCTTGATTTCCCCAAGATTGGCATAAATCTATGCCCTTGCTAACTTATGCTGACGACACGGTGCTAATGGCTACAACAGCGAATGGCTTTCAGAATTCTCTGGATACTTGTACTGTTTTTATTGGGTCACTGGATCTTAAAGTAAATGTTAATAAATCATATATTATGGTATGAGGCCAAAAGAGTACAAAGACCAAGATTTTTGCAGTACGGGAAAAAAGAATAGAAAAGGTTGACAATTTTATGTACTTGGGGAACATCTTCAATAACAAGCTAAGTTGGGACCCATTAGTGACAACATGAGCCCACAACACAAATAGGACGGTGGATGGACTATTTCGCTTTGCATGTAAATTAGGCCATAAACCTGTGAGGGAAATAATTACCATTTACAAAGCTAAATGCCTTTCGATTGCAAAATACTGCCCCGGGGTGTGGGGGCATCACAATAGCCGCAAGCTACAAGTAATGGAAAATAAATTCACGAAAAGGCTTTTGATGGTGCCTAATAGTGCCCCTAACCACCTATGTCATGATGATCTGGGGATGGAGCATATAGAAGATCGCATTTAGTGTGCCCCCCTATTCTTATGGGTGAAAATTTGGTTAGCTGAAGAACTAGCATTCTCTCGAGAAATAATAAGAGATTGTCAAAATTTGCCCGACTCTCTAAAAATACAATGGCTACGCTTTGTGAAAGATAAATATTATGACATAGGACTGGGGCAGTTTTATGATAGCCCTGAAAGCATCCCACTGAATGCTAAAGCCGCTTTAAAGAGGCTCTACATTCAAGGGGAAATGTGCGCCATCCCCATCAAGATGAGATCGGTCCCCTGTACTTGTCCCCTCCCCCAATGCAATATTATCTATCATTCACCACTAATCTGCAAATTAGAATTTAATTAACTAGATTTCCGTTAGGTAACGCGCACTTTTTACTGGTGTTTCGACGCCAGAGGGGTTGGGTTAATGATCTCTCACATTGTCCATGTGATAATATGACAAGTCAAAGCACTTTGCACTTTCTCTTATTCTGCACTTTATATAAAATGTCAAGGAGCAAATTTCTAATTCCATTGTTTAAGAAAATTCGCCCTTGTGCATATACTGATCGTTTTAAATTTTTGTATTCATTGGCTACCCCTGATATTTCTAGTGCAGTAGCCAATTCCATAAAAGTATCATTGGCCATTAGGAAAAGATATGAGTAATAACACTCTGAGCAGTCTCACCTAAATCATTGAATGCAAAGAGTCGGATGACCTTGGTATCATTTTGATTTTTTTATAACACATTGTCTAAACTGTTTGTATACTGTGATAATGTCTTTGGAAATTTTAATGGCGTCATGAATTGATACTAGGTTGTTTTTTAAGCAATGTGAACACTTAAAGTTTATGGATTTTAATTAACCGGGAAATTCTGGAGGTGTATTCAGCTGCCATAAATGCCACTAGAAAAGAACCTTAATTTAAGAACTGGCATGACTTATAGTTTCCCTTTGCAATGTTTTTAAATGTTTGTCTGACTATTGTATATTGATAGTGGAAGCCACTATGTTTGACTCAGTGAATACATTTTAGTAAGGAATATAATGTTAGAGTATTGATAATTGGCTTAGGCTGGAATCAGATGCTGGTGTTCTTGATGCATTGAATGTCTTTTAGTATTCTTTAATGGCTGGTTAAGCCAAATAAAGATTATTGACTTGACTGGACTTGAATCGCCAGTTGTTTATGCACACTGTCAAATATGGTTTGTCCAGATATAGTAGGATTCATCCCCAGTAGTGCCACATCTAGCAACCTAAGATACCACTTTCCTTTAGGTAGACCCAAAGTTACAACTCTTGGCAACAGTGGATTCAGAGAAGCTCTGATCTGACGGCATGGTCATTTCTTATAGAGGAGGGTTAATCGTTTCTTGATTATTTAGTCACTTTTGGGGTGCCTGTAGTGGTTCCTACTGCCTCTCCTGTTCTTTTCCTTAGCGGTTAAGCCACTGCCTTGTCTTCTTCATGAAAACCACTGTGCCTTCTAGAAACAATAGAACACCTGTACAGGTAGCAGTGCATTTAATAAAAGTGATAACATAACAGAACATATATGTGTTGAGAGGTTTACAACTTCCCAATATCCTATACAGTTTGCAAGACATTTAGGGCCTGATTTAGCGTTCGGCGGAGGGGTTACTTTGTTGGAAACGTGACAGATATCCCTTCTGCCGTATTTTAAGTGCCATAGGATATGATGCACTTGTAATACAGCGGTCAGGATATCCATCACGTTTGTCATGGGATGTCCACCCCATCTGCCAGAGATTAATCAGGCCCTTGGCCTTATGAGGGGGAATCTGCAGTGTTAGCAGAATTTCCAGATAGGCAACTGACCTTCCTGCGTGTATATTTGGGATTCATTATCAATGATGAGTTTTTCATCCAATTCTTCTACTTTTTCCATTCAAAAGTCTGGCATGCATGAAAAAAGCTTTGTGATTCAGTCATCTATAATTTAGACGCTATTCCACCATGGCTATGCATCAGGACAATTGGCTGTGCACCAGGACAATTGATTAGAATGAAAAGAGTAGAGCTGAGCTCGAGGTCCACCTGGACTCTTAAGCCCAAATTGAGCCGAACTTTTATGTGGCTTCTGCCTGCAACCCACATTTTAACCTAATGCGCCAAGAATTTAAGAAAAAATATTGACCTTTGACAACATGAGAGGGAAAGTGATACCCGTCTAGCGGCTGAATGGCACAATATAAATCAGAAAGTCTGGGCTGTTTCTCAGCACTTTCAAATAGGTGAGCCCAGGGTGTGTGCTACACAAACACCTCTCTTGAGTCTGATTTAAATAGACTATAATGTTGCTCTATGTAGGAATCTAGGCCACTTAAAGGTGCACATGACAACTGACTTGCCTCTTAATTCACTAATGTAATGGCCGGCCAAGGGGAGGGAACCATAAATATTTTTAAATCCATGTTTAAAAATTGTCACTGTCCACTCTGGCTCAGCTCTCACCTTTAAATTTGTTCACTCGCCCACCTTTAGAAAAAAGAAATGGAACAATGCGTCTATCAGATATGTTAATAACAGTCTTGTTTATTACATTCGTTGTCCGGTCGGGGGATCCCTCTTGAAGCTTCTCATGGGGTCTTTCATTGTGCTGTCATCGCTTCCTTTTTCAGCTCTTTTCCATCATCTTGTGCCTCCACCTCGACCTCTTGTTCCTCTTTAGACCTTTAACACAAACAGAAGCCAGTGTGTAACGCATTGGCCTTTCATTTTGTCCCACTGAAACATTTGATTTTCTGAAAAACAGAATCAAAATGTGTTCAAACTCATCCGATGCCTCAAACTCAAAAAAGTGTTAAAAAAGGGTACGAAACCTAGAGTGACCAAAGAAAGGCAACAGAACAGTTGCCGTGGGTAATAGTAACTTATTGGTGAGAGATGTAGATTTCCTTACTAACCTGTATGAACTACAGCAGGATGATAACATGGAACCTAAAGATGCAGAGTACAATTGCCGTGGGTAATGGTGACTTATTGGTGGGAGATGTAGATTTCCTTGCTAACCTGTATGAACTACAGAAGGATGATAACATGGAACCTAGTGGAGTGGTGTGGCTCACTGGTTAGAGGCAGCAAACCCGGAAGCAGAGGACGGCCCGGGACCAGGGTTCAATTCCCGACGCGGCAGGGTCTTGGACCAGGGCCAGCGGACTCGATAATTCTCGCCTCGGTGCCCACTCTAACCAGGGATCACACTCGGCAACTCTGGGCATTAGCTTGCCTCATCTCCACAATGGCCCCCCACATTCGCCAGGGATGCCTGGTTTCACCTTGGAGATACCCAGGAGGGACCATCTCACAGGGATAGCCAGGACGGGTTCCCCAGCGGTCTACAGCGCCACGACGCCTCAGGGCAGCAGTGCGCTTTACAAGACTCATACATTTACATTTACATTTACCTGTCTTAAGGGAGTTAACATTGTTTATAATCTGAATGTTGAAAGTAACTTTAAATCCAAATCCAAATACACACCAACATTATCTTTTGTCACAATTGATGCCTTTCATGAATGCGTGGTGGCCGATCTAAGCAAGATTAGGGGCAAGGGCACCAGGAGGAGAAGGAATATCACTGGGAGCCAGTGTAAAGCCATTGTTTGTATAGCCAGCGACACTAAGGTGGTGATTAGGCCTGCTGACAAGCGGGGGGTACATTGTGGTTCTACCTATTGAAATGTACATTGCAGAGGCAGAGAGACAGTGGAATTACATTAACTGTCATGAAACAATCAGTCAGGATGAATGCAAAGATGATTGTGCTAAGTTTTGGGAACTATTATCTATGTGGAATGAGAAAGGTCTTTTTGAGACAGAGGAATACAGCTTTCTTAAAAACACCCATCCCAAAATACCAGTCCTGTACTTGATTCCTGTAGTACATATATCCTTAGAAAACCCTCCAGGGAGACACATCATATCTTCCAGGAACAGTCTTCTGGAAAATACATTCTGCTACATTGATTTTTTTTCTCGGACCCTTTATTAGTGCACTTCCCTTCCATATAGAGGACACTAAAAAATGTTGAAGAAAATTGAGGGTCATCATTGGGAAAAAGACTTTATGTTATTGACACTGGATGTAAAATTGCTGTACACCAGCATCCATCACAGGGATGGGATTCCAGCTTTTGATCACTTCTTAAGAGCTAGGCCAATTTGCCTTTATACTCAATATGAGACACTACTGCCTCAAAACTAAAATCTTACTCTTTAATGGGGTATTATACAAACAGAAACAGGGTACTGCGATGGGCACCTGCTTCGCCCCTCAGCTACACCAACTTGTTGATGGGCTGGTGAGAGGAGCAAGCGTCCTCCGGCCCCGAATTTGAGGAAGATATGGAGAGGGTAGTCATGTGGGTCAGATTCATAGATGAGCTGTTCCTTATTTGGCAAAGTAATGAGACAAAAGCTAAACTCTTTGTAGACCATTTGAGCACCAACAAAGCAATCTTGAGTTCAGTAGCACTATGAGCAAAACCAACATATTCTTCCTTGATGTTAAAGTCATGGTAACCAGGGATATGCTCTAGTCCAAACTGTATAGGAAACTCACAGGTGCCAAAAGCTTGATTCACACACTAAGCAGTCACCCTAACCAACTGAAATGGAGCATACCTTATGGTGAGCTCATCAGAGCGAAACGTAATTGTAGTAGCGAGGAGGACTTCCTGGCAGAGTAGAGAGTCATGATTGAAAGATTTAACCTGTTCGCTGCTTCTGTCGGCCAACGGCCGTCGCGAGCACTACCTCCGTAGTGCGGCGCACGTCCGTTGGCTGATGCGGCCCGCCCACTCTTCAAAGCCGCCGCACCGCGGCGGATTTTCGGCCGCGGTAAACGGGTTAAGGAACCTGGGTACCCACACTGGGTCCTCCCTCTGGCTATACAGAAATCGGAGGGGAAATCTCATGATGAACTACTGTTTGGCCGAAAACTTAATTCCCCCTCCCCAGTGATGAGGAAGGGCCCATCAGGATGATCACCACATTTAACTGTGACAGTGTAAAATTAGAACTTAATGAATTTCGATCCAACCATTGGTAATTTAGTTGGCGACATTGGTAATTTAGTTGGAAGTAGGTCTTTCAGCGATGCCCTGATTTCGCAATTCATAACATGTAGCACCATTTTTGTTGTATATGTATTGGAATGTCCATGTGGCTTAAGGTATGTAGGGTAGGGAGCACGGTGCACCTGGTACGGAAAAGAATACTGGTGCATGCACTTGGCAAGTTTTAGACCAAGTGGATATGGATTCTAGAGGGGGTGACAGGATTCTCAAGCTGAGAAAATGTGAATCTTGTCACATTATTGATCTCAAAACCAAAGCCTCTTTTCGTCTTAATTCTGATGAGGAACTATATAGTCACCTAGAATGAGAGTTTGTTTGGATGTCATATTGTTAGCCCTACTGTTAGAAGCAAACTTGTTTTAATCAGATTGATGTGTTGCAGTTCGTATTTTAAAACTTTGTTTACTCTCTTTTATTGCAGTAGGAGAGGAAGGGACTCTCTAAAGTTAGCCATGTTTGAGTGACGAGAGGCTGTCCAAGCGTGGGCACCCTACCCTACTCTTCCACAGAAGAACTGGTGATTCACATCTGGAGGGTGTGATCTTGCAATTTCACTTTTTCTTTCATTTATTCTTTTGTCAAAATAACACTGCTCCAGTCATGGCACCTCGACCTTTGACTAGGGTACCAGTTATCTGTGAATTGAATCTGTTCTTCATAGTGTTGCCCACTGGGGAGAAGTAGCCATTTGATGAGTCTTTGGTTTGGGGTGCCACAAAAGATCGGCTATGCCCACTGTGATTTGACGATTTTTACAGTGCAATTCTTCATGATGGAGACTTATTCCTTTTTCTATGTTATATTCTGCCCACTTGGGCGTTATAGTACAACATTTATGTTCATTGCCATGTATTTATGGCTCATATGCAAACTCCATTAAAGGTTAATACCAGGATGGTCTTAATGTCATTATCTTCATAACTCTCATTAATTACATTGCACCATATGATATGCATTATCTAGAGCCCACTGGGGTGTTATTTTCTTACAGTATTCTGTGTGTCCTGGTTAAAATGTTATATTACACTACAGACCGGTCCATTTCTGCCATGACTACGCTCAGGTTTTCCGGAGCAACGAAACAATTTTTTCTGAAACGCTCTTCAGGTTGTAGACACCATAAGATGGCCGCCGTAGTCACTGTGTTTTTCCTTCTGGATTTACCCCAGTGCTCATGCTTGTATGCAGCTATACTGGTGTGTTTTAGCACGAACATGGAGCCTGATCAAGGCCTGAAGTGGACAATAAATAAAATATTAAAAACCTAAACCCCTAAAAAACACACTTGCTAAAAATACTATAAACATTCAAATACATTTAAAAAATAAAAACAAATATTATAAAATATAAACAATATAAACAATTAATGCTATAAATCTATGTCGCCCATATTATGAAAACTATTGGAGTCTAAGAATATTAACAACAGTAGGTAAAGCGTTGGACTTTGAACGAGTTAGATTTACTATTCTTTAGTCACCACAAAAATAGGGAAAGTGTTGGACTGAGGAGAAATAAAAATGTAATATTCCTACTCCAGTCAGTGCAACAGTAGGAAAAACGTTGCACTTCCGAAGGGTGAATCTTACTAGTCCCACTCCAGTCTAAACAACAGTAGGGAAAGGGCTGGACTTTGGAGGGGTTACATTTACTATTTCCACCCCAAAAAGATTAATCATTACTTAATTAACTTCTCATCCTAGACACATACAAACCTAGCAGCCCTCAATTAAAATATAAAGGAAATAAATAGGTATTCCATAATTTACATATCTAAAATGTAATTCAATAGTTGATTTACAGATAATTATTAATAGGTAATTATTTATTACTTAATTAATTAAATTCCCACCCTAAATTCCTACAAACCTAGCATTCTGCAACTAAAATATAAGTAAAATGAATAAGTATTCCATATTTTACATAATTTACATAATTAAACACCACTTAAATGAGTAATTAACAATTAATAATTAATTGTAAATTACTGATTACTTAATTAACATCACAAAATTATTTAAAACTATATTACTTACCTCAAAAACAATATTCTTGTCAATGATTTTCATGCATCACGATATTTATGTATCACAATACTTTATTTCAAGTATTTCTGACTCCCGATATTTACAACTCAGTATTTTGTCCAAACACCCCGGAATGTTGGAGAGAACATCACCTTTCTTGTTTTATATGCATTAATAATATGGCAAAAGCACACTTTGTTTAACTATTGTTGAGAATTTGTGCAAGCTGGCAGAATTCAGTATTGTTCCGCATACGGTATGAATCTCTGATATTAACTTTATTTGGAAATCAATTTATATCCTCAGCATTTTTATTATTTATAGTCTACTAAAGTCACTGTGCTGTCTTCACCTCTTTGTGTACAGGATTCAGCATCTCAAATGGCAGTCATTTAGAACATTCTAAGTTCTTTTTCTCGAAGTTACATCTGCTGGATCCTTTTACAACATGAACCTCACCTAGCTGATTTCATGTTTCTGGTGTCACAATTTTGCTAAATCTGCCTGGAGCATTTCTATTTGATGACTCACCTTTAGCAGAGTAGATCTACAACTGCTGGGTGAGACTAACCAGTGCGCTTTCTGTCTCTTATCCAAAAATTACCATTTGCTGTTATGTATCAAGTGCTCTGACTTCTCACAAACACTTTTTTATTAAAACCGGAAAACATGATTTCGTAGCATAGAAGAACAACTAAACTGCAATTAACAATAATTGTAAAATAGGTATTTTTAGCCTGGTAAATATATATTATGCCATAAATAAATCAATATCCATAATTCTGTTCAAAATTTGTGAAAGAGCTATTTTCATATCTGCATTACCCTTTAATGCTCCTTTACTTCAACCTGCTCCATGAGAAATGTTTTACATTAGAAAGCCCCTTTTCCGGCAAGACAGCACCCAGGAGTGTCTCACTTTTGTCAGGAATATAGAATGCTAGCACTCTCATTATGTGACGAAGCTACAGCAGAACACTGGAGATGCCACTGATAGACCCGGATGCTGGTAGAAGTACATTTAAATTGGCATGACAGAATGTTTCTCACATGGAAGAGGGATATATTTTATACTTTATAGAATATGTGTCCTCCTTTTAGGGAGCACTAGCCATCATTTCTAAGGTGAAAATAACCCCCTCATTTTGTTCTTGTGCTTCAAATCGGTCCATAGAAAATGCTTTAAAATCAACAGCTCCTATTCTAGCCGTGCAGGTTTCTGGTGTGCTTCAAATTTGTCATGAATAGTCAATGCTAGTGCTCTAGTTGCTTTGTAAAACTCTGTGCTGAAGCTGCAGTATAACACTCAAGAATCAACTAACACACTGCTGCTGCTGCTGTTAGAAGTACAGCTTTGTTTCAACCTATCAAATGTTTTCTCACATGGATGAGAAAAATATTTGTACATTTGTGGCAAATGTGCCCTCATTTCAGCTCACTGAGCAATAACCATGAATTTCCATGAGAAAATCACTTTCTGAAGGCATTTTCTCTCAAAGATATTTGATCAAGTCCCAGCGGAGGATAAACATTATTCACTGGATGAGTCATGTTAGAACTCACCACAAATCCTACAATGATTGTGACACCACCAATAAATGATTTCTATCATGACTAAAATCTGTTACTCCCTTTTATATATGCTCCTTTTTTGGCCCTCAAAAACAGGCATTTTCTAAAATGGTTTTCAATAAGACAGCGAGGGTAGAGTCTTATCATCTAAAAAATCCATCAGTTATGGTTCTTGTAACCTTCCACCTAAATAGTACCTAGAAAAACACATCGTCTAACAAAATATTTTGAGAATTTCACACTAACATTTAACGGTTACAATAGCAAAACTAACCAAGGTTTGAAGGCGCCGAGAGGTGATTATTGTCCAGGGCGGAGTAGAAACATTGGCTTTGCCTGGGTCCCCCAGACTCCACTCTGGTCCACGTCAATAAATATTTGGTAGTGCCATCCTTTATGGATAATATTGCTTAATTATTTCTCTCAATATTCGAGAACAGCATCCCAAGTCTGTTCCATTGCCATACGAATGTGTGTGGATGCCCTATAAAATACACATGTCAGCTTTAGTACTCCCTCCAAAATATCACTATTAAAACTCTAGTGTTCAAAGAGTGTTTCGGACATAAATGTTTCTTATCCATTGTCCAAATCAATTCTCCCATTTGCCATCTCAGCGTGCCAATCTACAGATGACAAAGAATGAAAATCTCCTTCCCATATAGTTACAGTGAACTACAGTTAAAAAACATATCACTTGAATTCAATCTTTCAGAAGAACAACCAGGACATTCCAGAGAGAGGCAGCTTACATATGGTTCATTAATTAATTTGTACAGGGCAAACTAACACACTTGGGGGCATATCAACAACAACTGGCGATAATTATCGCTAAGCGCACTTAGCGCTAGGATAATTATCGCCGGCAAGCGTTGATTTTTATCTCTGAGATAGCGTGCTATTAGCAACGCTTATCTCAATAGCGATAAAAATCCTCACGCTAAGTGGCTAACGTGAGATTATCGCTGGAAACCCAGTGATGATCTCACGTTAGCTTGTTGATAGGGACAGACAAACTTAGCCATGATATCCTCCTTCCATAGGATATCATGGCTAAGTCAGAAAAATACCAGATGTAAAAAAGCAGCGTTAACCGCAGTTAGCGCTGCTTTTTTTGTCTCTAACAGGGTTAGCGATATTCTTGATAATAGGAGAAATGTCGCTTAGCGACATTTCTCCTATTATTTTACTCTGGAACGCCCCCTTTGCATCTCATTAGAGATGCAAGGGGAAGCGTAGAGTAAAAGGGTGCTAACATGCAAATTTGCATGTTAGCACCCTGTTGTTGATAGGGTGCTAGTTTTATCCCTGCTTTTTTGGCTTTTAAAGCCAAAAAAGCAGAGATAAAGCCCTTGTTGATATGCCCCTAGGCTTTTTAGCACTAGGAATCAGCCTACTCTCCTAGGGTTCATATAGATAAACACAAGCAGCTGATCAAGAGAAAAGTCCCCAAAGCTCTTCAGAACTGTATGTGATCTTCAACCACAGAAGGTCCTCGAAAGCTCACTCACTGATGAACTTTGTCCGGGTATGATATAAGCAATAACTGTATTTAGAAAGAATTTACCTCATGATTATTTGAATGAGACTTTACAGTCAGAAGTCTGCATTTGCAAGACGAAATATAAATTATTTGAAGTCTCTGCCAGGTTGGATATCAGGATATCAAGCACAACAATAGAAAAGTAAATATAGATTTAGTATTCTTAACTCCAAGTCCACATACCTTGAAGTTATATAAATGATCAAAGTAAATTTATGTGGAGTTAAGTTAAGTAAACATATGCTCATTGATGTAAACTTACCCACGCAATATTTTTGTAGTCAATATTCTGCTTATGATATTTTTGCAGCACAATATTGAAAACTCAATAATCTGTTAGTATACACTTTGCCATCCATCGTGTGTTGCATATCTGTTGAACGTTCACTCATCTGGGTGCACAGGTTAGCGCCTAAACTATTTTTGGATTAAGGAATTTAAACAGAAAACTCTCCCACTTCCTTGAATGATTGGTCAGCAGCTCAAGAACTAATTTATATTAAGTAGGATATAAAATAGTTGATATTGATACTTTAGTGGTCCGATTGCATATGTAAAATAAATATATTCAAAGTCATGAAGACTACACTTGCTTTCAGATAGTACATGGCAGACTTTCCAAAATGTTGTTTAGTATTTTTTACCTCCAACAAAAGACAAGATGCTCAATTTCGATTCCAAACAGATTTGGGCACAGCATGCCTGGAATGGATTATATTTAAAACAGAAATGTAGATAGAACATGCCTCTCATGTTCACCCTCTCAGTGTTTGTGAATAGTGCCCTTGGTGTACTCCACAAACTTTACTCGAAACGGACTGAAGTACAACATTTCAAATCGGTGTAATCCTCCTTGCATACGGTCCACGATAATAGATCACATATATGTTCCCTCTATAGCTGAAGACTATCAATCGCAAGTAGGCCATCAAGGTTCAAAGGAATGGACATCACCTTGTTTAATCCGATTAATTTCAAAGGCATTTTCATCTTTTCCCACTAAAGGTTAATATTTTCTAAAGTAGGTTTTGAAAGACAACAAACCTAGCCGTGTTTAAACATTTAGCTGTTGAATAGTAATGCCCAAAGCTGTCTCTATGGTACTTTGAAGTTGGGTACAATGTAATGAAGAAAATTAATTCAAATGTGCTACAGGAAGTAATACAAACAGTATATGCCCAGATTATATTTTAGGTACATATAATCCATTAGGGGTCGTTTTCATTTCAAGTGTCCTCTCCAGTTTGCTCTCCAGACATAGTTTTTGTGGAGAGTGTTGCTCCTCACAGCAGGGTAGTCTCCAGGCTGGAGTACCCACACCAGTGGCACAATGAGGTGTGAATATTCTGCACCTGGCTGCCAACAATTACTAAAAAATGACCAGGGTTAAGATAAAGGGCAGGCTTCACTTTAGGCATCTTTTTGACCTTGAACAGCAGAGACTGCGGTCCCACCCTTCATCCCCAGCATCTATCAAATAACAGTACTATAGGAAGGCTAATCGGCACCTTCTCTCAACAAAAGGTCGATTTTGATTTCTAGAAGAATCTCTTCTCTGCTACCCCCACTTCAATATCTGGGTTTCCTACTTCCAGTTTAAGGAATGTCAACAACACACTTCCACTGCCTGGAAAGCAACCTCACCTCTATCTTGTCAAAAGGCCTGCAGTAAGGCTTATAGGTCCATTGTCGGCATTCGCTGCCATGTGGCTGCTTTTGAGCACGACTCTGCATGCATATATTTCACAAGGCTCTGTTTGTGCCCCTTTCACATGAGAACTGTCTACCTTGAAAGTTCTTTGCTGTGCTCTGAGGTTTAGTCTTCACACGATGTTCAAGGTTAAGCAACAATGCCCCTTGTTATTCGGCAGTGATAGAGGTTTTAAAGAGGGAGAGGTTGTGATCTATGAAGTAAGGTGAGATCTGTTTGCAGAAATATAATACTAAAAATGATGGCAGACAGTCATTTGGCTGAGCGAAGGCTTTACAAATATAATTAGGTGTTCTTTAAAACTGTTTCCTTTAGCAGCTTTGCCTATACGTTGCCATGACACCTCTATGGCATTCGTCATTATATTGTCTAGCATGAAAGTAAACAAACGTACAGAAAACAAGCATCAGATTGAGATGTCTGAATATTTCAATGATATTCACACTGAACTTTCATGTTTACCTAATCTGCCCTGTACATAGGGCTGTATAATGATGTTACTTATTGCAGCTTTACACCCTTGGATTACGCGCTGCCTCAGAAAGCTAGAAGAACAAAAGGTGCCTGCTTACCAGCATAGTAAGACGCATAGATAACCCTAGTTATATGCAAGTGATTCCCAGAGAGGAATCAATTTGAAGATTAGGCGCTGATTAACAGAACAGCACAATGTCGCTCAATGTCAATGATGACTACTGTGGGGCGGGCGGGGAGCGAGGGGGGAGGATGGTGGTGTGCACATTCATGAAGGTAAACAATGCTCAAATGGGCCATAATGGCCTTTTTCATCAGCTTATGGCAAAAGCACATATGACCGGCGTTTCAGGTAGTGCTCAATCAAGGTGGAAACACTGCAGAAGGTACATTCAATACATAAGGAGCATTTAGAAGAAAGATGCGCAAGGGATGCATGGGTGTTCCATGCTACAACCGAGCATCAACAGGCAGCGGTTAATCAGAAGCAAAAGCCTCATCGTCTGTGATACAAAAGCAAATAAGTAATAAGTAACATATTTCAGAACATCAACAGACGGGGAGTGGGGAGCCTGTAGGCGGCCTTACAAACGTCTCGGCTGAGAGACCAAAGGGGGTTGAAGTGTAGGCAATGCGGCACCACCGAGAACTTGTACAAATCCCATTACAGTGACTGCCAGTATCAGGGAACCTAGCCCAGATCTCTTCAAAATGCCGTCTGCCATTGATTCTATAGAATAGCTTCTCAGCGGTGCTTTGAAGGGACTCTGGCATCTCAGAATCCCTATCTTGGGGACCCCTAGAGCAGTACCGACCCACCATGTAACGTGGGAAGGTACGTCAGGGAGGTCGCTAATGTCATGAACAAGGGCTTGTTTCTTGGTTAGATCTTGTCGGACCACCCGTTCCATCTTCATACAGATCCATATTTGATTTGTGTAATGGTGCATATGCGAGTATGACCACAGGATGTGCACAACTGTTGCAGACCTGAGACTGGCATCTCCAGCATGCCAAGTCAAGACTTAAAGTTGGCTCTTCAAAGTCTTGAGGGAGACCAGTGCCACCTGTGGAGCAATTTGTAGTAACTATATTTCAGACAGGACTCTTGCACGCCCTTGTAATTTGCTAATGTTGCCTCCTGTCCTGGAATTGCAACTATAAGCGCCATTCCCACCATGTTTGTAACTCGGACGTGGATGCGGAGTATTGGAAGTCAATCAACAGGGAATCGAGGCACTACCATGCTCTTGCAAACCTTCCATGTGTGCAAGTAATCAGCAATGGGTGAAGGAGGAAACAAAATATTGGCGCATCCAAAGTGACTGTATAGCGCATGTGAGAGCTGTACATATTTTCAGTATTGTGAGTGTAGCAAGTCCTATTCATGTTCTGAGAAAGATGTCAGACAGCCGTCTGTAATCATATCATCAAGGCGCAGAAGTCAACCCTGTGCCACCTAATTCAGAGATTCTCATTTTACCGATTTTCTGAAGGATGGAAGGTCCACCAGGATTTGAACCTGTGACTTTGAGGTCAACACAAAGTCCTGAAATCAGTGCATTAGTCCATTGAGCTACCGACCATAGATAAATAGGTTGGTGTATAAGTGACAACCATAAAAATATGAGAGTGACTTAAAAATTGCACAAACTAAATGGGATCCGAGTGTGCAAAAACACATATTGTGATATGGCAATGCATACATAATATTACCTACACTAATAAGATATTCCCAGACCTTGAATATGACTGTGAAGAGCTGCCTCCTCCTCCTGAACAGTTAGGTTGGGCTCTGCTTATGCTTTGCTTATGTGGCTGCAATTGTTACTGCTTAATTTAGTTACATTCTAGACCCTCCTCCCAAAAAAGCACATAAATAAAAAAGTTACATTTTTCACTAGCCCAAATCATGAGGTAGGCCAATCATACAGTGTTTGTTGTGCTGTGTAGGAAATCAGAGTAGAGATATCTCAATTTGAACCAATATTCAATCTTGAAACATAGACATGTGTTTTTAGTAAGAGTAAGCGTGCTATGACCTCATCAAACAAGCAATTAACATAGGCCAACTTCGTTCTGCTCCCTTTTGTGCCAGTACATTGTGGGCCTTCAGTAAAAGCTGCTCCATTTGTGACTGAGTGGGCACCACAACTGACACCTAATGGAGGGGCTGCATTTGTGCCATTGGCACACTTTCTTGAGGTGCCCAGCTTGTCTTCATTTGCTGTTTTTCAGGCTTGTAGCCATGATGTGTGTTGTGGACAAACTGAAACACCTTCATCAGGCCTTGACTTATTCCTTTTTGAATCGGTGAATGTTGTAAAGAAGTTGTAAATCTGTGAGGTGAAAAACCAGTAGGAGGTTTAAAGGCGTTAATGGGGAGTGTGGGTGCAGAATGAATGAATAACTGGGAAGGACCGCACTGTCTTTGAGGTGGGACACTCGTCTAATGCAGCTTGTAAGAGTGAAGCTCTTCCTTCATAGAACACAGTTACCTCCTCTCCGGCCTGGGACAGTACGCTGGTTGCGGCGGCAGCTTCAGTGAAATGTTGCTGATGGGCCCCTATAGGAGTAAGGTGAGGGAGCCCTCAGGAGACCAAAGGGGCAGAGGGAAGGATCAGAATGGCAAAATAGGGGCCCTTTCTGCAGAGGAGCACACACGGCAGTATTCATATGAGGGATAGTAAAGCTCCTCTGATGAGATGGGTCACTATCAAAAACTCACCCAAATGGTTTACAGAAAACAAGACGATTGGAGTTTACTACAAGGAGAATTAATTGTTTGTGAAGAAGAAAAGCACTTCTCAAGCCTAATTAAGATATAAGCAACTCAGAGCAAGGGGTGAGGTGTCCGCTGTACTAGCCTTTCTCTGACCAGCACACTCACTGCCACTACCCTCTAAGACATGGTACCATCAAAGAGCTTCTCCTCGGCATCCCTGGGTACACTCCATATAATACACATTGGTGGTTTGAAAGTGCTTCCAATTGTTTGCTCCCTGTCACTCCTGCGTTGAGTCCATATAATACACTTGGTGGTTTAATGGTGTCATCAGTGGGTTTCTCCTGTATCTACTCCATATAATACACATAGGTAGATTATCACTGTCCTCACTGAGTTGCTCCTGTATAGACTCCATATAATACACTTGGCGGTTTAAAAGAGCTCCCAATGGTTAGCCCCCTATAGCTGTGTCACTTCTGGGTTGATTCCACTTAATACACCTTGGCAAATTAACAGTGCCTTCAATGGGTTGCTCCTCTGTTACTCCTGGGTAGACTCCATATAAGCCTCCTGGGTGGTTTAACAGCCATCAGAGGGTTGCTCTGCTGTCACTCCTGGGTTGACTCCAGAGAGCATGTCTTGATATCATTCACCTGGTGCTGAGTTTCAGAAGCTTCTGGGTTAAATCCTATGTAAATGTAATGTAAATGTAAATTGATACTTGTATAGCTCACTACTCACCCACAAGGGTTTCAAGGCGCTTGTACGAATACCGCGGTGGAACCCATCCTAGCTTTCCCTGTGAGGCGTCCACTCCTGGGCACCCCCAAGGTGGAGGCCAGGCATCCTTAGGAGTGTGGGGGCCGTTGTGGAGATTAAGCAAGCTATTGCCCAGAGTTGCAGAGTGGGACTCCATGATTGGAATAGGCACCGAGGCGAGAATTATCAGGTCCGTGGAATTTTTGAGCCCAAGACCAGCCGAGGCGGGGAATTGAACCCTGGTCCCGGGCTAGACCTCTGCATCAGGGTCTGCCGCTCTAATCATTGAGCCACACTTCTCCAGTATCTCCCTTGTATTATCAGTAGCAGATGGTGGGTAAAGTCTTGCATGGCTCTCACTTGCGTGATCAGTTCAGGGCCCCCTGCATGACAGCTTGTATAAGCTCTTGAGTGCCCCCTGCATGACCGCTTGCATGATACCGTCAGGGCACTTTGCATGACTGCTTGCATAAGCACTTGCGTGCCACCTGCATGACCGCTTGCATGATCCCTTCAGGGCCCTTTACATGACTGCTTGCATAAGCACTTGAGTGCCGCCTGCATGACCGCTTGCATGATACCTTCAGGGCCCCCTGCATGACTGATTGCATAAGCACTTGAGTGCCGCCTGCATGACCGCTTGCATGATCCCTTCAGGGCCTTCTGCATGACTGCTTGCATAAGCTCTTGGGAGCATAGTGCAAGACAGACTGCATGGCAGATTGTGAAACTTCTATATAGCAGATTATATGATATATTGCTTGACAACAGCTTACACGCAGTCTGGCTAATGAGTGATAAACAAGAGCATCTACTTTTCTTATAGAGGAGGTCACTGTTATGCAGCAGTGGATACACAGATGACACTCATATGTGCACAACTAATATTTAAAAAAAATCTCCAATAAACAAATTTCAAAATTTAGATCTTACTCACTAACCCCAAGCGTAAGAAATAATGGAAGGAGCCAGGGGACATATGTCTTTTTACTTATGATGCACTTGTTTCACTTGTCACTCGCAATTTCACCTTTTTCACATTTGTGAGCACTGGATCGTACTTAAATATTGATATTTTATAAATAGATTGTATTTGTGATAATGGCTGAGTTTTAAAAACTATTTTCTTGAAATGTGTTTATTGGAGTTTATTATTTGATTAGAGTATTAAATTGTGATCTGTATATGCAATGGATAACATTGCCCTCTATAAGAAAGTAGATGCTCTCGTTATAAAAATGAAACTGCAGTGAACCATTGTCCTTCTGATATATTGTATAGACCCTGTTTTTTGGTATAATGAGTGATAAACAGCATGACAAATTGTAATTCGATATGCAGGGCAAATATCTATAATGTTGTAGGTTCCACAGGGAGTATCATGCTAGTTGTTACAAAGTGTTCAGAGCCCTGTCATGGGCAGAAAGTGCTACATGAACGGCAATGCAATGTATGCTTTCAGCTAAATTCAATAAAAAATCAATTGGAGAGGTATAATTGAAAGCACAAAGATATGTACATGTGCCATAATTCTTAGCAATCACTAATCTAAAGGCATACATCTCTTTTTAAGCAGCAGTAAAGGTAAGTAGCCTTTCAAAGCCATTAAACGTTATTTAGTACGCGCCCGCTGTTATCACTCCACTGTATGATGGCTATTCAGTGCGTCTCCGTGCTTGGAGTCTGCTTAACGCTGTCACTTTATGTCCATGTTAACAGGATTAATCAGACCCACCACTGTGTTCATTAAACCCCTTCTCCTGGTCTCAGTGGAGCTCTGAACCTGTGCCTCTCTGACACCAGATCTTGTTTTCAAGATGGCGGCCCCCGGGATGGCGGCGAGGTGACGGGCTCACTGAGGACATGTCGCTCTCCTTGCTCTGGTTCGGGGAAGATTATTGTGACCTTTCCTGGCATTTGCAAGCTGCAGTTTTATCCTGCTCTTCGACAGCCATATCGATCCCGCTATAGACAATCATAGACGCGCGGCTTGTATAAATTATGTAAAGTCTGGCAATAATGAAACTCCTTGCACTGAAGGTCAGCGCTGAATATTAAGCGTATCCTCCATGACAGGTGGCGCTGAGTGACATCCCACAAAAGATAAGACATACAAACCTAAAGCTACAGATTCCTGCAAACTTATCTTCACTTGGTGTCATTTTTATCATGGACTGTCCTAGTTGTTTATGAACATTTCTAGTATGTCTAGCAGGTACCTGCTGGCAGAAGAACTTATAGACTTATACTAGATGGATTTCCTTTCAATTATTTTAGCCTCGGGAGCTGGGGAAGAGCTTCCCCAGCTCCAAAGGCAAGTTTTTCCCTCTTCTCTGAAATGACGTCATTTCAGAGAAAGTAAAAATAAAATGAGCTGATCAGCTCATTTAACTTTCACTGCTTCAGTGCTCGGGGGCATATCTCAGCCCCTGAGCACCGAAGCAGACAGGAGCAGTATCCATGTAAAGGGGAGAGTCTCCTCTTTCCAATGGTACCTTTCCCTAGTGGATCCCTGCTTAGGGACCAAAACAGTAGGGGGATCTCTTAGCAGGACAACAGGGTGGGGGGAGCATTGGCTAGTGCTCCCTAGTCTTTCTGCCCCCCCTCCCCTTGGCCAGATTGGAGGATCCTACCTCCAATCTGGCCCTTCAGAGGCAAATAGCCCACTAGCCACCAGGGATTAAGTTTTAATTGCAGAATGGATCGGAGTGGCCCTCTCAGGCATAGGGCCTAGCCCCACGCACCCATGTATCCCCCCGTCAGAAAGCCCACTGGACCACATGGGATTATATTTAAAGAGGGGGAATGCTCCCCTCCCCGGCAATGGCCTAGTGCTCCACCCCCCCAAATGACCCCAGCAGTCTTTCTGCCCCACGTTGGGGGCAGATAGGTGATGCTTTCCTGCAGTCGGCCACGGCGGGGACAGAAAAAGTACTAAAGCTCCAGGGATTATATTTGGAGGGAGGAGCGGCCCCCTGGCAATGGGCTAATGCTCCCGCCTACCCTTAGCCCCAAATGTCTTTCTGTCCTCCCAGGGTCATATTGGAGGTTGTTACCTCCAATCTGCCCCAGGGTGGGGTGGTAGGGCGCAGAAAGCCTCTAGACACAGCTGTGATTTTTTTTGTGGACGGTTGGGCAGGGCGGTTCGCCTAGGCATTGGGTCTAACCCCCCCCCCAAATGACCCGCAACAATCTTTCTGCCCACTGGCATAACAAAACTCGAGGGGGCCCCCCTGCAAGGCACATGGAGGGGCCCCCTCCAGGCTCAATCAGGAGCTCTGCAGCCCGAATGCTGTGCAGGGGCCTGTGTTACGCCCCTGTTTCTGACTCCCACACTCTACTCCACTCTACTCCACTCAGCGCCACTTCACTCTATGCCTGTCTACTTTACTATGCACAATTCTGCTCTATGACAATGCAATAATGCCACTCCTCTCTACACCACTGCACTCTTCGCCACTGCACTCTACACCACTCTAGTCAAGGCCACTCCAATCTACTCTGCACAACTCCACTCTATGCCACTCCACCCCACTCTGCAACATTTCACTTCACGACACTGTACTCTATGGCAATACACTCTATGCCAATACACACTCTACGCCAATGCACTCTAATCTAACACTCAATTCTATGCCAATCCACTCTACGCCACACAAATCTACTCTGCACCACTACACTCTACCCTGCACCACTCCACTCTACATCACTTCACTCTACTCTGAAACAATCAAGTCCAGCGGTGGCTCCTCTTCTAAAGCAGAGGAGCGTCGGCCCACAGGAAAAATGCTATGATAATAGCACAATGTAATTATCATTTTACTTTTTCCGTACTGACTCAGTTTTGTTTTGTTTTAGGTGCGGAGTGGGGCGGGGCTGGGCTGTCAGCCAGCAGGGGAAGGAGTTGTGGGCACTTTCTAAGTGCGCATGACGGTTTGGCTGGCCGTCTTCGGCCGGCCAAACAGTCATGAGCATTTGACATGTTCTCCACCCAATTGTATTGCAAGGCTACGTGGAGAAAATGCACTGGCTCCCACTCCCTGTCAGAGCGCTGAACTAGGCCGCTCAGACCAATCACAACACTGCTGTCATGCTGGTGACAGCTGCGTTGTGATTGGCTAGGTGAGTCTGGGAGCCTGTGTGCTTCCTGCTTTCGTGCGTCGTCAACAGAAGAAGGCTGGAGGAGAGGCGGTGATCGGCCGGCAGGTAACTAATATTTGATTTTTTTAACCCCCACATCACTGCTACTGCACCGTTGCAGCCGCCACTGATATAGTCTATGCCACTGCTCTCTACGCCATGCTACTCTACGCCATGCCTCACCAACAAACGGTATGACACTTTACTCTGCAAAACTGCACTATCCGTTACTGAAGTCTACCCCACTTTACACTGTGGTCTATGGCAGTGCACTCTATGCCACTCTACTCTGCATCATTGCACTCCATGACACTGTACTCTGCATCACTCCACTGTACACCACTGCACTCCAAGCCCCTCCACACCACTCTATGCCACTGCACTCTCTACTACTCTATTCTTCATCACTGTACTCCATGTGCTGCACTCTATTCCGCTCTACTCTGCACCATTCTGCATTCTACTATGCACCACTCTAATTTATACCACTGCATTCTACAACACTGTATTGTACGCTACATTATATGGCTCTGCACTCTACACCACTATACTCTGCAACATTATGCCCAATGCACTATACACCAGCGCACTCTACTCTACGCCACTCCACTCCATTCTACAGAACTCTACTCTGCAGCACTCTACACCACTGCACTCTACGGCACTGCACTCTATGCCACTGCACTCTACACCACTCTACTCTGCACTACTTCACTCCATGCCGCTGCAATCTGTGTCACTCCACTCTATGCCACTGCACTTTGCAGCACTATATTCTACTTTGCACCACTTTACACCACTGCACTTTATGCCACTCCTCTGCACCACTGCACTCTACGCCACTATATTCTACTCTGCACCACGCCACTATATGCCACTACAATCTACTAAGCAACACTTTAATCTGCCACCACTGCATTCTACGCCGCTGAATTCTATGGTGCTGCACTCTACACCACTTCATTCTACACCAATATACTTTGCAACACTCTACGCCAATGCACTCTACACCAGTCCACTCTACTGTACGCCACTCCACTGTGAGCCACTCTACGCGGCTACACTCTATGCCATTCATATACAAGACACTCTATGTCATCCCACTCTACTCCACTCTTCACCATTCCACAATGACACTCCATGCCACTCTCCTCTATGCCTCTAACATTTAGCCATGCTGAACAGCAGCAACGCTGGTGTGCAACATGGCCAATAGTTCTTGCATAGTAGTGATTCATTGGCTTTGCCAATGCTTATTTTGTTAGCACTGCTTTAGAATGCATTTGTTCTCTTGCTCACATCTCCACTTGCTGCTTTCCACCTGATGTACATCCGTTAATCGGGTGCTGCATGCTGCTTCTCCTCCACCGCCCACATCTTGTACATTGCTAGGTTCACCACCCTTTCGGTGTTTTCTTTTCATTTTTTCCCCAGCCTCAAGCTCCTCTTTTGCTATCCTTTGAATTACCCGTTGACCTGATGCATTGACTACTCCCACCGCCCGCTCCTCCATGGCTCTCCTCCTGTTACAGTCCTTTAAAAAGTTATTTTTTTATATGGGGCTGCCCTGCAGCTCTCATTTGTTGGCTGGTCCTCTCCATTTACTTTTAGTGCACCCTTTAAAATATTTATTTATTTTATTTTTACCTACCCTGTAGAGTCCCCAACGTGCAATTAGCACAAAATTATTACGGCAGCCGTTTCATGCCATATGAGTGCGGGAACCATCGGATACATCGTGGTGTTTACACCGCAATACCTTTACAACGCGGGTATTACAACGCAAGTCATTACAATGACTTGCGCTGGATGGCGCTCTAACCTAAGGAATAGTATGATTTACTATTCCAACACCTTCCCTACTGTACGTAGACTGGAGTTGGAATAGTAAATCATACTATTCCCAAGTCCAGCGCCCTCCAGCGCAAGTCGTTAAAGCGAAAGTTGTTGTAACGACTTGCATTGTAATGCCTGCGTTGTAAAGGTATCGTGGTGTAAACACCGTGATGTAATGTCTTATATTCTATGAGTGCGCATGCATGATGATGCAAGCGCACGTACTTCATCCTTCTTTGCCACCATAGTGTTATGATGTGTGCACATGGCATTGGTGAGCTCATCAGTGGACTCTTTTCGAGAATATTTTCGATGGTCTGGAGTATCTACAAAAAACATTGGCAAGCCATTTGGTCGAAAAGGCAAGACCTATTGGCTTTGCCAAATACTTGTTTTTGGAGCAGTATTCTGCTTTACCAACAAACTAATATAACTGGAATTCTTAACTTCCTGAGTATGTCAAACAAGGTTTACCCATTACTACTCGAAATCATCCTAGAATGATACATCACCGTATTGAAATCATCAAGTAGTAATACAGCCAGAACCCTTCCTAGGGTAATACATCCCCATCATGAAGTCATCATCGACTAATACAGTCCCATACTAAAGATATCTTGGGTTCATCCTTAAGGAATACAGCCTCATTCTGAAGTCATCACAAGATGGCTCTATAATAATACAGGTCCATCCTGAAGTACTCCTTGGGGCATATCAACAAGGGCTTTATCTCTGCTTTTTTAGCTTTAAAAGCCAAAAAAGGAGAGATAAAACTAGCGCCTTATCAACAACAGGGTGCTAACATGCAAATTTGCATGTTAGCACCCTTTTACTCTACGCTTCCCCTTGCATCTCTAATGAGATGCAAAGGGGCCGTTCCAGAGTAAAGTAATAGGAGAAATGTCGCTAAGCGACATTTCTCCTATTATCAAGAATGTCGCTAACCCTGTTAGAGACAAAAAAAGCAGCGCTAACCGCGGTTAACGCTGCTTTTTTACGTCTGCTATTTTTCTGACTTAGCCATGATATCCTATGGAAGGAGGATATCATGGCTAAGTTTGCCTGTCCCTATCAACAAGGTAACGTGAGATTATCGCTGGGTTTCCAGCGATAATCTCACGTTAGCCTGTTAGCGTGAGGATTTTTATCGCTATTGAGATAAGCGTTGCTAATAGCACGCTATCTCAGCGATAAAAATTCACGCTAGCCGGCGATAATTATCCGAGCACTAAGTGCGCTTAGAGATAATTATCGCCGGTTGTTGTTGATATGCCCCATAGAACCATCTTGGATTAATACAACCTAATCCTTAAATCATCATGGGATCCTCCCACAGTAGTAAATAATAATCACATGTTTTCCACTGAAGTAATCAGGAACCCATCCTGGAGTAATCCAGCCTAATCCGGAAATCATCATGGGATCATCCTGTTGTAGTAAATGATCATTAAATGTTTTCCACTGAAGTGATCAGGAAGCAATCCTGGAGTAGTTTCTGTGAAGACTCTAGTGTCATCTCATTTAAACATTTTACCCTATAGGCATACTTCAGGATGGTTTGGGATGACTTCTCAGACAATTACAGGAATAGCCCTGTGAAGTTATCAGATGACTTCAGAATGACTCCAGGATGATCTTCCTTTTTTACTACGTCTTGGTTTTTATAATGTACTCTCAACTTGACCCTACACACTGCCCTCGGCCACACACATGATATGGAGTGGTATGGTAAGATTACATTACATTTTAGGTGTATGTAGAGCGTCTTGTATTTAAAATGCTCTTGCTATAATAAAACTACTCTCTGTAAAGAGATTATTTGATCCTTAGAACAAGGCCTGCAATGCCAAAAACCTGAAATCCCCTAAAAGATTGGAAAGAAAGGTATACAGTTGTACAAGTTATGATCCAATTTACAAACTTGTCGGTATATTTTCAATTAAATTCTAGACTCTTTTTAGGTATTCAGGTTTTTTTTAAGCTGACTTAGTGAAAGAATTTATCAAGGTGAGACTGAAAAACTCTTTTATATGATTTTTCATTGGCACCAACAAAATAACTAGGCCTGGGCGGTAAATTCCGTTCCGCTTGCGGAATTTGGGTAATTTGGGTAATTTCGCATTCCGCTGAGAACTCGGAATTGCCAACAATTCCGCGATCCGCGGCTTCGCGGAATTATTTGCTTGTTTGCACTTTCAAAATGCACGTTCGCAAGATATTTTCCCCTGAGCACGCAAACAGCGTTCGCGAACAGGAAAAAAGCATCGCGAATGGGCAGAACAAGCAATTCTGCGTGTTCGCGGAACTCTGCGTGCTCGCGGAGATTTTTTACCATTTTGTGGAGCTTTGCATAGCGCAACTACGCAAATTCCGCCCACCCGTAAAAATAACCTCCTTTCCTCATGTCGTGCCATACCACACTTCTATTGTTTCTAAGCACTGTATATAACAGGCGTTTTTATTATCCAATATATTGGTACTGTTTACTGGCCTTAAAGCCTGACAGAGTGAGTTGACCTTGCAGGAATTCAAACTTGTGACCCACCTATCAGCACATACTTCACAGATAACAGTACAACTCAGTAAGCTAACCTGCTGGCAAGCCAAAGATAAACGCCTCTAGGCACTAGGATCAACAGTACTGGGTTAGATGCTATCACAGGGAAAATATCCATACAAGAGAGTCTTAAAGACGTCTCTGACAGCACGTATACTAAACAAATGCCCGTCTCCATCCCCACATACCTCAAGGGAGTAGCAATGGACACATGGAATGCAGAAGCCTGCCTTGGGCACCGCTTGTAATCCCTCCTGCAGGTATGACGGAGCCAAACCTGTCGAACGCTTAAAGGTGAAGCACAAAGCCATCAAGTCAGTTTGAGCTCTGACACGGAGCCAGTAGAGTGACAGGGATTAGAAGAGGGGATACAGTTTCTTCAGGTCGAAGATCAATTGTAAGTCACATTCTGGACCTCTCTGACCACAGGCACTGGCAGGACCAGTATGAAGCGCTTTGAGTTAGTCCATCAACGTGCTCAACATAGACCCTACCACTGCATGATGTCATTCAGTGGGTAATGTGCGGTCCATCTCAAGGGAACTGGAACAGTCGCTAGCAGGTGTGGCTGGGTGGGGCAAGGGGGGAGTCGACAGATGACGGGATAGGTAAAATTAAATAAACAAAACCACTTACCTTGCGCTCCGATGTGGCGAACACAAGGTAAGTGGTTTTATTTATTTAATTTTACCTATCCCATCGTCTGTCGACTCCCCCACCTCACCCAGGGGCGTAACACAGGCCCCCGTATACCCTGCAATGTGGGGGGGGCTCCGAGCTGCGGGGGGGCCCCTCAGCCCAGTACTCAGGCCTTAAAGCTCCGGATTAAATCTGGAGTGGGGGCCCCTCCGTGTACCGTGCAGGGAGGCCCCCTCAGCTTTCGTTACGCCACTGACCTCACCCCGCCCCTCGCCACCGCCCGCCACTCTTACCTGTGCCAGCCGCGCCTGGTTGCTAGGCTAAACTTTGCAGCACTGTGCTATGCTGTGACTAGACTACAGGACTCCGGTCTTATCGTTGGTTAGCAAATGTGGTATCACGGCCAAGAAGCCGAACGCTCCGTTGAAGATATATGGTAGTGAATAAGTTACTCATCCTGCCTTTAGACTTTCCTCCTCCTCTTGCATTTCTGCTGCTCAGTCGCACCCATTGGTCGCAGCTTTTGTAGCAGCAAATAAATGCATAAAAATAAATTAGATGAATATGCCGAATATCAGAGTACAGGAAACAATGACTTAATGGTTACCAGGTTTTGCTACGGTCACTCATAACTAGAGGCAGTCCAGATGAGTGATTAAACGTTTGCAAATCTTCAGAAATGTTCCGAAATATCAATGAGAAAGGAGGTGAACGCTGGGAAAAAAGAATGAGAAATCAAATGAAATATGTCCTAGACCAGTGCCAAAACTTGTTTCCAGTCCAGGGAGGACCTGGCTTGGCAGTTCGGGCTGGACTGTTCCCCTTGGGCACAGGGGCAAGACTGATTCGCATATGGCCGGGTCCAAACTGGAATGGCATGGTGAGCAAAAAAACGATGGATTTAGGCCCAGATCTCTGTACTGGGGTGAATGTATGACATTCTTCTGCATTCTGTCCATCAACTGTTGTTTTTGCAGTGCCAAAACTTGGACGGGAATGAAAAATAAATTAAAGGCTTCCTCGAACAATGCCAAAATAGGCCAAAGTAACCGATGCTGTGCTCACTGTATATTTATAATATTTCAGATTTTTCTTTTAAACCACGTTAGTTGTTCTCTTCGCCTTCATCTCTCATACATCCCTTTGGTGTCCTGATGTCGAGGCCTCATCCTCTGTCCTCGGTCTTCCCCCCCCCCCCCCCCCCCCCCTCCGCCACGGACCGCATCATGAGGAGCTGCGCTGGCGGAGCCGGTTTCTCTGCGCTAGAGGTGTCTAAACTTTATACATATGATTCAGAATCTCTCCCAGTTCGCCATTCCTCCGCACTGCTGTTCCATACATCATTTGGAGCGTCATCAGTTTAAGAAGTTCACAAACGTGATGGCCTTTGGTAATCTCCATAAACAAATCACCAGTTGTCTTTCTTAGGGTAGACCGGATGGGACTCTGGATTTTATTTAATAAATGTGGAACAGTTGATTAAAGGAGGGATTCATTGGTTTGAAGCAAACAAGGAAGGCCCCTGGTCTCTGAAGTTAAAAATGATACATAACTAGGCAAACATTTGTTTTCTTTGTTATGTGCATTAAATAAAGCAATTAAAAGCTGATAAAAATAAGCTTAAGCTGTTTGTTCCATTTGCCCTAGCAAGAGTAAGGTATACTACCTTATGCCTTTAGACCTCCGCCTAGAGCCTGATCTTCTAAAATTTAGAAATGGACTGAAAACTTATCTATGTGATCAATTTAGGTATTTACCTTATGTTCCTGTTGGCATACAAGAGGTACTATGTGGCTAGCACCAAGACACCCGCTATATAATTGCACGCTTAATAAAGATAAATGATTAAATAAGTCTGAAAATCCTGACAACCCCCAGATTCTCGACCACAATGGTAACACGCATTTGCAAAGGTAATAGTTGTAGTTTTGCAATTATGCATTTTTTTTGGTAACCATATGCAATAAATATTAAAAGTGTAAAAGTAACAAAAGGTAAAAATGTAGCTATCAAAAGGTGGCATGCATGCTTAAAAAAATTAAGTAAATAAGCATTAGCAAAGCCAATAGGTCTTGCCTATGCGAGATCTATTGGCCTTGTCAATGCTTTTTTAGCCATGCTGCATAGCAGCACAGCCGCTGTGAAACATGGCTAAAGGTAAAGAAAAAAAGTGCTAGGACATGGCCAGCATTGATCGTGTCATGGCATGTTTACTTAATTTACTTTTAGCCATGTTGCACAGCAGCGCGACACAGTGCAAAGAAAGACAATTAAAAAAGCACTGTGATGCATCTAGGGTTGACGTCATAGCGCTATGGTTAAAGCTATGACGGGAAGGGGGAGGCAAGCAACAATGGGGAAAAGCAGAAACAACGGTGAAGGGGAGGGGGGATCGGAGAACGGCCAAGCAGAGGGGAGGAGCAAGCAGCGATTGTGGGGGTGGAATAGGGGGAAGCAATACCAGGGGTTAGGGGACAGGCAAGCATGGATGGGGAAGAGGGGCAGGCTAAGGTTACATTTACGATGGGAGAGGGGAGGAGGATAAGCAATGATGGGGAAAAGCAGCAACAGGACTCAAGTGAAGGGGGTTCATTGGATGGACAAGCAATGGGAGAGCAAGCAGAGATGAGAGTGAAGTGGTGGGAGGGACAAAAGCAAACAAGCATGGAATGCAGGTGGGGCAGAGACGGCTAACACCTTACTGCAAGCTATCCTTAAGCCACACCTAAAAATAGTGCCTTGCAGGTGTCAGTATTTTACTAGTCAAAATTTGGGTGAGTAAGGGGGTAGTCGGTGAAGTGAGATGAGGTGAAATGTGAGACATTACTTGCAGAATAGCGGATGAAGAAGCAGTTGGATGGGTAGCTTAGTGAATTGAATTGAATTGGAAATTGAAATGTGGCTAGATATAGAGCATGCCCGGAATTTTCTCATCAGCACAGCATTTGGTGACCGTCTGTGGCTTTTATTGGCCTTACTGCCATATTTTGGTTATTCTTGGCAACTGGTGGTTATAACCATATCTCATATTCATCCTTGGCATGGGATCCCACTCTCAAATATCTATGCGCCATCCATCATAACTGCTATTGTTTCTAGTCTACTTGTTTCTGGTGACTTTCTGAGCTATCTTACCTGCTGCCTAGCACCCAAAAGTTTCACTAAATTCAAGAGGGTTTTTTCGTTTTGAATAGATTAAGAAAAATAATCTGTGCCGTTGCTATTCTTAAAGGGTGTTTACTTGTGCTTAATTTATGTTGCAGAGTTTCTGAGCATGTACCCGTTATGGAATATATTCACAGCCTTGCATTTGTTTTGCCGTTGCACGGGTGGGTAAATCCCTTATTCACAAAACCATAGGCCCGTGGGCGCATTCATGGAGTAAAATCTTCTTCCCCTGCCTGGTATGAACACAATCAGGGTTGGCACTGTGGACGCAGTAAGGCAGATATGGGCAGATAAAGCTCTTGGCTTGCCAAAGAGATGCACATAGCTACTCACATGAGCTGGGTGAGTGTAGTCAAGTATTTTCTATTCACAGCCATTTATTAGGCTGGGATGTGTATAAATGCCCCTGTAAACCTGCCCTCTGGCATGCTATTGGTGGAGGATTCGCAATAACACCAGGCCCCTGTAACTCCATTTACCTGACTGGTGGAAGCTATAGTGTCTCAGAGATGACTCTGGTACTTTGTTATTCTTGGACATCTGGCTGTCTCAAGTTCTCCCCCCAACATGCACGCACTCTCTTTGAACAAGAAGACCTTTGTGATGTGCAATGCCCAGCCCAATACACAGTGCTGATTTGTAAAGAGCGACTTATCGCCCCTAATGGTATCCAGGTGCTTGGAGCCTTCGGGGAGATTAAGGGCTAGATGTATGAAGGACCACAATAGCGATTCCTAAAGAGCGTTTTTTTACCGAATCGCTATTTAGAAATCGCAAACCTCAATGTAGGAAAAAATCGCAAATAATTAGCGATTCCCTAAAAGTCGATATCCTGAATACCGAATCGCAAATACCGTTTCTGTATTTGCGAAATAGCTATTTTAAAAAATCGCAAAATAGCAAATCTGCTATCGAGGTGCATTCTGATGACATCACATACAGGAAGTGACCACACCCATGCTGTTTCTGAGTGCCTGATGCTGTGGGAGAGGCAAAGAGCAGGAGCACACACCCAGGAGCTGCACAGGAGTGCTCAGGCAGACACCAACTGACAGGATGGACACACAGGAGAAGGGAAAGGAGCCTGCAGAAAGGAAAAGAAAGCGCAAATTTAGTGAAAAGGATTTGGAGGTCCTCATTGAGGAAGTGGTGAAGACCCATGAGCTCGTATTTGGCAAGAAATCACTGCATGTACCTGAATCGCAGAAGAGGAAGTTCTGGCTAGAGATACAAGCCAAGATCAATGCCTTTGGGTCACACAGCGCTCCATCGACGACCTGAAGAAGCGCTGGTATGACTTGCTCTCCAGGGCGAAGGAGAGGGTAGCAAATAGGCTGAAGCAACCCAAAAAGACAGGTGGAGGACCATCCACAGAGCCTGCAACAACAACCTTGGAGGACTTGGTGGAGACCACCCTCCAGCCTGAGAGCATAAGTGGCATAGGAGAAGTGGACAGCTCAGCCCGCGACAACACCAGACAAGGTAAGATGCATGCACAGTCTGTCCTGAACCCTCACCCTCCCCAATCCCTTACCCTCCCCAATCCCCAATTACACATGAGCAAGTTAGAATTCAACTCCAGTCCACATTTTGATAACAACCAGCAATGCATCATGGGAGAAGTAGTCACAAAACTCATATAGCAAAGCAGTGACATAGGTGAACACAATCGCAGGGGACTCACATCAGTCAATAACCAAGCGGAGAACTGTTAGTGTGAATAGCAAATCATGTAAATTTAATGTAATACAAATGCTTCAAGGAAAGACAGTAAATGGATATCTTGTATCCACAGGCGAACCTGCACCACAGGCAGAAGACAGGGAGACAAATGAGGCACCTGGGCAACAACATGCAGGGGAGGAAGAGTTGCAGACAACCACGGATGCCACACCTACACCAACACCAAGACCTAGGAGGTACACTGTGGAAACACTACAGGAGATAGAGGGGGGAGTGGAAGAGACACCGGAAGATCCACAGACTATGCCCGAAGAGCCAGCACAGTCTCCAAACCTACAGTCACCCATGCAGCGTAGCCACACCAGCAGTCCCTGACACAGACCAAGGCCACAACTTCTTTCTGAGCAGGGTGAGGAATCCAGTGTCTTTGCAGGTCTTGGGGGCCCCATGGTCAAGGTGCAGTGGCTGCAAGTGAAAACAATGAAGTTAATGCAACGGCAGCTGGTGTCCCTGAATAAGAACATGAGGGACATCAAGGTGGGCATTAATGAACTGAACACCACTGTTGCTGAGGGTCATAGGGCCAATGCAGAGTGCATGAAGGACATGACTGTGGCAGTACAGCAGTTATGCACCAACATGCAGAGTGAACGTGGCGCAAGGCGCCGTGAAAAGCAGCGCATGGATGGACACACGAAAGTGGTCAACCACCTATGCAATGCTACAGCTGTCTTGAGCAGACGCACAGTTGCCATGCAGGTGGAAATGGCCCACTGCAGCCAGGATGTTGCTAGGGGGTTGGTGCAGGTCACCAGTGCTGTTAAACGGCTCCAGACAGCCAACATAGCTGTCACAGGGGCTGGGGATGGTGGAGATAGTGAGGAGGTCACCAGCCGCAGCAGCATTACTCCACCTGTCGCTGAGCCCAGACGGCAGAGTGCAAGGCAAGGGCCAGCAGCAGAACAGTCTTCAAGGGAGGGAAGTGTGCACACTAACCGAAGCAGTGCTGGGCGTGGGCGCAGGAAATAAGTCCATGCTGTGGCAGACATTTGCTGATGGGGGAGGTAACCCATGTGAGACAGTGAAAGGGTTGTCAATGTGCATGCAGTGTTGACATGCCATGATGTGCAACTCAATGCACACAGAGGCCTGTATTGTGAGGCGGTGTGCTTACATATTGCCTGATGTAGGGACAATAAAACACCGTTATTCAAAAATCATTATCAGCTTTGTGTCATTACTCATTTAGAAATAGTTGCGTGTGATCTCATAATGGCTGTGTCTACCATCTGCGGCTCCTACACCACCTGCTGTTCCCTTCTTTGTGACCAGGTTGTGTAGTATGGCACAGGTAGCAATGGTTTTGCAGCATTTCTCGGGCGGTACTGCCGTGCACCTCCACTTTTGTGGAGGCGGCGGAACCTGCTCTTCAGCAGTCCAAATGCCTGCTCCACCACATTCCACGTAGACTTATGGGCAGCATTGTATCTCCTCTCACTTTGGTAGATGGGTTGATAAATGGGATGAGTATGAATGAACGCACTGCATGTGCGCTGCCACCTAAATGGGAAAGGATGAAACATCAATCACAGGCAACTACAGATACATCCAAGGTATACATTAGAGCAGTTGTTCCCCAACTTTAGTTTTCTGGGGACCCCCACTTAATCATTATTGGAACCCAGCAGGAACTCCAAGTGAATTAGAATCCAGGAACTCCCCCCCTGCCCCACGAGTCATTATTGGAAGCCAGGGACCCTGGTCTAAGCAAAGTTAATGATTTGAACCGCAAAACAATACACAAAAAATGCAGGTAAAAAAAACAATCAAATAAATACAGAAGTGACACATTTTATGTAATTCACAAACACATATGAATAAAAAAGAAATCAAAATGTAATTTTAATACAAAGGGTGTAGCTTTTATAAATTTTATTGAGCCCACTCATCGTCCATACCATATTCTGATTGATGCACTTGCACTGCTCCCACGAATCAATCTGAGGATACTAATTTTTAGCCTCCATTTTCAAATTCCTTCACATTTACAGTATGTTTTAAAATGTTCAATTGTACGTTTAGCTTCTTTATATATATACACTTTATTAATCTGTTTATATTTTTTGATTTTCAAAGTAGTCGCGGACCCCCTGAGGAGGCTTCGAGGACCCCCAGAGGTCCGCAGACCCCAGTTTGGGAACCACTGCATTAGAGTGTGTCACATGCATTTACCTAGCAGGTATCGTTCTGCAAATTCTCCCCCTGTTAGACGTGTATAGATTCCACTATGCCTGAAAATGTAGGAGTCATGCGTACTTCCTAGAATTGTTGCTACTATATCAGTTATGATGTGTGATGCATCATAAATGACCTGGACGTTGATGGAATGATAGGATTTTCTGTTCCGATATACGTACTCAGTAGCAGAGGGGGGACAGATTGCAATATGTGTCCCATCACTGCACCCAATGACATGTGAGAATTGAGCCATCTGATAGAAACCCATTTCGGTCTTATGCAGTTCCTGTTGCGTGGTGGGAAACCGGGATGTAATAGTGCATTTTTTGAAGCATGGCATCCAGGAAGGTGTTGAGGAAGCGTGACAGGCAACTTTGTGAGACCCCTCTGGCTACAGCTACCGCCCCCTGGTAACTACCTTATGCAAGTAGGCAAGTAGGTGCAGGGAACACAGGACCTGCACGTGTGGGGGAATTTCGTGCACCCTGTGTGTCTGATCCTCCAGGGTTGGATGCAGGTCAAGTATCAGGTCTAGGATGGTAGTGGAGTCAAGCCTGTACCTATCATGTATTTCTTCTTCTGTCAGTTGGAACAGGGTAATGCGCACTCTGTATATGCGTTCCTGTCGCCTCATCATCCTCTGTGCTGCTGCTTGCATCCGCATCCTCCTTGCTATGACATACAGGGCTGCCATTGTGTGAGAAATGATGCTTTCTGGGGCTGTTTATATGCAGTGCACCTGGTTACCACCTGCTTTGAGTTGGTGGTAATTTGCGAATCGCAAATAGCGATTTTCTGTGAAATCGCTATTTGCCATTTTTCATACATTTCTTTGCGATTTCTTATTTGCTATTTCGCAATTTGCGAGTCGCAATTTGGGACTCGGTAGGTCAGATTCGCAAATTGACTTGCCTTGTTTTTTGCGAATCCTTATTTTGTAATTGGATTTTTCCTTCTCTACATTGCACAGGGCTATTTTGCGGTCGCAATCGCTGATATTCTGTGAATTTCATCGTATGCGATCGCTGTTTTGCTTGCTACATCTGGCCCTAAATGATCTATGACCCAGAGTCACATGATGCTGAGCTGTACTACTGCCAGCGATCGAACCGCGAACCCTGCGCTCCAGAGTCAGCCACTCTGGCCGCTGCGCCACACCCCTGCCACTGAGCCTACTTCTTCAAACTAATATTATATTAGCTTTAGCAAACATACCATGGGGCAAGGGGGTCTGCCACGTCACTTCAATGCAGCTGACCTAGCGCGGGCTGGGTTGAACTTTGCTATTCAAGAGAGCAGCCAGACATAGGTTATCACCCCATTCACAAACAGCACCAGCCAGCAGATAAAGAGGGATTTTGCTGTCATAGGGCCTTGTTATCGTAATTAATTATTCCAGCAGCTGCAGACAGAACCTAAGAAGTTATCAATCGGTGTTTACCTGATTAAAGGAGCCTTACCTCCGTTTCCTGGGACCACCAGTCATGAATGAACCCGTGGTTAGACAACGTCGGAATGTTGTAAATAGAGTGTGTGCTTCAACAAACAAACCTTGGCACGAACACAAAAGCCCTTATGGAGCAGACTCCGTAATTAGAAGTTTTTTTTTCTTTTTGCAGCAGTCTGCAAAAGAGCATTTCCATCCCGACGGACACACTACATTTTACTCGGTGTTTAAAAAAAAAGCAAAGTTAGTTTACAATAGTGTGCGTTAACCTGTAAAGTAGAAAGACACATTGCCAAATTCACAAAACCTATTTCCACAAACATAATGTGGAAATATCACTTACTTGCCGCCGAGTCTTAAATGCTAAGTTTTGGGTGAATTAAAGTTTGCATAAATCCAAGCAAAATAATTATACGGAAACATACTGCTAACTGAAAGATGTCTATGCACGCTCCAGGATTAACTGCAATTTTTAATTCTGAATTCAGGTCAGGCATATGGATTTTTGAAAATCGTCCGATTTCCCCGGTAACAATAACTATTTCCAAGATTCGGCTGGAATATGTGAAATCTGCTCCATAGCAGTTTATAGATTTTCATAAAGCCATGCACCAAGAACTAGAACCAGTGCAGACAATTCTTTGCTGGTCAACTCAACTTTCCATTAGGGAATATTGGTGCCCTCTATGTTCTACACCTGTCAATTAAATAAAGAAACAATTCACTGTGGCGTGCAGGGGCGGGGCCTTGGAAAGCGGGACTGCATGACGAGAACTCTCTGCCTCTACCAACCCGCAACTGCCTAAAACAAGCATTTCCAATGCAATAGGTCTCGCATTTGCAAGAGTTGAAGCTATTGGCATTGTAAATGACAATGCCTTTTATTTATCTGTTTTGCTAATTAACCATGAAATAAAAGGCATTTACAATGCCAATAGCTCAAACTCTTGTAAATGCCAGACCCATTCAAAGAAGCAGCCTCCATTGTCCCAGCTGCTCGGAAAGTGAAAGCGAGCATGGCGCTCTAAATGTTGCTACAGATATTGATAAGGTTCACCTCCATCAAACTCCCCAACCGATGCGTTTTACCGGTATATGCAGTGCTTAATTTGTAAAATAATAAGTGCCGGGGCTCTCGTCAGAAGGCCACTGCAGCTTGCAACACACGTAGCCCCTGCAATGTTGCCAACGATAGAAACATCACAAGTACTAGCCATCAAACTCCCACAAGTGTCACTATTCGGACTATTTCAGGCCCCCAAAGCTATAAGAATGGCTTGGGAGGCAGGTAATAGTCATTGTAATATTTATTGAATGAATAAACCTGTTGTGTGGTCATCTCCAAATTAGCCAGAAAGCGCCACCTTGTGGCAGCTGTCACCAGCGCTGGTTTTGAAAATTAAGTGCCGATCGAGCACTGGAAACCACAGCTCAAATTAAACCCTGGTTGCAAATCACACCTCCCGTTGATAAGGGAAGGATAGCTTGCAGCTTATGTCACCAATTGAAGTTAATGACCTCAACCAAATTAGGAGTTTTCTGTACAAGTAATTGACTGGTTGATGCAACGAAAGAAAATCAACCATTAAAATGGCAGCACCTGCAACACTCCTCTGGAGCATACCCATGGCTCTCAAATATATAGACCCAGTCCTGTGAAATAAGTGCCGGTGCTTAGCACCGGAAAGCACCGGCACAAATTAAGCACTGGGTATATGATATTGTAAGTTCAGGAACTAACTCGGGAAGCCTTCATAAAGCCTGTGAAAACAGTATTTTTGCAGAACACAGCAGGGCCTGGCCAAGCCTCATCCTCCTCGTCGCAGAACAGCAAGCCTTGAAACGCCACGGTCATAGTAGATTGTTTAGCTGCTGTGGCGAAATTAACCATGTATAAGAAATCATATGCAGGCTGCTTTAGCAACTTCTATGTGCAAAAAGGAGTTATTATAGAACCATCGAAAGAACAATGGGCCTTTTGTATCCTGAAACAAATGACGCCGGACAAAGTCAAATTAAAAGACAAAACTATTTGCAGTGTTTTAACAAGCATTTGCAATGCAATAGGTCTCGCATTTACGGGAGTTTGAGCTATTGGCATTGTAAATGACAATGCCTTTTATTTATGTTTTGGTTTTTAAAACATAAAATAAAAGGCATTGTCATTTACAATGCCAATAGCTTCCTCGCGTAAATGCGAGACCTGTTGCATTTTCAATGCTTGTTAGATGAGCTTCAAAGACTTTTGAATGGAAGCATTAAAAGAAAACCTCTCATAACTGTACCAACAAATAGGTCCTTTTTCTCACCAGGCACATGGCATGCATGATTAGAAGCTGTGTAGAAATAGCGCTTCGCGGTACTGTGGTAAACACTAATGTACTGGAATCTTTATTTGAATCCCTTTCGGAGCAGTCAGTAAAAGTGGCAAATATAATTGAAAAATTGAGCAGTTACCATGCACCTTTTGGTTTCACTTTTCCAAAATTATCCTACATAAAATCCTACTGAGCAATGTGCTGGGGGTTACTCACTTGGTGCACATGGGGTCTAAGTTTATACTTTTTGACAGGGCTGTTTTAAATTACCAGTCCGGCCCTGGACGTGTTCCAGAGTCGAGTCAATGACAAAGAAGTGGTCCAAATGCTACGTTCAGAAGGGGGAGGGTGTGGCTTAATGGCCAGTGCAGCCGACTTGGGCGCTGAGAGATCCAGGTTTAAGTCTCGTCGTGTGCTCAACATCCTGTGATTCTGGGCAAATCACTTCCCCCTGCCTACGGGCAGCGCCTACAGACCCTCACGGGTTATTAGCGGCGCTATACAAATCCAAGTATTACATTATAGTATAATTATTAAGAAGAGATAGAGGCAGCCAAAAGACGAGGATCAAATGTCCAAGCAAAATGAAAAAAGTGGCCCAGAAGGAGACTAGATAAGAGGGGGGGGGGAAGGAGTGGCCCGAACGCTACTCTTAAAAGCTGATGAAACACAACTAGTAGAAATGGACAAAGTATTGAGGAACTATATGCAGCCGTTCCAGGCGTTCTGAATTTCCGGTACCGACGGGAATCTCTGTACGCAATTACGAGTTTGCAGACCAAGAATTACTTGGCATAATTCTACATGGAAAGCTGCATGTTTAAAGCTACAGATCACATTTTTAATGACACTGCACTACAGCAACAGCACCGGCCCTGATATAATATTAATGGCCACCGAGCACCACGGTAGCAGCAGAAAGCCTTTTAGGCTCTTACGCAACAAGTAGCTAAATTAATTATTTGCAGGTAAAGGATCCCATACCCCCGGCAGCCTCGGAGGGATCAGTGAGAGCCGGACTGCGGAGGCGCTCATTAGCGACCCTCAAATGTCAGACACCAGGAGGAAAGAAGAGGCCTGACAGGGAAGGAGACACAGCGACACAGAGAAAGACAGGGACGGCGAGGTACAATGATGGAAGAGGTGGAGACGGAGCAGGCACAAAGAGGGGAGAGGGCGCGAGGTAGGCGGGGACTAAAGGTTAGAAAGGGACAGCGAGGTACAATGATGGAAGAGGTGGCGACGCGAGAAAGGGAGCGGGCACAAAGAGGGGAGAGGGCGTGAGGTAGACAGGGACAACAGGTTAGATGGAAGGCTCGTGAGAGAGAGCAGGATAGAATGGGGAGAGCGGGAGAGACAAAGAGCAGTAAATTCAGACATAAGCGAAGAGAGAGAGAGAGCAGTAAATACAGACATAAGTGAAGAGAGAGAATCAGTAAATACAGACATAAGCGAAAGGGAATGGGGTCGTAAGAGAGACAGAGGCCTAGGAAAAGGAGGGGAGCCAGGTAGAGAACAAATGCGTATTACGAAGAAAACAAGACAAGCCCGGCTTCTAAAGTGCTCCGGACGCGAGCGAGCGCCCGCCGCGCGAAAGTGGAAGCAAATTTGTCATGGCGAGACGCGGCGGAGCGTGGCGCGCGTGCTTGGTGGGGGCGGGGGAGCGCATTCCAGGCAGGGGAGCGGACCCTTTGAAGTATGATGCCGAGGGCGCCAGTGAGCTGAAGCGCTTCCCCAAACGGATTGCATGGCAGCACGATGCACGTGATTGTGCGCGTGCTCGCCATGCAATCCACTTTTGGGAGCACTTTGAAATGCCCCTCTTACTAGAGTCTTGCATAGCGATTGCGTAAACGCAATAGCTAGGCGAGACCTAAAAAGGGATAAGTCAACCTTGAAAGAGTTACATCACCGCAAGTGATACCATTAACACCCGGCACACATGGGAGTAAAATGCAGAGCAACCCAAATTCAACAGACTGCCCCTGAAACACCATCAAACATTACTGGGGGTGGGTGAACGAGTAGGGGTACCACACATATATAAATTAGCATAAATAAACATCAGGTATGACCATGAACTACTTACAGCACCCAAGATCGGCCCTACTCCACACTGACGCTGCCCAGCGCCATCTCTACTTCTGCCTCCCCTTCCACTTCCCTCGACCTCCCCTCCCCTCCTCTCCTGATCCTGACCCAAGAGCAATAGTTCACTTACCTAGGCCCAGATAGCTCATCGTCACCCGGTCCGTGACTTCACTCTGTGCGGATTGGCTTAATGACCGCAATGCTCCAATCCAGGGTCACTCAGTGCTTAATTTGAGCCGGTGGTTTCCGGTGCTCAGCACCAGCACTTAATCAACACCGGCTCTTTTGAGCACTAGTTAAGGACACATTTATTTATGATAGGCACAGGGAGATTAAATGATTTGCCCAGAACCACAAGATGTTGAGCGGCAAGGGAGACTCAAACCAGGTTCCCCAGCTCCAAAGTCGGCAACTCTGGCAACTACGCCACCCTCTCCGCTTTTATGGTTAGAAGTTGGTTATCTGTTTTAGGCGAGGCTAACAGGAGAAATGGGCTGGTGCATGCTGCCTCCTGGCGAGAGTCCCCGCACTTATTTTTTTGACAAATTAACCACTGGGGTAACTATATAAATTCCCACTCCTTCTCAATTTGGATACGCTCTTTTGTGATCCAGAAGTGCTGAAATTATGGTCAAAAATATCTGTTAAAAGATTAGTAATAAAGAGATGATATATTAAACTTTCGGTCTCCTTGTGTATCTAGTAGCAAAGTTATCATTTTGTTTGAGTTTCTGGGAGTTTTCAGGGTTGCGGGGACTGTAGATTTTTCAAAGGCTCCTCCGTGGTGACTATATGAGGCTGCGCAGCTGTATACAGTAGACAAGGCGTCAGAACAAATGTGGGGTAGGTCTTTAGTTCTTTGTAACTGTAGTTAAACATGTTTTGCAACACCACTGGTAAATGGTTATAAGTGTCCTAATTAGGTAATTCATTTTCTACCATTGATGGTTGAAAGCCAGATAAAACTAGAAGAGAGAACGTGGCTGTGGAGGGTTGGAACGCAAAGAGGAGGATCTAAGTGAAAATAAATTAAATGAGGAAGAGGGATAGGAAGGAGTTGTTTGAGTTAAACAGAAATCACCATGGGAAGAGGAACACTGCCTTCTACCTGTAATACTGTACCCCAAAGCACTCTGATACTGCCTCATTATAGTTAGTTGCTCTTTACAAAAAACACCAAATTAAACAGCGTGCACTGCCCTATCACAAGCCAAGCAGCCCTCCGAAAGTCTCCTTCTGATGGCTAGCAACATGGGTGTGTGTGTGTGTGGGGGGGGTGACATCACTGCACATGATAAATGCAGAGAGGGGCTACCCCAAAGTTCTCGATACCTACTTATTATAGTTATTATAGGCATTTATGAAGAACTCCAAAAACCTCCCGGATGGGCAGCGCGACGGTTACGCATTTGTAACCCTCTGCCTGACACTGTCCCTGAACACGCGCCCTTGGCTACAACGGTCTTGCTCTGCAGCTGGAAGCCTGAACTCCAACTCCGAGACTGCTGATGCTGTGCAGGTTCCCCGGGAGCTGATTTGGAGCTGACGAGGGGAGTGAAAATGAAAGCGCGCCCATGCGCGAGTGATGATCTGGAGCCGACGGGGGGGAGGGAGGGAAAGTGAAAGCACGCCATGCGCGCGTTCAAAAGTGAGCCGACTCCGAGACTGCTGATGCGTAGGCGAGCACATCTTCTGTCCTCCTTGTCCGTCCACATGTGCACACACTCCGAGACTGCAGACGCGTAGGCGTGCACATCTCCTGTCCACCTTCCGCCGACAAACCGACGATAATAGAGCTCGCCAAGGCAGGCAGCGCATGCGCTGCGTCGCTAGGCGAGACCTAAAAACCTAAAGCTAGTGCAGGCTGCTGCTAATGTCCTGGGGTGTTTTGATCTTCTAATGGACATCAGCTGCTTAGAGCCTCCAAAGATGAGCTGGAAACCCACTCAGTACAGGGATTTCCAGCGTGTGTTCCCTACCGCTGTTTGATATCGGCTCTGCACTGGGTGACCGTGTAAATGGAGCCGATATTGGGTGACAGACAGTGACACTATGTGAACTGGAAGGTCTAGTGTGCTTAAACAATGGCAATGAATGAGAAAAAGAGAGAGACTCATCACAGGAACAAAAAGAAACAAACACATCTCCCCCTATCTCAAATCCTTGGGGCAGATTTATAAGAACTGATGCATCTCTGCATATTAGCAGAGATGCGTCAATTCAATGTAGAACAAAAAAAAACCTTGCGCCACCATGGATGCGTCGCATTTACAATGGACACACCGTGGAGCAACGATTGACAGATGCGACACGCATCTGTTGACGTAAAGGTAACACTTTGCTGGAATCATGTTGCAAGCACAACGCAAATCCAGCAATGCTCAGGAATGCCTATTCCTATTGTGCTGCGTCACTCCTTATGCCTGGTTCAAGCAGGCATGAGGTTTTGATGCAGCGGAGTCGTAGAAGTGACGCTGTGAAATCTTTTAGATTTCAATGCGTCACTTTTTTTTTATTTTTTTTATTTTTTATTATTCCACAGCGACAAAAACAGCCATAATGCGAGGAAGAGTCAAGAAAAACAAAAAAAAAACAAAATAAAATGATTTCATCAGTTCATATGATCAAAAAAGGCCCCCCAAATAAACATTCCCATTTGCCGTTTCCTTACCCCCTTTACAGAATACAAACTATTTTCTAAATGAAATAAATTATACATTTTAGCACGCCAATGCTCGAACGCGGGGGGTTCGGATTGAAGCCAATCAGAGGCAATACACAATCGAGCGACAGTCATAGCAATGAAAATCAAAAAACGGTGTTTATACAGAGGGTACCCCTTTTCTACGTCTTGCCCAATTCCTATTAGCGTTAAGGCAGGGGTAATATTAATAATGGTTCCGGTAATCGTGGTCAAAATGTTTTCAATATCAGTCAAATAAAAATATGTGAAGACTATCTGCATTATCCACCCCACAACGAAAACATTTCCCGTCATTCCTACCCCCCCACTTGAGCATGCGTTCTGGAGTATAATACAAATTAAAAATCGTTTTAAAGAATTGTGCTTTCAGGTTGGCGGATAAGAGAGTTTCCCTAGATCTGACAATAGCCCGAAATATTGCATTCTCCCAATATGATAGACCATTGGGCATTATGCTTCTCCAAATCATCCATTCTAAAGGAAAATAATAGTTTATAAAGCCCACCTATTTTCTCCTGCCGTCTAATAGCCTCTATAAGTGGATTTGATGTCAATATCATATTTTTACGACGAAGAAAATCACAAATTTGGAGAAATGTAAAAAATTGGGAGTTAGGCAAGTTATATTGTCTCGCTAAATCTTCATACGTAGGAAACAATCCCCTAGTTTGATAAAAGTCGCCCAGCTGTGAAATACCTTGTTTCCTCCAACCCAATGCCACACTATCACAGAAAATGAGAGGAAGGATCTTTGAAGCATTCATGGGTGTATAGTAGGTTAACCCCGTCAAGGAGCTTAGCTTACGTATTTTCTGCCAAACTTTAAAAGCCGCTGCCAGTACTTTGAAGCTGGTTCTTTTGAAGTAACTACCATCGATTTCTTTAAATAAAAATTGTCTAGCCTCAGGCCCTAGTAGCAGATAGAATATCGAGGGAGCCTCTGCTCTATTACTAGCGTCCTCACCAGTCAGTAATAACCGCATCTTCAAAAGAAAGCAAACATAATAATAAAAAGTGAAGTCTGGTATAGCCCGGCCACCTCTCTCAATAGGTAACGTCATAAATCTGGTAGCTCCCCTAGGTTTACCGGGGGCCCAAAGAAATTTGGCACAAAGCGATTATAACTGTAAGAGTTGGGCCAGCGACACTTCCAGAGGAATAGATCTAAAAAGATATAGCACCTTTGGTAAAATATTCATTTTTATAATATTACCTCTGCCTACTAGTGTAAGGTGAAGTCGACCCCATCTCTCTAGTGAGTCCCTGGTACTACATACTATGGCCAACCAGTTAGCTGCAACCAATTCTGATGGCAAAGTTCTAATTTTAATGCCCAAATATGTCACTTCCTGTACTACTCTAGCGTCTCGCAATGCAATATTATCTGTACATAAAATTTGTGTTTTGGTGACGGTAAGTTTATAGCCAGAGACCTGACCAAATTCAATAGCGATACGCTCAATCTCTGTAATTGCGGTAGATGGGTCAACTGACGTCACAGCTATGTCGTCCGCATAAGCAAATACGGCGTGTGGAATATCTTGTACCACAAAAGGCTTGATCAGAAAGTTATTACCCAGCATTTCCACGAGCGGATTTATGTATAAAGCGAACAACAGTGGTGAACAAGGGCATCCTTGTCTCGTTCCTCTTGTGATTCTCACTTTATCTGATGTCAAGCCCATAGCTGCAATTTTGGCGACCGGTGAAGTGTACAGCACCTGTAGAGCTGTCATGAACCCCTTACCAAAACCCAACTGAATCATCAATTTCCACAGGTAGTTCCCTCCACACGGTCAAATGCTTTTTCAGCATCTAATAGGATCAACCCTAATTGCCGGTTTTCAGCCTGAGCTATATCAAAAAGCGTCACCACTTTATTAATATGAGTGACTGTCCCACTACCAGGAATAAACCCATGTTGATTTTCTGACACTAGTGAAGCAATAATCTTTGAGAGGCGATTAGCTAAAATTTTCGAATCTATTTTGCCGTCACAGTTAAGTAAAGAAATCGGCCGATATGAACCCGGCAATTCCGGATCTTTGCCCTTCTTGCTAAAAACCACAATGGTAGCTTCATCCCATGATTTAGGAGATTGCCCCCCCTGTGCTGCTCTAAAGGTGGCGAGCATTTCGCACTTCAATTGATTAAAAAATGTCTTGTAAATTTCACCCAGGAGATTATCAGGCCCGCGGATTTCCCCAGTGCCAAGCTCTTAACTGCCATTTCTAACTCCTCCATGGTAATTGAACTGTCCAAATATTCCACATCACAAGGGTCTAATTGTGGCATAACCCCTGATAAAAATACATTGTTGCACCCCGCTCCTATTACTTCCTGGTGTGTATATAGTTCCTGATAAAACTGATGCAAAATTGCCAATATCCCTTGCGGATCATGACACAATGTCCCTGAACTATCCTTTAATTCTAAAATACGACGAGAAGCTTCTTTCATACGCAGCCGAAGTGCAAGACACCTACCGACTGCTTCCCCATATTCATGGCACTGCCTTTTATAAATCAAATATTTTCTGGCGTTTTCTGTATTCCATACCCCATTAATTTTTGCCCGACATCTAGCAGCTGCATTTTCCAAATCTGATATATACCCTTGGTGTGCTATTCCCAGCATCAATTCCTCCTCTGCCACTCTTAAAGCTAAGTATAGTTTCTGCATCTCTAATTTAATTTTATTTTGATAGAATAAACCAAAGCTTAATACTTCTCCCCTGAAACAGGCCTTAAAGGTATCCCATATAACTGATACATGTGCAGAATGTCTATTCTGATAAAAAAAATTCTTAATCCAAACCGACATATGGTCTTTAAAATCGTCCTTTAGACAAAGTTTCCGATCAAAAGAAAAGCTTCTAGCCTTAAGGTTAATCCCAGATACTGGCACTTCTAAAACAATAGGGGCATGATCCGAAGAAATTCTAGGGAATATTTGAACCGAGGTCCCTGCTAGAAGGCCAGTGGATAAAAAAAAATAATCTAGCTGTACCAACTTTTTGTGGGGGAAAGAATAAAACGTATACCCCGTATCTGTAGGATGTAGGTTGCCCCATGCATCTACCAACCCATGGTCATTTGTCAAGTTATAAAGGGCCTGAAACACCCTTGGCTTACGGCCTTTATATCCTTGCGAACCGTCATGTAACGCCTGAGTGGTTAAGTTTATGTTTATATCCCCGCATACAATCAACCGAGTTGGCCATGAAGCGAGTTCTACATTTAGATCCTCCAAAATTGCACTGTCATCTACGTTGGACCCATAAATAGTACAAACTGTATATTTGTGGTTTTCATAGCCAACCTCGACTATAGCCCAACGGCAGAATTTGTGTGCTAAATAACGACCAGATACCTGGAGAGTAGGTTTGGCTAGTATCGCCACTCCGCGTATCGTCAATGATTGTTTAGAAGCCACAACAAGTGAGAACCCTAATTCCCTTAAAATGTGCCGTTTACTCCAAGGTATATGCGTTTCCTGGAGGCACACCAGATCCGGTTGAATGATTCGGAGTTCGGCAGCTACCCTCTGTCTGTTATTAAAGTTATTTAGACCTGAGGCGTTTAATGAACATATTTTAATCAATTTAGAGACCATTATCTACCATAAATAATCCAATACTGGCAGCCTTGCTAAATAAGATGCCATGATGTAGATCAAACAAAAATACTGAATCTATTTCTCTACATTGTTGACATTCATCGTTTTTGTTGCTGTGGATTTTACCCCCCTTTTTACCCCCCCCGAAGTGCCCCCCAAAACCCACCCCCCAGTTGCTCTTCTCCACACCCCACCCCCTTTAACAAGGCTTTAGGACCGATGGTCCTGCAGATGCAGAGCTTCCGTACATCCCCCGCCTGGCTCGCAAATCAAGTACCTCCAGTCGCAAAAAAGGGAGACCCTCTTCCGCGACTAGAAGAGACCCGATACAAACTAATTATGAAATATATAAGGATAGAAGGAATAGATGTGGCACAATCTTCCTACAATAATACAGTACAATAATAATGCCCCTAAAAAGAAAAGAGAAGAAGGAGAAAAATTACCAAACACTAGCCAATGATCCCTATATGGAATACAAAAATTCTTTAACAGACCCTTCGTTGGTAAAAAAACGGGTACGCTCCTGGTAAATCAATTTCAACTTTGCCGGGTTCATTAAATACGCTTGAGCCCCTTTAGCATGAAATTGTGTAACCAACTAGCGAAGTTGCCAACGATTCTCTACAGTATACCGGCAAAAATCGGGTCTTACAAAGAATTCAAAATCATTCCCGAGTCTTTTCTTATCAGGACGAGCTAGCTGAAAAACCGCCTCTCGAGCCAGAAAGCTGTTAAAGGAGATTAAGAAGGCTCTGGGTTTATTCTCAGACTGGCCGGCTCGTAAGCGAATGTTAAAAGGAAACCTGTGAGCTCGTTCAATCACCCTATCCCAGTCCCACCGAGTAAGTTCAGGGAAGGTATTTTTAAACAGTTCCACTATAAACGTGCGTGGGTCGTGCCCCTCCTTTCCTTCCGGAATCTGCAAAACTCTCAAATTGTTCCTACGTGCACAATTTTCAATGTTAGCCATTTTCCATTGAGTATCATCCTTAATAGTGCGCAATGATTTAGTCAGTGCCTTCTGTTGCACTAGATCATCCTCTAGATTAGAGATTCGAGTTTCTGCTTCATGAAACCTCGATGTGAAGTCTGCATGAGTTTTAACGAGCCGCCGCGCGGAATTTTGTAGTTTAAGGCACAAGTTTTGAACCCTCTGGCTCTCCTCACGAGTCTCATCTCGATGAGACATAATCGATTGGTATATTAAAGCTAGTGAAATGTCTTCACCCGGTTCAGTAGACAGATTCATACTTTCAACAGCCCCTTTATCCATTGTCAAGTCAGGTCTCTTTCGTACAGTGTGGAAACTGGTGCCTACAAAATCGCCAGACTCCTCCAAACAAATACTGCTTTGATCGCTACCACTGGCCACGTTCAGTTGTTCCGGATATTGTGAGACCAGATCCTCACAGGATGACATAGATTGCTCCGACAGAGAAAAAAAATCCCCCGACTCAGCATCTTTTGGATGTGATACATTGTGAACTTGCAGATTTACAGCCGGTAAATTAGCTAACTGATTACCGGAATTAAAGTCAAGGTCTTTACCTACGGTGGCCGAAGTAATACTACTTATATCGGCTGAGGCTTGGGAGTCAGCAGTATTTTGTAGTAAGGCACCACCATTATCAATAGCCTGACACTTTTAAGGGGTTTTCTTGAGTTGGAACACCCACCCTGCATACATTATACCTGAAGCAGGAATAATGTGACGCAGGGCTTTACAACGTGACACATCTCCCTAGATGCATCACGTTGCAAATGTGTCGTAATTCGGCACCTTGTTTACGATGCCGCTGTGTCACAAAAGTGATGCAACGGAGGTGTAAAAGTGTTGCAAGCGGCTTGTAAATCTGCCCCCTTGTTTCTTACTTGTTACTAACTTCATATAACCTGTAAAGCACACTGATACCCTCATCGATCATGTTTGCGCTATATAAAACTTTATACACACATACACACTCACACACATGCACACACACACACACACACACACAAAAGAAGTGGCGGTCTCACACGTGCACTCACTCACAAACGTCTGTCAAAACATGCTGAGGTAACTCCTTGGCTTGGATAGGAGGCACGGACAATGCTAGGTGTGGAGGCCTGCACAAGCTTTCCATAATTTTTATTTAATCACATCCTGATCCATACACAGATAAATTATAATGGCAGCTTATTGACATTGATGAAGGCCGCAAATACATTTAGGGGTGACAGGGATCTAAATGATTTCTCAACCAGTTATACATAAACGGAGAGATAAACTAATCTGAACAGCTCTGAATCAAATCTATACCTTTTGGTATGTAATTAAAAATACTAAGGTCGGTAGTAGAAAACAGCAGCTTGTTATTTATACATACTTACATGCCAACATTTTGGAAGAGGCTAGTGGGAGAGTTTTGAAAAATTATCGGGAGAATGTATTTCTCCCATTGGCTTCTATAGAAGCCTGCATCGTGTCTGTTGGCATGCATGAGAAGCATAAGTCCCATACATGCTGCTGCAGGTTCTGCTATCAGAAATAAAAATATATGTTTTTTCCATACCTTTCAGTAGCACAGACAAATCAGTCTGACAGGCAGAGAAAGTGTGACAAAAATGTTGTGCACTTGCTTGCAGGAGCGAGTTACTGGCAGTGCATAAGACGAGTCACACAAGACCAGCCCCTGAATCTCGCCGAGGAATCGAGTTTCTGCCTACAGGAATGGGGAGGCGGGAGACTAGCCTTGAAATCGGATAGTCTCCCACCTGAATTGGGAGGATTGGCATGTATGTATACATGTATACGTACACTTAAGGCACAGCACCATGATTTCGCTAATAAAGACCAGGCCATGAACCTCGAGAAGTTTGGCCAGTTCACACACACTTAAGTCACAAATGAAGAGGAGGTGGTTTAGCTTCTATGTGCAGGGCTCTTGCCTCACACACACCCTTACCAGAGGTCGCCATTAGCTCCAAGTCATCCTCTCATTATCACATGGCTACAGGTGAAACAGTTAGCCCATCCACACTTACTTCAGGATGACATACATTCATTTTTAAAATTTACCATATACTGCTCCAATTGACAATTATGCTGGTGTGCCATCTGCTCTGACAGAACACTTCTACCTGAAAATGAATGGTGACTATAAACATTCCATATTTTGACACATATATACTGACTCACTGAATGAATTTATCTGCTACATCCTGGAATCCTGGATGGTCGACCTTCACCTTTAGAAAGTGAACAGCCAAATTTGACCTGAAGAAATGTAGGGGCATAGTTACGAGCCCCTTGCGCCACCGCAGCGTCACTTTTTGTGACGTTTCAGTGGGGTAAATTACAAATTCATATATATCTACGAGACCACGCAAAGCCACTATGCGTGGCTTTGAATGGCCTCATCGATATGGAGTAAGGCAAGGCAGTGCAACTTGCTGTGTTGCCTTAACCTGCACTCAGGAGGCATTCCAGGGGCGTTGCGGTGGGTTTTCCCAAGCAACACCCATGAATTTTGATGCTGTCCCAGATTTACAAGATCATGTAAACCTGGGAAAGCTCCAAATCCTTACGCCGTCCAAGGTGAGGCATAACAAGAAGAAATATCTTTTTTGTTCTCATTTGCCTTTAAAGAAAACACCATTCCATTTGCACCATAGAATGGAGTGCTATGCCCTTTTGTGCTGGAAGCCAAGAGAAAGAAGAGAGGATGGAAATTTCCACCCTTTACCTCCCTCTTTCGACTGAAACTTCGTCCTCTACAAAGTTCCCTTCACATCATCCGCTTCTCCCCCACCTTGAAGAGAGGGGGGTAAGAAAAGACAGGAGGACAGATTGCAGAAGAGGCATGCAGGCTTAATCATTGGACTTCATCAGTCTGATGTTCAACCCAATTCAAGAAAGGATGCCAGAAATGTTGCTTTCTAGACCCCATCATATCCAATCTGGCAATATATTTAACAGAGCATACCCAATCGTCAAACCTGGGAGGAGCCGTAGCTACCCACTGTGTACATAATTCCCTTCGTGCCAGCAGTATAGAATAGAAAATCAACTTTGCCTGGTTTTTAGTAACATTTGCCAGAGAATCCACATATCTGAAAATAATAAGCAGGATGCTTACCTTTATATCGAGCTTCAACATGCTAGACAGGGCCCTACTCACGTCCTTCCAAAAAGACTGGATCTCTGGACAATCCACAAACATATGAAAATCATCTTCTCTCATACTGCCGCACTTAGGGCAGACTACGTCACCTCGACTCCCAAACTTTGACAACCTCTGAGGAGACCAGTAGGCTCTGTGAATGGAGAAAAGGTGATTTATTCTTATGTGTGCCGGTTTAACTATTTTAAACAACATGGACATAGATACTTGCCATTGACGTTCCAACGGTGCCTCCGTCAAACATCTTACCCATAATTCAGTTGGCAATATGAAGGCTCCATCTTCCAGCTCCACCAACAGCCAGTAGATTGTTGCAAGCTCCTTTTTGAATACTGTCTCATGCAATAGTCTATCTTCAAGCTCATTTGACTTTCCTATGATCGTGCCTGGATCCTGGAACCAGCTCTGCATTTGCAGATATTTAAACCTAGACACTTTACTGTCAGATAGTTGTTTACATGTTTCCCATGCTATCAGATGGCCGTCCTGAAGTATGTGGTCCCATCTTGTTAAGCCTGCCTCAATCAAAGGTACAGCCAATGAATCTTTTGTCCACTCCGGAGAACCCGGAGAGTCCCAAATAGGAGCCATTAGGCTGTAGTACAGTATTTTTAAGACTTTTTTTAACCTTATACCAGGTTTCAGTCAAACCCCTCAAGATCTTTAGCCTGACTTTTTTAAAGTACTTGGGGTCAGCATATTTGAACATGAAGCCAAAATTTCCCCCTAACTCCTGCTCTGCCATCACTCCCAGTAGTCTCCCAGTTTCTGAAGATGTGGGTATGTTCAACAACATCCTGCCATTTTTCAATAAGAAAACATCTGTTACTCTGCACCAAGATGCAGCATACTCCAGGCCCGCCTTCACTTGCTCACTAGGATAACTCACTTTCGCCTCCTTTGAATTCGGCTCCTGATTTTCTCTACTGTGCTCGTTTTCTGATTTGGTACTGATTTGGTACTGGCATTATATAATGGGAGCCAGCAGCGGCGGCGTGCAAGCTGCCATTTGTTTTGGGTCAGGTTTAATTTCCAGAATTTGCCACTTTCATTAGAAGGCGCGTCTCCTCCACCCCATCACCACAAGAGTGTGCTTTCATTTTCTCTAAAACACAAAGGAACAGAAACTAAATCAATTACAGTGACATCTTACTTTTCAGCGGAATCATCAGCACCGTCTAATGAGCAAGCCTTGGCCAACAAGCCTACCCTGGAAGGCAACAGGCAGCTGCTACAGTAGTTAAAGCTCCTTAAAGACCACTCATGTCTTGGGGAGGAAGGGAACGATCCTCGTGGGGTTTCAGAAAATAGTACATTGTGATGCATACCCATTTGTTGACTGAATGATCATGCTTCTGGTTAAACAAAACAGAAGCATTTTACCCTGTCTGCAAGCACTTCTCCTTTTGTTCCTTTTTATTTTTTGCATTATGTAGCGCAAATGAAGGTATCAAAGCACTTTACATAAGTACTAGTTCCATTACAGAAATCCGCCCGGTGGGTGATAATGTGCTCCATGGCTAAACACTTATAAGGTCCCAAAGGCGAGACCTATTGGCTATGCCAATGTTTGTTTTGTAAGACATCACCACTGCAACTTTCTGCAAAGAATTCGGCCCACATCACAGGTCAAATCCTCCAAAAGGCCATTAGAGGCAATATGTAACCAGAATCATTACTGTAAAACTGTCCACTGGTTTGCTCTCGTCTGCTTTATCATTTCACTTTAAATCAGCCTCTACCTCATGAGTAAGGCTCCCTGTTTTCCGTTTGTACTGATTTTTACAGATACATACAGATAGAAAAGAAAACAATGTGTTTTCTGTCTGCATTTATTATTAAAAGTGGATAAATACAGAAACTTTTGCTTATTTTAAGTGACTCTCCGTGCTGTCTTTATTGAATTATAGGCCAGCAGATGGACAGCATGGAAATTAAAAAACAGGATGAAATTTCTTTAAATAACTTCACGTCAACATACATTTATGGTATAATTATAGTATTTACCAGTGGATGTATTGTTGTGTAATATTTGACAGCTTAAATAGCTAAACCATGACAGACATCAAAGTATGAGTGCACGTCTATCAGTTTAATAAATATGGAAATGTAGTATTAAAACTTCATTTATACGCAAAATACAAATAAATATGGATAAATACAGATAAAATGGTCAAAAAATAAATATGGATAAATACAGACAGAAATGTTTAAAAAATAAATACCATAAAACCGAGACACCATTTCTAAATGACTTCCAATTCTCTCAAGGTTTTTTATGCCACTGTGAAAGCCTACTTAGGCCTGTCAACACATCGTTCAAAAATAGCATTGGAGAGACTGTTTCCTCTTGGGGTTGTATGACACTTTATCAAGGTCAATACTCTCAACCTATGCAAATATTGCATCCGCTTCACTGACCACCACTACATAGTCATGATAAGTATATATCGGCTCTTCTTAACTCCACATCTGCTTATCTAGGTTGACCATGCGATATAGTTATTAGGTTGACGTTATGGTTGTGATATAATTGACATGCAATAGAATACATGATCCATAGAAGGTCTGTACCCCTTTCCACAAACACTTTCAAAATAGCCAGAGCGTGAGGAGGTAGTGGTGGATTGCCCGGAAATTACTGCTTGGCTCACCATAAATTTCAAGGCCAGTGCAGCACATCTAGGCATATCTTTCCACCTGGCTGGCAAGTTGGATAACCCAGAAGAAGCAATGGGAACATGTCTGGCATGGGAATCCCACAGACATCTCTCAGCACTTTATTCAATACATTTCTACTGGGTTGCAGCGATCTAATATGGGAATTCTCATTCCTCATTGAGTGCCAGGAAGAAGGTGGGTCGAAGTGCTGTCCCTATTACTGTGTGTGTGGATTGAGCTGCATTACCAGCCGTCTTCAGGCAAATCCCAGAATTAGATGGTGTTTAGGAAAACAATCCAAACCCTCATTTTTTAGGGGCACTGAATGCTATAATAATATGACCACCTAACTAATGTACATCATCGGTTTATTATCCTGTTTGATTACCACTTGTGGTTTTTAACGCTAAACAAAGACTATGATTGATTGATTTGATTTATTTATCCACTGCAAGGAACTATCATTTAAAGTCTCTTGTCTCATACCTCTGTAGGGCCATTGAACCCCTCGTGACTTGAAATATTTTTACAATATACAGCAGGGTGTACTTTAACCCGATATATAACAATCAACACGATGGAAGTGTTTGTTGCTTTAATAATTGTTAAGTATTTATTTTATTATTTTAAAATGTAATTGATGTAATCTAAAAATTAAATTACATTTTAATTCTTTCAACAGATGCATGTTTACCAACTGGATACATATGTAATAAAGGTAAACATGTTACTATGTACAGGAACTCATTAAATACAATTTAAAAAAAAGAAGTAAACTTTGATAATTTTTCCTATACTTTTGATAAGGAGATCTCTGCCCCGGTGGCAGGGACCTGCACCTGCATGTGAAAAGTTACAAATGGTAACTTAACACTCGTAAATTCAATCTTAGATGTCTCCACCCCTGAATTGAAGCTGGAGACATGTAAATCTACACTTGGGTGTAAATCTGCCCTTGAAAACAGCGAACACAGTAGCAAGATGTAGGAGTAGATTTACACATGAGTAAACTTACATATGTATATTTACCATTAAAAATAGCTCCCAAAATCTTTAATATTACCTGACTTAATGCTACTTATTAGATCAAACTCAGAATGATGAACGGAAGATGTTGCCCTGCTGGACCTTGGCCAAGGGCTTGTCAATACTGTACAGAGACTACACATAGTTGTCTCACTGTCTACTCCTTTCCTCATTGACGGTCCCACCTGAAGCTGAATTACTCGCAAACAAATTTTCATAAACACTACACACAATGGGAAAGAGCAAAGAAGCTTTAGTGGCATTCCCATGTATCCGTGCGGCGTTTTCATTGAGCAGATCAAGACGTTGACAGAAAGAGTGCTAAAGAAGAGATTTTCATTAATCTGACTGAAATCCATTCCTGAAATACTGCTGAGTAGGTAAACTCATTTTACTGAACAAGCTCAGCTCATCACATACACCACTGGAAATAGGTTACATTTCTTTACCAGATGACCTAAGACTGGCTAATGACTAGTGTATTACCCTTGTCTAATATATTCAATATATATTTAGAAAGGTGGCTTTTTAGCTACCTCTTTGGGTAGCTAAACAGCTACTTAATGCTGATGGGGCCTTAATTCTGATGGAGCTGTTGCCCGTCCTATCAGAATTCCAGGTTTTTACGTTAACCAGGATGATTTGAGGTGCTAAGAGCAGTCAAAACCTTTGGGCGAAAGTCCGGCCTCATAATGAAGAATTATCCAGAATTACAGATTCCCAGGTAATAGCTCATTTCTAAGCAGACCCTCAGGGTCCAGCTCATATTAGACCTGATTTTCCTCACTCCTGGAGTTGCTGGTACCCCTGGTATTGGTAACCAGTATGGTCAGGTAACGGTACCTACAGGTGTGGGATAAATTAGGCCCATTTACCAGGCCACTCGTGATTACAGCCCACGTGCCCAATGCAGCCATTTTCTATTTTAACTAATACTGTAGAACGCTCGAGGAAGGAAGCAAATAGTGTCAATAACGTTTATTTATTTAGGCGGTTTAAATATTTACTTTGAGAAATAGCGTAGTTATATGAGATTTTCCCAGGCAGTATATCATCAGAATGATCCACTATGCCCTTGCTGGTATAAGGAGAAAACATCTCACATTTTTAAAGCCTAATACGTCTGTGAAACCATTCAAATCAAGCCCTCTGACTCCCTACAAACCACAGGGAAGTACGACAAAGGGGGAGGTGGTTAGCAGGAAGGAGGCTTAGACACCTAGAATCAAAACTTCATTGCTTTAAGGGGCTTATTTAGGAAAAGTGTTGCATTGTGACAGTTTTCACTGCACCCTCCTTGTGACATGATGGATGTGTCATGTTTACTGTATGACGCATAATGTCGCAAGGAATGACAGATACGTCAGTATTACTGATGTAACTGTCAGCGCTATACTGACGCTTTTCTGGGGTGTGTCTGAAAACAGACACAACTCCAGCAATGTGTCATTCCACGTAGGGCGAGCCCCATGTGAAAGTGCCTGCCTCAGTCTTACTCTTGCTGTGAGGCAGGCATAAGATATTGACGCAGTAGCATCCTAGCAATGATGCACTGAAATTGTATGGATTTCAATGCGCCACTTTTATGAGGCTTTTTGCGGGGTAACGCCCACCCTGCATACATTATACCTGGTGCAGGTATAATGTGGCGCAGGGGTTTACAAAGTGAAGCATCTGCCTAGTTGCGTCCCTTTGTAAATAGGGTGCAACATGGCTCATTTTTTATGCCGCCGGTGCGTCACAAAAAGTAATGCAACGGCGGTGCAAAAGTGTTGCAAGGCCTCATAAATAAGGCCCTCAGTATAGTCGGATTTTATCAGGTGCGAAAAATATCTCACTAATCAATGGGCCTCTCCTAAGAAGACCTAAGTGGCGAAATTACAAAATCGATATCATATTATGTTACCTTTTCAGATTGACTTTTATGTCCAGTTCTCTTTGTCCAGAAACACTGTAAGTATGCCGAAAAACTCAAATGCTTAGCGATTCTGAATACTTTGTGTAATTCGATCTGGAGCAGAACACAGCCTTCGCTATGGCGGTTGCTCGAGTTTCTCTGCTGATCAATGCTGCCGTCTGGACGGGGTTGTTTGCAGAGCGGACACTTTCCTATGCTGTTACTTCCGCTCGCCTTGCTGCAACAGCTGAGATACCGCTGGGCTTTCAAGAACTATCGTCTGTGCCATATTTTCTTGCACAATCTACACAAAAATCAGGACTTCCCGATATTTTGTGAGTCATTGTTCAGAAAATCTTTTTTGCCTCTTACTCAGCCACTGCAGTAGGGCAGGGAAGGAAATATCAGCTTTTAATCACAGCATGACCCATCGCTGGTCAGTCTTTCAAGAAGTACACTCTATTTTGTTCTGGAAGTTATCCTTCCAGTGCAAAAACTATTTCTTACAGAAGGCGCGCGACCTTCCACTTTGGTCCAAGGGTGTGTGCGTTGATGCCTGGCAGCGTAAGGTGTGCCAGGGTAGGGAGAGAGAGAAACAGCGCCCGACCTCAGCAAATATGACACTGTTCTCTCTCCCCTGCCTGCAACTGAAGCTGCTGCCTTGTGCGAACTCTTCAGAAACCTGGGCCTTTGTTCTGATGGAAATAAAAATAGAGAATAGGGCAACAGTAATTGCACCAATGCAAACAATTAGTCTATGCTTGAGGCAAAATGAGTATGTTTCATTTTTATCAGACTAGTAATAGAGCAGTGCAAACCTATTTCGCTCTATTTTTAGGAGTTATACTTGGAATAGTAGGGCATATTATCAAGACAGGCGATAAAATTATCGCCGCTTTGGTGGCAGAAAGCTGCCGCTAAAACGGTGATAATGGGCTTGATAATATGCTCTATGGAATTCCAATTGAAGCCCATGTTAGATGTAAAGGACGTCTAACCTGAGCTTCAATTGGAATTCCATAGAGTATATTATCAAGCCCATTATTGCCGTTTTAGCGGCAGTTTTCTGCCACCAAAGCGGCGATAAATTTATCGCCTGTCTTGATAATATGCCCCACAATTTCTTTTTGTTAAGATTTAGTTGATAATAGCAAAATGATGGGGCATATTATTAAGGACGGCATTAAAATTATCGCCAGTTTAGAGGCAGAAAACTGCAGCTAAAGCGGCGATAATGGGCTTGATAATATGCCCTGGAGAATTCCCATAGAAACCCATGTTCACATCAGAACTTGGGCTTTTATGGGAATTCTCTGCGGCATATTATCAAGCCCATTATCGCCGCTTTAGTGGCAGTTTTCTGCCGCTAAACCGGCGATAATTTTTAACGCCGTCCTTGATAATATGCCCCAGTGTTCGTTGTTAGTGTTTAGCGATGTTACAGAATTTATTTTTGCGTCTGGCCACAGAGAGTTTTAAGTGTGTCAACAGGCGTATGCAATCCAAAGCATCCTTAAATAAACATATATACCCACATGTAGGGGGGTTGGGTCAGCCCTTTCATCCTCTGGTGGTTCATCTCGCCTTCAACTTTTCCTTCTAACTACCTCAGCCTCCAGCATGTGGTCGACCACTTTAGCTACTGGCTGTCTTCCACTATGAGTGACAGCATATTCCTTCTCAACTCGTGCACATCTGTCTTTGAAAAGAGTAGACTTCAGTGCCAGCAACAGTGAGCCAGTGGTTTACTTTGCCATCATATTCCTCCACATTGTTTATTCTTTTATTGGTGTTTTAGCAATCTTTGCCTGCATAAACCATGTCGTTTGGTTTTAGTAATTTAATGAGAATATTATATTTTCTGTGCCGCAATCAGAATCATATTTTCCTGTGATGTGCATTAAAACTAAAAAGGGGTACTAAGCCTGTTCTAAGCACATCTACCTCCCAGGGAGCACCTGGAGTGTTCATTTAGAACTATATGCAATTGTTAATTATTTTCTCAATGAAACACTTTTATGGCAAGCATATGGCTGCCATGTTTAGGTGGTGGTGGTGTTTGTTTTGTCTTCTTAAAGAATAAAAAAAATAGAAAAGTAACCATTTCACTAGTTGGCTAAGTCCGGACCTATTGGATTTGCTAATGCCTTTCTCTGTTTTGCACTTGTGCAAATATTTTGTGTAATATGAACTGAGGTTTTTTTTCTGTTTACAATATAGTTCAAGGACTGCAAACTGTTTGACCACTGGTTTCAGTAACGTGGTCCAGAGTGAGCGAAAGTTTGGAAACACCTTCACATTATCAAGGGTATGTAGAAGCATACATAATTATCTGTGCTCTCCAGTCAGCGATTGGCACTTTCTTATTGTCAGAGTTCTGCAGTATTATTACACATTGCAACATTTCTGTTTTCTGAGGCGCCTGCTTCTAGAAGGCTGTTTTCAGCGCACCCTGGTGGCATGGCCAGTACAGGAAATTTCTTTAAGGTAGTAAAAAAATGCATAAATAAGTCGAGCTCAAAAGTGTGGTAGTAAAAACGTTGTGATGAAAAGGTCGTGGCCATCCAGTATTTCTAAGTGAAAAACACAAACGTTGTGATAAAAAGCCCCCCCCCGCCCACTTATGCACCTCATTCTCCGTGTAACTCTGGTGGGGGTGGGGTGTGGGTGAGGGGGGCTTTTCTGGGCAAATACAAGAGGGGCCCTTCGGTCTCCTGAGAAATAAGGAATTAATGGGAAATCAGTAATTGCGGTCCCACTGCCACAGGTAAAGTCTCTGTGTGGAACACCACAGATCTAAGAGATTACTGCAGATCCCATAGGGCCAGTATATGAAGTTGCAGACACCACTGGAATTAAAAGGCCACTCTGAATGAGGGATCAATCGTTACATCTACCTGAACCCTAACACTTTAACTCCTGCCCCACTGATCACCCATTACTTTAAACTAACCATGAATTCTACCCTAGCCGTGACGTAGACCTAATTCTTATCCCATCCCTTCCACCATCTATTTGTCTGCCTCAGTCAATACACTAACTCCAACCTAAGACTAAACCTAAATCTCACCATAACCCATCCTAACCTTTCCCCATAACCTTAACTTTACCTCCTTCTTTAAATCTTTATTTCGATTGAATAAATCATAAAAGAAAACATACAATGCATTTAAATCATAGAGATTATCTTAAAGAAAAAAATCATTCATGAATAAAAGATACACTATAAACTGGGGAGAATACAATTACAAATAAGTGAATTGCAACATAGTCCTAGCCAAGGATAGACAATTTACATTTCATTTCGACAGGTGAATTCTTCTAATATACCATATTGCTGCTAAGTACTTGCTAATAGCAAAAACGGTAGAAGGAGATAAATCACTTTTCAGCAGCCTATAGGCATCTAAATGTCGTCTAAACCCCCAGCTCCTGCAAATGGGAGCAATCCATTTCTTCCTAGATTTAGTGTACATAGGGCAGAAAAACATTAAGTGAATATCGTCCTCTAGCTCACTAGAGCATGTAGGACAATTTTTTGCGGTAGGGGGGTGCCACCTACTGGTAAGTGCTCTAACTGGAAGTGCGTTATATCGCCATTGTAAGAATAGTTTTCTCAGGGCGACAGGATTAATGTCATTCAGGACGGTTTCCAATATATAGTGATCCTTGGTGGTTAAAAATGTAGTGGTCATTGATCCCAAATTCTCATTTGCAAGAGTTGCCGAGAGATTAAAATTGTGGTATAGTGCAACAAGTTCTTTACGGGGTATGGTCGCACAAGTCTCTAAGGGTTTTGTCCAATGGGTCTGTAGGCCCAGCTTAGCAAATTCATTTTTGACATAATTCAGCCATGGGATTTTGCCCAGGGCTGGGTGAAGGTAGAGTTCCATAAGTTCAGAGCGATAGCTCAAAAGTTCAGGGGTTGTCCAGAGACGCCTCCAAAAAGTTAAAGGCTTCACGCCGAGTTCCTCCCTTATCGGTCTTAGTCCCATATCGAGCCTAAGGGGAAGTAACGGCGTGCTAGGTGGAAGGGCAGACAGGTTCCGTAAGAACTTGTTTTCCGTAGCGACAATCTCAGGGGCACAATCAATGCCCCAGAGTTCGCCGCCATAAATTAAAGCCCCACGAGCCTGCATTTTATAGATTTCCAGAGGCGGACCAATCGGGTGGGTCATAGATTGGTTCCATAATTTCAGGATTCCCCCTACCCTTTGATTTAACTTTAAATTTGATTTGACCTGATGCTGAGACCAGGTCATTTTCTCGTTGAGTGTTAAACCCAAATACTCGAAAGTGTGGACTCTTTCTAAGCTGGTTCCATTTATGGTAGGATTAGGTCGAAGGGACCTGGGGGGGTTGAAGATCATAAATTTAGTCTTAGCCGTATTGATCTCCAACCCCCGATCAATACAGAAGGATACAAAACCATCCAAGACACGTTGTAACCCCATGGGGGTCTTAGCTAGAAGCAACGTATCATCGGCAAACATAATGGCCGAAATGGCAGTTCCCGCAAGACGTGGAGCATCTCTATTGGGTACGTCATTTAAGTGAGAGATGAGACCATTTACATAAAGGCAAAACAGGGTGGGCGCCAGGACACACCCCTGCCTTACCCCTCTTTCAACAGGGAAACTAGCTGAGAGGCTGCCACCTCTCCCACATCTTACCCTCGCATAATTATTAGTATGGAGACGCACCAATATGTGCAAGAGAGGCCCTGGAAGGCCTAAATCTTGTAGCACGGTCCATCATTTTATGCGGGGAACTAGGTCGAAAGCCGCGCGGAGATCGACAAAAACTGTATAAAGGGACCCCCCCTCTATCTTTACTGTTTTCCAGTAGAGCATACACAACCTGAAGATCTGATCAGTTGTGGAAACGCTCTTTCGAAAGCCAGCTTGATAGTTGCTCAAGATCTCAGATGACTCAACCCAGTCCATAATACGATTCAGGATCAGCCTCGAGAAAAGTTTTTGTGCGACATCTATCAAGCTAATAGGCCTATAATTCCCTGGCAACAGTGGGGATCCTTTTTTAAAGATAGGCACAACTTCGGCGCCTAACCAAGTAGGGGGAATAGGCAAGCCGTCCAGGATGGCATTAAACAGTAATGTAAGATATGGTGCCCATACACTAGGTTCGTGTTTATACAAATCACCTGGTACCCCATCCAATCCTGGTGCTTTCCCAGCAGGAAGTTGGGAAATTGCAAGCTGGATTTCAGTTAACGTAAGAATTTGGTGGTCCCAGCTTGGTACTGTGTGTAATGGGCTCACAGGGGCAGACGTCGGGGCCCTATAGAGAGTGCTAAAGTGGATTTCCCAGGCTTCTGGGGCAATGTTATTAATTACAATTGCGGGAGGTTCGGTTGTCCCAGTAGATACAATCAACCAAAATCTCCTCGAATCTCTTGATTTTAGGGCAGAAGTTAAATTCTCCCAGTTTTCAGAAGCCCATTCCAATTTAGCAAAATGTATCAGGGATCTATAAATCTGTCTCTTGTGTTGGATATCAGCCTTAGGGGCTTTGTTCTTTATAGCACCGAGCAGGTCGCTCTTTGCCGATCTGCAGGTCTTATTATACCAGTTAGGCTGGTTGACCGATCCCTTTTTACAAGGAATAATAGGGTTAAATAACCCCGACAGCATAAGAAACAATTCCTGATGTGCAGTTGCCAGTTTCTCGTGATAATTTGGAGGGGAATGCTGCTCTAGGATCACCGCTATATTATTTAGAACCGAGGCGACTGCAGCATAAACTTGGGATATTTCTTTATCATTGCAAACAATTTTGGTCCATTTAATTCTCCGCTTATTATTAGAAAGAATAGCTGAGTCCGATAGCTCCGAATTAGGTGGTGACGCCAAATCTAGAGGGGACAAACCAGATAAGGAGACATCCAATATAAGAGGATTATGGTCGCTCTCCCCCCTTGGGATGACTTGAAAATCAAGGACTCTATTCCAGTCCTTGGCTTGAACAAAAATATAATCAAGCCTGGCCTCTCTACCTGGTTTATTAAATGTGGGCTTAGGAGGGTTATCTAGAATAGTTCGACCATTACAAGCCCTAATAGAGTGGACCATTGTCAAGGAGGTAATCTGGATAGCCAAAGGTGTCCAGGCCCTAGCCATTGGACCAGAAACCTGAGGAATATTCCAGATTTCGTCCTCTTCCAGGTTTATTTGATCCACCAAGCCCTCGAGTGGTTCAAAATGAGAGTTAAAATCACCAGCTATAAGAAGCGTTATGTAGTCGGGTATTCCAGTTAAAACATTCGAAAGGGCCTCAATCACCCAGGATTCCGCACAAAAATTCACGGGTCTGGCGTATACATTAATCACCGCCAGTTTGTTATCTAAGCCCCAATCCAATATTAAACATAGAATATCATCAGACCCAGTTTCAAATTTAGTAACAATACATCCTAGATGAGTGGCGACCCAAGTAGTCAAACCGCCAGAAGGGCGGCCACGTCCGGCCCACACCGCCGGAATTGAATAGGTAGCATAACCCAGTCGATGGTAATCTTGTCTTGCCCAGGTTTCTTGAAAACAACAAATTTGGTGAAGATCTATAAAGGAGCCCCAAATTGGGCAGTCAAGTTTGCTGGGTAGACCGGCTATATTCCAAGAAAGCACTTTATGTTTTGTTGTGCAATTGGAAGGAGCTACAGGAATTTTGCAACCAGGAGACTCACACAAATTCGGAGAAGTAGGAGTGGTAGTGGGAACAGAAGTAAAAACAGGAGAGATGGGATGGCAATTAGAAAGTGGAAGCAATGGAGGCGGTAAAACTGAAGTAGAGCCTTCCTGGGGAAGTCAATCGACATCCTCGAGACAGGCATACCTGTTAAAGGTTGAATAGCCAGCAGACAAAGGCTCATCAAAATAGACGCGCCTAGGCCTGCCTCTGGCCCCATTGCCCCCAACTTTGAGCCAATTATCATCTGTGTCATCCTGGAAAAAAGTGTGGATTGGGGGATAGAAAAAAGACAGGGGCAAAGAATTAATAAGGGAAGTATTATTACCACCAGTCCAATTAAGAATATAGGGAGCTGTTGAGCGGTTGCTGAAATTAACCAAAATACAGTCACCCTTAATGTTCTTTGTAGTGCTACCGAGCCAAGGAACCCTTCTAACCATTAGAACCTGTGACCTTACGTTTGGAGGGAGAGGCCTATGCTTGTTGAGCCAGTTGATGACTTTGTTTTTTAGAGATGCATAGGATTCAGTCGATGAATTGACAAGTTCCGGGACTCCTGTTAGAACAACGACATAAGGTGAGGCTTCTGGTGGGAGATTGATTATATTTCTCCTATTTGTTAGGGCCGTATTTGAATTAGTGTTGGCTCTTGGATCCTTGTTATTTTGGTCCGAATCTACATGTTGTGGGTTGGGTACTGTAACTATGTTCTTAGTTTGGGATTGTGATTGACATTGTGGAGGCACAGAGGATGTATGTTGTAAGGCAGGGAATACCAGCAGAGAAGTAGTTGGAGTAGGTTCTGGTATATTTGACATAGGATCACGGGGTCCAAGTGGAAGGATTTCCTTCCTTTGGAGTAGGTTTGGAGAGCCCATGGGAATAGGAAGGGAAGAAAAATGTGGGTCCGCTTTTCTTGCTTCACATACAGCACACGGTTTGGCTCTGCTCGCTAGTACATTTACCGGGGCTGTAACGACCCTTTCTATTTCCTTAAGCCTAATGTCAATTGCATCAAACCTAACAGTCAATGAAGTAAGGAGACCCTTGATAGCAGTTTTTACAATATCATTATATCGGCAGGGGGCCTCATCGGGTTCTGAGTCACAATCAGAGACATGTAAGGGTGTATTAGACGTCAATACAGTTTGTTCTAATGGTGGTTTGAGAATGCCACTGTTGACTTGGGCAGGCCTAGTACATGTTGGAATAGGTGCTTTAACAGTACTAGTATGGGGTCTATCAAGTCTAGGTTTTTTCCCTCTCTTAATAGCCCCCTCACGTTTCCTTTTTGGAACAGCACCCTCCTCAATATACTGTGCTCGATTTAGCATCTGGTCCGGCAATCGGGAGTGCATAATATGATCCGTACCCTCAGGGATTGGTTGAAGAGTATCTCTACATGAGGGGGAACTAGATCTTAAGTCACATAATACAGATTCAATTGTACGATCAATACTGTCCATCAATGCTGCTTGTGAGTCATCGAGGTTTGTAGGAGAGCCTGCAGATGCAATTAAGCCCAAAGATGACCTACGTGTACTGGCAATTCCGTCAGATAGACGCCTTTCTAGTAAGTTCAGTTCGCCTTGGATTACAGAGTTCGCCCTGATGATAAAATTATCCAGTGTTCCAGATACTATCGGTTGTGCTTTCGTTAGTTTACCTCGTGTATCCATAGTGACTTGCTTCCTTGTGCGGGGCGAAAGAGTAGAAGAAAGGGACAGGGCCCGGTCTGGTCTTGTCCGTGCTTGAACGGGCTTAAACGGGCCCGCCCTTTGCCCGGGCTTCGCCCCGGACTACGCCCCGCAACGCGGTAGTAGGCGCGGGAATTAAATAGGAAGAGGAGGAGCCGGGAAGAGTGCCCAGGTGCGCTCAATCCGGTTGCACAGCAGCGCACCCTGGTCCTCGCAGTCCCAGGAGGAAACGGGCTCCAAGTACAGCACACAAGATATCTCGATTAAAACTCCTCAGTGATAAAAGTTTAAAGAGGGACAGAGTTCTCCTGTGACCACGCCAGCGAGCGGCTCCCACGAAGCGGGGGCCGCGAGGCGTTTTATCGGCGAGAGAGGAGGAGGAGGAGCCGGGAAGAGTGCCCAGGTGCGCTCAATCCGGTTGCACAGCAGCGCACCCTGGTCCTCGCAGTCCCAGCAGGAAACGGGCTCCAAGTACAGCACACAAGATATCTCGATTAAAACTCCTCAGTGATAAAAGTTTAAAAGAGGGACAAAGTTCTCCTGTGACCACGCCAGCGAGCGGCACCCCTTTACCACTTACCATTAACCTATCCTCATTGACAAACATGCTTCCCCCTTTACACTACACAAAAACAAATCCATACCTTATACCTAACCCTAACCCTTTTCTCTAATCCTTACACTAGCCATTACTCTTAACCATTACTATAGCCCTTAAGTACTGTGCGCCCACTGCCCTAATCCTAACCTTACCGAACCCTTAGCCTTAGTTATATCTAAATTTTATTTGAAATATTTTATAACTCATTTTAGTGTTTGCACTGTGTTTACCAGGCATAAGCATATGTTTAATTTCATTACAGCTTTCTTTATCATGGCTTCTTTTAAAGGATTTTTCGTGTTGCAAATCAGAGTTTTTCCATTTTAGGAAGATACATTTTGACTACTTCCCATTCGCACCCTCCAACTCAACCCTTGCTCACCTATCGATGCGCTTGAATTAAATAAAAAATATTAGTACCAACTCAACCGGTAATATACCTACTATAACTACTGTTGTAATAAAACCGAGAATTCAGTATGCAGACCTGCATGTACAGTGCTCTGAAAATATTACTGCGCTAACATTATATGGGCATATCTACAAGGCGGCGATACAAAATTATCGCCGCTTTTGCGGCCGTTTTCGGTCGAAAAGCGGCGATAATTTTATTGCTATATTAGCAAGGTCACGCTATCGCGTGAAACCTTGCCTTAGCGCCTGAATTCCTAACGCCCATCTTTGCATCTCTAATGAGATGCAAAGTGGGCGTTCCTCCCCAGGATAACGGGAGAAATGTCGCTAAGCGACCTTTCTCCTATTATCAAGCCTCACGCAAAGCAGCATAGCGACAAGAAAAGTAGCGATAACCTCTGTTATCGCTACTTTCCTTACGCCTGCTTTGAAACTGACTTAGCCATGATATCCTATGGAAGTTGCATATCATGGCTAAGTATGTGAGGCCCTATCAGCAAGCTATCGCCAAACTTCGTGGGATTATCGCTAGGTTTCCAGCGATAATCTCACGTTTGGCAGTTAGCGCTAGGATTTTTATCGGTTTTGAGATAAGCGTTGCTAATAGCACGCTATCTCACGCTAGCCGGCGATAATTATCCTAGCGCTAAGTGCGCTTAGCGATAATTATCGCCGGTTGTTGCTGATATGCCCCATAGTGAGGGGCAGCAAAAACATTTTGGAATATATGACAGCGAGTGCAGTAAGGAACTAAACAGTAGCACTGTCCAACTGTGAATGTCAGGGGCTTGGAAGTGAAATTATTTGCTTAGGAGAGGGGTGAAAATGGGTTATAAAGATGCAATGGACATAGTAGATCACTGGCTCAATTGCATGTCCATGATCAATGGCAGCCTCTCACCTTGGCAGTAAATGACAAACTCCTGTTGGAGGGCAGATCCAATTGGAGTTGTATATTTCTGTTGGACTGCAGAGGAATTGGCCAAATGTAGCCATATGAATGCGGGGATTAAGTGGAGAGAATCGATGTGAGGTGCCCTGTAGGATAGCAGGAGCATGAGCTCAGCATAGACCGAGGAGAAGTGGTGTGGTGCCAATGCTTAAATGTGATACTTTTCCCTCGAGTCTAAGTTGTGCTGAGATGACATTTCAGTAGATGGGACCGTAGAAATGTAGAGACCAGTGGTTGGATGATCTGTTTCTCTGTAGGCAGAGAGCAAATACACTCTAGTCGGTTGAACTCAGATTCTTAGCTGGATGGCGTGACAGGTAAGCTTTAGGTAGGTAAGACCAGAGCTGTCAAGAAGCCCCGTTTTGACAATACGGTATCTTTAATTGAGCTCTCTTTATTATTTGAAGCCATTATAGAGCCTTCAAGTCGTAATGAGGATGTAGCACTTGAGGGTGAATGTGTGCCTGGTGGCATGAGTTTGGATCTTTGGACCAATTTAGCTGTCTAGGTCAGATGACAATAAAACATACAAGTGGGAGATTAATATTGTAAGTACTCTGTCAATATTGAGATGAAGTTGCAGTAGAACAAGGATTCCTGACATTTGGCATAGATGATAAAAACACTTTAGTTAGTTGTGTTTATGTGTGGAGCCAAGTGTCAAAATGAGTGCACAAGTTGCATATGTAAAGTACTACTATCTTGTGGGCGGGAGTCTAACCATTGGCTCAGGTCACTGGGAAGAGGTCATGGGTCTACTGGTCCAAAGAGTAGGATCTCACATTTCTCCTCGTCCAGGCATGGCCAATTCCTATACAGCATCGTCAACTTATCGAATGAACATCTTGGAAGTATTTTGCACTCCAGGTCGCTCAATTTGAGAAGAGTCTGTGCATTCTTAGCATACACGTGACTGTCTATGTGGCAAAGATGTTAGCAAGGGATTTATTTATTTATAAAATGTTATGTAGCATGAACATGACCCTTGCGGGTATCAGAACGCTCTACAATAATACAGGCAACATGTGTAAAAATAACACTATCCTCAGGAAGGGCTACGGTATGGGAGAATACCCCAGTGAGAAAACAACAGGATCCAGGCAGACAACAACCAGCAGAACAGCATGAGAACATAGTCTATGAGAAATAAGTATGCATGCAGGCTTCGGGATAAATCATGACCTGGAAAATAGTCCATGCATTCTATGGCATAAATTTGTTCGTCAATATTCTTCTAACTTCTTTCTTGATTGAAGCAGTTAAGTAATTAATTCTGGTTTCAGGGGGAAGGGCATTCTGAGAATGCTCGGTTATAATTTTTCTTTTTATAAATTTTGGTGGTTTCAGCAGAAAAGAGCTGGGGCCTCTAAATACTCTGCTGCCACCAAACAGCTCTAGTTTTTGTGCGAAGTATCTTGGAGTTTTGAAATAGAGGGCTTTATGGGTCATGCATGCAATTTCCAAATGAATCCTTGTCTCATATAGAAGCCTGTTAAGATTTCAGATCAGGAGTGATGTGATTGTTTCTTTTTGAACCTGTGATGAGCCTAGCCGCAGAGTTAAGAGAGGCCCCTAGTGGCTCTGGGTAGGCAGCATAGGGTAGCACTCCCATAGTCCATAGTCCAACTTGGGAATCACTAGACCTTGAACAGCAGACTTGAGGTCATCCGGGGGAAGGAAGGGTTTAATTTTTCTTAAGATGCTCATGTGGAAGTTCACTTCTTTGGTGGCAGCGATGATGTGCTCCTGCATGTTCAGTTTCTTGTCCAGCGTTATTCCTAGAGATCTCGTTGTAATATGAGGTATGCAATTCAGCGTTGTTAGTTGTTTCATCCATTCTGCAATGTCACATGAGTGTTTGTGTGGGGCAATTAAGAGGAATTCTATTTTGAGAGCATTTAATTTGAGGTGGTTACCAGTCAGCCAGTTTTATGTTCTTTGTAGGGTTGAGTTTAGAGACCTAACATCTTCGGGAGAAGAGAGTTTTAAGTACAGTTGTGTATCATCTGCATACATGAATTCAACAATTCAGTTAGGGTTCTATGAATAAGTTAACAAGTGTAGGGTAAGAGCAAAGATCCCTGAGGGACCCCTAATGTGACCTGTGTGGGGTTTGATAGGGACATATTGACCTTGATTCTTTGCGTTATGTTCTGGAGAAAGGAGGTAAACCAGTTAAGAACAGTCCCAAGTATTCCCATCCTAAATTCAAGTAGTTCTAGGAGGATTTCATGTTTGACAATATAAAGGTTGACGAGAGGTCAAGAAGGATAAGAAGACAGGATTAATTCTGGTCCAACATTTTTAGTGCATCATTAACAACGTTTGTGAGCACCAATTCAGTGCTGTGTCCATGGAAAATCTTTATGGAAATTGATCTAAAAGTCTGAATTGGTCAATGAGGTTACACAGTTGAACATGAACACATTTCTCAAGGAGCTTTTCTTGGGTGGAAGCTGCTTAGGTCTGAGAAGTCAACCATTGTGTTTTTTTTAAATGGGGATAACCTGCCGCACTTTAAGGCACTCAGGTATCGATCCTTGAAGTAACGAGGCAATACTATTTTATTTCAGAGAGGGAGTAAGGACATTTTGATCTCCCTAAAGATGTTCATTGGTAGAGGGTCGTTGAAGTGGTTTGTGAGTTTTAGTGTTGTAAGGATTTTGAGGATGGCACTTTCATCAAACGTTTTGAATATGCTCCAAATAGCACTGTTTTCGAAGGTGAGAACTGGGATACCTGGTGTTACACCAATCAAGGGTGTGGGGGTGCCACCATGATGTGTGAGAGGATGGTGTTCTGAAGCTGACCGCAGATCGTTTTTGATCTTTCTTGTCTTTTCCATAAAGAAGGAGGCAAAATCCTTGCAATTTGGTTGTGCTTGGAACCTGAGGGGGGAGAGTTGGGTTGCTTATTGGATTGTAACTTGACCAGTTAGAACATATTTTTTGGATGATTTCTAGCTTTGTCTAATTGGCTTTCTAAGAAGTTCTCTTTGGGGCTTCTAATTTGTTTGTTGTAGAAGCTCCTCAGGGATTTCAGGAGTTTAAAGCTTTGAAGGGATGGTGAGGGACACCATGGTTGTTCAGCTAGTCTAACCATGTGCCATTCTGTGTTAAGGCTACTATTGAACCAAGGTTTGGAGTCATTGGTAGGTATTCTTTTTAGACGCAGGGGAGCTATTGAGTCTAAAATGTTCAACATGGCGTTAATGTAATGGTTTGTGAGGTCATGGACATCTGTTATATCCAAGGGGGTGTCAGGATGCTGTTGCTGAGGGACGTCAAATCATGCCAGTTGATGCTCTGCATGCTCCTTTTCCATTGTTTGGGTTTCTTCTGTTGACCCTTTCTTGCCTTCACTGATTCTGTAATGATCAGTCTTGCCACAAGGGATGATAGATTCCAGTTGGATGTTGTTATTCTTGGCAATGATAAGGTCCCGTGTTGCACCCAAGTTATGTGTAGGACTGTCACAGAATTGGTTCAGGTTGAGGTCAAAAAGGAAGGTTTTCAGGCTGTTGACTGCGTGATCATTAGGGTCATTCCAGTGGAGGTTGAAATCTCCAAGGAAGATGTGAGTGCCTTGTTGTCCTGTGCTGGTTGAGATGGTTTCCATCATTTGTTCTATAAAAGTGATATTGTCACTTGGTGGGTGATAGATCATGTGCGGTTTCCACACTGGACTGTTGTTGCCCAAAATGTCAATGCATAGGTATTCGCATGAGGGTATGTCAATTTTGTGTGATTGTTTCACTGTGATATTGCTTCTGTGTATGTAGGCAATTCCTTGCCAGGTCTGCTTGGTCTATCTAGTCTAATGATGTTGGGCCCGATTCACAGAACTAACTTAAGACAAAATCCTAAACTTACTACTTTTGGTATTCACAGAAGGCATTTAGTAGTAGTAAAGTTAGGATTTTGTCTTAAGTCTGTCTTATGTCTGTCTTAAGTCTGTCCTAAGTTTGTCTTAAGTTTGTCTTAAGTCCATCTTAAGTCTGTCCTAAGTCTGTCCTAAGTCTGTCCTAAGTTTGTCTTACGTTTGTCTTAAGACTGTCTTAAGTCTGTCTTAAGTAGGTCAAGGGAATGCGAGGATGCATCATTTGGCCATGTATCAGTCAGGATTAGAATGTCTAGCTCAGGAGTCTCCGACCTTTCCACTGTTAAGAGTTACTCATGTTCAATGAACATCATATCGAGCTACTAATAGCATTAGTGCCATAGACATAAGAAACGATTATATGAGTACCTACCCTGTGCAAGATTACCAGCTCTGATCACCTCAGTGCTGGATTAGCAGCAGTAATGTAAAAAATGCTTTTAAAATGTTGAATGCCTCTACAAGAGTAATACATAACGTCCACATCTGTAGTGCCCCTGGCACCAAGGTAATATTATTAGTCATAACTCTCCCAATCTGGCGTAATTTAACATTCAAATATCAGTTTTAACCCCTTCCATGCTCATGACGGAACGATTCCGTCATGAGCATCGGCTGAGCTGTGCTCATGACGGAACCGTTCCGTCATGGCCCCGCCCGCGCTCGAACCCTTCAGCACCGCGGGGGAATCCGCGCAGCGCTGAAGGGGTTAAATACAGTATGGAAATTTGGGATTTTTAAAAAACACACATTTTCATCTTGAACACTCACTTTTCAATGTTGGTATACATATATTAGTTCAGCCAAGCAAAAGCTTCTCGATTAGTAGGCTGGGCTGCACAAAGGAGAGCTACTCACTTGTAGCTGAGAGCTACCAGTAGCTCACTTGCTATTTGTTGGAGATGCCTGGTCTAGCTCATGTGTATGGATGAGGTCTGTGATGTCCTCCGCATGTTTCACTGCTGATCTGCAATTGAGTAGTATTCATTTCAGTTGTGGTTTGATGTCAGCAAAGGATGGCTGCCAGATGGGCACTTATTTAAGGTTTGATTTGTTTATGGCTCTTGGATTGTGTCTAGTATCGCTGTGTGGGTTTCTAGGGACTGTTTGGATTTGGGGCCCTAGCCTCTTTTTGCGGAGTAGGTAGAATTGTATGAGAGGAGGAGGGAGTGAATGTCTCTATCGGGAAGGGGATCATTCAATCTGAGGGGCCAGGAACAGGCGTTGGGGTAGAATATTGTTTGCCATTTCAGGTGGGGGAGTGCCAAGACAGTTGAGATCCTATTGACTGAGGGGTGTGATTTAGGTCTAGTGTGGTAATTAATATCTAGGGATGTGAAACATATGTTGAAGAGGGCTGGCTCGGGTCCTACATTTGGAGGGCTTAATTTAACATGCTGGACGTTGATTGATGAGGAATAACATGAATCATGTCACCCATTCCTACAACACCTACCTCTGTTAAATTGCGTTCCAGCAACACTTGGTGGTCTTTAGTGGGAAATACTGCACAGATTTTCAGCATGAACCAGGTGCCAGCTTGACTTGTGCATTTAGGGGTTCATGCAGATGTTTGAAACATTGTGCCCGACCTGCCTCATAGATAAATGCTACAGTGTGTATTCTGTCGGCTAAATCAATTGCTTAGTAACAACCACAATAGGTCAACAATAATCACACACTTGTTGTGAAAGTAAGGGCATAAGACAAAGTACAAGGCAATTGCTTAGTTTCAATTGCAGTAAGTCAACAACAATCACGTACTACTAAGCAATTGATTTACCCAACAGAACACACTGAAGCATTTATCTATGATACCCAAGTTCTGAGGAACACAGGGTTGCCCCATTATAGTTAATCGTCCTGCCTCATAGGCAGAACCTCAGCTGAAGTTCACTATGTCATAAGTCTTCTTGTGTCAGAAGAGTTGAATTGTTATCACTACTTCTCTGTGGTGAAAATGGACAAAGTTGTTTAATCAAAATATTGCAAGGATTTCAGCTCTGGTAGTTCTGTGGTTCGTTGTGCTGCTTAGTTCCCTGAACAGTTTCTTTATGCAGTGTTTGCTTGAATGTATCGTCACAAAATCTTTCCTAAGTGGCTAAGTAGATTTGAACTCCATAGCCCTTTTATGGAACCTGGCCATGTTCCTTCACCACTTCTAAAGTATAAGTCTTTGTTCAAGCAGAAGGATGCAACATGCTGTTGTGTGTACAACATATTTCAAATAGAGCAGCAACAAGACTTTCTGGCATGTAACAAAAGTAGGAGTGGGTGTAATTTGCTGTTGTGTAATTACCGGAAAGTACAGCAAAATAACGCAAGAGTGCGTGGAATTATGTGAGGAGCGTAACCCATCATATAGCACTATTTTCTTAATGTAAAATGCACCATTATGTCCAAAATAAACCAGAGGATGCATTTTATGCCAAGACACTATCACTAAATGCAACAGAACAGGAACAACAGCAGCCATCAGCTGCTTCCGCTCTGTTGCTGTACTCTTGGGTATTCCTTTTTTGCCCTACCTTACTTAAAATTATGAGAACGGGCGCAATTGTGTAATTTTCAGTAATTTTGCATCACAAGAGTAACGCAAAATTACCAAAATTACTATGATTACTCGGGCATAATTAAAACTTTGAGCAAGTTTAAGTATAAGCCAAACAGATATTATGAGTGCTTTACGTAACAGAGGCCTAATTCTAACATGTCATCTGTCATTGTTCTAGCACGCATTGATACTTTTTCCTACTTTTGCTGCTTTCTAAAATCCGATGTGAGACCTTCCTAAATTGCAGTGTCCTGGCTTTCCTGATAATGATGCTTGGTATCAACATAAATGTTATGGAAGATGTGATGCTGACATAGGTATGTTAAAACATGAATAAGCATGGCTCATACGCATCAGCACCGTAGAACCTGTTGCTGCTATCGTGCAAGAATATGCAGACAACTGGATATTGACCAAAATATAAAGAAAACTTTTTGCGTATAAGTATATCTGTTAGAGCGTTTCCATGCAGCCTTTTTAAGACGATAAAACGGCACAATGATGCGTGTTGCAGAGATCTGTGCGTAACTCCATTTCTCATCATTCTGATTTTGTTAATATGAGTAGGAACTGGTAAGACTCATGTCAAATGTAGGGAGACATGTGAGGCAGGTTGCAATTGAGCATGTAGGTGCAGATTCACAAAGACATTTGAACAGGTAAAAACATGTATGCATCGTAGATTTCCCCTTACAGTTTGCTTATATTATCATTGAGGAGATTTTTTTCAGGAAGTGAAAGACCAATAAAAAACTTGAAAATATTTTCCCAGGAGTAGATCACTGTTTTCGTTCCACCTCTAGTGAAAAGGGATCGTATCTACACATTCCCACTGTGGAAACAAACATAATACTTTTATAAGAAGAAGCAACTCAAAGCGCGTTTCCAGGATGGAAATGACAGTGCAAAATGTTTGTGAACACCCCAACATTAACAATGTTCGTGTTCCAAGCATTTTACTCCCCTGGTGTCAGGATCTCAAACAAGTCTCAATGATTGGATGTGATAATATCATTTTACAAAACATCTTTTACAAAAATTACATACCAAAACATCTTTTACAATCAGTTTGGTTTCCTCTAATATCTTAGAACAAATTAACCCTTACATTGTATTGCACAAAAACGAAAAATAGATTAAAAGCTTGTATTTGTAAATTGGCAACACATTAAAAAAAAATAACATTTATAAAGATTCTACCGCTAGTGCGCAACCAAGATGGCCGCGTAGGTGCGAGGCTCCCGAGGACCTCCGTGACCTCCTACATAAATCCTGAAAATATCCTGTCCTAGATGAGGGGACTGTGTCGGTGAGCCCGAGCTGAGGTGTCACCCGTTTTCCGCTTCCAAATTGGACCTCGGACACCGGCGGGAGCACCGATTGAGGTTTGCGGCCTTCTCCACGCCGGCCCCCCGGATTGGAGTTACGGGGCGATCCGGAGACAAAGTGATCAACAGCGGCGGGCAGGGCTGGGCGACTCGCGTACCCCGCACTTTCACTTTCGCTTTTGCACCCTCCTTGCTGTATAGGCGAGGTTGGGTTGCGGGGCGGTGTGCGGTGGTGTGGCCTCGTTGGGTTGCCCTGCTGGCCCACCGGCTGTGATCCGTCCTGCGGACTTGTGATTGCCCCCCCCCGGAGCCCGTGAACTGGTTTATCGGCCTTTTCCGAGGTGATTGGCACGATTTGGGGACTGAAACCATGTCCACAAAGCAAGATGGCGACCGGGCAAAGGTGAAATCGACCCGCCGTGGCGCAGCCCATCAGTCCAACAGCATGGACCGTTACACCCTCCAGAAGGGATCTCCCGAGGTGCCGCGTAGGTCCCCTGAGGACCCGACTGATGCTCCTGCGCTGCCCGCGGATCTGACCCTGCGAGATGTCATGGGCGCTATCGCCGAGATGAAGGCCTCGGTGGACCAGCGCTTTGACACACTGGCGCAAAAGATCGACTCGGTCCACGTGGATGTTGGCCTGGTGAGGGCTGATTTATCCAAGACCAATGACCGGGTCGATTCCTTGGCCCACACCACCTCGGGCCTTACAGCGGACGTGGCGGCCCTCCAAAAGGAAGTGCGCCGGCTTGGCCAGGCGAGCGCCCTGATGGATCGTCGACTGGAGGATTCCGAGGGTCGGGCCCGGAGGAACAATGTCCGCATTGTCGGGGTGCCGGAGGGACGTGAGGAGGCGGCGGCGGACCTGTTTGTGGAGGACCTGATTCTCACCCATCTCCAGCCCCGGGGGCTGAGTAAATTCTTTGCGGTGGAACGTGCCCACAGGGTTCCCGGAGGAAGACCTAAGGCCGGAGCCCCTCCGAGGCCTCTCATTGCCCGGATTTTCAACTTTCGGGACAGAGACGCTATCCTTCAGACTTCTAGGCAACAAGGACCGGTCAGACTTGATAATATGGACGTAAACTTCTATCCTGATTTCACCCCAGCGGTCCAGAAGCAGAGACTGAGCTTTCTCGGAGTCAAACGTCGTCTACGGGACTTGAACCTCAAGTATGCGATGCTTTTTCCAGCTAAGTTGCGGGTGGAGGTGGATGGCCGCACGCACTTTTTTGATCGTCCCGAGGTGGCCGGGGACTGGTTGGACTCCTTGCCCGGGGATCGGGGCCGGGGGGGTGGGGGGGGCGCGGTTGGAGGGGAGGGCTCGCCGGATCAGGACTGAGGGATTAATAGTAGGCCTCGCTCTGGACAACATTGTCGTCATTTTTGACTGTTCGTTAAGTCTCCCTCCTGTGGAGGTGGTCCGGGGTCTCTTGGGGGCTCTCCCTCCTCCTCTGGGGGACTAGTTAGTTTAATCATTCATGGGGCGACAGGCACACTGCACTTTGGGGGGGCTGTTTGGGCTCATGCAGGGGTGCAGGGAGGGGGGAGTTCTGTTGGGATGGGTGGGTTGGGGTGGGGTGTTGTTCGTTTTTACCGCAAGGCAAACCCTTTATTGTATTGGTGTTTTCAAGGTGCTCTCCGGGGGACGAATGATGGCTTCTGTATGTGATGGGGGGTAGGGACCTGACTTTATTGTCCTGGAACGTTAACGGACTGGGGGATAGGATTAAGCGAGGTGTGGTCCTGCAGTACTTGAAACGACTTTCGCCAGATGTGGTCTTTCTGCAGGAGACACACCTTATTGGTAATTCCTTTTGTGCTATGAATCGACGTGGCTATCGCTTGGTGGCCCACTCGGGCTTCACGTCGGGCTCACGGGGGGTGGGCATCATGGTGAAGAACTCGCTCCCGTTGGAAATAGACGAGGTGCGCCATGATGAGAGGGGACGCTACACTGTCTTAGTGGGGAGAATGGAGGGTAAAGTAGTTGTCTTTGTATCAGTGTATGTCCCACCGGGGTTACAGTCTACGACTTTTGCAGACTTAGGGCGCCTCCTCCTTGACCTTCCGGGGGGGCTTCTGGTGGTTGGGGGGGACTTTAATGCGGTGGTTTCTGGGACCGTGGACCGTCACCCCCCTAGGGACCTCCCCCGGGCGCAGGCGTGGCTGTCCGGCTTCTTAGATACACTGGGATTGGTGGACTGCTGGCGCTTAAAACATCCCACGCAGCTGCAGTACACTTTCCGCTCGGGTGCCCATGGTAGCCTCTCACGGCTTGATTATGTCCTTGTCCCCGCGGCCTATGTTGGGAGGGTAGGAGAGGTGCGCCATTTGGCGCGGGGTATTTCAGATCACTCCCCGCTCCTGTTGCACGTTGATGTCTTCCCGAGGGGGGAGGGCAGGGTAGCTCCGATCAATGCCTGGTATCTGCGCGACCCCACTATTCGCGCTGATTTGATTAAATCCTTGCAGCGGTATTTCGATGAGAATGTGGGGTCCGTCCCTTCGGCTATCTCCCTGTGGGAAGCTTTCAAAACAGTTCTTAGAGGGGAGGCCCTCTCCTTTATTTCCCATGCCCGGAGGCGCGAGCAGGAGGAGGTGACCCGGGTGGAGGCCGAAATCGCTGAATTGGAGGGTGATCTAGAGGGTGGGGTGACGGATGCTGCACTACATGTCCTACAGCTTAAGCAGGCGGCCTATAGGGCCCTCGTCACGGAGGCGGCCAGGGGCCTCTATAGAGAGCAACAGGGGCGACTGTATGATGTGGGTGATAAGGCTGGTAAACTGCTTGCATGGTTGGATAAAAAGGAGAGAGCGAGTTGTGTGGTCCCGCTGATTGAGAGGATGGATGGTGTGCGTGTCACCGAGCCAGAAGACATTGTCTCTTGTTTCGCGGATTATTTCCGCGAGGTGTATTACCCTGTGTCTCCCTGCTCGGAGGAGGATTCTCATGCCCTGCTTAGGGATATCGCGCTGCCTTCCCTTTCGGTGGAGGACAGGGTGTCGTTAGATGCCGCTCCTACCTCCGACGAAATTGCCCTCGCCATACGCTCGGTCGCATCCGGCAAGGCCATGGGCCCGAACGGCATCCCTATCGAGTTGTATAAGCTGCGACCGGATGTACTGGCACCCCACCTCCGTGCGATGTTCCTGGCAGCCCACTCGCTGGGCTCCCTCCCGCCGGACCAACGTCTGGCTACAATCGTGGTGATCCACAAGGAAGGGAGACCTCGAGACCGGGTTACATCCTACCGGCCTATCTCGCTCTTGAATGCGGAGCCCAAAATCCTCGCCAAGGTGCTAGCCAACCGGCTGGTCGGCGTGGTGGGCGATTTGGTCCACCAAGACCAGTCCGGCTTTATTCCCCATCGCAACACGGCCCTTAATCTGCGGCGCTTGCACGGGGTGCTCGCGCGTGTCCCGTTTGTGCGGGAGCCGGCCATATTGGCGTCCTTAGACGCCACCATGGCGTTTGACACGCTCGAGTGGCCATACATCTGGGCTATGCTGGCGAAGTTTGGATTTGGCCCGGGGTTCATCAGCTGGGTCAAATTGTTGTATTCGGGCCCATTGGCGCAGGTGGTGGTGAATGGAAGAGTATCGGTCCCATTCGAGCTGGGACGGGGCACGCTATATTACAAAAAACAGTGGTCCTGGACCTATATTTTGAATGAATTAATCAAATTACTTTGTATTTTATGATTCAGTTAACCATAATATTAATTGAATTAATACAGCAAAAAAGAAGAAGAACGACCTGGAAAAGAATTCATCATATGTTTATTCAAAGATGTATTGGAAAAAAGCCATACATGTTATATTAATCAAATGAATTAATCAAAAGGAGGTTGCACCAGAAGAAAATGTGCAGTGAAAAGGAGAGGGTGCTCAAGTGTAAAGAAATCAGAGAAAAGAATACTTCAACATATTATCTGGAATTTAATATGTCAGGGCAAGGAAGCGCGGTTACAAGTCACCGTCTTAGCTGGTCTGTCCCAATGTCATTCATATAATCTTTGACTTTTGTTCAATCACAGAAATCAATTCTGATGCAGCACATGGAAGAGGGTATTTCGGGTACAGACTAAATACAAAAGGGGCGTCGACGTTTCGATCCGACTTGCGACCATAAGGGAAATTAAACAGCCTCGGTCTTGCGGATCTTCATCAGGACTTGGCCTGGGCAACCTAAAAGGCAATTGGCGCCGATTAGTAGGTCGTTGCATAAAAAGGAGGTTAAAATCAATAAAAGGTTTACAGGGGCTCACCTATCAATTATAGGCGATTGGCGAATTCATGGTTCATACTTGGGGTCCAATAGAATGAATATAGTCAACCTTAAAAGACAAATGTAATCAATGTAGGATCAGTTAAATTAATAACCTTCTAACTACTACATCGGGGTACAGAGAATTTATTACCTTGACAGTGAATGTCCAAAAGTAAACCACCAGAGGCTTCAGGGGACGATTACAGCCAACTGTGTAAACAAAGAGGGAGCTGGGTTGTAGCCTCTGTACATGTTGGATGGTACGATTTAATTACGTTACTCAGTGGGATTACAGTAATATCCATGGAAGCGCACTACCACAGTGACCCAATTTATATAATAGCAAAGAGTCTAAAGCTAAAAGGCTTCTATTAAAAAGACCGTATAACTCATAGCGCTCGACATTGGTTGAAAACAGCGCTCAGAGGGTGCCTGAATGTCAATTAGAGCCGGTGTACTACGTCCCACAACAGGGGAAGTGTATCGGATACATGTACGACAAGACGCCTGACTGTTTGAGCTAAGCGCATTAATTAGGTCTTGCGTGTCACGGCCACGTCTATAATAGACCCTCGCGATGATCCCAGAGCTTGTGAGGGGGGGGGGGGGGTTCTTTGAATAACTTACTGTTCCAATGTAAAGTTAAGCGGTCAACTGGGGTTCCGTTGATTATTTGGTATAAGCGCGCCTCGTCAGTACGCGGTCCTCACTGTGGAGTCAGGCACGAATGAAGCGGGAGGTGGACGATGTGCACGTTAGTTATAACGTTACCGGCAGCGTCAGGCAGTACGTGACCGGTATGGGAGTAGGAAGGGAGGAAAGACTCCCGAAATGATAGCGAGTGACACAGCAAAAAACAAGATATATACAATTACATACAAACTTAATAGCAGTGTTATAATAGCACAAACCATGTTATAATTATGAGAGACATGAGCAAAGAATATTAGGTAGACCTCACGATGAAAGTGATATGGCAAACCCACAGTATTGCAAATACATGAGGGCCATAAGGATGGAATATTTTAAAACAGACAATAATTCAATTAATGGTAGACACCAGAGCCCTGATGTCTAAACCGGTCAGATGTAGTGCAAAGGGATACAATTAAATTAGTAATTCGGGAGTATTGAGACCTGTCTACTGATCTCTTCAAATTCGTTAAGGCCTCGGGTTACTGTATTAAGAGAGTGTATCCATTTACACTCGCGTTTGTTGAGTGTTATACTGAAGTCTCCCCCTCTGGGGTTGGGGCTAACCTTTTCTATGACCCACCATTGAAGACTGTTGGCCGCATGGTCGAATAGTGTAAAATGCTCCACTAGGGGGGCACCCTGTACTTTACAGCGAATACGGCTACAGTGTTGTAGTATACGGCACTTGACTTTCTGTATGGTTTGCCCAACATAGATGAACCCGCAAGGGCATTGGATAGCATAAATCACCCCGCTCGTATTACAATTACTGTGTTCCTTTAAGCTGTACGTGCACCCATTGTATGTAAAATCAGTTATTTCGTTGGACATAGAGCAGGCCTTACAAGTACCACACTTATGATGACCATTAATGGGTGGGAGACCCCATAGAGTTGTCTGTGCATCGATCCTGGGAGTGTCTAACATGGATTTAACCACATTGTCCCTAATATTTTTGGCTTTTTTGAAAGCATGTAGGGGGAGTGGTATATTTTTTAACTCGTCGGAAACCAGATGCCAATGTTTGTTGATTACCTTCTTAATGGCGTTACTCTTTGTATTAAAGGTAGTGACACAAACCAGGCGTTCGTCGTTATTCTCCATTCTGACCTTTGGGCTCAGCAGAAGGTCCCTAGGGTTATGCCATGCCCGTTTGCGTGCCTTTTTGAGTAATCTGACGGGGTAACCTCGTTCACTTAGTCTAGCAAGGAGACCCGCCGACTCCTCAAAGAAGTCCTCTTTTTTAGAGCAGTTTCTCCTAAGTCTAAGGAACTGGCCAAAAGGCAGATTGTCTCGCAAATTACGTGGGTGGTGACTTGTGTATCTCAACAGAGTGTTTCGTTCACTGGTTTTCCTATATAAACTAGTGTACAGTTTGTCTGATTGAGCATTTATGGTAATGTCCAAGAAATGGATAGTCACCCTGCTGAAGTCAAGGGTAAACTGAATGTCTGGGGAGCAGGTGTTAAGCCAATGATGAAAAGCAATCAGTTGTGCCTCTTCCCCTTTCCAAAACATAAGGACGTCGTCTATATAACGACGCCACAACGTGATGCAATCTCTGTGTGGGTTGTATTCATTAAGAACATAGCATCGTTCATATTCATGCATGTATATGATTGCTAGATTCGGGGCGAAGCTAGCGCCCATAGCCACGCCTTTTGTTTGCAGGTAGTAGTCCCCCTGGAATGTAAAAAAGTTACGTGTCATGGCAATTCTGAGAAGCTCAATAATGAATTCAGTAGGAACCCTGTGTGGTGTGGTACGGTTGTTCAGTACTGACTCAATACATGTAAGGGCGGTGTCCTGTGGGATATTCGTGTACAATGATGTTATATCCATTGTAACCAAGATGTTAGTCGTGGGGTCATGATGACGCCCATCAACTAGCTGAATTGTTTGCATCGTGTCTCTTAAATATGTGGATGTGTTTTCAGCGATGGGTTTTAGGAACACGTCAACATATTTGCAAAGGGGCTCCAGGATGGAGCCACAACCAGAAATTATCGGTCTGCCAGGTGGACACTCCATCCGCTTATGTATTTTAGGTAGAGTGTAGATGGTTGGTGTGCGGGGGTGTTTATTATTTAGGTAATCATACTCAGGTTTTTTGAGAATACCTAGCTCCAAGGCCTCTTGTGTGGTACGTCTGATTATGTTAGTGATTTCTAGGGTGGGGTCCCTTCTAAGTTTTTTATAGTTTCCTACCACAGACAATTGTGCGAGAATCTCTTTCTTGTAATCCTCCACATTTTGCACCACAATTGCACCCCCCTTGTCAGCTGGTTTTATGACTATTTTGGTGTTTGTTTTAAGGGAATCCAAACCTTCCCGTTCCGATTTGCTGATGTTGTACTTGACATATTGTCGGTTCGACAATATTTTGTCCACATCCCTCAATACCACCTGTTCAAAAGCTATAAGTTTGTGAGATAGTAGATGAGTCGGGGGGTTGAATTTTGAAGGAGGTCTTAATCCACTGCCAGAGAAAATCGGGTTAAATGGGATTTTTTGAAAATAGTGCTTCAATCTAATCTTCCTAAAGAATTGATGAAGTTCTACTTTAAGATTAAAGTCATTAGGTAGGTTGGTTGGCACAAAAGAGAGACCTTTTTGCAGAACTATTTGTTCATTAGGTTTTAATGCATAGGAGGAGAGGTTAACTACAGGGTTAACTGGTTCATAAGTTACCATCTGTAGTGCTGACGGCGTGTCTGTATCTCTCCGTGGTTTTCCTGTTGGAACTGTACCTGTTTGTTTTGTCTCCCTCTGCCTCTGTTCCACCCTTGGTTCCTGTTTCCCCTGGATCTGCCCCAGGGGCGTGCATGGCCTCGCTGTCCCCACCATTGGTCCTCTGCTAAAAAAGGGGTCGTAGGGGCCTGCTGCTCAGTGTATGCGTGGCCTGAAGTGGATGTGGATGTACTGGGGCCTGGCCTTTCAATGTCGCTATCCGAACCACTTCCTAGTGACGATCCAGAGAAGGTGGTGTACCTCCTATAGCCGCCTCTCCCTCTACTCGAGAAGGTACCCTGATGTTCCCTCGTGTAGTAACCTTCCTGTAGGTATGGATACGTGTTTTTCTTTTCATAGAATTTGATGTCTCGGGCTACCTTATCCAATTTGGTGGCCTGGGTGTAGATGTCAAAGTCACGTATTGTTTTCTCTAACCTCTCTAGAGCCTCTTTAGCATTAACAAGGGCTCTGTCTTCTGTGATCTCCTTTTTGAGGTCAAAGATCTCTTTAGTCAGACGTTCCACTTCCTCAACAGCTGTTTCAATCCCCAACACCATCCAATGTCTAGAACAATTGTTGGACACAAAACTAAAATTCTCTTTAAATTTGGGGTTGTCTAGGAAAATTGCTGGCTCGTTCCTAATTTGTAAACCCACTGGTATCACATTAGTTTGCAAGTATTTGGTCAAAGTATGTCCATGAAGTCTAGTTCTAATAAGTTTCTTCTCGAGTCTCTCTAACTTCGATATCTTTTCATTAAGTGTCAGATCTATGCTCGGGGTTGCTCCACCCAGGAAAGTGCCACCTCCCTGTGCCTGTAGGAGCTTTTCAATGTAATCCTCACTATAGGATAAAGTTTCTTTGTCAGACATAATACATTCAATCGAAAACAACAATAAATTCTTTCAAAATCACAAAGCAATAAATCTTTCAATGAAAAACACAATCAAATAATAAACAAATTAAACATTTATCAAGCAAAAAACCCTCGCAGGACTTGCCTGCACAAAGGTGATCATTACAAAAGACGGGGTAACCCAATCTGGTCAAGGGCCTGGGTAATGTATATTACAAAAAACAGTGGTCCTGGACCTATATTTTGAATGAATTAATCAAATTACTTTGTATTTTATGATTCAGTTAACCATAATATTAATTGAATTAATACAGCAAAAAAGAAGAAGAACGACCTGGAAAAGAATTCATCATATGTTTATTCAATGATGTATTGGAAAAAAGCCATACATGTTATATTAATCAAATGAATTAATCAAAAGGAGGTTGCACCAGAAGAAAATGTGCAGTGAAAAGGAGAGGGTGCTCAAGTGTAAAGAAATCAGAGAAAAGAATACTTCAACATATTATCTGGAATTTAATATGTCAGGGCAAGGAAGCGCGGTTACAAGTCACCGTCTTAGCTGGTCTGTCCCAATGTCATTCATATAATCTTTGACTTTTGTTCAATCACAGAAATCAATTCTGATGCAGCACATGGAAGAGGGTATTTCGGGTACAGACTAAATACAAAAGGGGCGTCGACGTTTCGATCCGACATGCGACCATAAGGGAAATTAAACAGCCTCGGTCTTGCGGATCTTCATCAGGACTTGGCCTGGGCAACCTAAAAGGCAATTGGCGCCGATTAGTAGGTCGTTGCATAAAAAGGAGGTTAAAATCAATAAAAGGTTTACAGGGGCTCACCTATCAATTATAGGCGATTGCCGAATTCATGGTTCATACTTGGGGTCCAATAGAATGAATATAGTCAACCTTAAAAGACAAATGTAATCAATGTAGGATCAGTTAAATTAATAACCTTCTAACTACTACATCGGGGTACAGAGAATTTATTACCTTGACAGTGAATGTCCAAAAGTAAACCACCAGAGGCTTCAGGGGACGATTACAGCCAACTGTGTAAACAAAGAGGGAGCTGGGTTGTAGCCTCTGTACATGTTGGATGGTACGATTTAATTACGTTACTCAGTGGGATTACAGTAATATCCATGGAAGCGCACTACCACAGTGACCCAATTTATATAATAGCAAAGAGTCTAAAGCTAAAAGGCTTCTATTAAAAAGACCGTATAACTCATAGCGCTCGACATTGGTTGAAAACAGCGCTCAGAGGGTGCCTGAATGTCAATTAGAGCCGGTGTACTACGTCCCACAACAGGGGAAGTGTATCGGATACATGTACGACAAGACGCCTGACTGTTTGAGCTAAGCGCATTAATTAGGTCTTGCGTGTCACGGCCACGTCTATAATAGACCCTCGCGATGATCCCAGAGCTTGTGAGGGGGGGGGGGGGGGGTTCTTTGAATAACTTACTGTTCCAATGTAAAGTTAAGCGGTCAACTGGGGTTCCGTTGATTATTTGGTATAAGCGCGCCTCGTCAGTACGCGGTCCTCACTGTGGAGTCAGGCACGAATGAAGCGGGAGGTGGACGATGTGCACGTTAGTTATAACGTTACCGGCAGCGTCAGGCAGTACGTGACCGGTATGGGAGTAGGAAGGGAGGAAAGACTCCCGAAATGATAGCGAGTGACACAGCAAAAAACAAGATATATACAATTACATACAAACTTAATAGCAGTGTTATAATAGCACAAACCATGTTATAATTATGAGAGACATGAGCAAAGAATATTAGGTAGACCTCACGATGAAAGTGATATGGCAAACCCACAGTATTGCAAATACATGAGGGCCATAAGGATGGAATATTTTAAAACAGACAATAATTCAATTAATGGTAGACACCAGAGCCCTGATGTCTAAACCGGTCAGATGTAGTGCAAAGGGATACAATTAAATTAGTAATTCGGGAGTATTGAGACCTGTCTACTGATCTCTTCAAATTCGTTAAGGCCTCGGGTTACTGTATTAAGAGAGTGTATCCATTTACACTCGCGTTTGTTGAGTGTTATACTGAAGTCTCCCCCTCTGGGGTTGGGGCTAACCTTTTCTATGACCCACCATTGAAGACTGTTGGCCGCATGGTCGAATAGTGTAAAATGCTCCACTAGGGGGGCACCCTGTACTTTACAGCGAATACGGCTACAGTGTTGTAGTATACGGCACTTGACTTTCTGTATGGTTTGCCCAACATAGATGAACCCGCAAGGGCATTGGATAGCATAAATCACCCCGCTCGTATTACAATTACTGTGTTCCTTTAAGCTGTACGTGCACCCATTGTATGTAAAATCAGTTATTTCGTTGGACATAGAGCAGGCCTTACAAGTACCACACTTATGATGACCATTAATGGGTGGGAGACCCCATAGAGTTGTCTGTGCATCGATCCTGGGAGTGTCTAACATGGATTTAACCACATTGTCCCTAATATTTTTGGCTTTTTTGAAAGCATGTAGGGGGAGTGGTATATTTTTTAACTCGTCGGAAACCAGATGCCAATGTTTGTTGATTACCTTCTTAATGGCGTTACTCTTTGTATTAAAGGTAGTGACACAAACCAGGCGTTCGTCGTTATTCTCCATTCTGACCTTTGGGCTCAGCAGAAGGTCCCTAGGGTTATGCCATGCCCGTTTGCGTGCCTTTTTGAGTAATCTGACAGGGTAACCTCGTTCACTTAGTCTAGCAAGGAGACCCGCCGACTCCTCAAAGAAGTCCTCTTTTTTAGAGCAGTTTCTCCTAAGTCTAAGGAACTGGCCAAAAGGCAGATTGTCTCGCAAATTACGTGGGTGGTGACTTGTGTATCTCAACAGAGTGTTTCGTTCACTGGTTTTCCTATATAAACTAGTGTACAGTTTGTCTGATTGAGCATTTATGGTAATGTCCAAGAAATGGATAGTCACCCTGCTGAAGTCAAGGGTAAACTGAATGTCTGGGGAGCAGGTGTTAAGCCAATGATGAAAAGCAATCAGTTGTGCCTCTTCCCCTTTCCAAAACATAAGGACGTCGTCTATATAACGACGCCACAACGTGATGCAATCTCTGTGTGGGTTGTATTCATTAAGAACATAGCATCGTTCATATTCATGCATGTATATGATTGCTAGATTCGGGGCGAAGCTAGCGCCCATAGCCACGCCTTTTGTTTGCAGGTAGTAGTCCCCCTGGAATGTAAAAAAGTTACGTGTCATGGCAATTCTGAGAAGCTCAATAATGAATTCAGTAGGAACCCTGTGTGGTGTGGTACGGTTGTTCAGTACTGACTCAATACATGTAAGGGCGGTGTCCTGTGGGATATTCGTGTACAATGATGTTATATCCATTGTAACCAAGATGTTAGTCGTGGGGTCATGATGACGCCCATCAACTAGCTGAATTGTTTGCATCGTGTCTCTTAAATATGTGGATGTGTTTTCAGCGATGGGTTTTAGGAACACGTCAACATATTTGCAAAGGGGCTCCAGGATGGAGCCACAACCAGAAATTATCGGTCTGCCAGGTGGACACTCCATCCGCTTATGTATTTTAGGTAGAGTGTAGATGGTTGGTGTGCGGGGGTGTTTATTATTTAGGTAATCATACTCAGGTTTTTTGAGAATACCTAGCTCCAAGGCCTCTTGTGTGGTACGTCTGATTATGTTAGTGATTTCTAGGGTGGGGTCCCTTCTAAGTTTTTTATAGTTTCCTACCACAGACAATTGTGCGAGAATCTCTTTCTTGTAATCCTCCACATTTTGCACCACAATTGCACCCCCCTTGTCAGCTGGTTTTATGACTATTTTGGTGTTTGTTTTAAGGGAATCCAAACCTTCCCGTTCCGATTTGCTGATGTTGTACTTGACATATTGTCGGTTCGACAATATTTTGTCCACATCCCTCAATACCACCTGTTCAAAAGCTATAAGTTTGTGAGATAGTAGATGAGTCGGGGGGTTGAATTTTGAAGGAGGTCTTAATCCACTGCCAGAGAAAATCGGGTTAAATGGGATTTTTTGAAAATAGTGCTTCAATCTAATCTTCCTAAAGAATTGATGAAGTTCTACTTTAAGATTAAAGTCATTAGGTAGGTTGGTTGGCACAAAAGAGAGACCTTTTTGCAGAACTATTTGTTCATTAGGTTTTAATGCATAGGAGGAGAGGTTAACTACAGGGTTAACTGGTTCATAAGTTACCATCTGTAGTGCTGACGGCGTGTCTGTATCTCTCCGTGGTTTTCCTGTTGGAACTGTACCTGTTTGTTTTGTCTCCCTCTGCCTCTGTTCCACCCTTGGTTCCTGTTTCCCCTGGATCTGCCCCAGGGGCGTGCATGGCCTCGCTGTCCCCACCATTGGTCCTCTGCTAAAAAAGGGGTCGTAGGGGCCTGCTGCTCAGTGTATGCGTGGCCTGAAGTGGATGTGGATGTACTGGGGCCTGGCCTTTCAATGTCGCTATCCGAACCACTTCCTAGTGACGATCCAGAGAAGGTGGTGTACCTCCTATAGCCGCCTCTCCCTCTACTCGAGAAGGTACCCTGATGTTCCCTCGTGTAGTAACCTTCCTGTAGGTATGGATACGTGTTTTTCTTTTCATAGAATTTGATGTCTCGGGCTACCCATTCGAGCTGGGACGGGGCACGCGACAGGGCTGTCCCTTGTCGCCGCTCCTGTTCGCGCTGGCCTTGGAACCCCTGGCGGAGTGGCTGCGGTGGCACCCTTCCATCCGTGGTCTCCGTTGGACCCCCGAGTATGAGGACCGCGTGTCCCTATACGCTGACGATATCCTTTTGTACCTAGCCTCCCCGCGTAAATCACTGATTGTCCTGGTTGATGTTTTGCGCTCATTCGGCCGCAACTCAGGCCTTGTCATCAACTGGGCTAAATCATGTGTGTATGTGCTTTCCGGGGAGGCTCCCGTCCTCCCGCGGGGCTGTCCAATCCAGATTGCCTCGCAGGGGTTTCGGTACCTAGGGGTTTACATTACTCTGGACCCGGAGGCCCGCTACGAGCGGAATTTGCTTCCCCCCCTCCAGCGCTTGAAGGAGGACGTCGCGCGCTGGCGGCGCCTGCCGCTTTCGCCGCTCGGCCGGGCGGCATTGTTTAAGATGATGTCGTTGCCACGCTTCCTGTACGCTCTCCAGAATACTATGGATTTAGTCCCGGCGCGCTACTTCCGTGAGGTGGAGAGTCTACAGCGCCGCCTGTTCTGGGACGGGAGGCCGCGTATTGCCCTGACGAAGTTGACGCTCCCATGGTACGACGGGGGGATTGCCCTCCCGGATATTAAACGGTATTACTGGGCCTCCCAGCTAGCTGCAATTAATCATGGCCTTTACGGGCCCGCCTTAAACCCGGCATTTGAAATGGACAAGATGCTCCTGCCTGGTGGCGACTATAATCGAGCGCTCTACTCTGGCGCGCCCGGACCCCGCCTGACGGGACCTACGCGTGTCATGGTACGAGTATGGTACGCGGCTAACGCAGCTATGGGGTGGAAGGACCGTTTGACCCGGGCATCCCCGTTGTACGCGTCTGAGAGATTGGGCTCCCTGTGGACCTCGAAGGGCTTCGAGAAGTGGGACACGATCGGCATCAGTAAAGTGGGGGACCTCTGGACGAGGGGGGGATTTAAAACATTCGAGACGCTGCAGACGGAGTTTCAGCTGCAGGGCAGTGAATACTTTCGGTACTTGCAGGTCCGTCACGCGCTGGGCTCAGTCTTCCCAGACGTCGCCTCCATCCCGGAGTCTTCCCCCCTGGAGGATAGAGTGCTGGATGGCCACGTTCCGGACAGCACGATCTCCCTCATTTACAAAAAATTGATTAATGATCGCTCGGGCTTGCTGACTGGCCTCCGCGAGGCTTGGATTGCCGACGGGCTGGAGTTGGACGACGAAGACTGGACTTCCGCGGTGGCCTCTCCGAAGGAGGTGGCCATACCGGCTCGCCTTCGCTTCGTCCAGCTTAAGATACTCCATCGGGTTTACATGACGGGGCCAAGGCTTCTGCGTATGGGCTATGCTGAGGATGGGTTGTGTAAGCGTGGGTGTGGTGCTTTGGCGACTTTTTTGCATATTTTGTGGGAATGCCCGAAGGTGGAGCGATTCTGGCGTGGTGTGCATGAGGTTCTGCGAGTGGTTACGCATGTCGCGCTGCTGCCTGAAGCGAGGAGATGCCTGCTGAATGTGTGGGAACCAACTGACTACTCGGTTCCGCAGACGCGATGGGTGACTCTGAGATATATGATAGCTAAGCGTGACATTGCTCAACTGTGGGGATCCCAGAGGCCCCCGACGGTGTCGGCCTGGAAAGAACATATGGATTGGTGCATGTTCCGAGAAAAGGTGGTGTATGTGGCGAGGGGTAAGCCTGGGGCATGGGTGAAAGTATGGGGCCCCTGGAACGCCTACCGCGGGGGTATCTGCGCGCCACCATTGCTGCCTGCGGCCTCACCAGCCCCGTCCCCTTAGTTGACTCCTTTCCATAGCCCCGAGCACGGAGTTCCCCCAGTCCTCGATCTGTTCCCTTTCCCCTCTTTAGACTCCTGTTGCTGGCTGGGGTCCCCCATCCGGGGAGCACGTGCTGTTACTTTCGATTGCGGGTTGCCTTGCGGGTGTGGTTTTTGTGTTGTGTGTATAAAATGAAACCGTATTGTGGGGTCAGAGTGATGTGGCCCACGACGCTGATACCTCCTGATTTTGCTTCTCTGCACCGCCCAGTGTTTTTTGTATGTATGTCATATGCTCCTGTCATTCTAGCGGCCGGCCGGAAGGTTGTAGGCCCATACTTGTATATTCTTGAGATTGCAATAAACGGTTTCAAAAAAAAAAAAAAAAAAAAGATTCTACCAAGAATATTTTGTAACTAATTTAAAACATATTTGGAATATTTGGAAATGGTAACGAGGCATTTAGGACAGATAGTTAATATAAAAGCTGTAGGGATACATATAAGTCGGAATAAGTGAATATAAATGCAAATATGTAACACAGTGGCAGTCATAGTTTCCATAGGAAGAGTGATTTTGTAAATAACTTTGGCACCGTTTAATGAATAATCCCAAAACGTTCCAAAGGAAAGTTAATCCACTTCTGCTCCTTCATTGAAGGTTTCATGCTGATCCGTCAAATGGATTTCCCATGTTAAATCTCATAGAAAACTTTGGTCTCTGATACAGAAAAACCAGAAGAAAAGATTCACACCAAATTTGCTAGAGTTTCAGAAATTTACTCAGAAAGCATGCTTTTTTTGATTTGGCGTAAATCCTTTAATCCGTTTCTGAGAAATTAGCATCTAAAGATGTGCTTGGGATGGGTATGAAGGAGTTAAAAATATCAGTATATTTGGATGGTTAGCCCTGAGGGAGTCCTGCGGTACCATAAACAAAACAAAATTAAACCATCGGAAGGAGCTTTTTCTCCAGCCAATTAATTTGGCTATGCGGGAACGGTCACTGAGGCCAGCTGAAGACCATGCGCAGCTCTTGCTCTCATAAAATGTTGACATGCCACAATGCCTCAGTCATTTCTGATGCAAGTTTAAAGGTTGCACGGGCAAGATTGTGAAGTTACCCTCATACTTTCAAAATAACAGTGATATTCTGTGGATTATAGATGGTGTCCACTGGGAAGCAGATCACAGTATGGTAGATTTGGATGTCTTCAACCTTTACACGTGCATCAGACATTAGTTAGGCATTGTTGTATGTCAATATTTCATAGATTCTTATCTATGTTAATGCACACTGAAATGTTTATAGATATGATGTGATTTTGTTTGAACATCAACTTCTTTTCCTTTGACAACCAACATTGCCGACAAACCCAGGGCACTGCAATGGGGACCTGTTTCACTCCCAGTTATGCTAACTTGTTCATTGGATTGTGGGAGGAGTGGGGTTGCCAGTAACATCAAGACATACAATGACCATGCAATGCTCTGGGTAAGGTATATACATAACCCATTTATAATTTGGAAAGGATCAAATGGGTCAATCAAGAATTTGTGAAACAACAGAATGAAAATGATCTGAAATTGAGATATATCATTGATTTTCCTACCTTGTTGGCCCCATCAGGACTTAATTCACACAAAGAATTGGCAGTACATTTAGGTTGAACAGATACAGACCCTCCCAGATATATTTTATCCCAAGGAAGGGCGGTAACTTGAGGGGGGCAGTCAGTCAGACAGTCTCTTCATTAAGTTTAATTTAGTTGTTAATAAATGTTGCCTCCCTCACCCGGGAATTGGTGGAATTGGTGTTGAGTTCTTTAGCCTTCTTTAAAGTATTCATGGTTTTAACCAATTTTATTTTTTCACACAGAAGTGCCTGGTTGAGCATGGTGAAGGATCATGCTGTCAGTCCTTTTCATTGAGGATGAGTCATTGAAAATGGTGTTGCTGCTAAGGATGACGCTAAGTGTTTTGTTTTTTGGATAGTAATGGTACCCTTTGCGTGGGGCTGGTCTGGATGTACATTGGTAATATTGGTTGTTGATAGACTGTATAATTGAAGAGGGAAATTTGGATGCTACCTAGATAAGATCACCTAAACAGTGATTTGTAGGATCAACCCGGAGTACTGGGGCTGTATCATTATGAGAAGAATACAATTAGTGAATGACCCACAGCCTTCACAGGAATTCATTACCATATAAGCAAATATACAGTAATTGTTTGTGGATATCCCATCCCACTTGGGCAGCATTATCAGGACAATAATGCAATCAACTTAGATGACCAGCACTGACGGGAAGTCGTCATAACACAACCAGATTGGAGTAAATTTAGAAGGGCACTCCAACCCTCTAGGGTTATGCAATAATGCAATGGGAGGGCCTGGAAATTTGCTGAAAAACTGTACACACACACACAAGGTTGGTATTGATAGAGAGTATTACAAAATCTTCTTTCCTAAAGTTGTTTCAATGTGGTGGCAGATATGTGTGAAACCTGAGATCCTTGATGTGGCTTTCCTTCAAACTTTTTGCCTTCACTCCGGTTCTGCTGCATTCGTTTTTGTTGGCCTTAGGACTTTGCACACTTTAGTGCTTGTGCTTACTCCTCTAAACATTGTAAAACTGGTTTACACCCAATTGGCACATTTAATTTACTTATAAGTCCCTAGTAAAGTGGTACTACCTGTACCTAGGTGCCGGTAAATGAATGCTACTAGTAGGCCTGCAGCACTTATTGGGCTACCCACTTAAACAGCCTTTTTAAACATGTCTCAGGTCTGCTACTGCATTTTAAACTGCCCTTTCCACCTGGCAAAATAAACCATTTGCTAGGACTAAAGCGACTTTTTAACGCAAATAAGTTACCCCAGAGTAGGCTCTAAACAGTTCCCACGGCAAGGCACATGTAGTTACAAAGTTGGACATGTACTTTAAAGTTTTAAATGTCCTGGTAGTAAAGATTCTTGTTTGCCACTGTTGCAAGGCCTACTTCTCCTATAGGATAACATTGGGTTATCCTACTACATTTATTAGGTGATAACCTTTGGTTGTGAACAGGTATAAATGTAATATTTGTTTACTAAGGAATTGGAATTTAAAAAATGCTCTTTAATGGTAAAGTCAGATTTTAAGTTGCATTTTTGAAAATGCCACTTTTAGAAAGTTGACATATTCTTTTCCAGACCATTTGGTTCCTGCAGCCTGTATCCTGGGTCACATGACTAGGTGTAGTTGGCAGTTGGCCTTTGTGTATTCCTCCCAGACAGTATCACAAAGATGAACTGGGAGTTGGCAGGATGGGGCATCCTGACCTAATGGGGGTAGGGCGGAGCTGTCGCCTACCACACTTGAACTTTGAAGGAGCTGCCTATGCACACACACAAATAACTTCACACTAGCCTTTTGTGACTCCGGACACCCTGAGACCAAGGCAGGGAGGCAGGAAATTCCAGAACCAGATGTGGGAGGAAGTCTAGAAGTTTCTCCCACATTTAAGCAGGCACCAGGCATAAATATTGGGCCAACTCTTGTGTACACTCCGGGACCTGTGGATACTATAGAAGAAGAACTACCCTGCCAACTGAGGACTGCCCTGCTATCTGAGAAGGAAGACAGGACCTGCTCCCTTCATCCGAGGCAGAGTGACTCCAAAAGCCAGCTGTACAACCTCCTGTTCATAGCTACAGGGACATAACCAGCTCCAGAGGCCCCCCTGCAGCTACCTAACTGACCTGCTGCAACTGGACCTGCCTGGACCTGCAACCTGACCTACCTGAGCACACGTTGGCCTCTGCAAGAGTAAGCCTCTGATCCTTCCCCAGGTTCCGGGCCTTTAGGTGACACAGTGTGCATTCCTTTGAAAAAGAACGAGAGATCCTGAAGTTTTGGGTTCTTTGAGACTGCTAATGGGTACGTTCGCACTGAGATTTTGCTGCATGTGATAACCGCCAACGCGAAACTCTGGTGGACCTGACTCTTCGAACTACATTGGCAGACAGCGATAATCAGCAATGTAATATCTGCATGTAAGAGTATCCTTACCTTACCTCCCTATGTCTTATTCTTGCATTGTTTTAGGTTTTGCCTAGACAGCGCATGCGCTGTCTCCTGGAGGCATGCTGTGTTAAGAATGTGTGCTTGGAGCACCCCCTATCTTTATAATTGGTTCCTGTTTCAGTCCTTTGCAAATGGCAGCTTTTGTTTGGTGGATACGCTTAGTAGGCCCTCATTTTGGACTTTTGTAACCTCTCATGAGGACTGCTCCTGTTACATGTGGTCTTACTCTTCAGGCTATATAGAGAGCTTCAAAAGCACTCTTTTTTTTGCTGGCCTGCCTCTGCTCATTAAATGTTCTGTTTACTTCGCTTCGGTGGCTTCTTTGCCCTCCCTGTGCCGTCCCCCAACCCTGCCCACAAGACTGCTTGCCCACCCCCAAAACCCCTCTGAGGTCGGTACTCATTTTGTTTTGTTTAATTTAAATTACTGCTTCACACTTAATCTCCCTGTGATGTCTCTTCCCACCCCAACACCCCTCCCAACATTGCTTGCCTGCCCCCAACACCCCCCATAGATCGCAGCTCATTTTTTTTTGCTGAATGGCTATTACATAGTGCGGCGCCCAATTCACGGCCACTGGACATCCTCTGCTCTTTGCTAGTGTTGCTCACTCTCCTCCCCTTTTTCTCGCCAGCTCCCATGGTACTGCCACTCGCTCCCTCTCCTCAGGCTGCTTCCTCCTCCCTCCTACTTTTACTCCTTGGGTGTCACTTTGCGGCCTCTCTCGGCTGGTAATCCTAACATTCATGAGTTTGGTGCACCTTTGCTAGCCTCTCTCTATAGGTGGGAGGGAGTCTGATGCACTGCCACTGGTCGCAACTGCAGGGAATTGCCCGCAGGAATCTGGGGAGATGATATACTGGATGAGCGTTGTCATGGGACGCTATAAAGGACATTGTAAAGGGACCTCATTGAGGGCTGTTTGATTTGCTGCAAATCTTGCAGCACAGGATCGCATTGTTTACATGATAATATTCTTCATTTCTTATGTTTTGTAAGATTGCGCTACAGGTAGTTCTGGTTTCTACCACTTTAAAAATGGCCGCCATGTTTTATGCTCAGAACACAGAGAAAGGATGTTTGCACACCCCGAGATCTGACTGGCCGATGGACTCCGGTAGTTTAAGGGGCCGGTCTATAGAACCAAACTCGTAGCTAACTTTGGACAGTTTCCACAGAGCTCGAATAAAAGGTACACATCTAGTGTAACGATATATGTTCATTCACCCCGGCTAGTGAGGGCTAAAGAAAGCTATCTGCACCTAGAAGCAAGTTAAGTAGTTAGCGATCACGTGGATTTGCCTTTATGCTGGACTCTGTCTCTATGTAAGACAGTGTTTGGCTGCTGCTCCTCCTGTCCCCGGTCTACGGTTACGCCTCTTCCTGACACTATCCATCTCCCTCCTCATCTCCCCTTTCATGTGTCTGCCTCTTTTCATGTGGTTGTTGGCTCTTCCTGTGTATCATCTTCCTTATCTTTTTAACGTCTAATGTCTATTGCTGTTGTGCTGCGCACTGTGGTCCCCCTCCAGGGGTGCTTAGAGCTGAACCATTGCTCAGCGGTATTCAAAACTACAATGCAGACATTAATCATTATATTTCTCCAGGCTTTACTCCCTCCCTAACGTTACATGTCGCCCATGTGTGTAATTGTGAGAAAAAAATGTAGAAGGCAAATAGTCTTTAAATTGAGGTCTAATTTTGAAGGCATATCCGCATACTGCGCGGAGTCACATAAGACATCACTTCTAGGCACAGGCTTTCACAATAGGCTGCTCTTGACCCGGAGCTTTTGCAAAAATCCTGCTAACTGCAGTTGTTTCAACTTGTGAGATGTGACAGCACGAGGATGCTCTAAAAATGTAGGCTGCATTTGGTGACAATGGCCCTGCATCCCGGCCGGGAAAACACTACCACATATATGGTCCAGTTAATTTTGTTGGACATCAAGTGTTGGTAAAATTCTCAACGCATTGACAAACTACTGCTACAAAGAAAGTTGACTGGTTCCCAGTGAGGGGTGTGGATGCAATTTGTTTGTAAAGAACAGTTACCAATTTACCATATAAAGTCCAGGGTAGACCAGTTGTGTGTCGGTCACGGCATCTATGTTTGTCTGTTCCTCATTATTGGTTTGTTTACTTTTAACCTGATTATCTGCAAAGCACAATTTATTCACATTATAATCCATAACACCGCTACAAGGGACAAGCGTTTTCATGGAGTGTCCCATACAAGCAATATGAATAAGCATTTAGAAATTTTGCTCTGCATAAATGGTCCCTCTTATAAAACAATAATATTTTTTGCGAATAACGTTTTACAATGAAGCCCCAGTTACATAAAGGAGCAGAAGTCAGAGGGCCTACAAGTGAGGTTTAACACTGTAGTATGATGTAAATGTGCAGACTTTTCCATCACCATTTCTCACTTTATTAGGTTCAGCCAAATATTCCTGGTACAGAGTGAGCACACAGCATTGCTCCCACTACAAAGCCCTGGGCACTCAAGTGCATACCAATCAGTTGAACATATGTTAGTATCCCCTTTGCTCTTCAACTTGACTGTAGCAAATGTTTAATCCCAACTGTAACGACATTGATTTTAGGAATGCATTATGAATTTGGACGTTTGACATTTGGTTACAGGTTTATAAACAGTAAAAAATGCTTTGGTCTCTCCTGAAACCACGCATGTGCTGTTGCTTGCAAGAAACGTTTACTTACAGGGGTCTTAGAGACCACACATTGCTTACAATTGAATGGCTTCATCATCGCTCTCATTTGCGTGCTCCTCTTCGGTCAACGCATGCCGGCTTCACTTCCTTTTCTCATGCTGTCCCTCCACAATACTGCTTCCATGCACAGTGTGTGTCCTTCCCCTGCTCAATACTTTTGAAAGAACTTTTTCTATTTGTGTTTTAGAGCACTCCAAAAGAGTACATATGTTTGCTTGCCTCATCGCTTCGTTGTCATTGTGTCATTTGTGTTTGTCGCCTTCTCCGTATCACTTGCTGCACACCCATTTTCCTTCTCATATAAAGGCAACCGGCAGCTAGCAAGCACCCAGCAGGCAGGAGTATGCCAATTTAATCACTATGAACAGATTATAACAGGCCCAGGATACTACTGGGTTTAAAAATATGATAAACTCTTCTTTATATTTGCAACTGCAGGACATTTGTTTGCTCTCTGGTTCGCTAATGGGAAGCACTTTTATTTTGGTGCCCTGTTGTGTTTTCTGCCCAAGTCTGATTGCATTTCCCTGTTGATTGATTTACTGACAATATTATAATGACAATACATTTGTGTGCCACCAAAGTGTGTTTGATTTGATTTGGACCTGCAGAAGAGTTCACCTGTTTTATAAATAAACTTTTTTATTGAGCAGGGCACTTCGAGCCCAGGACTGTATAAATTGATATGATGATGCCCAGAAGAGAAAGAACGTTATGAGTGGGCATGAAGGAATTAATTGTAGAATTGTTACCATCATGGCTTGTACCAGCACTCTTGTTGTACCTTCCTGTACTTCCTTGAACTATGCACTGGTCCACCTCTAAACCCCCCCCCCCCACTCATCCCCACCTCTCTCTTGTACCATCCCATAATCCTCTTTCTCGCTCTTTCACACACTCTTATGTGGTACACATCAAGGCTTTGAGCACTAGTTATTTCCTGTGCCTTCTCAAGGTTTCCCACCCTCAAACCCACCCTCTCCTCCTCTTCTTCGGGTGTCTGGGGTGTACACAGGCACTCCTTCTTTATGCACCTTTGGCTTGCTCTCCCCTTCTTTCTCTATTTCTCACTCATTCTGTCTGCTCCTCTAGCTGGAGTTCATTCACCACATCATGCACAAACTATCTCTATTTCCCTTTCTAACTATTCTGTGCAGCTCTCACCCCTATCTATTCACCATGCCACATAGTTCCACTACACAAATACACTCCACACCATACAATTCCAACACACATAATTCCACAACTAACAATTCCAATCCATCCCACATAATTCAACTCCACACCACATGCAGCCACTACACTCCAAACCAAAACAAATGGGTAAAAGACAATGTCATTTACAACGCCAGTAGCTCTAACTCTCACAAATGCGAGACCAATTGCATTGCAAATGCTTGTTCTAGGACTTGAAACTCAATCCCGACTCCGAAAATGGGTGCCACCACTTCCTGGTTAAGGTGGCGGTAGCAGTGTCTAAAGTTCCGGCAGAAAATGGGAAAATGTGTTTTGGGACCCTCTTTTTTCTCTGCCCCCAGTTTATGGATAACCCGAAACTTTTCATTAGCAAACTATTTTTATAAAAACAAAGCACGGCTCCCGCACTTCGTTTTTGAAAGCCCCGGGAGGGCCAGGTCCCGGGGGCACTCACCAATGAATTTGCGGGGGCCCGCGGAGTCCTCCTGCAGCCCCAGGGACCGCCACCTCCCCAGGGCTTATTTAATTTTATGCGGGGGGCACTGTGGCCCCCCGCAGTGCCAGGGACCCCCACCTCCACAGGGCTTAAAAACAATGCGTGGGGGGTCCCAATCCCACCCACACTGCCCCGGGGACCACCACCTCTTTGGGGCTCTGTTTTATGATTAAAATGATGTGTGGGGGGAAGAGCCCCCCACACGCCCCGGGGACCACCACCTCCCCGGGGCACATACTGATTAAAAATATGGGGGTCTGTAGCTGACCCCAGGGGACCACTACCTCCCCGGGGCTGTAGAGACTTGGGAGGGGAACTGTGCGGCCTCCCTCCAGGAGCACTTGATGGCCCTGGGCACCGCTACCCCCAGGGCTGGCACCTGCAATGTTCCGTGGGTGCCCACCCCTGGGACATTGCCGTTTGCTACTGTCATAGCAAAGCAGATTGCTTTTGAGCAAGGGGAGCTGCATGTTAGTAGCTCCCCTTGCTCAAAAGTAATGCCGGCTCCTGCAGGAGGTGGGGAGCCGGCAGGACTGTGGGGGCATTGGGGCCACCCCACGGTCCCCTACCTGAGGCAATGCCCCAGGGGATGGGCTCCCCAGGGCAAAAATGGCCCAGGAGGGGGGCCACGTGGCCCCCTCCCTTAAAAAAAATAAAGAAAGAATTGGGCATGCCCCGGGGGATGGGGTCCCTGGGGCGAATATTAATTAATCAAAGTGGACGGGTTTTTTCCCGACAAAGTTGGGGGTCATGACCCTAGCCCTTTCCCCTAGTGTAAACGTGATGGGTGCGCTGCGCTCAGCGCGGCCTCCTAGTTTAAACGCGATGGGTGCATGGTTCTCAACGTGGCCCACAGTGTGAACGCGATGGGTGCGCATCTCTCAGAGTGGCCCAAAGTGTGAACGCAATGGGTGCGCTGCTCTCAGCGCGGCCCCCTAGAGTAAAGGCGATGGGTGCGCAGCTCTCAGCATGGCCCCTAGTGTAAACGCGATGGATGCGCGGCTCTCAGTGCGGCCCCCTAGTGCAAATGCGATGGGTGCGCGGTTCCCAAAGTCACAATGGGTGCGCGACTCCAAGCAAAAATATATTCGAATTTTTTTTCAAAAGCTAGGTTATATGTTGGGTTATTGGGTGGCTCTAAAAGGAGCCCTTGTTTTCATTGGGAGATTGTTGTAGCTACATGTAAGTGCGGACGCAGAGCTTCAAATTGTTGCGAAACACTCTGTTCCCTTGATCAGTAAAGTGTACTCCATCACTTCTGTACATGCCATCTATATGGAAACGTAGATTGTTGTTATACATGGAGCCCATCCTATGGTCTCTGAGGTAAGCAGAAACAGCTTTATTGTAATGTTTTCTAGCTTTCTCAATCTGTGGAAAGAATTGAGTGGACCACTTCCATTTCTGTCTTTGGCATATGTTAGAGTATACAAAGACAGTTTGGGGAAAAGCAACATCAATTCTGCAAAGGTGTCCTTCATTAGCATTTCCAGACCTACCCCAGTCAATGTGCCTAGGTCATTGCCACCACAGTGCACAATCATGAGGTCAGGGGGTTGGAGATGTAAAAAAGGTTTTAACCAAAGGCATCAATTGGTGCCACTTTAATCCTCTTTGTCCAATCTATTTAATCTCCACATTTTCCAAAGCTAGGTCTTTGCCAGTACCTCTGTGTCCAGCATACCTTCTGCACCAGAAAACATAGCTGTGTCCCACAAACCACACTCTAAGCATCTTGGAGGGATGTAATGAAAAGTGGTCGGTAGCTGAAGTAGTCAGTTGGTAGAATGAGAGGTATCTAAAATGGTGGCCCACAAGATGCCGTTTAAAAAAAAGAAGAGAAATGATTGGCTGTTTAAGACCATTGTACAGTCAAAGATAGGGTGGATGTTTCTGTCTTTAAAAAGCATGTTTCCTATTGGCTAGTAACAAATGTTTGAAAGGTACAGTAGATAGGATAAGCTCATATATTGGAAAGTCAACCACACCTACTGTTTATATTTGCAACATTGTGTGGTGAACTTGAAAATATGCTAAACTTGTGACCTGTAAGTTAAGTTGAGTGTTCCATGAACTGTTGCTATGGAAACTGGCATTAAGCAGAATGGGGGAAGGGTTGAATCTTAGCAGCGGATTTAAAATGTGAAATTGTGATGTATATGTAAGTGAAATTTCATTAAAAGTAAGATTTCCCAAGTCAAGAGTATTTTTAGAAGTGGTGTGTTCTTATAAAACTATTTGAGTTTTTATTGGTAATATGTTGTTCAACTCCCGTGCATGATGACATCATCCGGTGACTGTGTGTTTCTGAAAAGTTTAAGTATGTTTTATATATACATATGCCAAGGTGTATTGAAGAATGAGTGGGTGTATAAGTGTCTGAATGTATAATTCACTAGGTGCGTGACTGTCTGTATAAGTGAGTGATTAGACGTGTCTTAGTGAATGTATGGGTTAGTGATTAAACTGTGTAAATGTCTGTATCAGTCTGTCAGTTGGTGTGTAAGTGGCTCCATGGGGTGGTAAGTAGTTACATGACTGTTGATATGGGTTATTAATTGGTTTTCTGAGTATCTGTATGGGTGCCTGAGTGTCTGTTTGGTTGGTTGGGGAGTGTGTGACTCCCTGCTTGGATGTGTGAGTGGGTGATTTACTAGGTGTATAGGTTCAAGAGTGTATCTGAGAAGGGCTGTATGGATGGGGGATTGTGTGTATGACTTTGTTGGTGAGTGAATGGATGTCTTACTGGTATATGTGTAAGTAACCACATATGTGAAAGGCTGTATATGTGAGTGTTGGAGTATATAAATTACTATATGTGAGTGATTGTGAGAGTGGCTGTATGGATGAATGTGTGCTTGTATTAGTTATTGTATGAGTGAAAGTATGTGTTAGTATATGTTTGAATAAGTGAGGTGGTATGTGTATAACTGTATAGGTTCTTGCATGGGCGAGTGGTGGTGTGTGAGTGTCTGTATAGGTGTATGAGTGCATATGATAGTGCTGTTTTGATGGTTGACTGCATAAATGAGTAACTGTATGGGTGAACGAGTGGATGTGTGTGTAGACCTAGGAATCAGTGAGTGGGTATGTAGTAATTGGTATTGGTGTGTCTATCATTTCGAAAATGGTAGTCTGTATTTTAGAGTGGGTGTATCAAAGGTTATATTAGGGTATGTGGTGGTACATCAGATTATCATGTGGATGATGTCATCAGTGATGTCATTTGAGATGTCATCAGTGATGTCATCAGTGATGTCACTGACCATGTTATGAAGGATGTTATATGTGACGTCATCAGCAGTGCATTGCAGGGGCGCGAGTTATAGTTAGCTGAACTAACTATAACGGCTGAATTTCACTGGTTTTGTACAAGTGAAATGTCCCAACTGACTATAACGTCCCTGAAACCTATGGTTCTTTCCGTAACTATATATATATATATATATATATATATATATATCTATATATATATATATATTCACTGAAAAAACCATGGGTTTCACACACGTTATAGTTAGGAATTAGCATTTAAAAAACCTTAGAAATTCACTGAAAAAACCATAGGTTTCACACACGTTATAGTTAGGAATTAGCATTTAAAAAACCTTAGAAATTCAGTGAAAAAACCATAGGTTTCACACATGTTATAGTTAGCTGGACATTTTACTCGTAAAAAACCAATGAAATTGCCCCGTTATAGTTAGTTCAGCTAACTATAACTCGCGCGCCCGCAATGCACTGCTGATGACGTCACATATTACATCACTCATGACATGGTCAGTGACATCACTCATGACATCACTGATGACATCTCAAATGACATCACTGATGACATCACTGATGACATCATCCAGTGAATGTGTGTTTTTCTGAAAATTAAATATGTTTTATATATGTATATCTCAAGGTTGATAGAAGAATAAATGGGTATATTACTGTCTAAATGGATGATTTCTTTTTGAAAAATTGATTGTGTAACTGACTGATTAAGTGTATCATGGTGAATACATGGCTTAGTGAGTAATATTTAAATATGTAAATATCTGTATCATTTTTTCACTTTGTGTATAAGTGGCTGCATGGGTTGGTGAGTAGCTACATGGGTGTCTATATAGGTTATTAGTTGGTTTTTTTGAGTATTAGTCTGAGTGTCTGCATGGTTCGGTGGGGGGTATGACGTAGTGCATAGGTGCATGAATGAGTGACTCACTGTTTGTATGTGTTGAACAGAGCATGTGTGCAGGACTGCATGGGTGGATGCGTGTGTGTATTGGTGTGTTAGTGAGTGAATGACTGTCTGAATAGTGTCTTTATGAGTAACTACATATGTTTTAAACTAGTATATGTGACTATTGGTGTATATATGTGAGTATATGTGAGAGGGAGAGATTGAAAGAGTTCCTGTATGAATAAGTATGTGTTTCTATAAGTGATTGTTTAAAAGACTAAGTATGTGTAAGTTTCCGTAGAAGTAAGTGTGGTGGTGTGTGTATAACTGTATATACAGGTGAATGTATGTTTGATTCTTTATTAGCATGAGTGACTATGTGTGTGAGTAACTCTATGGATGAGTGGCATTATGTAACAGGATGTATAGGTGTATGAGTACATATGATGAGTGAGTACATGTATGAGTGACTGTATAGGACTGTTGGTGAATGAGTGGATGTGTATGTTGATCTTAGAATTACTGAAGAGGTTGTTGTAACTGGTATTGGTATGTCCATTGTTTTGAAAATTTTAGTCTCTATTTTTGAATGTGTGTATCAAAGCTTATATTAAGGTGAGAGGAGGTCTGCCACTCTATCACAAGGATGATGTCATCAGTGATGTCATCAGTGATGTCATTTGAGATGTCATCAGTGATGTCATGAGTGATGTCACTGACCATGTCATGAGTGATGTAATATGTGACGTCATCAGCAGTGCATTGCGGGCGCGCGAGTTATAGTTAGCTGAACTAACTATAACGGGGCAATTTCATTGGTTTTTTACGAGTAAAATGTCCAGCTAACTATAACATGTGTGAAACCTATGGTTTTTTCACTGAATTTCTAAGGTTTTTTAAATGCTAATTCCTAACTATAACGTGTGTGAAACCTATGGTTTTTTCAGTGAATTTCTAAGGTTTTTTAAATGCTAATTCCTAACTATAACGTGTGTGAAACCCATGGTTTTTTCAGTGAATTTGCAAGGTTTTTTAAATGCTAATTCCTTACTATAACGTGTGTGTAACCCGTGGTTTTTTCAGTGAATTTGCAAGGTTTTTTAAATGCTAATTTTTTTTTTTATTCTTCATTTTTTTCAAACATATTTTTAATTTAATTTTCTTTCATTTTATAAAGACTATGCTTAAATTTTTAAAATCCTTAAATATTTTTTTTTAATATATTTTTTAAAATAAACATGTAAAATTTATTACCAGATTTTTTTTTTTTTTTATTTTTTTTTTTTTAGTACGCGTACCGTAAGCTCACGGTAAGCGTACGGTTTACGCAACGTCCGTAATCTATCTACGCTGCTTGCGTATAGTTACGCAATTTGCGTAGCCGCGCGTACTGCGCGTGGGACGCGTGCGCGCTTACGCCACACGCGCACGTTACGCGGAAGTGCCGGGGAGTGACTGTTATGCGCATGCGCGGAAGCGCGTGTCTTTTTTACGCGCACGCGTACTTTTTGCCGTAAGCGTACCGTAAGCGTACCGTAAGCGTACGGTAGGTCATGTGATCATGAAACACAACTTTTGATTGGTTGAAAGTACTTTCAGTTCTAGAACTCTCCTACACCACACCCATTCCCCTCATTTCTGCTTGTGATCCCTTGGGAGAAGGAGCTGGTTTGTCTTTGGGATACGATGGCAGAACAGCAGAGCTCTTCTGAGAGTGAGGCTAGCACCAGCAGCACTGTCTTGAGGCAGAGAGCGAGGAAAGTAAAGCCTTCTTATGTTTGGGATTATTTTACTTTTCCAGAAGGCCAGCAAAAGGTGAATGCACCCTTAGTTACTTGCAAGCTGTGTAAGCGTGTACTTTCTAGAGGTAATCCTAACAGGAAGTATTCCTTTGGGAATCACACCATGAAGAGACACCTCCAGGATGTACACAGAAGGACACATGGTCATCTTTTTGGAGGTAACTCTTCAGAAAGACGAGCCAGTACATCCACAGCAGCTCAGCCTGGACCATCACCTGCAGGGCTTACTCCTTCTTCAGCAGGTCAGGTGAGCCCTTCATCTGTGGGGGGAGAATCTCCTTTTGCTGGCCCTCTGGAAATGAACCTTCGATTTCGGAAGGTTGATATTCATTGCACATTTTGTAAAGGTCTAATTTGTCATAGGGAGACCAGTGTTTCCCTAGTGAACAACAAAATAGATCAGCACATTTGTAGCTTTGAATGATTTTCCCATGCTTCCTTTCCTCTGTCCCTGCATGAACACAACGGTTCTTTTAAGAGCCAACCTTATCTTCCATCTTTTTTTTACTTGTTTTTAAAAACTTTTTTTTTTAAAGCGTACCTTTTTTTTATTTTTTAAAAAAAAACACTAAAAATCATTTATCACATTATAAAGTCCTTGAGAGACTACAATTTTTATTATTGACTTACCATACTCACTCAAAAAAATATTTATTCATTTGTTTTTTAAAAAAATAGTTTTTAAAATGGTTGTAGTTTCCGAAAATTTTCTATATCGATCTGAAAATAAAGAAAAAAGTATTAATATTTTTAAACCATTTAATAATACAGTACACATATTTACATTTTTTACCAAAAAATATTTTTGCCTTATTTTTGCTGTTTTCAGAATAAATTGCATTTCACTATTAATTGTGAAAGCAATTGCATTCATCATTTTACAGCGGGCAAAAAAAATTAACAATCACAAAGATTGTATTAAAAAAGCCCAGAATCTCTTCTCACTTAAACTTATCATTACAGAAATGCATATTATTCTAAAAAAATATCATCTAAAAACAATACTTTTTTCTTTAAAATACCGTCTGATATGTTTGTTTGAGAAGTATAATCACAATATTATATCTCAAATAACTCCAAAATACATCTGATTTTATTTCCTTTAGGCCAAATAGTATTTTTTTTTTTTTTCCTGGAATAAATTTCCAAGGGAAATCCATTAAAATTCTAAAGTTTAATCTGTCCAGATCTCACCGATTCTCTGTAACATTTTGGTTCACGAAAATTTTTTGAATAATTTATTTAGTCCACAATAGAATTGCTTACTTTTCCACATGGCCAAATAGTAATTTTTTAAATCATTTTTGAAAAAAATTTCCAATGGCAGTTCAATAGCATTCCAAAATTTAAAATGTGCAGAAGTTACCGATTATCTCTAAATTATTGGTTTTTCAAAATTGCATTAAAAATTAAAAAAGTCCACATTACAATTGGTTATCTTTCCTTTAGGCCAAATGATAATTTTAAAAATATTTTTTCTACAAAATTGCAATGGTAATCCAGTAAAATGGTAAAATTATTTTGTCCAGATCTTGCCAAGTCTCTCTAAAATTTAGGTTTCAGGAAGATTATATAGGAATTTGCTAAATCAAAAGGCAAACGTTGTTTGAAAATCAATTGGGAATCATTACACAGTGTCCAGCCTTTTTCACATTTTAGATACACTGTGTAATGTCCAGAAGTAACAGTAGGTCCATCATGGAAAATTATTGCAACAGTTACAAAAGTTTTTCCTGAAATTGATAATTGCTGTCCTGTAAACTTCTTTATTAAAGTATCCAATTTTGATCCATCAGCTCTACATCGTTGCATCATTAAAATTACATACTGTCCGTATTCCCTTAAAATTAATGTTGATAACATGTCAGAATTACACTCACCACATTTCATGCTATGATTAGCATCTTTAACTAATTTTGCAAAAGTGACTGTTTTACTCTCTGGCAATGTCAAATAAATAAACCTTTCATTATCAACAATAGAGCCACATATATTATAACAATTATCACAACTATGTTCCCATTTATAAGAGAGACCAAAAAAAATGTCAATGGGAACTCCTTCTTCTTCCACTACCTGAAGAAAATACATCAAAAATTCGTGTGCATCTTGCTGTTCATTTTGAGAAAACTGTGTTCGTCCTGAACATACATCTAAAAGTTTTCTAATGTCAGTAGCACTTTCTATTTGAGTTTTATCTTTACTCAGCTTTTGAAAAAGGAGACTCAGCTCTGAACAGAATCTTTTTCCCTGATTTACTATTATCTGCTCTTGCAAACTTTCCAGATAAAATGCAACATTCAGCACTACATTTGCATAGCAGTTGACACCAGAGCTATTTTCAAAATGACATCCTACAACCTGTTCTTCATTTTCCTTTTTCTTTTTGCTTGCAATTACATCACTCCTCTTTTTTTTCCTCTTCTCTATATGTTCATTACAGATATTCTCATTTCTCCTTTTACGAGAAACTACACGTTTCTCCAACACAGGATACTGACCTAAATGAGGAGCATAGCTTCTTCTTAATCTATTATACTCCTTTACACAGTTTGTATCAGCACTAACGTTTGAGTCATCAAAGTCTATCATGAATAAACCTGATAATGTTTTGACTCGTGACAAAGCTACATATGCCATACCTTCTTTGAACACAGTTGAACCAATGTTCACAAATGCACAATCTACAGTCAATCCTTGAGACTTGTGAATAGTTACAGCATATGCTAGAGAAAACGGAAACTGCTTCCTACGTACATATAAGTCTTTCACAAGCATAAAACGAACTGTACAACGACAAATATCTTTAACTTCTTCTATCTGATCAAATTTTATTTTTAAACATTCAATTCCTTCTTTTTTCTGATAATTAATAAAACCCACAACTCTTCCCATTGCTCCATTCACTAAGCCTTTCTCAACATCCAAATTTCTCCTTAAAAACACTCTACAGTTCATGCAAACATATAGATTTTTTTCTAATCCTGCTGTTTTGGAGATGTTCTTCTCTAGTGAGTCCAATTTATTTTTCAGTTTGCCTGTTACTGTGACAGTAATTCTTCCATCCTCAATTTTGTCCACTGCTTCCAATTTCCTGATGTCTTCCTTTTCCAATTTCAAAAGCTCCTCATTAAATATTGAGCATTCACGTAGAGTTGGCATTAAGCAGATGACACTTTTGTTTTCTGCAATATTCTTGTATATTTTCTCTGCAACTATTTCTTCCTTTGGAAATAAATTATGTAGCAGCCGACTCTGTAATGCTTTTTTCCCAACTTCTGTGAGTATTCCAATCCTGATATCTTTCAGAATACTTCCATATTCTTCATCGTTTGCTTGCCTCATATTAGTTGTAAGTTCCTTGTACTCAAAGAAGGACCAAATATTTGTATTTCCAATGCTTCCCAATGACTTCTTCGTGTCTTCATGTGTCACAGTATTAAACACTGGTTGTCCTTTAACTGGAGTAAGTTGCAAAAGATCCCCAAAAACTATGACGTGTTTTCCACCAAATAACACGTCATAGTCTGTCTTCAAAATTTGCTGCATTCTTAAATGCACAAAGGCAAGCATTAAGTTCGATACCATGCTCACCTCATCAATAATGAGAACTTGCATCTTCTTCAATACTCTTGAAACTTCCAAGGATGCTTCTCCAGTTAGCTTGTTGAATTGTATTTTGTTCTCATGCTCCACTGGTAACATTAGCAAACGATGTAAGGTGATTCCTTTTATGTTATATGCTGCTAACCCAGTTGGAGCAGTAACCACACAAGACAAAGTAGAATCCGTTTTTTGCTTTAGGTAGCTTCTGATGACTTTAATTAGGAAACTTTTTCCAGTGCCAGCTTGTCCGCTTACATACATCCTGATTGGATGAAATGATGTGCATGAGCACTCTTTTTTGATATGTAGAAATCCGTGATCAATTTTGTTTTTGATCTCTTCATAAATTTGTTGCTGCTCTTGATTCAGTTGTCTTTCCAAATTTTCTAAGTCTATAAATTCTTCTTGACCTTGATTCATAGCCGTTTCCACTTCATTCATGGCTATTGATGCTTCATTTTCAACGATTGGTTGTCCTAGGGGATCTTGACTGTATGTTCCTGAACTTTGGCTGTCCTGAGAACTGTCTCTAGCTATTTCTGCTGCAATTGTAGTTTCCTGTTCAATTTCTTCATTTAACATTTGCAGATAAGTTGAGAATGTACTGCATTGTATGCTGTCTTTACAAGCATTAAAAGAATCTTCATAGCTCTGGAATTCTCCCAGTAGTTCATCCTCTGTACGCCATGGTTTAAACAACTGTAAAAGAGCCAAGTAGTAAAATTCTTTCTTGTCGGTAGTGTCGCAACTCAGCTTCCGGTGATTTATCAAACTTCCTTTGGTTTGCTTCACCAAACATCCTTCTTCACCAACAACTTTATATTTTCCACTGTTGATGTCTTCTGCAGCTTTCCGTGAATAAATGTAGTTCTGTAACACTTCATAGAGACACATGTTCTCCAGATGATGACTTCTCTTGGGATAATATGTGTCCAACATGTTTGTTTTCAATATATCTGTACTTTCTGGGTCATTCTCAGCCAAATATTCAATTTCTCCAACAGATTTCAGTACCCGATTTCTCATTGCTGCAAGGCCTAAACTTGCCCAAATTATTCTTCTTGACTTCGAGTAGAGACTTGCAGAAGATAACCTATCTGAACATTCGTAGGATCCAATTTCTCGATGCGATAACATCTTCAAACTGAAACTGTACAGCTTCTTACTGACAGTCTTCTCGTGAGAAATCTCTTCCCACATTTCCTTCAATTCTGTTTTTTCTGATTTCATAATGTAAGACGTTACATATCGAGCAACAGCAATGGAATTGTCAGCAACATACTGTATATCCATGTTAGCGTTCCACATGGATAAAATGACTGGGTTGTAGTCATTTATATTTTTAGATTCTTCTTTTCTTTTAAGGTTGTAGGTATTCTTAGGTGATTTTCTTGTGATAGTATGTCTCACAGCTGACATAAAACTGTTGACTCTTCCATTTGAAAGAACAGGTCTAGGAAATCCAAATCGACATTTAGTGTAGTATTTTTCTTTGCTCTTGTATTTCCGTCGACAGTATTTTCCACACCGATGACTTTGGAAACGTAGAACTTGCTCCTTTAACTTGTTCTCTTCTGTGCTTTTTGGTATAGCACATGTTGCATATTCTTCAATGTAAGATAACACTGCTTCATCAGTATCTGTTCCAAACTTTGGGGCATCCTTGATCCACAGCAGCATATGAATATGAGGAGCACCTCTTGCCTGGTACTCTTTTCTCCAAAAGAAATCCACTACTTCTCCAAGGGGTGGATTTTTTTTATTGCAGATGAAGGACATCATAGCCTCAAATCTATGATTGAAATATCTGCAAACATTAACCGGATCCAATGAGCACAGTTCTCCTGCTGTCTTGTATTCGATGTTTTTAATGTTTGAATTGGCCTCTCGTAGAAAATCCAGTAAATCATCCCAAGCGTACTCGGCACAGCTTAGGGTAAGGAACCATGTTGGTGTTCCTAAATTGCGTAACATGCATTTTAGTTCACCATGGCGTCGGTACCAATATTCATTTGTCCCACGCTGACAAGCCATCAGATTGATCAGTTGTGTTTCCAAATGATCATCTCGGTGCTGCACTTTCTCCATAAAATCCTTAGCAGACACATTTTGTAAATGTACTCCACTTTTTAAAATGTGATTTACTGCATAAGACAGTGCAGACAAGTCGCTTTCAAATAAAAGATGGAACAAATAAGGAATACTTTGTCGAAATCTGGGATCTTCAGCATATAGTCTTGTAGTTCGATACTCTGAAGCTGGAATCTGTTCTGGACGTTCATCGTATCGTCCTCCTTTTCCTTTAGGAAACAGCTGGGGAAAACATCGAGCTTCCAAGCTCTCCTCCCATACACTCACGGGATTTCCTTTTGCTTTCTTCATCTGAAAGAGATCAATATTGTCTCCCATAACTTCTTTCGAATGGAGAGGATGTATGCTAAAATGTTCATAAATTTCTTCTTCCTTTGACTTGTCCACTTTTTCAATTTGTCCAGTTGGTGTTTCTGTGTCTCCTTGTAAATCTTCTTCTTCTTCTTCTTCTTCTATATAAATTGATTCATACCATTTGTTATTTTTTTTCAAATACAAATTTGCTCTTTGTACTTTCCGCACATCTACCAGCTCCTGCCAAATCTTCTTATTCTTTGTAGGTACACCATTAACCAGAATAATTAATGGTTCAGTTTCCAAAGTATCCGCATCAATAGTTTCCATATTTTTTTTCAAATCCAAGGGCAAATACACCACTCTACCTTTTAAACCTCTCAGTAAATCTGAAGGAGGTAATTTACCAGTTTTGGGCTCCATACGTACTATGGTCTGGAACGGATGAACACATTGAATGAGTATAGACTCATATGTATTTAATTCAGAAAGTTCAGCAGGAATAGCATCCAATTCTAAATTATTATGTACAGCTCTGGTCGGCATTCTATTTTCCTCTAACTTGTTATAACAGTATTTACAAATACGCTGATCTTCACCCAATTCAAAACAATTTTCTAGAAATATATATGTGGCAAAATCCTTCCACTTATAATTATCTTCATTTTCACTCTTTCTGTAGAGATCAACATTCCTAGTTTGTTTTCTATAATGAGTTCTGCGGCAACAAATACAAGTAAAATGTGGTCTTTCATTAGAGACTATTGCAAATTTTGTTATGTGATCATTAAATGTGTTACTTACAGAGGGTTCTACATTCTCTTCCACTTCTTCCTCATTTACTGTGTCCTTCTCTGCACTGTTTTGTTCAGGACCAAAGTAACAAAACTGAATTTCATCAACAACCTTCTCTACATCTGATACCGTTCCTCGGAACAGAGCCCTATTCAATTCATTTAACTTTATTGCTGGACTTTTGGCAAAATACAACCGTCTCACAAACTTTCTCATTTCAGTATGATGAACAGCCAGCATCCTAAAATGATGGAAAACACTATTGCACACTTTTCTAGATAGACAAGCAAGAGAATGACCCTGCAAACCAGTATTCTCTCTCACTCTGCATGGATCCAGACTTTGAAGCACCCTAATCTTTTGTTTTACACTTTTTTTACTATATTCTCTTAGAAACTCTCGAAATCTGTCAATAGATTCCTGACGCACAGTGCAAATACTACTACAATTCCAAGTGTACACTGGGGCTTTAGGACGTCTCCCCATTGCCTCATCTGCCATCACTTGTACCTCATCTCTTGGAACCATTATCTCCTTCTCCATTATGCAACCATTTTTTACTTCGTATGAACGACCTCTGGTGTCAACTGCATGCAGCAAACTATTACTTTGAAAATAGCTCTCTTCATTAAAAAAAGGTTCACTACTTGAACTATGCATCCACTTTCCTAAAAACACTTTACAAAAGTTTGTTCTGTTCACTACTCTTTTGCTTTTGCTTTGTGATTTCAGTACATTAACCATTTTATCTAATGTACGCATCCTATTCAAAATTAATATGAATAGTTTCCTTTTTAATTCTAATGCTTTTGCTGCAATGGCTTCAATTTCTTTTTTTCTCTTGTAATATTTAGCCTTTTGCTTATATTTCTTTATATCCTTTATCAAATTGGACATAACTCTTCTCTGAAACATTTTTCTACGTATCTCTTTAAATGCTGTTTTTCTGTTTATGTTAAACTTTTCAATTGCAGAAGGTATATTTGCATTAACTAAATTCTCAATTTTTTGCTGTTCTCTATGTTTTGTTACATTTTTCCGAGAACAGACATTTTGTACATTTTTCTTTGTTTTAAATATTTTGTTTAGGAATTGTTTTTTTTGCTTACCAGAAGATTTTTTCTTTTTCCCAACATCAGCATCTTCTACTAACTTTGGTCCTCCAGTTGTCTTCAAATATTGTTTTTTTTTTAGCGTTTTTTGAACTCGAGATTTTGTAGGCATCTTAAATTTTGTTCACTGTTCTTCAGCAATACCTGAAAAAAACTAAAAAAAAAATCTGTTATTGTATTTAAATATATTACTACATTTCTTTTCACAATAGTCACAAAACGAAATTTCTTTGCCAATTTGAATGCACACAAACTGCTCTTTTTTTTGGGCAAGTGAAAATCTCTTTTACAAACTGTCACATTATGAAACCACTTTTCAGATTTTTTAAAAAGCCCATGTCCACAGTGCTACACTCCACCAAGGGCAACCAGCCTTAGTGATGCTGAATGTATTTGCATTACAGACTTAAACCTGAAAACCCCACTGGCTTGTAAATACTGTGCATGATTATACATGGCAAGCACATGGGTGTGTGCTAAGACTCTGCTTCTTCCCCCAATAATTCGCTCCCCCTTTCCATCTAATGCAACTGTGAAATCACCAGAGCAAGACGCAATAAATCTCTGCCTATAATTCTTCTATGCACACAGAGTCATGTTTTCACATTAGTCCCAAAACGAAATTTCTTTGCCAATTTGAAAGCACACTTACTGCTCTTTTTTTTTCGGGCCAAGTGAAAATCTCTTTTTACAATTTGAAATCACTTTTACAGATTGACACATTATGAAACCACTATTTTTGATTTATTTAATTGCACGTGTCCAAGCTGTTTTTTTTTCAGACCACCACCATGTGCATTCTCTGTGACTGCCTACACTCCAGCAAGGGCAACCAGCCTTAGTGATGCTGAATGTATTTGCATTACAGACTTAAACCTGAAAACCCCACTGGCTTGTAAATACTGTGCATGACTATACACGGCAAGGACATGGGTGTGTGCTAAGCCTCTGCTTCTTCCCCCAAAAATTCGCTCCCCCTTTCCATCTAATGCAACTGTGAAATCACCAGAGCAAGACGCAATAAATCTCTGCCTATAATTCTTCTATGCACACAGAGTCATGTTTTCACATTAGTGCCAAAACGAAATTTCTTTGCCAATTTCAAAGCACACTTACTGCTCTTTTTTTTTCGGGCCAAGTGAAAATCTCTTTTTACAATTTGAAATCACTTTTACAGACTGACACATTATGAAACCACTATTTTTGATTTATTTAATTGGACGTGTCCAAGCTGTTTTTTTTTCAGACCAACACCATGTGCATTCTCTGTGACTGCCTACACTCCACCAAGGGCAACCAGCCTTAGTGATGCTGAATGTATTTGCATTACAGACTTAAACCTGAAAACCCCACTGGCTTGTAAATACTGTGCATGACTATACACGGCAAGGACATGGGTGTGTGCTAAGCCTCTGCTTCTTCCCCCAAAAATTCGCTCCCCCTTTCCATCTAATGCAACTGTGAAATCACCAGAGCAAGACGCAATAAATCTCTGCCTATAATTCTTCTATGCACACAGAGTCATGTTTTCACATTAGTGCCAAAACGAAATTTCTTTGCCAATTTGAAAGCACACTTACTGCTCTTTTGTTTTTCGGGCCAAGTGAAAATCTCTTTTTACAATTTGAAATCACTTTTACAGACTGACACATTATGAAACCACTATTTTTGATTTATTTAATTGCACGTGTCCAAGCTGTTTTTTTTTCAGACCACCACCATGTGCATTCTCTGTGACTGCCTACACTCCAGCAAGGGCAACCAGCCTTAGTGATGCTGAATGTATTTGCATTACAGACTTAAACCTGAAAACCCCACTGGCTTGTAAATACTGTGCATGACTATACACGGCAAGGACATGGGTGTGTGCTAAGCCTCTGCTTCTTCCCCCAATAATTCGCTCCCCCTTTCCATCTAATGCAACTGTGAAATCACCAGAGCAAGACGCAATAAATCTCTGCCTATAATTCTTCTATGCACACAGAGTCATGTTTTCACATTAGTGCCAAAACGAAATTTCTTTACCAATTTGAAAGCACACTTACTGCTCTTTTTTTTTCGGGCCAAGTGAAAATCTCTTTTTACAATTTGAAATCACTTTTACAGACTGACACATTATGAAACCACTATTTTTGATTTATTTAATTGGACGTGTCCAAGCTGTTTTTTTTTCAGACCAACACCATGTGCATTCTCTGTGACTGCCTACACTCCAGCAAGGGCAACCAGCCTTAGTGATGCTGAATGTATTTGCATTACAGACTTAAACCTGAAAACCCCACTGGCTTGTAAATACTGTGCATGACTATACACGGCAAGGACATGGGTGTGTGCTAAGCCTCTGCTTCTTCCCCCAATAATTCGCTCCCCCTTTCCATCTAATGCAACTGTGAAATCACCAGAGCAAGACGCAATAAATCTCTGCCTATAATTCTTCTATGCACACAGAGTCATGTTTTCACATTAGTCCCACAACGAAATTTCTTTGCCAATTTGAAAGCACACTTACTGCTCTTTTTTTTTTCGGGCCAAGTGAAAATCTCTTTTTACAATTTGAAATCACTTTTACAGACTGACACATTATGAAACCACTATTTTTGATTTATTTAATTGCACGTGTCCAAGCTGTTTTTTTTTCAGACCACCACCATGTGCATTCTCTGTGACTGCCTACACTCCACCAAGGGCAACCAGCCTTAGTGATGCTGAATGTATTTGCATTACAGACCTAAACCTGAAAACCCCACTCGCTTGTAAATACTGTGCATGACTATACACGGCAAGGACATGGGTGTGTGCTAAGCCTCTGCTTCTTCCCCCAAAAATTCGCTCCCCCTTTCCATCTAATGCAACTGTGAAATCACCAGAGCAAGACGCAATAAATCTCTGCCTATAATTCTTCTATGCACACAGAGTCATGTTTTCACATTAGTGCCAAAACGAAATTTCTTTGCCAATTTGAAAGCACACTTACTGCTCTTTTTTTTTTCCGGGGCAAGTGTAAATCACTTTTACACACTGACACATTATGAAACCACCATGTGTAACTACAACAAAAACAATTCCCATTTCTATTATTCATTTCTTAAGTTACCACATACATCCCCTCTCAAACTGTAAACTCACCTTTAAAATTAGTTAGTTGTGAAAGAAATGTGACACTCAAACAGCAGATTATCAGAGCCAGGATCTCTGTTCTGTTCACCTCTCTCCTCTCAGCAGAACCAGATAATGGCAAACTTTCCCTCTATTTTTCCACACATATACATGTAAGTTTCAAATCTCAGTGCTTCCCCCTTTTTTTCACATGTATTCACACATTTCTATTGGTTGAAAACCAACCCTTTTCCAAAAGTACCCTGCCCCCAACTTGACTTCTGCCTAGTACCCTTCCCCCAACTTGACTTCTGCCTGCTACCATAGCAACAGCTCATGGAACACTGCTGTGTGCAGTTAGGTCAGAAGTTCGACACACAATGTTTCAATTCCACAGAGCAAGAGTGCTTGACTTTTCAAACCTTACAGCAAATCCATAGTACTGTTCTTTGGTTACACATTTTTTTGTACCAATACAAAACATGCTTCTGTTAATTTTCACATACAGCCTAGTTTTTATTCTAGAATGGTATGAAACAGCCAATCAGTTCTTTTTGTTTTAAAAAAATATGTATGCCTCCATTTCCAAACTGTCTTTCTTTTCTTATTGCCATTCTACTGAAAGACACCTCCTGAGTGCATCCAGTTCTCCTTTGAAGATGTTCACAGTGTGGATTGTAGGGCACAGCTATGTCTTCTGGAGTGAAAAGTTTGCAGAGAAAACAGATATGGTGAGAGACCTTGCTTTGCCAAATGTAGACATTAAATGGATTGGTCAGAGAGGGTTAAAGTGGCACCAATTGATGCCATTGGTGAAATCCTTCATTCAAATCCAACACCCTGACCTCATAATAGTGCACTGTGGTGGCAATGACCTAGGCACTTTGACTGGGGTAGGTCTGGAAATGCTTATGAAGGACACCTTTGCACAACTGTTTACACTTTTCCCTAAAACTGCCTTTGTGTTTTCCAACATATGCCAAAGGCAAAAATGGAACTGGTCCAATCATTTCTGTCCACAGATTGACAAAGCAAGAAAGCACGTCAACAAATCTGTTTCTGCTTTCCTCCGTGACTATGGTATGGGTGCCATTTACCACAACAACTTGCGTTATGACATGCAAGACATTTATAGAGGAGATGGTGTGCACTTCAATGATGAAGGGAACAGAGTCTTCCTCTTGAACCTTAGACTCTGCATCGGTACTTACTTGTAGGTACCACTAAAAAAATGACTTCATAAACACAACAGCTCTTTTTAGAGCTCCCTAATTTCTAAACTCTTAAATCTGCTTTTCATTTATCTATTTTTTTTTTTTTTTACCGTACGCTTACCGTAAGCTTACCGTACGCGTACCCCGTGATTTTTTTTTAAATCAATAAATGTTTTTTTTGTACTTTTCTGTCCTTCTTTGACCCCCTTACAAATGTTAGGGGGTCTGTAACTCTCCTCATTGCCCCCTTTCCTTGTTTTCACTCTTTTTTTTCAGAGTGAAATACACAAAATGGCGGCCGCCGCTTCCTGGTTTCGACCGATTCGAATGTTTACTAAGATCTAACAGCCAATCAGAATCGCGCTCGCGCACGCCGCCGTACGCTTACCGTAAGCGTACGGTAAGCGTACCGTAAGCGGGCTCAGATATATATATTGATTTAAAGGCTATTTTCTCAGAATCTACTGAACAGATTTACACCAAACCTACAAAAGGCACTTCCTTGACCTGAGGACTACCTCTCTGCCAAATTTCTAGTAATTCTGTTCAGCCGTTCGGGCTGTAGCCCTGTCTAAAGGTCCTATGGAAAAATGCATGGGAAAAACGCGTTTTGGGACCCCCCTTTTATCTCAGCCCCCGCTTGACGAATCCCCCCGAGACTTTCAGGGTAGGAGCGGAGCGTAGCGCCCCACCTATTTTGAGAAATTCGCGAGGATTCGTCGACCGGCGCCAAAGTTATTCAAAATAGAATGTTGAGGTTTTCCTATGGAAACGTGGTCCTAACTATAACTACCTACTGGCGACCGCCAGTAGGTAATATATAGATATATATATATATATATATATAGATATATAGATATATATATATATACGAATCTTCAAGAAATTTTCAAAACTAATTGTTCACTCAGGTCAGCTACTGTCTTGAAAGTTTCGGGGTGATTTGTCGATGGGGGGGCAAGAAAAAGGTGGGTCCCAAAACCTGTTTTCTCCATGTTAATTTCCGTGAAACTTTAGACACGGCTACAGCCTGAACTACTGAACGGAATTACACTAAGTTTGGCACAGAGATAGCTCTTGGTCCAGAAAGCATGCTTTTTTTAAATGGTGTAATTCCGTTCATTCGTTTTTGAGATATTTAAAGATTTAAGATATCAATATTTGAGTATTGTGAGATCTGATTGGCTGAGCCCCCACTTGCACAAGCTTGCCTCTGACTGGCTACCAACACTTCAAACCAGGAAGTGTTGGCAGCCATCTTATGCCGCGGATGGAGGGACAGGGAAAAAAGGTAAGAGCATCTTTAAAAAACAAAAAAGGGGGCAGGGTGGGAACACCCTGACCCCCCAGGCCTGCTTAGGGGGTCCCACAGAGACCCCGTCGAAAATTAAAAACAAAAACGAAGCACAGAGTCCCGTGCTTCATTTTTTAAAGCACCCAGGTGGGCCAGGTCCCGGGGGCATTCCTTACTTATATAGCAGGGGCCCGCGGGGGCCCCCGCAGCCCCGGGGACCGCCTCCTCCCCGGGGCTTTATTATATATGCATGGGGGCACGTGGCCCCCCTGCAGCCCCGGGGACTGCCACCACCTGGAAAGCCCGGGGACCTTCACCTCCCGTGGACTTTAGTATTATAGAAGCTCCGGGGTCCGCCACCTCCACGGGGCTTATTTAAAACAATGAAAGTGTGGGGGCTGCTCCTCCCCCCCACACTGCCCTGGGGACCACCACCTCCCCGGGGCACTAATCAATTGAATGCGAGGGTCTGTTGCGAACCCCCAGGCCATGGGGAACACCACCTCACCTGGGCTTTCAAAATGTAGGAAGGGGTCCACCCGGCCCCCCTCCTGGAGTCCTTGATGGCCCTGGGGACCGCCACCCCCCCCAGGGCCAGCTCCTGCAATTTCCTGGGGTGCCCACCCCCGGGACATTGCTGTTTGCTATGGCGGGGGGGAGAATGGCTCCCGCCCAGTCATAGCAAACTCTGCTTCATTTTTTGGAAGCGAGAGTAGGAAACCTGCTCTCGCTTCCAAAAACCGAAGCAGAATTCCTTTTGCACAAGGGGAGCTGCATATTAGCCTTCAATACACTTGCTAAAGATTACTTGAACGTTTTAGTAAAATGTAAAACTCCTACGAGTTACCAAATATTTGGAGGTGTTTACCTTTTCATTCCAACCATCTAATTCGGCCTATGACTGTGACTGTGCTGTAAGGGGTTAAACCTTATGTAATCGTCTCTGGCACACAGAGTACAATAACTCTCGATTCATTGTTCAGAAGAATCAAGTGAAAGCTTGAAACTCTCCATAGCAGTTCTTCAGAATGTGGTTTGTGTCTCCTTGAATGGGATCACTGCAAAAGCGCTTTGAGTCAGTCACCTGCTGACCTTTAATTGTAACCCGAAGCAAAATCTTGGTTTCTTGACTGACATAGTTTAGCCTTTTCATTCTTTTGATACCTGGTGTTGAACTTCAATACCCGTTATTAGCCTCGGGATAGTTTTTATGGGAAAACTAGGAGACACAAACATCTATGGTTCATAGTTCATTAAAATGCTGAAAGTTTAACCAAGTTTGATATAACAAATCCAACCTCAGCTCATTTCTAATAATACTTCCAATTAATGTAATAAGTCTAAAATGCAAAGAGAACTTATTTTGAAAACTGCGACAACTTTTCTAAAATCTAATACGATTTTCTTAACCCTGTACATGACAAGTTCAACTTTCTGTAGAGAAACTTAAAGTATTTTGACTAGTTCAATTAAAAATGTTTCAAAGGCTTAGTAAATAGTCTTAGTTAAGCTACTTAAATGCACCTTTCATGTCATTCGAAAATATTCCAAATCCTAAAACCTAAAAACATTTATTCAATGTGAAAATAGTTTTAGCTATATATTACTCATGATAGATTTTACATTTTATAACTGCTGTTTCTAATGTGAAAAGAAAGCTCAAATGAAACCAAACAAAACAAGCACTCCACTCAAGAAAGCAAAGATAATGCAGTGTGGTCCTACATTCCGAGTAAATGTCACTAAGAGCATCTTGAGTACTAAGAGGAATCTTGTACGGTTCCAGATTCCTTGGAGCAGCCACACACAGAAATATTTCCATTTACAAAAATATAACAGGTTTCTGTAAAAGGAAATAAGAGGCATAAGTGCATTTGCGTGCTTTTCTACTAGGCCCCATCAACTTGAAAGCGTTCCTTCCCCATTCCCATCCTGAATTTTTTATTTATTTCTGCATTTGAGCCTTTTGACCTATAGATGGATTACAGTTTTGAACCTTTTAATGGAAGGGAATATACCTGCAAACATTGGGTGAATACTCACCAACCTTTGATTGCAGTCACACGTAGGAACGCATCAAATCCTGCCTAAAGAGTACATTTTCTCACAATAAGTACATACACCTTTCGGTGTGAGCAAATCCTATCTGCATGGAAAAAATCCCACCACTTCTGTTAATAAGGAGTTGTATTTTGTCCTCATAAGAGGTCTTTTTTGCACCTACACTGTAGTAGGCGTTCAAAAACGTTTGTGTGCCAGGCTTATGAATTATAATTAACCATAATAATGACAGTAGTTTTGCAGTAGTCAGAATGACTTATGATAAACTTGATTTTCTCCTGCTCTGGTCGGGGTGGCCAGAGGATGAGATTCATCCGGGGCACATCACTTAGAAAATTAGCCCTGTAGGCAACAGAGTCCTTGCGCCCCTGATGTATGTCTCGATCTTCTACACCGCCTAAGTCCTGATGATGATCCCACTATCCATTAGGAGACCGAAACGCGGTCGGGCTCTATGCTATACGGACCCTAGTTGGATTGAAGATATAAAGTTTACTGACCTTCCGTGCTTCTCTTGTTCTATTAACACTTGTTGATCACGCTTTATCCCTTGAGTGTATAACTTCAAAAAGAGAGTACCGAGCGCATTTTTTTCGCCAATTTTCTCTGTGCTGGTCTCTGGTTCTTTTAATTTATGTTTTGTTTATTATTATTTTGAATATAATAAATTGCCATTTGGCACTGTGTATTCAAAAATCATGACTTGGGGCCGTTGTCCTCTAATAATAGTTGACAATCCTCAGCATGTTGGATGGCCCAACGTCTTTAGGGCAGACTCTCAATTCTCTTTTTTCCCTCTGCATGTCTGTCATTAATACAGGTTGTTGCTCTGAACATATAAAATGAATGTGTTTACCAGCAATGTTACAGCATTTCTTCGGAGCTTCGGCACTAGCTCGGATAATTGCTTTGATGTAAATTATTAGAAATCTAATGATACAGCATTATTCTTTTGAAACATAATCTACATTCTGTAGGCAAAACCAACATTCCATATTGTGAATTACAAAAAAGCTTGTTGGAGCCATTCTAGTTAGATATTTCCATGACAAACCAAGCATCTCAAGTTCAGAGGAATTTTTGTAGCCGGGTTATAATTGAAAGCCTCTGCTTGGGGGACTTAACAAACTTTTAGAAAAAGAGACGCTTATTGGCAATTATTGACAATTATTCCACAGTACCACGCCTCACTCAATTAATAAGAGGGCAGCCTCTCACAGAACAGCCAATTAGAGCAATGACAGCTATGTCAATTACAGCAGCATGAATGGAGAGTGCAGGACAATAAAGGTGGGAAGAAAACTCATTGTTAGCCCTGCTTCAAAAACGAGGGCCTTTCATCAGAGACAATGCAGCGTTTCCTTTTCAGAAATCAAAACGACTCATTTCAAAATGGCGGCTGAGGCCTCAAGGCGGGAGATATGCTTGATGCCTCGGTGAAAAGTTCATGAAACTCTTCCCGAAGGGTGTGATCGGCCTTTGATGATTGGACAAAGGACTTTTCCATCTTTTGCTGCAGAGGTCTATTCAGATGGTGTGCTGAAAAGGAACTCTAAGAACAGAAGGCTGGCTAAATGAGCATAGTTCTAGGGCGGCCGGTAAAACCGATAAACCACCTCAAAAATAGCTTTTTGGTACGCTTGAATTCCTGAGAGGCAGAAGGTAAAATTAGTAAAATTAGTAAAACTCTCATTTCAAAACGTTGAATCTGAGCATTGTGCACATTTTAAAGCTCAAAGGGAGACATTGCCTGTGTTTTTTTACTTTTCTTTTTGGGACTGTGTGGTGCTTCTGCACTGTACTCACCTTTCCTGACAATCAGGTGGCAGAGACCCCATACCGTCTCTGGTCTAGGACAGGCCTGCTGGGGTCCTAATCTTGTGAACCTCTTTTTCTTTGCCTGTCTCATTTTGTGTTTTATGGTAGTGTACTCGAAATCTGCAAGGATAATGGATGTGCCTCATGTGTTTTTCTTTGCTCCCCAGTGGGGCCCAAAGACTTTGCTGTTGTGAGGGTTCTCCCTAGAGTACACGCGTGTAGGGTGGCTACTGCCATATTACCAGGTTATGGGAGACTGACTGCAAGTGGGAGCCACTTAAAAGAGAAGCAGCAGAGGTCTATGCAGATGTAGCTCTGGAAGAAGATCTGAAAGACACCCTGGTGAGAGAGTCCCTCATAACTGAGGTCTTTGACTTAGCTCTGAGCGCATGTTGCGTGATAGTGTCTCATTGTTATAAGCACAGAGACCGTGTACTGAATGAATGGTGTACTCTGTGGGGACAAACTGCATGTTACATAAGGTGATAGCTTTCCGCAGCAGAGTTATGTTGTTCTTTCTTGGCGCCATTCAAAGAGGAGTAGCGCTCTCTGCTGGGAACAATCCACAGAGCATGCACCTCCCAGGCACTGGAGGAGTCCCGCCCATGCTTTCTTGCAGTGAACAATGCCTGGCCAGAGCTGGCTCTACTGCCTACCCAACACTCATCCAAGTTCTGACACACAACAGGTCCATCCTAATAGGGATGCTCGGCTTGTGACATCACAATCTACTGCACGGTAAAATGCCAGTGAAGCCGCCCATTGCTCTGTTTGTCTCAACGAACAGTTCTTGATCTTTTCACCGGTGCCCACAATTGAGGGTTGGTGGGGGCCCTCCAAAGCCGGTGCTTTCCTGTTGACTTGTAAGGAATCACTGCAGCATCATCAGAGAAAAGCCATTGTACCATGGACTGGACCGTGGTACAGCAAGATGGAAATGGGGCTAATGTAAACAAGGAAGAACAACTCTACTAACTCATCCTGGGAGTAAGCACCCATGGCACTAGGGCTACTAAACCTACAGTACCAGTGATGACAATGCCCCTGGCACCAGGAATTCGTACAGCACATCTCCCAAGGCGGGAGTCGGACATGATGTCTAGATTAATAGAAGGATAAACCCCTGAGTTAACAAAACGTTTAGTAAAGCATCATCCAGTTTCAAAAAAATGTAATTAGACCAAGACGTACCTTGCCACAACTTTACTCTGCCACCCAAATTATCTAAGTCTAGAGGTAGAATGCCAAGTAAAACTGCCAAGTTGTGTTAATGTCAGGGTTAAATTAGAAGTTACAGCTAGGTTGATGCTGCAAAAATGTGTTTCTAAAACTTCTCAACTGAATGTTTTTGGATTAAATGTAAGATGCATGCACAATATAAATAATAAATGATTGTGACAAGCTATATATATTTCAAATGAAAGGTTTTGAACATTGAACCATGAGCAGTTGTCTGATTTGCAGGACAAGCACAAGATACATCAGAATTACAGTCCAATGTAGTGTTTTCGTTTGCCAACGCTTACCATCCCTGTATGTGGTTTGGGAACCAGCTATTTTTTTTTATATTTATTGTGCGAGTTTATATAGTGCAAACAAGTCCGGAAAGTGTTTCTGAGCGCTTTACATAAGACTGCATACAAGCAGTTAACAAATAAGAATTACATGGGTCAAGATAATTAAAAAATATTACACATAGTTACATAGGTTTAAAACAACAGTCACATACAAGAATACATAAACTTAGCAAATTAGCTACTTTCTGAATTTCTCTATGCAAACAAGTGAATTCTGTCGTCTAATGTACATGTTCTATTACAGAAGCACAGCCAAGTGTAATGATGTGCTATGGAAACATGCTGAATGTCTACCAGATGTGTGCTAGCAGATTACAGCATGACTTTTAGCACTCTGGCAATGACGAGGGGACACGTGGCCTTCTATTAAAGGGATATATGGGTTGCACTGTGCCTTTGTGAGGGGACCTGAGGGTGGCCATCATGAGGATGGGTGCATTCTGGACCTGTTCCCTACTTTGTGCCCCTTTCCAAGTTTGGGAAGGCCACTCGCACACAGTCAAGGGGCAGAGGAGTTACCCACAGCTCCATGACTGTCTGCTACACTCTCCTTGCATAAGGAACACCACTGTTTTTGGTAATGGTGTGCGCTACACTGTTGTGCATGTGGTGAATACAACTTGCATGGGTAATCACCTATGCTTGTTGGGAAATGCAACTCGTAGGTAATACAACTCCAAGCGATAATGCACACGCCTCTAAGAATGCCGGTCCTACACAATGTGCCAGCCTTGGCGTACAACCACAGCTTCAGTACAAATACTCTCATTTTAATTGCCGGCCGTGAAAGAATACCATACTCACTTTACATATTACAGTATTTTATAGTGTGTTCAATAATGTGCGTCAGTTTGCATATAGGACTGCAGCATGGCTACTTCTGTACTGTCTTGGTGAGCTCCTCCAGTGTTATCAAGTTCACTACCTTTACCATTCACATTGCATTAAATATAGATGTAGATATACATATATATAATATATTATAGCTAGATGGATAGATAGATATTCAATGAAAAAAAACAAAGGTTGAGGATAAGTTATAGTTAGGAAAGCTTTATTAATTATTTGCATACAAAACCAACTTAAACTACACAAACCTTAGAAATTCTAAAGTTATATTTATAACTTAAAGTTCTATATATAGGACCGAGCAGGCAAATAAACTATCCATTATGGCACGAAATTGTGGTCCGTCTCCCTCCATGGTCCAAAGCTGAGTAGTGACGGTGTGCTGCAATATATATATATATGTCTACACAATGTTTTTTGTATACATTATCCTGAAAAAGTAAACAATTTGCATTAAAAAAGATAACATACATTCGTTATCACATACTAAACATTATAAAACCATTCCTATTAATAAATAATTATTAAGACGTAAAGTCATTAAAAGAGGGCACCAATGCCATGCCGTCTCCAACCTATAAGGAATATCCTATGTAAATAAACCAACATTTCATCAGAGCCAACAAATGAATGTTCTGTCGAGGGACAGTTTCTTGCGTAATAGCCATGCGGAAGTTAAACATTTTGCAACACTGTAAACAATGACCCCGTAGGTGCTAGTTCTTAAAATTCTCGTGCCACTTTGCATTGCCTGACCACCATAAGCCTGCACATTCACAGAATCCATTTTTTACCGGGGGGCACCATAAGTCTGGCAAAAGAGCAACAAGAGTATATCCATTTCAATTTCAGTCCTACAAGCTGGGCAATATTTACTAAAACATTGCTTCTGTCCCCAATGTATGGAAAAGCCATTGGTAGACAAGATCTCATATCTAAATTTAATTAAAAAACTGTTTTGCCATGAGGATGTAACATTATCAAGAAAAGGCTCAAATGTATGATGAATTTATGATCGAGAAATTTGTCCATCAGACTACCAGGCTTACCATTCCTCAGCTCCTCTTACCGTAATTTCTTTACTTACAGACTTAGAGACCCAGTGAACATCTGCTGGGGACTCCCGTACAGCAGCTAGTCCTATACTATGTAACATATCCTTAACATAAGATAGCCAAGGGATGCGAGAATGCTGATTTGAATGCAATATTTCCTCAAGTGTTTGTATGTATGGATGAAGCTCCTCCGTTAAGCAGTCTGTGCCAATGCAAACGAGGTCTTCCTTTAACTGAGTAAGAGATTGGATGCATACCTAGGTCAATTAACTGTGGCAATTGGAGGGCACACTGTGGTAGAGTTAATGAGGACCGCAAAATTGTGTTTTCGGTCACCTCTAGATTAGTGTCCTTAATGTGACCTCACAATTCAGCTCCATACAATGCCGTTCCCTTAGCCTTGATGTTATATATTTCTAGGGCTAGCAAAGCTATTTTCGTGTTTGTTGTCTCATAGAATTTGTAAACAGCCATGGTTTCATGTTGTATTCTACTTTCACTTTTATTGAACTGCTGGGACCAAGAGAGATTACTTGTCAATCTTACTCCTAGGTAGTCAAAATCTCTTACCTGCTCAGTCTCTTCATTGTGGGCTTTAGAGAAGACTTTTGTAGATTGTTAAAGGTTTAAAGACATTAGATTGTTTTTAGAAGTATTGAGGTCCTAACCCTGTTGTGCACAAAACAATAAAAAACGGTCAATCAGAGGCTGTAGACCAGATGGAGTTTTAGAAATAAGTAGAGTGTCATCAGCAAATAGTAGTGCAGAATCTTTGAGACTCCTATTTTTGGAGCATCATTACCCAGAAAGTTTAGGAATGCCACTATATCATTTATATATAGAGAAAAGAGAGTAGGGATGAGGATACATCCCTGCCGAACTCTGTTCCCTATCCTAATAGGCTTGGTTAACTCATCCTTTGTGCCCCAACTTACCTGAACATAATTGTACTCATGTAACCTTATTAAAAAGGATAGACTATAGTAAGAGATACCCATGGTGCCCAGTATATTCCAAAGCTTGTGGTGAGGGATTAGGTCAAAAGCTGAACAGAGATCAACAAATGCCACATAAAGGTGGCTCTTCCCCAGTAACACAGATTTCCAATGGAGGGCTAACAATCGAAAATCTGATCAATTGTTCTAGTCTTTTGGGAAGAACTCTGCCTGTAAATCAGATATTATACTGTTTTCATTAGCCCACTCAGTGAGTTTCCCCAGAATTTGTCAGCAGAAGAGTTTCGGTAAGCCATCAATCAAGTTGATTGGCCTATTAATACTGGGATCTTCACGGCTGTCTTACTTGTAGATTGGTATAATCACAACATCGTGCCATGAGCTTGGTAACTCTGCACCTTCCAATATTCTGTTGGCAAGTTTATTAAGATATGGAGACCAAGCAAGGGGCCAGAGGCTTACACATCACCTGGTATAAAATTTGATTTAAAAATGCGTAACATGCATTCATAGTTCCTCTTGACGATTTTTATTTCTTCCCGAACTTTGGCTTTGATAGAATTTATGAGTACCAACATCGTTATGCTGCAGTGCTTGCTGTGCCAAGGATGTTTCGCTGTCTGAATTGATGAAGACTTGCGATCCTTGGTCAACAGTTCTTTTAGAGGTCTTCATCGTGAACACTGCTTCATCACCTGCCTTTCCCCTACTTCATATTTCACATAACGTGTCAGCAACTTTATTTTAAATCGGGGATATCGAAGTTGGATGACTTGGTACATAAGACTATTTAAGTGCCTACCTGTTATTTGAGAGGCTAATTTTACTGTGATGGGCAGGGATTATCTCAGCGAGAATCATTGGCAAATACTCTTTCATCATACAATGGAGGGCATTGTGGTCGATGTTGTTTCTCTCGAGGACCCTTATGTCAAGAATATGTGACCACAGCTGGAGATCTAACAGTATATAATCTATCCTGCTTGATTGATTTAACCTCTTAAAGGTATGAGCACCAGAAAGATGTGAAGAAGAATGGCAATTGCATGATTTCGGCTACAAGTTTAGTGTCATACCTAACAATTGAGCTGCAAGGGCCAGCCATCTTCTTAATGGAGATAAATCTAGTTGTGGGGTTCTCCATTTAACATCTTCTTCCTCTGTAATTGCTATTTCTGAGTTGTCGAAGGGTTCAAATATTACATTAAAATCCCCTGTAACAATTAGTGGCTGTGATTCTAGCTCACATTTTAAGTATGATTCAAGGTGAGATAATATTTCCGACATTTTGTTGTGCCCATCACTCATCATTAACTTAAAGTTATAGTTTGTGCTCTGTCCAAAATTTACTATAACTCACGCACCTCTGTACACTGTTATCAAATCTCTAGCCACACTACATTAACTATAACTCACGTCTTCCCCATGCACAGCTTATACCCTTTTATATAATATCATTTATAGCATTTTAAATGATAGCATTCATGACAAGACTCATGACATCTCAAATTACATAATTTATAAGAACACTGTGCATGGTAGCAGCACGAGCTGAAGAGTATAAAGGTCCAGCTAGCAAGCTAGCAAGCTTTCCTTGGGTCATTGATTTAATGACCCAGGAGGCTTAATGTTTTTTAAATATTGTTGGAAGGTAGCTACACCGCCAGACTATAAACAAAATCACAATAAAGCCCTTGTAGGACTTTGAAAGCACACCCACGGGTTGGAGGGATCTACAAAGGTGATTACCTCAATCTCATGAGGTAATGGATCCAAAATAAGGTACAAATCAGTTTATTAAATGCAGTCAATTAAGGATAAATGGCTTAATAAGTGAGTTCTAGAGCGGAATTTCAGGAAACCAGGTAGGTTTATAACATAAATTCAAAAGGAGTACTATACAGAAATGCAATAATAGTTTTATTTAAATGCACAAATTCTTTGCCATGAAGGTTCTCAGTAATAGGTACAATGCAGAATAAGAGACAAAAATCAGAAATAGACTAAGTCCCAAATGTGCAGCAAAATCAGTAAGAAATCGGACAGCATCTCTAGTAGCATAGGAAAGTGTTAAAAATATGATGGATCCTTGTAGGTTATAGATGTAGGTTTATGTAACTTAGTTACAGGCTACAGGTAACGCTCCACCAGGAGCAACATCCTTGCTGCTCATCCCATCAACTTTAACTAATTGCATCCAAACGCAAACACTCTCAACATTCTAATGAGCTCACACACTGACTGAGCAGCAGGGAACAGTACATCAGTGTACATCAATGGGAAGGATGCATAATACTAAACAGAAAATTACAACACATCTCCCCCTTATAGATACAATAGAAAATACAATGAGATGTAAGATCCCCAAGTAAAATGTCCCACAAAATCTATAAATCCCTCACCAAAGAAATACATAGAAAAAGGTTAAACAGACAACCCCAGATATGGCTGCTCATTCATCAAGGAAAACTAACTACCTGTTCCCCACTACAACACTATACACTTAAACAGGACCAGGGCTTCTCCTACCCTCTACTGCCTTTGGGGTGTAACACATACACCCTTCACAATTCACTTAAGAAGGACCAGGGCTTCACCTACCTTCTACTGCATTGGGGTGTAACCAGGTACCCCCTTCACAATTCACTTAAGCGGGACTAGGGCTTGACCTACCCTCTACTGCATTGGTATATTACCATGTATTCCCTAAGATATTGGGCGTAACACACTGCCCCTACAGCCTTAAAACCTTAGGAAGGATTGACACATAACACTGGGGTGTAACACACATACACCCTAAAAATACTGGGCTTAACACACTGCCCCTAAATCCTTAACGCCTTAGGAAGGATGGTCAACTCTACAACTCTGGGCTTAACACACTTGTCCCTACATCATTAACCCCTTAGGAAGGATGGTCAAAGCACAGTATCACTTCAGGACCAAAGATACAAACTTCTCCCCCCCACCGCATCGAAACAGGACCAGAGGTAACACAAAACACATTAAAGACTGATAATGACACCAACATGTTACAATTGCATATACCACCGCAGCACACAACCACAAAAATAAATTCAGCATGACATTAAATAAAAATACACCGGCAGCAAATAAAAAAAGAATAGCATCCATACGCATATGCGCCAGAAGCAAATGCAGACCATCATTGATATTCTCAGCATATCCAAAGAGAATCATGTTCAAAGAAAACAATCCTTTAGCAGGTAGCATTCGGTATAGCATTAAACATCTAAAAAGTAAACCAGCATTAAAACAAAACATTCTCTCTCAGGCAGAATGACTAGTCCTTCACCTCGGTGAGCGAATCCTCACCCGAAATTCCTCTAAAATTCCAGGTACCTTGAGACGCTTCACCGTATTTCCTACAGCAGAGTGGAATGCCCAGTCAGATGTATGCAATCCCTGCTACATACAAACTTCACTTCACAGTAGAAATGGTGAAAAATGTTTACAAATGCCATTAAGTCCCAGTTCCACTTGCAGCAACCCCATGTAACACATCGCGGCTCCAAACACTCCTAATTTGCTGCTTTAATATCTTGTTGCAGCTCTCACATTCGTTCCAGCCTTTTTTCATGCACCATAGCCAGTGCACATTGAACTTTTAACTCCTCTTCCAGCGTACATCGTACTCCGCTTCCTGTTTTCTCTCCGCTGTGGCAGTGGGCGTTACAGCTTCTGAGCTGTTACATCAGCAAGCTGACCATGAGGGCCTCCTATAGCAACACATACGAATGGCCTTCTTCACAAAACAGCAGGTATGTGTGCATTAACTCGCGCTTGGAATGCTCAAGACAGCACACATCAGCCATGCAGGTTTTTTTTTAAATGTTGCAACTAACCCTCGCACTCCTAACGGCATACCAAACAAGCATTTGCAATGCAACAGGTCTCGCATTTACGCGAGTTTAAGCGATTGCCATTGTAAACGACAATGCCTTGTATTTATGTTTTAAAAACGTAAACAAAAATAAAAGGCATTGTTATTTACAATGTCAATAGCTCAAACTCGTGTAAATGCGAGGCCTATTGCATTGCAAATGCTTGTTTAACATATCAGTGCATTCTGGGACTTGTAGTCTTCATTAATTTTTCTTGACCCAACACATTTGCTAACATAGTATGCCAAAGCAAAGTCCAGGAATGGAAAAGCGTGTCCTGGTCCATCTAGTCACCCTACAAATGCCTACGGAAATAAAATTGGGACCCTAACGTCAGTTTCACTGTAGTGACACCTCTTGCCGCTTTATTAAAGTTTGTATGGGTCACTGCGAAATTGCAGACTTTAATTCAGAATCTGGTAGGTTAAGGCCCAATCATTCAAGATCAACCCATATTTTAAAATAATATGAATAATTAAAGGGCCAGTACGAATTGGCCAAGGAAATAAGAACAAGTTGGAATGTCTTGTAGATAGTTACGCTGCTTCCCCTAGGACCCGAGGAGGCGTAAGCGGAAAGAACCCATCTTACTTGACCAGCTTTGTACCCTGGGTGTATTCTGAGCTGAATAAGATCAAGTTGGAATATCTTGTAGATAGTTACGCTGCTTCCCCTAGGACCCGAGGAGGCGGAAGTGGAAAGAACCCATCTTCCTTGACCAGCTTTGTACCCTGGGTGTGTTCTGAGCTGTGCCTGGTGAATGATGAACAGATCCTAATGTACCGCACGCAGACATACTGGACATCATGCAGGCGGAAGTGGGGTCGAGCATTGAATAAAGAGGTGACAGAGATTAGAGGTAGGAGAAGGGGGAGAGAAGGAACGAAGGTGCAGAGGGGGATTTGTAGGGGGAGGAGGGAGAAACTGGAAGAGGGAAGGAAAAGCGAGAGAAATGGTACAAGCAAATAGAGGAGACAGGAATATAAGTGACAAGGTATAAAACGGCAGGGGGGATAGGAGAGGAAAATAAACAAGCCCGGGAGTGGTGCGCACGCGCGTGCTAAAAGGAATTTTAAAAAAAGCCCGCGAGTGGTGCACGCGCGTGCTCTGCAAAGAATCTAAGGAATGCAGCAGGCACAGTGCGGCGCCGCTGCTGGCTCCTGAGCTCCCTAGGTCAGGGGAGAGAGAAGGCGGGCCATGCAGCTGCCTTTGGCCAATTGCGTGCTGTCTTTCTTAGAAAGACGCTCGCAAAGGGCAATAGCCTGTGAGCAAAAAAAAACACATGCACGAGCTTGTGGTCTGAGTTGGAAGTCCTTACTAGAAGCCTCGCAGAGCAGCACATGTGCGCTGGCTCAGGTGAGACCTAAAAATGGGGTAAGGCAGAAAAATAATTATACACCACCATTCTAACTGAAGTGAGAGTTGATCTCAAGATTTAGAGTTAATCCTCACGGCAGTAGTAATTCCATTATATCCCAACGTACACCAATACAGCTGAATTTGAGCCCTCAAACAGCTGATTGCATTCACAGCCAGTTCACTTACTTTGCTAGGTTCAGCCCTGAATTCCTTTATCACCAAGGCTGTTGGTTTCATTCCTCACCGGCATATACACCCAAAACGATGTTGCTTGCTGCATACTTTCATTTCTTGAAAACCAGCGCTGCCAGTTTGTTTACATTGCTTGGTGCATTCTTTGAATTTCTCTATCATCAGGGCTAATGTAGGCGCGGACATGGCATTGAATCAGCACACACATTTGATTCAAGCAGATTGAATGCTGCGGGTTCTCTTCAAATCCACTCCAAATTAAGCCTGCCAGTTCATTTAAATTCAACGCTGCTCATTCACCCCTCAAAAACTATAAATCAGCATACATTGGTGTTCAAACGCCCAGCACACTAGAATGACAGCAGGCTGTTGGATGTAACAGACACCACTGGGGCCTCCAGGGCATTCCTCTCCACTTCAGGCTTCCACTTCCTTTACGTAGGTTTCTTCAATACTTCTTTTACTCTTAGTTCCTCTTCAATTTTCTTCCACATGCAGGTTCTTTCTCTAATCATCACCAGTGTTACAAAAATGATGGATCCCTGTAGGATGTAGATGTAGGTTTATTAAACTTAGTTACAGATTACAGGTAAAGTCCCACCAGGAGTAGCATCCTTGATTTTCATCCCATCCACTCCAACTGACTGCATGCAAACACAAACACTCTCAATATTCTAAAGACCTCACACACTGGTTGAGCAGCAGGGAACAGAATATCGATGAACATTAATGGGGAGGAAGCATTATACTAATTTGAGGGTTCACATCGGAAATTTCCCCATAGAACAGTATGAAACTGTGGTGGGAGCAAAGAAATACATTTTCAACACATCAGAATACAGAATTGTAAACCATCATACAGCCCCACCACCTAAGCACTAATCCACTACATGAATATTGATTCAGCTCTTCTGACCGAATGTCATCCAGAGGTGTCAGAACAAACGAGTTACGTATACAGCAGTGCACCATTGTAAATTAATGTAATATTACGTCCAACTAAAGGTTTTAGACAAAATGCTACATTAGTGAGCCCACGCTAGAGAGCCTTCTTGGAGAACAGTGCCGTCCTTAAATGAATAAAACACAGCTTCCTTGATTACGTGCAAACGAAATAATGAACAGTGAATATGACATACATTTTGGACAAGATGGCTTTGAGGTCTAATTGGGGCAGAGTAAGCATAAGCTAGAAAAACACACTTTAAGAGATCATGTCAAAATTGTCTCAAAGTCATTAGATCTATGTCCCTGTACAGATGTGAATTTAAGTGTAGATTACTTGCCCATCACACTATTAATGATTTAGAGAGGGCGGTGAACTTCGCTCCGCCAGCAAAGTTTGCGGAGGTTTAGTAACTCCGCACTCCGCTTGGAGTGCAAAGTTTTCCAAAACTTTACCTACGCAGAGGAGCGGAGTGCACCAGTGCAGAAGACACTTACCTTAATGGCAAATCGGTGTCCTCTGTCCTGCTCTTGCTGCTAGGCCGCCCTGGCTCCACTTCTGCTGCTCCATTCAGGAAGAACTGCAGTGCACATGGCATACTGCGTGAAGGCATGCCTGACCTATAGGAGCAGGACAGAGGACACCGATTTGCCACAAAGGTAAGTTGTCTTTACTTTAGACTTTTACTACGCGTGAGAGGGTTGGGGGGCCGGGGCTTTAGCGGGAGGAGGGGCTGGGGCTTTATTGAGAGGGAGGTAGGGGGGCCGGGGCTTTAGCGGGAGAGGGTGAAGGGGGCAGGGCCTTTAGCAGGGAGATGCGGGGGTGGAGGGAGGGGCATGGGGTGGCACTCTGCGAGATCACTGAGTAACTCCATGAAATTCCGCGGAGTACCACTACGCGAGCTCCGCCCACATTTAGTAATAATGCACACTTTTGTTTAATGCATAAAAGCTCCCAAAGCAGTTAGCTTGAAAAGCCTGTGGCCTTTAAAGTATAGCTAACAATGGGCACTTATTTGAATTTAAATGCTAAGGGCCTAATTATGAATATGGTGGTCCTGGGACTGCCGTAGCTGTGGATGGAGGTCTGAACACCGCAATCGCGTCGGACCTCTCGCCTAAATACGAGGGTGGCAGTGGGATTGCCACAAGACCACCACCCCCACAGGGATCCAGGATCCTACGGCCGTGATGAAAGGGGAAGAAAATGGTGGCGGAGCCGATGCCGGCACCACCGAGCGGATTTTGACCTGCATTTCCACTGTCCATTTCATGGCGGGACCCTGGCATGAAAAGAATGGCAAAAATGCAGTTACGGGGTCCAAACAGGGCCCCGGGCGAATCTGCCCATGTGAGTGCACGTGGGGGGGCACATGTTGTGCCTCCCTAGAATTGCACCTTCGTGCCAGCACTGTGTGGCATGCATGACATGGTTCATGCCACACAGTGCACCCGATGTCGCAGTAGTCCCATGGCGGCAGCATGACCGCTGGCTGTAATCCTCAGTCAAAACATGCTGCCGCCGTCGGACCGCCGCTGTGGTGCCACTAGCCCAGGTAAATGATCGTAATTGGGCAGGCGGGACTGCTGACGGCTTGGCGGTCTTCCTGGGAACCGCTACAGCAGCAGTCCTGCAGAAAGACCGCCAAACGCATAATTGGGCCATTAGGCTTACTTACCCGAATAGTGTGTTTATAAAACAATGGACATTGGTGAGGGCCAGTGTACTTATGCGATCCTGTGGCTGCAGCCTTTACTACAAAGTTATTGATGTATAGTTCATGCCACACATTTGCTACAAACTTTGCCTCAGAATTTTCAGATTTCACAAAAAGTCTTGTTCCTGGCTCAAATTAATGAAAATAATACTGAGAATGGCCCTCGAGAGAGGGTTTTCGCAGCATAATTTAATAACCTTTCTGCATAATTTAGATAACCATGCAGAGTTGTTTGGGGCCTATCATTATAAACCACACTTGGTTCCAAGTAAAATATGGGTTTGTATACACCTGCATTTTGAGTAATAAAAACTCCCAAATATATTATTTGAAAAGAAAAATTGCCAGGATGAATAGTTCATATTATTGATTCCTTGTTTATTTTTTGGAATGAAAGAATATGTTAGGCTAGTTGTGGGTAAAAAAATGCTCTAAAACAGTACAGCCGTTTTATGGGCATCTGTAAACAATCTTATGCTCACAGGTTAAGTCCAGGTGGAAGTCATGAAAGTGAAAATTCACACAGTCTCTCTTTGATCCCAGAGTTCATATGTTGTAACAGAATGCATCACACATGTCTGCCTATATTTAGTAGTCATCCTGGGCCTCATTTATGAGAAGTGACGCATCGCTGCATGAAAGCAGCGATGCGTCACTTCTCAGTGCGCCCTCCTTGCGACACCAATGATGCCTCATATTTATAATATGACGCATCATGTCGGCGCAAAAAGTGGCACTTTGCTGGAGTTGTGTCGGAAGCCTGACACAACTCCAGCAACGTTCCTATCACATGGGGCAAGCCCCATGTGAAAGGGCCTGCATCACCCTTACGCCTGCCATGAGGCAGGCGTATGGTTTTGACGCATTGGTGTCCTAGTAGTGGCGCAGCGAAATCTCATAGATTTCGCTGTGCCACTCCTTCGACCCTTTCTTGCGAGGGTACGCCCACCCTGCATACATTATACCTGGTGCAGGTATAATGTAGCGCAGGGGTTTACGAAGTGACGCATCTACCTAGATGCGTCGCTTTGTAAATATGGCGCGACATGGCGCATATTTTACGCCACTGGTGCGTCACAAAAAGTGACGCACGGGTGGCGCAAAAGTGACGCAGGGGCTCATAAATAAGCCCCCCTGTATTTTTTATACTGATAAGTTATTGGTGAGAATTTATGATAATTATTGTAACATCATTGATAATGTGCCGTTGTTTAAAGCTACAGAAACACACTGGCCTGTTTCCCAAAGCTATTTGTGCGTGTAGGTTTGTCTTGCAGGCGCAGTAGCCATTTTTTACAAGTACAAAATCCACTATGCATTTCTTAGAAGTTTGTTTTTCATTCCCGAAAGGATTTACTCACAGAGAGATTTTGAGAATTAGTAAATCTACTTGTAGGGGTGAGGTGTGGGCGTTCCATCGCTCGAATGCCTTATGAGGCATACTCACAAACCTACACATTTGAGGGTATTTACATGCTGCTCTTCATCACCTTTGCATCTTGGAAATCATCTAAAATCTACTCTTGATAAGGTTATGTGAATCCTTTTTCAGGGTGGGAAGAGGATTGAAACACCCCCTCAGTTGGTGCCGGTGCAGTGAGGGACATTTCTCTCAAACACATATTAAAATCTAGAAAAGTGCTGCTGGACAAATATGATGCCATTTCCCCTTGTACAGTAGTGTTCTATGTTCAACAGCACATTCAGAAGTACCACCACTCAGGCGTGGCTTGAGCGCCGAGATAAGATGGCGGCGGTCCTTTAAGCTCCGTTACTTCACCGAGCTTTTGACTTCTTTTATGGCCATATGGAGACCTTGCTCAGCGCTCCCTAAGCTGGTCTCAAGAAGTTAAGTATTGCGGCATTCCTGTGGGCCAAAGAAAGCCTGTCTGTCCATGTGATACTGCAGTCGCACTGATGTTTATATACAACTGTGAGTGACCGCCATTTTGTTGGTTTACCGCTCGCTTCAGATCTGCAGCTCCACAGGAAAATGCCTTTGATGCTTGGGTGAGCCTGTATTCTTCCTCCTCACTACTTTCTTCAGGACTTTCTCCTTTGTAAGAAATCAGCCTTTTCAAAATAATATCAATATGTGCATATGAATTTATCTGCTTATTGACTTCCTATCCGTATACTTAACACTATGCACTGACAGCACAGAATTTCTAAAATACTATTAGCAGATACTATTCATTTATAAGCTTTATATTACATCCGCTACTGCTACTTCAATACCCAAAGAACAGCTGCCGGCTCTCTACAGCCTGGTTATCGGGCTTCTATGTAGGGAGGGGGTGGATACTGCTTGAGGCGTAAGCAGAATCTTGCTATAGCACTTCTTACATCCTGAAATGTGTTGAGGCATTCTAAGACCACTGAAGAAATCTTAAACAAAAATCTTGGAAACCTAAGTATACTTTATGGTGGAAACACGTCTTTACCGCCCAAACAAAATGGCGGCTGGTAGTTGTATTCCGTCTTCTTACTGAGCTTAGAACTTAATTCATGGCTGTCTTGTGACCATGTCCAGTGCTCCCTAACCTGGTTTCTTGAAGTGTATCTGTGTACAAACAAGTGCTCCTAAAATCTCACTCTTCTTGTGCATCAGCTGCATTGGCTCTTCCCTTCAAACACGAGCAACCTCCACTTTATTGATACGCTGTTCGAGTCAGTACCCCATTCTTCAGGAAATGCCATTTATGTCTAATATGCATAACTAATCACTTTTCTCCTTAACTGTTCGTATAATCTATAAGGCACAATACTGATCTCTCTCATATAAGTGACTTAATACATAGGCAGGTTGTCCTCTTCCATAAAGCCTATTCATCAACTGGTGCATGCCTTCAAGATGGCCGGCGACTCTCTCAACCTTGCCAAAGCATCCTCCTCTGGTACCAAACCTAAAAGAGCTAAAAGTGATCCTTCATCTCCAATCCAGTCATCTCCTAATCCAGTCTTGGATAGGATCTTAGAGGAATTACGTGCCCTCAAACTGTTTATGCACATGACCAATGAGAAATTACAACAGATTGAAGACCGTTGGATCACCATGGAAAGCAAAATGCTCGCAATGGAGCAACGCGTGGGTCTCCTTCGGGACTATACTACCAAAATACCCATACTGGTACAAGAAATTCATAAATTCAAGCTTCATACCGAAGACCTTGAAAATCGCAATAGGAGAAACAATCTTCACCTCTACGGCCTACCATAGAATTTTGAAGGCCCTGATCTTCTCTCCTTCCTGAAGAAATTCCTGCCTGATCTTCTCAACCTACAGTCTTCTGCTCCTCTTAACATTCAGCGGGCACATCGCTTAGGTTGACCTCAACCTCAATCTACCAGACTTCGTGGTGTTATAATGCTCTTTCTAGAATTCACTGTTCTGATGCCCGTCTTGAAAATTGCTAGAGAGAAGCGTCGTCTTGTTTGCTCTGGCCATAACATTTACATTTCTCGAAAAACATATCCAACACAACTAATGCTAGACGCAAAGAGCTCCTTGCTCTCCGCCCTCAATTAAATCACTCATGATGGTGTCTCTCGTTCGTTTGAAGATCCGACTAAACTCAAACTATTTTTGCAAAATATCACCAAGTCACCTATGGACACAAATACTCAATGTCCTTAACAATGTCAAGTTGATCCTATTGCATGGCTTATCGCCTTCTTATTGTAATCTTTAATTTTTATTCTTCAATACGAGTTATATGGCCTGATTTTATCTAATTTATTCTTATTTTCTCTCTCCTCTGTTGTTCTTGTTTCTGGGTGTTGACATGCCTGATTATCATTTTTCTTCCCTTTTACCTCAGATCTGGTTTTCTTTCCTTCATCTGTCTCTTTGTTTCTTTATTTCCTCTATTTTTCCCTCATTTCTTTGGTCCCTTGATTCTTTTCTCCAATCTCCTCCTTCTTTTTTACCCTGCTCTTCTTATTCCTGCAAGTGCATAAGTGCTTATCTGCCCTTACTACTCATTTTTCTGGTAGCTCCTTCATGTTATGTAATGTTTGACAAATTGAGTCCTTTTATTCCCTTTTTTGTACCTGCAGTTCGTCATCTCTGTTCCTGCACCCTTGTCTATATTCGTCAGCATGTTTCATGTTGTCTCTTGTGATGTCCATGGTCTGGGTCATCCTGTTAAACGTCAAAAGGTAATTTCTCATCTACCAAAAATTAATTGTCAAATAGCTTTTTTACAGGAAACTCATTGTAATGATCCTGAATCAATTAATCTTAAACTTCAGTGGGTGGGTCAGGTTGTTTTTTCTCCTGCTGTTGGCCGAAAGGGTGGTGTTTCCATTTTATGTCACAAATCGTTCAAAATTCAAGTTATTTAAACTGGATTTGATTCGATGGGAGGATGGGTAATACTTAATGCCACTATTAATAATAAAAAGATCACTTTTTTCAATGTTTAAGGTCTGGTTTAAACTCTGACCCACCTTTTTGGCACAGTATCAAACTAAAGTTATCATCCATTAATAACCCTAATATTACTGCTGTTGGTGATTCTAATGATTGGCTAGACCCTTTTCCCGATAAATTACATAAAGCATTTCAAGCCGCTATTGTCTCTCGTCCACTCTATGATGTATGGAAGACCAGTAACCCTGATAAATATGAATTTACTTTTTATTCAAATATACACCATACTATGTCTCATATTGATTATATTTTGATCTCAAAATCTTTACTCCCCTCCATTCAATCCTCCGAGATTGGCTCCATTTTTATTTCTGATTATGCTGGTGTTATGTCCTCTTTTGATTTTTCTCTTGTTATTCCCAAGCATGCTCGATGGAGATTCATCAACTCTTTACTATCTGACCAAAGCTCTACATTAGAAGCTACTGCCTTTATAAAATAATTTTTTCAATGTTAACAAACCCAGTAATACCTCAACCCACAACAATTGGGATGCTTTTAAAGCTTCCTTTAGAGCCTTTACCATTGCTTATACTGCCAGAAAGAAGAAGCTGTTGAACTCCTAGTATCTTTCTACCCTGAATCATATTGAAACTCTTGAACATATTTACTACATCTCTAAATCCCCCTCCCACCTTTGTGATCTTATTAAAGCTAAGTCTACTTTAAATAAGCTAGCTACCATTGATGCATGTAATATCCTTCTCAAAATGAAATCCAAATTTCATGGGGCTCAGAATAAATCTGGTAAAATGTTGGCTAATTATTTAAAAGTTAAATCAGAAAGGAAAACTATTGGACCTATTCACTGTGACCTTACTAATAAATTACTCAACTCTGAATTAGACATTGTTAATGCTTTTCAATCTTATTATAATTCTTTATACATGGAGAATATCCATTCCTCTGAACATCATATCCAATTGTTCTTTGACGGTCTTCCCTCTCCTCGATATATATCGGATGCTATGGCCCTCCTTGGAAAGGACTTAACTATTCAAGAAATTGTGGATGCCATCAAATCCATGAAAAGAGCTGAGGCCCCCGGCCCTGATGGCTTTTCCATTGAACTAATTTCTTCTTTTTCATCTACCTTTGCACCACATTTACTTGAGCTTTTCACTTCCTTTCTATTTAATTCTAAACCTGAAGGTTCCTTTTTAGATGCACTCATTGTTATTATTCCTAAACCTGGTAAAGACCATACTTTATGTCAAAATTACCAACCCACCTCATTAATTAATTACAATTTCAAAATCTTTGCAAACATTCTTGCCTCTAGATTGGATGATGTTATTCCCCATCTAATTAAACCTGATCAATCTGGTTTCATTAAGGGTAGGCTTGCCTCAGATAATGCCAGGATGTTCTCCAATATTCCCACATTATGGAGGAGACATCCTGATCCTCTTGCTGCATTATCCTCAGATGCTGAAAAAGCATTTGACCATATAAATTGGCAATTTATGTTCAAACTTTACATTGGTTCAGTTTTGACCCTAAATTAATTGTATTTAATAAATTATTATATTCAAATCCGCGAGCTTGTGTCTCTGTCAATGGATTCTCATCCCCTTATTTTAACTTACATAGAGGAACCAGACAAGGTTGTCCTCTTTCTCCCCTTTCTCCTCTTTTATTCCTTCTTTGTCTCGAACCCTTCCTTGAACATATTCACCGTAATTCCTTAATAACTGGTTTCCAACATACTATCTGCATTACCAATTATCTGTTTATGCAGATGATATTCTTATCTACCTCTTGAATCTTTTAACCTCCCTACCTCCCTTTTTACAGGATATTGACTTATATTCCAAAATATCTGGTTATAAACTGAATTTCTCCAAAACTGAAATCTTACCTTTAAATTCCCTATTTTTATCAATGTATGTTCTCTGACACTAGTTTTATGTGGTGTCCATCTAAGATTAAATATCTAGGTGTCTGGTTTTCATCCACCATCTCTCAAACCTTTACTCACAATTTCAATGCACTAAAACTTAAGATCCCAAAATTGCTCTCTTCTTGGTCTCCTCTTCAATTGTCCTGTGGGGCAGATTGTATACCGTCAAAATGATGATTACACCACTTATTCTTTTTTTGCTCTCTATGTTACAGTTCAAAATTTCCAATTTCTATTTTAATCAAATTAACTCTCTTTGTACTGAATTTCTCTGGAATGATAAACCCGCTCGTATTGCTTTTACAAAATTAATTAAACCAAAAAAAGAGAGAGGCGTGAGTTTTTCTAATTTTAACATCCACGTACCCAAAAGAAACCTCTGATCTTCCAACCTGGCACTGGCTGAAATCCCACACATCCACAGAGCAGGTGGAAGATCGTTCTCTCACATTGCAGCCAAGACCTGGAACGAGCTACCGGCAGACAGCAGACGCGCCCCCTCCCTGAACACCTTCAGGAAGACTCTCAAGACCTGGCTCTTCAGCTGAACACATCTGCACCCCCACCCGCTCCCCCTCAGAGCCTTGAGACCCTCACGGGTGAGTAGCGCTCATACAATTCCCTGTTTGCTTGATTGATTACTTTCATTTCTAAATACACGTTCTTAAAATATTCCCAACACTTATTACATTCTCTGTTCACCTCTGGCTCTAACTTTTATCAAGATTTCCTTGCATTCGCTATCTGGTACAATAAATTCATTAGGTTTTGACACTCTATTTCAAGTACTGGAAAGAAAAGGATATTCTATACGTCCATCAGCTAATATCTCGAAACTCTGTTATTTCCTTCAAAATGTTAAAGGAACGTTATGATCTGCCCTCCTCTTGTCTTTCCAATACTCCCAATTGTCACAGGCACTTCAAGTGTTTTTATTGGCCAGACATTTCCCTTCTGACTCTACTGCGTTCACTCCCTCTATACCTGTTTATAACCTTTCATCTGATTCTAACCCTAAAGCTGCTCTCATATATAAACTCTTATCTACCCCATCCCTGATAGACTAAAATCCTCAACTGAAATTGCATGGGAACAAGACCTCTCGATATCCCTCTCAACTCAACAATAGGATAAATTATGGCATGACATTTTTGCTACCTCCAAAGCTGCCAACATTACTCAATCCCAATTTTTTCTATATAACAGAGCTATCCACACTCCTGTTTTTGTCCATAAAATTAATCCTTCACCTCTCCTCTTTGTTGGTCTTGTCTCTCATCTAATGGATCGTTACACCACTTATTATACTACTGTCCCAATGTTCTTAATTTTTGGCATCTTGTATGATCTGAGTGCATGAAGATTTTTAATTGCAACATCCCTCTATCCATTCAAAATGTTTTTCTTGGATCCCTATCTGTTGATTCCCACGTTACTTCACTAAAGTTGAGATTATTTGATCTTTTTATTGCTCATGCTGTTAAGGTCATTCTTACTTGTTGGAAAGATAACTCTAAAATATGTATGCTAACATGGTGGACTTTGATTTGTGATGAACATAGAATAACTACAGTCTCCTCTTCACTGTTATCCCAGAAAATCAAATCTGATTTACTCTGGCTACCTTTTACTACTTTTCTATCTTCACACTCCTCTTTATCCTATTTCCTTCTTACTCCTTCCATCCTTTTCTTTTCTTTGTTGCTATTTCTTTCTTTCACCCTCTTTCTTTCTTATCTACATAAAAAATAAAAAATATAAATATGTAATTATTATTAAGATTGGTTCTAAATTTCCGTCTTCATTCACCGTATAATATAACATTATATTCTACAGTTTTTATCTCATAGCAATGTCATACTTTTATTGTGCCATATCTCGTTATGTGTTTTTCAATAGGGTATTTTTATTATTTAATATGATAATTTAATGACATATTTCTTTTTTATAATACCTGTAATCTCTGTATTCTCTTTTCATTCCCCCAAAAATTATTAAAATAAAAAAATAATTAAAAAAGAAGTACCACCACATTGTCGAAGTTTCTAAATCAGTAAAGGTTTTCAGAATAATGGATAGAACTCTGCATCTGTTACAGGTTTGAGTGAATAAATCCCCAAGGAATCCCTGAGGGTAATCCACAGCTTTTCTGTATGTAGATAGCGGTTACAATCTTTATTTTGTCTGTACATGCTGTTTTCATACCATGCTTTTATTATTGACAGTTCATTGTTCCCATATATTTTGCATGTTATTCACTTGCATACTATGCAAATTTGCATCATCCCAATACATTTCAAGATAAACCATCCTTCTTTGGGAAACCACTTTAAACAAATAGTGGAGGCTGCATCTGTGGATGAAAGATACATAGGGTCTCACCTTTTTGTGACGTTCCGTGGCGCAGATGCCTGCTCCGTATTTACGAGGCAGCACTTAGCCACTTTTTTTGGCTTAATGCTGCCTCGTAAATATCGTTCCCTTTAACACAGTTCTGTGTTAAAGGGACGTGCAATGGGTGTTGCTGGGGGCAACATCCATGGATTTTTGACACTGCCCCAGATTTACAAGAAATCGTAGCTCTGAGGCAGCGCCAAAAACGTATGCCTCCCCAGGGGAGATGTAAGGGAGGCACAACGAGGAGAAATATCTTTATTTCTCCTTGTGTCTGCTTTTTAGGTCTCGCCCACGCAGCGCACATGCGCTGCATAGGAGACCTTTAGCCGTCCTGCAGCTCTTTTTCAAAGCACATACTCGTGCTTGTGGCGGCACACACCTTGCGGGAGCGCGCAGGGTTGCGCCACAAGCATGAGTATGTGCTTTGAAAAAGAGCAGACTGCTCTCCCAAGCGCACGTGTGCGCATCACTCGCGGGCTCACCTCCTGCTCCCCCTCTCACAATTAACTTTCGCAGCCGCGGGGCCACGCTTGTATTTCAGTGCTTGTTTTTTTTAATCTAACTTCACCACTGCTGTCCCTCTCCGCCACCGGTATACTGCAGGATTGCTATGCGAGTGCATGACCTTTAACAGATCGTATTTATCTAGATACTACTACATTTATTTTCCACAGGCAGCAGTCAACTGAGAATTTAGCCACTGCCAATCTGTCTGGCCACGAGGTGTCGCTGTTGCAATATTGCAGTCTATTAAGACAACTCAAGGAGCGGTTTTTTGCCTGATCTCCATCCAGCTTTGCGGAGATCCCAGCTTCTCTCAGCTGTCCCCTGCGTCCGTCAGGTATACTTTGATGTCGGAAAATGTGGCATATTCTACAACAAAAGACTCCCCCCTCACACATGCCCCTTGCAGCACAGTCGTTAAACACTCTACTGTGTGACGAAAGATCAAACGCATGCCTGTACAATCACAGCCTGGGCGGCGCGTGCCGTTATGTCCCTTCTGTGCTACACATTCACAGTACTAAATGAACCCAACAAGTCCAGGCTTCTCCTCTCTAAGAACTCTTTTGTAATTTCCGCTGCTGCCCAATGTAAAAATGTTAAATTGACTCTCCTGTTCGCATACAGAACAAGACGAAATTTCTGACAAACAGCTCAGCGTGAAGTATTTATTATCATCATACACTAGACTACATATGCACTGATGCTCTAAAAATTAATTTGAATAACCTCGCTCTAACCTCACGTACATTTAAACCTAAATCTTTTTCCCACATGCTGTACTCTCGGATGTCCCCCCAAAAGGCTTCTTTGCATCTGTTTCATCTTTTGATACAAGCTTTGCAGCCTGCTTCATAATACTTCTTATTAGCTGCAAGAGCAGCACACTGGACGCTCGTCTTCTTCTAACTCATTACCAGCCCTACCTATAACAAGCATTTGTAATGCAATAGGTCTCGCAGTTACGAGAGTTTCAGCTATTGGCATTGTAAATAACAATGCCTTTTATTTAAGGTTTTAAAACAAAAACAAAAAAAGGCATTATTATTTGCAATGTCAATAGCTCAAAGTCGCGTAAATGCGAGACCTATTGCATTGCAAATGCTTGTTTTATATGTGCTGCATTCCGCAGCACACATAGAATGGGGAAAAATCCTCTTGTGAATGTTTTTGTGCAGGAAGGTTTCCCTTCCTGCACAAAAATAATCATCCCCGCAATGCAGGCACCCTTGCACCATGGTGCAAGGGTGCCTGCATTGGCGCATGGCAGCCCACTATGCGCCGGTGCAGGGGAAAAGGACAGGAATGCGCCTGCCCTTTTCATTTGCAGTCGGGCAGCGCAGCAGCAAGGCCTGCGGGGCTGCCCTACGGCAAAACGTCATAAATGAGGCCCATAATAAATAGTGTTGCAGTTCTCAAAACAAGCTAGTTCCATCAGACTGTTAAAGAATAACACTGACACCTATACTACAAAGGGAAAAGGTAAACAAATCCCTCAATAAAAAAATCAGTTGTGTGACAGAATATCTGCATCAAAAATTACTGCCAATAAAAATATCACCCAAAAAATATTGATGACACAAATGTTGACTTTACATAGTATGTAAATTAAAAAATGTTGACTACAAAAATATGCCCGACTACAATTATTGTCAGAAAATAGGTAAGTATTTGGAATTTTAACCATTAATCATTATATTAACTTTAAAAATAATATTACATTTTAAATGTAGTATTAGAATATCAAACATATATAAAAATGCATAACTTACAAACAAAATAAAAATATAGGTTTTTAAAATAAATGCAAAAATAATGAACAATTAAACATAAATATTTAGCTATACTATCACTAATAATTAATTATCATTCAAAACAATAGATATATTTTAAATCATGCACTATAACAATATTAAGACTAAAAAGTAACAAACATAATATTACTCCACAAAGATATAAAATAAAAAATAATTTAAATTAAATTAGCTTTTAAAATTAAATAATTGTAAAAAGAATTCATGCAAAACAATTAGACAAGCGGGGGTCAAATTCACTACTCCTACTCCAATCTGACCAAAAGTAGTAAAAGTGTTCTGAGGGGTCAGATTTACTATTCCCAGTCCAACTTAAGCAAAAGAAGGGACAGTTTTTGCACTTTGGTGAGCTCAGATTTTGCATTCCCAATTAAACCTAAACAATAGTAGGGAAAGTGTTGGACTTTGGTGGGGTCAGATTTATTAATCCCATTACAACCTAAACAACAATAGGGAAAATATTGGATTTTAGAGAGACCAGGGTCCGTATTACAGAAGGTGCCCTGGGGGCGCAACGGACATTTGCGTGCCCCGGGGCACTTTGCTATTATAGAAGGGGGTGCAGATGCTTGTGCATCCCCTTCTATAATACTGATAGCGCTGGCGCACTTAAAGCGCCAGAACTACCTTCAGAGGATGTTCCCTTATTTGCATAGGGGAATTCCTTTGGCTCTGCACGTGTGCCATATTACAGACGTGGGCGCAGAGTCAAAGAAGCCCTCAGGAGGCACACTGACAGTGCGCCATTTAAAAGGTGGCACACTGTCAGTGTGCCTCCTGAGAGCAGCCCTCTGCAGGGGCTAAAGGCAGTCCATGGTCCCCCCCAGACATCCCCTTTCAGGCGGGTACAGTCACTGACTACATCTGCCTGCAAGGGGATCTCTAATTCCCTTTAAAAGTGCAGGCGGGTGCCACCTGCACTGTGAAAACACAGAGCAGCTGCTCCATGTGTTCACATGTGGGCAGCGTGAGTTCGCGGCTGCCCTGGGGGCAGTGCATTCACCATAATGGGGTCCATTATCACTGTTTGCGCCCGGCGCACCTTTTGAAAGGTGCACCGGGCACAAACAGTGATAATGTGTATGTGATACGGCCCCAGAAGTACTATTACCACTCTAGCAAAAGCAGCAGTAGGGAAACTGTTGGACTTCGGAATGCTCAGATTTACTTTTTCCTCTCCAAAAATAACAATTATACATAAAATACATTTCCAGAAATATATTCAAAAATAGTAATTTTAACTTTTAAAAAAATGTAAGTAAATACAAAATTAAAATGACTTAATGAACAATAAACCTATATTAATCATTGTATCAATTACAAATATTTTAAAATTAGATTTAAAACACTTCCCACCAAATTACCCCAAAATTCCAACACCCACAAAACCAAATTAAAATAATATTAGAAAAAATTAACAATGCACATTATTTTAAGAAATAATAATAAAAAAATAAGTATTAAATAAAAAAGCTAAATTATATCATTACTTTTTTTTAAATTAATAAAACAAACTAAATGATTTACTAAATCAGTTATCAATTTATCCAGTGAACAATTTTAAACAAATAATGACTGCTTTTTAAAACTGTCTATGAAATAATTTAACTAAAATAATTTGCATAATCAATAATCATATTCTTTAAAAGTATGTACAAATTATAATCAGTTAAAAAATAAATATAAAAAACTTTCTATTCCATCCACCAACAGCCTCAGTAACTTGCCAATAAAAAAGAAACTGAAATAAAGTCAAACCAAATCACAAAAAAATAGACTTAAAAATAATTACACATACTGAGCAGTAAAATCCTAACAGCTTTTAACATAAAAAATAATAAAACACAACATTTTTCAAAAACGGTATTATGTATAACAATATTTTAAAAAAAAGATCTAACATACTTCAATAATGATATTCTTGCCTGCAATAGTCTGTACCATGATACTGTTGATATCTGAAAATTTGTTACATATTTCTGGTAATTGATATTTTTGAAACAATATTTTGGTGGAATACCACAAATTCAGCTACAATGTCCAGATTATTATGGAGGCGGAACTTCATTCAATTAAGTTCAAGGGGAAGGATCTCCAGGTCTGTATGGATAAACTTGTTTCAAAAAAGGATTTCCTGGTAAACATGACACTGGATAACAACAGAATATAGCGCTCTAGGTAGGTCAAGTTCAAGTGTGATGCAGTAGGCAAGTGCCAGTGACACATTCAAAGAGTCTACACTGGTTGATTTCAGTGCAGGAACTGAGGCAGTTAGAGTTTATCAAGTTTATGCGTAGACACTTCCAGCACTTAGGGGCTGATTCCGACCCGGGTCGGAAAGCACTCCGACCGAGTCGGATCCGGAGTGTTTTCCGACCGAGCCGGACCCCTACAGTCCGACCGAGCGAGTACGATGCGCACGTATGCTGTCGGACTCGGTTCGGTCTGACTCCCATTGAAGTCAATGGGAGCCGGTCGTACGATGCGTACATGGGCTCCCATTGACTGAATGGGTACGTCTCGAACAAGTGCGCCCCCTACAGTGGGTATGCATCGGTGCCACCCGCACCGTACATGCCTGTGTTGGGGAGACCCATAGGTCTCCCTCTTTGTCCGAGTCGTAGGGCTGCGGGTGTCAGGGGGTCCGACGCCGTCCCCCAAAGTCCAACTCCGCGGAGCTGTTGCAAGCCGGACACTCCGGCTCGCACAGGCTGTCCGACGCGTGCATCGTACTGGCTCGGTTGTAAATCGCATCCATTGCATGCCACGGTTAGCTTCCGACCGGGACGTACGGAGCGGTTCGGACCCGGAAACGACTCGGTCGGTGAATTTCATGTAGCTCGCATCGTACTTGCTCGCTCGTACAGCTGTACGAGTCGGCCGGAAAACACGCGTACGGCTCGTAGTTTTTCCGGCCGAACCCGGTTCGGTGCCCTTCCGACCGAGATCGGAATCGGCCCCTTAGTGCTTGTCTCATGCAACTGTCAAAGGGTGAGTCAGTCAATGGTGGCTGCATTCACTCTTCAGCACTGAAGCTGTTACCATGTATCTAGCAGAATGCTAGCCTGTTTTGGTACTTCCTGAAGTTATCTAGTGGAGCCATGTTGGGAGTGTTTGTCAGTCTCCTGATGACCAGGAACTATTCAATAGCATTCAAACTTACTGGGGACTCTTGGAGCGCATCTCGTACCAGCATGTAGGCGTTTTCAGGGATGATGGTTGCTTTCAGTGGCGGTAATGATGCTGGTGCAGTTCATCTACTATTAACAAACAAACATAATGACCAGGTAGGCTTATTACTACTCAGTTAAATGGAACTTTAGACAAACAATTCTAAAGTATCAGTGTTTTATTTCACTTAGATTTGTAACTTTTGCAGAAATTATGGCATTTATTTCATGTCATAAGCTGAACGACACATCCTTAGGACATACTATGTGGATATAAAACATTTACATAAATATTACACGAAAACACATTAAAGTAACACAAACGTGGTAAGACATACTGCGAAATGTTCAAGACATAAATACACATACATAAACACTAGTACACAATACAAAACCAGTCCTTATTTACATAATAGCACAAGGCGGACACTGTTTTGTTTAACAATATGGCATGCGCCTACTGTACTGCCTGTGTCAAGAGTAACAGACTTACACAATTACAACAGGTGTGGGCTGAATAGAGGGAACAACGATGCAAACTGATTCCCTCAGGGCACACCCTGTGACATTTAGCCCGTACTCGAAAGCCAACGCGTTTCGAACCACTGGGTTCTCCTCAGGTCTAGGACTGGGTCTCTAAAAAACATAAATTAACACAAATGTGGTGTAAATGCAACTGTACTACCCTCTCCAAGGGTTACATTAATCAAGAGAAAACTTATAGCTCAGTGTGTACCTTGGGGTTGGAGTTGACTGAATCCAAAGGTTGTAACTACCATGGAGTGGTGATGCCAATGTTCAAATGATGCAGCTACAAAGATTAGAGAATGGTTCAGTCAGATGTGGACCTGATCTAGACATGTCTTAATCTCAGGGGTACAAAGAGAAATGGATCATACTTTTAGAGCGCTTGCAGGCAGTCTCAGTGAACTGTGAAAGTGCATACGGTTGTGTGCACAAGTGATTTCTCTTTCTTTTTCATATATACAGGCCTACAGGGAAACAAATGGCCTGTATATTAGCCCTTTGAACTATTTACCAACTTGCAACACACAACGCGTCAGAACTGCGTGGGAAAGGTAGATCACCCAGTGGGACACCCGCATATATTTTTAAGCAGAACTTGCCTTTTGGTGGCCAGCCACTTTTAGGGACCCAAGCCTTTTTTGTTCTTACAGGGTGCAGTTCATCTAGCAGTGGCACCATGCTGGAAGTAGATCTCACAACCATTTTGAGTAAAGCGAATCCGGTGCAGTTAATCTAGCAGGATGCAGGATTGTGTAATGATATCCAAATGACACCAGGACAGTGCCATGTTGCCAATCTCAGTTGACAGGCTTTGCGACATCACTGGTCCATTACTTATTTAGCCATCTGTAAAGCAAATCTAAATCTACTCTGACAAGCCTGAGGGCATACAATGCCATGAGATACACCTATGTGTATTGGGACTGGGAGCAGCTTTAAAAGCATTCATTATGACCGGACATTAACAAAGCAAACAGCTGTAATACTTTAAATGGTGCATTATCAATATTTTACAGTTCCTGTGCTTATCTGCAGAGCTGGTGTACTTTTAATGGGACAGTATTGGCAGGACTGACGTACGTTCTAACAGCACTCCATTGCAAGTCCACCATGTTTGCAAGAGCAGGGCTGCGGCATCTCATCACAAAGCAGACACACTGTAGATGAAACAGCATACATGGCTAAGCAAGAGCATCCATTCTCCGTTTGCAGAACCTTCCATGAGCACGCATACACAAATAACACTCATCTTTAAATATTACATGCCCCGTATCAAAATGGGAGAGCAAGTGGCATATATTGCAGCCAGCCCTCATTTGTAAAATGAAATATGCATTTGTTCATAAATTATAATTCTTCCATAACATCAGAATACAGAAACGTACCCTTACCATCCCTCCTCTAAAGTTGCACTGACTGTAGGTGCTTTAATAGTATTAAATAAACAAGCATTGGCAAAGCCAATAGTTCTTTCTTATATGAGATTCATTGATTTTGCTAATGTTTTTAGGTCGAGCCAAAGGCAGCACGCATGCGCTACTTGCTCTGCAAGGTATGCACTATAAGCCCCGCCCACTCTCTGCACAGTTTTTTAATTGTCTTGCGTCATTGTCCTTGGTAAAGGCTGGCTTCCCATTTGTTATTTGACTTGTTAGTCCCTCCTTTGTACCACCCTGTCTCCCATGAGAACTGGCTCTTTTACTTGTGCCCTAACTCTGGAGCTTTCATTAGCAATCCCGAGAACTACTTACTTTATTATTGTACTCCGCACTTAAAGGACAGCAATGGCGGCTGCTTACTAAGACACTTTGCAATCGTATTTCTCCAAGAATCAACTTCAGCGCTACTGATGGCTGCTTACATTTCTTTGAAATGCTGTTTATTTATTTTTAATAAAGAGAACTAGGCAGGAAATAATAATTACTGCCTACATCGAGGCTCAAACCCTGTTCTCCTGCTCCAAAGTCAGCAGCCTTGGATGGTAAGCCACCTCCTCAGTTAAAAGAATTGTTCTTTTTTAGGGGGTTTATATTGGTTTCCCTCACCGAGTTACAGGGGCACTGGGACTTCGCCCCCCCCCCATGTTTGTGCTCTATGTGCAATACAGATTATTAATTAAATAATCACATTGCACACTGTGTATTATGATTATTTAATTATCAGTGAGGATGACACCTAAAGCATGAAAAGACGTAGAAGATCCAACTTCGTATTACAAGTGCCTGTCCCTTCTGTTAGCTTCATACTCTGACTTTCGCGTTATGCGAGGGTCAGGCAGCCAGGCAGGCACTTTCACTAGCATATGGTGCGTATGTGCCAGTCATTGTCGAGACCAAAGGGCTTCATTCACTTCAGCCCTGGACTTGCTTTATCTGGGTACTTTGGGCTCCCAAATGACACACCGGAGTGTCTGTTTTTAGGTCGAGCCTAGCGTTGCAGTGTGCATGTGCTGCTCGCTCTGCGAGGCATGCATTAGTAGAGTATAGTGTGTAAGCCTCGCCTACTCTCCGCCCATACTTTTCATTGGCTGGTGTCATTGTCCTTGGTAAATGCGGCTTCCGATTGATAGTGAGGCTTGTTAGACCCGTCTTGCATCCGCCTTGTCTCCATTTGATCCCGCCCATAGCGACTGGCCCTTGATGTGACATGTTCCCTCTTCTTTAGTCTCTGAGCACTATTTACTGTAATGAGTTTCTTCTGTAGGCACGACGTGCTCTGCTTACATTGAGCGCGCCATGCGCGGAAAATACCGGCATAGGTCTCGCATTTAAATGCGAGACCAATTGCATTGCAAATAATTTTTTTCCTGCCTGCAGCGCTCTACCCCATCACTTTTTTTGTTTTTTAACGAGCGCGGCTGTCTTTCTCCCCCCTCCCTTGGCCCCTTCCTTTCACCCTGCTGTCCTCTCTCAGTGATCGGCTTCCCCACTCAGTGTCTTCACATTACTGCCCTATTGACGCCCAGAGAGAAGTGAAGATGTCCCGTGCCCCCTCCCTCAGCCTTTAATTAGTGGTCCCCTTTGAGGCGGGGCAGTGCTGCTGTTGCAGGCCCCGCATTCCCGGCCCATTACCTCACAGGCTCCGGGCCCAGCCAGTGGCCAGCAGCAAAGAATGATCATTGTCTGCTCCCCGAGAGGCTCCAGCCAGCAGAAAGGCTGTCCTGCCTGCAACCCACCCCTGCCCTTGGTACGCAGCTCATGGGAACTCGAGCACTTCATGTGTGCCATAAAATGCCCCCTCACTGAGTTCGCCCTGCATAGCAGACTCGTGTGTGACACCCCCCCCCAACAAGCATTTGCAATGCAATAGGTCTCCCATTTACGTGAGTTTAAGCTATTGGCATTGTAAATGACAATGCCTTTTATTTAGGCTTTAAAAACCAAAACATTAATGAAAGACATTGTCATTTACAATGCAAATAGCTCAAACTTGCGTAAATGTGAGACTTATTGCATTGCAAATAATTGTTTAGCTATGTTACATATGGCTGGAAGAAAAGTAAAAAACACTGCATCACGCAGCCAGCATTGTCCATGTTATAGCGCTTTATTTTTTATTTTCTGATATACTGCACTGATGCTAGCGCTTCGGTATAATATGGCTACAAAAACATTGAAAAGGCCAATAGATCTCACGTAGGCTAGACCTATTGACTTTGCCAAAGCTTGGTCTGGAATGCCATATGGTAAGTTATAAGAATTTATATGGTGTTCAGAATGACTGAAGTGCTAATGTTATAGTGGAGAGTGCCCTTGCCAAGGTGTTAGTGTGTGAAAATTCAGAAGCATTTCAGGACCTTACAAAAACGGTGAAAATGTGCCATATAAATGCGCTAATGTAACATAAGTTGAAGGTAGACAGAAAAGTCCATTAGGTTACTGCTTTTATTTCAATGATACTTTAGTCTATGTGTTACTCTGGGTGCATTGGTTATAACAGAACCGAAATAACACTCCTGGCTGCTTGTGTAGTGGTACAATATAGCAATAATCGGTGTTCAGTGGGTTTCCTAGACATTTTGGCTGCTGTGCCACTGCACCTGCTGCATAGTTCAAATCATGAACCTACTGCCTGAAATGTAACTGCACCTGTTACTGCTTGTTTAGTAGTGAAATATCACAATAATCATTGCTCAGTGGGTTTCCAAAACTGTTTGGCCCCTTGCCGCTGCACCTGCTGCACCATTAAAATCATGACCGAAGCGCCTGCAAGGACAAATGAGGAAGTTGTTTATTTCCAGGAAAAAAAATTCTGAAAAGTCACAGTTGCAAACAAAATACATAATTATTGTGTAGCTAAACATGAACACAAAAACGTTCATAAAAAGTGCCTTTAAACTTATCCAACTCAACAAAACGAGTTACCACAGATGTCATAAATAACGAATATGTTTTACACATCAAAGTTAAAAACAAACATTTTTAAATTGAGTTAAAATGTGGCTGCCTCTTTCCTGTGAAAAGATCGTATCTTGTGCTTGACAGTGAATGGGCCATAAACAGTGTAAATTGCCCAAGATCACCCTATGTTAAGCTGACCCTGAGACTGAGGTGTGGTGATATACTTAAAGGGGCAGATTTATGAGCCCCTTGTGCCACTTTTGCATCACTTTTAACATGGAAAAAGTGACGCAAAAGTGGCGCACGGGGCTCATAAATCTGCCCCTTTGTTCTTAAAGAAGCAGTTTCACAAATTAAATGGACTCACCAAAGAATAGTAAATTTGCAAAACGTGCACATTTTGTGCAGCTTAAGAAAGAGATCCCTTTTGAGAGGGTGATGTCTAAAACCAAGTTTTAAAAAAAGGTCACAAGCAGGCTCCATGGAGAAAGTATGCTGCATTTTTCTTTCCTATAAACGCTCTCACTTTGAAGCCAGCCCAAATCAAAATAAACACCTAGCTCCCAAGAAAACACAGCATGACATTTTAAATGCCCAGCAATAGTGACAAGATAGCAAGATTTAAAGGCTTGTTTATTACAGAAAACGAGTTTGTAGAAGAATACAGTAAATACCGCTTTAGCAAGGAGAGGCACAAACTCAAGCTGCACAGTCTAGAGCAAATAAAGCCAACAAGCGAAAAGACAGAAAACATGTTACAAACCACAAAGCCAATCGCAAGCAATGGGCAGAATGCATTCCCAGGTCAACTGTCTGAAAGTCCCCTAGATGTCTTTCGATAGCCAGACAGCTGTGCTGTCTGCTAGGTGGCAACCTAAAAAGGGAAACATTCAATTAGTGCCTCAGTCCACTCTCAGTTGCTCCACTGAACAGTGTAGAATCAGGGAAGACCATGCTGCTATGTGTTTGTGGTGATCATGTGTGTGAAGGCTTTGGGTTCTTGACACAGCTTCGGCTTCAGTGCTCAGTAAGCACTTAACAGCAGTCCTTCCAGAAGCCAAGAGCAGATGGTAACAACAGAGCCACTACTCTCCTTATCACAGAGGACACCATCATCTGTTGTCATGACAGCACAGGTGGCGAACCAGAGAACTCAGGGATGCTGTGCATCTCTCATGCTGTATATGGTGTCTCTCTTTTCCTCATCTCGCTGCTGTACAGGCACATTGGATAACTTTGAGATTGAGAAACAGCTGGTCGGTTGTTTCCCAACAGTTCTGGTGCACTTCACCAGTACATTCCCATCTTCATGGGATGCAGCTGCAAGGCTGAGAGTAGCAATCAGAGTAACTGACCAGGCAAAGGTTATTGACAATCTCTGAAAGCGAGCTGTGCACCTTCTAGGAGGCTGAACTCCAACTGGAGCACGAGAAGATCTTAAATCACATGGTGGTTATGGAGCGCCGATGTGTCCTTCTTGTTGCTTCCACTGAAAGCGCAGTGGAAGGCAAGAGATGCGGCAATGATGGGGAGATTGGATTTGGACTGCTATGCGTATTCTTTTCCTTTCACCAGCAGTTAATAAGATAGGAGGAAGGAAGAGGTGGTGTCACAACAAAAAAATGGCAAACACCTGCTGTAGAAATCCAAATGTCGAGTCCAGAGGTAGGTTAGAGCTCCAGCCACTTAAAGAAATGGGGAATTTTTTTATTACAATTGGGTGTATTGCTTACTACCCCTGGACAGGCGGTGAAGTGCTTTATGGTGAGTAGTACGCTTTTTGGTAACCCAACGTTAGTGGTTAATTGAGTTAATTTTTGTATATTGTTGGTTATTGGGTTGGACTTGTGGTCTTAGGAGACTGTCAAAGGCATTCCCTTCAGTGGTAGATTAAGTTAGTAGGAGTTTGATGTAGTAAAGTTCATGCAAGTGTAAATGAGATGATAGTATGCAGACTGGAGGAGGTTGATAATGCTAGATAACATAGAAAAGATTGCATAGAAGAAGAGTTTATAATAAGTGATATCAGGATGGAATGAGTGAATAGGTTAGCCACGGTTAGATATTGTTAGACTGCAAGGAACGGTAACCCAGAAGACATGTTTGTGGTGTATGAGGACAACTATGGTTAGTTTATTGAAATATAGCAGGGAGTCAGACAGGTATGGGGCAGAAAAAGCTACAGCAGTTGTATAGTAAGATGGGGGGGTCTGCCCCGTACGGCACTGGTTTTGGGTGTGGTGGCCTTCCCCCACTCTTAACTACGGCCGTCGAGGAAACCTGCGGCCATCACGGGCCAGCAAATGCAGGGGCCGTTGTGGGCAGCCATAGGTCTAGCTACACCACTGGGCTACAGGTAGAGGCATTTTGCATGCAGAAGATGGACTGAAAGGTGGGTATCATTCAATCGAAAGGAAGGCCAGGGAACAATCACTAATATGAATCACTGTCAATTTTCAGGCAGGGTTTTTGTGAATGTGATGGAGAGTAGGATATTGAAACAGAATGTAACCTGAGGATGTGTGAAAAGTAGAACAAAAGGTTAAGCTTTGTCACCTGTGGTGAGGTGATATATGGCATTGCTTCTTTGGTTATTTTGTTTGACTGTTGATGTTGTTGATATAGTCTATCTTAAGTTAGATAGATGTTGAAGATTTTTGGATTCTTTTGACTTCCTGTTTTTTTTTTCATGTAGTATGTCCAGATAACTGGTATTAGACCTGGCATCTTTTGACGTGATTTCCCCAGGCTTTTTGCTTCTGACCTCCTGTTTTTTACTGCGTGCTGCATTTAGCTTTGCTGGGTTTAGGACTCTAGGTACTTTACCACTTCACGTGCTCTCTACATAAATTGGATTGGTGATTGGCATATTTGATTTACTAGTAAGTCCCTAGTAAAGTGCACCAGGTGTGGCCAGGGCCTGTAAATCAAATGCTACTAGTGGGCTTGCAGCACTTCTTGTGCCACCCACATGAGTAGCCCTGCGAACATGTCTCAGACCTGCCACTGCAGTGTCTGTGTGTGCAGTTCTAAAATGCCATGTCAACCTGGCAAATGCCTCCAGTTGCCATGCCCAAACCTTCCCTTGTACTACATGTAAGTCACCCCTAAGATAGTCCCAATGCAGCCCAAGGGCAGAGTGCTGCGTATTTAAAAGGTAGGCAATGCACTGGTGTGTTTACATGTTCTCATAGTGAAATACTGCTAATTTCGTTTTTCACTATTTCAAGGACGATCTCTCTCATAGAGTAACATGGGGATTGCCTTGAAATATATTTTAAGTGTCATTTCTATCCTGGGAGTGAAAGGACCGGTCTTTGCTTTCTGAATCCTGCTTCCAAGGTTCTCCAAGGGCTTGTGCGTGCTTGCCTTCTGTTAAGAAGTCTTAGGGCCATCAGAGACTTCACCTGCATATTGCTAAGAGCACCTGAACTTCTCTGCTGGGAGTCCTGATTGCAAAGTGGTGTCAAATCCAGTTCCTGTGGTCTTGGAATTGTGTGGCTGGTGCTGCAATTGAAGAAAAACAATATTGATGCCGTCAGCGACACTGCTTCCTGCAAATTAGCCGAGGGCACCATTCATGAAAAGTGCAACGAAACACTCTGACTTACACTGCAGCCATGGTGTTGCCAATGACAGCAACTTATCGACAAAGACTTCGTCATCGAGGACTCTGCCTGCACTGGAGTCTAGGGCACCGCTCGTGAAGTGCACGACGCACCACCCTGACTTGCACTGCAGCCTGACCTACCCTGACAACAGCACTTCGCACCGACGCCACGCCAATCTCTGCACCGGAGCTAAAGGCACCACTCATAAAGAGCACAATGCACCTCCCCAACTTACACCGCAGCCCTGATGCCTGTCGATGGCAACGCCTCAAACCCATCATCGCGGAGTCGATAACCAATGCGGGTGACCTCCTGAACTGATCTAGACTTCACTGTCGTAAGGAACCACTGCCTCACTGGCAACGCTGCATCACCTCCCCTGTGCAGCAGTAAGGAACCGACACGGCACCGGCATCAGCGATGCCTCACCTCTCTGACGCTGTGCAACTACTTTTTTTCATCGTTTTCAAGGTACTGCTACAGAGGGTCCGTGTGACTCCTTATCCAGCCCGCGCTTCTCGCAGTCGGTGCCAAACTGTGTATTAGTACTTGTCACGATGTCGAGATAGCCCTGGTTGGAGCTATGGATTTCTAATAGCTATATTTTCACAGTAATCATTCTAAAGGTGATATCTTGCCTTGTGTTTGTTGGATTTTTGTCATTTTGGGCTTGTTTTATTCAGATAAATATTGGCTATTTCTCTAAACTGGTGTGGACTCCATTTGTAGTGTTTTCACTGTGTTACTGTGTGTGCATGGACAAATGCTTCACAAATTGCCTCTGAGATAAGCCTGACTGCTTGTGCCAAGCTACCAAGGGTGTGAGCAAGGGTTATTTTAGCTGTGTGACTCCCTTCTCCTGACTAGAGTGAGGGTTCCTACTTGGACAGGGTTCAAACCACTGACAACTAGAAACCCTATTTCTAACAGCTGGTCTTTAAGATTTGACTAGTAAGAAGTAGAGGAGTGGACCATCTCTGGCATTTGCATTGAATCATTCTGTTATGTATTAGTTTGAGACAGACGTATAAGTGGCATCCTTTAAAGAAATGTGGTGCTCCTTAAAATTAGTAATAAGTTGTTTGTAAAGCGGTTCTGCTTATTTGGTCCTTCCTTGATCTTAGAGAGTCCTGGAGGGTTATCTGTCTTTAGGCAGAGGCTACAAATTGAGATCATGTAGATTCTCTGTTGGAGCACAATGGTAACAAGCATTTGCAATGCGATAGGTCTCGCATTTGCGAGATTTTGAGCTATTAGCATTTTAAATGACAATGCCTTTTATTTATGTGTTTTGAAAACCTGAAAACAACGACTATGAGTACAAAGTGCACATAAATAAAAGGGATTGTCATTTACAATACTAATAGGTGAAGGTTTCGAAAATGCGCGATCTATATTATTACAAATGCTTGTTTAACTTTAGCCACCTTGCACAGGATCGGGGACTCTTTGCAGCGTGTTTAGAATCCACTGGCAAAGTCAATAGGTCACAAAGACGAGACCTATTGACTTTCCCAATGCTTATTAAGGAATGCGTCTAGTAATATATCCTTCTGTTACGACCTTGTAGCTTGTTTGGTATCTGATGAAGGCCACAATAAATTGTCTGTGTTAAAGAACAGTCATTTTAAATAATTTGTGCTACAAATGCTCTTTGCCTGCGCATTCGCCTTTCCTGGGCTGACTTCTCGCGCTAAATCTTTAAAAACATAGGTGCATATGTACAAGGAGTTAACACCCTGCTCATTGATTTGTATGAGCATGACATACCTCTCTGGCTGACATTTCCTCTGCTTTAATGTCTTTTTTTTTTTGCTATTCAGACTTTAATTTAAAAAAACTTGTTTGTTGGTTTGTCAGTCTAAAGATCGTTTTTGTACTTGTGTTGTTTTTGTTGATTCACTGACATCTATTGCTTCATACAACACGCAGAGAAAATTAAAAAAAATGTATTTATATTCACACAGCACATCATGCTGTGCATCTGCTATCTCTAAGTGCTATAAATAGCAGATCTTATAATTAACCATTTTATTATACCCAGTTTACCGACCTCGGAAGGATGGAAGGCTGTTCCTGCCTTTGAACTCATGAAATCCAGGTTTAAATTAAACTATTGGAAAACACGACAATGTCTCAAATTATATTAAATTAAAGAAAACATTAACTGGAGCTGCAAAAAAAAATAACGTGAATTTAAATTTCTGTAAATTAAATGGGTGGTTAATATGGTAGCTACAGTTACACATTAAGACTAATATCGACACAACATTGCATTTATGTGAACTGAGCATACTTAAACACACTGCATTGTAATCTGATGAATTCCATACTCACCATACCTAGGAAAAATACATTTTAAAGAGTGCGAGAGTGAAGGAGACATGGAGGGAAGTTATGGAGCGGGAGTGGGACAGCCTCTGATACACGAGGACGTGCATTGAGCTGCAATCAAATATTAAGGGCTCACTTTAATGGATTCAGAGATAGGGGCAAGTCTAACATTTGGGGGCCTCCCCATGTTTGTAACCTTCTGTTTACCATATATCCAGCGATGTGTAGCATTCAACAGCGTTGATTCAATGGTATGTCAGCCTCGCGGCATCCACTGTATACATTGTTACTGCATCGCCCACCTACAAGCATCAGAAACCGCAGTCCACCACTTAGTGGCTCATACACATTATGCCCACTCAGCACTTCCAACCACTGCTGGAAAGCCACTTTAACGCAGATAGAAAATAGTGTACTTGAACACGGGCAGCTCAGCGTGGTCTGTGCTCGGGGACTTTGGGAGGTACAAGAAGGAACAGCATGACGTGGCTGCCAGAGGGCCGCCCATGTAACGTCGGAGCACACAGTGGCGAGAGCACTTTCTATTGTGGCACCGCTGAGCTGAAGAGAATTTCTAGAGTTCAAGAACTTGTGAAACAGTTATTGAAGGGTACATTTTTCTCTGAGAGTGGCGATTGTTTTCATTTTCGGGTGCTACAATGATGCCAATATAAGTCAGTATTTGTTGGATTAAAGGGTGTATTGATGGCTTCAGTCGCCCCCTTAGAACTTGTAATCGAATGCGCTTTTGGAATCAGTGGGGCAGCTCCCCCCTGGCATCGATCACTGAAGAGGGGGGGTGTCAAGCTGTTCACAGCGGACCTCCGCTGCTCAGACTCTGCAGGTGTGTCTGCAGCAGTGTTTGCAAATGGATTTCCCCCCAGGCAAGTTGATTGCCCCCAGCCACGGAGGAAGCACGACTGACCCTGAGCAGGATGGGGGGGTGGGGCTGCTACTGTGTCCCCCACCGGTGTTTGTGGGAAAAACAGTGATGCCACTACCAGGGCGCAAATGTATCGGACAAGGATTTCTGGTGGAGCCAGGGTCCAGTCAGAAGAAGGTGGTCGAGCGGACCTAGCTGGCCCTGGTGCTGGTCATGGCCAGGGCAAGCATATCGCAACATCACAAAGTAAGTCTGGGGCGAGGACCCCGCTGGGACGGAGGGACCTGGAGAGCTGAGCAAGATGGCTGCACCAGTGAGAGGGAAGTCCAGGTCATCATGGTACTGCGCCCTGGCGGACAAGAGGGTTGCGAACGCTTCGGGTACGCACAAAATCACGGGTTTGATGTTCAAGCCGATACGAACAGCAACGTGTTATTTACATATTTCGCTAATTTGTTATCAACCCCACAACATACAAGCATTTGAGGCGGCTGTCCGTGAGTAGCGCGGGGAGTGGCAAAGCGCTGGTCCCGGGTACAGAGCGGTGGAGCAATGCGTCGGGTGAGGGCAGGCAGCAGTGTGCAAACTTCGGGAGCAGCAAAGAAAACTAGTAGCCCCTAAATGAATAGATAACAGCCAGCAGCGGAATTAAACTGTAGATGGTCGGTGCTGCTTCCTGCAAAACAGAGGCAAAACGGAAGTGACGTATGGGACCAAAAACCCGCCATAAGCCAGATAAGACAACCAATGCCAGAATCAAACAATGGCAACGGACAGGAGAAATTTCCCTACATATCTGTGTTTACTATAGGTGTTGCGATAGCGCATGCGCTGTCTAGGCGAGACCTAAACCTAGTGGGGCATACACCTGTACCATAAAACTTTGAAGCTAATAAAAAATAACCTCATGATGAACATGACTCCAATACTCCACAAAAAACATGGAAATGGAGGACAAAACCTATAACCAATAAGTCTTTGAAACCCTGGGGAGGTCATAATGAAACCACCAACAAAGGCATATCAAACACAAAAAAATTAATAAACAGCCTCCCCAATGGAGGTGGATGGGCCTGGATAGGACATATTTATTTATTCATTTATTTTTATTTAAAGAGTTTTATATAGCGCTGGCTAGACCCGAAGGTATCAGAGCGCTTTACATAAGGTTCAACAATGTAACAGAAAAAGATCAACAATTACACATTACGTCAAAAAATAAACAATACATTAAGAGAGGAGAGAAAGGAGAGAGAAAAGTAGTGGAGGGGGGAAGGGGAGGTGAGAAAGGGAGGATGAGGGAAGAGACAACAGTAGAGACGAAAGGAAGTTTGTCTAAAGACCGACTGGGTAGGTGACATCAAAGGAGGGAATCCACGGCCTGTCTCCCCTTTAGCTAAACCAGCTAGCTCCATCGGGCATCAGACAAAATAGTTCGGTCTCAAGTGGCGAGGGAGGTTCACAGAAAAACAGGGTGGGGACAAAGGGCATGGGCAGGTGAGGGCAAAGGTCAGAAGCTGGAAAGAGTAAGAGCGGAGAGGGCTGAGGGGTGGGGGAAGGGAGAGGGGGGATATAAGGTCAGGAGAGACGCTGGAGAGTTTGCCCAAAGTCCGGCTGGGTAGGTGATGGGCAAGGAGTGAGTCCAAAGTCCATCTCCCCTTTAGCTCGCGAGGTAGCTCCACCGGGCATCATACAAAAATAGCTAGGTCTCAGCTGTCTAGGGAAGATAGCAGGGTGAAGGTCCTGGTGGGTGGGCGGGGACAGGGACGGGTGAAGGATGGTAGAGGTCCCGACGGTGAGAAATGATTAAAGATCATATTAAAACCTTATGCTCCTAATGTGCCACTCAAGCCAGTGTGCAAGAGGGGGGTAGTGGCAGAGTCTGCAAGGCCATTGGTTTCCCTTACAATACCTTGTAAAAATGTACCCAGACAGAAAATGGGGAGAGGGTGCACAAAGTCTGCAACAGCTCTCAAGCACAATATCTAGGTAGGTTTGAATTGCAGTCCACTAAAGAGGGGTGGGTAGAGGGGCTGTGAAACAAAACCATCATCATTTCCAACAACCCACCGCTGCGGAAACATAAACTTAAACTCTCCCCCAACTCTGACATGGATGAGTTAGGGGCGGATGGGTAAAGCCTTCACTGGTGATGTTTTAGTGTTTGGATAAAACACACTCACAAACATTATGAGTCTAAAATGAACATAGCTTAACACGGGAGGAAGGCAGTCACATCCAGCTCCTTGGAGGATCCTGCACTTTAGATAGGCAAACAAACAAGCTCTTCCAAGTAATAGCTCCAGCATAATACTTCCAATTCTCTCAGCGAAGATAATTGTCTTCTTGATAAGAAAGGAGTCTAGGGTAAGGAAGAGGGATGAGACAATAGTGTGTGTATGTGAGCACAGGTGCATGCATGGATGTGCGTTGTACATGTGCATATGTTTGTGTGTGTAGGTATGCATGCAAGGAAGACCACCTCATTTCAGTTCCTTATGAACTCTGTCTCCAGTCCTGAACGTCTCATCAATGAAATCACTGAGTTCAGGTGTGTTCGTCTATATAGTTCAATGGAAGCAAAGTAAAACTATAACTCCCCGAATGGGCCAGGCTTTCTCAGTACAGTGTAGGGCCGGACACTGTATCCATAATGACCTGGAGGGGAGTGGTCACCCTAGTACATGCACAGGTGCATGGATATGTGTATGCTTGTGTGTGTGTTGTGTGCGCATATGGGTGCATGTTTGTGTCTGTGCTGTGTAGTGATCGAAGTAGGCTGGATCGGCAGGGCATAGCATGCCCTTTTTTATTTTAATACAATCCGTTGCCCAACTTGTTTTTTTTTTTATATGCTCCCAGGGCGGCAGAAATAGCCCTGGCCTATAGATAAGGCTTGGCCATTCATGACTGTTCAGGGACGGGTGGGGTAAGCAGGGAAGGAAAAGGACTCTGTCTTTTCCTTCTTGCCCAGAGAAGACAAGGGCTGTGTTCACTTCTCCTGCTCTACCACTGGCAGCTGCAACCCCCCGTCTCTTTATTCCTCTTATTTCCGCTCTTTCTATCTGTGTCTCACTCCTCCTCACTTGCTCAAAACAGTAACTTCAAGAAACGGCTTTTACCCCCTCTTTCCTCTACTTTCCTTCATTCGTTCCCCATTGAAATGGTTTTTTTTTAAAAGAAACACTTTTGCTGGAAATGTCTTTTTCTAAAAGTTTTCTGTTCCAAAATGCACCCTCGGGATGGAGAGAAGAAAGAAAAAGGTTCAAAATATGAAAAATAAATAAATAACTTTAAGCAAGACAGAGTGGTCGCAAAGTGGCCAGATTGGTTTTATTCACACCCAATTACATTATCCCCACTTTGTAGAGTTTGCCAGTGTAGTGCTACTTTCCTTTTACCATCTTTGTGAAGGAGTGTGGAAGTGCACCATTCCTGAAGATACTGCAATACCAGGTTGATGCATGGAGTGGACAGAGTAAGCTCCTACTCCATCTCCCTGTGCCATAAATCAATTTGATATATGGCCCCCAGATAGAGGACGTATCATATATTGAACTGGAAATTATTTTTTGTTCTTCTTTTGTCAGAAAATCATGTCTGGTTCAGATATATACAATCGTCACCTTCCACAAAGACCTATTTGTTCGTATGTCATAGGTAACAAACTTGACAACAAGTGCACAAGCCATCCCTTTGACCTTTTACCTTGCTAGAAAATGATTACAGAATCATCCAGCATTGTGTGGTTCACATCGAGGCTGGCCTCAGCAGTCTCCACCCTCTCCCCCCCTGTATCTGGGTCCTCCCCCCCCCCTGTATCTGGGTGCAGGGGGCTGCCCAGCAACACTGAAAGGGCTGTCATTCTTAGGTAAGCGTGCACCTATAGTGGCCCTGCAGTGACTTACACCTTAACTAGTGAAGCTAACTGCCTGCCCCCATTTTGACCAATACAAAGGTCACATCAGGATGCTTGGTGCCTTTGACCTTGTCTGCCTCTCACCCAGATTGACTATGCCACCAGGAATAGAAGAGAGATTCAGTGTGGATTCCCTGGCCGACTCTGCCCATCCGCTCTCCACCCTGCTAGACCTGGAAAATAGGGGAAATGGAGGTAGCAGTAGAAGAAGCCCTCCAGTGTTCTCTGTATCCTGTACTCTGTCTCTGGACCCTGTGCCGACCCAGCCCCTCCAGCATCTCCTGGAAATCGTTCTTTGTGCCTGCCCAAAGATCCCCAGCCCCTCCTTTACAGCTCTGCTCTTTTCTCAGCACTGGGGCCTGCAAGAGCAGCCTGGACTGCCAGGAGCTGAACTGGGCACTCTATAAAAATAAACATCAAGTAAGTTGGGAAATACAAGAAGCCTGAGCACTTTTTTAAAATATTTTGTGGAAATCATTTAATGTGATCCTTATCAGCTCTTTCCCTTATTTTAGTTTATAAAATATGTAGCACGGCTCTGTGTTCAGCGATGTGGTCTATTTAAACCACACTGCTGACGTTTTATAAGGATATAAACAATGGACATTGAAACGGGTGCTTTCCGGGCCCTGTAGTCACGTCCTTAACAAGAAACACTCATTGATTTCTGAATAATGAGTGTGAAAGCATTAAGGTAAGCATGTAGTTCCTGCTTACATTTCACATGCTTTACTTAATCTTACATTCCATATGAGTGTTTGCTTCTTCCAGGATGTAACTTTTATTTTTTTCAGGCAGCATATTACTCTTCTCTAGTGCATAATTTGGATTGAGTCACATCCAGGTGTTTATAACGGGGCACAATTGGGTTGTACTGAAGGCAGTGTAAGTGTCTCTCAGTGGGGCAGTATGGTGTTCAGTGGGGGAGAGGATGTGGCACTATGGCTAGAGCTGCCGAATTTGGAACTGGGGAACCAGGTTCGACCTTCATGACTAGTCCAGCAGACCACTCTCCTGAGGGAGCGCATTCCCATGCTAGACCTTAGAAGGCCCGCAAGACTTTAGAAGCCCTGGTGTCTTAGCCCCAGCAGGTGGACCCTAGTGGTTGCAACTGTGGGTTAACCTTGAAGGCCTGTCCACCACAATCCATATCGAAGTTCACTTCCAGTCTTGTGGGCAGGCCTACGAAGCAGCACCCCCTAGAGCGACAGTGACTCTGTCAATGAGGTCACAGGACCCTTGAGGCCAGTCCGCCTCACCCATTGGTACCTCCGTTGGCCTTGTTTCAGCAGTAGTAGCTGCAACTCACCAGGGATCAGCAATACAGGATTTGCACGCACACCAAACTATGGGGCATATTATCAAGACAGGCGATAAAATTATCGCTGCTTTAGCGGCAGAAAACTGCCGCCAAAACAGGATAATGGGCTTGATAATATGCTCTGGAATTCCAATTGAAGCTCAGGTTAGATGTCCTTCACGTCTAACATGGGCTTCAATTGAAATTCCATAGAGCATATTATCAAGCCCATTATCGCCGTTTTAGCTGCAGTTTTCTGCCGCTAAAGCGGTGATAATTTTATCGCCTGTCTTGATAATATGCCCCTAAATTCACAAACTTCACAGTCTCTCTGCTTCATGCACCAGCGCTTGGGCTGCCTGCTTTGGGGACACTGGAATTATGCAGCAATGGAGGACAAAATTATGTCTCAGTGTTGACTAAATTATGCAGCAAAAAAAAAAGGCTGCAGCATAATGAGGTACATTTTCTGACACTTTAATACTTTGACATTTTTACACGTACTAACAGCCTCTGCAAATATTTTGCCTCATTAGTACCAGTGTTACATACAAATGCAGCAGTGAGAAAGGTGATCCGTGAACCTTTGCAAAGGGCCCTCCACTTCGCTGCAACACTAGTCACATGTATTAGTTACTTTTGATCCGTTTGAGCTGCAAGCAATTATTTTGGCTAAAATCATCAGATTATGCAGAAGATTATGTATTGTGTGTCAAATATGGCAGAGCCATAATTATGTGGAAAACATTTGCAAACTAGGATATTTGGCCATTCATCTTTGAACTGCTCTTCTGGAGAAAGGGAGAAGTGCTGATGACAGAAACCGCATGACTCAGAGACAAATGGCTTGAGCTTCCACTTTTGAGTATATTTGGGGCGTTCTGTGATTGGAAACATATCCCACTTTGTGAATGTACTTAATGTCAATAACTCATATTTGAGCCTTACGTATATCCATTGGTTGAATTAAATTATGTAATAAACTGTAGCCGGTCATTGAAACGCCAAACAAATACTAAAAGTTGGGATGTTTTACTCATTCTGGCCACACCTCTGACTCCGCCCACTGACCCAATCCTCGGATTATTCCCGCATTCTGATTCTCCGGCCACAACTCCCCTACTTTTTCCCCCAACTTCGAGCACTGCGCCAGTCAAATGAACACTCTTTTTAAAAAGCTCTCATGAGGAGTTGATACAATGGAAATGCTCTAACAAATGAAAACGACCTGACCTCATGCTGCTTTTTTCTTGGCAAACATTACTTCTTTCATTTGCCTGAGAAATATTTTCTGCCAAACGGTGCATTTTGCAAAGTCAATATTTGAGAATACTTTCAGGATGACATCTGCGCACTTCAAAATAGCCAAACAGAAAGACGAGTTTCCTGTATTTTGATCGCACATATGAAACTTTATTGGGGATGGATATTGTTTTATAGGCCTGTCCCTAAAGCCTCAGTCTAGACTTCCAAAACAGCACGGAGAGCGCCCCGCTGCTGATAAAAGTATGCCTGGGTTTTATCGCTGCGCATTAAGCGCGTGCGTGGCCGGACGGGATTACCGAACTTTACCTCGCGCAGATCTTGTTAAAGTAACCACCTGACGGAGTGCGGTGTCCTTCTCACAAACAATATTTTGAATCCCGCTCAGAGAGACTTTCCCTTCGATCGGAATGCTCCTGTTCTCTGTGGGATCATTCCAATTTAAGAGCGGCCTTCAACAAGCATTGGCAAAGCCAAAAGATCTCGCATGTGTGAGCCCTATTGTCCTTGGGGCTGCTTTATACCCTTGCTGTACAGCAGTCCAGCTGCTATGCAGAATGACTTAAAATTAGAAAAAAAACTTAGTATGTGGCCAATGTCGGCCACGTCATAGCGCTTTTTTTCTATGGTGGGTGGGAGCGAGCTGGGCGGGAGGGTGCGAGCAAACAAGCTACACAGACAATGGGAGAGTGGCAGGGACATACAAGCGCCACGGACAGCTGGTGGGTGGGGGGGGACATATAAGGTGTGTGGTTATGTTGTTTTATGGTATCTGTATTTGTGAAGCATACTATCACCCACAAGGGTATCCGAACGCTGAGCAGGTGTGTGCGTAGCACGACCAATGGTAGCATTGTTAATTGAAAAGCCAGGACTTCAGCTTCTTGTGGAGTTCAAGAAGAGTGGAGTTTGAGGCCCTTCCACGCTTTAGGAGCGATGTAAGAGAAAGCCCGTCCTCCTGATCTGGTCTGTGTAGGAGAGGATGTTGATGACGTGTGCGCAGATTACATTGGCCAGAGGGATCATTTATGTGTCGGGTGGGGCTGAGCAATGTTTCTTGTGGTACTCTGCAGATGGGTTTGCAGGCTTCCGTTCGAGGAGTGAGGCACCAGGCTGACTGCTTATGCTCTAACGATTAAGAAGAAGCCGATCCAGCAAAGAGCGGGTCCTAGGATGTCAATCTCATGCCGGCACCCGATGAGAATGGAGTGCGAGACCATGTCAAATGCTACAGAGAGCTCTGGGGGAAGGAGGGATGCCTTAGATGAGGATCATGCGCATGTCGTCTGTGGCAGTGATAAGTGCTGCTTCTGTACTGTGGTTGGACCTGAATCTGGACTGCGTGTCAAGTTGTTGGTAGTTGCTGAGGTGGTCGGTGAGGCACTGGTTGTTTGGTTTCTCTGGGACCTTTGCTGGGTATGGTGGCAGGGAGATGGATCTGTAGTTGGAAAGTGTGGCTGGGTTCAGCGCATGGCTTTTTGAGATGGGGCTTGACAGTGACATGTTTCCAGGTGTCCGGGAATGTCAATGAAGGTATTGAGGACAGGTGTTAGTGCTTCACTGATCAGTAGGAGTCCTTTGGTGAGGGTGTGGTGGGGACAAGGGTCAGATGGGGCCCAGAGTTTGTGGTCTTCATGGTAGCAGCAATTACAACAGTGATGGCAGCAGGACACAAGGTCAGGGTTCGTTCTTCAGCTGTGATGGGAAGCTGAATTGCAACAGTGTCAGTCTTGTGTAGGGTCAACGTTGCTGTATGTGGAGGTGATTTTGTTACAGAAGAATTCCGAGAGATTGTTGCAAAGGTCTTGGGAGGGAGTGATGTTGCTATAGGCACCAGGATGTGCAGTGAAATCTTTGATAATGGCGAAGGTATCCTTGCTGCTGTTAGTACAGGCGTAAATGTGATCTGCAAGAGCTGTGTGCTTGGAGTTTCGTATCTGCTGGTGGTAGTGGATGAATGCTTAAGTAATAATCAGAGAAAGGAGGAATCACAACAATACTAAACAGATCTAAATAAAAGTTTGTTGTACCTGTTTTTCTTCCTTACAATAAATTATACTACTGCAGAAAAACTAACAATGTTTGTGTTGAACAGTCTATTGTCTGTCTCCTATATTGATTATTCTCAAAAGCATTGTGCTGTCTTTTTGCTTTCCAAAATATGCTCAGTGCCAGTTTTATGACTCTCTATCCGTCTTCCTCGTGATGTTTTGACTCACTGCAGGTTACCTGTTGTCTTTATGACACCTCTGAGCAAACATCAATGCCAAGATCAGGTCTAATTTCACACTTAGAATGATGTGCTCTCGCCAGTCTCTAACAGCAGCCCTTAGCAGGCACTTCACTGATTAGCAGCATACAGATGAAGGAGAAACTTTCTTGAATAAGGAGGACAGAGGCCTGCTTTTCCTGATTATCACCAATTCTGATGGGGTGAGGATTTGTGGAGGTGGAGACAGTGGTTTCCTTTGCTTGGCCCCGCATGCAAGACCTGGCCCTATGCCTCCCAGAGGTGGCATCCCGAAAGGTTGATGGCTGTCAGGTGCATGGTCTTCAAACTTGTTTGAGCTCACATTTTGGGTGCTCCAATTTGTGATGCCCCACATTACTAACTGCTGAATAAGGCAGCACCTGCAACAAATACTGTGTTTGCTCTGCATAGGAGATATACACTAAGAGAGGGAATTACTTTGGTCCGGTTCAAGGACCCTGACAGTGGAATCAACATTCCCTGTCTGCAACATGACTGCAAAAGTGTGACTGAAGTTCCCCACATGGTCTCACATTTCTAGCTAACCAAAGAAGTACTCTGCAGACTACCAGAGGAATTCCTGAGATCTAGGACTAGTATCATTGACAGCTAGTCTCCCAGAAGTGACCGGATATCACCTGGAAAATCTGCATGGAGCTGCAGGAGAAGCAATGGTGCTGTCTCAGTACCAAAGCCTACTGAGAGAGGTGAATGGAACATACCCATGTAGGAGACGACTGCGTAGAGGAGACAAGCAGCTGTGCCTAGTGGAAGGAAAGCTTGGAAGTGTGGTTTAGCGCTGGAGAGATGCAGCTGTGACATAAGTGCTGTAGTGGTTCTCCCTGCAACCTCAATTGTAGTTAAATCACCAATGGCATGCTGCACCTTAAGAAGGGGAGGTAGCAACAAAGGAGCAGACCAAAGTGCTGGAGTGGGTCTAGGAGCCTCTCCCGTCATTGATGAAATGCCGTTGGCACGCTGAGCTCAAGGAAAACAGGAAGTCAGGCAGGAACTGACCTGAGTGCTGGAGTGGGTCTCCTTGCCTCCACGTCACGTCTGAGACCTGTAGGAGGCAGTGATTGTGGTTGCCAGAAGGGCCTGCAGACTCTCGATGGTGTGGTCATTTTGTGTGTTGCCTACATTAGGATCAGACCAGAGGTGACTGCTCCCAGGCAGAAGTAGTGGGGCGGGGGTTTTAAAAAAAAAAAGATCACTAACTGCCGGTTAGCTGGCCAGCTGGCCAGCTGTTGCCTCTCCTCCGTCCTCTTCCTTCTGGGTGAACCAGAAACAGGACGCAGACAGGCTCCCCTAAGCCAATCACAATGATTGGTCTTAGCGCCGCGATTCAACACTCAGACGAGTACAGAGAGCCTGTTCCTGTTCCCCACCCAGGCTGTACAATACAGCCGGTGGAGAACATGTAAAGTGCGCATGACTGTTTGGCCGGCCCAAGACGGCCAGCCAAACAGTCACGCACACTTAGAGAGTGCCACCACTCCCCCCGCTCTGCCCAGCCCAACCTCGTCTCACAAAACTGCCTCACCACAGAAAAATAAAATGATAATAACATAACGTTATTATCATCTTGTTTTTCCTTTTTGCAGTGCTAAAAAGCAGTGGGGTGAAGCTCCTCCGCCTTAGCGGAGGAGCCGCCCCTGGAACAGACAGCAGCTCGAATGGGTATAGGCCAGAGTAACAGGTATGGTGCTGTTGCAGAGCTTTCTCTTTTGAATCACTTCGTAGTGTTGTAGCCTTTTTTCGTTTACAAACTCTGTAGACTGCTTTGGAGTTTCCTGGACTTGTGTTTCTGAGCGGAGTTTTCGCTGCTGCTTATCTTCTGTCTCTGGTCGAGTAGTTGTGTGTGACCAGTTTCTTGTTTCCCACGTTTTGTGAGTTGATTTGATTTCTGCTGTTGTCAGTGAGTCAATGTCCCCAAATTACCCTTGTACAGACTGGGATTTGGCGGAAAGTGTAGAGTTGGATTTAACCATTGCCTAGTTCACCCTCATCTATTCGTTAATCGCTAGAACGAACTTATTACTCACCGGTTGTGTTATGATAGCTTCTGAAATTTGTGGAGTTCTGACTCTTAGAGTTACTAATTTCTCTTTTTTTATACAACTTTATTTAAACATTTTGATAGCCTTTACATTTTGTCTAGAGAGTGAGATCAATCATGCACGGGCGTGTGCACAAGGGCACAGGTAATAACAAGACATGAGAGGTCGGCATCTCAAGTGATGTTAATCGGAGCTTTAATCTGCTTCCAGGTCAGTGGTGCTGTCCAGTGCTTCAACTCCAGCCAGTCTTTCCAATGGTGGTGGTTGTGGGAGTCCTCGGTCTCTGTTAACACAAGTGTGGAATGGTGTCCATACTTTTTCAGACTTGAGCAATGTGTCCCCCAGAATGGCTGTGAGGCGTTCCATCATATGAATTGACCATACTTTCACCAACCATTGGTCTATTTTTGGTAATGTGGTGTTCCACCATCTCTAGGCTATCACTAGTTGGGTTGCAATCAGAAGGGGAATTATTAATTTTTCTTCAGTTCAAGAGGGGGAGGGCTGTTTGTCTATGTCCATGTGACCCAGAATTGCTGCTGTTGCAGTCTGTATAGTGTGATGTTTGTGATTCCAAAAAGTGACCCTAGAACGGTTGGATTTTCAGGCAATCCCAAAACATGTGTATGTTGGTTCCCCTTATATCACATCCCCTCCAGCAGCTGTCAAGGGCATTGAATATTGTGTTCAGGTAGATGATAGTCAGGTACCACCGCAATATTCACTTAAAAGCGTTATTCTTGTATTGGAGATAAAGGGAGGATTTGGCCGCCCTACCCCAGATTTGTATCCAGTCTGTCTCTGTCCGTGGAAGGGCAAGGTCCGTTGACCATTATCCTATTTATGGCAATTTAGTCTGGCGAGTAGTTCTATCGAGGGCACTTTAATGACGGGAAAGCCCTTTGTTAGTGTCTCCATTTGACATATCTTCCACCACCAGTCATTTCTCTGGTCCCTGCTTCCCTGACGTTGGGGCGTTGTACCCACTGCAGCCAGTGGGCGATACGGTAAAGGTCTGCAGGCCTTAGCTGAAAGTTATTTGTGCACTGGTCTCTAGTCTTCGGGAGGTTGTTGGAGTATAGTTGACTAATTTCTTTAAAGGATTTTCTCTTTTCTTCTCCCGTATTAATCTGGGTATCATACACAGAAGAAGATGGCGTGTTTTGTTACGTTTCGTGAGTGAGGTATTGTTCTCGGTATGTAATCCAGGAATTCCACTTCCCAACCAGTGTTTGGTTAAAAGGGTAATTGTTCGTATTTTAGAGTAGCTCAGTTACAATGCTACTTCTTGATTTTAGTGACTTCTAGGCTATACTTGGTGCTTACAGAGGAAGAAGGTCAAAGAATTGCCCCAAGACTTGAATAGAATCCTACTTGTCTCACAGCACATACCAGTTCAGCCTCTTCCATCAAAGAAGCTAATTGAAGGATATTCAGCTGATGCACATCACTCACCCCCTTCCAGCACTCGCAAATTTTAAGGTACTGACTTACCTTAGTCAGAACCCGAAATAATTTTAGTAATGGGTAAGGGTGGGTCCACAATACTCCTGCAAGCCAGTCTGAACAATGTACAAAGGAAGCCCTTTATTTTTTAATTTGCTGAGTACTGACAACACCGTAACAAGTGCACTGTACAAAGTAAGTAAGGTAAATGGAGAACACGACTGCATCTGCAGTGTTCAACAATCCAATGTCCTGTGCTGACGCTGCCTGCGAAGCGAACAGCGGCTTGCCGAAGTATCGCTTGCACCGAAGGGTGGTCTCTTCACTCGTGTGGAAGAGGGGGCTTTTGCTTTAAGCCTATTCCCCGTCTGGACCCTGCTGCAACATCCCCTGACTAGTTGTGGGCTGCACAAAGCACATGCACTGTGGAGTCAAGGCAGCATGCTAGGGCCATGCTGATGCAATGCTCAGGTAACTCATGTATCCTTGAACTTTTGCTCAGCAGACATTTGGAATCTTTGACTTTAGGAACAGCTACCACGGGGTTGCCGGCAACTGAGGCAGTAAAGGACTGGCTGATGGCACCCCAGCAGAGAAGTCTGCTTAATCTATCACAGTAAGCCTGGGACTGTCAGAGTATCCTATGCCTGATATGTTTGCCCATTTTTTCCTGTAGTGCCTATTATCGAACTCTGTGTCCACAGACATAATCCTTTGAGTGATATTTCATTGTAGTATTATAAAATACATCTATTTTATAAACACTAAGCCCTCGATTGGACAATCATTACTGCATGCTGCTTGATCCCCACACTACCTCCCTGAGAAGCCTTGGAATTCTCAACCCACTACCCCTAGGGGCAAGAGCTAAAAGGGTGTGCCCGGTATTCATTTTGTGGTGCCAAAGTAGGTCAGGCCCTGAGACAGCATGGTAAAAGGCTTCAAGCACCACAGATGTGGCCCAGTAACACCATCTTGCACCTGTGCCCCCAAAACTGTTCTGATAAAGTGAGGACAGTGGAGCCTTCAGTGACAATTATGACTTGACCTCAAAACACTCATGATACATCCAGTTGCAGTCAATGTCATCCATGAACCAAACTATTCTTCTTCCTTAAACTGAGATTTACTGTCACTGACATACCCCAACAATCCCTTGGCAGATTGATTACTGTCCTCCTAATCCTCCTCTCCAAGCCATGTGACTATTATTCACTCCAAAAAACTTAGTTAAACATGTCCAAACATTCCCACACAACCATCATTGCAGTCATCTCTCACCAAATTCTCACCTTACACAGATGGCTCCACGCCATTGTTTAAATTCCCTGAAGTTGAGTCTCCCAAACATAACAGTATCCAGCAATGCATAGAATTGCCCCTTTATCATTCTAGTTATAACCGTATCCTTAGCTCACAGCGAGGGTCTCGAATCAGATGCCAACCAGGAACGTTGGACTCCTACCAAGAGAAAACCATGCACAAGATCCTGGTGGTTAATGTTCAGTTCCTGAGTGACAGCCGTGAGACAATGCTGTCCATAAGTGGGGTTTCCAAGACCTGTATGGGGCACCTTCAACTATTACCAGACTGCATTGCAGTGAAACCATCAGATGCGCTGCTTCTTCAGCTAACATCTGCATCCAGAGGCCACTGGTTGAACACCTCACTCAAGTATGGGACGAATCTTCAATATAAAATGTTTCTTTTCTTCTCCATGATTCCTCACCTACTTGCCAAGATCAGATATGCAGTGGACACAGCTGTCATTATCTCCACTTTCTCTTTAGATCTCAGACTGGGTTCCCCACTCTTCTGGAGCTGAATGTCTATCTACTCACTCACTTCTATCTTTTGCACTCCCTTTGGACCAGTCCAACAGGAAAAGCCCAAGACAACCTGGAGCTGAAGACTTGGCAAATTTATGCTTATTGTGTCTTAAACTAGACCGTTGCTTTTGGCTGCAGAACATGCTCGAGATGCCTTAGCCTCAGAGACTCTTTGGTGCCTCCGGTCAATTGCAAGTTTATGGATTTATGGTAAGTGGCCACTTTTTCATTAACCTCTTGTTGAAGTGAAGCATTCCAGCCCATCAGGTCAGCCATTATTGCAGGCCTCCTTACGGCTGAAGACGGGCAGGAGAGGAGAGAACCTCTAGTTTGTGATGAAAGCATCTGCCTGAAGTGGCCGCGTCTCATTAATGTCCCCCTGGGAAGTCAGGCAATCTGATTCTTTACATTCTGGTGAATCAGCCTCTATAGGAAGGACAAGACCTCAAGAGATTGATCTGGAGATGACAACTTGTCTAAGTCCCGCATCCGACTCAAGTGTCTCTGATGTATCTACTTTATCCCAGGGTTTTGTTTTTTCCTTGCAAGATTTACTTAAAACTATCTCTTCTTCAATTTTCTCGGCCTTCCAGTTCACCAAGCTCGGTCAGTATTCTCATTAGTACAAAGTTATTGGAAAAGGGCTAGATCCCAAGGTTGCTCCACCAGGTTTCAGCCTCCTTTCAGCTCCCACCCATGGGTGGTTTTAGTGGCCACCTTGGCCCCCTAGATGAGCTTTGTTCCTCAGCTGGCAGGTGTGGCTCTATGGACGTTTAGTGTGCGCTTTAACAGATGTGCTGTGGCTTGTAAAGGCTGTCCCTTTGGCAACAACTTTGGCAACACCTTGTAAAAGGTAGATTGATTGTGCATCTTCACTTTAAAACATTTTCTGTTCAGACCTATGGAATGGGATACGGCAAATAATGTTGCACGTCTTTGTACTTCCATAATGTCAGGCTGCAGGCCTTGAGCTGACATGGAGATTTCTCTCGATTTGAGTAGGAAGTCATGCTTTTATAAAGAATGAAGAAGCCAATCATATTGCTCCCATTTTGCCCGCCATTTAAAACTTTCGTCATTCTGAACTCATAGGCCCAGATTTATTATGGCTTTGTGTTGGCGCAAAGCAACACAAAGTCCCCAAAAATGAGAAAATATATTGTATGGTTATTTACTGTCCAGTGCAAAAGGCGTTTGAGCTGCTTTACATCACCTTGTGCCAAGGAGGCATTACGGGGGGGATGAGGGGGGGTGAGGGAGTGTCAGTGGAAATACCCCCAAGATTTGATGCAAAGCTTAATCAATGATGCTAACCAGAGCAGCGGTGAATCAAAAACCTAATATCTCCTCGAAGCAGGTGTTACCAAGACGCAATGTGTGTATTTAACAAGCACCCCATGCATTGTAAGTGATCTGCTGTGCTCAGGGCACATCCCATGCATGGAATTCTGAGTTTGTCTATGCACAGGAATGTGTACTGGGTGCAGATCCTATGCTAGCCGGGAGCCACTCCCCTGTGAGCCAGGCTGCGAGGCCGTGTGCAGCGAGGCAGGCGGTTTTCTGCCACCATCTGAAGCTGGCCAATCTTACTAGAAATGGCGATGCGCTGTGCTTTCCACTCTGCACAAGGCAGCGCATCACATTTGGCTCCTGGGCTGTGCTGAGTGGAATATCACTAAAACTGGCTCCTGATGTACAGCCAGGGAGAGCCGAGGCTGTTCCTAGATCTTGTTTCCAGCGTCTGAAATGCTTAAGAAGCATCTTTCCATGCTGGCCTCAGCAGCAAATTGATGTCACGAGTTATTTTAATCAATACAGAATGAATTATGGATTTTAGTCCATAAACCCTCCTGTCCTAACAACAGTGGGTTCAAAATACTAAGAAGGCCAGATCTCTGCTTGGTCTGAACAAGTTCGGCGATAGCTCACTGGCCTTGACCAGCTCACATTAGCATCCAGAAGCTGAGTAGATTGCTTTTTCATAACAGTTTACTGTACATAGAGTAGCCTTCAGGGCCGGCTTTAGCGCTGGTGGCGCCCTGTGCGACAATGTTTGTTGCCCCCCCCCCAATGTCCACCTCCACCACGGATTCTCTCACTAGCACCCTTTAACAGTCTCCAAAACCACACTCTCTCAGATACATTGAATTAGTTGTATAGCGCCACTCATACCAGTGTAGGGTGTCCGAGCACTTTGCATCACACACACATTACACAGAGACAATCAATCATACCTGTTTTAAATCAGAATATAGGAAATGTTTACATAAGCCAAAGGACTGAAAGTGTAGGAGTCACATGTCATCCATACTGGTAGGCAGTATAGGTTAAGAGTGCTTGGTGTGGAGAAGCACAAACCCAGAGTCGAAAAAGAAACAGCATAGTTAGGAGTTTTCTTTAATAATAAGGATCGATTTGTAGTCAAATTAACCCTTTTTGCAACATTAATCAATGTTCTAATGTATGCTTTGCAGTGTGTATGCAGTTCAAAGATGAAAGTTAATAGCTCACTGTTGAATATTAGGACTTTAAGTTATAAATTGAAAGTAACAAAAGGATGTCTCTTTTGAAAGCAGTAACCTGCTGGTCTGTTTACATCATACGCACTCTGAAATCAACTTGGTACACGCTCTTTGCAGCAGGCATATTAACCCTCTGCACTAACTTCACAGAGGTCAAAACCTCAACTTTACAAAACACTGATCTCTCTCCAGGAAGATAATTAATCACATGAGTTTTCTTGACATTTTTGTGAGGCCTGGTAATTGCCAGAGGAAAGAAACGCTGCAGCAGGTGCTTCAAAAGCTTAATAAACTTGCAAACACGGCGCCCCCAGGAAGCCAGCACCCGGTGCGGCGGCACCGGTCGCACCGCCTAAAGCCGGCCCTGGTAGCCTTGTTGCTAACACTTTTTTCACAATCAAAACCAAAACACCAGCGTCATGCTAGTTCTGAACCTTCGATGACACCTACAGCAATCAAGCAACCTGCAATGAAAGTGGCAGAAGAAAGGCTGGATGTGCTACCAGCATGTGAGGACACTGACTGACTTGCAAGGGTTGGGTCATTTTAACTCATCTTTTGCAGGACGTCCAGCTATCCACCCCAAGACGGCTGTCAGCAGCGCAGATGACAGAATGACTGTGCTTTCCATGACTACTGCAGGCTTGACTTCACTTGCAAGTTTGAAGCAATCTCATTGAAAGCTTCAATGCTCTGATGTCTCGAGAAACGCAGACCCTGTTGGACTGTTGTTTTAATAGTTTCAAACTTAGAATAAGAGGCTGAGTCTTAATTTCAATTATTTAGCTACTTGACACTTGTTGGCAATTCTGATTTTGTGGGGGAATAACATGTTAATTGTAATTCTTAAATCACCAAAATGTGCCTGTCCTGTACATACCGGGCCTTTTCCTCTTGCTAAATTCCCGCAGCGTTGCCCTGCTGAAATCGAACAAAGGGTAATTACCGAGTGTGACAGCCATCACAACACTTACAATCTCGGGGGCTTATTTACAAGCCCCTTGCGCCACTTTTGCGTCACTTTTCCCATGTGAAAAGTGACGCAAGGGGCTTGTAAATCTGCCCCTCGGTCTCTGGGCAAACAGGTGTTTGAAGGGAGATCGCAATTTAATGGGCGTGTTATAATCAGGCCGTATACTGTATGTATTCACTATCCAAGATCCATGGAGAAACTCATGCCTGCAAGCAATGTTACTTCAATGTACATACTAAGCAATAGACTCTTCAGCAACATTAAAGAGTCTGGGCCTTTATGAAAATATACAACTCCCTCTAGCAGTGGCGGCCGGTAATTCAAGCAGGAGGTGGGGTGGGCAGATGCACACTCACACAGATATATTCTCCCATCTACACACACACTCACACCACCAATCATTCACAAGCGTGCGCATACACCCACCATTCACAAGCACACCTATTCAGAGCACGCACTCACAAATGCACATACATTTATATTCACACACGCGCACACAGTCCTAAAAAAAGAAGTGGGGGACTAACCTAGTTACAAATCACGGCACGCGACATCACGGTGCATGGCATCACGGCGCATGACATCACAGCGTATGCCATCACACATGGCATCACAGGAATTGACATCATAGAAAGTGGCATCACAAGCCACGACTTTACAGGAAGTGACATCACAAGAAGTGACATTAGATCTAAAGTCCTCGCATATATGTTTAGCAGGTCCATCATGTGTACGTTTGAGTGAATTGCGAGGATAATAGCACAGTGAACTTTAGAAGATGATATGTGACTCCTACACCTTACAGTCCCCCAGTTTTATGTAAGACATCCTGTACATTCATTTACAAACGTATATAATGTATTGTACATGTAATATGCGCGTGTTGATGTAAAGCGCTCTGACACCCTGCATTGGGATGAGTAGGGCTATACAAGAAAAAATAGTGGTACTTAAATTATTTCAACGCCTCCTCAGGTGTAGTGAGCTCTATATAAATGCAATTTGCTGTGTGTAAATGCTGGGAAAGACCAACACATCTGACATTCTTACAGTGCATGCATATCTCCTAAAAAGGGACTGAACAAAGTGAAAACAAAGTAAAAAGCTGCCTTTCTTAAGTATGTGTGAAGTGTTAACCTTGGTTTCCCCTCTGCTTCATGTGCATCAGGTGTGAGGCTCCTGACTGCTCACAGCCAAGAGACCCACAAAAGGAGGCCTGATGACCCCTCAAATTCGACCTTTGTTATGGGTCCAGCAGGAGTCTTAAATAAGAAAGCCCCATCCCCGCCTGCACGTTGTTGGTTGTTGCAGATGGAAAGCAGACAACGTGCAGTCACTACTGAAAGTGTCCCAGTGTTTGAAAATTACACCGGGACGAGTTCAGCACATTATTCAGTGGGGCCCAAATTCTTGGCAGGGTGGACGGTGTTCACCCTGTGAAAATAGTGGGTGGATGCCGTCCACCCTGGTGTACCCCCGACTCGTGTCCTGCACGCACACACCAAACATCAAAAAACATAATTATTACCTTTTACAATGTTTTGGGCACCGACATCTCGGTCGTTCCAGACGGGTTGCGACAGCTACCAGATCAGCCAATGAGAGGAGGCAGAAGTCCCTACCTCATCACAGAGTTGGATGAAGTCAGTGAACCTGCGACCCCACCCCACTTTCTGACGAGGCGTCACTGATAGACATTCAGTCACAGGTCCCAAGCTATTAGTGACGCTACCCCTCATCATGAGGGTCCTCGAGGCGCTTTCCCAGGCTGAAGAGGTCACGCCCACATGGCATCTTCAGCCCGACAAAGATCAGTTGTGGCAGCTAGGCATCTGCGCATTCAGCGGATGTCTAGATCCTGGCTGCCTGACCTGAAAATAAAGAGTATTTGTCAGGCTGACCTTTGCTCCCCCTGACAGACACTCTTTATATCAGCAGAAATGTTGGGGGGTGTGGCCCCTCCGCCCTACAGGACCGGCCGCTGCTGTTCTCTAGCAGTGCCGACTCCTCCGCTAAGGCAGAGGAGCGTTGCCGTACTACTCTGCAGCAGTAAAAGAAAGGAAAAAGCAAAATGATAATAACTTGATGTTATTATCATTTTATTTTGTCCTCCTGTTGCGGCAGGTTTGCGTGAGGGAGCGGGGCTGCAGAGCAGGCGAGGAGTGGTAGAACCCTCCTCTTAAGTGCGCATTGACTGTTTGTCCAGACCTCTCGGGCCTCCCAAAACAGTCATTCACACTTTCCCTGTTCTCCATGCAGACTGCATTACAGCCTGCGTGGAGAACATGCCCACCCCTCCAGCCCCTGGCTGAGCGCCGGCGCTCAGACCAATCACAACGCCACATTGCAGCATTGTGATTAGTCAGGGGAGCCTGGCTGTGCTTCCTGTTCTGAGAGTTGGTCACAGGAGAGCAGAAGCAGAGACTTGGGACCCGGCTCAACGTAAGTTTTAATTAAAAAAAAAAATCTGTGCGACCCGCAGCCCCCCACTACCATGCCTACCCGACCACCTCAAGTGCACCTGCCACCCGCAAACTGTGCCGGCCACCAACGTTCTCTAGTTTGATTGTGTCTTAAAAAAAGTCAGAACTATTAATATATTTACATTTTCTGCATTTTTCACTTATGTTAAATTTTAATGAAATGGGTCATGCTGATTGATCTTTTGTTTTTTAATCTCCTTCCTTACTTTGGAAAGGTGAGACTGTTTGCAGTTCTCTTTAAGATCCCATATCTTACGTCTCCTTACCATTTCCCTGTGTAAAAATGGGGTGGTGACACCAGACCCAGTATTACTGATACTAGGTGGTATTACCACCCCATTACACGGTGATTACGAGTTTTAGGGCTGGAAAGTTTGACCGATTTCTGGCCCCTTTTTCAGCCACATAGCCAACCTCATTTTAGCAGATGGAATATGTGTTCTTCTGCACCTGTTGAAATGCACCAGTGGAACCTTGTAATTGTGCAGAGCGGTATTTTCACTGAAAAACTTTCAAAAATACCACTAAGCACAACTCATAATGATGCCGTTAGTGAGTTATCGGGTAGTGTACTGGTGTGTTTAATTCGCCCTTTGGGAGGACTACAGGTCTATGTAACCAGGCTATATTCTGTCAAGTCTAACTTCTTTGGAGTTTTGAATGGAATATTTCCAGGCTGTAATATTGTTTCATAGACAGCTCTCACTGAAGGAATTCTATTACAAACAGGAAGATGGGCAAACCAGCACTGGAATCAAAGCATCCATGACACATGCAGTATAAGAAATCAAACTCACAAGGTGCATCCAAGAACTTGACCGATGCATCCAATATTTCAGACACGCAGCTGCCTTCACAATGCAGGAAAAACATATTTAAGAGACAGGTTACCTTCAGCTGGTCCAGAAGAGAGCCATCAAAGTGCTAAAGAACAACAAGACATCGAAAAAACCAGCAGATAAAGGGGGAGCGATTGTGATAACGAATACTGGTGAATGTGTCTAGGAATCAAAGAGTCAGTTCTGTAGTGCAAGGTATTTATACAAAACTGAAGCAACATTATCAACAAGACAAGCTCAGTTTCTTCTCTGCGCTAACAGTGGTCCATTAACCTCATGTTATTTTGTGAACAGTGATACAAGTATTGATTCAACAATTTCATTTTTTATCACTCTTTCTCCTCGTTCTTACTCATTAAAAAAAACTATTTTACGTTCTGATTTTCATCTGACTGACACCCCTATTAAAGGTTAAAACCATTAGATGTGACATTTAAAACAAAATTGATAAAAGTGAGTGTTAGACCTGGCATCCTGCTAACCTGTGCTAAAGTGCATATACTCGGTACTTAAAACATGGTAAATTTGGCTTAGCCACAATTGGCATATTTAATTTATCTATAAGTCCCTATTAAAGTGCCCAGCGCCTGTAAATTAGATGCTACTAGTGGGCCTGCAGCACTGATTGTGCTTCCCACTCCAGTAGCCCTTTAAACATGGTTGATTTGCCACTGCAGCGCCTGTGTGAATAGTTTTAAACTTCCATTTCGACTTGACAAGTTAACCTACTTGCCAGGCCCAAGCCTTCCCTTTTATCAGTGGTGGCATCGCTGCGCCTGCTGCAGAGCAGGGAAACACAGCGTAATAAAATGGTCATTACCATTCTATTATTCTGTGTGCCGCCAGCTGCACTAGTGCAAGTATGATGGTGGGGGTGAGGCAGATTCCTGCGGATTGCAGGATGTCATCTGCAGATGCTCAGTCCACATGTCAGATTGGCTGGCTGTTTACAGCTGGCCTATCCGACATGCGCACTTCAGAACTAGCAATCCCAGCACTGTAAAACAGCAGGGGGATTTCAGCCACATGCGTCCAGACCCATAATGAGGGATGGGTTAGCCTTCTCCAACCAATCCCGAAGCTTCTCTCATGCTGAAAACATCATGAGAGCAGCTCCAGGATTGATTGGATTGGCATGCAGGAAGTGGAAAGGTGCACTGTTGCATTTTACATGTCCTGATAGTGAAAAACTGCTAAAGTCGTTTTTCACTACTGCCAGACCTGTGTGATATCTATGTTTTGGATTCTTGCCTTTGTATGTGAACTTGTTGTTTATTTGAATTCTCTACTGGGCCTCCTGCCCGCCTGATAAAATCTAGAATGTTATCTTTCAAAGTGCGTAGGACGCCTAAGCAGGCTAGAGACTGGTGTGGATTCAGTTTTTGTTTCTCCTGGAGTACACCTGGATTTGGCCTCCATCTTTGTGTCCTGGTTTTATGTGGGTAACCAAAACTTCTCAGCCTATCTCTCCCATATGTTACTGCCTTAAAACATATTTTAACTGTAATGTCCAATTGGGAAAAGATAGAGATTTTGAGTTTGAAGTCTCTGGACTCACAATTTAAAATCACAACTGTTGATGAAGTCAGATTTTAAATTGTAAGTCTGAAAATGTCACTTTAAGACAGTTGGCATTGTCTTACTTTAACCATTTTATGCCTCTGCCTGTCCCTGGGTTGGGTGACAGCTGGGCTGAGTGCATTCCCTCTAGGCAGTCACACAAAGGAAGAAAGGGTGTGACATTTACATCCTGATTGCCCATCACCAGGCTGATGGGCCTTCCCGAGGTAGACTGGGAGGGAGGAGCTGACACTTGCACCTGAATAGGGCTGTGCCTGTCCCCACACAAAGAGCTGGATACCCCCCTGTAGTGCGTCTGGAGCAGGAAAGAGAGAGGCCTTGTGATCTTTAAAGGCCTCTTTGATGTCTCTCGCACTTCAAAGGTACATTTGGGTAAAGGCACTGGACCCATGACACCACCAAATTAGAACTTTGCTGGAACCAAGGACATTGTGCATGGAAGAAGAGCTGCTGTGCTTTAGGAGGGACTGCCCCTTTGCTACTTGCATTGCTGTGCTGGCTTCCTGCCTGCTTATTCCTGTGCTACTGGAGGGACTGACATTTTGCAACTTGCTCTGTTGTGTAGGCCTGCTGCTTCTTGCCTGAGAGTGAGAGGGACTGGACCTGCTGTCTACATTCTTGTACCCAAGATTCTCCAAGGGACTTGCTGGCTTGGCTCCTGTTTTCTGAAGTCTCAGGGACACAAACAATTTCTTGCATCTCTGCCGGTGCCACAGGACTTGGTCATCTTTGAGTCCTACCCTTCCCTGGGGTGCCCCCTCCAGTCCTGGGCCTCAGATGTGGGTTCTGCTGCTGTTTACCTGCAAAAACAGGCACATCGACACAGCTGCATGAGAAAAATTATCGATGCCGATGAAGTCCCAAATCGATGACGACATGGCCCCGATTGCGAGGCTCAATGGCGACACAGTGTTGATTCTTCTACACTGTCTGTGAGGCTTGATGATGAATCAGCACCGAATCTTTAATGCCGTCTGCGAGGGTCATCTCCCACGCAGTGACCCAATTGTAGGGAAAATTCTGACACAGTGTGTGCTTGAAGTTGATGCTTTGCTCCATACAAGGGACTTTCTCAGCAGGCCCTGCGTGGGTTCTGTAGCCGACCTACCTTCCACCATGGTCAGCCTGAACTTTGGATTTGCACCTGTCCCTAGCGACCTCAATTAACCTTTTGACCGCTTGTGACTTCTAAGCACTGCTTTTGCATTTAATCTATAAAACTTCATATCTCAAGTACTATGCATTGGATTTTTGTTGTTTTGGTCGTGTTTTAATCAGATAAATATTCTCTATTTTTGTAAACTGGGGTGGAGTCTTTTTGTGGCATTTTCACTGTGTTACTGTAATTGAAGTGTGCACAAATACTTTACACGTTGCCTCTTGAGTTAAGCCTGACTGCTCTGTGCCAAGCTCCCAGCGGGCAAGCACAGGTTAATTTAGGTTGTGTATCTGACTTACCCTGACTAGAATTGTGACTCCTGCTTGGACAGGGTGTATACTCTGCCCACCAAAAACTTCATTTTATAACAGTGAGTCATGTAGAGCTAAGATATCTACATGGTACAAAGTAAACATCAGATAACTAATAGAGATATTGTGAAAGCTTGCAAGGAAGCGGAAATTAAACATTAATCACCAAAAGAAATGGCAGTCAAATTGAGGTCAGTGCTAACACATTTGCATAACTACATCCACTTCTGGAGGTAAATTAGGCATTTAAGCAAATTAAAGCTGTGAAACATGCTGCAACACCTGAACACACCAAAATAAATTCAAATAATTTTAAAAAGCAGCACGTGAAGACGATGTAGTCCCTCACCAACTCAGATAAAAACACTTTATACATGATTATAAGCAAAACCAGAAACTAGAATTCAGACACATGCATCAAATATAAACATAAACAGGTGCAAATTGGCATGCCTATGGAGTGAACTGGAGAAAAGACACCTGCAAAAAACTACAAGAATGCAAACACAAAGCAACAACCCATAGTTCCTTGCTTCCTGCCAACCCCATAGAATCTGATGTCACGGTTGATCCACCCACCTCCAAACAGATTAAGCGGTATACTTTGAGTTACAACCCTTATAATGGGGGTAAGACAGAAACGTAATCGGTCAAGAGATGAAAGACAGCACAAAGGAAGATCAAAGTGCAACAGTGGTACATGCTATGACTACTCTGAAAGCAACATCAGAATCAAACATAAACACAACAAGGCCATGTCAGTCAGACAAAGCTTCTGTGTGTGCACCCTTCCTGAAACCTGCTGGAAACCTGTGAGGCATTTTATGTTTGCTTGAAATCTCTTTATTGAAAGTTTGAAGGAAGACAAAGACATGAAAACACAATTGAGCAAAGCATTTGCAGGTGTACATATCTGGATAATGGCATTGATGCAGAGTGATGCAATAAATGAAGTAATCAACAGGGTATCAGGTCAAAGATGCATTATCCCAAGGGTCCAGAACTGGCCCCTCAATAGAGCTGCCACGGGCTGACTTTGTAAGAAGTCTTGGCAAGTGAATACACCACAGAGGGAGGGTATGAACGACTATGCCATGACAGGGAAGTGAGGGTGCAGAGATGTCTCTGGCTAAGGTGTGGGAAAAAGTAGAAGCATGGCTGGGAGAGTTTAGGGAGTCGCAGGCACCTTGGATGCCAGTGGGGGTTAGTCGAATAGGTTGAGGGCTTTAAGTCTAGGGGGCGAAAGCAGGAGTGTTCCAAGCGGGCAAGTAAGCTATCAGAGGCTGCCATGTATATGTGAATTTCCTTTCAGAGTGGGACACCCTATGGGACAGAAGTCCATGGCCAGTACATGCCAAAGGCGTTTGAACCATTGCACTCTTGATGGGGTGGAGGCATTCTTCCAGTGAAGAGCAATTAGCTGTCTGGCTGCCCCCAAGCATGTAGGCTGTGAGGCTCCAGCCAGAATGTGTCATTGCTTGCAGTGTAAGAGGGGGAATGCCCAGAATCCCAGTGATAAATGAGTCGAGAAGCTTGTAACCCACAACCATTTTTACATTGCTCAGAACTTCCTTCCAGTAAGTTGCTATGAAGAGGCAGGACCACCAGATATGGAGGAAATTGCCCTTTGCTGATTTGCGTCTCCAGGTTAGTGGAAAGGAGGTTGGGGTAGATAGTGTGCAGGCGGGACGGGGTATGATACCACTGTGTCATCAATTTATACACGGTGTTGTGTTGGGATATGCTCCTATATCGTTTGGGAATGTCCCTCCAGAGCTGGTCTGACTGCTTCTGGGAGATTCCCTCAGTGGTATCAGCATTCCAATGACTTTAGTAGGGGTGTATCTTGGGAAGGGGAAATGCTGGATTACCTTGTAGGTGCAGGAGATCACACCCCTTGTTCCGCGAAATGACTGGACCATGATCCCAAAGAATATGAGTGTACGTGTGGCCCCCGGTCATTAGAGGGGAGGAGCACCCAGTGTGTCAGTTGATAGCATTGTAGTCTATCTGATTCCGGGACTTGAAAGTCTTGTCGGCATTGCTCCAAGTTTTTGAACTGGTCACCTTCAAACAAATCTCTGAGGGCACAACAGTGCCCCTCCCTCCAAGCTGTGAAGGAATGGGTCTGTTGAACCGGGGCAAGCTCTGGGTTGGGGGCTAGCGGGTTGTTGGGGAGGGGAAGGTGGTGAGGCCTCTCTTGAGATCAATTCTTTCCCAGATCTCGAGGACCATTCAAGTGACCATGTAAGTGCTATGGGGACGAGAGTGTTTAGGGAGCCATGCCAAGTCCCACGGGGGTCTGAAGGCTATCGCACGGTCCATGTGGAACCAGGGTTTCTCACTCTCTTAGACCATCCACTCTGAGAGGTAGCGCAGATTAGCTGGCCTGTAATATTCGAGGAGGTTCGGGCACGCCAACCCCACCCCCAGCGTCCCTGGGGAGCATCTGTATGGAATTAGAGAACGGTTGGCACTTCCCTCCATAGATAGCATTTTGGATTTTCCGTTAGAGGTTAAGAACGGTGTCCTGCGGGATAGGGGTGGGGAGCATCTGGAACAGGTAGAGGATTTTGAGCAGGATGAACATTTTGACTGCGTTGAGTCGATATAACCCGGAGACCTGTGGTTGTTTCCATCAGCGAAGGTCCTTCAGGACTGAGCGTAGATATTCTGTCTAGTTGGTACAGGTTCAAGAGGCGAGATCAGGGGTGAGGTGTAGTCCCAGATACATAATAGAATTTGAATCCCACTGAAAAGGAGTAAGAGCCATCAAGAGAGGGAGGTCGGTTTTGGGGATTGTCAAGTTGAGGGCCTGCGATTTAGCCATGTTTATTTTGAAACCAGAGTCTTTCTCAAAGTCATTTAGTGCAGTGACCAGAGCAGAAGGCAGGATTCAGGCTGGGTGAGGGCCACCAAGAGATTGTCTGCAAATAGGGCCAATTTATGCTGGTGCCCACCAAAGGGGGTGCTCGAGATGTCCCCCACCCAATGAATATGAAGCACAAGGGGCTCCACTACCAGGGCGAAGAGTAAGAGCGATAGTGGGAAGCCCTATCTAGGGTCCCATGCCAGGTGGATCAGTGAGGAGGAGTTTAAAGACAGAGGAAGGCAGCAAAGCACAAATAACTGTATCACCCAGTATAGTGACTCCCAAGTCACAACTTATGTACTGCCCACCTCAAACGACCAGCTGCCACATGGTCATAAATTAAATACAAGTTTAATGGAAAGATGAGAGGCAATAAAATCTCCGATATTTGATTCACTGTTTTCAGTGCAAGCAGAAACTTCTTTCTTTTGTTTTCTTCACAAACAAGTAGGCACAGCCAATGCGTTTCACCCTACAAGGGCTTCTACAGGGCACTGTAATGTGTTTTTACTATGTTTAGGTCGTAATAGGAAACGCCAGCAGTCTGCTGCAATTTAACGGATTCTTCTTTGTAGTCCTAATCCTTTCGTCCTTCAAGGATTAATTGTTGAACATATATCCAAAGTTGTAACCTTAGACTGTTGAGTTGTTATTGAGTCAATTATCAGCACTCATTCAGCTCCAAAAGTTCATATTCCTGTGTCGGCTAAAGTATTATTATCGAGTTCATCCCAAATCATAACAGTCATCCCACTCTTCCTACTTCCCTTCCTTTCTTAAGGCGTTTCCGGCTAACGGAAGCTTCAACGGCCCAGTGCCTGACCTCCCCGCAACACCAGCCGACACAGAATATGAACTTTTGGAGCTGAATGAGTGCTAATAATTGACTCAATAACAACTCAACTGTCTAAGGTTACAACTTTGGATATATGTTCAACAATTAATCCAGATGTTTTGCACCCTGGTTGGTCCCTAATAGCTCTTTGGAGCTCCGTCAAGGTGAAGGGTACCTCTAGGAGCTCCGTGTGAAGGGAGTCCAGTGGTTCCTAGGGGCATTTGTTGACATATTCCTCTTTGCTTTCCCAGGGAGTGCTGTTCCCTGTGTAGAGGGTTTGATAGAAGCTGTGGAATGCCTCATGTTTGGCTGATTCTTTAGTGGCCCATGTATCATCGCCTAGCTTAATTTTGGAGATGTGCACTAGAGCGGCTTGAGTGCAAATATGGAGCCCACCTTGTCACCCCCATCATAGTACCGCTGTTTTAGGACCAGCAGCAAATTGCTGCTTAGTGCTTCTGGAAGGGGTGGATTTGTCAAGGCCTTGACGTCTGCGGTGACGCCGAACTCCACACGTCTGGCTTCCTGCATATGGCAATAGAGGACATGGTCCCTTAACTGTGGCTTTGAAGCCATTCCACAGGGTGCGGCCCGAGACCTTGGGAAGGGTGTTAGTTTTGAAATACGCTCCGATTTCCGTTTGGATTTTGGCGACATCGACCGGGTCACTTAACAAATGGAGAGGAATTCGCCATCGGGGGCAGGCGGGCAAAGTGGAACCTGCTCTGGCTAGGGTGATCTCCAGGTGTGCATGGTCAGAAATGGAGATGTAGGACAGGTATGCAGAGTTCAGGCTATGTGGCAGCATGGGGTAGTGAAGAAATAATCAATGCGGGTGTATGAGAAGTGGACGTGGGAATAGAAGGAGTAATCTCAAACCCTGATGTGACAGGATCGCTAGGCCTCCATCAAGCCAAGATCCGCGAGGTCGCATTTGATGGCAGTGGACATCACACACCCCTTCCCACAAAGGAAGCAGCACTGAGATCTAGTTCAGTTCTGGGTCACACACCAGATTAAAGTCACCCCCATAACCATGTCCCTGCTAACTTGTGTCATGTGGTCCCATAGGGTGGCCTATAGGGTGGCTCTGAGGTAGGTATCTTGGGCTTGGTTGGGGGCATAAATATTGAGGAGGGTGAGAGGTCGAGGTCTCTGTTGTACAGCGAGTTTTAGGAAACGGACGCTATCATCCCTGTTAGAAATGGAGGTCTCTAGTTGGCAATGGTTTGCACCTTTGTCCAAGTAGGGACCCTTCTTCCTAGTCAGGATAAGGGGGATAAACTTCTAAGTTCACTCTCGTTGGTAGCTTGGCACGAGCAGACAGGCTTATCTCCGGAGGCAGTGTATAAAGCATTTGTGCATGCATACAATTGGTCGCTCGGTCCAGGGCTACCGCAATGCTGAAAACGACAGAGTATAACAGTTCCAGCCAACCACGTTGGTACGGTCCAGCTATAGCGTCAACAGACTCTAGACATTACCTCGTTGCGGCCGATCCCGTTGGTACGAGTCAGTCGGGGCAACTGTTGCGGTTGCGATGTGAAGTGGAAGCGGTGCAGCGTTCGTTGCCCTCATGGCACAGTGCAGGCAGCAGCTCGGTGACGGTCATCCAACGGTGCCAGTGAGACCAAGGCTTACGATGCGGAGTGAGGCGGTGCTCATTGCGGTGCTGGCAGGTCATGGGGCGGTGATGGAGCAGGTTGATGTTCGGGTCAGGCAGCGATGGTGTCAGTGACGTCAGGGAAGAGTGATGCAAGGCGGTGCGGAGTGCGGTGCCCACAGGACACAGTGCATGCAATGGCTCGGTGACGGTCTCCCAGCAGCGCCGGTGAGACCAAGGATGTAGTGCGAAGTGCAGCAATGTCTTCTGCAGTGCTTTCAGGACACGGAACCAGTGACAGACTTGGTCACAGAGTCGGCTGCTCTTTCCTTCTGCGGCGACTGAAACCAGCGGTTCCAGAGACAGTTCCCAGAAGGATGGTGAAGTTTTTGCTGTTCCTGAACTTCTTGAACACAAGGAAAGCCCTTGGAGATAATTTGCCAAGCAGGATACACACAGGGGGCCCGATTCACAGAACTAACTTAAGACAAAATCCTAAACTTACTACCATTTTGGTATTCACAGAAGGCACTTACTCATTTTGGTATTCACAGAAGGCACTTACTCATTTCGGTATTCACAGAAGTTAGGAGTCCTAACTTTAGGACTCCTAAATGCCTTCTGTGAATACCGAAAGTCTTAAAATTAGGATTTTTCTCAGTTTATTAGTAGTATAGTTAGGACTCCTAACTTTAGGACTCCTAAATGCCTTCTGTGAATACCGAAATTCTTAAAATTAGGATTTTTCTCAATTTAGTAGTCCTAAGTTTAGGACTCCTAACTTTAGGACTCCTAAATGCCTTCTGTGACTACCGAAAGCCTTAAAATTAGGATTTTTCTCAGTTTAGTAGTAGTATAGTTAGGACTCCTAACTTTAGGACTACTAAATGCCTTCTGTGAATACCGAAAGTCTTAAAATTAGGATTTTTCTCAATTTAGTAGTCCTAAATCTAAATTTAGGACTACTAAATTGAGAAAAATCCTAATTTTAAGACTTTCGGTATTCACAGAAGGCATTTAGGAGTCCTAAAGTTAGTAGTCCTAACTATACTACTACTAAACTGCGAAGAATCCTAATTTTAAGACTTTCGGTATTCACAGAAGGCATTTAGGAGTCCTAAAGTTAGGACTCCTAACTTCTGTGAATACCGAAATGAGTAAGTGCCTTCTGTGAATACCAAAATGAGTAAGTGCCTTCTGTGAATACCAAAATGGTAGTGAGTTTAGGATTTTGTCTTAAGTTAGTTCTGTGAATCGGGCCCAGAGTACCTCTCCTTGGCAGAAACATTACAACGCATGATTTTACAATGCATGACATCACAAGGCATTTCTAGAAACTACATTTACAACGCATTCCATTACAACTCATACCATTACAACTCATGCCATTACAACGCATAATAATTTTAGGGCAACAGTAGGGTAAGTGTTGGATAGTGGAGGGGTAAAAATGACTATTCCCACTCCAGTGAGTTCAACAGTAGGATAAGTGTTGGATAGTGGAGGGGTAAAATTCATTATTCCCACTACAGTGAGTGCAACAGGAGGGTAAGTGTTAGATAGTGTAGGGTTAAAAATTGCTATTCCCCATTACTTACCTTATAATGCGTTGTGATGGCATGCGTTGTAGTGACATGCGTTGTAATGGCTGTGTTGCAATGGCATGCGATGTAAAGGCTGTTGCGTTGTAATGACTGTGTTGTAAATGTAGTGCGATGTAATGACTGCATTGTAATGGTTGTTTCCCACTGCATGCCAACCCCAGACAGCACACAGCAAAGGGGCAGTACTTGTCCTTCAGCTTCTCCCAGCTCTTCTCCTAGGCGGAAGTAATCTAAAGTCCAGGGGTCTGGGCCGCACTTTTTATAATACAAAATCCTTTGTTTTCTGGAGGCAGAGAGTGTCTGTGCTCAGTAAAACCATTTCTGTCCTCTTTGTTCCAGCTTCCTGGCAGGAGGTGGAGACAGCATCGTGCAATGCAGACCAGGCCAATTCAGGTGTGAAAGAAATCTCCTCCCCCTACTCTGAATGCAGCCCAGGTCTATTCAGCTCAGCCCTGACTCACCCTGGAAAGGCAGGACACACCTCACCTCCCTAGTGGCTGACTGAACAGAATGCACTTCCCCAGCCCCTGTCACTCCAAAACCAGACTGTCAATACACAAACCTAGGAGAGGCATACTGGATGTCTAAGCAAGAAAATACCTACTTCCTAAAAGTGGTATCTTCAAACCCAGAATGTAAAAATCATCCTTACTAAAAGATGCATCTTCAGATTCTGAGTTCGGGCATACTAAACTCAGTTTTCCTATCTTGTTCCCATGGGCAGTTATACGTATAAGATGTTAGAAGTAAACTCTCCATTCTATCCTATGGGACAGATAGCCTTTCAATAGTAAAAAAAGAAATTGACAGTATTTCACTATCAGGATATGCCACACAAATCAGGGCATGTCCTACCTTTCACATACACTGCACCCTGCCCACAGAGGTACCTTGGGCCTACCTTAGGGGTGACTCCCATGCGTGGAAAGGGAAGGTTGGGGCCTGGCAAGTGGGTGCATTGGCCAGGTCGACATGGCAGTACTAAACTGCACACAGGCACTACAATGGCAAGCCTGAGACCCTTTTGCCAGTCTGCTTGTGTGGGTAACAGAATCAGTGCTGCAAGCCCACTAGCAGCATTTAATTTACAGAGCCTGTGAACACACAGTGCACTGTGCTAGGGATGTAGTAGTAAATCATATAAGCCAATTATGGAAACACTAATCCATGACAACAATTTACACAGAGAGCATGTCCACTTTAGCACTGATCAGCAGTGGTAAAGTGCCCAGATTCATAAAACCAACCAAAACTGGGTCAATAACAGGAGGCCAAACATCTAAAAGTCTGGGGATAAACCCGCTGGAAAAGCCAGGTCTAACAATCCCTAACCACTTTTAGTATCTTGGAGCAAAAGGAGGCTTTACAAAGAATAGCCACTAAGGCTGTTTTAGTCGTGGCATGCGCCCAGTAGCTAAGAGGGTACTTTGGGTGGGACATGCTGGGAGAATCACAGCGGAGTAAATGGGTTTCCTGCAAAAATGTAACATTCTGCATGTAACATCCTGCATAAGGAGGTAGGCCCAAACCTGGCGCTGCTTGTTAGGAGCATTCAGCCCCCTTATGTTAAGGGATAAGAATGTTGGGGTTAGCAGTCATGGAGAGGGGGCAGGGTAAGTGCTTTAAGGATGCGTTACAGGGAGTGGAACATGGCTGCGGGTGAGAGAAGGACCCTCCCGGGAGCCCCGGATGTCAGGGAATGTCGGGGTCCATCCCCTAGGAGGAGAGGGAGTTAGCAGCCATTGGGGCTGGAGAGAAGGGGGCAGAGGAGCAGGTTTTTAGTGGCTGACCCGTAGCAGTAACTTCGGGCGGCTTTGGAGGGATAGTATTTCCAGAGTGTTAGACGACCTAAAGAAAAGGGGAAGGGAGGTAGTAAAGAACACAACAGGTGGTCAACATGGCCAAACTACTCCATTCAAGTCCCAGAATGGCCGGTGTACCTGCAGTTAGGCCATTAAAGAGAAGTCACTCTCCTACAGATGGAATCAAGGGGGTTTGTGTGGTTTTAGAGGCTCTCAATCCCACTGCCCACAGTGTCTGGGAGTGGAAAACATCCCAGCAGGAGCTCCAGCAGTTCTGGGTGTGGCTAAGTAAGCTTCAGTATCACCTGGGGCCATGCAATGAGTTCAATGGGGGCACCAGGTGGCCTTGACTCAGTCCTGGGCCTCGGCTGCCGGCATCAGGCTCTCAGCCGTGGCACTGCACGAATGGGCAGTGAATCAGTTCCTGGGGGTACACCCAACCATCTGTTGTCAGGTAAGGGGAAGTAGTGGGCCCTGCATTAGATAGAGCCAGAGGTCGATGGACTAGGCGATGGGCCCCCTTCCATATTGCGTATGTGTTTGATGATGTCATATTTGGCCTCCTGAGAGACTTTGCCCCTCATGTTCTTACAGTGGTGAGAGGCCTGTACAGTGGTCCACCACAGTTTCAAAGGCGGCTGGCTGGGAGAGCCTGACAAGTCCAAGTCATCTCCATCCACAACCTGTGCCAGGCCCATGAAGTGCTTCCCCTCTGTCAAGGAGTGAATAGCTCTGCGCCTTCCCTCTCATGACGATGAGCACAAATGGGTGGCCCCAGTGATACCCGATATTGTGGTCTATTCATTTATTAGTGACAGGGTTAAAGTCTGTACGCCTTCGCAGGGTGATTGGTGCGACAACTTGAAAGAGGATAGCTTCCTTTTTGGTAAGGAAATGGGCCCTCATAAGGATGTTGGGGTGACTTCTGGGCAACCTGGGACTGGGTCCATCCCGTGAGCCCTGTCCAGTGCTGGTGGGGAGGCATCATCATCACCCCTGATCACGTGGAGGAGCTCGGGTGAAAGTCATTTTGTCTGAGCCCTCTGCTCCCCGTGTGAGGCCCCAGATGCGAATGTTATTCCTCCTACTTCTATTCTCCAGGTCTTCCTGCTTGAGTTGCAGTTCAATTTGATGTTCTTCCAAAGTTGTGACTCTGCACCAGAGCATCTTTTGCTCCTCCGGACGGGCCTCCACGTTGCGCTCCAGGTTGTCCACACATCCACCAATCTCAGTGATCTCTCACTTGAGTTCGCAAATACAGGTCTTGACGTCCGATTTGAGTGAGCTTATTTCAGACCTAATTTCTTGCAGGAACTTGTCCATATAGGCCTGCATGAAGGGTGCTGTGGCAACGTCATTGGTGCCGGTCCCCGGGGACACTCGGAGGGGTCGGTGTAGTGGCGGCTGTCTTCTGCCACACTGAAGTTATCGGGTAGTCCTTGACCTGGCTGCTGGAGGTATACTTTGCAGATCTGCCTCGCATCATGGCAGCGTGGGGAGCAGCTTTTAGTGTGTGGTGGGACTCAGGGACCCTGATGCTGAGAGGGAGTCTTGGGCCAGGCAAGGGACACTGCGTAATTGATGTGGCCTCCAGTGGCTGCCAGTCATGGGTAGAGGTTTCTGGGTGAACTACAGGACACACAGGGATACAGTGTCGAGGTGTGCAGAGAGGTTCACAGAGAGCTAGCAGTGCTACTCCAGAGCTTGGAGGGGGAGCAGGGAACCCTCCGAAGATATCCTCCAGGGCCCCTTGACAGAAAGCTGCCGGCAGGCTAAAGTGGCTGTGGTAATATCCATGGAGGCAGCCAGAAGACGAAGAGCCAGTGAGGACTCCACAAAACGTGTCCTGAGGGCTGTAGAACCATGCCCCAGTCACCCCTGGGCCCACCACAAGTCACCCTCTCAATGCAGTGCCCCTGGCCTCCCAAGGTCCAGCAGGTGTAATCAACCGGGCCCCCAACGATACTGCAGCCCCCTGCCGGCATCCGGTTCACAGTCAAATCACCCGGTGGCCATGCAGGAGAAGGTTTTTGGGGAGGAGGGCTCACCCTGGGTTCCAGATTCCTAATAGGTGTGGCTAGAGCTGCATCTGAGTCTGCAAGTGCCAGTCCCAAGGTGTGCAGACAGCAGCAGCAGGGAGAGGCAGTTGTGGAGATTTTAGGGGGGCCAGATAGGAGGCCAGGGCCAGCGTGGGTTTGACCTCTAGCATTTCAAAGTCCGCAGGGGCACCGCAGCCATGCAGTGACTGTAGCTCCTTGAAGTTCAACTGTGCAGGGTAGGGGGCCCAATGCAGCATGGCGCCCTCCACCAGCAGCAGGATTGCAGTCAGAGCCCAGAAGACATCCAACCATGGGGGCCTTTCTGCAGCCCTAGAGCACCACCAGGAGTGGATCGGAACACTATTTGGCGTGTTCGTGGAGGCCAGCCCTAGAACTCTGCTGTGCGGGTGCCAGTGCTCAAGATGGCGGGCGGGACTCAGTGGTGTTGCCGTCTGGAGATAGCAGGCCTCTTTAGGGTGTCTCGGCAGAGGGTGGCCCCTATACACCCCCCTGAAGAGTACCCCTGGCTTTTAGCACCCAACAGTGCAAGCTATGCCAGTCCCGGAGCTAGGATGGCTGTGGAATGGCAAGTGGGGGCCGGAGCTGGAGAGAGGTCTGTCCTACTCCATTCTGCTCCAGGTCACGCCCTCCCCATGTGGCATTTTAAGACCCTTCATTATCAAGTCTATGTAAGAAGCCATATGTCACTTTCTTTACATACGGGAAGACATCATAGGCGTCATAACATACTTCTGCAGTATAATGTGCTTCGTTCTTCCCATATAGTCCAAGTCCTGAAAGGCCTGAAAGAGAAAAAGTCTTCTTGGTTTCTTGTAAGGTTCATTACAGCCTAATTACCATTTTGTCCTGGTTGTTCATGAGTGGAGTCCGGAGACTGTAAATATTTGCGCCTTTCCTCCAGAAGGATTTTTAGACATTGCAGAGGACCTTAAACTTGATTCGTCTGTATAATATGAGGATGATGCAGCACTCTCAGTGCTGGCTTGATGCAATCACATCTGTTAGGGTTCAGGCCCATTCTGCCTGCCTAGGCTTTTCAACCTTGGGAGCAACTCGTGGAGTTTCTTTTTTAACCCTGTGTACGTGGCATAATAGTGTTCATGGCCAATGCTCCCGTGAGCTGCACTTAGTGGTTGTGTTGCAGAAGAGGCTTAATTTGTTGACGGAATGTGAGCTACATCACGTAAATAGAAATTGCAGTAGCACAGATATAAGGTGGCACAGAACACATTCCTGGTGTGGACCTTCAGAGAGGCCGCCCTAAGGAGAGCTGCATGTTGACTCCTTTACCCACTGTCTTGACTTGGTGGAACAGAAGCTGCCGGCGGTGACAACGGAATCCATACTTGGTGACGAATAAGGGGGTTGTTTTGGATGTATACACTCTATTTGCATTACATTACATGCCCAACAGCATGTTGGGTCGCGTTTTACGGTTAGACCCACCTACCTTTTATTACAGACTGACCCATTATTACACGTTCCCAGGCCATGCATGGAATATAGCCTAGAGGAACGGGTGTATTCAAGAACATGTTACCATCACAAAATTACTAATTTCAGGACACAAAGAGCACTATTAAATACCATGGAATTCTTCTTTATGTATTGCTGCAGCCTCAGGAGTGATGCCTCGAAACCACATCCTGTTTTTGAAAAAATGCAGTTCAAATTCTGACTTTTTTGTGATGCACCATTTAGACCCCTTTTAATAAACATTTTCAGTAGGGATTCAATCACTTCATCCAAGGAAGGTGGTCTGTTTCTATGGTTCTGTTATATAGGTGTAACATCGAACAGTTTTCCCTGCCAACGATTGTTTCCAAACTGGAAGATATTGAAGTCCTAAGATGAACAAGCATTGGCAACATCAATAATGCTGGCCCTGGCAAGCTGGAGTGATGGTTAGTTTAAAAAGAAGTATTGCAAGTGCATGCCAAAAAAGAAAACAGTTCAACACCTAAACGTGGTCGCCGTAAACTTGCAACAAAAATGTAAACATTTAAAAAAAACATTCATTGATGTGGTTATTTTACTAGTGATGTTTATAAAATAAACACTTTTTATTATCATTGTTTGTGAAGCAGACAAAAATGAATCACCACCTAAGCAAGCACTGAATTCGCAGACAGCTTCAATGTTACAGATACAAAAAGCACATGCAAAGTAAGGTAACAGTTCCTGAAGAAATATATATGCCAGTATGGTCTACTATGCAAGAGGAAGGGGAAAAGGGGAGGATGACAAAGGGTCTCAGACTAGGTTCGAAAATGATAGTGTGATGGAGACTAGAGACTCCTGGATGGTACTAGAAGTGCCCTCACACACCCTTGCGGGTGCAAAGCATCATCATCGGGCTGTGCTCCTCGTGGGGGTGGCGCTGCAGTCCCTCACGGGCCCTAAAAGGGCTCTCTATCGGAGATCTTTTGGTGGAGTCGCCGTAGTTGTGCGTGTGGGTGTGTGGGGAGGGGGGTGGTGGTGAGGCTAAAAAGACCTAATGGTGCCCTAACTATTTATTGGTGGGCCCAGGAGGTCTGCTAAAAATAACGGGGGATAATGTTATATAAACATTCTGAGTGTGGGAAAAAAACTGTAAATACGTCCCACTGCTCTCGGCCCATAAGAGTGAGGGTTTAAAGTGAGAGAGAGGGAGTGCAAGTGATGGTCAACATGTTTCGCGCTGTTGCCGGTCCCTAATGGATCCTAGCGCTTCGTCAGGACCAAGGTGGTGATTAAAAAGAAAGGGGTGGGATTCAGAAACAAGGGGGGAGAGTATACTGTAATCCCAGAAACACAACAAAGTTGTCGGAGGAACACGGATTATTCGTGTCCTTGACGTCGAACCTGTGATGGAGAGGGAGAGAATAAAACATTAAAAAAATATATTGTGGGGCTTCCTACGAAGGAGGGCTCGAAAAGCATGCACCAGAGAGAAGAGTATTCCAGCCGTAGTCGTGCTAGGAACGGGTGCTCGTGCCCTGTGTGACGTCGATGGAAGCGCCCAGCAATGGGGATTAGAACAAGACAAACACAAACTGCAAGTAAGGTTTCTCAGATTGCCCGTATGAAGTCCCTTCTAAGATAAACAGGCTAAATGTGATGGTGGGGTTTAAGAGACTCAGTGACAGCGCTGTGTGTGGTGACAGGAGTTTACTCACACCAGTGGGCGATTGGCTGACTCGTCTACAAGTAAGGCGGGAAGTGATCAGAAAGTTAAAATGACTCCCTAGCAGTATTTTAAATAAAATAGCCCAGACATAATAGGGTGATTCGATATGAGTATGGCATGGACGTGGAGGGATCATGCCATAGGTTGCAAGTGCTGGGTACGTGAGAGTACAAATAACGAGTGTAGACGTAACAAAGATAAATACATGCTTGTAGACAATGATTGAATAGACAGTCCTACCCGCAAGAAGTCAGGGTCCACGCGGTGCCGGGTCTTGACAAACTGGGGCGGGGGCTTCAGCTGTGAAGGTAATGGGTTAAGGATGGAAACCAGGCAGCATAAGTTATGGAGGGGGTTGTTGTTGTGCAATGGCTCGCACACGGGGCTAAAAAGTGTAGTCACGCCGTCTATCACAACAAGTACAAAGACTGTATGAAGGTCGCTTAAGACCGTAGGACGTACTTACATCTGCCCCGGGAAATCGCCTCGACAACCTAAGGTGCCTCCAGAGTCGCCGGTACTGCTTATCGGCGGCGCAGCGTCTTAAATGTGCGCTCAAAGATCAATGGTCAGAGGGGTAGGGTAGATACTGAGAAGAGACTCAACTGCGTCTCAAAAGGGTAGCGGCCATCTTGGAACGGCAAAAAAGTCCGAACATATTCCTTTAGCTGTAAGGCAAGGGCTGGTATCATAGGTGATGGGGTTAGGCAGAGTGTGGGTATAGGTATCCCGCATAGCCATATGCAGTGATTTGGGAATGCGTATGGCTGTGTATCCAGTATTGTTATTTGTTGGATTCAGCTACGTCTCACAAAAGTAGCGGCGGCCATCTTGGAACGGTAAAGTGTCCGAACCTATGTCTATTGCTGTGTGGCCGGTGCTAGTATCATAAGTGGTGGGGTTAGGGAAAAGTGTACGTATAGGTGTCCCATATAACCATATGTAATGGCTGTTGACTGCATATGGTTCGATGACCCAGAATCGTTATGTTAGGACCATAGGAGTGTGTGTCACAAGTGTCAGAATGTCACAACACATAGAGGGCCAGTGTTATGCTCGTAAATGGAAAAAGTCTACAAGTTCCCCAAGGAGGCTGGTGCTAGGAGGTTAATTGGCAAAAGTATATGCCAGGAGTTCAGTATACCACGGGGGGATATAGGGTGCCACCATCTAAGGATGCTCAGTCATGATGGTACGGCAGGTGGAAGGTGTATTACATTGTTGTCTAAAAGGTAATGAATCAGGCGTGGAGTGTGGTCCACGGAATGTCGTCATTAAGGCCAGACACATTAGACTTAAGTCTAAAGACCCATCGCTGTTCGGTTTTGAAGAGGGTCCCAGCTGACCAGGAAGGGTTGTGATCAATGACAACCCAACGTAAGCTCTCAGGGGGGTGGTTGAGTTCGAGAAAATGGTTCTGCAACCTCGTTTGGGTTCGTTTACATCTTATTGTGCTTTTGTGTTCCCCAATGCGTGTTTTGACGGGTCTTGACGTCATCCCGATGTAGTGGAGTCCGCACGGGCATGTTAGTAAATAGATGCAGTTCTTGGAGTTGCAGTTTGTATGGCGTTTTAATTGCCATGGTCTAGACATGCCTAGATCAACCTCCTTTGTAGATCTGGTTTGGGAGCAGCACGAACACGACCCACAGGGGAAATGGCCCGAGATGGGAGGTAAGTGCCAAAGGGTTGGAGACGGTTTAGGAATGGTTCTGGGGCGTGTATGTACAAGGATGTCCCTCAGGTTTTGAGTGCGTTTGAAGGCAAACAGGGGGGGAGGTCCCGGATCAAACGTCCCAGTACTTAGTATTCGCCAGTGTCTTTTCACTATTTTTTGGATAGTGTTGGAACGAGGGGTGAACGAGGTCACGCAGGTGAGTGCAGAGTTCTCTGGTCTTGTTCTTGTTTCCAACAAGGACTCGCGATGGTTGTTTCTTGCCCTCTTATGAGCTATTTTGATGATGTTGGTGGGGTAGTTCCTAGCAGTGAGGTTTTTACTCAGTATGGTTGCTTGTGTCTCGAACTCGTTGAGGGTGTTACAATTTCTTCTTAGGCGGAGGAACTGGCCCACAGGGAGGTTGTCCCTAAGTGATTTAGGGTGGTGGCTCTGATAAAGTAGGAGGCTATTTCTGTCCGTGGGTTTTTTGTAGTTGGTTGTGTAAAGCCCACCCTCTTTGAGTGTGATGAGGAGGTCCAGAAATGGTATGGATTCGGGGGAGTGGGTTCCTGTGAATCTGAGGAACGGGTCAATTGTATTCATCCAAGTGAAAAAGGCGATACATTCCTCTACACTACCTCTCCAGAAGATGAGGATGTCGTCGATGTATCGGCGCCAGAGGAGGATGTTATCATGGAATGGGTTGGAGGGTGTTCTAATTTTTGCTTCCTCCAAGTCGGCCATATAGAGACATGCCAGGCTCGGCGCAAAGGTGCTGCCCATGCATGTACCTTGGATTTGGTGGTAAAGTTTATTGTTGAATGCGAAGAAATTTTCTTTAAGTGCAAGATGAGCACAGTTGCAGATGAAGGGTATCGGAGTGATGTATGGCCATGGGTCCACATTCTGTAGGGCACGTTCAAGGACTGTCAAGGTGGCGTCCTGCGGGATGTTCGTGTATAGTGCCTCAACGTCCATAGTTACGAGCAAGTCAATCGTCTCTGGAGAGTCAAAAAGTTGTATCAAATTGAGTACCTCCATAGTGTCTCTCAGGTAAGTGGGTGTCTTGCTGACTAGAGGTCGTAAAAAGAAGTCGCAGAACTTACTCAGAGGTTCAAGTAAGGAGTCAATACCTGAGACTATGGGGAGTCCTGGCGGCGGATTCATGCCTTTATGAATTTTTGGAAGGCAGTAGAAATACGGTGTCCGTGGGTTGGTTTGGTTTAGGAAAAGGGCCTCATCATGCGAGATCCAATCCTCAGCCTCACCTTCTGTGGTCAGGCTCTGTATCATGTTCACGAGGCGTGGCGTAGGGTCCGTTTCAATAAGTTGGTAGTATTTGGTATCTGAAAGTTGTCTTTCACATTCCGCTTCATAAATCCCTTTGTCAAGGATGACGATCGCGCCGCCTTTATCAGCTGGTTTGAGGATGATCGTCTGGTCATCCGCGAGACTTGACAGGATACTTCGTTCTGCCTTGGATAGATTGTCATAGTGATGGCCAGTGACTCTGGTCTCGGTGACTTCTTTAAGGACTGCCTGTTCGAAAGTGAGGACTTCGTTAGGTGTCATGGCTGATGTGGGGGTGAACCTGGATTTATTCTTCAGACCAGTCCCTACTGTCGGGGGAGCAGGTTTACCATCAAAAAATGCCTTGAGACGTATTTTCCTAAAGAAGAGGTGAAGTTCCTGATGGAGTCTAAAATCATCCTCTCTGGGAGTTGGAACAAAACCAAGGCCTTTCTCCAGGAGTTGTTGTTCGTCCGGGGTGAGTGATCTAGATGATAGATTCACTACTAGGGTTTCGTTGACTTGCTCCTGAGAGTCATCCTGTCCTGGTCTTGCCACTGGACATTTTTTCCTCCTGTTCTTCTCCTGCCTCTTCCTCTGCCCCTCCCTCTGTTTAGAAAAGGGGGGTTCGGAAATTGGTTGTACTGAGGTATGGGCTGGTGGGGTCCAGGTGGGTGGTTCCAGAGAGGTTGGGGGCCCATCCATGGTCCTTGATACATAGGTGGTTGATAAGGGAGGCCCGGGAAGCCTTGAAACAGGGGAGGAGGTGGTGGTGGTTGTCTGTATCCTCCTCGGTACCTTGGTTGTCTATTATCATAGCTAGAATTGCTATTATTAGAGCCTGACGAGTGGTTGCTGCTAGCATCATCCGAAGTCTCAGGAGTTTGACTAACATAGTCTTCTTTCGTGTATAGAAAGATTTTCTCTTTATCAAATCTTTTCACATCCTTCTGGAGTTGGTGAATCTTTTGTTTGGTCAGGTACTCCTTATGATCGTTCATCTCCTGATTGATCTCAGACAGGCGTGACTTGAAGGTAGTGATGGAAATGCCTGTCTTAAGTCTATTCTCGGACAGTGTAATTTGTATTAGGAGTTCGTCCGATAGTCTTTTGGCTGTGTTGATGATTAACACCAGCCAATCCCTCGTGCACTTCCATGCAATACGGGACCATTCCCGTCGAAAAATGATGTCCTCAAGGAATATACGTGGCGAGAGCGTGACAAGTAAACCATTGGGAGCAATATTGGCTCTTAGGTACTCGGTCATAATTGTACCATGTAGGGCTGTTTTAATTTGTAGCTTCCTCAGAGTTTGTAGGGCTTTCCAGTCGTCGTCCCTGCTGCCTGATGGAAGGTTGCCGTCCTCTGATAATAAAGAGGGGGCTCTTAGAATCTCGGCTACTGTCTCGTCATCGAAACAGAGGCCGGGGTCATCCATGATGGATCAGGGGTCTAAAGATGTTAGGGGGACTATAGAGTTTGTGATGTCTTGTGTGGAGGGGGGGTGGGGGGTGTGGGAAAAAAAGGAAAAGGGGCGGGTTATGTTAACCAAGCCAAAGAGATGAAAAATAGAGGGGTTGTCCCACGGCTAGCTGCCGTTCTAATATGTATACACACTTCAGAGAGAATGGGGGGACAAGGAGCGGATGAGTAGGAAAGGGAAAAGGTCCTGTACCGGTGCTCCTGAAGTTAAACCACATGCAAAGTAAGGTGACAGTTCCTGAAGAAATATATATGCCAGTATGGTCTACTATGCAAGAGGAAGGGGAAAAGGGGAGGATGACAAAGGGTCTCAGACTAGGTTCGAAAATGATAGTGTGATGGAGACTAGAGACTCCTGGATGGTACTAGAAGTGCCCTCACACACCCTTGCGGGTGCAAAGCATCATCATCGGGCTGTGCTCCTCGTGGGGGTGGCGCTGCAGTCCCTCACGGGCCCTAAAAGGGCTCTCTATCGGAGATCTTTTGGTGGAGTCGCCGTAGTTGTGCGTGTGGGTGTGTGGGGAGGGGGGTGGTGGTGAGGCTAAAAAGACCTAATGGTGCCCTAACTATTTATTGGTGGGCCCAGGAGGTCAGCTAAAAATAACGGGGGATAATGTTATATAAACATTCTGAGTGGGGGAAAAAAACTGTAAATACGTCCCACTGCTCTCGGCCCGTAAGAGTGACCTTTTCCCTTTCCTACTCATCCGCTCCTTGTCCCCCCATTCTCTCTGAAGTGTGTATACAGATACAAAAAGCACACTAAAGATAAAGGCATGTGAATAATCTGATCCAACTTTGTGCAGTCACTGAGTCACTGAAAGTAAAAGAAGCAGTGGGTACGGTAGGTTGACCCACTATTCCATGCTGTGTTAATTAACAATTTAACAGATCAGTATTTAACACACACACACACACACTTTTTGAAATAATTCTAATTAGTGGTAGTAGCCAGGGAATTCTCGTCATAGCTTTGCCATAAAATCAATCAACACAAATTCATAACTAACAATTGTGTTTATTTGAGATAATTATGGAACTAAAAAAAGGCTAAAATGGTCCAAACTTTCAATGTACTTTTCACCATGAAATGCTGCACTGTGTGCCTGTGATGGCTGGTACTGTTTAGAGGCTGAAGTTGCATACAGCGCTTCATCCTGCTCCCTGCTTTTGATCTTTACGTTTCCTGAGGATGTAGCCACAAAATGGCTGCCAGCGAGTAACCATTGAGCCCGGTTGGCATGAGTTCAGATGTGCTTGGGAGTTGGCAGCCTCAGTTACATTCCTTGTGGACAGTCATTTGTAATCGAACCCCAGCTCTTATCGAAAGGATATGACTAACATAGGAAACAGCCACTGTTTGAACACAAGGAACAAAACCTCAAAACCAAATAGCTGTCCTTTATTTGGCAAAGACATTGAGAGGCCAGTGTTTGAGTGCTTTTCTATTTACACACACTGAGAAGGTTTGGGCGTGATCAGGCGCCTTGGCATGCAGGGAGCATTTACAGAGACTTTTGTGCAGTTTTGATTCAGAATGCAGCTACTTTGCAGTGCACAGGTCTGGCAAAGAATGACTTCCACGGGCATTCAGAGCAAACTTCATGGATGCGCACAAAAATATAAAACATATTTTTGTGCTTATGCAAAAATAGCGAATTTCAAAGCCAACTATAGGTAACAAGCAAACTATTCGGAACTGTTGAATTTATTCACCTCTCCTTATCCCAACAGTGCAACTTAGTGTCGGACTGGGACAGAAAATAGAGCCAGGAACCAAAATAAAAGTGGGCCCCATTAGTGAATTAAAAAGCTAAAAAAGTGGCCCATGTTTGCAATTTGGGTCAGTTTTAAACATGTAAAGACATGCTATGTAAATGTTCTGCAAGGTATGGAAGACTACAAGAATTCGAGCTTGCAGCAGGCAATGTTTGTTTTTATATCAGGAAATTGAACAGTTAAACCCTGCCCACAAACAGCCAAAAAACACACCCAGACACTGACCGGTAAAGACCACTGACTTGTCAGTACCTGTCAGGCCCTGCTTGAGTGCACTATAAGCCAGTCCAACTGTGGTGCAACTTGGAAGTCAATGAGTGACTGTGTTATGCATTAGTTGCTGTCAAGATAATAGTATAGATCTAGGGCCTCATTTCGAGAGACTGACACATTGGCATTGATGCGTCAGTTTCCTTGTGCCTACATCCAATGCCCTTGCGTCAAATGCCTTATCCATGGCGCAAGGATTAATAGATGCATCAGAAATTCTGACACATCGGTTCAAGCAAAAGTGATGCATTGCTGGAGTTGATCGTAAAACTGACGCAACTCCAGCAATGCATAAGAACTCATAGGAGAGTCCCATTGTAAAAGCCCTGCGTCGATCCTTATGCCTGGTCTGAGCAGGGGTAGGGCTTTTGACGCAGTCAAGTTGGAGAGTGATGCAGTGAAATGTTGTAAATGTCACTGTGCCACTGCTACATAGCTTTTTGCATGAGAACACCTACCCTGCATACATTATACCTGGCGCAGGAATAATGTGACGCAGGGCGTCAATTTGTAGATAAGGAGGAGTGTGGCGCACTGATTGTGTCGCCACTGCATCAAAAAAAAGTTACATAGCGGCGGTGCAAGGGACTTGTAAATGAGACCCCTAGTGTTTCATTTACTCTGAGTCCTAGTCTTCTCAGCCATAGTCCTTTCTTTCACAAGGAGTATCCACATCATGTGAAATGGCCCCTGTCTGCAAGGCTTCCCATCCCAGGACCAGCTGTAAGGGCACAATGCCAATATTGAAGTGTGAGGCACATATCAAAATGTCATACCACTGATTCAAACCAGTGCAAGCCTTCTCACATTCTCCTCTTCCGCTTTCAGGACAGCTGGTCTCTCTCCATGACGTCATCCCTGATGCACAGTCTCCTGAGCCTTATGCAGGTTCTTGAAGTTCTGCCTGGACCCGTCACCAGGTTGTAATATAGACAGACCCACATCTCTGAAACTTCCTGTGATACCTGCCCAAGCATATTACATAGATTGATGTCACATTACTTTACAGTGAGCAGTCAGAAAGGTCGCACTGACTGGAACAGGAAGTGTTGCCCTTGAAATAACGGATATTGCAGTCAGTACAATCATCAAGAAACTACCGCACACCTTAATACCATCCCATTTAAATGATATGTTTCTCTATGCAGGCACCCACACTGGAATTCGCTTGTGGTCCATTTACATCATGAAACTGAGTTCACAATCTTTAGGAAAAACCTCAAAAGATGGCTGATTAAGCAAGCCTATCACTGTTGATACATGCCAATCTCCTACTGATTCATCTTCACAGGGTCCTCATAGCCTTCTGCAGCGCCAACAAACCTTTGGTGAATGTGTGCACTACCAAGCTTTATTAACATGACACCTTCAAACACTTAAGAAAAGAGGTTTCAGAACACACACACAAAACATGCATAGAGTTAGACTGGCCAGTTGGGCCACTGAGTAGAGTGTTATTTTTTAGTCCCATTGGCAGCGACAAGATCAAAACAACCAACCCATACACTGGACACTGGCACTGCCAGAATGCCTGACAGGCCAGTCCAACACTGCCCATGTAACACCAAAGACAGTGCTTATGCTGCAAGGAGTGGCCTGCAGTTACCACCAGGACTGGAATTAACCTGTATTCTTCGTGGAGTGTGGGAAGATAAGGGAAGTCAGGAGATTTCCCAGAGGATGCTCCTAAATGTTATTTCTGGGTTCCACAGACATGGGCAATTATAAATGTAATGTATAATTATAACTGAAGAATTTCTAATGTTTGTGTATTTTAAGTTTGGTTTGTATAGAAAGAATAAGTCAAAGTTTTCCTAACCATGACAAGTGTTTAACTGTTGTTTTTTTCTTATAATTTCAATGTTTTTTTATTTTTTATTTAAAAAAATTGAAATCATAGACTTTAGTGTTGTTGAGTTGGATGTGGTATAGTACAGTGAAAGAGAGTGGCATAAAGTGTACTCTTATAGACTATAGTGTCGTAGAGTGGAGTTGAGTGGAGTGGAGTAGAGTAGAGTTGAATGTGGTACAATGGAGTGGCGTACAGTGGAATAGCGTACAGTGGAGTGGTGTAGAGTGAAGTGGCACAGAGTGAAGTGCTGTACAGTGCAGTGCGGTACAGTGGACTGGGGTGGAGTGGAGTGGTGTAGAGTAAAGTGGCATAGAGTGGAGGGGCGTGCACTAGAATAGTGTACTGTAGTGTGGTGAAGAGTGGAGGGGCGTAGAGTGTTAGGTGGTAGAGTGTAATAGTGTACAGTGGAGTAGCAGAGTGCAGTGGCGAAGGGTTGAATGGCGTACAGTGGAGTGAGGTCAAATGTAGTTGCATGGAGTGGAGTGGCGTGTAGTGGAGTAGCGCTTAGTAGAGCATCATCCAGTGGAGTGTCATACAGCGTAGTAGTGTCGAATGGAATAGCATATAATGAAGTGGCGTTCAGTGGAGAGGCATAGTGTGGAGTTGTGTAGAGTGTAATAGTGTAGAGTGCAGTGGCGAGAGTGGAGTTGCATACAGTGGAATAGCATAGGGTGGAATAGAGTAGAGTGGACTTGCATAGAGCGCAGTGGTATAGACTGGAGTGGCATAAAGTGGGGTTGCATAAAATGGAGTGGCATAGACTGGAGTGGGTAGAGTAGAGTGGCATAGAGTGGGGTGTCATACAGTGGAGTTGCGTACAGTGGAATAGTTTAGAGTGGGTTGGCGTACAGTGTAGTAGTGTACAGTGCAGTGGCGTACAGTGGAGTGTGTCAGAGTAGAGTGGCATACAGTGGAAGAGTGTAGAGTGGAGTGGCGGACAATAGAGTGGTATAGAGTGCAGTGGCATACAATGGAATGTTCTAAGTTGACTGACATAGAATTGAGTGACTTATAGTGTAGTGGCGTAGAGTGGAGTGCAATATTGTACAAGTGAGTGTTGTAGTGTGAAGCAGGGTAGAGTGTAGTGGGGCAGGCTATAGAGGTGTATAGTGCAATAGCATTCTGTGCAGCAGCATAGAGTAGAGTGTTCTAGAGTGGAGTGATGTACAGTAGAATAGTGAAGAGTGGAGTGGCATAGAGTGGAGTGGCGTAGAGTGGAAAAGTGTACAGTAGAGTGGTGTATGATGGAGTGTCGTACAGTGGAACAGGTTAGTGTGTAGTAGGGTAGAGTGGATTGGAATACAGTAGAGTGGCGTAGAATGGAGTGATGTACCGTGTAATGGCATTCAGTGGATTGTAGAGGAGGAGTCTGCTATTATTCTCAAAAAGGGAGGTGAGGCATCTAAGAAGTCTAAACATCTGACAAGGGTGGATAAAGACCTGAGACTGGGTAGCCTGAGCACTACAACAGACCATAGTGTCCATGGCAGCACAATTAGCAATGAGCGATCATATTGGTGCAATGGATTTGGGTGTCCCTCGTTGCACAAGAAGAATGAGTGGCCATCGTGGCACAAAAGATGTAAAATACTCCTGCAGTATAGACACTGCTAATTTCTTATATGCCAATGAAATAGAAAATCAGGTGGACAAATATGTGTTCGATCCACAGGAGACTTTGGAAACTGATTTCCTGGATGATGAGTTGGAGCAACCTTAAACATCGAAGGCTATCAAAGACCCATCAGGTGTGGATATGTTTATCCCTACCCGCATTACTCACCCAAGATGATCAGTCAGACTGGTGGCCTATGGACCACATGGCCTCCTTTATTAAGGTCTGGATCCGTAAGTCTCTTGATAGGGAGACTCGGAATCTGATGAGGGCTGAATGCCCAAGACCATTCCCGGATAACAAATCAGGATTCACACCAAATCTGGACCCAGAATTAATGACTTTTCTTTTAAGATCAGGGACAGATCCTAGGAAAGGCCTAGAGCACTGCCTTAAGCAGTGTCAGGATAGTTTGTTGGACACCCTGGGTCTGTTGGTCTGGTATCAAGAAGTATGTCAAGTTCCCCGAATTCACAGGAGCAGAACGAAGCTCCAATCCCAATGCCCCTCCTGATAACTCCTCAAACCCCTCACCAGATCTCAAAAAGGGGCTAAGGGTCTCTAGGGGGGAAAGGGAGTTGGATAAAATAAAAAATCAACAAAAAGAGACTGCTTCGTCCTTTACTCTTGGGTATTACGAACTTCCCTTGGAAAACTATGTTCTTGGAAGAATTCGCACTCTGTAAGAAAAGTTAACAATAAGCATCAAATAATCTTTGCCCAAACTTTCAATATATAGGTATATCTCAAAAAAAAAATCAACATTCAGAACATACCCCCTTTTAGACTGGCTTTAGATTCTCTTCTTTTTGTCTCTTTTGTGTGTCATAAGAAGATATTTACTCCTCAAAATATTTTAAAATAATCATGTGAACAAAAGAGACTTTCAAAAATTGATTACTGAAAACTGCTACTTAATATGTTGCTGAATATTCGGTAACTGTCTATAAACTGAAAAGTCCTGATATCCTGCCACTTGTATTGCATTCTACTTAAATGGGCTTGTCTATTTACAGCATTAACCGACTTGTGAAAAAATCTATAACTGGAAGGTCCTGATATTCTGTCACTCTCTTTGCTTTCTATTTAACAGGCTTGTCTAAATACAACATTAACAGACTTGTCAATTTCTCTCTTTTAGGTACTTGTGTGACCGGAATAATTGAGGCTGAATGAATTCTCCATGCAAATGGAATTGGTAAGTATTCTGTCATCGATGTTCTGTTAAACTTGATACTTCTCTGACTGGAATTTCCTCCAACCTTAATTCAAACTCTCTGAGGAAGCGTGGCACAAACTTCTACAAACAAACTCCCGACTGACACTAGGTGGATATTCCTGACTCTTTCCATCCGGAATGCGCAACGCAAACTTTCCCTGAAACACTACTCTAACGACAACTGAGGTGAATCACCAGAATGTCACTATCCTGACGAAATTCTTCAGTGAAGTGCGCAGTCAAAGCAGTTACATGCTTGCTTCACACGGTTCACTGCTCTTGAGCGCCTGCTTGAAGAAACAAATAGATCGCTAAACTTGACATCCAAGAATGCGGCCATCTTGAGAAATCTTCTTCTCAATAAAGATTTCCAAGATGAATTCCTGAATCTTTCTTTGATTTGACGGACCCGAGAACTGTCCTTTCTACCTTTCTTGCTCACCACACTTGCAAGTTGGTGAACCTTGTAGAAATACCTGCTGTGATTCCTGACACCTGGATCTTAGCCAAGGCTGAGGAGGCTTCTTTTACGGGCATGCCCTTAGATGTCTAACTTCTCAGCATCCGAGCCACCGGGCTTTAAGCCTACTTGTGAATGCCAATGCCGGGCTAATTGTCGAGAGGAGAAGAGCAATCTTTATGAGGATTAATCCTAAATTGGGCGATCTAACCAACAAGGAAACTCCAGGTGACCCAGATGGTCTACTGTTCAGCTAGAGTTTATTAAAACATTAGGCAAGTACATCTCCTCATTTACTGCTGGTAGTAGGGCCCAATCCAACGTCAGATGCATATTTAACAATAGACTTTTTGGAAGTGCTTACAGGAGGGGACTGGCTGTCAGCCGTGGGTCACAATGGTCCCAGTACTACTACCAAGATCAGCGGGCCTACAGAAGGCACTTCTGTTCCAACATTGATTTCTTCCTGCAGAGAGGGCAACACTTTCACTCCTGGGGCAGCAGGTGTAAATCCCAAGGAGTTGAAGATCAAGGTAAGCTTCAACCCTTTACTTGTTTCTTCCCACACAAAGGTAGGGGTAAGGTAACATTTTTTCATCCAACACTGGTCTGGCATAACAAAGGATTCATAGGTGTTACAAACTGTAAAGGGTTTCAAAATAGAGTTTTGCAACATTCCTTATCAAAGGTGTCAGCCAAGAGAGCTATCCTTAGACCAGGACCAAATGACACTGGTAGATACAGAAGTTACTCAAATGATGCACAAGGTGACAATGTCTATTATCGTAGACTCAGAGAAGGGTTTTAGAAATACTGTTTCCCTAGTCAAGAAAAAGGATAAAGGTTGGCGGCCTCTAATAAACGTGAAGGAGTTAAACAAGCTTTTAGTATTCCAGCGCATCAAGATGGAGGGGATCCATCTTTTGCGAGACTTTTTACAGGAGAAAGACTTGCTAGTGAAGTTGGATCTGAAAGACGCCTACTCCACAAACCCCATGGACGTAGCTTCCAAGAAATGTTTACGATTCAGATGGAGAGGTATTTTGTACCAGTTCTCCTGTCTTCCCTTTGTTCTGTCGTCGGTTGCCTGGTGCTTCACCAAGGTACTACACCCTGTAGTTGCTTTCATGAGAAAGAGGGGAGTATGCTTAAATATCTACCTAGACGACATGTCTCTGATGTCTCAGGATTAGGAGGAACTGCTGAAGCACATGAAGTGGTCAAGGGACCTCCTAGAGGCCTTAGGGTTCATTATCAATGTAGAAAAGTCCATCATGACTTCAACACAGAAGTTTGAATTTCTGGGGTTTCCGTCTGGCCCAGCTTTGTCTCCCTCAGAAGAAACTGACAAAAATAAAGTAGGGGCAGGTCCTGTCCCATCAAAGGAATTGGTGACATTGAGGGATCTGTCAAGGGTGGTAGGACTTTTGTTGGCCTCCATTCAGATCATCTCCCCGGCTCCACTACATTACAGGGCTCCCTAGAGACTGAAAACCCTAGGTTTGAGGAAAAGGTCTTTGGTATGCAGATGTAATCCCCCTGTCACAGGAGGCTCAAAAGGACTTAGAGTGGTGGTTGAACAACCTGGAGAGCTGGAATAGCAAGGCAATATTTGGGAACAATACGGAATTTACTGTAGACTCAGATGCAAGCAATCTTGGCTGGGGAGCAAGGATAGGAGAGATAAAAACTACAGGGAAATTGTCCAGGAAGGAACAATCCTTGCACATAAATTGTTTGGAGATGTTAGCAGGGCTAAACACGTTGATGAATTTCAAGCCTATTTTAGCAAACAGCATGGTGTTGATCCGGTTGGCCAATTTCATGACTGTATCTTACATCAATCGTCTAGGGGAGCAAGATCAAAACGACTTGCAGACCTAGCCATGGCAATTTGGTATTTTTGTTAGGAACAGAAAATTCTTTAGAAAGTAGAGTTCATCCCACGACAGCAGAACCAGAGAGCAGACTGAAACTCAAGGTACTTGAGGGAAACCTGCGACTGGGTGTTGAGCCCAGTGCATTTTGAAAAGATTCAGGATTTATAGAGTCGCTTTCAGGTAGACCTGTTCGCCAGCATATTTACAATTCAGGTAAAACAGTATAACAGCTGGAGACCAGACCCCAATGCATTGACAGTGGACACCTTTGCGCAGACATGGGACGGAGAGAACTGTTAAACATTCCCTGCTTTTGCACATATACAGAGGGTGTTGTTAAAGGTTCGGAAGGAACAATGCAGTATTGTTCTAGTAACTCCATTTTGGACCTCTCAAGTTTGGTGCCCTGGGTTAATGGAACTAGCAGTAAAAGTTCCCCGTTTGATACCAGTGAAGCCAGGACTTTTAGAAAGATAGGAAGGACAGGAGCATCCTTTAGTACTAGAAGGCAATTTTAATATTCTTGTTTGGAGGATTTCAAGGGATCTTGTAGATATTCTAGCTTTTCAGGAGAGGCTAAGAATCTATTGGATGACTCATGAGCAACAGGTACCAGGAAAAGATACAGAGGAGTATGGAGAAAGTGGTGAAGTTGGTGCTTGGAGAAGAATGTGGATCCCATGGAGGCTCCTTCAGTAAAAGTGGCAAACTACCTTGCTGAGTTGTTCAATTCAGGTTTGTCTTATAGAACGGTAAATTGTTACAGATCAGGAGTCTCAGCAGGACATTTCTTGGTATATAATTTTGCTATTGGTAGTGATCTTCTGGTCTGATGGAATAAGACTTAGGCGGCCACCTGGGGCTTGGTATGACTCTTTATGGAATGTCAATCTTGTTTTTGACCTTTTTTTCTCTTGGTCAGATAATTTGTGTCTTTCTTTGAGACAAATATCGTGAAAGTTAGCAACTTTGCTCTGCGTAATCTCTTATAGAAGAGTCTCAGACAGCACTAAAGGTTTGCAATAGGTTTTATTCCCCAGATAGAGTCCACTTTGATATTTGGAAAAGGACCCAAACCATGTCTGAAAACATTTTCTATCCCTTTTTCAATGACTGCAAGAAATTGTGTGTGGTGAGTTGCATGAGAGTTTATGAACAAAGCATGCTGGAATTTAAACCAGATGTTAATTTCTGATGTGAAACCCTATAAAGCAATATCAACATCTACCACGGGTAAGAACAGTGATGTCCAAAGCTGGAATTGATTTGTCCAGGTTTGGAGCTCACTCTTCCAGGAGTGCGATGGTTAGCAAAGGTTTTTGGACAGGTGGTACACTTGCAAACATTCTTAAATTGGCAGACATATATCTTAAATTGGCGGAGCATGTGTGCAGTCTGACTCTGGGGAGCTTTAAACATGCATAATGGTAGACTTCGGTCAAGAAATTAAATGGCGATTCTCCATTTAGCATACAGAGAGAATCTTGATTTCATTAAAGACAACGGCGGCAAACATTATCCCATCCTCCACTCCTAATTCATTTATAATAAATTGTAAAAGTAGATTTGTTGTCTTGGTTTATTATAACGATATCATTCATTTGATATTACTTTACAGGGTGAAATGATTATTTTCTGCACCAAGATTTATTTGCATCACCTGGGGGCATATGTATCAACATCACCATTTGCGATTCTCAAATAGCGATTTTTAAAGAATCGCTATTTGAGAATTGCAAAACGGGATGTATTTAAAAAATCGCAAACTTTTTGCGATTTCTTAAAATTCCTTAATTGCGATTAGCAAATTGCAAAATCGCAATTAAGGAATACCAGCCCATTCATTTCTATGGGCCAGGAGACCCATAGGAATGAATGGGAAGTAATTCTCAAATAGCGAATTCGCAATTTGCTAATCGCTATTTGAGAATAATTTCAAAGGTGCAAGGGTGTCATGATGACACCCTGATGCACCCCTCAAATGAGCATGTGTGTGCATATGGCGCACATACATGCCCTAAGGGCATGTATGAGCGTCACGTGGCACTTTGCAAAATTAAAAATAGTGCATTTTGAAAGGAAATCGCAAATTACCACCAACTGGAAGTTGGTGGTAATTTGCGATTTCTTGAGGATAATTCGCACAACTTGGGTGATTTTTACATATCATTTAAGAAATCGCAATTTGCGATTTCTTAAATGCTTATGCAAAATTAAGAAATCGCTAAATTAGCAATTCCTTAATTTTGCGATGGGATTTTGCCTTATACATCCCGTTTTGCGAATTTTTAATCGCAAACGCTGTATTTTGCGAATCGCAGCGTTTGCGATTAAAAATTTGCTTGATACATATGCCCCCTGGTCTCTTTCTTTCAGATTATTCTTTAGAGTAAGAATTCTTTCCTTTCAAGCCAAAGGAGCATCTCTCGTTTTGTCACAGCTTAAAGAGGAATATGCATAGTGACATGAAGCTATCTATAGTTTGAATATTCTAAACTGTAATGTTTTGTTTATGATGTGTTTAATGTTCTTAAAAGGGCTGCATGTTGGGGCAGCAATAAAAGGCTTATGCATAATGTGAGCCTCCATTGTCTTTAATGAAATCAACATTTTCTCTGTATGCTAATGGGACAATTGCCATTCTCCTTCATCAGAGTATTTCTCACCATTCCCATCCTCATGGCACCATGGTGTAATCCTAAGAAACAATGAAAAATGCTCAACAACAAACTGCACGTGTGTAAGTGCCATGGACTATGATCTTTGTATAGTGCATAATGAAATGTTCATGAATATTTTAACTATCCAAAATGCACAACTGTGGTTGAATGAGTCCGGGCACAAGCACAAGATGTAATACATATGGGTGTTAAATTACTAGCAAATGAAATAAGATATGAGAAATCATTTAAGGCTTTTCCACCCAGAGCATTGCCGGATAAAACAATGCCAAGAAGTACAAAATGGCTTCCCCATTTTAATATTGATAGAGCCTGGATGTTATCGTTCATCCGGTCTCTATGAACTCTCCCTGGAAAAATTATTTATGACAATAATTTAAGGATATGACAAATATGTGATAAGATTATCATGCTTTAATAACATGCACAAAATTAAGTTTGATTTAGATACTGCATCTTAAAAGCATGCAGAGTGTTAGATGTAGATTTGTGATGACACCTAACCACAGATAAAACTAAGGAAACGTTTAATAAGCTATTGGTATGTCTTCCATATTCATAAATGAACATTAACAGGCAAACTATAACATAAAATTCCTTATACGTGTAAGGAGAAGGTCATTTTAGGTATTAAGAAAATGAATATTGACATTAGAATGTGTAACATGAGCATTGATATTGATGCGAAAAATAAATGTTATAATAATGTGTGCTTTGTAAAGGTTAAAGTTTAGCGATGCTTCCAATTACTGAATGGTGTGATAAGCTTGTAACATGAAAAGAATATTTAAAAAACGAATATGTGAATTGACTATAAAGTGTTATACATTTCTTTTAGGTATTCTATGCGTACATAATGTAAATGCAAATGTTAATTGACATAAATGAAAAACTAATAGATTTTGTTCAATACCGTGAAATTCATATGTTAACACAACTCAGCACCTACAAGCTGCATTTCATATCGGCCTCAGACTTCTTTCCCTTCCTAGCATGAACTAATGAACTGAAGAGTCTGAAGCCTATGCAAACTTTTCGTAAAGTTTCTATTTGTGCTCTAACACTCAATAATTCCTTTCATGCTTGTAGCCTCCTTAGTTGGACTTGCAACAAATGTGTTGCTTCCTAGAGTACATGCTTGGGAACAGACTGATAAAAGATGAGAGCATGGACTCACCTACTTCCTAGATGTCATAACCAATTGGATGAATAAAAATCAGTGGTCTTATGGAATATGCAAAGTAATGGATTACTTATTCTTCCGGATTTGTACACTTTATCTACTACATCATCTCATCGTATCAAAACTGACAAATGGGACAGAATGGTCCGATCAAATTGGTGATGTCAAGGGGTGTCAACCAGAAATCGATGGAGTATAATTACCTAGAGTACGGACAGGGGCGGTTCCTATCTTGTCTACCTTCTCAACCCACCTTGTGTACAGAGACTGATAATTTGGACTTCCAGAAACTAATGCGATCTGAGACATATTACTGCGTTTGCTGCCAGCTGCTATGCTTGCGTAAGTGGAACCTTTCAGGCTGGAAGATTTCCGACAATCAGCTTTGGCATTTGATGCTGCAGTGCGGACAGGGGCAGACGAACCTGTTCATGAACGTTAACTGGTCATCTCGGCACTTACAGAACTTACATCTATCGGGTTTGTAAAAGGGTTATACGTTTTAAAGACTAATTTCTTATAATTCGATCTCCCTCAGCGGAGGCAGAATTTTCTTTTAATCTTGATTCTTATAGCTGTATTAATACTTATTAAAATTCTAATAAATCGTGAATCAATTTGACATGAAATTTCACTTAGATGTGATAAAGATACCAACTAAGATAACCATTCTGCTGATTCTGTTTCATTCAATTGTTGGGGTCATTTTGGTCAGTTTTCCACATTTATTTGATCTGAACAGTTTCTGGCCGAACAAATCCATTTGGTAATGAATAAATGTGAACTATTATCTTATTCCAGGCCCTCATGTAATGATAGTTCATCCCCTGAGTAGTCTAGTCCCTTTCAGCACAGACCAAGATCGATCAGAAGACCTAAGGGGAGACAAAAATTGGTAGCTGAGGTTATTCTGGGAAAATTGTATTCAGTAATAAGAATGTATTTGAGGCCCAACACGTTTACGCTAGAGCAATATGATCCTTTAATTGATGTATAGTCACAATTTCCCAGAGTTATTTGTTCTTTCATTCTACATCAATGGGCTGCAGATTCATTTTATGGCGTTTCATGTGTGCTATGGAGAAGATAGTTTAGCTCCACTAAAACCTTTCTTTCTCTCTCTCCTCCACAGCTGTAGAGCAATGTTTAGGAATCAGAAATGCAATGTTTGTGAAGAATGTAGGTGAAGCAAATGTTGCGTACATCTAGTGTGAAGACAGACACAGGCACTCACACACACACACACACACACCCACAAACACACACTCTCTCTATAAGTGTGGCAGGGGCACATACCCTAACCTGAGTCAAGGTGATGACAGGAGTTAGGGTAACTGCTGTAGCTTTCTATGTCTAATCTATAGGTCATGTACCTCCGACAGACATGTGTGTGTAATCTGCAGGGCCTATTTTATAATCCTGTATTGAAAAATCTTGATTCAATGCATTAGTGAAACTGAAACCAGGAACACAGATCAAATATATCTTTGGTATAATATGATATAAGATATATGTATTTTTTAATGTACTGTTTGCACAGAGGAATTAGGGCACTATACCAGTTATGGTATGCTCAGTAGCTGTGCAAACATAACATAGCATAATGTCTTGCAGTGTATTGCATTTTATCACACATTGCTCACCCACTTAGCCCCTCACGACATGAAAGGCAGCAGATCAATGAACGTAAATCTCAGTGCAATAAAAGGGCCTCCCTTACATCACACATTAAGTCAATCCTGTTGTAATACCACTTATGCTGCTTCCCTGGACAGTAGTATAAACACAAATTGGAAGCAAAGTGAACCAAACTGGAAGGATTCCTATTCCAGATCCAGGATCCCCGCTGCTAGTGGACCCACCACAAACTGTTGCAAGAGAGGAGGAAGCATGTATGTGATACAGCCAACATGTGATCTGGGGTAAAGAAGCTGATTAAGGAGGTGAAGCATGTTGGTGAGAGCCCAAGAATTAATGTGGGGAGTAAGGGGCGAAGGCATAGGTCATCAGGCAGCAAAGTTCTGCCACCGAAAAATGTGTGAAGGAAAGTTGGCAAAGGAAGCATGTCCTGTGAGCGAGGCCTGGATCAGTGTGTACCACAGCACGCGCTCTGAAGAAGAGATAGCTAAGGATTGGTTTGCCAGCCCATGATCTTGGTCTATCCGTGACCAATGGCGTAGGAGAGAGGGAATTCAAGAGTCATCCTCAGAGAGTGACTGTGTGGACGCGGGGCGGGAAGCAGCCCTGGCGTCAGAGGCATGGCCAAATAAGCATCCTGGCAGGGGGCGAGATACCGCTTCTGTTGCATCACGCCTAAAAACAAGAACAAGTAGCAACAATGCATTATGCCTTTTATGCTTCTACTAAGGTGCACACATGACGCTCTCTTTTATGTATCTTAATAGTATTAAATGAATAACTGAAGGAACCAGTAGTGGGTGCTGTTCCTGCTTTCACAAGGTTAACGCATGCATCCCTCAACTCCAATAACTGATTCCCAATTGGCGCTAAAGGAGCCTTAACAAGCTAATGCCCGAGGCCTTCTCATTGGGCAGTCTCCGGCACCCTAGACTCCAAGGTTTTTTACTTCATTTGTAAGCATTTAAATAAAGGAAAATGGCAGGCATGGCACAGGGGGTTAATACCACAAAGTCTTTGCGTTGTGTGAACGGCGAAGCAGCAAACCACTGACCACAAAGCCTATGTAAATGGAAGGTATATTCCCTTTTTAAGTGCAGCTTTTTTCTTTCTGCCTCAAATTAGGAAACAATAACAGGTGAAAAGACCATAGTAACGAGTAGCATTAATCTCCTCACTGGAGTGACTTCATTATTGATGAGGTGTCACGTGCATGTTGAGAACTTCCGGAGACGGCGGGGACATTGGCGCTACAGTCAGACATTAAGGGTTCAGGTTCTCTGCCACCAGGGACCAGCAACGCCGTCAAGAGATGTGTCTATTTATCTTTGCAATGCGTGTCTCGGAGCCGCAGATAAGTGAGTCTCTCTTGATGCTTGCACGTGCTGGGCGCGTGGGACATTCCTGGCGGCAACAACTGATCGCATCATCATGGCGGCGGCGCAGTGCTGCCTCCACCGACCGGGGGGGGGGGAGGGGGGGGGGTCTGCGCTTACGAGCAAGAACACTATTGAGCCATGATATCGTGTGGTTAATATTAAATCAGGATACCTATTTACTCCACCCTACCTCACAGAGAATAAATACATTACAAAATCAAAAAGCATACTTTAAGCAGGACAGCTATATAGAACTGTTTTCTGCTTGAGTAAATGAAGTATTTATTCCCTAAGAACTCTCTGTAGAACGGATTCTGACACCTAGGCTTTTCTAGGGGCATATTATCAAGCACTGCGTTAAAATTATCGCCGCTTTAGCGGCAGAAAACTGCCGCTAAAGCGGCGATAATGGGCTTGATAATATGCCCTGGAGAATTCCCATGTTGACACCAGAACATGGGCTTCTATGAGAATTCTCAAGGGCATATTATCAAGCCCATTATCGCCGAAAACTGCCGCTAAAGCGGCGATAATTTTAACGCCGTTTCTTGATAATATGCCCCCTAGTTCTTTTTGAGTTTGGTATGAAGGTGTCTTCACCTGCTTGTCTGAGCCTACATAGAGAGAAACTCACTTGAGGTTGCCTACAAAGGCATGTTGAAGGTCGGACAGGCCTTTCTGGCAGTGCCAGAATTCCTGGTCTGACAAGTCAGTGAGTGGGTTGTTTTTTGGCTGTTTGTGGACATGTTTTATGGTCTGGTGGGCCTGTTTTTGCCATTAATTTCTCTATCACCACAAACATTGCCTGAAGCAAGCAAAAATGTAAGCAGTCCTCCATACCTTGCAAAGAAACCGATGCAGGTGTCTTTACAAGTTGAAAACTGCCCTGATTTCCAAATGTGGACAACTTTCTTAGCCATCTGATTTGCTAATGGGTGCCCCTGTTATTTTGGTGCCTGGACGGACTTATCTTCTTTCCCTACCCGACCCTGATGCATGTTTAGGAGGTTTCTTGGATGTCGCAAGGGTGCAATTTGTGCTAAGAAATACAGCAAAATGCAAAAGAACAGAAATGGTGAGTATGAGCACCTGCTCGCTAAATGTGCTCTTGGAGTAGGATTTTCCCCCAGCTTACTCCTGGTATTTAGCACCATTTTCATAGCGCACAGTGCCCTCTTACATTCAAAATGGACATGAAGATGCATTATGTGCTAAGAAACAGCGCTCAATACAGCAAAAATGAATAGCAAGCGTGAGCAGCAGTTTACGCATGCTAGATGTGCTCTCGCTGTAGGATTTTCACCCCTAAATTACTCTTAATTATGCAAGGAGGAGTAATTTTGTAATCATTGGAAATTCCAAATCAAAGAGTAACACTGAGTTGCCGAAATTACTCCAATTACTCCAGTGTAATTGAAATTCCACCCAGGCCTACTACTAACTTAACAATAGCATTTTCCTATTGACGCCATGTCTATAAGCTCGGCCATTTTCTCACTACTGTGTTACCTAAATCTCCTTTATGTTTATGGCTTCTTGCAGAGGGCATGAGGTCTTTTGCATCAGCAAAAGTTGAACTGGCAGAGAACAACTCTGCATACATTTTCCCTTTTGGTTGTCTCTGTTTCAAATGAAAAGTGTCTACAACAACTTGAAAATTAGTTTGCAATTGCCAGAACCATTGTGAACAGTGCTGCAGTTTACAACGTCCATGCATAAGGTGTGGGAGACGCCTCCAGAGAGTTGCTGTCCCTAGCGAAAGGTGATGTAAAACTTCCATCTTGCTCTACATTTTCCTAATTTTCTTCTTTACTACCATAATAAAAGTGTCAAGAAGGACTTAACTGCCTCACAAGCTTGCTGAGCATGCACCTGTTGTGGCTTGTTGGCAATTTCCTTAGCACTGGTCCCAACACTCCAGGCACGTGTATCCTTGCTTAGCGGTACCTCCTGCTTGTCTCCACTAGATACAACTCATGCCACTGGCTTAGTGAAACATGACGGGGACCCCTGCAGAATGTGCCTGGTTTACCGAGGGCCCTGAGACTCCTATATCTCACAGATATAGGAGGCCTAGTCTTCCACAGGAAGACTGGGCCGATGTATCTACACTGTCTTCTCGCTCCATACTCTCCTGGAAGGTGCCTCAGGTATCGGAAGCACAACTTTTAAAAGTGCCCAGAATCAAGAAAGCTTGCGCTGGAGGTTGTTGTTTTTGCTTCCTTGCTTCTAAACTATGGAATTACCTTCCGCTGCAGCAATCCCCATCAGAGCCTCAGTTTCGCCAAAACCTTAAGACTTTCCATTTCTAGGCCCCCCTCTCCAGTTTGTCTCCTCAGCTTGTTTTGACTGCTCAGTGCTGGGACACTCCTCACGGGAGTAGCTATGTGCTCTATAAAACATGTATTATTATTATTATACGCATAGGCTGGGTTGATAGGGAGCCTCCTGAATGATGGGAGTCCCCCTGTACAGCCGGGGCTGCAGGGGCCTGTGTTACACCCCTTATCTAACCATTGCTGAGACTCCAGCCCCAGGAGTCCTTGATCAGCTGTGCGTGCAGTGTGCTGTTGAGGTGCACCACATACTTTCTGCATCTCTTCACTGCTCCTCAGTGACTGTCCCTTCCTGTGCCCCAGGATTTGATAACCGGGATGGGAAACATCCTTTACTATGCAGTCACTACCACGATGTGTCACTACTCAGACTGCGACATTACTACTTGTTCCTTTACCCCTCAAGTCATTACAACGACTTGCTTTTTGGGGTGCATTGTTGGACTGGAGTTGGATTTTAAGTCCAACACCTTTTACTACTGTTGCGTAGACTGGAGTTGGATAGTAAATTATACCATTCCAAAGTCTACCAGCCCCCTAAGGCAAGTCTTTGTAACGACCTGCGGGGTAAAGGAAGAAGGAAGGAGATCCTCCCAGTAAGTGGCGAGTATGGCTTAGTGCCTTTAATATGTTTGGGGGGTAGGGAGCTAATTTACAGTTTATGCTTTAGACACAAAACAAATGAGAGGGGCCCCTTAACCACCAAAGGGGTAGGGCACCAGATAGACCGTAGTCAAAAACAGATCCCCTTCAGGTATACTTCACACAACAGAGCCAAACCACTCTTCACATCCAAACTATCACCAGAGCACAACACCATCAAAGGCCGAATATATCCACGATATAAAAATGTTTTATTAAAAATCTTCAAGTATTCTTGAGCAAAAGACCATTTTACATCATTAAAAAAGATAAAAACATACAAATAATTCAATCTACACAATTAATCATAGGGAGAAATTGCTAGAAAAATACTTTCTAATCATCAAAAGGCACAAACACTAGACCAAGATCATCTGTGAGACATAAACAGTTTTATACATTTGATATTAGCAGTTTCACAAATGTCACCACAATCTACAGCAGGGGTCTCCAACTTTTTCTGTGTGGAGAGCTACTTTTGCTCAAGGAAAGTCCTGCTGAGCTACTAGCATATGTTATCACTGTAAAGTAGTGGCAACATGTGTTAACATTACACTATGACCACTCTAAGCAGGATTGTCAGTAGTAATCACGCAAGCATTCAAGATAAGGTTACCAGCAGAAATAGCAGGAAAGCATTTCTCACTATTAAATGCCACCCCCTCACTAATGAAGTTACATTCAAATTATCAAATGCTGTGCGGCACAGAGGACAGAACTAGAGCAGTAAGCCCCCCCCCAACTCAGCTTGAATTAGCATTCGGCTATCAACTTAAATGTGTTTTAGAAATAACATATTTTGTCTTCGTCAGCATATTAGTTATTGAAAATACGCATTTTTTTTCTATCAAATACCACTTTCCATTTTGGGCAAACAAATTCAGTTTTCAGAATAAAAATCTTTTCTAAAAAACATATTTGCCATTAAAATATCAGTTTTCAATTTTATAAAACACACAATCCACAAATATCAGTACTATCATGTAAAAATGCCTCACATAGACAGATTCTGCTTAAATTGCCCAGATATTACAATCATAGATAATGGATTCTCACCATAGCACCGAGTATGCTTTTTTTATGCAAATAATGCCCACCGTTATACCAGGTCCAACGTACCAAGGCTGGGCGCCATAACATCCAGGATGCCCAACGTATATCAGTTATGGCCATTTTTATGCAAGAAACAGTCGTCATTTTATCAGGGGTGGCTAAAAGTAGGCCAGTCAATATGTCAATGATGGCAGCCGGTATTGGAAAACTACACTAAAAAATACCCGTAATAGTCAAGGATGACCATTATTACAGCATGGGCACTATTATGCCATGAACGGAAACAATTGCACCAAAGATAAAACCCTTATGATGCAGGCCAGCATACACATTTGACGGTCCTTGACTCTAGACGTAGCTTCCAGGAAACAACACTGTTTATTAGGGAGCGACACCAAGTCAGACGAACGACACATAAATAAATGCAGATGAGGCTATTATTTTTTATTTGCTTTGGATCCATACACTGCTCCTCTCAGCTCTTGGGTTAATCATGCTCCTAACAAATTTTCTCTCCGGCTCCTACAGTCCCACACTTTGGTGGGTCAGCACTGATAACTACTGTCATTCTTTAATAGTGCATTGTTCACATATGTGCTGGGACTGAAAGAGCAGGGCGTATAACATGGCCAATCTCCTTGTGATTTAGAGTTAGAGTGGATACATACGGTCATGTGGCAGACCCGTAACCCAACTCAGTTTGTGTTTGAGTGTTATTAAAAGGGTCTGCTATTGGTTTGGTTGGCTTTCACTCTAAGTGTTTTGAGATGAGCGGTGCTGCCTTCTTTAATATGCATGGACTCTCTGAGATTGTCTTGGCTTGTCTTCAAATCTGAGAGCTACTTTCAGGGTACTGGTGAGCTACCAGTAGCTCCCGAGCTACTCGTTAGAGACCCCTGATCTACAGTGTGCCTTTTTATAGTATGCATTGACGCGTTTCGGTGGATGTCTGTGTTCAATAAACCACCTTCCTCAAGACAAGATATAATCACTCCCATATGGATATATGCATCTGTCACAGTATCAGGATACACATCTTGTCTCCACTACAGTACACATTACTTGCAGGCCCAAGTATGAGGATTATATAATCTCTCCAAGGGGCATCCCCTTAGTATATAGGAGTAAATCTTCAGATTTTAGTGAAAGTCCCCGTACTGATGATCTAGTAAAGAGACATCATTCCCTGCCACTTCAAATTGTATTGCATTTTTTTAGTCTGGCGTGTTTGTTGATGAGATGCCCAGTGCTTATTCTAATTTTTTTTTTAAACGATATCTTCTTAGATTTCTTAAAAACAATCCTCTTCGCTGATTCAAGAGATGTATCTAAATCAGGCCGAGCGTGTTGTTTCTTATTCTACATAATAAGAAACAACACTCTCAGCCTGATTCAGTTGCAACTCTTGAATCAACGAAGAGGATTGTTTGTATGAAATCTAAGAAGATATCGGTTTACTAGATCATCAGAGGATCTTGTAGGAGCTCAGTCCAGATCAAACACGGGAGAGCTTTACTGACTCAAAGCTCATGAAATGTGTCCTCTATCAGACCTTTGTGGTACATCTTTGTAGATGTCACCAGTGGTGGCACTGGGAAAGGTCTGGATTATATGTCTTCTAAATAAGGTCTGGAAATTAAGAACAGACAGTTCATATGGACTGAAAAACATGTAGCCGCTTCAATGGCATTATGTGCATTTTTACACACTTACATTCTTAATGACAAGTGACCCCATTTTCTATCGCCTTTTTTACGGGATAGACGCAAGCAGAGAAGTCCCTTTGCAAGATACAACCAATTATGCTAGGGGATATTGTTCGCATTTTAAGTTTGGCTTCTTATGGATTGACTCACTGCATTTACTCAGAAACAAAAAGAAGCAACTCTTGCTCACTGTTACTGAGCTGTACTACCTGAAAATAAAACACTAACTCAGACAAAGAATGGGTTAAATGAATTTAATGTATGCACTGCAGACACATAAAATAAGCCCTTGGCTCTGTGCTCTACCAGCAAAGCCCATCATGATCTGTCCCATGAACAGCATATTGTTCACAAACTCCACATTAATTAGTGGAAGGAAGATCCATCCACAAAGTGGCCAATTCAACTTACATTTTCTCATGCTGGTTTCACAAATCTTAAATCAAGGACATTCAGAGTGACACAAAGGAGACAATTCCAACCTGAACATGGAAAGAGCAAGGACATTGGTTCACCAAAATGCTAGGCGTTGTAGAATGAAATCATGAACCCTTTGATTATTAATCTCGTCACAGGTTTGAACCCCTTGCCCCATTTTTTGGCCATCCATGGCCACTAAATGACTTCTGAGGATCTTAGGATGGACAAGAAGTGCAAACTACAGAAAATAAGTTGGGATGTTATAGCCCTGCTTACTTTCTATTCGTCCTGCTCCCTTCCTGGCCCATGAGACAAACAAATGAAAAGCAGTGCCAAGGGAGTACCCAATGGGCAGGCTTGGGTTAATGCGTGCTACCCCTAGTTGCCCCTAATTGATATTCATGGGAAAGAGACTATGCCCAGATTTACACAGGACTTGTGAAACAAGGGAATGCAAGCCCTTTAGTGGGATTTATTTTACTAAGCCATGCAAAGCCACCGTGCGTGGCTCTGCTTGGCTTCGTCAATCCAGAGTAACGCAAGGTAACGCAAATCTCTGCCTTGCGTTACCCTGCATTGGGAAGGCGTAAATGGGGTGGAGCATGCATGTTCCCATGCAGCCACCAATGAATTTTAACGTAATCCTAGATTTACTAAGATTAATAAACCTGGGATTGTGTCAAAATGGTATGCCGTACCAAAAAAGGGGTAACAAGGATAAATATCTTTCTTTCTCCTTGTTACTTTCTCTTCCTACATGTGCTGCATTCTGCAGCACAAATAGTAAGAGGAAAATGCCTCAAGGTTCGATTTTGTGGAGGAAGGTGTCCCTTCCTGCACTAAATCAATTTTGCCTGTAACACATGCACCCCTTCACAATGGTGCAAGGGCGCCTGCGTGGGGGCTAGGCAGCGCTCAGTGCACCAGCACAGGGGAGAGCAGGAATGCACCATATCTTAGTAGAGTTGTCTTTATGTGTTGCGTTGCATGACTTTTTGATAAATCTGCCTCCTGCTGTGTTGATAAGCTCACTATCATTTTCAGTCTAGTCGACTTTGAGAAATTTGGTTGTTGGTTGAATGAAGGGTGACCCCCTTTTCAAGCAACAGCCACAATCCCTGTCGGGGTGAACTACAAAAGTCACTAGATTAACCTGTGCTTAACCCTCTGGTAGATTGGTGCAAAAGCAGTCAGGCTTAATTTAGAGGCAAAGTGTAAAGTATTTATGTAGCTCACAAACAGTAATAAAGTGAAAACACAACACAACAAAAATCTGACACCAATTTAAAAAACAGAGTAACGTTTAATAAATTATTTGACACCAAAATGACTAAAATCCAATTAGTAGAACTGGAGTTATTAATTTTTAACGTTCAAGGTATAAACTCGAGCCTATACGATTAAAGCGCCAACATTGGACATCTGGTCACTCTTAAGACAGGTCAAAGTCATCATCATCATCATCAAATACTTTATTCGGCTCAACTGAGCCATAAAAGTCAGAGCAAATAAAAGAAAACCACATATAATCTTAAAATTCATAAAATTGAGAGAGACATTTGTTAAAAGCACTAAAGACAGGAGTCAAAGTCAAAAAATGTGATGGGCTGTGATGGAGCGCAGGTCGGATACAAAAAGTGGATTGGTCATAGTCAGCGCTCATCTTCGGCCTTAAAAGAATTTTATTTTTTACAAATATTTTTATTTTTGTTTTGAAAATAAAACAAAACGTCAAACAAAGCATGAATACACGATACACAGTGAATGTCAGTCCACAACATTTTTGTAGGGCAATTATAAGAGCGATATTTCTTTTGCAGGTGAGTCTGTAGTTGGGCTCTACGACCTGTGCGTACAAGGATAGAGGGTCACATTTACGTTGTTCATAGTTACCAACAGTAGGGTCAAACATTACATCATTCAAGGCTCTTCCCCCAATCTTTCTGGCAGCAGTCCCCCTACCTCTTCTTTCGCCCCACTTCCAGACCATAGTATTTTATCCATGGTGCCCAAATCGTCCGGAATATCCGAGGGCAACCCCTGGCCTTGTATATCACTTTTTCCGCAACCATATATAGATCAAGACTTGACCTCCATTCATTGAGTGTAGGAAGTTGTTGGGCCCCCAGTATTTGGCTATATCCCGTTTGGCTACCACCAACCCCAAGTTAGCTAATACGAGTTTGCATCGCGGTATGTCCACGTCTGTAGGGATTCCCAGGAGGAGAAACTTTGGTTCCAACTCAGTTGGACTTCCAATATATTATTGAGCTCTCTCACAATCTTTCCCCAGTACGTCTGAATCCTGTTGCATTCCCAAAGGGTGTGTATAAATGTTCCGCATTCCGTGCGGCATTTGAGACAATCCGGGTTTGCAGCTCTCCCTATTTTATGTAACCTTGCTCTATCAAAATAAGTTTGATGTAGAATTTTGTATTGAATGAGATGCAACCTTAGTTTAATTGCCACTTCAGGTGGATGCATGAGCGCGGCCTCCCAATCAATGTTTCCATCACACCAGTGGTTCTCTCCCATCGAGCTCGAAGTGGACCCAATTTGTCGGGCATGTTATTGAGTAATGTTTTAAAGGTAAACAAAATGGCTTTGGCTGGGATCTCCTCCTGTAGGAGTCGACCCTCTAGCGGGGCATATAATCCGTTATTGTCTCCCCATCCAGCCCCTCCGCAACCCATGCATGCTTCAAACGGAGGAATGCAAATGCCTGAGTATCATGGAGCTGATATCTGGCTTGGAGTGTGTTGAATGAGGCCAACACACCTTTCTCTAGGACATCCCCTATTTTGGAAATACCAATTAAGTCCCATTGCCTAAAGCCTCACAGTTTTCCATTCTCTATTAATCTAATTCCCTCCCATAACGGGGTCCCTCTGGTAGGTTTTTGGTCCCATTTCATTTGCTGCTCGACACTTTTCCATGCCTCTAATGCCCTTTGAGTCGCTTGTAACAGCCGGCTACTTCCCTTGCCACCATAGATATAGTGTAGGTGTGTACATTCTCTAAATTGCAGCTTTTCCACCCTATATGTCAGGTGATCCCTAGGTGTGTGGATCCACTCATTGATGACAATGAGATGGGATGCTCTACAGTATGCCCTAATATCTGGGAGGGCCAAACCCCCGTTATATGGGTTTCTTTGTAGTGTTTGAAGTGCAATGCGTGGATGGGCCCCGTCCCAGAGGAACAGGCACAATTTACTATCCATACTTTTAAACACCGTTTCTGGTATCTTACGGTAAGTGTTTTGCAACACGTAAAGCAACTGGGGAAGTGTAATCATTTTATACATGGCAGCCCTCCCCATAATCGTCAGTGGCAGCCTCTTCCATCTCCTAACGTCTTCCTGGAAGTTTAAAAGGACACACCTAATGTTGCATGCTAAGCTACTTGCCACGTCTGTGGTAATGTAGGGGCCAAGGTATGTAAACCCCTCTCTCGCAGGTTATAGCGCATGGCTCGCTTTGGCATAAAGCCAGACTGGTCTCCATTTATCAGAGGGGTAATAACCGTTAAGAGACGTGTCGTGAGGATAGTGGCCAGGATCTTTGTTTCTATACTTAATTTTCAAAATTGGACAATAGGACCCACAATCTTCTGGGGATTTCCCCGCTTTGGGTATCACCACCACTGTTGCCGTTCTAAGGTCTGCAGAGAGCGACCCATTGTCTTTCAAAGCCTGAAACATCTTGAGTAAATATGGGGCCAGTAGGTTACTGTGTACTTTAAAAAATTCCCTGGAAGCCCATTTGGACCTGGGGTTTTCCCTGACTTCAGTCGACCAATGGCCTCTGTTACCTCTTCCAGGGTAATTTTTTTCCTCAAGCCTATCCTTCTCTTCCTCGGGAGAGACAAGGAGCTCGATCTTATCAAAGTACTTGGTTATTTGTGCCTCATTCGTTTGTGCTCGGGCTGCATAGTGTGCTGAGTAGTAGAGGGCAAAAGCCCCCGCTATATCTTGGGGTGTGGTGTAAGCATGGCCTTGTTCCCTAATGGACATAACCCACCTCAACTCCAATTCCTTCTGGCCCAACCAAGCCAGCAGCTTAGCCACTCTATCTCCTGTCTCATATAATCTATGCTGAACTGCGAGCTGGTGAGCCCACGCCTCTTGGGTAACCAGTGCCTGGTATTCCCTTTTAGTAATTTCAATTTGACGAAGGGTATGTTCACTCAACGTGGAGGTACCACTAGTTTCGAGGTCCACTAGCCTGCGTTCCATAGCCATAATCTCTTGGGTTTCCCGCCTTTTTTTATGGGCAATAATATTTTGGGATCTAGCACGTAACACCACCTTGAAAGCTTCCCATAAAATAATTACTGACTGTACTGAGCCGTCGTTTTCCTTGAAGTAGAGCTTGGTTTCCACCCTAAGTTCTTTGGCAACTGTTTCATCTTTCAAGGTCCAGTCATTCAGTCTCCAAGTTGTACCTTGGCATTCCCCTTCTCCCTCCCACCCTTAAGAAGAGCGGTGAGTGGTCAGAGATACCCCTAGCCAAATATTCCATCTCCTCTACATGCTCAATCTCGCCAGCTGGGGCAAAGAGGTAATCCAGCCTTGAAAACACTCTGTGAGCCCTAGAAAATTATGAGTATGCACGGGTGAATGGGTGGTGGCGCCTCCAGAGGTCAGTTAACCCAAGAGCCGCCTGGAACCTCGCCAGTGCAGTAGTTTCAGGCGACCCGGGTCGTGTCAGCGTACGATCCAGAGAGGGATCACTCACATCATTAAAGTCACCCCCCATGATATGTGTGGCGGGGCCAGACTGTAAGAGGAGTTCCGTCATTTTATCCAGTGTGCGCTGTTGGAGCCGTGGGGGAGCATAGACACTAATAAGTAACCATGTTTCGTGATTCCAGATGCCCTGGACTGCTACATATGTGCCATCTGGGTCCTCCCATTGTCGAGTAACCCGGAAAGGGGGTGATTTTTTGATGTTGATTGCCACTTCCCTCGACCCTCTGATGAATCCTGCGTGTGCCAAGGTGGTGTATTGCCCCCTACCCAAGAATGAACAGTGCGGACCCATGAGATGCGTCTCCTGTAAAAATATTATATCTGGTTTGAGCCTTTTAAGGTAATTAAATACCAAACCACGTTTGATTTTGTTCCCTAACCCATTGACATTCCATGTCATCACTGTGTAACCACCCACAGCCATTGTGAAGAAACTATTAAATCGTCCCACGGCCACCCCGGTCTCCAAACTGCGCCCAGACATTGCCTTCTCATCTCAGTGTCGGTATTCATACAAACTGACTGAACAAAACTTCCCCTTAAAAGAAATTTTGGTTAAAATGTTCAGAGAAGGTAAAGTTTGATGGGGCAAGGATGCAGGTGGTGTCTGAGGAGGAAGTGTCACCGTCGGGGAACCGATGGGTGAAGTCGCAGAGAAGATTTCTATGTTTGGACTTTTTTAGAAGATGAAAATCTCCACTGGGAGGAAGCTGGAGGCTGTAGCCAATGAGAGTTCTAGGTTGCCGGGTACCCTTTTGCCAAAGGACCACTGAACAGGATTTGCTGCTGCAGAGAAGAATGTGGAGGGAGTTGCCATGAAGTCAGGCCGACCGTGGATGCACCTTGGGCATATAGACGAGCAGGCTGGTTTCGGTCTTCTCTTGGTTCTCAGAGCAATTTTTTGCCAGATTTGTCTAAGTCCCAAGTTCTGGATTTTGGCTATCTAGGCACCTTCAGCATCACCACTAAGTGTCCAGGCCTGGACAGGCACCATTTGGAGGGTTAGGAGTAACTCAGGTTAGGTCCACTTGCGGGTTCAAGATGGTTGGAGTCTTTTCTGTCCCTGAGACTTGATCAGGAGGCCAGTCAACTAGCCCTTGGAGTCACTCTTGTAGTCCTGGGTTCAGCAATAGAATAAGGCTCAAACAGCAGGGCAGGACTCTGAGAGTTCAAGGCACATTTCAGACAGCAAAGCAGCCCTTCCAGGTGCAGCAAGGCAGACATCTGAAGTACAAAGTAGGCCACAGCAGCAGGCAGCCCTCAAGGAGTCCTTCCGTAGGTCCAGAAACTGAACTGAAGAGTGGGTGGGTCTGAGGGTGCCCTTTTTATCCCTGGTGCCTCCTTTGAAGTAGGAGAAGTGTCTAGAGAATTTCCTTTGAAGTGCTTAAAGTTTCCTGACCCCCCTGCCCTGGCTCCAAGCTGGCTGCATGAACAACGCATGGGTGACAAGTCCTTTGTGTAAATGCAGAGCACAGCCCATTCAGTTGCAAGTGGGGCTATGCCCAGCTCCGCCCACCCCATCCTGCCATGTGATGTCCCATCCAGACACACCTAATCCATCTATTGTGTGGTTGTCTGGGAGAAATCAACTGTCAGCTACGGACAGTGATTTCTAGACTTCCCCCCACATCTGGTTCTGGAATTTCCTTCTTCCGTGCCCTGGTCGCAGGATGTTTGAAGTCACCAAAGGCTTGTGTGTGCTAAGGCAGCTCCTTTGAAGTGCAAGTGTGTTAAGTGGCAGCTTCCCCCTTCCCATACAGTCAGGATGGCCCATCCTGCCAACACCCAGTCCCCCTTTGGTATACTGTCTGGCAGGAGCAAACAAAGTCCAACTGCACTTAGTCATGTGACCCAGGATACAAATAGTTAGGGCAGGAAAATGCCAACTTCCTAAAAGTGGCATTTTCAGAATTGTAACTTAAAATCGAACTTTACCATTAAAGAGAATTTTTAATGAAAGTTTATCATACAGCAAACACAAATGCTTACCTGTCCTCAATCAAAAGTCATCACTTATTAAATGTAATACGGCAACTCAATGTTATCCTACAAGACAGGTAGGCCTTACAGTAGTGATATACAGCATGTAAAACTTAAAAGTACATGCCCAACCTTTTAATTACAATGCACCCTGCCCTTTGGGACATCTGGGGCCTAACTTAGGGATGACGTACATGCAATAAAAAGGGGAGTTTAAATCTTGGCAAGGGGATTCTATTGCCAAGTTGATTTGGCTGTTTAAAACTGCATTCAGGCTGCAGTGGCAGACCTGGGACGTGTTTTAAGGCGCAACTTAAGTGGGTGACATAATGAGTGCTGCAGACCCACTAGTAGCATTTAATTTACAGGCCTCAGGTATATGATATACCATTTTACTAGGAACTCATAAGTAAATTCAATATGCCAATCAGGTGTAAGCCAATCTTACCATGTTTAGGGGAGCGACCACAAGCACTTTAGCACTGATTAGCAGTGGTAAAGTCCACAGAGTCCTAAATGCAAAAAGAAACAAAAACAAATTCAGCAAAGTAGGAGTCTGAAGGCAAAACATTTGGAGAAGATCACCCTAAGGCTGACAGGTCTAACACTGATATTTTTAAATTATACTACTGTTTCAAATAAAGTGCTGCAAAAATATTGTAGCAAGAAAATACACAACAAAAATATTATGAAGGTGAGCACATAATCTTCAGTATAGATGTACTACACTTAAATCCATACTTATGTACCTTGATAGCATATATATCTTCTACGCAGGTAGATCTGGAATTAAAGAATAGTAAATCTCCAACTACCGATGTATACTTACCTTCAGAATATTGTGGTAGCCGATATTGGGGCCACAGCATTTTTTCGGGATATTATTTTATGCTCCATGTTCTACCGTTTGACTACTATTAAAAGTCCTTGGTGCATTAATTGCAAGGACCTTAAAATATCAATTTAATAAATGTAAGAATTGCATATTTTGCAAGCCGGATACACTCTGCATATTTGTGCAGCAATGTTTTTGGCGGGGCGTATACTGCGCCGATCTCTGTAAAGCAGTCCAGTTCACATTAGTTCTGGCAGGGGTGACCTGTCCTCACACGGAAAATGAGAACAAAACAGGCATGGAAGAAAAGCTACATATTAGACAGACAGGCCGTGCTAGTCAGCAGCTTGCAGAGATCTCTTTCAGCATAAGAGAGTATGCGCTTTACGCCCTGGCAAGACTAGCACAGGTGCACACTTCATATCAACCACAAATAAACCTTGTAGCAGAGAGTAAATAACTTAAATGAAACGAATCAGGCGTCCTTCAAGCTTATCTCCAGTTTGGGGGGATTAATGCCATTTTATGCTTCTCTTCTTTTGTAGATTTATTGGATTTACACACCTTTTAGATAGAATTTATATACAACCTTTGACAAACTTCAGAGTGCACGAATTCAAACACACACGAGGAAGAACATTACTACAGGCTGTTAAACACCTGAGCCTTTCTGTTCATGCTGGTAGTGAATAAGGCTTTTTCGTTTTGCATGGTCAACACTTGCAAAATACAACCACGGGGCAGAATATTGTAAGAAGACAGCAAACAAGGCAATGATAACTGTGAACGTTTTACTTATGGCCATCCTTGTACTTAATACCATCTGGGCCTCATTTAGGGGCATATTATCAAGACAGGCGATAAAATTATCGCCGCTTTATGCTAAGACGGCGATAATGGGCTTGACAATATGCTCTATGGAATTCCAATTGAAGCTCAGGTTAGATGTCCTTCACATCTAACATGGGCTTCAATTGGAATTCCATAGAGCATATTATCAAGCCCATTATCGCCGTTTTAGCAGCAGTTTTCTGCCGCCAAAGCGGCGATAATTTTATCGCCTGTCTTGATAATATGCCCCTTAGTTCATTTATAGCAGACGCTCTTATTTGGAATGACGTTGAGCGCAATTACTCTTTAAAACAACATTAAAGTTATTGTTATCTAATTTATAACACGAACTATGTGACAAATATTGCACTTTACAATAACAAATAATCCTAGAACATAGCAAAATGTTCTGCGGTAAAAACGTAATCAAGCAATGTCACAAATACTTTCTCATAAACCTGTTATGCTATGTTTTTCTATATACTCTGCTATGGTTGTTATTTTTAATAATAGGTTATGTAACATAATGTTATCTGAATAAAATGTGGGCATTGGGAAAAAATAAATAAATCATATCTATGCTGACCTAAGGCAATGGATGATATATGTATGAAAATATTTTGTTTATAATCAAGGGTAGACACTAACCATCACATTAAACCAGAAGTCTTTGCCCAGTCACACAAGAAAGGTACTGTTTTAAACCAGAAGTGTGTGAATGCTGGGTGGTAGGAATTTTGTGGATTCCCACAGTTTCCAGCGGTTTCTCTCAAATAAAAGTGAGAAATATGAGTGATTTAGCCATTGCTTGAGGTTTGCAGGGCATTCTGGGTAGGAAAACCTAGTGGAACAACACAGGGTGCACCACCAAGGTCTCCCCTGGGCATCTACCTTTCAGAAATATCCGGGTTTAGAAGTTCTCCCTGGGAGGCGGCCAACACAGGGCCCAAATAATGCTGCTACCCACAGCAACAACATGAGTCGAGTTTGATGGTGAAAATTTGATGTCTCCACATTGCGTTTTGGGGGCTTTCCGGTCACAGATACCAGGCCCAGTTAATTGTTCTGGAATATTACTGGCAAATTCGGTAGCTACGTTCCTGCAATGACAGTCGTGACCTCCTCCTCGAATGCAACTTACCTGAGGACCTGACTCAACATCTTCTACATTTCTACCGGGGGGTGTAATCGCGAACTCATTGCATTTTACCAGATGAAATGAAGCATAGTCAGTGCACAATGAAATATCAATATAAGCTCAGTTGTTACCTCATGCATTTTCGGACAACCAGCAAACATGATTTGTTCCTGTGACCATAAGGTTCTGAGAAACGTATCAGTATATCGCTATTGTAAATTGACCATTGGGGCACAAAAATACAGATGAAGACATTGTCAGCTATTAGTATTTTATTGTGCATTATTCACGAGTTCAACAATCAGTTATCAGTTTCTTTGCAAAAACTATCAGTGATCGACATAAATGACCCCTTGTTGAATTTGGAATGTAGTCTAGTTTTCAGGAAAAGAAATTTACAACTTTCTGGGTCCACCCATGGGTTTCACAACTGTTTTCTTCACAAACTGTAAGTAGGTTGAGACCACATAACATAGGAAAAATATACTAACACTTTGAAAAATACAAAAACTGTGGTCTGTGGAAAAGAAATTGTTCACAGCTCTGCTTGTTCCTGAGTGCAAGGAAGATGGCGATTTTAGCACAGAAACCTTTTCGTTGATGTAATAAAAAAGAACAAAAAAATATATATATATATTACCTACTGGCGGTCGCCAGTAGGTAGATATAGTTAGGACCTATTTTCCATAGGAAATCCGCAATATTCTATTTGGAATAACTTTGGCGCCGATTGACGAATCTTCGCGAAAATGTAAAAACTTTTGGCCAGCTCCGGTCCGCTCCTATCCTGAAAGTTTCACGGTGATTCGTCAAGTGGGGGCCGAGAAAAAGGGGGGTTATATATATATATATACTGCTAGATGGGGTGTCCGAAATTAAGCAGCACTCAAGAGCAGGTTCGCATTTCCCCATTCAGCGTTTATTGGTACAGACAGAACACATAGTCAGTAAATTCCAGCAGTTTGACCTGGGCCTGACGCGTTTCGAGATAATCTCTTCTTCAGAGGCCATAGAGTCAAGAAGAGCATAGCGGGCTGCATCCTCCTTTTAAGCGTCATCATACGCCTAATTAGGCTGCTCATATGAGTGACTGGAATAGCACGTTTTCTCTTCCGCCAAGCCTCTGAGGAAGAAGGAAACTTTGAAACGCGTAAGGCACGACGGAAAAGCTGTTTAATAACTTTTCTACATGCTGGATGCCGTCCATACCTTAATAAAGGATTTTTCCTTGGCACTGTGGTCGAGTGATTCTCGTTTGTTGGGCAACCTTTGAGCTGAGATATTAGCGGCAGTCCTGTCGCTGAGAGTGCACCACCCGCTATCCCAGGGGGCCACGAGGTCAGGTATTTACCAAGCCTTTTTTGTGGGACAACGGCGCAGGATTAAGGACGGACAACATGAGAAGGCCCATACAGGGCTGCTAAAAGGAACAGTAATTAAAGTGCACCCTTCGGGGAAAATAATTATCGGCACTTCAACTCCCAATACGCAATGCGCAGTCTCACCTGAGCAGCCCATCCAGGGGCGTGCCATAGTCATCAATGTAAAGAGGGGGAGTGACTGGAATAGCACGTTTTCTCTTCCCCAAGCCTCTGATGAAGAAGGAAACTTTGAAACGCGTAAAGCACCACAGAAAAGCTGTTTAATAACTTTTCTACATGCTGGATGCCGTCCATACCTTAATAAAGGATTTTTCCTTTGGCACTGTGGTCGAGTGCTTCTCGTTTGTTGGGCAACCTTTGAGCTGAGATATTAGCGACAGTCCTGCCGCTGAGAGTGCACCACCCCGCTATTCCAGGGGGCCACGAGGTCAGGTATTTACCAAGCCTCTTTTGTGGGACAACGGCGCAGGATTAAGGACGGACAACATGAGAAGGCCCATACAGGGCTGCTAAAAGGAACAGTAATTAAAGTGCACCCATCGGGGAAAATAATTATCGGCACTTCAACTCCCAATATGCAATGCGCAGTCTCACCTGAGCAGCCCATCTAGGAGCGTGCCATAGTCATCAATGTAAAGAGGGGGAGTGACTGGAATAGCACGTTTTCTCTTCCGCCAAGCCTCTGATGAAGAAGGAATCTTTGAAACGCGTAAGGCACGACGGAAAAGCAATGCTAACTGTGAACGTTTTACTTATGGCCATCCTTATACTTAATACCATCTGGGCCTCATTTAGTTCATTTATAGCAGACGCCCTTATTTGGAATGACGTTGAGCGCAATTACTCTTGAAAACAACATTAAAGTCATTGTTATCTAATTTATAACACAAACTATGTGACAAATATTGCACTATTCAATCACAAATAAACCTACAACATAGCAAAATGTTCTTCGGTAAACTTAATCAAGCAATGGCACAAATACTTTCTCATAAACATGCTATGCTATGTTTTTCTATACACTCTGCTATGGTTGTTATTTTTAATAATAGGTTATGTAACATAATGTTATCTGAATTAAATGTGGGCAGAGGGAAAAAATAAATAAATCATATCTATGCTGACCTAAGGCAATGGATGATATATGTATGAAAATATTTTGTTTATAATCAAGGGTAGACACTTACCATCACATTAAACCAGAAGTCCTTGCCCAGTCGCACAAGTAAGGTACTGTGTTAAACCAGAAGTGTGTGAATGCTGGGTGGTAGGAATTTTGTGGATTCCCACAGTTTCCAGCGGTTTCTCTCACATAAAAGTGAGAAAAATGAGTGATTTTAGCCATTGCTTGAGGTTTGCAGGGCATTCTGGGTAGGAAAACCTAGTGGAACAACACAGGGTGCATTACCAATTTCTCCCCTGGGCATCTACCTTTCAGAAATATCCGGGTTTAGAAGTTTTCCCTGGGATGCGGCCAACACAGGGCCCAAATACTGCAGCTACCCACATCAACAACATGAGTCGAGTTTGATGGTGAAAATTTGATGTTTCCAAATGCGTTTTGGGGCTTTCTGGTCACAGATACCAGGCCCAGTTTAATGTTCTGGAATATTACTGGCAAATTCGGGTGCTACGTTCCTGCAATGACAGTTGTGCCCTCCTCCTCGAATGCAACTTACCCGAGGACCTGAATAAACATCTTCTACATTTCTACCGGGGTGTGTAATCGCGAACTCATTGCATTTTACCATATGAAATGAAGCATAGTCAGTGCACAATGAAATATCAATATAAGCTCAGTTGTTACCTCATGCATTTTCGGACAACCAGCAAACATGATTTGTTCCTGTGACCATAAGGTTCTGAGAAACGTATCAGTATATTGCTATTGTAAATTGACCATTGGGTGTTGTAATCCTTATCTTCTCCCACTCTTTCTTTCTCTCTCTATCTTCTTTCTCTCCTATCTATATCATCCAATCACATTCATTTGCTTCTGTGACGTTAGCACTTGGTATATATATGACGTTTTAGAACGTTTGTTCATTTAAACTCTGACTGACTCTTGAACTTGTCCCACCTGCGTGTGGGTCTTATTGGTTATCTTTATCATAATAAATCCTTTGAAACAACCCTCCGTTGGCTCCTGACTCAACAATTTGGCGACGAGGAAAATTGTAAGGCCCACGACGCAATCATCTGAGGAACATTGTGAGAATTTTCGGAAAGATATACTGACGAAAATCTACTAAAAAGAAAAGTTAAGGTATTTAAACTAGCGCGTATATTGGCTTGCGCATAGTAGGAAAATACCTTATTTTTGCTGAATTACTTCTGAGGCGGTTTCGTTGGCAGTTGGGAATGCCGTTGGTGAAACAGTGCGAGCGTGCAGAGCCCTGCCTCGAGCCGTTCTAGTGACATAACGCTTCACGTTCACAGCTGTCAAGCCTCCGTTTTGACGTCGCACGCACACATTGAGCTAGCGGCCATTTTAAACTTGTGAAATTGACTAGTCAGCTGTAAATCGACACGAAGGAAACGCTTTTGTTTTAAAATAAAAACCTTCAACTAAAAAACGGAGAGAATATTAAAACAAGGGCTATTGAAGTAAATTTGAAAAAACAAATTGAAATTTAACATATTTTAAAAGAAAAATTATAAATGAGTGATACAGAAGTAAAAGAAGAAACAGAAAATAAAAGTGTGTCAAAAAGTAATATGGCTCAAAGTAATGCAATCTGCACTCCAGCTTATTTTTTAAATGAAGCAGGAAAACCACCAATGAGATGGAAAAATTGGCATAGAGCATTTGAAAACTATTTGGTGGCGGTTGATGGGAAAGAATATAGTGCAGAAAGGAAAAAAGCAATAATGTTTGGTTTACTTGGTAATGCTGGGCAGGAAATCTTCGACAGTTTACCAGATTTTGAGCAACCTGCAGGTCAGAATGATGACATGGATGAATATGTTGAAGCAGTTAAGCGCATGGAATAACAATTTTCAGAAGAGCCAAACATTATGGTGGGCAGACATAAATTTGCAATGCGCAAACAAATGGAAAATGAAATGGTTGAAGAATATATTGCTGCATTACGAGTTCTTGCAACTAAATGCTAATACAAAGACATGGTCGATGTTTATATAAGAGACCAGTTTGTTTTTCATTGCTATACCAAGAAAATACAGGAACGTTTATTGGCATGTAGAAATCCTACTCTTCAAGAAGTAATCGATATTGCTAAAGGAATTGAACGTTCTTTATTATCCACAATTGAATTATCTAGAGATAATTCTAAAGCTACAAATGTTTTTTCATTACAGGAAAAAAAGAAATTTGAACATAAGTATGAAAATTTAAATAGAGGTAACAATACAAGAGAAGGTAAAATTTACAGTTGTTACAGATGGGGATCAAAAGATCATTTAGCCAACTTTAAAAAATGTCCTGGTCTTGGTAAGAGATGCGGAAAGTGTAAAAAAGTAGGTCATTTAACAATGTCTTGTAAAAATATTAAAAGTAGTCTTAATAGTAAAATGAAAGTAAATGCTGTTGAAGAATTTGACGAGGAAATGTGTTCCAATATTGTGCTGTCAGTTGATGCACATGAAAATAGAATTAGAGCTCCATTGGGTAGTGTACACATTGGTGCAGTTGAATTACAGATAATGGCTGATTCTGGGTCACCCATAACCATAATCTCAGACAAGACTTTTGATGAGCTCTGGGAAGATTGTAATTTAAAAGAAACTGATGTAAACCCTAAGGCTTTTGGGGAGTTTGAAATTGAAATGGTGGGTTATTTCGATGATTACATAAATTTCAAAGGTAGAGGGATTTTTACTAAAATGTATGTGGCTAAAAAAGGATGCAACATAGTGGGCTGGAAACATCTAGCAAAACTTGGTGTGATTTTAAGGCCTGGAGCAGATGAACCAATAGTATTGGATGAACATTTTTGTAGTTGTGTTAGTGTAAATGAGAAAAAACAAACACTAGAAAATGTCTTAGAAGATAACAAAGAAGTATTTGAGGACCACATTGGTTGTGTTAGAGGGTTTGAGCACAAAATTAAATTAAAAAAAGATTCCATACCAATTACACACAAGGTAAGGCAAGTACCATTATCGGTAAGAAAAGAGCTGAAGATATTGTTAAAAAAAGTTTGTGATGAGGGTGTAATAGAGGAAACCGATTCCTCTGAATGGGTTTCTGCCATTGTCGTCACTAAAAAAAAAAAATGGCGAGTTGAGATTGTGTGCTGACTTGAGATCGTTAAATAAAAATATTGTGGTGGACTGCCACCCGTTACCAAAGATCAATGAGATTTTAGCATCTACTAGTGGGTCTAAGATTTTTTCTTTAATCGATCTTAGGTCAGCATACCATCAAATTAAATTAGCAGAGGAATCTAGGGATCTAACTACTTTTGTGACTCCATTTGGAGCATACCGATATGTGAGACTTCCTTTTGGACTTGCATCAGCTGCAAGTGTGTTTCAAAAAATGATGGACATTATTTTTAAGGATGCCAAAGGAGTTGAAAAATTTCAGGACGACATTTTAGTACATGCACCTACAATGTATGAACACAATAGAATATTAAGTGAGGTTCTGAAAAGATTAAACGAGAAAGGTATGACAGTAACTAAAAACAAATGTAAATTTGCACAAGATAAAATTGATTATCTTGGGCATCAGCTAACCTCAGAGGGAATTAAACCTAAAGATGATTTTGTACAAGCAATTAAAGAAGCACCGTACCCAAGTGATAAAGACTCCTTAAAATCCTTTATGGGTCTTTGTGAATACTATTCACGGTTTATCGTAGGATATGCTGGAAAAGTAGAACCATTAAGGAAACTGTTAAGGAAAGGTGAAACATTTATTTGGGAGGAAAAACAAAATCAGGCATTCGCAGACATTAAAAAATCTATATTATGTGCACCCACATTGTTGCCTTATGATCCTGAGTGTAAAAATATACTTACAGTTGATGCTAGTGCTTTAGGCATAGGTGCAGTTTTCAGTCAAAAAAACCATAAAAAGGAGTCTACTGTTGGTTTCATTTCTAGACGTTTAAAAGAGGCAGAATTGGCATATAGTACAATTGAAAGGGAAGCCCTTGCATGTGTTTGGGCTGTAGAAAAACTCAAAACATATTTATGGGGCAAGGAGTTTGAGATTATCACAGACCATAAGCCTTTAATTTATATGTTGGAAGGATCGGGAGAGGTAACAATAAGGCTTCATCAAGACTTGTAAGGTTGATTGCAAAACTGCAAGAATATAATTACACAGTTAGTTATAGTTCCAGGCAAAGAAAATTCTAGGGCAGACTTCCTTTCAAGATTACCTAATAATGACTATGGAGCAAAAGGAGGAGGTGGAATGTGTTGTTGCTCCAATTGATGCCACTATACTAAGTTTAGGTGATATTTCAGAAACTTAATGGATTGATAATATAAAAAAAGACATCGTTTTGCAAAAAGTAATTGAATTCATAAAAACCAAGTGGCCTCCCTTGCGAAATTTGTGTAATGACTTGAAATGTTATCACCACTTATCTGACGAATTGACTGTTGTAAATGGTCTACTCATGAGGCATGATTTATTTATCCCACCAAACAACCTTAGGAAAAAACTTATTTGCATTGCACATAAGGGACATCCAGGATCGACAGCAACAAAAAATATTCTCAAAGAATATTATTGGTGGCCTGGTATCAACTCTGATGTCAACAACCACATTGACTTTTGTGAAGAATGCATTAGGGCTGATAAACATTGGAAAACAAGTAAAAATGACTTGCAATTAGTTAACATACCAAAAGGCCCTTGGGCTAAAATTGCAATTGACTTTTCTGGACCTTTTGTATGTATGGAGGAGAAATGTAAATATCTTGTTGTATTATCTGATTATTATACTAAGTGGATTCACTACAAATTTTTGTCTAATATAACCACTGACAATGTGATAGATTTTTTGAAAGATACTTTTGCAATTGAAGGACTACCAAAAATATTGGTTTCTGATAATGGCACACAATTAGTGTCCACAAAAATGTGTAGTTTTTTAAAAGGATTAGGTATTAAACAAGAAAAAACACCTTTGTAAAGCCCTTCTTCTAATGGTCAGGTAGAAAGGGTTAATAGATTTCTTAAAGAAGGTATCCAACTAGCTATTGCATCTAAATTACCAGTAGAGAAATTTCTAAAAGAAAAAGTTTGTTGTTATAACAACACAATAAACAAAATTACTGGTCAAACACCATTTTACCTCATGAGAGGGAGGAAAAGTAATACCATGTTAACACCAAAATTCATGCATTGGTATCAAGACAAAACCAAATGTACTAAAATTGATGATTCAAAATTAAATATACATAAAAAAATAGTGGAAAAACAAATGTTGACAAAAGCATACCATGATGTTGCGAACAAAACTAAAAATAAGACGTTTAAAACTGGTGATTTTGTCATCATTAAAAAACTATAAAAGTACAAAAAAGGGGAATCGACTTTTACTAGGCCATACAAAATTATAAAAGTAACAGATGGTTCAGTTTTCCTTGGAGATAAAGGTTGGTGGAGTAAAAGTGATGTTGTTGGTCTAAAACCAGGTCAAGAGAAAATTCTTCTTAAAAATTTGGATGGAAATGATTCTGATTCAAAATTTGAGTTCTATGACAGTTTCAATAGAGATGTGAATTTAAGCAAATCTAATTTAAACAAATGTTCTGAAAGAACTGAAAATAATATTCATGATGTGACAAGGAAAGATGAGTTTGGATTTTAAGATTCATCAATAATAGATTATCCGTTAGATGAACAAGAAACAAATGACACTATAGATGGTAATTTACCTGATTCATCAATTGATTGTGAAATCTCTAATAGAAGGATGTTAAGACAACTAAAACATTTTGATGACTTTGTTTTGTACTAATTTTGTTATTTCTTTTTGTAAAAGAAGTGAGATGTTGTAATCCTTATCTTCTACCACTCTTTCTTTCTCTCTCTATCTTCTTTCTCTCCTACCTATATCATCCAATCACATTCATTTGCTTCTGTGACGTTAGCACTTGGTATATATATGACGTTTTAGAACGTTTGTTCATTTCAACACTGACTGACTCTTGAACTTGTTCCACCTGCGTGTGGGTCTTATTGGTTATCTTTATCATAATAAATCCTTTGAAACAACCCTCCGTTGGCTCCTGACTCAACATTGGGGCACAAAAATACAGATGAAGACATTGTCAGCTATTAGTATTTTATTGTGCATTATTCACGAGTTCAACAATCAGTTATCAGTTTCTTTGCAAAAACAATCAGTGAACGGCATAAATGACCTCTTGTTGAATTTGGAATGTAGTCTAGTTTTCAGGAAAAGAAATTTACAACTTTCTGGGTCCACCCATTGGTTTCACAACTGTTTTCTTCAAAAACTGTAAGTAGGTTGAGACCACATAACATAGGAAAAATATACTAACACTTTGAAAAATACAAAAACTGTGGTCTGTGGAAAAGAAATTGTTCACAGCTCTGGTTGTTCCTGAGTGCAGGGAAGATGGCGATTTTAGAACAGAAACCTTTTCGTTGATGCATTAAAAAAGAAAAAAAAGAAAATATATATCTATATATATATATATATATATATATATATATATATATATATATATATATATATATATAGATAGATAGATAGATAGATAGATAGATAGATAGATAGATAGATAGATAGATAGATAGATGCTTTTTTGTAAAACACCTTTGTTGTATATTTTTTTTAACAACACAAAAATATTTCTATATGTTAGCTATTTTCTAGGTTCCCTCTGGGGGAATCCACAAAACCTGGTATATTTAGAATGTCAAACATGTGTTTTAAGAGCAAAGTGCCCCAAACATTAAAATAATTGCTCAGCAGCTAACAAGTTAATATTTCTTCTGCTTATTATTATTATCGTCATCATCATCATCATCATCATCATCATCATCATCATCATCATCATCATTATTATTATTATTGTTATTGTTATTGTTATTGTTATTATTATTATTATTATTATTATTATTATTATTACTCAGATGGAGTAGCTAACATATTCAGGTTTGGGCCATTATGTCCAGCAAGAGAATTCTTTTATGTTCCTGTTCTGTGGGTTTGGTATAGCATATATTAATAATATTATTAATAATAATAACACGAATTATTATTGTTATGCTTTTAATACCACAATGTTGCCATTTCAATTCCAATTAGCTGATAGCTTTATCTTTAGCCAAAGCTTCCAAGTGTAACTTTCATGTACTCTTTCTCACTGGTGGATTTCCCGTGGGGTCGGCGGGACTTCACTCTTCTTGTTCACTGTCCTTTTTAGGTCTCGGCTAGCGTAGGCTGCGCAGACATGCGCAGTCTCGCTGGCGAGATTTTATGTTTTTGGGTAGCTTTCACTAGCGGGGTTTAAGCCCCGCCCCTCATTCCATTGGCTGGCGTCACCATTTATGCTAAACGGTGGCCAGCCATTGGAAAAGAGCTTCCAGTGACGTGCACTTTTCTCTCTTAGAGCCGTCCCAGTTGGACTGGCTTGTCTGAATTCCTGCTGACGTAAAAGGTTTCTTATCTTCTTTATGGGGCCAAACACATGGCCCCATAAAGAAAAGAAACCTTTTAGCAGGCGAGGCCGTCCAAGTAGGACGGCAGAAAAAGGCGATGAAAACGTCATGGCGAGCGCTTGTTATTTTCTTACTGTCACGCACTATGTCACTGTAATCCATGATTTATCTGCAGGGAGTCCTTCTATGCCACACACAAGCACCTTCATGGCATTTTGTGGCACAGCAGTTGTTCCTAAACATCTCTAGCTTCCTTGCGTGGAGACAGTACAAGCAATTTCCGGGCGTGTAAGATCCGCATAGCCGTGTTTTTTGTCTCGCAGTTTTATATAGCTCGAATTCAACCTGGAGGTATCCGGGCGCTTAACAGGAGCACCGGATGTTCCAGACGGGCACATCCATGTTTTGTTAGGCGCGGGGAGATGAAGTGATTTGCCCAGAATCACAAGAGGTTGAGCCGCAGAGACTCGAACCTGGTTACCCAGCTTCGAGGTCATATGCTCTAACCGTTAGTCCACATCTTAATGAGTCCAACCTGCAGGGACAGGGGCCCCTGTACTTACACTCCAGAGTTTGTCACTCCTGGGCGTGTCTCTCTTAAGTTTGTCAGTCCTGTGTATCTCTCCTGAGGTTATCACTCCTGGATGTATCACTACTGGGTGTGTCATTACTGAGGGTGTCACTCCTGATTGTCACTTGGGCGTGGGGAGAGCAAACAACCCCGTACTGGTCACCATGTTCTATTTGTATGCCGATGCTTGTTTAAACCCGAGAGGCGCTTGGTGGGCGCTATACCCCAACCTTGTCACATGAGAGCTTGTGTCTCACTCTTCGCCAACCAGCAGGAAGTGCGTGAATCTTCTGGGGGAGAGAGGCATTTATGGAGGGGAGAGAGTGCATCCCCCACGAGCACGAGAGTACCTCTGAGGCACGTGACAGTGAGTGCATGTGTGAGGGCGTGTAAGATACGCAGAGCCGTGTTTTTTGTCTTGCAATTTTATATAGCTCGAACTCAACCCGGAGGTATCATGGCGCTATACACGAGTACCAGCTGTTGCAGACGGGCACATCCATGTTTTGTTAGGTGTGGGGAGATGAAGCGATTTACCCAGAATCACAAGAGGTTGAGCTGCAGAGACTTGAACCTGGTAACCCAGCTTCGAGGTCATTCGCTCTAACAGTTAGGCCACATCTTAATGAGTCCAGCCTGCAGGGACAGGGGCCCATGTACTTACACTCCAGAGTGTGTCACTCTTAAGTTTGTCAATCCTGTGTGTCTCTCCTGGGGTTATCACTCCCGTATGTATCACTACTGGGTGTGTCATTACTGAGGGTCTCACTCCTGAGTGTGTCACTGGGGCGTGGGGGAGAGCAAACAACCCGTACTGGTCACTGTGTTCTATTTGTATGCTGATGCTTGTTTAAACCTAAGAGGCGCTTGGTGGGCGCTATACCCCGACATTGTCACGTGAGAGCTTGTGTCTCACTCTTCGCCAACCAGCAGGAAGTGCGTGAATCTTCTGGGAGAGAGAGGCACTTATGGAGGGGAGAGAGTGTATCCCCCATGAGCACGAGAGTACCTCTGAGGCACGTGACAGTGAGTGCACGTGTGAGGGAGTGTGAGATCCGCAGAGCCGTATTTTTTGTCTTGCAATTTTATATAGCTCGAACTCAACCCGGATGTATCATGGCGCTATACACGAGCACCAGCTGTTGCAGACGGGCACATCCATGTTTTGTTAGGTGTGGGGAGATGAAGCGATTTGCCCAGAATCACAAGAGGTTGAGCCGCAGAGACTTGAACCTGGTAACCCAGCTTCGAGGTCATTCCCTCTAACAGTTAGGCCACATCTTAATGAGTCCAGCCTGCAGGGACAGGGGCCCATGTACTTTCACTCCAGAGTGTGTCACTCCTGGGCGTGTCACTCTTAAGTTTGTCAGTCCTGTGTGTCTCACCTGCGGTTATCACTCCTGGATGTATCACTACTGGCTGTGTCATTACTGAGGGTGTCACTCCTGAGTGTCACTGGGGCGTGGGGGAGAGCAAACAACCCCGTACTGGTCACCATGTTCTATTTGTATGCCGATGCTTGTTTAAACCCGAGAGGCGCTTGGTGGGCGCTATACCCCAACCTTGTCACATGAGAGCTTGTGTCTCACTCTTCGCCAACCAGCAGGAAGTGCGTGAATCTTCTGGGAGAGAGAGGCATTGATGGAGGGGAGAGAGTGCATCCCCCACGAGCACGAGAGTACCTCTGAGGCACGTGACAGTGAGTGCATGTGTGAGGGCGTGTAAGATACGCAGAGCCGTGTTTTTTGTCTTGTAATTTTATATAACTCGAACTCAACCCGGAGGTATCATGGCGCTATACACGAGTACCAGCTGTTGCAGACGGGCACATCCATGTTTTGTTAGGTGTGGGGAGATGAAGCGATTTACCCAGAATCACAAGAGGTTGAGCCGCAGAGACTTGAACCTGGTAACCCAGCTTCGAGGTCATTCGCTCTAACAGTTAGGCCACATCTTAATGAGTCCAGCCTGCAGGGACAGGGGCCATGTACTTACACTCCAGAGTGTGTCACTCTTAAGTTTGTCAGTCCTGTGTGTCTCTCCTGGGGTTATCACTCCCGTATGTATCACTACTGGGTGTGTCATTACTGAGGGTCTCACTCCTGAGTGTGTCACTGGGGCGTGGGGGAGAGCAAACAACCCGTACTGGTCACTGTGTTCTATTTGTATGCTGATGCTTGTTTAAACCCAAGAGGCGCTTGGTGGGCGCTATACCCCGACATTGTCACGTGAGAGCTTGTGTCTCACTCTTCGCCAACCAGCAGGAAGTGCGTGAATCTTCTGGGAGAGAGAGGCACTTATGGAGGGGAGAGAGTGTATCCCCCACGAGCACGAGAGTACCTCTGAGGCACGTGACAGTGAGTGCATGTGTGAGGGCGTGTAAGATACGCAGAGCCGTGTTTTTTGTCTTGCAATTTTATATAGCTCGAACTCAACCCGGAGGTATCATGGCGCTATACACGAGCACCAGCTGTTGCAGACGGGCACATCCATGTTTTGTTAGGTGTGGGGAGATGAAGCGATTTGCCCAGAATCACAAGAGGTTGAGCCGCAGAGACTTGAACCTGGTAACCCAGGTTCGAGGTCATTCGCTCTAACAGTTAGGCCACATCTTAAGGAGTCCAGCCTGCAGGGACAGGGGCCCATGTACTTACACTCCAGAGTGTGTCACTCTTAAGTTTGTCAGTCCTGTGTGTCTCTCCTGAGGTTATCACTCATGGATGTATCACTACCGGGTGTGTTATTACTGGGTGTGTCATTACTGAGGGTGTCTGTTAGACCTGTCAGCCCTTTGGGTGGTCCCTCCTCATCATTATTTATTTTGTCCCACTTTTGCCTCAAACCCTGTTAGTATTTTTCCTTTTTGGGAACCACCAGACTTTTTTGTATTGATGCAGATTCAGGGAGCCATTTTATCTACCCCTGGAACTTCTGTCTGAGGGCCTGGAGCACAAAATGGTGGCCACCCATTGTCACCTGTGACATCACTGGAACCTACTAGAACCTTCTGCAACATTCTGGAACCCTGTGACAGTTGGAGGCGGTTTGGAATGTTGGGAAGCTAAGCCAGAGTTGACAGTTGGAGCTGGCAGTTGGCACCTGACTGGTGAAGAGAGAGGAGAAGAAACCTGAAGGAGGAAGGAGTGAGGCAGCAGGGGTGGAAACTTGTGCCTGGAGTGGGGTCCATAAACCAACCCGTGATACTAGTCCCTACTGACTGAGCCCAGCCTGGAGCCCTGTGTGGGAGAAAGCAAGAAAAACCATCTTAAGGACCTGGACAGCAGGAACAGGCCTTAAAAGTAAAGAACAGCAAGTACCTGACCTGGTTACTGGTAACTACCTGAAGTCCGACATCGAGAAGCCTAGAGACCTGGAGCCCGAGGTGGAGAAGCGGCGCTGACTGGAAAGCAGACGTCGTACCCGGAGCCGCCAGAGGTTGAGAGAGGGCGCCGACGGAGGTCGCGGAGAGTACCAGAGGTCGTGGAGGAAGACACCTGAGGTCGAGTGTGCGGTGTCGACGGGGGAGTGAAGTCCGCCCTCCGGAGTCGCCGGAGACCGAGGTGAAGCGTGCCGGAGGTCGGGAGTGGAGATCGCACTCCGGAGTCGCCGGAACCTGAAGAGAATCGTGCCGGAGGTCGGGAGTGGAGGTCGCACTCCGGAGTCGCCGGAACCTGAGGAAAGGAGCACCGGAGGTCGGGAGTGGAGATCGCACTCCGGAGCCGTCGGAAGTCGACATCGAGCCAAGCCTGCCCGACGTCATCAAACAGGAGGTCGACATCGAGCCGAGGCCGCCGACATCGAACCGGAGCCGTCGGAAGTCGACATCGAGCCAAGACTGCCCGACGTCATCGAACCGGAGGTCGACATCGAGCCGAGGCCGCCGACATCGAACCGGAGCCGCCTATCGACGTCGTCAAGAACTGACATCGCGCCGAGGCCGCCGACATCGAACCGGAACCGCCTCACGGCGTTGACACGACTCCAGCGGCGTCGGAGCTTCATAAAAAGGGCAGTAAGTGGAATAGAGGGCGCCTAAGGCCCTGTGGAGCCCTGAGAGACTATCCTAGGGGCTAGAGAGGTGCTGGAACCAGCTTGATTGTGCCAGGGGTGAGCTGAGACTAATACAGAGGGGTTGTGTAGTGTGGGAGAGCCAGATCTCTAGATTCCCCCTTTATCTACCTCAGTTTAGGCCTCAGCCTTGTCCAAGCCAGGGGGTATACCCCTCAGGCCATCCAAATCTCTACAAGTTGGGATTGGGTCAAATCATCCCATAGTACCTCAGGAATGTGAACTGATTTACAAGTGTCACTGTTGGCTTTTATTATTTATTGAGAGCACTGTATCTATTGTATTTATCCTATTTATTGCCTCACAGTATTTATTGTTTCACAGTATTTATTGTCGCACAATATTTATGGACTCGCAGTATTTATTGCCTCATAATATTTAATTGCCTGTTATGTAATGCACTTATATTTATGCCTTGATTATTTATGATCTACCTTATTTATTGAATCGTTAAGACAGTATTTATTTGACGTACCCTTCCACAGGAAAAGCCTTGTGTACTGTGATTGTATTATTATTTATTTAATCAGCAACTAAGAGAAAAGAAGATAAAGAGATATATTTTCAGTATAATTTTTAAGGTGTAGTGTCGTTTTTGGAACGGATGCACGCATGGTTATTGTGTGGGTATGTCGTATGCTTAACACGGTGCCTTCCTTACCGCTCGAGCCAAGCTACCACAGCGTGTCTGGGTGAACACCACCACCACCCTTCCGGTGTGGGAGTGGGTTTTTCTAACATGATTGGTGTTCAGCGGCGGGATTGAGCTGTGCCTACGTATACTCGACAATAACTGTGGGTAGTCCATAGGCCTACACCAGGAGTTTTCTCAAAGCGGCCTTCCTAATTGTGAGTTTTTGTTTTTCCAAATTTACTCTGGTGGTGGGAGGAGGTATTATTAGAGGTACCCCCCTGCATAGCTACTGCAGATACCTGTCTTCTGTTCTGAGTGGGCAAAATGGAATTTGTCTTAGAAAATGTGGAAAGTTATACTGTGGCCCAACTCAGAGAGTTCTGTCAGAAAGAGGGGGTGTACTGTCCCCCAGGTGCCAAGAAGGCTGAACTCCAGACCAGCTTGAGGGCTTGGTGGGAGGCACGACGAGAGAGTAAGGCTGAGCAGGAAGACAGGGATGGAGAGCCTGACAGCGAGGGGGCTGGGATGTACCAACCTGAGGTGGGGAACCTAGTAGCGGGGCCCAGAACCATTTCCAGGAAGGGCAGCACTGTCTTTAGCGGTGGCTTATCTGAAGTAGAGTTAACTGACCGGAGGGAGAAAAGACAGCTCACATGGAAGTTAGCAGAGCTGGAGAAAGAGAAGGAGGGACAGAGGATGGCTCACGAGTTAAGGCTGAAAGAGATAGATCTTCAGATCCTAAGAGCTAGGGCACACCCTGTTCCTAATGGTGGCAGCAAAGACCAAGAAATCACCAGGGAACCCAACCCCTACCTGCCAAAGGACATAGTAGCTAGCTATGGGGCGGGTGACGATATCGCCAAGTGGCTAGCGGCCTATGAGGTCTCGTTAAGGGCCCATGGGGTTCCAGAGAAGTACTGGGGAGCGGGATTGTACAAGTACATGCCTCCAGCTGGTAGGGATGCATTATTGGCCCTAGAGGAGGATGAGCAGACCCACTACCCCACCATGAAACTGGCGCTCATAAGAAAGTTTGGACTAACACCCGAAAAGTACAGACAGAAGTTCCGGGGTAGTCACAAACTGGGCACACAGAATTGGGTGGACTTCCTGGACTATGCAAAGAAGGCACTAGAGGGTTGGATTCAGGGCAGTGAAGTGAGGAACTACGAGGGGTTGTTTGATTTAGTACTGAAGGAACACCTGCTCGAAAAATGTTTCCTTGAACTGCGTCAACACCTGGTGGATAGCAAGCTGACCAATCCCCGGAAGCTTGCTGAGGAGGCGGACATTTGGGCTAGTACCCGGGTGTCCACAAGGGGGACTGGAGGGGATACTCAAAAGGCCGGACAGGGCGCCCCCCAGAAGAAAGAGGGAGGGGAAAAGAAAAAGGAGTTCTCCAAAGGCCCCCAAAATAATTTCCAAGGAAAGGGAACAGGATTCACACCTAGGGCTAACCCACCCAGAAACCCTAATCCTGGCCAGAGTCAGCAGCCAAGGGTTGTCCATTGCTTCGAGTGCGGTGGCGTTGGACACTATAAGGGAGATGCGAAGTGCCCGAAACGACCACCCCCTCCCATTGGAGGAAAGACCCCCGGAGTAGCTAGTGCAGTGCTCGGGGAGGAGATGCCCTTAATTAAGGGAAGGGAGTGGGCGGGTGTCACTTTAGTGTCCCTGGGAGAACGGGAGATGGTTCCTAAGATCCAGGTGCCCGCAAATACTGTAAAGTATGGGCAGTGGGTCACCATCAACGGCCAAAGAGGGGAGGCTCTGAGAGACACAGGAGCCAGTATGACTATGGTACGTAGCCAACTGGTGTCTCCAGAGCAGGTAATTCCCGATGTACTCCACCCAGCCGCGATGGCTGACGGCAGAACAGGCCACTATCCAGTGGCCGAGGTTCCCTTTGAATGGGAGGGGGTTGCAGGTTCACTTCGAGTTGCCGTAAGCCCTGCCGTGCCAGTTGATTGTCTGCTGGGGAATGACATGGAGCACAATGCTTGGAAGGAGGTGGAATACCGGACTCATACTGAGATGCTGGGTACACCTGACTGGGCCTGTGTCAGCACAAGGTCCGCGACTACCCGGAGAGGGAGTTTGTTTCGGCTGGAGCCTGGAACAAAGGCCCAGCCAGCTGCCAGTCAAGGGAAGAACCGAGGACAGGGGGAGCCTGCCTCGGCGTCCACACCCCGTAGGACGGATAGGCCACCGGAGGTGGTGGACCAGGAGTCTGCGGTGGGGGATGTCACCGAACTGGAGGACCTACCCATCCCGGTCGAGTGGCACGTGGAGGGAGGCCCGTGCAGGGAGGAATTCTGCCAGGGCCAGAGGGAGTGCCCTACCCTTGAGGGGCTGAGGCGTCAGGCCAAAGCCCAGGCAGCAGGGAACGTTGAAGGGAACTACAGTGTTTACTGGGAGGATGGCCTCCTCTACAGTGAACCCAAGGCACCCCTACATGGATCGTCACGAGCCTTAGTAGTCCCTCAACGTTATCGAGCCTTCCTACTGGAGTTGGCTCACGAGATCCCCTTGGCAGGACACCTGGGGCAAGACAAGACCTTCGCCCGTCTTGTCCCACACTTTTATTGGCCTCAAATGAAAGTGTCGTCCGACACCTACTGCCGGACATGTGTGTCTTGCCAAGCCAGTGGGAAAACAGGGGTGAAGCTGAAAGCTCCCCTGGAACCACTTCCTGTCGTTAGCACCCCCTTTGAAAGGGTGGGCATCGACATTGTGGGTCCGTTAGATCCGCCTACGTCAGCTGGTCACAGGTTTATCCTGGTTCTGGTGGATCATGCCACACGGTACCCAGAGGCAATACCTCTGAGGACCATAACAGCACCTGTTGTGGCTAGGGCCCTGATGGGAATCTTTACCCGAGTGGGTTTTCCCAAGGAAGTTGTGTCCGACAGGGGGACCAACTTCATGTCAGCGTACATGCGGGCGATGTGGAAGGAGTGTGGAGTGACCTACCGGTTCACAACTCCTTACCACCCCCAGACCAATGGTCTGGTGGAGAGGTTTAACAAAACCTTGAAAGGCATGATCAGAAGTCTGCCTGAAAGCCTGCGGAGGAAATGGGACGTCCTCCTACCCTGTTTATTGTTTTCCTACAGGGAAGTGCCGCAGAAGGGAGTGGGCTTCAGCCCCTTCGAGCTTTTGTATGGGCACCCTGTACGTGGACCTCTCAACCTGGTGAGAGACGGATGGGAAAGAACTCCCAGAAAGCTTCCCCAGGATGTGGTGAGCTACATGCTGGCCTTCCGGAGCCAAATGGCTAAGTTGTGGAAGCAAGCTTCTGACAACTTGGAAGCCAGCCAAGCAGTAATGAAGGCGTGGTATGACCACAATGCTCACCCGGTGGAGTTGGAGCCTGGCCAGAAGGTGTGGGTGATCGAACCAGGAGAGCTTAGCGCCCTCCAGGATCGCTGGTCAGGACCCTTTGAGGTGTTGGAGAAGAAGGGTAAGGCTACCTACTTGGTGGATCTTAAAACCCCTCGTCAGCCCCTACGGGTGCTGCACGCCAACTGCCTCAAACCCCACCACGAGAGGCCCGAAGTCATCTTGATGATGGTGACTGACGGAGCAGAGGACGTGGAAAGCGAGCCTCTCCCCGATTTGTTTGAGTCTCAAGAGAAGGATGGGTCGGTGGAGGGAGTGATTCTCTCCCCATCTCTAACTCCTGAACAGCAGGAGGACTGCCGCCAGGTCCTGGGGCAGTACTCCTCGTTGTTCTCCCTTGTCCCGGGTAGGACTCACCTGTGCGTCCATGACGTGGACACAGGAGACAGCCCACCTGTGAAGTCCAAGATCTACCGGATGTCAGACAAGGTGAAGGCCAGCATTCACAGTGAAGTCACTAAGATGCTGGAGCTAGGAGTGATCGAACCTTCTAGCAGCCCCTGGTCCAGTCCGGTGGTACTAGTACCAAAAGCTGCACCACCGGGTGCCCAACCGGAACTGAGGTTCTGTGTGGACTACCGGGGACTGAACTCAGTAACCAAGACTGATGCTCATCCGATCCCAAGGGCGGATGAATTGATTGACCGGCTGGGAGCTGCCCAATATCTAAGTACCTTTGACCTTACTTCTGGGTACTGGCAGATCTCTTTGACTGATGGAGCAAGGGAAAGGTCAGCCTTCTCCACGCCCAATGGCCACTACCAGTTCTGTGTGATGCCCTTTGGGCTCAAGAACGCACCTGCCACGTTTCAGCGCCTGGTAAACCAGATCCTCACCGGAATGGAGAGTTTCTCTGCTGCTTATCTGGATGACATAGCCGTCTTCAGTAACAGCTGGGAGGATCACTTGCGTCACCTGCAAGCTGTTCTCCAGGCCCTGAGACAAGCTGGATTGACGATCAAGGCCAGCAAGTGCCAGATCGGGCAGGGGTCGGTAGTGTACCTTGGACACTTGGTGGGTAGGGGAGCGGTGCAACCCCTCCAGGCGAAGATCGAGGCCATCATGGCCTGGGAACCCCCCAAGACACAGACTGAGGTCCGAGCTTTTCTGGGCCTCACGGGATATTACCGCCGCTTCGTGAAGGGGTACGGTACCATTGTAGCCCCCCTCACGGAGCTCACGTCCAAGAAACAACCTCGACGGGTAGTCTGGACGGAGGCTTGTCAGCAGGCCTTTGTGAGACTGAAGAAAGCCATGTGCGAGTCCCCGGTCTTAAGGGCCCCCGACTTTTCCAAGGAGTTCATTGTCCAGACGGATGCATCAGAACTTGGCATTGGGGCAGTGTTATCGCAACTCAATGAAGAGGGTCTGGATCAACCCGTGGTCTTCCTATCCCGGAGACTACTTCCCAGGGAACAGAAGTGGAGTGCAATAGAGCGTGAAGCCTTTGCAGTGGTATGGGCTCTGAAGAAGTTGCGGCCATACCTGTTTGGCTCGCACTTCCTAGTTCAGACCGACCACAGACCCCTTCCTTGGCTGATGCAGATGAAGGGGGAGAATCCCAAGTTGTTGAGGTGGTCTATCTCCCTACAGGGAATGGACTTTCAGGTGGAACATCGGCCTGGAGTGGACCACGCCAATGCAGACGGTCTCTCAAGGTATTTCCGCCTTAGTGATGAGAACTCCCAAGGGGTTGGGTAGCTCTCCCCACTTTCAGCTGGGGGGGACGCGTGTTAGACCTGTCAGCCCTTTGGGTGGTCCCTCCTCATCATTATTTATTTTGTCCCACTTTTGCCTCAAACCCTGTTAGTATTTTTCCTTTTTGGGAACCACCAGACTTTTTCGTATTGATGCAGATTCAGGGAGCAATTTTATCTACCCCTGGAACTTCTGTCTGAGGGCCTGGAGCACAAAATGGTGGCCACCCATTGTCACCTGTGACATCACTGGAACCTACTAGAACCTTCTGACACATTCTGGAACCCTGTGACAGTTGGAGGCGGTTTGGAATGTTGGGAAGCTAAGCCAGAGTTGACAGTTGGAGCTGGCAGTTGGCACCTGACTGGTGAAGAGAGAGGAGCAGAAACCTGAAGGAGGAAGGAGTGAGGCAGCAGGGGTGGAAACTTGTGCCTGGAGTGGGGTCCATAAACCCACCCGTGATACTAGTCCCTACTGACTGAGCCCAGCCTGGAGCCCTGTGTGGGAGAAAGGAAGAAAAACCATCTTAAGGACCTGGACAGCAGGAACAGGCCTTAAAAGTAAAGAACAGCAAGTACCTGACCTGGTTACTGGTAACTACCTGAAGTCCGACGTCGAGAAGCCTAGAGACCTGGAGCCCGAGGTGGAGAAGCGGCGCTGACTGGAAAGCAGACGTCGTACCCGGAGCCGCCAGAGGTTGAGAGAGGGCGCCGACGGAGGTCGCGGAGAGTACCAGAGGTCGTGGAGGAAGACACCTGAGGTCGAGTGTGCGGTGTCGACGGGGAGTGAAGTCCGCCCTCCGGAGTCGCCGGAGACCGAGGTGAAGCGTGCCGGAGGTCGGGAGTGGAGATCGCACTCTGGAGTCGCCGGAACCTGAAGAGAATCGTGCCGGAGGTCGGGAGTGGAGGTCGCACTCCGGAGTCGCCGGAACCTGAGGAAAGGAGCACCGGAGGTCGGGAGTGGAGATCGCACTCCGGAGCCGTCGGAAGTCGACATCGAGCCAAGCCTGCCCGACGTCATCGAACAGGAGGTCGACATCGAGCCGAGGCCGCCGACATCGAACCGGAGCCGTCGGAAGTCGACATCGAGCCAAGACTGCCCGACGTCATCGAACCGGAGGTCGACATCGAGCCGAGGCCGCCGACATCGAACCGGAGCCGCCTATCGACGTCGTCAAGAACTGACATCGCGCCGAGGCCGCTGACATCGAACCGGAACCGCCTCACGGCGTCGACACGACTCCAGCGGCGTCGGAGCTTCATAAAAAGGGCAGTAAGTGGAATAGAGGGCGCCTAAGGCCCTGTGGAGCCCTGAGAGACTATCCTAGGGGCTAGAGAGGTGCTGGAACCAGCTTGATTGTGCCAGGGGTGAGCTGAGACTAATACAGAGGGGTTGTGTAGTGTGGGAGAGCCAGATCTCTAGATTCCCCCTTTATCTACCTCAGTTTAGGCCTCAGCCTTGTCCAAGCCAGGGGGTATACCCCTCAGGCCATCCAAATCTCTACAAGTACATCCCATAGTACCTCAGGAATGTGAACTGATTTACAAGTGTCACTGTTGGCTTTTATTATTTATTGAGAGCACTGTATCTATTGTATTTATCCTATTTATTGCCTCACAGTATTTATTGTTTCACAGTATTTATTGTCGCACAATATTTATGGACTCGCAGTATTTATTGCCTCATAATATTTAATTGCCTGTTATGTAATGCACTTATATTTATGCCTTGATTATTTATGATCTACCTTATTTATTGAATCGTTAAGACAGTATTTATTTGACGTACCCTTCCACAGGAAAAGCCTTGTGTACTGTGATTGTATTATTATTTATTTAATCAGCAACTAAGAGAAAAGAAGATAAAGAGATATATTTTTAAGGTGTAGTGTCGTTTTTGGAACGGATGCACGCATGGTTATTGTGTGGGTATGTCGTATGCTTAACACGGTGCCTTCCTTACCGCTCGAGCCAAGCTACCACAGCGTGTCTGGGAGAACACCACCACCACCCTTCCGGTGTGGGAGTGGGTTTTTCTAACAGTGTCACTCCTGAGTGTGTCACTGGGGCGTGGGGTAGAGCAAACAACCCCGTACTGATCACCGTTTTCTATTTGTATGACGATGCTTGTTTAAACCAGAGATGCGCTTGGTGGGTGCTATACCCCGACTTTGTCACGTGAGAGCTTGTGTCTCACCCTTCACCAACCAGCAGGAAGTGCGTGAATCTTCTCGGAGTGAGGGCTACATATGGAGGGAGAGAGTGCATCCCCCACGAGCACAAGAGCATCTCTGAGGCCCGTGACAGTGAGTGCACGTGTGAGGGCGTGTGAGATCCGCCGAGTCGTGTTTTTTGTCTTGTAGGTTTATATAGCTCGAACTCAACCCGGAGGTATCAGGGCGCTTTGCACGCGCACCAGCTGTTCCAGACGGGCACATCCATGTTTTGTTAGGCGTGGGGAGATGAAGTGATTTGCCCAGAATCACAAGAGGTTGAGCCGCAGAGACTCGAACCTGGTTACCAAGCTTCGAGGTCGTACGCTCTAGCCGTTAGGTCACATCTTATTGATGCGGCCGTGAGTCGCGATATGTGGTGGGGGAGGGGGAGAAGTGGGAGTTGTGTGCGCACGCGGCCAATGCTTGGAAAAACAGGCATTGAAAATGCAATAGGTCTCGCCTTTGATTAAGTTAAAGCCATTTGCTTTGCTAATGGTATTGTGGAGCAAAGCAAATGGCTTTAACTTAATAAAAGGCGAGACCTATTGCATTTTTAATGCTTGTTTATTGTACCAATAAGGAATAATTGTCTATCATTGCTCATTGGTATACTATAAAAAGGCTGATGCCCACCACTGCCTGGGCAATGAATCTGCCCGATGACTGGGGCAGAGTAGAGAGGCGCCTGCACCCCTCTAAACACAGATCGTCCAGGGCTGGGGAAATCTCGCCAAGAGCTCATGGGCCTGAAATGCTCAGGTGCCTCCCCATTGGTGACTTGCTACAGGGTCATCTGTAAAGGTAGCCCAGAACCTTCAGGCTTCAACCCAGTGGTACTCAGGGATGCACATCAATCTGACCGTCACCTCACCTTCTCCCATATCAACACAGGCTGGGGAGGGGTCAGGAACTTTATTGTTTCCTCCCCAACCTGGGACAGATTGACAGTGAGGCTGAAAGCTGGAGCCTGTGCAGGCTTCATCTTTCAGTTATCTTCTTCAGTTCCTCTGGCAGGAAGAGGCTGTGTAAAGGCTGTATCCAGCACAGGCAGCTGAAGTTAAGTAACAACAAACTCTTTCAAGTGTGTGGGGGTGTGTGAGTGTGTGTGTATGAGCATACGAGAGTGAGTAAGAGTAAGAGGGAGTGAGTTTGAATAAGTGAGTGTCACTATGAGTGAGAATGAGTGAGATTGAATGGGATATTGAGACTGTAAGTGAGTGCGAGTAAGTGTGAATGATAGGGTTATAGTGAGGGAATGTGAATGAATGATTGATGAGTGTAAGGGAGGGTGGAGAAGTGTGAGAAAGTGTGAGTGATTAAAAGTGAATGAGTGTGTATGTGTGTGAGAACTTGTGTATATTTGTGAGGATGTGTGTGTAGGAGGAGTGAACGAGTGAGAATAAGTGAGAAGGAATTCCAGTGAGGGTAACTGTGAGAATGAATGAGTTGGAGTGACTACGAATTACAGAGTTAGGCTGTACGTTTGAGTGCAAATGAGTGTCAGAGTGACATAGTGAGTGAGAATGAATGAGAATGAGAATGATTGGGAAGAACAGTGCCAGGGTGGAGAGACATGAGAGTGAGGAAGTGAGGGTGAGTGGGACTAGTGTGAGCACAAGTGAGTGGGAGTGTATGTGTGAGTCTGCCACTGGCCACGGCCTGTGGCTGGGATTCTTCATTAATTCTTGCCTTACAGATGAACTCATGGCAAAATGCTAACATAATGAAGGTGATTCATGAAATAAAGGCACCCGTGGGAAAATACTACCATCTAGTTGTACGTTTTGGCATTTAGGAACAGCTGTTCCTGGCATGCTAGAGGGAATTTCTTACATAGGGTTCACCCATGGTTTATATATATATATATATATATATATATACATATATATATATATATATATATATACAGCGATCCAAGTAACACAGAAGTAAACGAATGATTTCAGAATTATAACAGGATTTAATAAACAACACAAAGAACTGTATCGGATTTTTAATCAAAATTGGCCTATCCTACTTAGTGACCCCATTTTGGGTCCTACCCTACCACGTAAAGCAACTGTAACTTTTAGCAGGGCACCCTCCATGAAAGACCATATAGTTGATACCAACCCTGAAATCATGGAAAAGACTAGTTGGTTTCAAACCAATGGGGGTTTTTTTAAATGCAAAACTTGCAAAGCGTGTACGCATGGGGTTAATACCAAAGAATACATTGATGGTTTTAGTGACAAGAAACACCGCATTGAGAAGCTGTTAACTTGTAAAACGGAATACGCTGTGTATGTGCTCCAATGCCCTTGTTCACTCAGATATGTAGGCAGTACTAAATTAGAGGTACATAAACGTATCCTACAGCATCTTAGGGCCATTGTTAACCAGGACAATACTTACCCGGTGGCACGCCATTTCAAGGAGGTACACCGTAGCAACAGTAAAGACCTGTCCTTCTTTGTTATAGATGCAGTACCAGCTAGTCGACGAGGGGGCAATAGGGAGGCCAAGTTAAGGCGGTTGGAAACAAAATTTATACTCCAACTAGACTCCAAATTGCCAGGAGGTCTTAACATCACTGAGGATTTACATACGATTTTATATTAGGGGCCACTTCTCATGTATTTTACCCACCATTTATGTACTGGGTGATATGAATGATGATGCTTTGTTTATGTGTTTTTAGTTTCTGTTTTCTAGCCTTTTAAACAAATGGATTTTACTAATGGTTTTATTGTTGTGGGAAAACAATTTTAACCTTATTATACTCTATTTATTGTTTTATCATCAATGTATTTATTATCAGTCATATTGTTTACATTACCAATATGATATACGTTTAAATAAGGCCAGACAATACACATTCTCCTCTCCATAACTTGGTTAGGAGGTACTATTTAGTACTGCATATCACCCTACCCCATTAATAATAGCGCTGAAATAGCTTTGATGGGTATCAACTTGATGAGGTACGATATACACAAGCAGCGACATATCACCCCTTCATATGTACATTGGGGTGGCCCTCAGTTCGATTGGTACCAAATGAGGCTCTGGTTTTAGAGTACGGGAGAACCCCAGCACACTCAGCCACATGGTATTCTCAACCGTACAGTAGTCACAATATAGGATCTGTTGAGTATCAACTTTGTGGATGTCTAACTAAAAATGGCGACTGGGATTAATCAGCTGATCTCTGATGTATGTTTTACATACCTCGCACTTCCAAAATATTTGTTACTTTCTATTATCAATGCTTTTAACGTTCGCATTTTCATATATGAATTTTAGAGGAATTTAATTATATGTCTTTGATGTAATGTTAAATTATTTGATGATGTGTTTATTTATTGGCGTTATTTGCACTATATACATTTCCTCACTTTCGCACACTACAGGGATCTGCAGTGTACAATAGGGCAAGAGCAACTCAACACAGAGCATAAGGGGATTTATCCCGTGAGTTACAATGACACAGACTATAAGATGAACATATGGGGATTTATCCCGTGATCTATAATGGATACAGACATTACGAGGTTTTCATGTTAATATAAGATTCATTTAGACATATCAGCTGTTATTGACAATGTATAATGAATTCGCAACATTTTACTGCAATTGTGGCATTCTGAGTTGGTCACTGCATAATTCAGCAAGCTAATTAAATATGATGCTTCATAATTTATTTGTATTACAGTGGTTCACCCTGTGATTGTAGACTTTGGTATACCTTTGGGTAATTACAAAGCACGATATGAAATATGCATCAAGTTTGCAGCTCTTGAAACCTCAGTTTGTTAAAGTCTGTTGTCTATGTTTATGCTGACCCATATCACGTGTAGAGTTCTTGTCTTCCTATTTAAGGAAGTTGATTGATTGTATATGTTGTCATGTGAACAAGGCTCTTGGGGAGCCGAAACGTTATGGCGACAATTCTGCGAACAAGCGAATAAATTTGCACTAAGAAATCTGGTCCGTGTTTGTGATCTCTTGGTTTGAGGCTACAACGATTCAGCCACGCCTGGGGAGCATTACTTGTTGGATATATATATATATATATATATATTACCTACTGGCGGTCACCAGTAGGTAGTTATAGTTAGGACCACGTTTCCATAGGAAATCCGCAACATTCTATTTTGAATAACTTTGGCGCCGGTTGACGAATCCTCGTGAATTTTTCAAAATAGGTGGGGCGCTACGCTCCGCTCCTACACTGAAAGTCTCGGGGGGATTCGTCAAGCGGGGGCTGAGATAAAAGGGGGGTCCCAAAACACGTTTTTCCCATGCATTTTTCCATAGGACCTTTAGACACAGCTACAGCCTGAACGGCTGAACAGAATTACTTGAAATTTGGCAGAGAGGTAGTCGTCAGGTCAAGGAAGTGCCTTTTGTAGGTTTGGTGTAAATCTGTTCAGTAGATTCTGAGAAAATAGCCTTTAAATCAATATATATATCTGTGGCAGCTTACGGTGCGCTTACGGTGCGCTTACCGTACGCGTACGGTGACGTGCGCGAGCGCGATTCTGATTGGCCCTTAGATCTTAGTAAACATTCGAATCGGTCGAAATCAGGAAGCGGCGGCCGCCATTTTCTCTCTCGCACTCTGACAGGGGGTTGAAAAACAAAGGGGAAAAACATGTAAAGGGGCTGTTTACACAGCTCCCAAGCACCTAGCCATGTCGAGGGAGTCCCCAACGATCCCCCAAGTAAAAAAAGGCAATTTTAATTTTTTCGAAAATTTCGCCGATTACGCTTACCGTACGCGTACGGTAATAAATAATAAAAAAAAAAAAACAATATCCCCATTCTCCCCACCCCGTGTGCAAAAGGTGCCCGAATGGCACCTTTTGTGCATGGCTTAATACATGTAAACCAAACATATATTTTACCTGTCACAACGATGCTCATCATATGTCCTCCATGTGCGCACGGTGCGCGAAGCGCATCGTGCGTTCATGGCCCATCTAGCGTAACGTGGGCACGCGGTGCGCGAAGCGCACCGTGTGCTCACTGTGCGCGCACGGTGCACGAAGCGCACCGCGCGCGCACGGAACGAACTGCGTTAAGTGGGCGCGCACGCCACAAATGGCGTAAAGTAACTTAGCATTTAAAAAAACGTACAAATTCACTGAAAAAACCATAGGTTTCACACACGTTATAGTTAGGAATTAGCATTTAAAAAACCTTGCAAATTCACTGAAAAAACCATAGGTTTCACACATGTTATAGTTAGCTGGACATTTTACTGATAAAAAACCAATGAAATTCCCCCGTTATAGTTACTGTAGGCAACTATAACTCACGCGACCGTAATCCTCTGCTGATGACATATGTGTCTTTATGAAAAAAAAATATTTGTAATATATGTATAGCTAAAATTTAATGGAAGAAGACATGGGCAAATAAGTGTCTAAATACAGTATTAGCATCAGCAGAGGATTACGGTCGCGTGAGTTATAGTTGCCTACAGTAACTATAACGGGGGAATTTCATTGGTTTTTTATCAGTAAAATGTCCAGCTAACTATAACATGTGTGAAACCTATGGTTTTTTCAGTGAATATATATATATATATATATATATATATATATATAGAGTTCAAATCCCCACTTAAACAATGTAAGAAGGGTCCGACACCGCCAGGATACATACGGGAGGATTTAATTCAAAGTAAATTCACAGCGCAAACTGGGTAACAATGTGGCAGACGCGTTTCAGCAATTCAGCTTTCTTCAGTGCCTGTTACAAACAAACAAACAAACAAAGAGTCTCGCACCTGGTGGCTTTTTAAATATTCACTTGACCACTCCTGAAGTTTTGCTCGAGGCTCCTCCTTTACCTTTAAAGGGATATTACAACTTGCGCTGTTGAAACGGACTGCTGCATGCTGGGAGTCGTAGTCCATATGCGGATCCCCCTTAAGTAAGTGGGAAATCCGAAAACACCAAGTGGCATCCCATCAATATGGCCTCCGGACTACACCCAACCACAGCTTTCCGTTGATTAAATGTCATCACTGAGACCCCTCGATGCTCCCTGCAGTCAGTGCTGCTCCTCTCTCCCCACGCAGTGATGTCTTCCCTCTGTGAAGTTTAGATCCGCGCAGGGGGGCGCCGCGTTATGCATTTAAACAAAAGTCCAAAGGTTGCTGGCTAACGCGGTGCTTCCAGATCGAGAGGGCGTGTCGGAAAGCCAGTGCCTGCAATACTGGCATAACATAGCGTCCAAATATCTCCTATATATATATATATATATATATCACAGTTCTGTCTTTGCACAATGAAGGTAATTAGTGTCACATGGGACCACCCACTGCACATTTTGAAAAGAGGATGTCTACTCCTGGGGAGCATTAGACCTCATCAGCATGGCACACTATGAAAGTACTAGAATGTTTAATGAGAGCCATTTCAGAGCCTATGGCTTTTGAACACATTTATGCAATAATTGTGCTTCAATATAGACTATTTTACCCCATTTTAAAAAACCTTTTGTCAGGCCAGAGCTCTCTAATACCTCACACCAGATGCTGGGCGTGCTCACTTCGCCCCCTTGCTCCATCAGATTCAAAGATGCCCTCAGCCCCTGCCCCTTCCATTCCACACCTGTCTCCTTTCCCTGCTCCGATTGTCCTTGCTCCACAGGAGTGCCAGCGTGCCCACCTGCTGAGTGCTTCAACAAACACTGAACAGCATCCTCCTTTTAAACCCCCGTGACGCGCACACAGAGGCAGAGCTGCACTGACTAATGCCAGGTACCATTTAATGTCCATAAAACTGCGTCCAATCGATGCTCGGACCGAGGAGCCCTCATCAATCATTTCTCACCGCGGCTCTCCCGCTCCTCCCTGGGGTGATGGGCGAGTGGAGGACCCCACACCCCTGGGACCTGAGATGCGAAGGATGGAGCCGTGGCAGCAGCGGCGAGAATGGAGGACTGTCACCTGCGGACACTGACAGAATGGATGACCTCATTGATTCAACCCAATGAATATTCATGGCTTCGACCACTCGTGCAGCCCAGCATGGGCGAGTTGGAGCTTCAAGGCGCTGGCGCGTCAGATCGTTGTTTTACGGAGGCAAACATTGGGATTTTCAAGCATTCTCTGATTTATCACAATATTGCGTCACTAATGTGATGCATTTAAATACGTCCTGGTTCATCTGCATTGACGGCATGCATTTCATAAAGTAACTACTGTAAATGAATCGCTCTTTGAACTCAGCATGTCCAATGCTTCTATCCTTCTCTATTTGTTCTCCCTCAGTCATGCTGTGGTCTTTAACAGTCAAAGTTTAATTTTAATTTTCAGGGACTCATTTACTTTATTTTGACGCTCGGCAGCGCAGCAAGCCCTGCTGCCCTGTCATGCGACAAAATAAAAGGGCAGGAACGCATCTACAAGGTAAGGCACATTCTTGTCCTTCTCCCCTGCGCCGGCAAACAAACAGCAGCCGTGCACCAACGCAGACACCCTTGGGAGATGGTGCAAGAGTGCCTGCGTTTCAGGGATGATTGTTTATGTGAAGGAAGGGACACCTTCCTGCACATAAGCAATTATTAAAGCCGATTTGCTTCTGCAAGAAAAAAACTAGGAGAAACAAAAGTATTTTTCCTCGTTGCACCACTCCTACGCCTCCCCGGTGTAGGATTCTGACGCATTCCCAGGTTTACAACACTTGGTCAATCTGGGCATGTGTCAGGTTCGATGGATGTTGCGTGGGAACACCTACAGCAACACCCACGGAATGTCCCTTTCACGCAGAGCAATATTTACAAGGCCATGAAAAGCCATGCAGGCTGACTTTATGTAGCCTTGTAAATATGGGTAGGCACACTGCTGCTGGTGCGTCTAAAAACGTGATGCACTGGCGGCGCAATGGGTTAGTAAATGAGGCCCTCAATGTCGGATTCATTACTCGCACCTCACAAGGACTCGCAGAAGATGGGTCAGTTGGGAGATTGCGGTACCGAGCAGCCGTCTAAAGGTAAACCTGTTCGTCCATCCACCACACAAAAACCCACAGAAGGTCGATCATTTGAGGGATTTTGTTAGCGAATAGATGGCCAAATAACCCTCTTCGACCATCCAGCCACACAAAAAGACTCAGAAAATAGGACAGTTGAAGGACTGGCCATCAGACAGACGTCTAAATGTAACGCTGTTCATCTATCCAACACACGTAAAGGCTCACACAAGATAGGTCAGTAGGGGTGTTGTATCATCACTAGACAAACGACTAAAGGTAACCCAGTTCGTCCACCCACCTCTCAGAAAGACCTACAGAAGAAAGGTTAGCTAGGAACTGCATCACCAGACACAGAACTGTAGGTAACACTGTTTGCCCAGCCACCCACACAAAATGATTCCCAGAAGATAGCCTATTTGGGTGACTGCGCCATTGGGCAGTCATCCAAAGTTAAACCTGTTCTTTCATCCAAAACACAAAACAATCATAGGGGCAGGCCATTTGGAGGACAGCATCATTGAACAGACATCTAAAAGTACCCCTTTTGCAGTAGTAAAGGGCACAGAGACACTATAAACCCTGAAAGGCCTTCAAATAGGAGGGCGTATTTACAAGCCCCTTGCTTCACTTTTAATACAGGAAGAAGCGACGTACTGGCGGCGCAAGTGGCTTGTAACTAAGCCCCAGGATGCTTCTAAACTCCCTTCTGGAGAACTCTTGCTGAAATGTTATAAGCCACAGATGCTGGCAGGCTGGACCACTGAGTTGAACAATCGCTGCTGATACTGGCAGTGAACTCCTTAATTTGAATACCAGTTAGGCCAAGTTGACCTTTGTAAATCAGAGCTGTTTCTGCAACTTCTAAAGCACTTAATAGCATGTAATGTTCCTGAAATCTTCATTATTTATGATGGAGGAACACTTGGGGGCATATTATCAAGCCCATTTCCGTCGTTTTTGCAGCCGTTTTCGGCCGAAAAGCGGCGATAATTCCATCAGAGTATTCACAAGGACACGCTAGCGCGTGTTTCCTTGTCTTAGCACCCGTTCCAGTTATGCCGTGCCACGCATCGCTAATGAGATGCAAAGAGGGCGTTCACGGGCATCACAACAGGGAAATACTCGCATACCGCACATTGCGGTATTAACAAGCCCATGCTCTTGCTCTAACACCCATAGCGTTATTGAAACCCGCGCTAACCCCGGTTATCTCTGTAAGATAACATCTGATAAATTCCAGACTTAGCTATATGTGTAAAGGGAGGTGGATTGTCAGGCTACGACCACTATGGGCTATCAACTAGGAATTCCCTATCGCTGCAGGAATATCGCTGACTATCACTGGATTTTTATCGCCTGGGTGATGAGCGTTGGTAATAACGCGCTAATCGGGCGATAAAAACCGGCGATAATTAAAATTGCGCTGAGCGTGCATAGCCATATTTATCGCATTTTCTTGTTAATATGCCCCTTGTTCTTTACCAACTCACTCTAGTCTTTTCTCAGGTTAGAGCTCAAGATCTAGGCCCACATTCTGAGTTGACCTACAAAATGGGTGGTACTACGGGGCCAGCTTGACTTATTCATGCCGCTATCGCCTCACCTTTACCAGCCATTATGAGCTGTAGACCTAGAATGAGGCATAACACGTCAGTTCCAAGCCTACGAAGCTCTTTCCCAAATAACCTTCTCTGCCCACAATTTCTACCTGCCTTCCTGCTGACCCACTTTCACCATGCGTATTCCTTCTCCTTTTCAGAACACTCCTTGTGTGGCAAAATGTATAGGTTTAGCACACAAAAAAGGAGTCCAAATGAATGGGAATTTGAGATGTTGTCTTTCCTGTGCTGACAGGCATACAGGCAGTTTCCTGAAAACTCACAACCTTACAGAGCACTTTAACATAGCCTCAGACTCAGTGAAGGGACAAATGGTCCTATTTTATGGAACTAGCAGGCCTTTACAAGGAGAGCAGACAAGCCTTGCACTTGTGTATAGGCAGGGCTGGTAGAAATATGTGACAAAAGAGGACCACATACTTTGGCAGGTGCTGAAATTAAAAAACAAATTACCCCACATATTACGGCACAGTCCCCTCTCGAGGAGCTGCCACTGCTGGTCACCATGCTGGCAGACCTTGCATCATAGTCAGGATTGCTTTTGAGCTCGCGGTCATGCCTTCCTGCACAAAAACAATCCTTAGAGCCATTTTCCTCTTTCCACGTGTGCTGTATTCTGCAGAACACGCAGAAAGAGGAAATAATAAGGAGAAATAAAGATGTTATGCCTAACTGGGGAAGGAGTAACATGTTGACATATTCATGTGTAATACCTTTGTAAATCTGAGAATGTACAAGGGTGCATGGATAGATGCAGGGAACGCCCATGCCCCATACACAGAACACCCCCACATTGAAATGTAACGTGACGCAGCTCAAACCGCTGAGAAAGCCGCACACGGTGGCACAAATCGCCTTCGCATGGCTGTGTAAGTATTACTGAATCCTTTGTGCTGTCCGTGCATCGCCATGATGAACCTGTGCCCAGGCCTCTTCAATGTGATTTTCCTTTTCTGTACACATGTAACCTCGGTCTCCTACTTGTGGTTGAATACCTTTCTTAAAACACATACATAGGAAAACATGCCTTGGCATAAATCATATATGCATTTTTGCAGAGGGTAAATACTACTTTTGCGAGAGTGGAGGGAAATCAAGAACCACTCAAACTTCACCTCTTGCGAGTCATGGAACCTCCCCACACTCAACAAGGACAATAAATAGCATATTACACTCTGTCCATTTGCGTATATGCTATTTATTGCCTCATATTTATTTTCACTGACATGTCATATACAGTGTCCATTCTTATATGTTGAGTGTAGCATGACATTTATTACCATCGTTGGGTGTGGCGGTGGCCATGACATACAAGAGGGGCAGCCTTGATGCCCCTCCACACCCTCAACAAAGGTAATAATGAGCATATGGCACTTTATACATGTATTTGTACTTACAACAGGTATCTAACAGAAACCATGATACAAGGGGTTACATTTGAGGAAAAAACAGACTATTAGCAGAGTGCTTTCCAGTATGGTCTCATTAAAACACACATCATTGAAGCAGTAAACAAAGTTTTTCTCATTTCAGTTTCACTGTGTTGTGCTGCCAATGCTGAAACTAACATTTGCACTGTAGTAATTATTGTTTGCTTGCACATTTATTAGTTCTGTTGTTCTAAATAATGGGTTTTGGGCCAAATGGCATGGGAAAAATACACACGAGCACAATTTAATTCAGATTCGTGAAGCCGGCCAAAGTTATTTGCCAACAAAAAGCACTTTTAATAATGGAGTGAACAACTCCTGCATAACCGCATAGTCACCGTCGCTGACTCTGCAATATCTCGATCCATGCATTTATGCACAAGGATGCTGGGCCAGCAGAGCGATGGCTGGACGTGATGGGTGCTTACTGGTTCTTTCGAGTGATCCATTGGTGTTAGAACAGGCAGCCCAGAGAGGGGGCCTCACCCTGCAGCCCGCTGCGGGTGGAGACAGAGGTTAGTCACTGTGGCAGTGCAGGTCTCAGCAGTGACAGGGCCCTGGAGTGTATGTATTGCAGGCCTCTGTGTGTGCTCGGCTCATGCTCCCCTGCAGCCCGTTGCGGGTGTAGACTGTGGCAGTGCAGGTCTCAGCAGTGACAGGCCCTGGAGTGTATTTATTGCAGACCTCTGTGTGTGCTCGACTCATGCTCCCCTGCAGCCCTCTGCTGGTGGAGACAGGTTAGTCACTGTGGCAGTGCAGGCCTCAGCAGTGACAGGGTCCTGGAGTGTATTTATTGCAGGCCTCAGTGTGTGCTCGGCTCATGCTCCACTGCAGCCCGCTGCGGGTGGAGACAGAGGTTAGTCACTGTGGCAGTGCAGGTCTCAGCACTGACAGGGCCCTGGAGTGTATGTATTGCAGGCCTCTGTGTGTGCTCGGCTCATGGTCCACTGCAGCCCTCTGCTGGTGGAGACAGGTTAGTCACTGTGGCAGTGCAGGTCTCAGCAGTGACAGGCCCTGGAGTGTATTTATTGCAGGCCTCTGTGTGTGCTCGGCTCTTGCTCCCCTGCATCCCTCTGCTGGTGGAGACAGAGGGTAGTCACTGTGGCAGTGCAGGTCTCAGCAGTGACAGGCCATGGAGTGTATTTATTACAGGCCTCTGTGTGTGCTCGACTCATGCTCACCTGCAGCCCTCTGCTGGTGGAGACAGGTTAGTCACTGTGGCAGTGCAGGTCTCAGCAGTGACAGGGTCCTGGTGTGTATTTATTGCAGGCCTCTGTATGTGCTCGACTCATGCTCCCCTGCAGCCCGCTGCGGGTGGAGACAGGGGTTAGTCACTGTGGCAGTGCAGGTCTCAGCAGTGACAGGGCCCTGGAGTGTATTTATTGCAGGCCTCGGTGTGTCCTCGGCTCATGCTCCCCTGCATCCCTCTGCTGGTGGAGACAGAGGGTAGTCACTGTGGCAGTGCAGGTCTCAGCAGTGAAAGGCCCTGGAGTGTATTTATTGCAGGCCTCGGTGTGTGCTCGGCTCATTCTCCCCTGCAGCCCTCTGCTGGTGGAGACAGAGATTAGTCACTGTGGCAGTGCAGGCCTCAGCAGTGACAGGCCCTGGAGTGTATTTATGGGAGGCCTCGGTGTGTGGTCGGCTCATGCTCCCCTGCAGTCCTCTGCTGGTGGAGACAGAGGGTAGTCACTGTGGCAGTGGAGGTCTCAGCAGTAACAGGGCCCTGGAGTGTATTTATTGCAGGCCTCTGTGAGTGCTCGGCTCATGCTCCCCTGCAGCCCGCTGCTGGTGGAGACGGAGGGTAGTCACTGTGGCAGTGCAGGTCTCAGCACTGACAGGGCCCTGGAGTGTATGTATTGCAGGCCTCTGTGGGTGCTCAGCTCATGCTCCACTGCAGCCCTCTGCTGGTGGAGACAGGTTAGTCACTGTGGCAGTGCAGGTCTCAGCAATGACAGGTCCCTGGAGTGTATTTATTGCAGGCCTGTGTGTGCTCGTCTCATGCTCCCCTGCAGCCCTCTGCTGGTGGAGACAGAGGGTTTTCACTGTGGCGGTGCAGGCCTCAGCAGTGACAGGCCCTGGAGTGTATTTATTGCAGGCCTCTGTGAGTGCTCGGCTCATGCTCCCCTGCAGCCCGCTGCGGGTGGAGACAGGGGTTAGTCACTGTGGCAGTGCAGGCCTCAGCAGTGACTGGGGCCTGTAGTGTATTTATTGCAGGCCTCGGTGTGTGCTCGGCTCATGCTCCCCTGCAGATGCCGCTGCAGGTGGAGACAGAGGGTAGTCACTGTGGCAGTGCAGGTCTCAGCAGTGACAGGGCCCTGGAGTGTATTTATTGCAGTCCTCTGTGTGTGCTCGGCTCATGCTCCCCTGCAGCCCTCTGCTGGTGGAGACAGAGGGTTTTCACTGTGGCAGTGCAGGTCTGAGCAGTGACAGGGCCCTGGAGTGTATGTATTGCAGGCCTCGATGTGTGCTCGGCTCATGCTCCCCTGCAGCCCTCTGCTGGTGGAGACAGAGGATAGTCACTGTGGCAGTGCAGGTCTCAACAGTGACAGGGTCCTGGAGTGTATTTATTGCAGGCCTCGGTGTGTGCTCGGCTCATGCTCCACTGCAGCCCGCTGCGGGTGGAGACAGAGGGTAGTCACTGTGGCAGTGCAGGTCTCAACAGTGACAGGGTCCTGGAGTGTATTTATTGCAGGCCTCTGTGTGTGCTCAGCTCACGCTCCACTGCAGCCTTCTGCTGGTGGAGACAGGTTAGTCACTGTGGCAGTCCAGGTCTCAGCAGTGACAGGGCCCGGGAGTGTATGTATTGCAGGCCTCGATGTGTGCTCGGCTCATGCTCCCCTGCAGTCCTCCGCTGGTGGAGACAGAGGATAGTCACTGTGGCAGTGCAGGTCTCAGCAGTGACAGGGTCCTGGAGTGTATGTATTGCAGGCCTCGATGTGTGCTCGGCTCATGCTCCCCTGCAGCCCTCTGCTGGTGGAGACAGAGGGTAGTCACTGTGGCAGTGCAGGTCTCAGCACTGACAGGGCCCTGGAGTGTATGTATTGCAGGCCTCTGTGTGTGCTCAGCTCATGCTCCACTGCAGCCCTCTGCTGGTGGAGACAGGTTAGTCACTGTGGCAGTGCAGGTCTCAGCAATGACAGGTCCCTGGAGTGTATTTATTGCAGGCCTCGGTGTGTGCTCGGCTCATGCTCCCCTGCAGCCCTCTGCTGGTGGAGACAGAGGGTAGTCACTGTGGCAGTGCAAACCTCAGCAGTGACAGGGCCCTGGAGTGTATTTATTGCAGGCCTCTGTGTGTGCTCGGCTCATGCTCCACTGCAGCCCGCTGCGGGTGGAGACAGAGGTTAGTCACTGTGGCAGTGCAGGTCTCAGCAGTGACAGGCCCTGAAGTTATTTATTGCAGGCCTCTGTGTGTGCTCGGCTCATGCTCCCCTGCAGCCCTCTGCTGGTGGAGACAGAGGGTAGTCACTGTGGCAGTGCAGGTCTCAGCACTGACAGGGCCCTGGAGTGTATGTATTGCAGGCCTCGGTGTGTGCTCGGCTCATGCTCCACTGCAGCCCTCTGCTGGTGGAGACAGGTTAGTCACTGTGGCAGTGCAGGTCTCAGCAGTGACAGGCCCTGGAGTGTATTTATTGCAGGCCTCGGTGTGTGCTCGGCTCATGCTCCCCTGCAGCCCTCTGCTGGTGGAGACAGAGGGTAGTCACTGTGGCAGTGCAGGTCTCAGCACTGACAGGGCCCTGGAGTGTATGTATTGCAGGCCTCTGTGTGTGCTCAGCTCATGCTCCACTGCAGCCCTCTGCTGGTGGAGACAGGTTAGTCACTGTGGCAGTGCAGGTCTCAGCAGTGACAGGCCCTGGAGTGTATTTATTGCAGGCCTCGGTGTGTGCTCGGCTCATGCTCCCCTGCAGATGCCGCTGCAGGTGGAGACAGAGGTTAGTCACTGTGGCAGTGCAGGTCTCAGCAGTGACAGGGCCCTGGAGTGTATTTATTGCAGGCCTCGGTGTGTGCTCGGCTCATGCTTCCCTGCAGCCTGCTGCGGTAGGAGACAGAGGTTAGTCACTGTGGCAGTGCAGGTCTCAGCAGTGACTGGGGCCTGTAGTGTATTTATTGCAGGCCTCGGTGTGTGCTCGGATCATGCTCCCCTGCAGCCCTCTGCTGGTGGAGACAGAGGGTAGTCACTGTGGCAGTGTAGGCCTCAGCATTGACAGGGCCCTGGAGTGTATTTTTGCAGGCCTCTGTGTGTGCTCAGCTCATGCTCCACTGCAGCCCTCTGCTGGTGGAGACAGAGGATAGTCACTGTGGCAGTGTAGGCCTCAGCATTGACAGGGCCCTGGAGTGTATTTTTTCAGGCCTCGGTGTGTGCTCGGCTAATGCTCCACTGCAGCCCGCTGCGGGTGGAGACAGAGGTTAGTCACTGTGGCAGTGTAGGTCTCAGCAGTGACAGGGCCCTGGAGTGTATTATTGCAGGCCTCGGTGTGTGCTCGGCTCATGCTCCCCTGCAGCCTGCTGCGGTTGGAGACAGAGGTTAGTCACTGTGGCAGTGCAGGCCTCAGCAGTGCCAGGGCCCTGGAGTGTATTTTTGCAGGCCTCGGTGTGTGCTCGGCTCATGCTCCCCTGCAGCCCTCTGCTGGTGGAGACAGAGGGTAGTCACTGTGGCGGTGCAGGTCTCAGCAGTGACAGGGCCCTGGAGTGTATGTATTGCAGGCCTCTGTGTGTCCTCGGCTCATGCTCCCCTGCAGATGCCGCTGCTGATAGGAGTCCGCCACTTCAGCAGGAATATGATTCTTGAAATGTGTCGAGGCGAGCTGTTCTCGAAAATTGATACCGGCTTCATGTCCACAATCATCTCGGACGAGAATCAGATATAAATAAATGTTAACAAAACAGCTTCACCCAAAGTCAAGAGTGTGATATTGACATTATTTACTAGAGAGAGGAGGGGGTGAATGATGTAGGCAACAATATCTTAAGGTTGATCGCTTGTAGGACTTGAGTTTGATGCAGCCATGAAGGACTCTGGCAATGTTAATATGGAAGGTACATTTGTGCAGGGGTTTGTCAGGCTTGAAATGCTTCTCAGTTACACCGCAGTGTGCGTAGGTTCACTTTCAGCAGGTGGGTTGGGTGGCATGCAGTCCATGAAATGGTGCTGCTCAGATTCCTCCGCACGAACAGGCGTTGGATGCATCGTTCCTCTCCTACAGGGAGAACCCTGCACAGATCAGATGAACCTGCAGTGCTCCAGCATTACACAGTGTGCACAGCTGGTTCTCGGTAGGTTAGTTTGGGGGATATACAGGTGGTGAGCTTGGTGGTGCTGATGGGGCTTACTGCTGGCACTCATTGTCTGTGATTGAAGCCTGCACAAGCTCCTCAATGGATTCTGGTCCAGCTATATCAAGCCTTGGCGCTGTCCTTGCGTGGTGCAAGGCGACACTAAGACAACGCAAAGGCTTCAGTAATAATTACAAACCCACGTAATGGAGGATTTGCACCGCCTTGCGTGGATTTGTAAAGAAATGTAATGCAACATAGCGGCTTGTGCTGGGGAAACAAACTTTACAACGCGGTCATTACATCGCACTACATTTACAACACAGTCATTACATCGCACCATCCTTTACAACGCATGTCACTACAACGCAGGCATTACATCGCATGTCATTACAACGCATACCATTACAACGCATAGTACCCCTACACTATCCAACACTTGTTGCACCCCTGGTGTTAGAATAGTAATTTTACCCCTACACTATCCAACACTTACCCTACTGTTGCACCCCCTGGAGTTAGAATAGTAATTTTTACCCCTACACTATCCAACACTTACCTTAAATGCAATGTAATGGTATGCGTTTTAATGGTATGAGTTGTAAAGGTATAATGCGATGTAATGGAATGCGTTGTAAATGCAGTTTTAAAAAATTTGTTGTAATAGTATGCGATGTTAATGTATGCATTGTAAAGGATGTTGTGATGTAAAAACTGCATTGTAAAGGCATGCGTTGTAAATGTATGCGTTGTAACGTCATACATTCCTTGTGCTGCATTACATTACATGTCAAGCTGGGAGGCGTTCCATGGGTGGAGCATGGGCGTTCCATGTGTCCACCCATGGATACTGGCACATTCTCAGATTTACTAAACCTGGAAATGCATCAAAATGCTATACTTTCCCCAGTGAGGTGTATATCTTTATTTCTCCTCATCATTTCAACTTTCTTTGCGTGAGGCGTTCCGTATCACACAAAGAAAGAGGAAAATGTCTCTTAGGGTTGTTTTTGGCAGAAAGGTGCCTCTTCCTGCGCAAAAACAATCCTTCCTTTAACGCAGGTTCCCTTGCACCATGGTGCAAGAGTGCCTGCCTTGGCACAGGCAGCACATAGTCCACCAGTGCAAGGGGAGAGCTGAAATGCTCCATATCTCTGTAAATATGGAGCAGTTCTGCTCTCTCCCTTTCATACAATGCAGCCTAGAAACTTTGCGTGTTGTCCTGCGCTGCATGAAAGAATAGTAACTGTGCCCCTATGTGTCCGATGCGTGTTCTTCCTGCAGGGAGTTGTGGAAGCTGCCGGCAGCACTTGCTGCTGAAATCCTTTCAATGGCAGTGCCTGCTTCTTCTGTGCCAACATGTGCAAGCATTCAGAAAGCGAGAAGTCACATGTGAGCGATGCTGAACCCTCTTATTCAAAGTAAATGCAACAGTTGAACCTGGAGTCGAGAACCGATACTCATTGTCTCATTCAAGCTACACATGGCAGGTGAGAGTCACCTGAGTTCTTGTAGAGAGATACAGGAAGGCTACTGGCATCTGCTTGGTTTGCACAATACTTTTCATTTTACTCCCACTGGCTACTAGGGCATTTAGACGTGGATAACGCATAGGTACTCATTTAGAGTTTGGTGGCTGCAAAGCAGCCACCAAAAAGCAGTGGATGTCCTCTCCTTTCTATTTAGAGTTTACCGGGCCTCCCCATGCAATTCAAATAGGGTGGACGAGACATCTGCCACTAAGAACTACTGAGCCCTGCAGTGCAGCTTCCTGAAGCTGCTGTTTGGCAGGGGCATGGTGCAGTGGAACTCATCTGAGGCTGTTGCTGGGGCATGGTGCAGTGGAACTCATCTGAGGCTGTTGGTGGGGCATGGTGCAGTGGAACTCATCTGAGGCTGTTGCTGGGGCATGGTGCAGTAGAACTCATCTGAGGCTGTTGCTGGGGCATGGTGCAGTGGAACTCATCTGAGGCTGTTGCTGGGGCATGGTGCAGTAGAACTCATCTGAGGCTGTTGCTGGGGCATGGTGCAGTAGAACTCATCTGAGGCTGTTGCTGGGGCATGGTGCAGTAGAACTCATCTGAGGCTGTTGCTGCGGGTCAGAGGCTGATGCTGCTGCCGGCACCAGGACCTTGCTCCTAGATCCTAGAATCGAAGTACCGTGCCAAAGCGAAAGCTGGACACTGGCGGATCCAAAAAACCTCTATCATAATCCAATCTTTACTCAAGTAAATGCACTCAAAATCTTTCACAAAGTACTTTTCTAAAAACCCTAAAAACCCACACTCAGCAATGTATGCTGCTAATTAATGTCTAAAGGTCTTGAGGTTGGACTTTCTAGATATATGAGCTCGAGTTCTCTAACCTGGATTCCATTTTCTCAACAGGTTACCCACTTAACATAGGGGCATATCAGCATCACCCGGCGATAATTATCGCTCAGCGCTCTTAGCGTGAGGATAATTATCGCCGGGTAACGTGGATTTTTATCGCTGAGATAGCGTGCTATTAGCAGCGCTTATCTCAAAAGCGATAAAAATCCTCGCGCTAACTGCCTAACGTGAGATTATCGCTGGAAACCCAGCGATAATCTCACGCAATGTGGCGTTAGCTTGATGATAGGGACTCACAAACTTAGCCATGATATCCACCTTCCATAGGATATCACGGCTAAGTCAGTCCTGAACCAGGCGTAAGGAAAGTAGCGATATCAGGGGTTATCGCTACTTTTCCTGCTGCTATGCTTCATAGCATGGGGCCTGGTGATAGGAGAAATGATGCTTAGCGACATTTCTCCTGTCATGTTAGGTCAGGAACGCCCACTTTGCATCTCATTAGAGATGCAAAGCTGGTTGTTAGGAATCCCCACGCTAAAGCAAGGTTTCACGCGTTAGAGTGAACTTGCTAATTAGGCGATAAAATTATCGCCGCTTTTCGACTGAAAATGGCCGCAAAAGCGGCGATAATTTTTTATTGCCAGCTTGTAAATATGTCCCATAGTTCTTTTCACTGCAGAGCGGTATTTAGTGTGTGCACCATTGGCCTTTGATATTTTAAACTTTTGTAAACTAATTACAGAGACAATCTAGGCTAAGATTCATGTAATATCTGACAACTAACACATAAGCTCTTGAAACCTAGAGATGAGATAATGCATTTAATTACTAGTCCTTGTTTAATTAATACATTTGACCTTATGGATATTCAAAAAGAGATACACTTTGGATGGCTACATATCTGAGTTGATGTTACTGCTGAGGTACTCAGTGCATAAACTGGTTATTTATACTTGGATTCAATAAATCAATTGAATTGGTTTTGTAACTCCTTGTGGTCATACTCATAATGTTCTTATTTACAAAAACACTGCACAGATTCTCATAATTGCTAGGCACTATCCTTATACTGTCTATATGGGTGGAGATGAGTTCTATGCAGCAGACGGTATTTTATTTGCTTGAGTTTGCACTTGATGATCACTCACAAAGTCATTGGTGCATTCGCCTGGATCTTAAGATGCAATGGTTTGCGCCCCTCAATATCTCCCTTACTGATTCTCGCTACAAGCCTTAGAATGGTGTGGCTGGCTATAAGAACGTGGATAGTATAACTTGGCTTTATCAGTCCTTATGCTGTTCGATCCATCAGACGAGTCTCGAGGTAGGATGAAGGGAAGAGAACTAAAGCACGATCTAATGAAGAAGCATATCCACCAATAACCTACCTGAGACCATGTACCTCATCATGCTAAAGCCTCACAACGGCTACATGATAAGGTCCACATTCAATTCTGTCTGTCTACAGAAGAAAGACCCATAACTCAGAGAGGGTTATGTTGGTGGATGACTGGTGTGACACTAAAATGGTAGTCATTCGGTTGCTTTATTCGTTAAACCTCGGTTGGTGTTTGATGAATTTTCACCTGGTTGCATGATCTTTGGAGTTACTTTAAGTGTGTATTTAGATTGTTTAAATCCATTGCAAAATTTTGTGAATTTCCACAAAGCAATGACTCAGTTGAGAGTCCCAATAATGTCAGTGGCCTCTACACAAGTCCTCTGGAAATGCCCAGTTCAACACCACTTTATCTTGTTTATCGCAGTGGAAAATATAGCCACTTGCCATACATTATGTATGGTGGACATTATAAATATCCACGGGGATTCAGGCAGTCTCCATTACAGGCATGAAAATCACAAATAAATTGACTTGATACTCATCAATTGCTATCTCAACGGTCCAAAAAAAAGCAAGACTACAATAGCGGAACACCTGCGTGACAGCCTGGAGGTGCTCCTCCTGGACTACACACGACATGAAATCATGATTGTAGGAGACGTCAATATGCACAGTCTGGGGAACACAACAGAAATCTTCTCTCACTCCAACAAGGGGGCTATCATGCAAAACTTCCTGGCAACCTACAAACTGACAATGGCACAACTACAAGTCGAAGATCAAGGAATTCAGCGTTTTTTCCCACCCAACCTGCAAAGGAATCTTAACAATTGATTATGTCTTCTTATCTGAGCGTTTTACTGGTCAGCTCACAAATTTCAAAATAGATCGCAGTACAGAAAGTGAACACAACCCACTAAGGTTTACACTAGACTTAATATCTCACGCAATGAACAGAAGCAATCACGTGGGCTCGTCAGCTGGATAGAAACAAGTGAACCTAGGGGCATATCATCAAGGCCAGGTGATAATTATCGCTCAGTGCTCTTAGCGCGAGGATAATTACCGCTGGCCAACGCTGAATTTTATCGCGGAGATAGCGTGCTATCAGCAAAGCTTATCTCCAAAGCGATAAAATTCAACGCGCAAGCTGCCAACTGTGCGATTATCACTGGAAATCCAGCGATAATCGCACAACGTTTGGCGATAGCTTACTGATAGGGCAAGGCAGACTTAGCCATCATATCCACCTTCCATAAGTCAGTTGAAAAGCAGGCGTAAGGAAAGTAGCGATAAGCATGGTTAGCGCTACTTTCTTACCGCTATGCTTGTTAGCGATTCCCTTGATAATTGGAGAAATATCGGTTAGCGACATTTCTCCAGTTATTTCAGGAAGGAACGCCCACTTTGCATCTCATTAGAGATGCAAAGCTGGGCGTTCATAAAGCAGGCGCTAAGGCAAGGATTCACGCGATAGCGTGACCTTGCTGATCTAGCGATAAAATTATCGCCGCTTTTCGTCCGAAAACGGCCGCAAAAGCGGCGATAATTTTTTATTGACGCCTTGTAGATATGTCCCCTAGTGAGGAAAATGAAGTGAAGACTGGAACATACTCCAATGGCCACTGCCTGGCTAGACACGCAAGAAGTCAAGCTAACCAAAAAAGGCTTAGAACCTGCGCACCAGGAGCGGGGTAAACTCATAAAAGACCTCAGACTTCATCTGGCAGACCAAGGGAGTAAGTCGAACTGCCCAAGGAAGGGTGGGCAAGGGAGGCCTTAAACCCTTAACACAAAGGTATTGTCTCCAGAAGAAGAGCTTTCATAAAACCCTGCGAGCATGCAAACAAAACCCAACGTATGAAGATCCTGTTCATGCGACTTATAGCATTACCAATAAGGGACTTCAATCCAGCGAGGGCCGGCCAAAGTGGATCAGTGCAATACAGGTTAATGGCAGGAATCATGAATGCACTTGTTATGTTGCTGCCCTAAATTACATTACAAGACCAGAGGCTACATTATGCATTATCTTTTAATGCAGTCACAAGCAGCCGCACTACATCACAAAGTAAAACAGTTCTAGAATGGAATAGTCAGATAGTATAAGAGGCATGAGCACCAAACAGACTGCTTCTTTTAAATGCAGCTCTCAAGCAGATAAGTTCCTTTCTACTACCTTCAACTTATTGTGATTCTTTTATGTGTTAATTTGCCTTTTGATTTGTTACCGCTACAGCGACTTGAAAGGGCCTTACCCCCCTAATGCCTACCCTCCTGCGTCCCCCATACCTTGTGTCTTTCAGCAACCCCCGCCCTCCTTTCCCTCCTCCTCACTGAAGTTCCTAGTTCCTTGACTTCCCTCTCTTTGGGCGCGCGCGCGTGTCTAATGCGCGTCAATCTCCCTCTTTGATTCCGCCTTGCCTCGCCTAATTCATGCACTCGCGAGGCCCCATGAGGTCTCCCTGAGGTCGCCCTTAACCTTGCCACCCATTTCTTAATCGCTGAAGCGTATTTGTTTGGGCTGCGCTGCCTTTTTCTTTAGGCTTCGCGTCCCCTCGCTCAAGCACTGCCCCTTCCGACTCCTTTCAAGGAGTGGACCTTGGCAACGGGAGCGGCATGTCTCCCCATTGCCAGGGTACTTTCCACCACCCCTTCCGGCAGCAGCTGAGCTCGAGCGTCTTCTGACACTTGCTCTGCTGCCGGTCACTCATTTCCTCTACTATTTAGCGTTTTTTTGCGCAGCGGTTTAGCCCACGCTTTGCCCCTTTGATTTAAGGCATAAAAAAGAAAAAAGGGTTTTATTAGGGGGAGATTATTATTATTAATCATTTATATCTTTTTCGTTTGGCATAAAAAAAATAAGGGGGCATCTATCAGCCCTTTCTTACTGAATCCTTATAAGGACAACTACCTTCTGAACCCAAATGTCGGATCTAGACTCCGATGACGCTGCAACAAGCTCCCCCAACTTTTATGATGACTCATTTAAAAAATGTATTCAAAGAGAAATGAGGTCCTGTATGCTGGACACCTTTAAGGAGGTTATGTCCGCTAAAAGACCCCATCCTTCTGAACAGGACGACTCTAATGAAGGCTCCACTACCATTCACTACTCTACTATCCCTCTAATAAGGGGAAAAGAGCTAAAAATCTAAGTATATTGAGCATGACCAGAGCACTATGGGAGGTCCTAGCACCTCAATTAATTTGGGAAGTCTTAGCACCTCAAGCCTTATCGGAGGTCCTCACACCTTGAAAACTTCAAGTGTCCATAGCGGCACAAACTATTCAAGTGTCCCTTGCGGCACAACTAATATGGGTGTCCTTAGCGGCACAAACTATTGAAGAGCTCCTAACAATACCGACATTGATACTGAGGATGAGGATAGGTCCCCTAATTCTTGTGATGAATTTGTCTTCGACTTAGATGATGAGGACTTTGACTTTAACAGTCAACCTACTGAGGAAGAAATCCTGTCCTCGTCTAAGAATGTCATCCTCAACCCTTTGGTCGAAGAGATGTTTTCACCCCTTAACATCTGTCACCCCAGAAGCTCTCAATGGTTTCCCCAAGACCATGTTGCGAAATTCATTAAGAGATGGCTCAGAAACGCCCTAGAAAGAGATACTTGTAGTCTCCTCAGGGCCGAGTGTTCTAGACCCGCATTATAGGATAAGGTCAGTCAGACCCCCAACCTTGACCCCGACCCGATCAAGTTTCTGTTCAAACTTGGAAGAGACCCCAGGAAAGGTATGGAGAGGTCTCTTAAGGGCTGTCAAGATAGCCTCCTTGACATCCTGGGGCCACCGGCCAGAATTTTAGATATGGCTGAGGAATGCCACATTAATGGCAGTCCTCTTGACACCGATCTCGTCAGAGGTTGGAGCCAAAGGGCCATGGTTCTCCTTGGCAACGCAAATGTAAGCCTTAACATTGAAAGAAGGAGAGTCATCCTTACTAAGATTAACCCGAAACAAGGTGATATGGCCGAAAAGGAACCCTCCCAAAATCCCAAGGGACTTCTCTTTGGTGAAGATATGATTAAGTCTATTGGCAAATATGTGTCTACCTTTACCGCCCTCGACAAAGCACAATCTAATATAAGGCGCGTTTTTAACTCTAACCTTTTTGGTCGGGCTGGAAGAAGTGGTCTTTCTTTCGGCCGAGGCAGTCAAAGGCCCATCTCAAGATTCAGAGGTTCTGAAAGAGGCTTCTTCCCATCCAATCCTCAATTCTACCCACAAAGAGGCAGAAGCTCTCGGAACAGAGGATTCAGATCACGTGGTATACCCAACAACACCAGCCTTAAAAGTAAGTACACCTCTTTCTCCTTCTTCTTTTCCTCCAAAGGTAGGGGGTCAGGCTACAATTCTTTTACCACATTTGGGAAACTTTAACTCAAGATCCCTGGGTTTTGGAAACTGTCCGAGGTTTCAGAATAGATTTTGTCAATACCCCTACACAAACGTCTCTCCCGAGAGTACTAACTCTATCAGAGGATGAACACAAGATTGTAGAATAGGAGGTTGCCTCCATGCTTCAAAAAGGCGCAATGATAGAAGTTCCTTGGAGTTTAAAGAAGTTTGCAAGCACACTTTTTCTTGTTGAAAAAAAAGAGAAAGGTTGGAGACCCGTCACAAATCTTCAGGAATTAAACAAGTATCTGGTCTACAGATATTTCAAAATGGAGGGTATTCGCCTCCTGAGAGACCTTCTTCTAGAAGCAGACTGGTTGGTCGAACTAGACTTAAAAGATGCTTACTTTACCATTCCAATGGCCAAAGAACACCAACCTTTCCTTCAGTTCGTTTGGAACAACCGTCTCTTTCAATTTCAGGCCCTACCTTTTGGTCTTTCTTTTGCCCCCTGGTGTTTCACCAAAATTACGAGAACTATCGCCTCGCTTCTGAGGGAAAGAGGTATTCGCTTAATTATATATTTGGACAACATTCTCATCATGTCCCAACAACATTCTCAGATCTTGAAAGACCTGAAGATTGCAATGGATCTCATAGAGAGTCTAGGGTTTATTATAAACTGGGAAAAATCAATCCTTACCCCCTCCAGATCCCTGGAGTTTCTCGGTTTTACTTTAGACACCTCAAAGTGTCAAAGAAAATATGCAAAATTCGCAAAGAGATCAGGTTTGTTCTAAAACAGGATTCCTTAACTCTAAGGGAGTTAGCCAGACTTTTAGGCCTCCTTACATCTTCTATTCAAGCCATCTTTCCTGGGCCTCTCAACTACCAAGCTCTTAAAAAGATAAAAGCAAGAGGTCTGAGATCTGGCCTGTGGTACGGAGATCTGTAACCCTAGATCAGGAAGCCAGATCGGAACTCTCCTGGTGGCTGGAGAATTTGGATGCTTGGAATGGCAAAGCGATCTTTGGCTCAACTCCAGAGTTCGTTTTGGAATCAGATGCGAGCCTTCATGGTTGGGGCGATCGCCTCCTCAGAACACTGGTGGTGTATGGTCTCTAGTGGAGTCCTCTCACCACATAAACTACTGAGAACTTACGGTAGGTTTATACGCTCTAATGAGCTTCAGACACTCTCTTCAAGGGAGATCAGTTATCCTGAAGATGGACAATAGCTCCGCTGTATCCTATATTAACCGTCTAGGTGGGACCAGATCAGCAGACCTCTCCAATTTAGCCAAGAGGCTCTGTATGTTTTGCCTAGAACACAAGATTGCTCTAAGGGCGGAATATCTCCCCGGGAAATCAAACATTTCCGCAGATTGGAAATCGAGATTCCTCTTAGACTTCAGCGATTGGAAACTCGACGTGAATGTCTTCAACGCTCTGAATCGAATCTGGGGTCCCCTGGACGTGGATTTATTTGCCAGCAGGCTGACCTACCAATTAGAGAATTACTTCAGCTGGATGCCAGATCCGGGCGCTCATGCAGTGAACGCCTTCCTTCAGTGCTGGTCAGATCTTCGGGGTTACGCATTCCCTCCCTTTGCTATGATCCAAAGGGTTCTGCAGAAGGTGAGACAAGACCAATGTTCTTTAATCCTAATAACCCACTTTGGCCGTCTCAGGCCTGGTTCCCGACCACCCTAGAGTTAGCTTGCAGCATCCCTTTCTTAATTCCATCAGTCAGGGGTCTGGTTTCAAACGCAGACGGGGAAGATCACCACCTAGTTCATTGCGGGATTTTGAACCTTCTTGCCTGGAGAGTGTCAGGAGATCCAATGAATTGTCTGGCCTTTCGTCATCAGCTGCAACACTCCTCAGAGAATCTTGGGCCCCTGGAACACACTATTGGTACAACAACATTTGGAGAAAATGGTTTCGTTGGTGCCTGGAGAGGAACTTGGATTCCGTGGAGGCTCCTATCGTACACGTAGTTATTTTTCTTGTCGAACAATTCGATAAGGGCCTTTCTTATAGATCTATCAATTGTTATAGATTAGCCATTTCTGCTGGTCATTCTCTTATCAACGGTAAAACGGTAGGTAACATTTTTATTGTTTGTAGAGTCATGAAGAGGATCAGGTTGAAGAGACCTTCTAGACCTAAATACCAATCCATGTGCTACGTTAAGGCTATTTTTTTTTTTCAAGTTGTCCTGATAACTCTTTACTTAATAGGAAATGTATTTCCATTAAGCTTGCAACTCTCTATTGCTTAATTTCCTGCCACAGAGTTTCTGATATCAAATGTCTTGATATTTCTTATAGATCTTATGATATGTTTGGTGTTAAATTTGAAATTGTTAGAAGAACCAAAACTATGTCAGATTCTATTTTTTATCCTCGCTTCGATCTGTGTAAGAAACTCTGTGTTGTAGATTGTATGAAAGAATATGATAATAGAATGAGTGACCTTCGCCCTCATGATGCAAATCAACTGCTTGTTTCCTTTGACAAACCATTCAAACCCATTAGCTCTACGTCCATTGCCAGATGGGTCAAGTCCACTATGAGCCTAGCCGGCGTTGACTTATCTAAATTCCAAGACAACTCTCTTAGAGGTGCTATGGCCAGTAAATCTTTCTGGTCTGGTGGTAAGTTGGATGATATTCTCAAAGCAGCGGACTGGTCTAATGCATCCACTTTTGCTCGACATTATTGTAAACCAATTGAGCATATGTCTGATGTTGTCCTACACAGCTACCAACATGCATAATGCAGCCTGCGGTCTTGTAATGAAACTGCGATTCTCCTAGTAACATGACTAGAGAATCTGGATTTCATTAAAGACTCGGAGGCTAACATTATCCCACCCGTCCCTTCCCCTGGACAGATTATTCTTTAATGTAATTTATTATTGAATGGCTTATTATGATTGTTCGTTTTTTATTCTACTGTCTGTACTTATTTATTATTGATGTATTGTTCCTATTTGATGTATGGTTTGTTTGAACAATACTCTTATGTTCCTCCTTCTTTTTCAGACAACTCCTCTTAATGGACTCTTCGTCTCATCCTCGCTTCCTCCTCACTTCTCTTCGTTCTCCTCTTCCGGATTTTCAAGATGAAGATGAAGTTCATTTTTCTTGGAACTTTTCGTTATTTCTCCACATTTTAAAAGAGGCAGTCTGTTTGGTGCTCATGCCAATTATACTATCTGACTATTCCATTCTAGAACTGTTTTACTTTGTGATGTAGTGCAGCTGCTTGTAACTGCATTAAAAGATAATGCATAATGTTAGCCTCCGTGTCTTTAATGAAATCCAGATTTTCTAGTCATGTTAATAGGAGAATCGCAACTTAAATCCAGCGAGGGCTGGCCAAAGTGGATCAGTGTAATACAGGCTGTACAGTTACAGGCAGGAATCATGGCTGCACTTGCTATGTTGCTGCCCTAAATTAGACACTCATTGGAGAGCACTGCTCATCATGGGTCCTGGCAAGACTTGCAAAATTCGTCAATGAACTCACGTTCCAGCTTTGTCAGTCAATAGTAACTACCCCCTGCCAAAAGCAAGTCCAAAAACTGATAGCTCACTATTTCGACAGCATCGGAGTGGACTACAGGTCCCGGCCTTAGAAACCTATATAGGGAATAAAGTCACGCACAGTATTTTAAAGTTAAACGCTTTGGGGGGGCTGGGAAAGGACCTGCACGCATTAAACATAACCAGGGATTTTATCTACCCACCATGTCTTTGGTGTTGGGGGAAGCTAATTTAACCCAGCATATCATTTTTTTTAAATTCTTGGAATTTTTACTAATGGGAGTGACACTAAATCCAGCTACAGGGGTTCTGCCTACGGGAAATAGTATCGGCTTTTCCAGTTCACCCACAAACAATTTTCTGCAAAGTCACAGAACAGTAAAAGATCAGCAAATTGACGCTATCTCGGACGGAAGGAAAATGGGACAACGCAACTCTGTTGCGTTCATATTTATTTGTAATTTGGTCACAGTTGGTACAGATTTAATTGACTAAACAATCAAGTTTACTTACTTGCTATAAATATACGCACATTTGAAATCTGTTTCAGATCTGCCATTTCACCATGTATGTATCACTATTTTGTTTAAAAAAATCTGTAATCCGCCTCTCAGAGTCTTAAAGGTTTGCTATCATACTTGATAAAGCACAACACCTAAAACCATCAAATATAATGTTGAAATATTGTAATTTTTAAATACTGTGTGTCATTCCAAGGTTTAGTGCTAGCTTTTTTCTTATGTCCATTTTTTTTAATTAAGTGTTTTTAAAGGAACAGGCACATAGTAAATCACACCGTCATTACAATGTCACATAAAGGGGTACATCGGGTAAGTAACGGTGTGCATGTCCATGGTGTTGAATATCTAGAATTAGAACCACTAGCAGAGGGTTCAACTCTCGATGCGGCTAGAGCTCATAAAAAGGAGGACATTACAATACTTGTTAAAGTGATGTAGCCACCCGTAGGTCACTTGGGTGCTCAAGAGGCCATTGTGAGCAGAGCCATTGTGCCATGGTGTAATCAAACAACAAAAAAAAAAACAAATAAAAAACAGTGTTTTTCCACCTGAGCATAAAAGTGTATAAGAGCCGACGGTCTGTTCAAGGGGCGGGGGAAACTAGCTCCCAATGTGTACGGTGTACTTATCATGTGTAGGTCATCAGGGAGGACTTATGAGGGGAGTCGCTTGCGTGAGGTGATGAGGAAGTGAGACGCGGGGCACGGCAAGGCGATGCAGCCTCCTTGGCACGGGAGCCCTGGGAGTCCTTGGACATGGACGGAAAATAGTTGTGTAGAGGTTGCCATATGTCCTTCGGTCTGGACTTTGGGGGCTGAAGGGAGGCATATAGCTCGCTGGTCGTATTACGGTATACTAAGCTGTTAAGCCATTGGTGGGCATCCTCTACCCCAGTGTAATGCAATTTAGCGCTTGGCTAAGAGGAGGGCCATTGCGGTGAAGGGTCTGATGCTTTTTGGGATATCTTGCATATAGTTCAGCAGAGCCAAGAGCGGGTCCGGGTTGGGGTAAAGATCTGTCATCAGGGCCAATCGGGAGAAGACCTCACTCCAGTAGAATGCAATTTACCTGCATGTCCATGCCATTTATATAAAGTCTGATCCTGCGATATGGCATTTAGGGTAGTCGGACATTGGGGGTGATATAAGCTTGCCATAGAAATGTGAAGTGTAGAAGTTTACGATGATGATTAGGTGACACTAATTGAGTTTGTGCACAGTAGGCAGCCCATATCTTGTCTGTCAGTGGGTGCCCCAGGTCTACTTCCCAGTAGCTCCTGGGCCTAGTGTCAAGAGTAGGGCACAAGGTCACGCAAGCGTGATATAGTTTCAAAACCAGTCGCCTCCCATCACTATTGTCTAGCACTAGAGTCAAGGGGAGGAATTCGTCCGGAGCTAGTAGGTACGTGGGAATAGTTACTCACAGTGGGCTGTGTTCACGGTGCATTATAAAACGGTCCATAATGGTGACCATAGCGAAGCGGGCGACTGTGGCATGCGTGAGGGCGTGGCCATCCGGCAAGAGATCCCCAAACATTTGAAGGCCATCCGTGTCATGGTGCTTTTAACTAGAGTTTGATGGGGAGCCAGTGGTTGTCTGACTATGCTAGTGAGGATGAATAGAGCATGGAGCCTCCCAATGTTCGTTGGAGTTTTCGCCAGACCCAGAATTTGGTGGATATTGTTTGTTTGTCATTGGGATGGAGAGGGATCCCGCCCGGAAGCATAGAGGCTAGAGGTGTCGGTGCAGTCTGATCCATTTCGGGTTTGGTATAAGGAAGTCGGGCATATGCATGATAACAAGGGTGTGCATACTGACGCTGGTAGTATAGGTGTGGATGTAGCACCCAAAACCCACTTTTCTCACATGGGAGTAACAGTGCATCCCAGTTGATGTGTGGGCGCCTGCCAGCCCAAACAAGCTTAAGGAGAAAGTCACATAGTGTAGCATAGCATGAGTTGGTGAGTAGGATGGGAATATACTCAAAGAGATAAAAAAAAAATGGGGGAAAACCACAATTTTTATAATTGCTATTCATCCAGCCATTGATAATGGTAAGTGAATACACTGTTCCACCTGTGTAGTTAGTGTGCCAATCGCGAGGTCACGGCTGAGTTGCACCACCTTTTCCTTATCCAGATGCAGAGAAATGGCTAAATATTTAATTGGGCTATCGCACCAGGTCAGTGGGAATTCACAGTAAAATGTGCAGTGGGTGCAGTGAAGGGAAATATTTAGGATTTGGACTAATAAATGTGGAGGACTGAGTGGCCTCCAAAACGGACCACCTCTCAAAGAATAAGGAGCCATGATGTCTTCTGGACACCGTACAAACAGCAGCACATCATCGGCATACAGTAACATGAGGAGGAGGTCTCGTTTAAATTGCAAGCCGTGGTCAATATGATTTTTTGGGACATGAGGGCCAAAGGGTCCAAGACTAAAAAGCAATGGAAAGAGGGAACAACCCTGTCTCGTTCCACGTGTGACGGGAATGGGGAGGGTCAGTGAGCTGTCGGTTCTGATGCATGTTGCAGGGCTAGTGTATCAGAGATTAATCAATGAGAGGAACCCACAGGGACTACCTCATTTGTGAATGGTAGCTTGAAGACTGGCCATTCTAGGGAATCAAACACTTCCTCTGCATCTAGTAAGGCTATTGCAGCTGGAATATCATGAACATTTCTGTTAAGTACAGAGAAGATGGCACGCAAATTTAAAGAGGTGGATCGGTGAGGGACGAAACCCGATTGTGCGGGTGATATTATTTGTTCCATTAGGAGGGCTAGGGGATTGGAGAGCACCTTGGCCAGTATCGAAGTTTAGGAGCGATAAGGGTCTATATGAACTGAAATATTGCAGGTCTTTACCAGGTTTAAGGAACAAGGTTATTACAGCTTCCTGCATGGACGGAGGGCCAAGTGACAAGGGACTCAGCATACACGGGCAACAGTTGTGTGCCAGGAGGTGTATGAATTGTTTATAGAACTCCCTGGTAAATTAGTCCAGGCCATGGGCCTTGGAGACATCCAGGGAGTCTATGGTTGTATGATTTCCTTGCTGGAGATAGGCTCTCTAAGGAGTTGGTGTGGGCGGTAGACAGCAATGCCATGGCTATCTACTCCAAATATGCCATCTAGGCCGACATATTCCCAGATACTTGAGTGGCATACAGCTATGTGTAGAGTCGACAGAACTGCCTTATTAGTGGTCACTTTCGTTCCACCATGAGAATATAGTTTGGCGATATATAAGGAGCCCCTCAGGGGTCTCAAGAGTTTAGTCATCCAGGATGCTCACCCTCCCCATACCTGTGGGCTCTGGCATATTTCCCCCAAAAGAGGACCTCAAGTCTTTCTAAATCACAGTCTTCTGTCAGTAGCGCAGCTCATTTAAGTAATTGTGGATCATCACGTTATTGTGTGTCCAGCTCAGTTAGTTCCATCTCAAAAGCTTCCCACGCATGTCTCGCAACACTCCTGAATGTTCAGAGATGCAGATACCCGTAACGTATGCTTTAGACGCCTCACATCAGGTGACTTGAATGTCCACTGAGCCCTCATTAAGGTGGAAGTAGTCCACCACCGCCATGTGTAGTTCAGAGTGGAAAAGCGCATCTTGGAGCGCTAGTGTAGGGAAACGTAATTGCCTCTCCAGGTTGCTGCCAAATGGAACGTGCATTGTGACACATATCGGAGTATGTTTCGAGAGATTGTGAGCTAAGTGTTGGAACGTGACCAGCCATGAGCCAATAATCAATGCAGGACCATGTATTGTGGGGGGCGAAATAGTGGTTAAATGTTAGTGTCTACGTACCCTTCAGATGCCAGACACCCCTAAGTACATATGTGTTACAAATGTTGTGCAGCATATGAAGTGATCGCAGTTTGCAAGCCGGGGGGATATCGGTGTGGTGTGGTCTTTGATTCCCAGTCTGGCGTCTTATGAGGTTTCACCGCTATGCTTTGCTACTAGCGAACCTCTATTTAATGTTCGAGAACACAACTGAAACTTCAGTCTGTGCCTGTATTCCTCCAAACAATTCTAGGCAGTCTTCTACTCTAAGAACGCCATTTGAATCACCCTCTTGGGTGTTCAATTACGTCATACAGTGCACCAGGTACTATTTTAGGTCAATGTAGTGAAATGGAGACTGTGCCAGAGCAAAACCATGATTGGCATGGAAGTGCATGTTATGGCTGCATTGATGTACAGCAGTGCATTCTCAAAGAGCCGGCTGAGGGTACCCATCCATCGGTGAGGGAGTTATACCTGGGGGCAGAAGCTACAGGTTCCACAAGCATAAAGTAGTTGCTTTCTGCGCCCATATTACAATAAGGGGTTTCATGGAGTTCCAAGCCCCTTGATAAATGTCCCGCTAGCAAAGGTGTAGTTTGAAACCCACTCCAAAATATTAACAAATTGTGAGGATGTTCCTTGGTCAGACATGCTGGCAAATGTTGTGTCATTCTATACATGGACTAACAAATCTTTGTCCCATATATTTAGAAAAGTGCTTTAATGCTGCTCCAATTTAGTAAAGAGTTGAAGATGCATCACTTTAAAGAACACCACATCAGGATGTATTAACAGGCCAAAAAGCCAGCTACCTTGTCTTTGACCCTGTACAGTGCTCCCCGCCTCTTGGTTATTTTTGTACTATAAAATCACCACATATTAAGATGGTACCAAAAATTTATCAAAAGCGCCTTTGCTGCATTTTTTCTTTTTTTTAAAAAAAACTTTATTTAGTGAATTATTTTTTTCCCCATCAAGAAACAGACAATCAAAGTTCAATATCTGCAAAGAATATACAGCTGGGTCAAGTGGGAACACGTATCAAAAACACATCGGAATACATAAGTGCCAGGATTCATGTACATAGTTTAGCAGTGTCAAACGTTATACATCACCAAGGAGCTACAGTAATACAAAGAACAAACAAGACATCATACAATTGCCATTGCAGACTGCAGGAAAATGGGTGTGTCAGGGGCTCTAGCATTATGTAATAAAAACAGTTATGGTCCGGAAGGATTATCCTTAGGGAGGGTCAGAGCAGACAGTGACGGCCAGCTGCAGAGAGAGATAAGGGTATATTTTAAGACGTGGCCTCGTCAGTGTAGGGGTGTTCCAAGAGATATGTCTGCAGTGGGCCCCAGAGGTCCCGGGGACGAGAGGAGCGGGGGAGAAGTTCAGCATAGGTGCAAAGTTGATTTTGCCATAGGATCATGTCAGATAGCCAATCCTTAAATTTGGGCGCTCGACCCCTACCCCATCAGCAGGCTATGTGCCGTTAAGCCAGCGCAAGACAGAAGGACACACATTTTCGATGCTTGGCCGGGGGCTGTTCAGTTTATCCTAAAAGAGGTACCAGTGGAGATTTCGGGAGAGGCAGAGAGACCATAGAGTCTAGGGCCGCGAGGGCATTGTTTCAGTAGGTATGAATATCCGGACAATCCCAGGCAAGGTACAGAAAGTCTGCATGTTCCATTTTGCACCTATCACACCTGTGTGAATCTCTCAAGCTGAATTTATGGAGTGTAACTGGGGTATAGTAGCCGCTGTGTAGAAATCTATAATGTATGATACGGAGTCTGCTATTGGCAGAGATCTGCTCTGTCTGCCTACAGCAGTAAAGCCATTGTGCATCAGTGAGATCCTGGCCCACATCTGGCGACCACTTAGCACGTGCCGGGCATGGAGGGTACTCAATGTCACTATATAACCCATTGTAGAGTATGGACACCAAATGTGAAGCCGTGGTGGCGCGTAAGACGCTGTGTCGAGGTACAAATATTGCAGGCTCCGAAGGGAAGACATTGCTGCTGGCTTGAATGCCATGGCGAAGGCTAGCATATAAAAATGTGTCTGTAGTGGATGGCGGAGGATCAGGGCACAGTTGTTTGAGGGTGCGGAATTTCCCATTACTATATAAGTCCCCCCAGCAGAAAATATTTCGCAGACGCATAGTTTTTTGAAAGAGCCCTTCTTGTATTAATTATATTTCTGGGTGGTATGTGAGCAGTAGCAGAGGGGAATATAGACTGGGCGCGTGCGTATGAGCCAGGATATGTGACCAGGCTGTGAGTGTGCAATCTACGGAAGATGGGCTACGGCCGCGGGACGCAGCGGAAGAGAGAATAAAACCCTCTAGCGGGATGGGGTCTGCGAGCCAGTGTTCGGCAGCAGCATGGGGCGTATACCGAGGTGGGTCGAACCAGTAATGGGCATAATGAGCCTGGGCACATAGGTAATAAAGCTAAAAATTGGGTAAGTCAAAGTCCCCATGGGAGTAAGGCCGCATTAATGTGTTCCACTGTAAACGTGGCTGTTTTCCGCCCCACACACGCTGAATCAATTCCGACCATAGGGTGGCAAAGAAGTGCCGTCCAGGGTCGTAGGGAATGTTTAAAAAAAGATAGAAAAACTTGGGGAGGATCACCATTTTTATAAGGGATATGCGTTCAGCCATAGTTAAGGGAAGGGCAATCCATCGGGTAATGCAGCTTGTGATGTTTTCCATTGCACAGCCATAGTTAATACGCATTAACTCGTCCCTGTCTGACGTGACGCAAATCCCCAAATATTTGACATCGTCCGCACACCACACGAGTGGAAAATCTGTGTCGAAAGGAGTAACCGAGCTGGTCAGTGGGAATATCTGTGATTTGGACCAGTTTATGTGTATACCGGATTGGCCCCCAAATTTGAGGAACTCGCGTAGTAGTGGGTTAAGATTGTGTTATGGGTCTTTAATATATAGTGTCACATCGTCTGCATATGGGGAGATGAGTATCGGGCGAAGGAGACAGTGAAGGCCCTCATGACTATAATCTTGTCTAACTTTTGCTGCTAAGGGTTCAATGATCAGGGCAAATAAAAGGGGGGAGAGAGGACACCCTTGACGCGTGCCACGAGAAAGAGAAATTGAGGAGGAGGTGTGGCCATTAATTAAGACTTTCGCCATGGACGAGGTGTACAAGAGCCGAATCCATGTTATGAAACTAACCGGAAGACCCATACAGTGCAAAATGGTGAATAGGTAGTCCCATTTCACTGAGTCGAAAGCCTTTGAGGCATCGAGAAACACCGCTATCAGTTGCAACCTTGGGTCCACTGCCTGCAAAATAGAGAATAAGGTCCTAAGGTTATGGGACGTGGCTCTTCCCGGAATGAACCCGGCCTGGTTCAGGAGAACCAGCTTGTCCATAAGTAGGCTGAGCCGATTTGCCACTAGTTTAGCCAGGATCTTCGCATCTGTATTTATTAGAGAGAGACCGGTAAGACTCACAACGATCCGCGGACTTGCCAGGTTTCAATAAAGACGTAATGAGCGCCTCCCTCATGGATTCGGGCAAGATCAATGTCTTGTGGGCCTCAAAGAAAACCTTCTTGAGTACAGGGAGCAGCTGGGCAATGTACATTTTATAAAAATCGATGGGAAGCCCATCGGAGCCAGTCGCCATTCCCGATGCCATTTGCATTATAGCTTCACGCAACCTGTCATCCTCAAATGGCGCCATTAGGAATTTGTGCTGAGAGTTTCCCAGCCAACCTAAAGCTATATCTTTTAAATAGGGGAAGAAGTCAGGAGGGGCTATGCGTTGTGAAATGTATAGTTACGAATAGTATTCAGTGAATATTTTAAGGCTATCTAAGCTGTCCTGTACCATACGCCGTCACTGTCCACCACATCCAAGGTGTAGTTTGAAAATCGGGGTGTCTTAATCGCACTTGCCAATGCTCGGCCAGGTCTTTTCCCTTCTCCGTATCGGCTGGCGGTGAAGTATTTGTCCCAAAGTTTTACCTCCCGGTCCGCAGTGTCAGTGTAATCTGTGAACTTCTCGTGGAGTGTGGCACGCACGGCACCAGAATCAGCAGCCTACATGTCCGTTTCGAGTTGTTTGATTTCAAGTTCAAGGTGCCTCAGATGTCCCCTAATATCACAAAGCACTCCAAAACTTTTTGAGATGCAGATACCCCTGACCGTAACCTTAAACGCCTCCCAGAGCAGGCCTAAATTATTCACCGAACCCTTATTCCTATTAAAGAAATCCTCAATTTCTTCCCCCAATTCAGCTTGGAACACAGCATCTAAAAGTGCCTCAGGTATTAGCCTCCAGCAGCAAGGGTTGGCAATGGAGTTAGGGGGTATCAATTCAAGGTATACCAGCGCGTGGTCTGAATAGGTACGTGCCAGATGAGTAGCCGTTTTTATCAAAGGGGCCACACCACGGGACCATATCCAGTAATCAAGCCTAGACCATGTTGCATGCCCAGCCGTATAAAAAGTGCCTTCTCTAGTGGCGGGGTGCACATGCCGCCAGACATCCATAAGGCATGTTCTGTAAGGAGCCCAGAAAGGAAATCCCGAGCGTTTGTGTAGTAATGTGGTTGGGGGTTGAGGCGGTCCATAGAGGGGAAAAGAACGGTATTTAGATCCCAACCCCATATGACATGTGTAGAGCCTATTTTGAGTATATGTCCCCATAGTGTCGTGAAATACCCAGGGTCATCTGAATTGGAGCCATAGCTGCAAGATAAGGTGACAGACTGTGTGGCCAGAGTACCCCAGAGTATACAACTACAGCCAGAGGGATCGCTATACGTGCCCCCCAATATAAAGTGTGTTTTTCTTTACTATGATAAGCGTGCCCCGCAAGTATGTGGAAAATGACGAGAACGCACGTACTGAGGCCCACCTGGAACCAAAGCATGACGGACGTCTAGGGTCAATGTGCATTTCCTGGAGCATGGCTATTTGTATGTGGTGTCTATCTAAATATGCCAATATCTGCCATCTCTTGCGAGGATCACGAAGGCCCCTGACGTGCCATTTGATCAGTTTAATACAAAGTGGAGTTGTCTGCATTGGCTTTGCAGGTGTGGTAAAGCTATATGATGATTTTGTTGATGTCGTAAGGTCCCAACACATAATGACGCACATGTCGATTTGTATTTGTCCAGTACTGGCTAAAGCATTAAGAACAGTTCCCATCCCAGTCCCTCCCTCTCAAAACAGAGAATTTCAATGCATTGACCCAAAAGCAGGCTATTAGTGCCCAAACCACCCTCACCCACAACGGCACTCCAAACGTGCCGGCATATTGTTGCCCACCCCAAAGTCCCAAAATACTCAGCCAATCCACTCTAACAGGCTTAGGCCAACTTAGCAATAGAAAGTCAGAACAATATATAACAAAAGGAAGAAAATGCCAGGGGGGATCTCCCATGGGGGGTGCCAAAGGGCAGTAGTCCCTTCCCTTAGCCAACCTTTAACTGCAACGCAGTCCCCGGGTGTCAACCCATATCAGGGAGAGAGTGGCACGGGGGGAAGGGTGCTTGGCGAGGCCTAACATTTTTTTACTCATGCTTCAGCAGTTTGTATAGAAACACAGTTAGCACAATAGTCAATGAGTGGAGTTTTTCAGTCACTTATCTGTTCGTGATTCTGAACAGAAACGTCGGTCCAGGCGTAGAATGCTGGTTGGAGCGGCTGCAACCCACAGGGGCCAGTGTGTCAGTGGGAAGTGCAGCGATGTAGCATAGACATGGGTAAGGCAGGGTATAAGCATCCTCCAACAGGTGAACAAAGCATGCACCCATCCGTCCCCACCTAGCCACTGGAAGGGGAAGATGACCTGGAGGCTTGGTCTCGACATGGAGAACGTCTCGTGATGATTTTCAGAAAATCCTCGACCAGTTGCGGGTTAGTACAGAAAACATGCTTGCCATTGTGCGTAATCTGAAGTTTTGCAGGATATAATAAAGGATACTCTATCTGGGCCTTTCGAAGTTTCTGCTTAACAGCAAGAAATTTCCGGCGCATCTTGCACCGCAAGGGTAGAATCTGGATAGATGGTGAATGCATTCCCCTCAAATTGTAGCGGCTTCAATTCTCGGGCCTTCTGGAGTGCGACATCCCGATCACGATAGTTGAGAAGGCGTGCTATGATGGGTCGTGGGGCTTCTCCCAGTGGGGGCCGCGGGCCAAGAGAGCGATGCGCACGTTCAACCACCAAGTGCGGCGGGAAGGAACCTGCCCCAAAAGAGCTTTTAAGGAGGCGTTCAATATAATCCTCCATACGCCCGGTGTTCGTGCTCTCTGGTATGCCTAAAATGCGGACATTGTTACGGCGGCTCCTGGCTTCAATATCCTAATTTTTTGCCGCAATCACCTTCAGCAGTTTATCCATTTGAGCTACCTGCGTTTGCATCTGAGTAGTGTTGTCCTAATTTTCAGATATTCGTCGCTCCGCCTCCTTCAGCTGCCCATCATGTTTATCTACTTTTTGCACTAAAAAGTCTAATCTGTTGTTCCTGACAGGTCCGAGATGCTGTGCTGCACAGCCAAAAGTAGAGACTTACCGTCATCCTCAGAAACCTGCGAAGGTGGTTGTGTTTGTTCCATAGTGGTAGCTGTAGGCTCAACAGAGGCCGATCTCGTCGCTGCCTTTTTTTGCGTATCAAATGTGAGTCGCGGTTGGCGGCCATCCAGCTTCCCCATCACATCCCACCGGACACACAAGCTCCTCCGCAGTAGAGGAGAGTAGGTACTCTCGAATAAGTGGGCTGAGCAGGAGTGTATCCGCGGGAGTCGGCAATTGAGGAGGGGGATCAGCAATGACGGGGGTGAGATTCAGCGTCCCGGCCCACAGGAGGAGAAACCCACTGTCCCGCAGAAGTCCACTACAGCCAGACCTCCGTCGTGCTGCAATCCTCCTGAGCAGCTTGTAGTGTGAAAAATGACCCCAGGCAAAGAGGGCAGTGCGGTCCCAGCCGTGGCGACTGGGGTGCGGGCGAGGGCCTGGCGATAGGAGGTCAGCAGTGGAGAGACACCCACCCAAGCACAGATGCCAGCAAGCCTCCAAAAGTTTGAGGGACAAGACAGATAGCCATGTGCGGAGGATCAGTGGCGTGGACTCCCCCGCAGTGAGGTAACCGGGTCGGGCAGCGTACAGCGTGCCAGTAGCGGGGCAGTCCTGGTGCAGAGTAACAACAGCGCAGGCAAGAACCAGAGGCCTCGGGTGATGGGGAGGCAGAGATGGAAAGGCCGGCCCCTGCAGGTAAGTGATGGAATGTACCCAGAGGCGGTGCGCTATCAAAAGTGTCTGCAAGCCCACACAAAGGTACCAGGCAGCAAGAGGGCCCCCCGCTTGGTGGTAGTCACGCATCCGTGGAGAGCAGAAGGGGTCGCCGATGCAGCGTGGTCCTCAGAGCAAAGAGGTGTTCCACAATCACCGTGCCCCACACCGCAAGACCTCCAGTAACTGCTCGGGCACACATAGGAGGAGTAGTCAGCAACGTTCTGAAGGGGAGGTCATGGGAGAGAGGTCGTATGGGCAGCGATGGGGCTCCAGCCCGAGCAAGGCCGCTAAGGAGTCCAATGCCTCGTGGAGAGCCGCGGGGCTCAAGTAGCCACAGCGGCCAGCAAGCCCCCAGCGGGAACATCAGCCCCAGCGCCCGCAGCAAGCAACGTTCAGCAGCGAGGTTCACAGGGACACGAGAGCCACAACTTTTTCCCTACAGGAAGCGGAGAGCTCAGGGGGCAGTCAGACTGCAGCCAGTCTCATGTAGCTGAATTAGAAGACAGGTTAAAAAACGGACAGTGCCGCCAAGCTTCCAGAGCCTCACGGGTGTGCGGCCATCTTGGATGTTTGCCACCTAGCACTCCCCGCCTTTGCTGCATTTTATGTCATTGATACTTTTTTAACAGAACTATAATGAACTATTCTATCTTTTGAATTTTTTTTATTTTTATTTGCTGTGGACTGCTGTATGACTAGCTCTTCAACTGTGTGATATCCGATACAGTCTAATATGCAGTTTGTTATACGGCAGGAAAGGTTCTCCCACAGGAATTTCACCAGCCCATGGACTACATGGTGTCCTTCCTGCTGAGAAGCATAACTGATGTCTTCCCCTTCTAAATGGAAAACCCTTCTGCACAATGAGATCCAGGTAAGCGGTGTGACAGAAGCGGCCCTAGTTAGTGCAGGAAGAGGCCTGCGATGCATGGTGACAGCACTTGCCACCTGCACGATGGACTCTTAACAACGTATTATCAAGAACATCCCTAAATTCATACTCAAAGTTTGAGTCATGGAAGGCACAGCTGAACAAATTCTAGGCCTGGCTTACCATCAGGGCTTTTTCAGCCGGGTGACCTAAGAAAGACTAAGATGCTTTGAAATCCTAGAATGGGTCGATGTAATATAGTGTGTATTGTGTTAGATATTGGCAAAGAAACTGTTGTGATGTTACTTAATGTTATTTAAGTACTCTTCTTACCTGAGCTGGAGCTCCCATGCTCTCCACGTTCTTTCTCCATGTTCCTTCCTTCATTCATTGAATGTGAGGCTTAAGGCACTCCACGATCGACAGTTGCAGCTGGGCCATTGAGGTGGTCGGATGCCAGGTTGTGCTTTCATGAAAGAACTTCTCTTTACTCACCGTCTGCTGGTCGTTTCTTGAAGGAAACATCACAACAATTTTGGCGACGATCTTCAACTCCTCTGAGCACAACCTGGTGCCATTTCTCACCGAGGTTTTCTTTACTGCTGATTTTCACGGTTCTGGTCATTTTGGATGAAGTGACTGGTCGTTTCCGGCTCCAACGCTGCCTTGCCCTGTTTTTTTTGCTTCATTTCAAGGTACTTTGTTCTTTGCTGGTGAATTCAGCTCTGCGCAACCGTTGGAGGCGCGCGCTGTCTTCTCGAGTCTCTGAATGCAACAACATCATCTTCAGCCCTCTGCATCACTGGAACGCACGACACATGCTCCAAACCCTCAGCAAGTTGTGCGCAACGTACGTAACGCGGCGTAACGTGCCGCCATCTTTAATTTGGAGCTGTTTTTTTTATCGCGTTCAGTTGACGCTTCTCGTTTGCCTTCAAGCTCGTCATTCATCAAGCATCCTACGCTCCTTGTCTGCATTCAAATTTGTCTCTCGTCAAGTTTCCTGCCAATAAATAAGGTACTGTTCAGGGTTCTATCTGTTTCAATACTCCGCAGTTTATCAACTTTTATCCAGTTTTAGTCCTAACTATTGACTTTCACGTCTTGTAGCTGGTACTGCACATCTTCTTTAACCCTCATTACCCGCATGTAGCGTTATCCAGTGCAGTCATCTACAGTGATCTGCACACCTCTTTATTCATTACTCTGTCACATTAATTTATATCGTATTTCAATTTTTTTTTGCTACAGGTTGTTTTGCTCATTTGTTGTATTTACTCATTTTAAACATGTCTGCCAATACTTCAAATGTGAATATGCCACCAATGTTTCTTTCTCAACCAGGTGCTCCACCAATAATTTGGGAAGATTGGATTGAAATGCTTCATAACTATATTGTAGCTTTGAATGGTAATAATTTTCCTCCTGACAGGAAAAAAGCTTCGTTATTGAGTGCATTGGGTACTGAAGGTCAACGTGTGTTTAAGTACTTACCTGTGGCCATGGGACCTAATGGAAAACCTATGGATGATGTATGTAAGGAAGCTATTAAGAGACTTGAAATAAGATTTTCAAAATAAATTAATCTGGTCTCAGTTAGGTACAAATTTTATACGCAGCCACGACTTGAAGGAGAAAGAATTGATGATTTTGTATCTGGGTTATGTGAACTGTCAGTCAAGTGTCGCTTTGGGACCATGACGGAAGAATTGATTTGTGATCAGTTGATTGTGCAATGCCGCGACAGAAAGATACAAAAAAGGTTGTGGGCTGCCAAAGACCCTTCCTTGAAAGATGCCATTGATATGGCCAAGGTCATTGATGAATCTCAAAAGTGCATTAAAGAATTGAGCAAGAAGGACATACTGTCACAAGAAGTAGGGGATATTGAAATCAAGGATGACTGTATTGAAGTTAATGCTCTTTCTAAAAAAACAGTTACATCTCCTAATGTTTCTGGAGCTACACCTAAATTCAAGACCAGAGAGTGCTTGTGTTGTGGCAGTCAATATCATCTAGCTGACTTTAAAAGATGTTTTGCGATTGACCAGAATTGCCGACAGTGTGGGCGGAAAGGGCACTATGCTAGAATGTGTAAGCAATCTGATTCATCTGATAGGTCCAAGTCCAAAGTAAATGTGGTACAACAGGGTGATGATCACAAAACATCTGTAAATAAGGTCTTAGTTGTGGGAGAGATGTGCGATCAGACTATGGTGGGAATCTCTCAAGACTCTCCTAGATTAAATAGACCCACTGCTGTATTTAATGTTTGTGGTAAAGATATCACATTGATGGTGGATTTTGGTTCCATGTTCATGATCATACCTGAGTATCTGTTTCGTACCACCTGGGAGGAGGTTTCTTTGTTGGACAAGGATATTAACCCAGTTGGTTATCAGGGCCAGTCTATAGATGTTTTGGGGTACATGTCTGGTCAGATTACTTTTGACTCACGTAGTACCCATGGGAAAGTCTATGTCGCTAAAGAGGGTCCCCCGATCCTGTTTGGATGCACCAATATGATCTTCACATTGTTATCAATCCGAGATCTCACAATCAAATTATGGTGGTGGAAGATGACATCCAAGTTCAGGATATTCTTCAAGATGCTCACAGAGTGTTTGAGGACTTGGTTGTGTCAAAGGGTATCAGCATGACATCAACATGGAGAAGTGTGGCTCAATGATTAGAGCGGGCGGCAGACCCTGATGCAGAGGTCTAGCCCGGGACCAGGGTTCAATTCCCCGCCTCGGCGGGTCTTGGGCTCAAAAATTCCACGGACCTGATAATTCTCGCCTCGGTGCCATTCCAATCATGGAGTCCCACTCTGCAACTCTGGGCAATAGCTTGCTTAATCTCCACAACGGCCCCCACAATGCTAAGGATGCCTGGCCTCCACCTTGGGGGTGCCCAGGAGTGGACGCCTCACAGGGAAAGCCAGGATGGGTTCCACAGCGGTATTCGTACAAGCGCCTTGAGACCGTTGCGGGTGAGTAGTGTGCTATACAAGTATCAATTTACATTACATTACATCCTCAAGCCCAATGCGTGCCCTGTACAACACAAGCTCAGAAAAGTTCCTTTGTCCGTGAGACAGGGCCTTAAAGATCTGTTGGATGATTTATTGAAATCTGGAGTCATTGAACCAACGGAGGTTTCCTCTTGGATTTCTCCGGTGGTTCTGACGCTCAAGTCAGATGGTTGGCTCTGTTTCTGCATTGACCTCAGGTCCTTAAATCGGGATATAGTTACTGACACGTTTCCGCTGCTTAACATTAACAAATTGTTGCCATCTGTTGGGGGTAGTAAGTATTTCTCCAAGATTGATTTGAGAAGTGCTTACCACCAGATCAAACTACATCCAGACTCCAAGCCCCTTACAGCATTTATCACAACGGAAGGCGTTTTTCAGTTCACTCGCATGCCCTTTGGGTTAGCCTCGGCCACGAGTGTCTTCCAAAGAATGATGTCAAATATGCTCAAAGGTCTGTCTGGTGTAGTCTACTTTCAGGAAGATATATTGGTTTCAGGGAAGACTATTCAGCAACATAATGCAACTCTCAGGCAAGTTTTGTGGAAGCTTGAGCAGCAGGGTTTCACAGTTAACAAAGAAAAATGTCAGTTCCTCACTGATCAAGTTGACTATTTGGGGTACTCGATCTCTAGCGGTGGTATTTCTCCCCAAAAGAATCTTTTGGAAGCTAAAAAATGCTCCTGCCCCAAGAGACAAGGACCAGCTCAGGTCCTATCTGGGCCTTGTCAAATATTATGCTAAATTTGTTCGTGGATTTGCGGATTTGTCCGAACCTTTAAGGAAACTTCTTCGCAAAGGCTGCAAATTGAATGGGGCAGTGATCAGTCTGATGCTTTCTCAAAAATAAAGGTGCAGATTTGTAATGCTGGTATTCTTGCTCCTTTCAGTGCTTCCTGCAAGTGGTTTCTCACAGTTTATGCTAGTCTGACTGGCATTGGTGTGGTACTATCCCAACTTCAGAGGGGCACTGAGAGAACAATCTCATTTGTGTCGAGAACTCTCACTCAAGCTGAAAGGAACTACTCGGTAATAGAGCGCAAAGCTCTTGCTGCAGCCTGGGGAGTAGAGTATTTCAGAGTATACTTGTGGGAATCCAGATGTGTGTTGAGAACTGATGACAAGCCCCTAATGAAAATCCTGTCAGCAGGAGGTGCTTGGAAGGGTTCAGCATGTCTTGCCAGGTTTACCGCAAGGTTACAGGAGTACCTCTATGATGTTGCGTTCATTCATGGTTGGAGAAATTTACAAGCTGATTGCCTGTCACACATGCCACTTGATTGGGAAACGGTTGACAGGGAGGTGGTCAACAAGCTGAAAAGTCAGAAAGCTGTTGCCTTTGTATTTGATGTTTGCGAATGCAGTTTGGGGTCATTTTCTAAAATACAGTGGTCTGATGCCATGGTCAGTGATTCAGTTTTGCAAGTTGTTATTGTTCTTATTGAGAAAGGTTCACCTCATAAGAGTATGGTGTCTGCATCAGTTAGGCCTTATTGTAAACTTTTGGATGAATTGTCTTTGAGTGGTAAAGATGTTTTTGTGAGAGGTGTGAGATTTGTGCCCCCGGCTGCCCTCAATTGCACATTTTTAAACTTGCGCCTGAGGGCCATTTGGGCCAAGGTATGACTATCAGGCGAATTAAGCAAGAATTCTGGTGGGCTGCCATGGATGATCAAATCAGGGACTGGGTGGTTAATTGAACTCTCTGCAAGGAGAGCGAAAAGAGACTGAAAGTTGGTTCTCAGAGTTTTTTATGGGCAACACTAAGGATCCTGGTGAGCCGTGGCACACTATTTGCCTTGATTTCATTGGTCCTCTTATTGAGTTTTTCCTAGACATTAGGTTTGCTGCTGTGATTGTGGATGTACACTCAAGATGGTTGCATGTTGAATTTTTGAAGGATGTTAATACAAATTCTACAGTTGATGTGTTAGAGACTTTGTTTTTGCGTGAAGGTATTCCACAAGTCTTACTAACTGACAATGGGACTCAACTCACCTCTGGTGAGATGCGTTGCTTTCTTGAGAAGTGTGGCGTTAAACATTTGTGTACTTCTCTTTGCAATCCAATGGGTAATGGAATTGTGGAAAGGTCGAACAGACTTATAAAAAGGTACCTTACAACTTGCCCTAGCTAATGGGTTGGCTCCTAGACGTCTTGTTCAAGATATGTTGTGGGCTTATTGCATGACCCCTCATAGTGTTACCTCGAAGTCCCCATTTTTGATTAAGAGAGGGCGTTTTCCTGGCTCATGTCTTGTTCCATCTTGGCACAAAAATTGGGTATCTTCTGGAGGTTAGCATACTTTTGCTATTTTTCCTTCTAAAATATCTGTTGGTGACTGGGTCAAACTCAAGTCGGGGAGGATTAAGGGTGGTCTCGCTAAGTTCAAAGGTCCTTGCCGAGTTGTGGGAAGGTATTTTGTTGTCATTTAAGGAGGTGAGCGTCGGAATTTACGCAGAGTGGCTTTGTACCAGAAGGGTGTATCTATTTCCAAGTGTTCCACAGATGATGGAGGGTGTTCGGGGTTAATGTTTATCCCTGATAAAGTTGTTGAAAATGATTCACGTTCTAATGATGTGTTTTCTTCTTCCCAAGGAGTTAGGGGGGAGGGCCACATTGGTTTGTCTCATTCTACTGATGTTGAGTTGTCTGTTAGAAATCGCAGACCACCAGTGTAGCTTCAGGATTATTTTAGATCGTGAATTTCTTATTATACTTTTTGTTCTCTGTTCTCCTCTCGCATTTTCTTCCTTGTTGTTGTTTTTTTCTTTTTCCCTGTTTTCTTTTCTTTTATTCTAAAGGGAGAGGATGTGTTGTGATGTTACTTAATGTTATTTAAGTACTCTTCTTACCTGAGTTGGAGCTCCCATGCTCTCCACGTTCTTTCTCCATATTCCTTCCTTCGTTCATAGAATGTGAGGCTGACGGCACTCCACGATCGACAGTTGCAGCTGGGTCGTTGAGGTGGTCGGATGCCAGGTTGTGGTTTCAGTAAAGAACTTCTCTTTACTCACCGTCTGCTGGTCGTTTCTTGAAGGAAGCATCACAACAGAAACCGGTCAGGTGCTCTTCAAAGGAGCAATTGTGTGTTTATTTGACCCTAGGGTGTCAGGGCACTTTATAATTTATACAATATGTACAGTACGTGAATAGATTTGATTGAGTAACTAATGTAGACTGTCCGAATCAATGAGTGAAGATTGGGAAAAGCATGTGACAGGAAAGATTATCGGTCAAGAGTGGAGTGAGTCTCTGTTTCAGAACGTCAATAGAGGAGTTATGGGGAGAAAATTGATATATATAAAAGTGGTTTAATGACTATAGACAGAGCTTTATCTGAGCAATGAGACTTTAAGGGAAGAATAGCATTAAGATTCATCTTAAATTCAGAAATGTTGAACAAAAAGTAGTCCTTTCATTGCCTTGTAAAGGTGGGGATCATCCTGATTGTTGGTGAAGTGGAATTCCAAAGTAAGGGTGCAATATCTGAGAGTGATTGCCAGAGTGTTGTTACTTTTCAGCAAAGCAGAATTTCCACTAGAATGGTAATGGGACTTCATAAAACTCACTGACTACCTGAAATGAATCTTTTCGTAGGTTGTTTTGGGATTTAGAGTGCAGGAGTTTGTGAACAGAGCAGGCCAATTTCAGGGTGACGCTTGCTTCAATTGGAAGCAAGTTAAATGACATCTGAACTGAAGTGATATGATTGAGTCTCCTGCAGTCTGACTGTCTTCAAGGAAACAAGATGGAGTTTTGGTTTGCCCGTCTAAAAGAGTATTCCCATTGTCTAACCAGGTCAAGACTAGCACTGGACTGCTTGTTTGAAATCCTCAGACATGGTTTAATGCCCCCTAGCCGTTTGGTTTGCAATTGAGATTATTGGCTAGGTAGACCATGTGGGATTTGAAGTTTAACTTCTTGTCTAGAAGGAAGCCTAGCAAATTGAGGCATGATTGTAGGGGTATTGAGCTGTCTGGGGCAATATTAGTTGGCATTCTATTCTCGAAGGGTTTAGTTTAAGGTGGGGAAGGATATGATTTTTTCCACGATCTGTGCGAGTTGGGGGAAATGTCTTCTGAGGAGGTTACTCTGTCGTCATCCACCACCTCAACTGTATGACTTTTATCATCTTCCACATTTTCCTGGAATTACTGGTGCCTTAAAAGGCATCCAGGCCACTTTCTACCAATTGACCTCATAGTCATTTTCCAACCTGGACATGCCAGACTTTCAGGGAGCCTGCCCATACTAGAGCTGCCTATCTGACTGGCTCTCTTTAGGATATATCCAACATCATTGCAGAGACATCCTCAAGGTGAACAATTTCAACTTAACATTTCTAATCCAACCTTTTCTAGCAACATCCTATCAACTTGCTTTACAATTTCGTAATCCCCTGTCTCATCCTGCATCCACAACAGGCATCCTTAGCTTAACAAGGCGAGGATGGCCCAGTTGATCACCCACTGCATAGGCGAATACACACCTCATGTGCAAGAAGCCCGGTGACATCACTGTTGTATGCCACATCATGTGCCTTCATGTGTACTACTCCAAGTCAGCTCACCCCCAATGCATACAGAGAAGGAGGCTGCCTCTGTTCTGTCCAAGATCCCCATCCAAGTGTCTATGACTTGCCTTATGCGACTCTGCGCCTTTTCTCCTTTCTCTTTCATGAGCACCCCAAGGAGATGACTGTTTGCCCAGTCCTTAGCAGAATCTCCCTTATGAGAACCTATGTATCATACTGGGGGGTTTGACCTATGCATCATCCGGGGGGGTGACCTGTTCATCATCCTGGGGGGTGACCTATCCATCATCCTGGGGGGTGAGTGGCCACTGGGAATCTGAGAGTTTATATGGACGACACACCTCACATAAATACAAAAGAACCAGTTTGAATGAGAATAGCAGACCGCTTCAGACCTTTACTCATGCTCTGCTGAAGATAGGGATACATATAACACTTCCTGTTCTACGTTATTTAAAAGCACCCAGTCGAACCTCACAAAGCCAGAGAAATTCTACTCATTAGGCAGATACGAATGCTCGATTCTGAGTTGCTTAGTTTTAGAAACACACCTTGCTCTGTCATTCTGCAGATATAAGCTCGATGGGAACACCTGCCCTATTCTTGGAACCCATTAGGCTTGGCAAATATCTGTCCGTGTCCTGTGTGTAGTCCTGCGCGCGCGCTCATGCTCTCGCATTATCTCTGCTCATTGACTCATGATGACGGCCCTGCTGACTCATGAGCCATGACGTCTATGCAACTAAATAACATGATAATGTCTCCTTTGGAGGCAAAAGAGAAAAACAAAGTGACATCTGGAAATGTCAATTTAAAGACGTCACACAGGGCTCCCAGAACAACTATTGATGATGTTTTAAGTCATTTCCCTTTTAGTTTAAAGCTATTAAGTGATTTTCCAGCTTAATGTTGTTTGCCAATACTTTGTTATGTAAAAATGTATTTATTACTGTAGACCAGTCATTGCCGAAACAAAAGACACTGAAAGGAGAGTGTAGAAGAGATGTGCTATGGAGAAGGGGGTCAGGGTGAAGATGGCTGTTTCATTAAAAAACAGTGTAAGAAACACCAGGAACAACAGGGACAGATGAAAGCTACTTCTCAGGTATGCTACAGAAATTAGCCTAGGACACAGCACCATCCCTTCATCAATCACACTGAGCACAATGGAGAAGCAGCAGTTTATCGTAGGGTGGTGCATGGTCAGCTGGGTACATAAATAAAACAAGCATTGGCAAAGCCAATAGCTCTAGATTCAACCCCATACCCGCTGAGGCTTTTCCACCCCCACTGCTGAGCCCTTTTGTCATGTTTGGTCCACTTCATTCTTAAGTTTTCGCCACTTTTTCTTCCAAAATAGGTATCCAGACCAAATGTGTACTCTTTTCCCCCCGCATATTTGGGATTCTATAGGCAACCAGGGAAAGTGGATTCCACTGGAGCGAACTGAGAAAATAGCAGTGGCGGCCACCACAAACAAAGGGTGGTGGGGTGGATGGAGGGAACGCCGGAGGGGTTGTGTCGTATGAGGGGGATTAGGAATAATATCTTAATTTTTAAAAAACGTACCTGAAACCGCCGGCCGCCTCCCACATCGGGTCGTGCCTCGTCTCCTCTTCCTGGTCTCAGCACCCCGTGGGACAGACTCCCATCCAATTACTGTGCTGCAGAGCAGTGCAGGGATTGGCCCGAGCAGGCTTAAAAGACGCTTCACTCAGGTAAGGGAGTCTGTGGGGTTTCTCCAGCCCAGCTGCTCAATGCAGCCAGGCTGTTGAAACCTATGTGCGCATGTGTGCTTTGGTCAGCCTGAGACAGCCAGCCAAAACACATATGCACACTTAGGGAGTGCAAATAGCACTCATCTTCCCCCTCCCATGCCTCAGCCCCCCCCCCCTCCCGACTGAGCCAGCAATGAAAAATAAAACGATGCTAGAACATCATTTTATTTTTCATTTGCTGGCTCTGAGCCAAGCAGTGGGGCGACTCTCCTCTGCCATTGCGGAGGAGCCGCTACTGGAAAAGAGATAAAATACACCAAAATTTGTTTTTGTGGAAAAAGTGTTTTGTAGGAAAGCATTTTCCCCTAAAAATTACATCAACAAAAGGTTTTTGCATTTTTCTAAGTGGTAGTCAATTGTTCCTACCTGCACTGACTTCTAGTCGCAAACCCAGACATTGCTGAAAGCTAGACACCCAGGGGAGACTGGGGTAGTGTTACTTGAGTGAATCCTAGAATGCCCTGTAAACCTCAGACATTTGCTGAAATCATGCATTTTGCACATTTGCTGATATTCCAGGAACTTTTAAGGATACACAACATTCCTAACACTCAACATTCCCACACTTCACTCAATAAAAACGGTACCCCACTTTTTGTGGTGGGCCTGTAGACTGGAGAAGCCCAAAAACGCAACCCAGAGACATCAATTTTTGTTTGCATACTAAACTAAGCCATTTTGGCAATGTGGGAACATGCGGTGTTTGCCCCTAGGCTAGGACTCCACCAAGGGAACTGTTACATCTTTATCCAATGAAATTGTCCATATCCAGGTGAGATTTGAAGACTTATTTATTCAGCTTTACATAACAAGCCAAGTCGCAGTGCAGCTGCTTTTCGACTGGCATCCCTAGAATCCTTCAACACCAACACTCTAACATCAACACTCTGCCCGACACCCTCAACATTCTGAAGATGCCCTGCTAACACTGATTAGGTTATACATTCCCAGCGTCGTACACAAACAAAACACCCCCATTTTTGTTTTAACAGAAAAGAGAAATGTGGACCTCGAAAAGTAAAATAAAAACTTGAAAAGAACCTACACTGAAAACAGAAAATTAAGATCAGTAGAAACTAAAAAACAAAGACGAAAAAGCAGTATGGGAACCATTCAATTCACTTTGAAAGGTCTTCCACCATGGTGATCTTTTTACTATTCTGCGAGAGGAAATGTTTCATGGACATGGAAGGTTCAGATGGAAAAGGAGGGTCAATGATGGTTCTTGGACTTCTCTACTTCACAAGTCAGGACACGTTCCAACAACTCCTATATCTAAAACTACAACATTTCTGTCCACTTCAGAAATGGAGTGTGGACCCATACACCTGGATTTGCCCTTCTTCATCATACAAGACGTCTTTAACATGACAACATCACCAATCTTCCACTAACTATTTTTACCACATTTGTTTGCATTATAACGTTTTTTCGTACATCCATTGGTAACGCTTTCTCCTCAGAGAAACAGTAATCCCGCCAAAGTCAACATTATTCACTCAAGAGTTTACTACAACCCGGCCATGCTGGACTAAGTTTCATGTTAGCAACTCTGTGCTCAAATCAAAGAAAAGTGATTTCAAGGTCACTCCATTAGGAATATTATGATGCACCCACCAAGTTTTTCTTTGTACTCAAAATGTAATAACTCTTATCATACGTACTGCTGAACCATTAGCCTGTGGTGAGTAAAGGGTAGTCGTCAGGTGAATTAGTGGTAACCCTTTCACAAATGTTCGCATTTCTAAGGAGACAAGTTGAACACTGATAACAGTTACTTTGTATACCTTCCCAAGCAAATTCTTCGTTTAAAAACGGAATAATTGCGCTAGTGTATACCAATCCTTCACATTTAGTACCGCCTATTTTGAAGTATAATCAACCAATAACCACCCATTTTTTTCCATAGAAGGGAACAATTCACATGGATCCATAATGTCAAAACCCAGCTTTGTCCATAGTTCTCTAGGGTGAATGACCATCGCAACGCATGCGTCAGATCGCATGCGTTTACGTCGCATGCCGTCACAACGTACGCGACGTTACGACGCGTGCGTTCACTACGCATGACATTACATCGCAGGTGCCATTACATTGCAGGCGCTTTTAGAACGCAGGCGCCGGGACATGGACGGTGGGAAGACAACGCTGGAACCAAGACGAGAGACAGGTAAGGACGTGTAGTGGAGGGGAGGGTTTTAGGCTTTAGGGCTTTGGGTTAATAGTTGTATATGGTAGTGTTTTAGGCTTTAGGGTTAGGGCTTAGGGTTAAGAGTCGAATATGGGAGTGTTTTAGGCTTTAAGGTTAGGGCTTAGGGTTAAGAGTCGTATATGGTAGTGTTTTAGGCTTAGGGTTTAGGGCTTAGGGTTAATAGTAGAATATGGTGGTGTTTTAGGATTTAGGGTTAGGGCTTAGGGTTAGGAGTCGTATATGGTACTGTTTTAGGCTTTAGGGTTAGGGCTTAGGGTTACTGTTAGTGTATGGTACTCTTTTGCCTTTACTGTTTACGCCTTAGGGTTGAGGGAAGTGTCAGGGCGTTATACTGTGTTTGGGGGGCCGTTAAGGAGAATTTTGCGGTGTGATAGAATGCGTGGTCTTTGTGTGCGTTGTCAATGTCTTTTGCATGCATGTGAGGGCGGAGTGCGATGTAATGGTTTGCGTGGTGAATGCATGCGATGTGACGGTATGTGCGATGTGAGGAATGCGATGTAATGGTGTGCATTGTGTTTGTTTGCGTTGCATCGTCATACATCCGTTCTGTAGGTACTTCTATTGGCAGGTGCAGAGACATGTAAGTAATGCAACTCTTATCAAATTTAGCACACTGAAAACAATCTTTTTTTTAAAAACTTTATTTATTGAATTTCATTAGGGTTTAAACATATAGGGCCCGATTCACAGAACTAACTTAAGACAAAATCCTAAACTTACTACCATTTTGGTATTCACAGAAGGCACTTACTCATTTTGGTATTCACAGAAGGCACTTACTCATTTCGGTATTCACAGAAGTTAGGAGTCCTAACTTTAGGACTCCTAAATGCCTTCTGTGAATACCGAAAGTCTTAAAATTAGGATTTTTCGCAGTTTAGTAGTAGTATAGTTAGGACTCCTAACTTTAGGACTCCTAAATGCCTTCTGTGAATACCGAAAGTCTTAAAATTAGGATTTTTCTCAATTTAGTAGTACTAAGTTTAGATTTAGGACTACTAAATTGCGAAAAATCCTAATTTTAAGAATTTCGGTATTCACAGAAGGCATTTAGGAGTCCTAAAGTTAGGAGCCCTAACTTCTGTGAATACCGAAATGAGTAAGTGCCTTCTGTGAATACCAAAATGAGTAAGTGCCTTCTGTGAATACCAAAATGGTAGTAAGTTTAGGATTTTGTCTTAAGTTAGTTCTGTGAATCGGGCCCAGAAACCTCAACAATTGTTCCACCAATCCAATAAAGGCATATTATGGTATTTTGGTCCCGATCCCCCCCCCAAACAAAAAAGCAATAAAAAGGCAAAAAGCAGATATAAAAAGAGAGAAGAAGCATGAGCACACCCTTCTCCTCTCAAAAACAAAGTGATACCAGGTGGAGCAGCAAATAGCCAACAGCACCATAAAGCATGATAGGACCGGTCTCAGGAAAATGTTTGTAAACGGTGCATGGTGTCTAGGAGGTTACAAGCTGGACGGACACACCATCTCCCTCAGCACAGTCTCCTTGCGCCGCCTAATCAATACCAGAAGGGGAATCAGTCGAGAAAGCCTGCAAAAGCAAATATGAGCGAAGCAGTTCCCATATGTCTCTGGGCCGGGAAGAGGGAGGGAGAAGTTCAGCATAGATATCCATTTGTTCATTACAGCAAATGAGATCAGCAAGCCACAAATTTTGGTGCCTTTCCCTGACCCCGGCGACAGGCAACTCTGCAGTTAGTTAATTACAGAACCAGTGCTACATATTTCCTAAAAGGCGCCTCAAGTTCCACAACATATCCTAAAAGCTCCAAAAGCGGGGTCAGTGTCAGGGCCTGTCCTATCACAAGAGATATTGCAGCACCCACCGTGCACCAGAAGGCCTGCCTCTGCTCGCAGGACCACACCAAGTGAAAGAAATCTCCCCCAGCCATTCCACATCTAGCCCAGCTATCATCTGGGTGATCGCCATATCTACATAGCTAGGCCGGAGTGTAATACATCCTCTGAAGGTGTTTGTAGTGGATAATGCTGAGCCTCCTGCTTGGAGCTACCTGCCCCATCTGCACACAACAGTATTCCAACTGCACATCCGTGAGGACATTCCCGATATCTGCCTCCCAATGCGCTTACGCGTAGCTTCAAGCACCAGAAAATTGCACTTGTGCAGTGCGATGGAGAAGGGAAACTAGAAGCTGTGTAGAATCAGCTTGAAGCATCATATGGAGGGTGTGAAAAGTAGAAGGCTCAGCTGGAAAATCACGCGTAACTGATTTAATACTATGCCTCAAGCGGATGTAGGTAAATGTTTCCAGTGGAGAAACAGGGTTTTCACCTATAAAGTCTGTTTGAGAGATGGATGCTCCATCCCGAGATAGATCTCCCCACTGTTGGAAGCCACATTGTTTGAGCTGAAGTCTACACAAAGACTCATGAGTAACCAGAAGTAGTGGATAATAAGAGAGTAAGAGAGGGGTATCAAAGGGAAGAAGTGTCTTGCCCATTTTACAGCCCAGCTTTCCTCACGCCTTCAAATTACACGTTGAGTCAGCAAAGAAAGGGGCATCCAACGAGGTTCCCAAAAAAGAGGATGGTGGGATTGTGGGATCAGGGCCATGTAACCCTGCTCTACTACCAGGTGGGGAAAAAATTATATGGGCTTGTACCAATGGACGGCATGATGGGCCTTAGCACATAAATAGTACAGCTTAACGTCAGGGGCTTCATAGACACATTTCGACAAGGGCAAGGTAAGAACATCCCACTGTAGGCGGGGGTGTTTACCACCCAAACTATTTGTGTCTTCAGTTGTTGGAAAAAGGAGCGAGACAGTGGTAAGGGTATGTTTAAGGAGAGGTACAAGAATTTAGGTAGTATAACTATTTTCATCAGGGCAATACAACCCACCAAAGAGAACGGGAGAGAAATCCATCGAGTTATACAGTCAGTGAAAAAAGACAGCGGAGTGCCATCTGGAACGAATCACTTCCTGTCTGTCCCACGAGATCACAAGCCCCAGATATTTGAGGTCTTTCTGGTATCTCTGCAAAGGTGGTGAAGAGACTCGTAGCTGTCATCAGGGGGAAAACCAGCAATTTGTCCTAATTTATCTGAACACCTGATAGCCACCAAACTGTACAAATTCTCAAAGTATAGCGTGGAGGCTTAGGCACGGATCTCGTAGAAACAGAGTCATATTGTCTGCATATAAAAAGATAAAAAGATGCCGACTAGGGTATTGCAGAGCATACTTACTATGGTGTTGCTGCAACTTGGCGCCAAGGGGCTCCACCGCCAAAGCAAAAAGTAAATTTGACCTGACACCCCTGACGCGTGCCCCACGTGATCTCGAAGGGTGCAAATATTACCCCCATTGACTTGAACCCTAGCGCCTGAAGTAAAGGAGCAAGTGCCCAGGTCAGAAAAGGTCAAGGTTTGCCATTCTGCTGCAGTTGAGTCAAAGGCTTTGGTGGCATCTAGGAAGATTGCCACCATAGCCAAGCTGGGGTCTGTATCCTGCAATTCTGCCGACAGAGTACGTAGATTCCTAAAGGTGGACCAACGAGTAATAAAACCCGGCTGATCTCAGTGAACCAAAAATGACATGAGGAGGAATAAGCGATTGGCAAGGGCTTTAGCTAAGATTTTAACATCGCCGTCAATAAGAGAAAGGGGCCTGTAGGACTCACACAGGTCTGGAAGTTTGCCAGGTTTAAGCAGTGTTATAATCAGTGCCTCACGCATTGTGGGAGGCAGCCAAACCTCCTGCTTTGCCTTGTGGAACACCCCCAAAAGCACTAGCACAAACACATCACAGACACCCCCGAGGTATTGACAGGCCCTGCTCGTGCCCAAAGACACAGATCCAGGCACCACTGTGCTGCCTATGCCACCCGGAGCCCCATAGCCCCCACCAGGTGGGCTCGCCAGAGAAGATGGGCCCAGAGCACCACAGTCTCAGCAGCCGGTACGTAGGTCTGGATCAAGCAGGGCCCAGGATCGACCAAACCGGGCTGTAAGTGCACCAAGAGGCAAAGAGAGGCAGCTTCCAGGCCTCCCCAAAGTCCCGAGCGGTCAAGAAGAAAAAGTGCCCCTGCCATAGCCACCAATGAGGATCTCAGAGGCAGGATGATGGTGGATTATCTCCCCAGACTGCCAGACCCTCACACAAGTGCCACCATCTTGCATGCCGGGACTCTGGCACCACAAAGAAAAGAATCTTTAACCACATCTTCAACCTATTGAACCACACCCACACAGTAGTACAGTTTCCGTACTCTGGTATTCGTTAATACCTCCCCAGATGACCCTCATGAACCAGATGTAGTCTGACCAACCTTTGACTAAAAATTATATAACAGTTTGAAACACTGCATCACCTCTTCGTGTCTGCCTATATTTATCTTGATTTATGGCATTCTTTCTTGTTCAACTCACTGGACAATAATCTTGCACAGCACCATCATCTTCAATAGGCAAATATGTTAGATAGCCGGCTCTTCTGCTACTGATTCCTGGAATAGTTTAAACTTGAATATTAAGGGGCTGATTAGGATGTTGGTCGAAAAGCCTCCGACAACAGGTCAGAGGCTTTCTGATCGACAGCCAAGGTTTCAAATCTGACAGCCTTATTACAATGAAGGCTGTTGGATTTGAAACTGGCCGGTCAATCCGACTTGCTTATGACAGGTTCAAGGAGCCAGTTGGCCAGTCGGAGGACGCACATAATCCCCTATGGACGGCGTTTCCCGTGGGGATTATATCAGTTTCCACAGACTTTTCATGTTGGGCTTTCCGACATGAAAAGCCTGTCAGAAAGTGACTTTAGTGGGCCCTATTAGGGCCCGGGTGCACCCCTGTAAATCCCTACACCATGTAATGGTGTCTGCCTCGCGGTGCAGGGATTTACACAAACTCCCATTTTTCGATTGGAGCTTGTGCTGCGGTGGGTTTCTTACCACAGCACAAGCTCTCATAGAGAAATGGGAGTCTCGACCGCACTATGTGCAGTCGCATCCAACTAATGAGGTTGGGACCGCCGACCAGAGGTCGGTTGGTCCTGATTCTGCCACAGTGTCAGGCGGATGTGAGCCCGCCCAACATCGTAATCAGCCCCTAAGTGCGCTTAAACCTTCCACCTATCTTTTATTTTTCATATCAAATTTTCACCTTTCTTATTCATGAAAATATGAACAAGTGAGTGATGATCAGTTAGTACAACAAAAGGCAGATGCCACAAAAAGGTTTAAAATGCTAGACATGCCAAAGCTTCCCTTTCCTTGCTATGACCGAATAATATTCTTTGGCTTCCCAGAGGTAAACATCAGAACCCTCTCTATCCAGCCACAGACTATGACAGTACTCCACCCAGTCCCTTGAGATTGGAATCCATCGTCAACACGGTCTTTCTATGGGCATCATATTGACCAAGAGTAGGCAAGCAGCTGATCCCTGCCTTTATAGTCTCCATAGCTTTGTTACAATAATGCGACCATTCAAACTTTACTCCTTCTTTGAGTTATAACCTTACACATTACAATACAATGACAAAAATTACAATACATTTCGGGCAAAATTTTGCTAATTCAAGGAATGACCTAACAAAATCATTGTTGGAAGGAACAGGAGCTTATACTATACTATACTTTGAACTATCTTTAATTTTGACTTAATGCCTTGCCCCGGATTCAGTGCAACGTAAATAAGTAACCGTGTTCATATGGAACTTGCACTTCTTTTTCTTCAACGTACATCCTGATCTCAACAATGTCCCCTGTACTAACCATGGAACCCTGTCAAAAACATCTCTATTTAAAAAAAATAGATCATCGTGCAGGAAAATAACTTGGGGGTATCCCTTCAAGTGCAATTTTCATCATTCTTGCAAAACACACAGTATTGGGCACAACGCCTAAGGAAATTCTGATAACCCAGTAAGCCCACAAGGGAGTTTCAAAAGCTGTTAGATGTCTGGACACAGATAATAAATCCATAATATTAAACATTGTCTTCCCCAGCATGGCCAATGTTTCTGATATATTGAGCAGAGTTTGATGGTATACCCATATATGTTTGCTCAGATCCATGATGTCTACACACATTTGTCTGCATTTACACCGCTCCTTGGGCACTTTGAAGCGTCTCTTGAGTGTCTCCCACATGAAATCGGGAACTCTTCTACCTTTGTGAATAAATGGCACAGCATTGTTTTTAAGAATGATCTTGTATCCAAAGTTCTTCAGTAGACCCAACTTGTTTCCAAAAATCTCAGAGAACTCGCCATAGATATTAACATCATCCCTTACACTTGCTATTGCCATGCCTTGTTCTTTTTCTTCAGGATTCAGTGTGAAGTCCATATGTCCTTGATGGTGCCATCCTTGTAAATTGTTACCATATTTGTCCACATGCATTTTACCCACGGTTTCTTTATCATGGAATTGAACTCTCATGATTACATATCCAAGAATTTCAATTTTCACACCCTCAGAACTTATTGGGCTAATATTGGGGGGTAATAGTGTTAACTTTTCCTCCCCAAATTTCCTTTCTTAATTTTTGTCACACACATTGGTGCATGTTGAGCCAGAGTCAGCCAGCACTCTAGTGATTTCCATTATGCATAATGTCGCTCTCAGGCATAACCACAGTCCCATTGTCGACCTGTCCATCGCCCTTTATAGTGAGACTCATTTACTTCAACTCTTCTGAAACACACTCAATACTCTGGATCGTCTCACCCTAGCAAACTTGGGCATAAGGACTCCTTTCTACACACTCAATTCTCTTGATCGTCTCACCCTTGCAAACTCGGGCATAAGGGCTCCTTTCTTCCAATGTCTTCCACATGTTGAATTGTTCACAACTGGCCCATTCAAAGAATGGGCAAAATTGCAGCATCTAAAACATATTACATGTTAATATATCTCTATATTCTTTGCCAAACTGAATACTTTTAATATTCTGAGCAGCCTTCAGACTACACTCATCACTGGAATTACTTCTCACAGTTTAACTTTTAACACTTAACACTGCATTCACACTTCCTACAGACGCCCTCTCATTTCTCGCACCAGGTTTTTGATGTTCACCATCTCTTCAATAATTGCCACAATCTCTATGAAATCAGGATTCCTTGCCAATAATTTCTCTTGAACTCTTGAATTGTTCGTATACCTCACCAATTGATCTCTTATAAGCGAATCAGTGAGGTTAACAAAATCACATGTACATACCAAGGCTCTAAAATAAGTCACATATTTTCCTACACTTTGAGTCTTTCCTCTAATTTAAGAATTAAAGGATTTGTGTAATTCACCAAAAATGTTTATCTAGTACTAACATTGGCAACTCAAATATATATCTTGGTTCACCATCCCCCCCATACAGGATATCCAGACTTTTATAAATGTAATGTATTTTAAAAGATCAACACTACTGGAAGGTAATGTGATGGAGAAATTGAACAAAAAATTGTTTTACTCTTCTAAATTATTCCCTCCCTTTGCTTTTCAAAATATATTTTCTGCTTCTTTTTCGGCGTCTTTAATAATTCAATATTTAAATTTGCAATGTCCTTTAGAAAGCAGTCTTAACTTACATTGTCTGTAACCTTCTCTGCCTTGCTTCTGAAAAGGTTAATAAATCAGATATTTATAATGGATCGGAACACCGCTGTGTGCAAGTTAAAACGCATTGTCCTGATCCAAAATGGAACGCGGGCAGTGTTACTCCGTCAGTAACGTAGCACAGTGAAATAACACACCTTCATCAAGGTGATGCATTTTGAAGCACAGGCCTGATGTGTCTGATGTGCTGCAACACGTACAAGTACAGTATTTGTACCAACAGCCAAAAGTTTATTTACAGCATCGATCTCCTGTCGCGGTACAATACATTCAACAGTAGATATTCCTCAGGCAGAATTTACTGACTAGAGCTGCAGCATTGTCCTCTTTAATTTACTCTTCTCAACAGCATACTTTTTTCACGTGTTCCATGGTCACAAGGGAAGCTGATCGGTGGACACCTATCCCCAGGCAAGCGTAACTTAAGTCTTCATCCAATGAAAGAGTCTACTTCCAAGTGAGATTTGGAGACTTATTTACTCAGCTTAACATAATTAACCAACCAGTCAAGGCAGTTGCTCTTCCACTGACAACGCTAGAATCCTTCCACACCAACACTCTCACATCAACACTTTGGGCCTGATTACAAGTTTGGCGGTGCAGTGGTGGGACTGCCGCGCCGACTCACCACCAAACCCGTGTGTGAAACGCCTGCCAGATTACTCGTTTTCTCTTGTCTGCCAGGTGGTTCTTTGGCGTTCCCAGGGCGGTGCCTGTAAAATAGGAACTGCAATGGGAATGTCAAAGTCAGTACCTGCACGGCATGGAGTGCTGCAGTCCATGCCGTGCCCCCCTGCATGCACTCCATGGCCCAGAGACAACAGGGGGCCCTGTAGGGCCCTCATTGTTTCCTCTCCCCCATGGTTTTCATGGAGGAGGAACCGCCATGAAAACTGTGGCGGAGAGGAAACTTGTAATATGCTTGGCGGGACCGAGGTGGTCCAGCCAAGCATTTTGTGGCCTCAAGACCCCCAGCACTGCCAGGGATCTCTGATCTCTGGTGGTTGCAGTGGAGCCAGGACGGTTTGACTGCCTGAGTTACAATAGGGCGGTCGGAAGACCGCCAGGCCCCGCAAGTCTCATTCCCACAGTAGTATATAACCATAACAGGGAAACTACCAAACCCAGACATTTCTGAAAACTAAACAGCCAGGGGATGACTTACATGGATATCACTACATGTTTCTTAACCACAATGTAATGGTCATACATGGCTATCATTACCCGTTTGCTCACATTTCTGTGAGGGAAAGTTCAAGAATCTGCTGCAATCCACAAAATTCGTACCTACCAGCTTTTCCATACTCCTCCAGAAAAACACTGGGATCTCTAGGTTCTAGAAATGCCCAAGGCTGGTAGGGTTCCCTGGTTGTCAGGTGACCCAGAGTCTTAATAGTGCATCCACTCACCATGGCAAGTGAGTGGATATTGTGACTTTTCCCCTCTCTGCCAGTCCATATATCACAACTGTGCTGAAAAGAATCCAAAGTTCCATTTACTTGCTGTGAGGATAGAAGTGCCATAGGCTCTCAGTGGGCACAAAGACTGTTGGGCCTTTAAGATGGGGGTGCAAGACTGATATCAGGGAGTCTGCCAACACCCTATTCAAAAAAAAAATATCCCTAGCATCCAGTGGGCTTTCTGCCTCATCCTTGGGAGCAGCAATACAGTTGGGGTGTAGTGGGTGGGAAATATGGCTCAATGCAGTTCGGCCTTACTCCATTCTATTGGAAAGAACCCCAACAATTATGGGGATAGAGGGCTTTCTACCGCATGGGGGCAGGAAATCTGGCCCTCTGGGCAGGAAAGACGTTTTGAGTTGTCTTACTTGGATCGGAGGGCTGAGTTCCGGATCCCAAGGATGAACCACACTAGAAGCAGTCGATGCCCAATGGCGTCAACTGCTTTTAGTATCTCATGTATGATGTCAGCACATAGTGTATTCTGATCATCACTCACGTTCTGAAGTTTTTTGTCTCCTCATTTGCTGTGGATGAAGCGTTCACGTCCCACGCACTCTTAAAGTAGTGAAGTACTTAAATAAATATCCCAAGGGCCACACTTACCAGTGACCCGCAATAAAGATAATAATGCTCAGTCGGCAACGGAGAAGGTTCAAAGCTTTATTGGCCAAAGCAAACTCTATATAGAGGAGCCTCATCGATCCTCACCCATCAGGTGCGCCGAGGAAGACTGCTGGCTCCTTGACAAAACCACACTTATATACATAACAGATTCAGCATACAAAGCCATACAAGTGGAAAAGTACCAGCTAGTCCATGGGTTCCTAAATGAGCTCATACAGTGTTAGGTTTCAGTCTTACACAAAGGGTTGCTATCTATACAGAGGAGGTCGGCAGGGTGACTCCCTTTTCGTCTCAGGGCCTGAAGGAATTCGCTTGATACTCCCTACAGCAGATGTGACCTTGGGCCTCGGCCGTAAATACTACTAACCTGTCTCTGGGCTGGTACGAGCTAAATAATGACGATGAGACGAAAAGGAAGCCACGTGATCTGACACATGGTCTATCGCAAACCAAGATGGCTACAGTATGGTTTTCGGCCCTTTTTGTCGGGTAGGAAGACGCGAAAGGAAACGCTTCTCCTACAACATATCAATAGGCGTTCATGCACTCAGAATACTGTCATAGATACATTGTGCTAACTTTACATGGCGCGAATAAACAGAACGAATGATTTTGATCCTTCAAATCGGCCCTTTTAGCACAATGTAGCTAATATACTACCTCAATCTTCGAAGATGCCTTCATCTATTTGCATCATGTCATATATCTCCTTCTGTACTAGCTGAGTGCCTATCTTAGCTGGACGTGGTTTCGTTTCGGGATGGGCAAGAAGGAGTCGATTAGTGCAATAGGAACAGCAGGCAGGTCCACATTGTATGCAGACACAACAAGTGAAAAGGAAACCTGCTATACCCAAAAGGATCATGAGCAATTTCCATCCCCAAGTAGCAAAGAGGCCCCAGAACCAGCTAGAAAGGGACCAGGTACCAGTGTCTGTATGGATTTCAGATGCTAATCGGTGCAGTTTCTGAATGGCTAAATGCACAGAGGGGCGGAGTCAGGTATATATACACAGCAAGAACTGCCGATCACTCTGCATGCTCCTCCACGATCAGCTAAGATTACGTCTAAAACCATACGATTTTGAAGCATTACAAGCCTGGTCGCTTGAAGCTCAACAGTTATGTTAGTTAGTATTCCTGCGGTGATATTCACTACTCCCTCTACTACTCTAGATAACCTTCTGATTTCTTTACTGGTCAAAATGGGTCCCCATATCGGGAAGACTCCTTTCATTATGTCAACAAAATGTTGTGCCGGAGTATCGGTCTGATCAGTAGCATCCCCCGTGGTAGCTCGTTTTCCTAAGCTCCGCCGATTCAGCGAGTGGGTCTTATGATAGTCAGAAGGGGCTATATAGACTGGGGGGTATAGGAAAGACAAATAACATCTACCTGACCATCCTCTGGGGAGCCATGTATATGCATTTTCCCCACATACAAAATATACATTCGGAGGAGTAAGCATTAGTGGGCTACTGAATGTTTGTAATCTGTACGTATAATTGCATTTACTAAATCCAACTGCTAAGTGACCGGTGCCATGTACACAAAAGGAAGATGATGCATTCAATACTGGGACCGGAATAACCTTATCATCTGATACATTTCGCTCCTGAAAATATTTGAAATACTCAGTGAAATTGAAGGACATAAAATCCAATACTTCATCCCTTAAACAGGTGTCATTTGCATATTCACTATACTCAATCATGCAAGCAGTTGGGTCTAATGTACCATCGGTACCATCTTCATTCGGAGTGAATCCCTGATGTACTTCTATATACGCTAGAATCATTTCGTAGTCCTTTTCAGAAAATCGGTGTTCATCAACAGTATAATGCGTATATATCATCGATAGCAATTTAAACCATGCTTCACAACTACCTAAATATGACAAGGGCATCGAAATGAAAAGATCATGTTTGTGCATAACTGAGGGGAGGAGGCCACAAACCCAGCACTCTGTAGCATTGGTCGAACTATGGGTCTGGTGCAGCATTTCAATAAAAGCATTTTTTACATAGGTCTGACGATGTCTTTCCTTATGCGGGGCGAAAGTATGGAAATGATGCTCTTCAGGAACGGGGGTAGAAGTTATCAGGGTATTCACAGGATGACGACATTCTAAATAAATGAATACACCTAAACATGTTACTAGTGATACAGTTATTATAGCTATGAATACTATCTTAATATGCAAGCTCCAAGCAGAAAACATAGGCATATACGGGTGCAGAGGACGCGGAGCTATAGGCCGCTCCTCTTCGGGAACAAAGCGAGCGAAGGGATACATTCTTGCTAAAAGTCCAAATATAATCTAAAGGGAATGAGCCTACTTGCAGTCCAACCTGCCAGAGGGTGCTTCTTTTCTGTGTCCGTTCAGAGCCTCACAGGCAGGCTCCTATTGTTCATCAAAAAGGAAAAATTACCAAAACAAAAGAATTGCAAAAACTTCTCGCGCTGGGGCTGCACTTGTCGCAGCTCTTACTGGAAACTCCACCTTAGGCCCCACTAATCAATCAATGTCTCTATTTTCGTTCTGAACAGAGCTTTCACTGAAAGTTCCGAGCTCTCAACTGGTTCAGTCCAGTGTTCTTTTAGGTCATACCAGGATTTACTCAAGTCTTTCTTCTCTTTCTTTAGACTGAACCTGGTATCTTTGCTCTTGGTCGGGCTGCAGGTTATAGCGAACATGACCAGGTGTCCGGGGATCAGGAAAAAGAATAGGCACAGTAGGATCAAATGAAATACTGGAAGTGTGATCTTTCGGGTCGGATGCAGCATTACCGGGAGCAGAGCTGGTTGTAGGGCCAGCCGCTGCAGGCGTGTTGGAACTCACAGTACCTCCCTCTAGCCCGTCTACTTCTTCTCGGGCTTCAGAGAGAGATGAATCTTCAATGGGCTGCTCACCGTCATGCACTGACCCTTCCCTCTGATCCTGCAAGTCACCCGGCAATGGGAGAGGAACTCTTTTCAAATGTGACACTTGTATCCAGTGCCGCTTTCCCTCCACTTTAACAGCCGTTCTGGTAGAAAGGAGTATCTGATGGGGTTTGGTCCAGCGTGGATCCAAACTCGATTTTCGCTGGTAGTTCTGGATCAAAACCCACGGTCCATGTTCAAGACGATGTCCAGGACCCTCCGGCATGGGCTGCAATACCGCTGATATCTGTTGATGAATAGAACGAAGATCTTTAGTTAATGCATCAAGATAATCTGTCAACATTGGGTACTCAATGTCCCTAAAGGATTTCGGTCTCGGTACACCCCAGATATTAGCGGTCTACCAAATATCACCTCATATGGTGATATTCCAGAACGAGAGTGAGGAGTGGTTCTCACAGACAATAGTGCTAGGGGTAAGAGGTCAGGCCATTTCAATCCTGTGGTGTCTTGCAGCTTAGCCAATTTCAGCTTTAAAATCCCGTTATACCTTTCTACCAACCCTGCTGATTGGGGGTGGCATGCAGCATGAAACTTCTGCCTTATGGACAAACCACTACAAATGTGTTCTATAAGGTTGGCATTGAAATGTTTTCCATTGTCACTCCAAATTACACGGGGCAAACCATAGCGAGGGAAAAATTCCTTTACTAGAGCTTTAGCGGTGGCTAGAGCGGTATTCTCCTTGGTGGGGTATGCTTCCACCCATTTACTGAATACGCAGACCACTACTAGAACATACTTGAGATTATGTACCCGCTCTAATTGAATGAAGTCCATCTGTAACACCTCAAAGGGTAAGGTAGGGGGCGCGAAATTTCCTTTCAGTACGGGGACACTACCCCCTGGATTATGCTGTAAACAGATCATACAGTTCTGAACCAAATGTGTTGCATTTTTATTAATGTTGGTGTTATACCACACGGGATCTAGTACTGCACAAATGCCCTTAACGCCTATATGCGCAGGGCTGTGTGCCATGGATACTATCACATTCACAAATGCATTTGGCAGTAACCACCTGCATTTGTCTGACAGGTCGATCCAACATCCATTTTCGTCTAGCTTCCCTATCTGCTCTTGCCAATACACTAATTCTTCAGGGGTCGCTTCTTGTTGTATTTCTCTAACACTATCCATAGTGCTATTGAATATTTCTGTTTCTACCATTCCTCTCGGTGAGCTGGCTACAAACATAGAGGTGGTGTTTGACTGGGCAGTTTCTTTAGCAATTCTATCAGCAAATGCATTCCCTTTGCCCATGTCATCGATCACAGCTTTATGGGCGCTACACTTAACGACAGCAATTTCCTTTGGCAAGGTTAGGGCAGTCAACAGTCTCAAAACCAACGGGCCGTTCCTTCACTCCTGGCCATGTGAAGTAAGGAACCCCCTTTCCGCCCATAACCTTCCAAAGTTATGTGCTACACCGAAAGCGTATTGGTTATCGGTGTAGACATTCACTCTCAAACCCTCACTTAACTCACAAGCTCGAAACAAAGCTACTAATTCGGCCGCTTGGGCAGATTGATAAAACACTTTGGCCGTCTCAACTACAGTTTGCAGAGTGGTGATCGCATAGGCAGACGTGGTAGTGCCATTCGGTAACCTAGAACATGAGCCATCGACATATAACTCCCCTTGTGGGTCAGATAAGGGAGTGTCTGTCAGGTCTATCCGTCCCTTCGTCTCTTCCTCTGTTCGAAACATACAATCATGTATGTCTCGATCTTGCTCTTCCGAAGGGAGGGGTAGTAACGTGGCGGGGTTCAGAGTGGCACATCTTTTGATAGTGATATGTGGTGCGAACAGGGTCAATTCGTACCCTGTAAGACGCGCACTAGTTAAGTGCTGCGTCTTGGTCCTGTTTAGTAATACATCCACAGCGTGAGGCACCATCACCGTGAGGTCGGTATTCAGGACGAGCCCTTCTGATTGTCGAATTGCCACAGCAACAGCCGCCGTGGCCCTTAGACAACTGGGAAGTGCTCTGGCGACATTATCCAATACCGCCGAAAAGTAGGCACAAGGTTTTTGCTTACCACCAAAACCCTGTGTTAACACAGAAAACGAGCAACCGTCCACCTCATGCACATAGAGTGTAAAAGGCTTCCGGTAGTCAGGAGTGCCAAGCACAGGAGCAGAACAAAGAGCAGATTTTAGGGAGACAAAAGCTTCCTGACATTCAACAGTCCAAGGTAATGGTTCATGCACATCTTTAGTTGTCAAGTATAGTAGGGGTTTAGTCAGAAGGGAAAAGTTAGAGATCCATTGGTGACAGTAAGAGGTTATGCCAAGGAAAGCACGGACATCCCGTTGCGTGCAAGGAACAGACATGTTAGATATAGCTGTTATACGATCAGGAGTTAGACGCCTACCCTCCTTCGACAGGAGATGACCTAAATAAGTCACCTCCGGTCGACAATATTGAAATTTAGACAAGGATACCTTATTGCCATGGCTGGCCAAATGCTGCAACAATTTAACTGTAGCATCCCGGCAACCCTGCTCAGTATCCGAAGCCACCAGTAGATCATCTATGTATTGCAACAATACGTTGCCATCGGGCAAAATTAGAGTGTCCAATAGGGCCTTGAGTGCTTGACCATAAATACTAGGGCTTTCTGTATAGCCCTGAGGAGCGCGACAAAATCTGAAGCTGCGACCAGCTATTGAGAATACGAAAAGATATCTGCTATCAGGATGAATGGGGATGCTGAAGAAAGCATTTTTCAGATCAATCACAGAGAAATATCGAGCTGTAGGAGGAATCATAGTTAATATGGTTATATCAGGTACCACGGGGTACTGAGGTACCACGATCTTGTTTATCTCTCGTAAATCAATCACAAAACGATATGTATCCACATAATCAGGATTGCAATCTATAGGGGCCCTTTTAAAGAATAGGAAGAATTGGACTATTACACATATTATTAAAAAAGGCTTCTCTAGATCCTTTATGCTCGGCCAACTATAGACACATCTCACTTTTACCTTTTGTGATAAAAATTCTTGAGAGATGGGTCACGAGAGCCTTGTCTAACTTCCTGGAAACAAACTCCTGTCTGGATGCAGCCCAATTTGGTTTTAGACCGGCCCACGGTACTGAGACCGCATTGGTCACCGTGCTGGATGATCTACGAACGCGTGTCGACAGGGATAGGTCAGCTTTTTTAGTGCTGCTTGACATGTCGGCCGCGTTCGACACGGTGGACCATGAGGTTCTCCTAGATCGTCTTCAAAGCGTGGGAGTAAACGGTCGGGCTCTAAGCTGGTTATCATCTTATCTCTGTAACAGACAGCAAGCTGTGGCATTACCGCCATTTCGGTCAGCCACACGACAGGTGAATTACGGTGTCCCTCAAGGGTCGGCGATTAGTCCGATCCTGTTTAATCTATATCTCCGTCCTCTGATAGACCTAATTAAGTCATTCGGCATATCAGTCATCAATTATGCCGATGACACTCAATTGATATTCTCATTTGAGGGCACTGAGGCGGTCTCGAAGGACACCTTTCACCGTTGTATGTCGGCCTCAGCAGAATGGTTACGAGCTAACTCACTTCAATTCAATGGGTCGAAAACGGAGGTTCTCCATTGATCGCCTGATCGTCTTCCTCGCGCGCTACCTGATGACTTCTGGCCAACTTCTATCCCGGGCTCTGTGGAAGCCGCTGAATCGGCTCGCAATTTAGGAGTCTTGTTTGAACCCGGTTTACAGTTGGATGTCTCAGTAAATAAGACTGCAGCGACCTGCATGGGCCTGCTTCGTGCCCTGCGCAAAATTCTACCAATACTCCCTCGAAGTGCTAGAGCAGAGGTAGTGCGTAGTTCCATTCTCAGTAGGTTAGACTACTGCAACGCACTACTTCTGGGAGCTCCTAAAATCTTGATCCTCAAGTTGCAGAGGATCCAGAACATGGCCGCGAAATTGGCTCTGTCGCGACCACGCTCTGCCTCCTCTTCTGCAGCATTAGTTGATCTACATTGGCTGCCGGTGCAGCAGAGGATCGCTTTCAAGGCGTCATGCCTTGTTTTCAGAGCGCTGCATGGACTAGGACCAATTCCACTTCAGAATCTCTTCTCTTGGTATCAAGCTGCCCGACCTCTGAGATCTTCGTCGGCGTTCCTGGTGAGGATTCCCAGGATTACTAGAGTAAGGATAGGTGGCCGTGCTTTTAGTTACACGGCCGCCACATTATGGAATTCCCTACCTCTAGCACTAAGGAGTAGTCAAGATCTGCTCTCCTTTAAAAGGGATCTTAAGACCTACCTGTTCCCAAGAGCAATGTAATTACATCCTTCCTGATGGCTTGATAAGGTCTCAGCGCCAGGATACCCTTTCGGGTGACAGCTGCGCTTAACAAGAAATAAATACATACATATTGGAGGTTGTCTCTTCCATCACCCCGGATCAGATCAGATCCTGAATAATGGACAACAAAGCTCGCTCCCGCAGTTTTGTATTGCGGTATTTCCGGTAACCGAGCAGTTTTCTTCAGAGTAATTGATATTGGGGTTATCCTTAATAGACCCACATCAGTGTCCCCGGTGGCCCAAAGGGTTTTTGGAATCTCTGCAAATTCAGGGGGCAAAGTGTCTGTCTTAGAAAAGTACTGCACCGAAGGGGCTTGGACAGTCAAATAAACACCGTCTGGGGAACAATATATACGAGCATGTAACCTTTTCAGTAAGTCTATGCCTAATAAATTCTCCCCACATTGTGATGTTAGAAGGAATGGTGCATCAATAGAAATAGGACCAGAGCGAAAGAAAGAGGTCGGGAAATGGGGCTCACCACCGGAGTTCCAGAGAAACCTACGGACACATTATCTTGGCCAGACAGAGCAGCCCCAGGGACAAGGGCATGTGAAACAGAACTGTTCATAGCTCCTGTGTCAACTAAAAACTTCCCCGATGCGCCCATTAAATGTGCATTAACATAAGGTCCGTTCTGATCTATAGGAATTGACACACGTTCCCCACTCTGCCTTTGGCTGTCCTATGCACGAAGATAGCTTGCCACTGCATCGCTACCACATTCTTCATTGAAGTACTGCTTTCCCGGACCATGATCAAAATAGTTCTGGCCATTCCCACCTTGTCCAGACTCTTCCTGTCGCATATGTCCACCTCGACTACCACCACCACGTCCTCTCCCTTGGCCTCGTATATTGTTGTGCTGCGCATATAACAACGGACACTGGGAACGCCAATGCCCTTCCTGTTTACAAAATGCGCATTGGTTTATGCCTAAATCAGTTCGTCCTCCACCCGGGACTTGGCCCGCCCCTCGCGGAGCAGAGCTCGGCCCTCTCCGGCCCCTTCCGCGGCCTCTCTCAACCTGCTGTAACAGGACCCGCGTTTTCAAATCCTTTGCTTTCTTTTCCGTCTTATCCTTACTTTCATTCTCTCGGTGCTCATAATACTGTGCCATACTTAATATAATCGAGGGAGTAGACGTCGAGATTTCGGGCAGTAAATTAGTCACAAACCTATTGACAAACAGGCGTATACCACCCTTGGATAAGTCCTGGCCACTGAAGTCAATGAAAACCCCTTCAAATCTAGTGAAAAAATCTGACACACTCTCGTCTTTCTTCTGTCGGCATGCAGTCAATTTATCCCAATCCACTTTCCTGGACGGGATGAGCGAATGCATGTATGTAATTATTTTGTCAGGTAACGTTAATATTTCAGCCCTGGGCTTATCTCCGGGTTTTTGATCTTTATCCCAGTCTTTCAATTGATCCCATGTTCCCCCAAATTCAGTCACATGGTTTTGGTCATGTACCTGTCGCCAGATATCCACTGGTACTAATAGGGCAACGAACAATTCTATATCGGCCAATGTCATTACCGCCGATGAGGCGGCTTCAGTAAGTTCTTTATAATATGCTGTAGGATTTTTCCTAGGGTCAGGCAAATGAGCCTTTAATGACAGCACTTCACTACGTTTCCATGGGGTGTACACCCACTGCTCCTGAAAGCGAGCATCAACTTGCGGACGGGTAACCACCCCCGTAGCATCTCTTAATTCGGTAATTTCTGGATGATAAATGGGGTGGACCTCGCGCATTGGAAAATGCGCGGAATCCGCAGGACCAGCAGTTTCAAGTCGGATTCTATAACTAACCAAGGTACTAATATTTTTGAACACCTCGTCTGGGGTCAATTGAAATTTGTGCGCGTGATCATGAATGGTATACAATATTGCTGGAGCCTTCCCCCTTGCATGAACTTGTTCCCATAATGATATCAGGCATGCGGCCATATGGTCTAACGCATGCTGTTGCATCACGGGCTCAAAGTCTCTCATAGTACTCCATATGTCGGACACAGTGTAAATTGGGCGTCGCATCCATTGTGATGCTTGTAACGCGACAACCTCCCTTTCCCCCAGTGTCATGGCTGACCGGGTAAATAGTTTCTTGCCATCAAGAAGACCAGGGGGATGTATCGGAGTGGAAACAGCTGGTAAGGGAGTTGCGGTTGCCGAGGACGAAGTCAACACAGGGGGAGAATGGGCTGACCCGGGCGACAGCTGAAGATTTCCAGATGTCACGGATGACAACAGATTGGGCAATAAAGTCATAATCTCTGTAACAGATGAGGACAGCCGGGACAAATTGGGTTGGGGTGCAAGAAGGGAAGGGGCTGGAGGTGCCGACGCAGTAGGAGCTACCGTCGTCACAGTCGAGACTTGCGCAGGGGCCGCGGGATCCGCAACGGCCAATACCGGGGCAACTGGTGCTGCCGGGTATAACCGTTGTGGGACATATGGGGGTGGCGGGCGCAAGTCCAGTAAATCTCTGATTTCATCTTCGGCGTCGGGCCGAGTCACGTAACTTTTATCGGTCTGTAATCTGAACTCACGATTCACACATTCAATCCCTTCTTCTGTTCGGGCTCTGTCGTAGTCAATAGCCTTCTGAGTAACTGTTTGCCCTGCCTTAACTCTAGCTAGTTTCTCTTCTCTCATTCGCCTCCGCTTAGATTCCTTCTGCCAGGTGTTTAATGCTTCGAACATGGACTGCCTGCTGCGTCTGGAAAATAACTGGTCCTGTAAAAAAGCAATTTTCTTTTCATCGAAGGAACCCGTTTGGGGCCATTGCAATTTCTCATTACCTCTGGTATATTTATGCCACAAAGTATTAACCCCTTCCCTGCTCATGACGGAGCCGCTCCGTCATGAGCCACGGTTGCCGTGTGCTCATGACGGAACGGTTCCGTCATGTTACGGCCGTTGGCGGCCGCTCCGCCTACGCGGCGCTGTTTCCCCGCCTGTGCGGGGGGACAACGCAAATGGGCGGAGTCATGATGGAACCGTTCCGTCATGAGCACAGCTCAACCGTGCCTCATGACGGAGCGGCTCCGTCATGAGCACAGCGCCACCGCGCTGCCCCCCCACACGCCCCAGCACCGCGGCGGAATTCCCGCTGCGGTGAAAGGGTTAAACAATAGAGGGGTTATTCCATGTTTTATGTACATGAAATGGTTGGGACTGCCCTCCGGTGGGGCAGGCTGGCTTTCGGCCAAACGGGAGCCACCAGCCCGACAACAACAACCAAAACAATTCAATTTACTGAAACACGGCATTGTTAGTTGACAGACGGACACCAATAACGTACAAACAAATTCTTGTATCACATATAACACATATTGATTGTTCCTATATTACGTTTTCTGCAGTTCAACCTCAACCTACTTATTCAAACTTGATGCATCCAAACAAAAGAACCAAGCCCGTCGACTCCCGTTCGTGGAGAATTATTCAAAATACCGGACCGACAGAATCACAACGAGCAGTCTTCCCAAAAAGACTGGCAAGAGGCAGTCAGACAGGTGCGACCACGGACTGGACTACAGACCATCCTACGACCTCCTTGGTTCACCACTGAGACTGTTCTGATGCAGTGCAAGCATCCATCACCTCAGGCATGTCTCATGGCTACCCAATTACAGTCACAGGCCTTTCCGAATACAATCCGGCCGTGTGTTACACACAGGTAACAACTAGGCATCTGAACAGCGTCTCTAAATCACAAAAGATCCGCGGAGTCTCTACAGTCAGTCCCTACCGGACCGCCCTGCAAGACCTCCATAATTCTCCTAGGGTACTCATGACCCCCAAATCAAAACTGTTTCCAAAAGCACTGCTCAAAAGCGTGCGTCAAACAAACAAATTACTCACCGGGTGCACCCATGTATGGACGTTCGTTCTCCGCTGCCAACGTCTTGGGACCAACACGGTCAGCTCCTGGGTTAAGCCCGTAGGACCTCGGTGAAGGGCTACTAGCAGCAGAGGACACCCTGATCGGGAGTGCGGTCAAAAGTCAGGGAGAAGAAAAAAAAAAATCCCTCTTCTCCACCCGCCCGACCAGGACGCCCTCAATCCTACCACCCGACTACGGGGGAGGAAAAGACCCTATCACGGGGTCCCACCAGAGTCGCCAACTGAAGTACTTAAATAAATATTCCAAGGGCCACACTTACCAGTGACCCGCAATATATATAATAATGCTCAGTCGGCAACGGAGAAGGTTCAAAAGCTTTATTGGCCAAAGCAAACTCTATATAGAGGAGCCTCATCGATCCTCACCCATCAGGTGCGCCGAGGAAGACTGCTGGCTCCTTGACAAAACCACACTTATATACATAACAGATTTAGCATACAAAGCCATACAAGTGAAAAAGTACCAGCTAGTCCATGGGTTCCTAAATGAGCTCATGCAGTGTTAGGTTTCAGTCTTACACAAAGGGTTGCTATCTATACAGAGGAGGTCGGCAGGGTGACTCCCTTTTCGTCTCAGGGCCTGAAGGAATTCGCTTGATACTCCCTACAGCAGATGTGACCTTGGGCCTCGGCCATAAATACTACTAACCTGTCTCTGGGCTGGTACGAGCTAAATAATGACGATAAGACGAAAAGGAAGCCACGTGATCTGACACATGGTCTATCGCAAACCAAGATGGCTACAGTATGGTTTTCGGCCCTTTTTGTCGGGTAGGAAGACGCGAAAGGAAACGCTTCTCCTAGAACATATCAATAGGCGTTCATGCACTCAGAATACTGTCATAGATACATTGTGCTAACTTTACCTGGCGCGAATAAACAGAACGAATGATTTTGATCCTTCAGTAGTGTGGGGTGAATATGAACAGTTCATCTACCATGGTTAATCAGACAAGGTAGATAAACCCATGTCTTCACAAATGATGTTTACATAAATCGAATGCACAAATTATGTTTGTTGGGTTTTAACAATTTTGGGAAAAGTAGCAAACAATTATAGCATTCGTTATAGAATGCATATAGTCCCAAATGCATTCCACTGGAAGCACTTCCTCGAAGTTGGAATGATAGAGAGATACTTCTCTGGGTGGAGCCGAAGTCCACTCTCTGTATATTTTAAAGAGTTGGTCACAAAAGATGCAGCAGATCTAAAAAAAGAATGAAAAGGAGGCGAGTGAGACCTAGAGAGAGGAGGATTTACAGTGGGCGCAGCTAGCTCTGAACACTAGTACGATGGAATCCATGCACACATGTAAAACAAAATGAAACACAAAATTGTTACAAACAATAAAAGTTTTCAGACACTGTTAATTATAATTGGATTAACTGTACACATTGGACAAGGCCAGCTTTGTTGCTGTGGGGTGTGAAACTTTGATGTATCACAGGAACTGAACGTAATGCTTTTGAAAGACTCAATCCTTTGGAAATTGTTATTGGTCACACTACCGAAAACTGAAACCTCTAAAACAATTCAATTGAAAACACAATACTGAAATACAACTACTAATTAATCATAGCAATGTGTTTTGATGAATTACCCCAACACGCAATCTAAAAATGCATAAAAATGGAGTAAAAAAAACAAATGTATTAAAACACTGCTAAAGTATATCCCTCACCCTAATCCGATTTCTAGTGCTTTAAACACAATCACAACTGTTGCTGTGAGCCTAATTCTAACACTAATCCTAAAAATGATCCAAATCATATGCCCTGAATTTAAGAGTAACATTACCTCTAATCCAGGAGCCTTAGGCTAATACTACCCTTCATTTTAAATCTCAGCAGCTACTATTAAAAAAAAAGACCTGACATGTTTTCGATGTAAAATGTTTGAAAATTAAAGTATTACAACATGACCTTTTCAGTATTTTTCTTAGTTGCATCTCCTAATAATAGGTTTTTACCAAGATATGAATTACTAATAAAAATAGGTAATAAAAATATCACTTTACAGATCACTTCAAAGTGTGCTTTAGCGCTGGCAATAAGGCAGCTTCTCTGGACCCTCAGTATAAAGATATTACTTTTCTTTAAAGGCCTTAAAATACTCACCAGTCCTTTTAAAGTCAATTGGTTTAAGAGTTTTAAAACTGCTCAGCAAAGAGCCTTTACTATTTCAGATGTCTACCATGTGTGATTGCCACTGAGGTTGTCTTAGGAGACCATAGGACCAATTTGAAAATGCATCTGAGTGATGGAAGATGTTGTACAGGAGTGCTCTTTCTTACATAATTTTTACTCACCTTTTTGAATCATTCCTGGAAAGTCTAAGTCCCTATTAGCAAAAGTGCAAAGAGGGCACAGCCCTTTCTATTTGTACTAATTCTAATAACTATTTGCTGAATATTCCATTGTATTCCCATTTTAAAGGATTTGGAGTCAATTCCCAAAGGCGCGTAAGGGTGTGTAAAAGAACACCACTTTACATACTCCAAAATGCATTTGTAAATAAGCCCCTAAAAGGAGAAGGATGTCAAGCACAAATGATTGGCAGCAAATGGAATTTGGTCCAAGACTGATATTAATTCAAATGGTCAAAACAAGAAAAAGCAAACATTCATGTCACAATGAAATAATTAATTTCCACTGGGATTTTGATTCAATCAATCGTACATTCCTTTATCAATTGATTATATGAGCATGTCTGCATGTATGTTAACATACCATCATATTTACTGGTCTCTGGTACAAAAATAAAACAATAAAAACAACATAAAAAGACACATTGTCATATATATACATTGATGCTAATACATATGAACTACAAAAGAGTTCATTGTCCATTTATTTATCTCTCTTCGCTTCCTTATTTTTGTGAGTGGGAAATGGTTGTATATCCAGTCCAATTTGCATTCCACTAGGAGGTTGTCATAAAGTCAAATGAATTCTGCGGCAAATACCCTTTAGAATCTTCCTTATGACCGTGTTATTCAAGGCACATTCTATTTTCTTAAACCCCTCCAAAGGTCGATGTGTTTCAGTCATATTTATTAAGGACCTCCTCAGGACCAGGAAAACTGAAGAAAATAAAACTAAAATAAAACATTCAACTTTAACAAAAATATACATGTGCATCTAAAACACAAAATTACTCTTAACACGTTTCAAGACAGAGACTGAAAAGTGGCATAAAACCAGAACTTCATCAATATTGTTTGAATGCCTGGAAACCTAGTGTAGCCCACAGTAAGAGCCCTTCACCTGTGCCAATGTTAACATGCTTGGTTACATCAGCATGCACGGCATCACTGATATTGCATTCATGGAAAACTTGCATTGACCTAGTGTTAGATTAAATAGACTTCTTGCAAGCCATCTTGGCCAACTATAAAATATCCATAAGTGCCATAAGTGTATAGGTCATCGTGAACCGAAAGACTGTGTTGTGCCAAAGAGATCCCTCAATGTTGGTAACCAGATCAAGCAACTCCACCGCCATTGAACAAACACGCCATAAAAGGCCCTAACTCCAAAGTCTCTTACGCATGCAAGCGGCACCATCCAGGTAAAAAACTATAGTTATACCTGTGGATGACCAGTTCTGCAACATCCCATGTAAATGCAGTTCTGCCTCTATTCTTAGCTCTGCGTGGTACTGGAATAAATATGGGTATGGATATCTTATTAACGACGCTGTGTTAAACAGAGTGGAAAACAATAAAAATATTAATAAACGAAGCCTACTCAGGCAGGATTTAATCTTATTCGCATATGTGGAGCACCTACGTAAAAACCACTATAAAGTGTCTATCGATTAGAGATGGTGCTACCAATATTGCCTGAACTTAAAAAAACACTCCAAGTGGGAACCCAGGACGAACCTGCATTCCTACCATGTGTAACCAGGGGATACTTTCTTGCACGTTGTACTGGGAAGGGTTGTTAATCCTTTGTTGCATGTGTGCCCCGAGCGCTGCTAAGAGCATGCCTGTCAGTGACATCTAAATGCAGCCACCATGATTCAAAAAGTCCTGCCGCCAAATAGTGAACTAGGCATGCTGGGAGCTGGTCATGTGACAAGGAGTTCTTTGCCGGCAGCCATCTTAGAGTATGCAATATAGCTTTCCAGGCAAAGGATAATCCATAATGCAACAATAATGATGGCTAGGCTCTAATGTTTGCACCTGAGAGGGTTACTGCGTATCAGGCTTATCATGACCATAGCCATACCTTGTCGCACAGACACTCACCCCAATTACTGTTGTGGTGGTCAACGTCTATAGTTTTTGAGCGTCTGAACTTTTCACTCCTGGGACACATACCCCAGGGGACCCTTGCACATACAGATTTTTTTTTTATTTGTTATAATCATTAACAGTGATAACACAACAGAGGAAAGCTGGTTACATTGGATAATATCTATTACCTTATTACCTCCATTTCAAGTCTTGTACACAGGGAATGCAGTATTGAGAATTGTCATATTTTACATTTTCACTATATCAAAACGTCTGGAACACCGATTCCGGCCGTTGAGCTGCCTCCCTACTAGACCTTATGGGTTAGTTGCTCAAGTCTGGATCCAAGTCTTTTTCCGGAGGAGCACAGATGTTGCCTCGATATGAATTCCACTTACCCCACACCCGTTCCCACTTTTTGGGACACCCTCTGTGTGTAAAAACAGCTTTTTCGGCCACCATTGAGCTATCCATATCTTGACACCAGCGTCTGTGCTGTGGGGCAGTTGGCACGCCCCACTGTTGTGCGATAATGTGTTTTGCCAACATGATCCTTAGGGTTGCCCAGTCTTGTGCTGCGTGGTTTAGGTCAGTTGGTTCCCAGATATTGAGGAGGCACCTTTTTGGCTCCGGGGGAACCTGGAAACCACACACCCGAGTAATTGTGCCCATTACCTCCTCCCAGTAGTGCGTTATGTGGGGAAATTCCCAGAACGTGTGGTAGAATGTGCCCCTTGTCCCACATCCTCACAGACAGTGAGGTGTTTCAGCTCGGCCGATTTTGTTGAGCATGGTTCTAGTGTAGTATGTCCTATGTAAGATTTTCAGTTGCACCAACCGTAGTCGGGACGGGATCGCCACCTCCCTTGGGGATGCCAATGCTTCTTGCCAGTCCTGGTCGTCTATGTCTCCAAGGTCCGCCCACCATTTGTCTCGTAAGGCTAGCGTGGGATCTTTCTGATTATTAATAAGTTTACAGTAGGTGAGGGAAATGGCCCTCTCAGTGAGATGGTCTGTTAGGAGACGGTCCTCGAGTGGGGAGGATTCAGGGAGAACCGTGCCTCTAGGTATGGCCCTTGTGAGTGCATGTTTGATTTGTGCGTAGCGAAATAGTTCTGTGTCAGTCATTTGATATGTCGTTTGCAGTTGTGCAAAAGCCGCTACTCCTCCCTTTTTCCAGAGGTCCCCAATTCTTGAGATACCAATCAGGTCCCACTGCGCAAACCCTTTACAGTTGCGGAGCGCACCAAGTCTGGGTGTATCTCACAATGGTGTGAGCCATGTGAGGACTCCCTCCAATACGAGCGCCCGCTGCGCCATGTACCATGTGTGTATTGTATGCGCCGTAGGACCCATCCATGCATCTTTTCTGTTCTTGTGGTAAAGCGCCCTCAGGGGTCCCTCTGTCCCAAGAGCATGCCGGTCGAGCCGGAGAGCCGGTTCCTCCTGTGGGGCATGGTGCCATTGGTTCACTATAATAAGTTGTGAGGCCCAGTAATAGAGTTGTATGCTAGGTAGGGCTATTCCACCATCATACCAGCTTCTAGTAAGTTTGGACAGGGCTATGCAGAGGGGTTTACCATCCCAGAGGAGCAGTTCCACCTCAGCCTCGACTGCCTTAAAGTAAGAGTCTGGGACCAGGGTGGGTGTGTTTTGCAGAGCCATGATTTTAAATAAGGCTGCACGGCCTAGGAGGGTCAGGGGCAGTGTATGCCAGTGTTTTACGTTGTTCTTTAGCCTCCGGAGGGGGGCTTAAGATTTCTCTCGTAAAATTGGGCAGGATACGGGGTAACGTGGATACCCAGGTATTTAAAGCCGTCTTTCCCCAGCTGTATCGTTACTCCCCTGGGTAGACGTGGAGGGGAACCGTGGAGGACAAACAGGACCGACTTCGCCCAGTTAATTGTGTAACCTGAGCATCTGCCATAGGCGGCACAAATGTCTAGTAGACAATTGATGGAGCGGCTAGGGCGAGGATATATATAATAGTATATCATCTGTGTACAGTGATATACGGTCTTCCCACCCCTCTGTCCACGTCAATCCTCGTATCACTGGGTCGCTTCGTATCCAAGTCTCAAGGGACTCGAGCACCAGGGCAAATAAGAGCGGGGACAAGGGGCATCCCTGTCTGGCCCACGCCCTAGAGGGAAGTCCTCAGAGATGCGCCCATTGACCACAACATGCGCCAAGGGTTGTGTATATAATAATCGAACCCATGCGCGAAAATTGGGCCCAAAGCCAAAGTGCTTGAGGACTGCGAACATGAAAGGCCATTCCACCCGATCAAAGGCCATACTGGCATCCAGCGACAGAATGACTGCCTCCTCTCGGATGGCAGACATTCGAGCCAATACCCTGTGGAGCCGTCTTAGATTCATTGCCGTGTTGCGGCCGGGCATAAACCCGGACTGATCTGGGTGGACCAGTGACGCGAGGTGTGGCTGAAGCCTAGTGGCAAGTACTTTCGCCAAGATCTTCGCCTCCGCATTAAGGAGCGAGATAGGACGGTATGAGGCACAATTCTGAGGGGGCTTGCCAGGTTTTGGGATCGCCACCAAGGTCGCCGTCCTCTGATCCCTGGGCTGCATTCCCTTCTCCAGACTGTCTTCGTACATTTTCAATAAGTGGGGTCCCAGTCTGTCTGCGTCAGTTTTGTAGAATTCTACCGGGATGCCGTTGGGACCCAAGGCTTTGCTTGATTGTCGACCCATAAGTGCAGCAATAATTTCATCCACCGTAAATGGATCGTCTATTGTGTCGGCATCCTGGGTTGTCAAAGTGGGTAGCTGAATCTAAATTCTCAGCCACTGTGGCATTTGTGGATGGTGTGTAGACTGCCTCGTAGTGTCTTGCGAAGGCTGTCACTATATCTTGAGGTTCCGTTATGTCCTACCCGGAGGGTAAATGTAAATGGGCCACCCAGCGATTAGCACGCTCTTTCTTGTCTAGCCAGGCAAGCAACTTACCGGCCTTATCCCCTATCTCATAGATTGTGTGTTGTGCTTTTTGGACTCTCGCCTTGGCTTCCTCCCATGTGCAGTCCCTATACGCTTGTTTGGCCAAGTCTAGCTTATGTGTAATCTCATTGGTCTGTGTTCTGGTGTGTTTGTCTGCTGCTAGGCTAACCGCGTTCTCTAGTTCTAGCACTTGTTGGGCCTTGTCACGTTTGTGCGCTGTTATTACGGATATTGCTTGCCCACGTAGGACTGTCTTGTACGCCTCCCACAGAATACCAGGGGAATCAACTGAATGTGTATTTTCTTGAAAATATTGTTCTGTGGTTTTACGCAGCTGTTTCCTAATAGTCGAGACTTTTAAGTACCCCGGATAAAATGGATAAATGCATTTGCGTCCCATGTGCTGCGACATGTATGTCACTAACAAAGGTGAGTGATCGGATATCCCTCTAGGGAGGTGTGTGATCTCTGAAATTGCTGCTAGGCTTGTCGGGGATGAGAGTATGTAATCTATCCTGGACAAACTATTGTGGACACCTGAGTGGTATGTGTATTGGCGCACCGCCGGATGTTGTGTACGCCAGACGTCTATAAGTCCCATTGCTTCCGCAAAGTCGCGTAAGTGTGTGGAGGGCCTCCCTGGGTCTCGTGATGGTAACCTATCCTGAGAGGCGACAAGTACTGCATTAAAGTCCCCTCCTATAATTAGTTCCCCCCAGGGGTAAGGTGAGCAGAAACCTACCAGGAGCTGAGAGGGCCAGAGCATGGAGTGCGGGCGGGACGTACACCGTAACTAAGTTGTACGCTCGGCCCTCCCATTGACAGGATAGTGCCGCAAAACGCCCCTGGTCATCCCTCTGAGTATCCTGTATTATCAATGGGCAGCTTTTACGTATTAAAATTCCCACCCCTCTGGATCCCGTGGTGAATTCAGAGTGTACTACCATTTTGAAACCCCATCTGTCAAGCGCTCTAGTGGCGGTCCCTACCAAATGGGTTTCCTGCAAGAGGACTACAGACGGAGTGTGTCTCTTAAGATGTTGTAACACGAGCCCTCTTTTAATTTTATCGCCTAGGCTGTTGACATTGCACATACAGATTTTGACATAGATGGACATAAATATGTTGTCCTTGTACTTACGATTTAGCACAAAATCTCAGTCTCAAAAATATTTAAGTGAAGAAACACATGTTGGCTGCCTTTCCTTTTGATCTTGTACTACAAAAACGAAGGTTGTGGAGAAATTGGAAGAGTAAAACAACTCTTGATCACCCATACAGCTGAACTCATCATTGGGCTCACAGACCATTTATATTGGACTTTTGTGTGTGCTTCGGTACTTTTTTCAAAAGGTAAATCCATAGACCTTAGAGGAAGGAGAAATCAAAGTTGCATTTATGTATATAAAACATACAATAGTTAAGGCCCCCCCTTAAGATGCATTATCAGGAAGCATTTAACATAATAAATCAAAAAGGGTGAGACCAGAGAAGGTGCATTTCAAAGGTTGGCCCCTGCATCGCCATTACTAAATAAAAAAACAGCTAATATTTTTTATAGTTAAACCTTTGCATAACAGATAGTAATATAGCTTTTTGATTTTTTAAAACTCTTGCAAGCAACCTTATAGTTACAGAATGAGAACAATTTGTATCCCACGGCTCTCTAGTAAATGGCCTCTATAAGTCATAACACAATCCAAATATAAAGGGAAGATCAACAAATATTCATCATTGGTTCCATGTTGTGACATAAAACATACGTTCTATATTGATCACAACAGAGTCCATGTATGAAGAGAAGACCAACAATGATTCATCATTGATTCCATGTTATGACATAAAACATATATAGAAACAGAACTGTGGTTCAAATTAAAAAGTCTTAACAGAGTTAGCATCTACATAGGTTACTAAAGGATCCATAACTGGTTACAGACATACCCACAAGGACAGTCCCTTGCCGGCAATCATATCAAGGACAAGATTTCATCCAAGTCATTTGACCGCTTGTAGCTGTGTGAAATTTCTCAATAGTTTTTGCCTCCGTTTTGTCTAGTACTATAGAACGGTAACTGCCACTGGGATTACTCTTATCAACAAAAATAATCAACCAATTTAAATAATTTTTCAAGTGATTAATCTTTCTGTAATGATCCACCATTGGGGCACCTTGCACAAAACAAGTAATCTGGAATCTATGTTGGAGAACACATGTATTAACAGGTTGTGTTGCTTGACCTATATACTTTGTCTCCGGGGCATTTCACAAACAATGCAAAGTTCTTTGTATTGCAGTTAGAGAATTTGGTTTGTTGTGCACAGTACCATTAATTATCACATACTTCGTGTCACGAGTCACACGGGGTGGAGTGGGGGGGATTCATTTTTAAAAAATGTACCTGACTGGGTCCTGCGCCGCCTCCGCTGCTGCCCGGGTTCCACGTTTTTCTGATGCTTCATGAGAACAGGAAGCAGGCATCCTCCCTTCCCTCAGCCAATCACAACGCTGCAATGGCAGCGTTGTGATTGGTGCGGACGGCGCCTTGCCGGGCGCAGGTAGGGAGACCATTTTCTCCATGTAGGCTGCATGCAGCCTACATAGAGAAAATGTAGAGTGCACATGACTGGTTTGGTCGGCACCAGAGGGTCGAGCAAACAGTCAGTGCCCACAACAGTGGGCAAGCCACTCCTCCCCAACCTGCCCACCCGCTGCCCCCAACCAGGCATACCCTCCCGCCCACCCTCAACCAGGCATACCATTCTGCTTTCTCGCAGTGCGAGAAGCAGAAACATAAAATGGTATTTAAAATACCATTTTGTTTCTGCTTCTCGCACTGCGAGAAAGCAGTGGGGCGACGCTCCTCCACCCTAGTGGAGGAGCCGCCCCTGCAGGAGCACCGCTTTCTCTACTACAAAATGTGTTTCTAAATAATCCCCTATAAGGAGAAGGACGTCAAGAACAAATGATCGGCAGCAAATTGGTTTTGATCCAAGACTGCTATTCCTTCTAATGGAGCAGAACAAGCAAATGTAAGCTGATTTGTTGCATGTACATTCAAGTGAAGTACATATGTTCCGGTTGCGTATACTAAGTATCGACTGAAACTGTTTTGTCTTTTATTGTTTTGTGATACATTTTTAATACTAGTCTATAGAAAAAGTACATTTCTGTTGTGATACAGACTTCCTGTGTATTACTAATATAAACATTGCAGTAGAAATAGATGAACACTAGTATTGGCAAAGTTCCTGCAGCAAAGGAAATTGCACAGACTTTCAGCCAGCTGTCAGCCTCTGTTCCAAGAAGCATTGAGTTGTCTTAATTGATGGCCTGGTTGACCTTCTGCTAGGAAAACTCCCTCAGAGATTTATCCAGTTTCCTGTAAATCCTAGTCTCCACACTCTTCATGAACCTTTGCATCAGGGAGGGTGGTGCAGCCAGGCAGTGGGAATCTATACAGTCTTCTAGTTGGATTCCACTGCCCCATAGCCTCTTTTCTAGGTCAAGCTGCTATCTAGTAACAATGTTGTTGCCCTTTAAACCAAAACACTGTGGTTCGAAGCCTGGCCTTGGCACTAGAGCAAAGAAATTGTGTGTTGCAGGGGAAAACATTTTATCTCTTTGGGTTTCAAGTGTACTATAAATATGGAAAGTCAGCTTTATAGTATGCATTCTCAAATAAGTGATCCAACTGCATTCCTATGCGCTCTCAAATAATTGATCCAACTGCATTTCTATGCGCTCTCAAATAAGTGATCCAACTGCATTCCTATGCGCTCTCAAATAAGCGATCCAATTGCATTCTTATGCGCTCTCAAATAAGTGATCCAATTGTATTCCTATGTGCTCTCAAATAAGTGATCCAACTGCATTCCTATGCGCTCTCAAATAAGCGATCCAATTGCATTCTTATGCGCTCTCAAATAAGTGATCCAATTGTATTCCTATGTGCTCTCAAATAAGTGATCCAACTGCATTCCTATGCGCTCTCAAATAAGCGATCCAATTGCATTCTTATGCGCTCTCAAATAAGTGATCCAATTGTATTTCTGTAATTCAGTGTCATTCAGTCCCCCCAACACCACTCTTGTAACATGCGCCAATCTTCAACTGTGATTTTACCCTGTTTGTCTAGTTATGATCTCAGCACGGGCCCTGACAATAAATTGACATCTGAGCTAAGAAACATCCATCACTGCAGAGTAAAGGGCACATTTATCAAACTTTCATGCAGCGCAGCACAGCAAGTCACATTGCTGCGCTGAATGAAAGTGAAAGGGAGGGAATGTGCTGTACTTACCATTATACAGCTCAATCCTGTCCTTTCCTTGTACTGGTGCACAATGTGCTGCCTAGCGCCAACGCAGGCACCCCTGCACCTTGGCTGCGTTGTCAGCTGGATTGTTTTTGTGCAGGGAGGGACACCTGGCTTTATACCAGGGAGAGGGACCACAGATCACACCCGCCGGGTTATCAATCTCTTTGATGCCTTTGTGGTTGTGGGAGACCCTATGGCTTTGATGTTATTAGAGGCAGAAATAGCGCTTGATAGGGTCATCTGTAGGTATCTAAGGGTAGTCATGAACTGGTTCGGAATAGGGCCTGGTTCCATCAATGCAGTAAGAGCGATGTACCGCAGACCTACCGCTAAGATTCTATTAATGGGGGGTCAATCGGGACAAATTACGATTCAAAGGGATACAAGGCAAGGGTGTCCCTGTGTCCCGCTGCTTTTTGCTTTACATATCAACCCCTTAAATCGGAAGCTTGACAACAACCATGCAATAACACGTATGCAATATCACGGTTGGGACACAAAAGTCCTTGGCGCTGCTGAGGATGTTGCTGCACTCACTCCTGGCCTGGGGGAAAGCATTAAAAGATATTGAACGAGAGGCTGGTATCTTCAGAAGGTTCTCTGGGTATTCTCTAAATAGGGATAAAACCCAAGTGGCTATCAATAGGAACTTGCAATTTAATGCTAATCGGGTGGTGGTGAAGGCGGTATATCTGGGTGTCAGCATAGCAGCAGAGGTGGATCAAATAGTTGAAAATAATGTAGCCCCAGTCATCGGAAAGGCAAAAAAGGATTTTGCAAGAATGGATAATCTGCACCTCTCTATAATATTATATAATATTTCTTCCTAAGGTGTTATATTTTTTTCGGACCATCCTAATTGAGTTTGGGAGTGACTGGTTTCAATTAATCAATGATATGCTGACTAGAATTATCTGGGCATACTCTAAAACCATAAGGGCTCTTACCTTCATGACACCTCCTAGAGAGAGAGGGGGCTGGATCGTCCCTCATTTTAAACTCTATTATTGGGTGGCGGGTCTTCAATATTTGGCTACTCTAACTGGGGAGAAGGATGGAGCCGCTCAGCAAGGGGAGAAAGCCCCCCCCCAGTGTCTTCTCTAACAAGTAGAGCCCAGTTACTTCAAAAAGGTTCACTTTAAGGTTCTCTAGGGAGTTTATAAGATCTGGACAGCTCTCCATAAGAAATTGGGGTTAGGGAGATTTCATTTTTATACACAGCTGCAAAAAAATCTAATTCTCCCGTATATTTTTGGGGATTCCCATGTGCTCTGTTGGAAGGGCCGGTAGTTTACAAGATTAGCGGATTTCTACTCTGGTGAGGGAATTATTTCCTTTGAGGAACTGAGGGCAACTTTTGAGATCAACCAAAATAAAAATGTTTAATTCTTGCAAATCCGGAATTTGCTTGCTAAGAAAGGCAGGGGTCCACGAGGTTTCACCAGAACAGAATTGGTGGCTCTATTAGTAGGGGGTTGGGGGAGTGGGGGAGGCTCACACTGTGTAATAGGTCAAAAATATAGTTTATTAAACTCCCTTTCACAAGACTATCTAGAGAGGTACTCTGGGAAATGGCAAGCAAAATTGGGGTCCTCAGATTGTGCAGTCCCTCGAGCTAGCCCATTCTGTTCTGCTTTCAGCTAACCTACAGGCACAACATTACAAAACCATTTGCAAATTATACTATACACCTGGGAAAATCGCTAAGTGGGGGGGGGGGTGGGGATGGACACTAGCTGCCCACGATATCAATGGTTTGGGGCAGATTTGATGCACATGTTTGGTAGCTGTCCCACATTAAAGAGTTGGAGTTGGCCTAACGGCTAGGGCTTTCGACCTCGAATCTGGGGAACTGGGTTCTAGTCTCGGCAATGACTCTGAACATCCTGTAATTCTGGGCAAATCACTTAATCTCCCTGTGCCTAACAAAAAAATTGAATGTGTCCTCATGTAATGCAACTGGTGCTATGTAAAGCGCTCTGATACCCGATTCGGGTCAACTTTGCGCTTTATAAAACTCTGTAAAATAAAAAAATAAAAGTAAATAAAACCACTGAAAATTGAGATCGCTAAGTTCTTCAACAGAAGTCTCTGATTTAATATCTCCTTAACCCCCCAGCTCATATTGTTGGGAGTACATAGCGATTTGGTCCCCAGGCCTGCCCAGTTGTTTACGTTTGTGGCCATGGATGTATTTCAGTTATGCATCACATTGCCTTGGCTTGATCATTCCTTACCCTCCTTTCATCAATGGCTAGCGCTTCTAGTGGCAAACTATAATCTGGAGATATCTTTCTCACACAAAGAGAAGAAGGCCAGCAAGTAGCGGAAACGGACCTTGGCACCTCTTTTAGATTGGATAGCTGACCTGCAGGACATCTAGGTTTGTCTTTTAATTTAGAATGAGGCAACTGAATACCCTTTTACTTTTTTCACACCTGTCCTTTTCCCAAAGGGATCTGTCCGCAATTCATCTTTTTAGGATCTTTTCACTCTTAGCTGGAACTGTTTAAAGCTGAGCCTACAAATATATGATACTGAAATCTGTACATAGGTTATAATCAGCTAGCACATGGCATATTATGTTCTTTATTATACTTTGTCTGCACCCTATATGTAATATGGATGTATAGGTAGAACCTATATTGGAGTACAAGCATAGATTATTGAATCACAAGCTGCTATCCACTGCTCAATTATAAATTACAATGCTGTATGAATTGACTTGTTGTTCAGTCATCTTTTGTAATGAATTTTGATATTGTGCTTCTTATGACTTTTTCTTGACATTCTCCTCTTGTGTTGTTCGAAAAATGGAAAAACTCTACAATAACAAAAACTTTTTTAAAAGTAAGGGACACATTCCGGCACAGAAACAATTCTGTGAGGCATTTTCCATTGTCTACGTGTCTGCAGAGTACAGCACACATAAAAAGAGGAAATTACAAGGAGAAATGAAGATATTTATCCTTGTTACGCCTCACCAGGGGAGGCATAGCATTTTGATGGATACCACTAATGATAAACCTGGGAATGGGTCCAAATCCATTGGTGGATGCATGGGGACACCTAAGCTTCACGCATGGAAGGCATCCCTGGGGCAGAGTAATGCAAGGCAGCGATTTGCGCTGCGTTATTTTGAATTTATCAACCATTCAGGGCCACACAAGGTGGCCTGACTTTGTTGTTGCGTCACCCTGGTGGCCCCTTGTGGGCGCAAGGGTGATGCAACAACGATGATAGATATACTCCCTAGTGTGTATTCATCACTCTATACAATTAGAATGGTTGGAAGGGGTGGGACCTTGAGACAAAATGCAGCTGCCTATGTTACACGCCACAACCATGAAGCAGAGTCATCATACCTCCAGCTATCCACAAGGAGGACAATATCTGCACATAGCAGAGACGACATACGGTTAAAACAATGCATGCATGGGATATGCATTGCAAGCTGAACATTCATCAAAACTGTAGCATACTCGGTAAGAGGAAACACAGATTCCATTTGCTCACACACAATGTGGTTTTCTTTAATGCTAATAGTAAGTTGATACCAATTAGGCAAAATATATCCATTGCATAATCTGTTGCATTAAGAAGGATCACTTTCTTAAAAACCAAACACATTGCTAGCAGATAGAGATGGCTCTTCAATAGCCAGATGGTAAGGTGTCTTACTAGGAGGCTACATTTAGGTTTGGTTGATGAAGGCACAGAAGGAATCAGAAGAAATGAGCACAGGGAAGGTCATGTGAGCTCATACACACCATAGTATGAAACAATTAAGACCCTGCTTCCACCACCCGGCCTGCTTCAAGTCCCAGTCCCCTGACCCTCTGGAGCACAAAGGAGTCTACAGAAATCTGAAGGTGGTAAGCCATATGAACTCCACCCACAGCACCACCAGCCAACCAGGTTCTCATTAGTGAGTCTGCTCCAAATCACATCAAATCCATCTGGTCTTGGGGCCCTTGTACAAGCCTCAGCAAAAAGGAGACAGGAGACAAGAGCAGAGGCCTCAAATGTTTGGACATACTGTGGCCAGCACAGGACAAAGAGCTAGGTCTCATGGTTCCAGCACCCTAGACCTCACATCACCTCTTAGCACTCATAGTGTAAAGGATCTTGGGTATCGTGTTTCCACCTCCAAGCACCACAGCTCACACTCAGCTAAGTCATGCAATCTCATTAACATCCTACACATTGTGAAACACTTAGCACACACTTCTTGTTTACCAACACCCACATTGAAGTTTAGCAGGCACTACACACAACCTAAATTTCATCTTTTTTCACAGATACCTGGTTCTCTTCTAAATACACACACATCTGTGATGTCCTTGTCTCTCCAGACCACAGCATTCAGCTAAAGTACCTAACATAACAGGAGAAGCCGTTCAAGTGATCAGTAGATCGCCATGCCCTGTATGCTCAGAAGCATCTGTCTTTAAGTTCCTTAACGCTTCTCTTCTACCACTTCACACTGTTAGCAGTCCAGAGGAGCAACCTCCTTCTGACCTACCCTCCTTCTGAACCCAGTTCAAGCATCAACCAAAATCTTGATCTGTGATTTCAAACTACCGAGAATAGGAAGGAAGCTTCCTCAGCCTGCTGGAGTCTGACATGAAACACTGAAAGCAACATCCTGGACTCAGGGTCAGACTGACCTATAGTGCAATCTGCCAGTGCCAGAAGGGCTGACCTGACTGGTCAGTGTGTGGGCTGTTTTTGAGTGTTTGTGGGCCAGTATTATGGTCGGTGGCAGTCTTTACTGTTGATTTCCCTGATACTACCTCTAACATTGCCTGCAGCAAGCACACGTACATGCAGTCACCAATACTTTGCAAAACGCACATACAGCGTATCTTTACAATTTCAAAACTCTCCAGATTGCAAATGTGGGCCACCCTTTTAACAATCTGATTTGCTAACGGGCACTTTTATTTTGGTTCCTGGAACTATTTTCTGTGACAGTCCATCCCTGCCTGGGCTTAATTTCCACATTCATGACAAATTGCACATGCCATGGCCTGCAACACTTAGAGCGGTAGAAGAGAAAACGGAGATTGAAAGACAACTGCAAGAAAAGACCCTTCACTCCTGAAGACCTTCCATGACCTTAACAGGAGACTCATCATGAAAGCTGATGCAGCATACTACTAACATCAAAGAAGGCACCCACAGAACCAGGAGCATGTTGAAAGCCTCCAACAAGTGTGTAAACCACTTTTGAAGACTCCACTGACAAATGCACAGCACAGCTATCAGACTCTTCTGTGGGAAGATTGACACACATCGGCAACATGGAAGAAACAAGCACGACCCAATAGGGCCTCCAAAATATGTGTTGCCTGGGAGCCCCCAAAAGACCTTAAGATGACAATGCGCCTTGAAACACCCTGCAATCCATCCAGGTTACTCATTTCAACACACTCTCTATTGGTGATGTTTCAAAATTCCTCAACTCAAAGGCCATGTCCTGTATGAACATTATTGCATGTACCATGTGAACTCCATCCCGGTCAAGACTCTGTAATTGACGTTCTCATTAGTTGATCTCCTTTATAAAACAGCTGAAAGTTGACAATACCAAATTTGCCTACTTCTCCTAAAACCTACAAAAAATGGAATAGGTGCATGCTTCTTTTTCTTCAGCTGTTAAGCCCTGATATGCTTTGGGAAGGAATGGGGTGCACTGTGATATGCGTTGTTGACTTTAAAAGGCTACCGTCCAGAATGTCCAGAATGGTGTTCCACAACTCAATGTTGAGACAGACATTAGAAACATTCATCTCCTTGGAGTAAATATTTTTCCAGGTTACCAAGTATAAGGATGGCTCTGTTGTTACAAGTTGAGACCTATATAATATATGTAGCTTGCGATCAGCTTCACTGCCGGGTATTTGTTCCTGTAAGATACAAGCCACATAAGGACTAGCTTTATTTGTGGGATCCTGGGCTTGTGGAGCACTTGTGGCCTGCTGGATTACGAATCTCTTCACAACCTATCCTGTGAGAGCTGAGGACCACGAGGGAAAGGATTACTTTCCTACGCCTTTGTATGTTCTATGTTACGAGAGGTAGCTGTGTGGGATCTCCTGAGGTGAGGCGTAGCTCTGCACCCAGTAGTCTGCCCCGTAACATGAATGTGAGCTCCGCAGTCGAGGCCAGCACACGTAAGGTCTAAGTAACTCGATGGAGAACTTTGCTGTCTGATGCATAAAGCGGTAGGAGCTTCGGAACCTTCCTAGCATAGAAGTCATATGCACGTAATACCTACATAGCCTCAAGGAGAGTTTTGCTGGCAGTAATATTTATTTATATATTTATTCATTTATGCACATTTATATAGGACAGACATTACTCAAATGTGCCAACTCGCTTTACAGGGCAAATATTTCATTATATCAAAGTTACAGATGGTTTAAGATAGACAATAGAGCTGTAAGTAAACACAAGGTTTAAAGTTCAGCATGTAGATCATTCCATTAAACAGAATGTACAAAACCCTTAAGAAAGTTTAGGTAGTATACAGAGTGTACAAAAAGGTATGTATGTCCGTAAACATATTGAGTAGTGTGCAGCCTTACAAAGGTTGAGGTGCTGTAGAGTTCTGTGCCAAGAGTTGACTTATAGTTTTAGCTGAAATACCACTGGAAGAGAAGGGCTTTCAGGTCCATTTTGAAAGTTGTTAGTGAGGTAGTTGTGCACAGATTTGGAGGTAATGAATTCCACATTCTGGTTTCGCTTCCTGAGAAGGACTGTGCCATCAGTCGTTCCCTCCTGCAGCCTGGGTAATATCTCTGTCCTCGGCCTGAGCCTGTAAGATTTCTGGAACTTTAATGATAGCGCTGCTGTTATAGTTTCACGGCATGAATGACCTGCGGAACAATACCTAAACCTTCCTATGTCACACTAACTGAAGGGCTCGAACACACACGTTTGCCACCGCACACTATGTGAATCAGTCTGTAGATCAGGCGCGCAACACCCATTGGACTCAAAGGGCTTCAGCACCCCCCCCCCCCCCCTCCCCGTCGTGTGTGGCACACAGCCGCACCCGAGCACTTCACAGGTATTTAAAAGACCATTTGCATGTTAATGAGGCCTTGCTGTTGTTTCACCCCTTCTAAGACCCCCCTGCGGCTCCACTCTGCCTATTGCTCACCCCTTCTAAGAGCCCCTGCGGCTCCACTCTGCTTATTGCTCACCCCTTCTAAGACCCCCTGCGGCTCCACTCTGCCTATTGCTCACCCCTTCTAAGAGCCCCTGCGGCTCCACTCTGCCTATTGCTCACCCCTTCTAAGAGCCCCTGCGGCTCCACTCTGCCTATTGCTCACCCCTTCTAAGAGCCCCTGCGGCTCCACTCTGCCTATTGCTCACCCTTTCTAAGACCCCCTGCGGCTCCACTCTGCCTATTGCTCACCCCTTCTAAGAGCCCCTGCGGCTCCACTCTGCCTATTGCTCACCCCTTCTAAGAGCCCCTGCGGCTCCACTCTGCCTATTGCTCACCCCTTCAAAGACCCCCTGCGGCTCCACTCTGCCTATTGCTCACCCCTTCTGCGGCTCCACTCTGCCTATTGCTCACCCCTTCTAAGAGCCCCTGCGGCTCCACTCTGCCTATTCCCCACCCCTTCTAAGACCCCCTGCGGCTCCACTCTGCCTATTGCTCACCCCTTCTAAGAGCCCCTGTGGCTCCACTCTGCCTATTGCTCACCCCTTCTAAGATCCCTGCGGCTCCACTCTGCCTATTGCTTAAAGATTCAGCCCCCCCCCCGAAATTTTTTCTTAGCCCCCCCCTGAAATTTGGCTCTAGTTGCGCATCTGCTGCAGATACACCAATGCTTGCCAGTCTGGATATTTCAATGTGCTTTTACTAAATTATAGTGCACCATAGCAGCCAGATTTGCTGTTCTTTGTTGTTCTACCAGGATAGGGTATTCCAGAGCACTGCTCTCTTCCCCAGCGCTGATGCACAAACAGGCTACCTAGCACCGCACACATTTCTTTGCAGCATAGTGTAAAGGTGTGTGTGTGTGATGTTTAGCATAGGTTTTGTACTGGAAGGCTATTGTAGACTAACTTTAAAAGTTTTCACAAATTGGACATGTGCTGTACAGCCAGCACACATGCAATGTGTTAAAACGTTTCTCCTTGATAACACCTGCCTCAAGGAGGCGCTATTATAGGCATAACCTCCTGTCTACCAATTTTAGGGCTGCCTGTTAAAATCCACGCATGGATGGTAGTATGAGCAGGCCCAGACATGGGATGCCTCCTCGACGCAAAGTGACACAGAGTAAAGCAAAGCAGCGGAAATCACCATCTGTGTGACTTTTAGGGCAACTTTATAGCGCAAAAAAAATAAAAAATTGTGCAGAGGATATTACATTTTTAACAGATCTTTGTTCCACTGTCTGTTACTTTGCAAGACTTTCTAGCGCCTTGATAAATCTGCTCCATGGCTACCAGAGCGTGTGAACACACCCGATAAGGCCGCCATCTGCAAGACACACTTTCCAGGTGCCGTGAAGGGCAGTAGCGCCTCGTCGAGGACGACGCCACGTGCTCTCTGGCTGCCTGCAGCCTCCTCTGGTATCTCTGGACTCACCTGCGTCCAGCAGCACAAGCCTCGGAGTCACCTGTCAAGAATCACAGCTGAGGCCTCTCAGGGCCCAGCACTCCATGCATGGAGGGCGGGGATCGAGATAATTGTTTCCTCAAACACGGAAACAGTCAGGCGATGACAGCCGCCATTACCAGCCGTCAACACCTATTGATGGTATCCGGCCGCGAGACGGGCATTTTTGGTCAGAACGCTACTCTCTGACAGAGCAATAAAAGGAAAGATTTGCTTTGCCTTGCAGGAAAAACAGCAAAGGGCATCAGATTGCGGGTGTGTAATTCAACTCGATCCGGTAAAACAAGAGTAACAGGATTGCTGCACGATTTTGTGTTGCTCACTAAATATTACCTGGGAATTCTGATTATGTTACCGAGATAGGAGTGGGCATAACTGTCAAATGCACATCACAGCTGAGTGCCCTTTAAAAAAATTATTTAAGGATGCTACTAATCAGCTAGACTTTACAAGTCGTACGCATTTCCTATAAATTCTAATTGTATTTATCTTGGTGGCATGGTCGCCATGCCTGTGGATGCTACCAATATTAATATGCTTTATTTAATGCGCTTCAGACGACACCTCTGCCGTCTCTAAGCTCTGCAAATAACAAGCGTTGCTGTCACTCAGTTTAATGGCCCTTACTGACTGATGTCAGAAGGATGGAAGCCTGAGAAAGCCTTGAGCGGATTCGATCTCGTGACACGTAGAACGATCCACTGCAGACCGGCTATTGAAACACCTGGATTTTTCATTCGCTTCTTTGAAATTTCAACAAAAAGGCAATTTCCCGTGGTATTGGTTGCCCCTTTGTAGGTTTGACCATTGAGGTAGAAGATATCCCTTAATGGCCGTATTGAAGCTCTGGATTTTTTGGCTCCCCCGATATAATGGGCTTATCCATTATAACCTTCGATGGGTCTAAAATAAACTTAGTTAATGTTAATAATCATGGCACTCTCAAGACTGCTGAAACTCCAACTTTGCTTCTGTTGGAAGGCACCCAGGAGTAACTAAAAAGAAAGAACTTGATGGTATTTGTATGTGACTTCAATACCATACATGAACCAATGGGGTTGACGAACATCCTCTCTTTTCTGGAGAACGAACAATGGAGACTTCTATCTATGGCGATGCCACAAATTGAAAATTGGTCAACCATTGCCTCCCGATTAGCGCCAATGACATTGGCCAGTAGCTTGAGATCCTGCAGTGGTTGAACACCTTCGAACAGGATGGGGTAATATATGTCCATGAGAGATAATACCCTCTCAAGAATTGACTATATCATGCTGAAGTTATCCCCAAGGCCTACACCCCACGACATGGAAGTTGCAGGGGGCATAGACCGCAATTACAATGCCTTCTTCTTGTCATTGACAGGCCTATTATTGGTCGGACTGTCAGCAAATCTTAAAATCACTGTTTCCCTCCCGTAGCTTATTAATAATTGTAGTTGCATCAAGTGGCCTGATATCCAACAGAGACGTGAGCTGCTGGTCAATATATGTAGAGGTGTTTTATTTACCATAGATCCTTATGAATTATGTTCTGAGGAAGAAATACCCTTTATTAATTTACATCAAAAGTTATTAAGCACACTGAGGGATTTCTTTTTTTTATAAAGAATCCACAAGACCATCTTGTAAGCAGAAGCAATCATCTTGGTATAATAAGGAGTGCATGGCTGCCAAATCTAAACTCTTAATGCAGGAAAAAGACCCAATAAGAAACTGATTAGTTAACCAAGAACTGAGTAGGAATTACTATTGTCAAAGAGCAAAAAGGGAAGGGAAGAGACAGTAGGTCTTTTTGGCACATAATAGCACATGAAAATACAACCGCAAACAATAATGTGGAATTTTTTATCCAACCCTACATTTGTGTACAGCATTTTACTAATCTATATGCGGTATGCCATCGAAGCACATTACACCTCACACTATTCTATTTTCATCTCATGACACTATCAAGGCCATTCAGAGATTAAAAGTTGGGACCTGATAAGATCCCTGGTGATTTGTATCATTCTGAACCCCAGATATTGGCTCCCTACATCACTCTCCTATTAAACGCTATTATAGCAGAAGCAGGCATCCCAGACACATGGAGGGGTGCACAAATTATTCCAATTTATAAAAAGGGAAGTAGGCACGTACCAAAGAACTATAGACCTCTAAGTCTCGTAGACAACAAACGTTTTTTGTAGACAAATGAAAAATCGCAGAACTGAATGTCAGAGAAAAAGATCTTGGTTAGGGCTAAAGTTGGTGGGACTATAGCCCAGGTCTTTCATTTTGTGGTGCTCAGAAGCTAACCTCTAAATGTGGCTTTTGTGGACGTGATTGCAGCCTTTGACTTGATCCCAAGACACAAACTATGGGACATCCTGCAGCATAAATACTACCAGGCAATTTAGTGCACATAATGATATGGCGACAAACAAACAATTATGCATGTCAGATGGGGAAAGAGGGGTGAAATTACTAACCGTATTCACATTCAAAAGGGTATATGCCAGGGCTGTGTTTTAGCCCCCGCCTTTTTTCCCTTTCCATTAATGATGTAGTTGATCTTCTCTGTGAATGTGATAATGAATCCCCTAGATTTAATGAGAGAAAGATTCTGACTTTACTGTTCGCAGACAAAACCCTACTAATATCAAAGACCCCAATGGGATTACAGACTCTGTTGAACAGGTTGTCCAATTTTTGTGCCCATCATGGTGCAGAGATCAACCCAGTCAAAGCTAAATCCATGGTCTCTTATCCACACATGCATTGTACAGGGAAAACACAGAACTTAAAAGAGTTGCACACTTTGCCTACCTGAGTATCAAATTGGCCAAAAGTCAATTAACGTTGCAGCGCAGCACAGCAGCTCTGCTATACATGTTTAAATCCCCCGTATTTAGGTCAATTTACCCCGCATTTGAAGTACGCCGCCCCCAGAGAGTGGGTGCAGCACTATACAGTGCAGGTATATGAGGGTACTGCAACATTATTAATTTAATCAGGTCGGAGAAAAATTCTTTTGGTCATTAACAACCCTACTACAAAGTTTCCAATGCTACCTTTGTACTTTGATCTGGATTTCCAATGTATCTCTCATCTAGTTATGCTCAAACCTATTGTTCATTGGCTTTGTATTTGGTACACCAATGAGCTACAAATCTAAGGAATTCATTAAGTGAAATTCTAACCCTAGAAAAGATCTGGAAAAGACCAATTTCATCTCATGGTTGAAACATGTGAAGAGTTGTTTATACTTACTTGGATTAAATGCAATGTGGGACGATCCAGGGTCCATCAATAGAAGCAGGGTCAGTATACGGAAATCCGAATAAAGGTCGGATGTATTAGAAAAGTGGCACTGGGATTGGGATTGGGATGTTACACCTTCAGGGGCTAAGTCCTTGTATATAAAGATTGAGCTCATCAATTAATGGTTTCTGTTGTAAGTGGCAGTCACATTTACTGATTTCTGACTCATTTCCTATGTGCAAATGTGTGAGTGAAACAGAAGCACTCTAATTGTTCTTTTGAACTGCGCACAGTCACTTACGAAGGAAATGATTTTTTTTGTTTATTGAATTTACTATTTTTATGTGCATTTACTTATATTGTTGTTTGATGAGGAATTCCCAAAAAGAAAATATATATTTTTTTTTAATTCTCATTAAAATTCCTAGTTATAAACTAAAGTTCATTTCTTGGGGTAGCACTTTGCGACCTTTAACTACCGGAACCTATAAATACGTCTTTCTTCCTGTTATTCTTTTAAATTTAGGGATGATAACCAGACCTTTTAACCCCTTGCATGCCCGCCCCTTTCCCCGCCCAGTGCCGCGCTTTTTATTAGCGGGCGGAGTTCATGACGAGCTGGACTCGTCATGGGCACAGCGCCACCGCAGCCCATGACGAGTCCAGCTCGTCATGGGCACTGAAGGGGTTAAAACTGTTCATAGCTGCCTGCCTGAACTTAGAATGTTAAACACATATTTATTAATTTGGCATATTAAGGGCCTAAGACACAATACATTTTGTGCTCCAGGTTTGGCCACCTGAATGATCACTCTTCCGGAGACCAGTACCCGATGTTTCTCTGCAGTGTTGGCGAATTATGAATTTGCCTTTAGGAACAATTATTGCTGCTGATGTGTATTTAAAGTCTGATGGACAGCTTCTTTGGGCCACATGAATAAGGAATGTTCCAAAATTCAAATCTTGTTCTAATAATCGTCTTTGTCACTGTTGCCCTGTTATTTTAATAGGACACATATCCGCATACTTGCATAATAAAATTATTTACATCACTCACCGCGACTTTCGCGGGTTACACGGCTTGTTGACCGGACTTCCTGGACCTTCTTGGGGGGTAGACTGTGCCGGAATACCGCCGCCATATTGGGTTCCGCTCTAGCTGTCAGGTGGGCGTGCTTGATATGTATTTAAGGCATCACTTCAGCCGGAGAAATCCCTACACGGTATGATTAGCCCTTAGCTTTGCCTCTAACCGTCGCGCTTCTCTACTGTTGGGTTTAGCTATGTTAGAGATATTTTAAAGGCTCCCGTTTTTGTCATCTCATTTCTATTACTTTGTCTGTTTATCCCTGATTTTAATAGGATACATATCCGCATACTTGCATAATAAAAATATTTACATCACTCACCGCGACTTTCGCGGGTTACACGGCTTGTTGACCGGACTTCCTGGACCTTCTTGGGGGGTAGACTGTGCCGGGATACCGCCGCCATATTGGGTTCCGCTCTAGTTGTCAGGTGGGCGTACTTCATATCTATTTAAGGTCATGACGGTAGCGCGCAGCGTTTACGCGCAGCCGGAGCGCACCGGAGTCGCGCCAGAGTCCAGCCCGTCTGTGCTCGTCTGCGCTGAGGACGGGCTGCAGGGCGGTGCGAGTAGGGGGTCTTTTGATCTCCCCTCTAAGGTAACGCATACATACTCCACTCAGGAAATGCTTGCTCTGAGACCTAGTTCGCGCTCCTGCTTCCACAGAAATACCCCGGAAGATCTTCGTGAAGGAGTTGTATGTGAGACATGTAGGTCTGATATACCTACTATCCCTGCTATTACCAGTAGTGCACTGCCTCCCTGCCAATCTCTTAATGAGCATTCTGCTGAGAGAGGATATCTGATCAATGCACGTTCCATTATCAAAAATAACCTTTACTTCCATGATTTCGTGACAGCTAGGAACCCACCATGGGTGTTCATTACGGAAACTTGGGCTACAGATACATCGGGTCATGATCTCCTTCTAGCCATTCCGGAGAACTATGCTCTACAGAGATTAGACAGAGCTAAACGTAGAGGCGGTGGCCTAGCTATTCTTTACCAGTCACGTCTCACATGCAGAACTAAGGCTTTGTCAAAGCCATCGGACCCCTTTGAGGCCCTATATTTCTGTATTACATCTTCGCCATCCTCGTCATTCTCTGGGATTTTGTTGTATAGGCCCCCCGGCCTGAGATCTCAGTTCTGTAGTGACCTGTTCAGTCTATTAGAACCATACGCAGGCAAACCGCGCTTTACCATCTTAGGGGACTTTAACTTTCATTTAGAGGACCTCACAGCTAAAGACACAATATCCTTGATTGATCCCCTTGAGGCCTGTGGTTTCAAACAGTTGGTCAGGGAACCCACACATAGAGCAGGTCATACCCTCGACGCAATTTTCTCTAATGACTCCCGGATTATGTCAGGCTCACCGGAACAGCTAGTTTGGACTGACCACTTAGCAGTTCCGATCGTATTTACTGCAGTTGGTATAAAGCTTCCCATGAAGGAGTTTTCTGCTAGAGAGTATAAGCGAAATTATAAAAACATCTCTAATGAATCCTTGGCCCCGTTTTTTGAAACCCAATCCCGGACTTTAGACCCAGAGAAGGCAGCCTGGGAATTAGACAACCGTATTCGTGAGGCAGTGGATACTTTAGCTCCTGCCACCCCTAGGTATGCTGCAAGGCGCAAACCCTCTGCTCCGTGGTTTGGGGAGCAACTTAGGCTGATGAGACAAGGTTGTAGAAGACAGGAAAGGCAGTGGAGGAGGACATGGGAAACTAAGGATAGAGAGCGTTATAAAAGCTCCCTGAAGATCTATAAGTCCTCTGTCATTAAAACTAAACAAGACTACTTCTCCAATATCACTACATCCTTGACATCATCGAGGGAACTCTTTAAAATCGTAGATTCCCTTTGTTCATTACAGACACCTGATCCTATAACAGGCTCGCAGGAGCTCTGTGACAACATCTCAAGTTTCTTTCATACTAAAATTGTTGACATCTCCATGCAATTGGGAACACAGAGGAAACTTCTGGAAACACATATAACTACGGATTTGTCAATATTAGAATCCTGGTCAAAGGATCCCGACAAGACCCTTACTAAATTTTCCCCTATCACTCTGGAAAATCTTAACCTCTTGCTGAATCGGACGAAATCTTCCACTCCTTTGGATCCTTGCCCGCTTAAAATTCTGAAGGAATGTAGGGACACCTTTCTGCCCCACATTTTGGATGTCATGAATAGTGCCTTACAACACGGTGTATTCCCCTCGGTTTGGAAGAGGGCCATTGTCAGGCCGTTATTGAAGAAACCCACTCTGGATCCAGCAGTGCTAAAAATCTTTAGACCGATTTCTCTCTTACCTGCCCCAGCCAAAATGCTTGAGATGCATTTGAACCATTGTCTGTCGGTATTCCTGGACTCGTCTGGTTTCCTCGATCAAACTCAACATGGGTTCAGAAAACTACATAGCACAGAGTCTGCACTCACTGTTGTGACCAATAACATCAGGATGAATGTAGACAAAGGTCAGACCACGAAACTGGTTTTACTGGATCTGACCGCTGCATTCGACACCCTCTCTCGCTCAGTCTTAACATCTCGCCTGAGGGAGATGGGGGTGGAGGGGTCTGCCCTTAACCTTCTATCCTCTTTTCTAGACCTTAGAGAGCAGAGGGTCAAAATGGACAATTACCTCTCCCCTGTAAAGTCTCTGCAATGTGGGGTGCCACAAGGGTCGGTGTTAAGCCCGACCCTATTTAACATCTATGTGGCCCCACTTGCTAGACTAGTAAGATCCCAGGGGATGGAGGTAGTGTCGTATGCAGACGACACGCAGATCATGGTGTCCCTGTCACGATCCGTCAGCACCTCGGCATCGGGTTTCAGGAGCTGCATGCAGTCGATCGCCGACTGGATGACCCTCAATTCTTTGACTGAGGTGCTGATCTTTGGAAAGGATAGGGATGCCTGGTCGAATGAATGGTGGCCGCCACTATTGGGGACCTGTCCGACCCCGTCACAGTCGGCAAAGAACCTGGGGGTCATCTTTGACACGGAGCTGGCCATGAACCTACAGATTAATAGAACTATAGCTACCTGCTGGGGAGTTCTAAAAGTCCTTCGTAGAATAGCTCACTATTTATCTCCGCAGGCAAGGAAACAAACAGCCGTAGCACTGGTTGGATCTCGCTTAGATTACTGTAATGCACTATACACTCAAATTAATAAGGGACTGCTATTGCGCCTACAAGTAACACAGAATGCAGCAGCAAGATTTGTTCTTGACCTTCCTAGCTCTGCCTCCGCCACATTGGCCAGGAAGAATCTTCACTGGTTGCCCATTGAACATCGCATTTCTTTTAAAATTGTTTGCCTAGTACACAAGGCCCTCATGGCAGGTCCGACTGATGGGCTAGGATCCTTGCTCTTTAAATATGTACCTAGCAGATGTCTCAGATCTTCACAACAGAACCTCCTTGTCATCCCCCCTACTAAAAAAACAAGATGGGGAGGTAGAGCCTTTGCATCGGTTGCCCCTCGCCTGTGGAACGCGCTCCCATCCGAGCTCAAGGCCATATCATCTCTGCCCCTCTTTAAGGGAGCCCTCAAGACCTGGTTTTTTAGGAAAGCATATCACTAAGCATTGCAGGGCTACTCATGATATTATGTTAGGCGCCTTGATGCCCATGGGGCTGAGTTCTGCGCGTTATAAATTTATTTTCATTCATTCATTATGATCTCGTGCTGTTGGTTGCAACCCGCGGAAACATTCCATATTTACTATGGGCTCAAATAACAGAATTCCTGTGTTAGTCCACTGACAGATCTGAATCCACTGTGGTGTTCTAACCTTGGCCAGAGTTGGCATCTCACACTCATCCAGGTGACAGGCACGGCACAGCAGGGACATAGCTATCAATAGAGTCACAGGTGCAGTAGCACCGGGGTCCAGCAGTACAAGGGGCCCCGGAACTCCTATAAACGATGCTTTCACCTCTAAATCTGGGACTAGAGAGGTCACTATCCTTGTTGCACTTGGGCTCTTTGCACCCTTGCTACCCAGTGCTGCACATTGAAGGCATAAGTATTTTCCTTGGCCTAGACAGCATAAGCTCAGTCTTAATGCTATTAAGAACCAACCTAATATTATCCCCCCAAGACTGTGTGCTGGGGTAATGCCCAGTTAGCACGTCGGAGTATCTGTGGAGATTCTCAATAGGCCAAAATACATCTGGGTGCCATCTGCATAAATATGTGCCATTAAGCCAACACTTCCTGCATGGGCATGGAGTCGTTTTACGTAAATATTAAATACATGCAGCAAAAATGGAGACCTGTGTGACATCTCCCAGGTGCTTTAAAAGGATCATAGACACTCAATGACAAATGCCCAGCTATCATTATCATCCTGTCAAATACAATAGCATGACCAATGGTATGTAAGGATGTGTCAAGACAGTGGCGTAACAAAACTTGCGGGTGACCCCCCTGCAAAGTTCATGCAGGGTGGCTCCCCCATGCTAAGGACCCAGTCTGAAGCTCTCTGACCAGGTGCCTGCCAGTGCCAGAGGAGGCCCCCCGCACTGCGGGGCCTGTGGGGGCGTTTGTTACTCCACTGTGCCAAGTCTGGTAATACAGTGTGTAAACTGGTTAGATCTGTTTTGAGAGGTCAAACTCACGTGGTCTCACTATCTTATTTCGATTTGCTACTGTTCTGGTCACCTATGGAGTCCTGCAGAGGTCAGGTGTCTCATCCATCTTTCTTAGCCTATACCATCACTCTTTGGAGGAGGTGATCAGAAACTTAGTCCTTCTGACACCCAGTTTAGTTTTTGCTGACATTCTTTCATGGCTGGCATAATTCTATTGACCATTTAAGGCAATGTTTAGCTGACATTCGAAGATGAATGACCAATAACTTCCTCAAGTTTTATGACTAGAAGACCAAAAACCTGCTGGTCGGTGGAAATGAATCGTGTTTGACATCCAACCTCTGTCCAGACCATTCAGCATGCTGCCCACTTCTGTTGCAAAGACCAAACATCTTGGTGCCCTCTTTGGTCAAGAGATTTCTTTTAATGCACAAGTGCTTGGTAATAGATCTACAGACTTCCTGCAAATGAGAATGTTGAGAAAAATACTCTCTCATACTTTCATCTAAGCATGCCTTAAAGGTGGAAACAAGTGTGCTCTCACACTTGGTATATAGCATGTATGTATCATGGACTTCTTAAATGCTTCTTCAATAAACCAGAATGGATTCAAGGCATAGCTGATAGGCTCACTTTTTTCCCTTATAAACTTGATTATGATAATCAGACCCATCGTTCGTCACACTGGCTCCTGGTGAAACAATGCCCCCTGTTGAAGCGCTGCGAATGATTCATATGGCCCTTTAACAAGACGAGCCCGGTATTCCAATTACCCCGTTTGACCACCCCGTGTGCCTGTGAGGCGCCTGCGATCAGGTGCTCCCCTGACTCTGAGAATCACGTTTCAAGCAGGCTTGGGCTCTCATTACGAGTGGTCTCTTAATTCCAAAGGGGATGGTAATAGAGGTGACTGGCCCCTGAGAAACAGGAGGTTTTTACTTTCACACAGGAGTTTTGGATGGTGAAAACAGCTCAAATCTCCAGATGCAAAGTCAAGGGGAAATGAAGAATTACAGGGGGAAAACGGACAAAGAATGACCTGTTTCTTCCAGTTATTCTTCATGCTGTAGTTGGCCCTTAATGTCCAACTTGTAGTGTGCCAGAATTTCCCAACCGACAGAGTTACCAGTACCCCTGATATCGGTATCTCCAGGTGTGGGGAAAATCTGGTCCATTATCCAGAAGTCATAACGAGAGACAAAAGTGCAAACAGAGCCCCCAGATCCGGGACGACCTCGCTCTCGAGTGTTGTTGCCAGTCTGACTCGGATCAATTTAAGCATGTCTGAAAGAAGGATCTGTTCCGTCAATGATCCTGGTAGTTGCCTGGCTCCTGTGTGTTTTAGTTTTTAATTTAAGACTACTATCACCGAGATAGTACCTTGAGGTCAGCAGGACCAGAAAGACATGTGAAGCATTGAGACCTGGAGTACATCCAGTTCATTGTCACTCCATCAGAGCTTAGGTTGGAATTCAGAGAAAAAGCAGGCCTTATCCAAAACCACCATAGTTACATTTGATACATTAACAGACAGAGACCAACCTTATGGCAATCAAACTGTATTCTGCTCCATTAGGGCTAGTCCACAAGAACTGCCTGTCCAGGTCCCTCCTGAGTGGAAACACTGGCAAGCCAAGTCCAGTTTAGATCTTGTTGGGCCTCATCAGTATGGCCCCGCCCTGCGGCTCAGCAAACACAAGACACAGACCGGAGCATACACGTCAGCCTTAGGGGTGTCAGAAAGAGAAAGAGAAAAATAAAAAAGTGATAGATGAAATGCTTGCAACAATCTCACTGTAGACTTTATGTACTTTGAGCACTGTGCCGCAAAAGGGAACACAAAAACCCCACAGCAGTATCAGACATCATCAGCACCTTCTGCAGCTTTTACCTCGCATTCCATGTATGTTCTCAGTAGACCTGGATGTAGATGCCCTTAGGGAGAGGTTTAACCTTGCATGGAACTCTCACATCAAAAATTTTATCAACACTAAATCCCTCAGCTTTGATTCCAACAAACAACCCTGTTAGAAATTGGGTTACTGGTTGTCTGGGGTGTGAGACCTGGTCAAGCAGCAACCACAATCTTAGTCACGACAAGGCACAACCAAATCCCAAATTAACCTGTGCTCAACCCTGATAGCTTTGCACAGAGCAGTCAGGCTTAACTTAGAGACAATGTGTAAAGTATTTGTGCAACACTTCATACAGTAAAACTGTAAAAACATACAGAATAAAGATCCCACACCGGGTTAGAAAAATAGTGCTGAATTCAATAAATAAAACAATACAAAATTGACAACAATCCAATCAGTAGAACCGGAGTTATGAATTTTTGAAAGAGTAAACTGCAGTATAGTGCCTAAAAGCATGAACGGGTCAAATTCAGACGTTCAAGCCAACCGCAATAGAGTGTGAGTTGGATACAGTCCCAGATTAATCCCACTGAAGGTTTACCTTCTCATGTTTTGTGCCAAGAGTCCTGTTCCTGTCGAAGAAGATCACAAGGGGCTGGCAGTGCTCAGTGGAGGTCAAGGAGCAGCTCGACCTTGCAGATGGGCAGGCTGGAGCCTCGCATTGGTGGGCCATGCAGACGATCGATTTTTATTTTTATTTTATTTGATGAGTTTTATATAGCGCTGGCTAGACCCGGAGGTATCAGAGCGCTTTACATGAGGTTCTACATTGTTACAACAGTTACAAGTTACATCTGTTGCAAGAAAACTTTTAAAGAGCATAGAAGACAAGATAATGGAGTGTAGAAGGGTAGGGGAGTAAGGTAAGAGGGAAGGAGGGAGATAGACGGAGAGACGAAGGAAAGTCTGCCCAAAGTCCAGCTGGGTAGGTGACGGATGAGGGGGAAGTCCACAGCCCATCTCCTCTTTAGCTATCAAGGTAGCTCCACCGGGCATCGGTCAGAAGGCTAGCTCTCAACGGTCGGTGGCAAGTTCACTGATTCAGTGTCCTGATGGGTGAGCCGGATGGGGGATATGCTCGAGGTCTGGTCGATGTCCAAATTTTTGTCCAAGAGTAGTAGCACATCGTTGTTAAGGACCGCTGTGGTGGCCATCTTGGGGTCAATGCTTGCTGTGAGAAGAGACAAGCTTGCAGCTGATTTTCAGTGTGAGTGGCACAGTTCCAGTGCGATCAGACTTATTCTCAGTCACAAAAGAGTGCAAAAGCTTAAATTAAAGAGCTCGAAGGCCACACCAAGGGCCCGGGGCCTGATAGGTGCCTCATGGGGGTCAGGTACACATTGATGACGGATCCAGGAGCTGTGGAGAGCCTCTTATTTCCCTGAGGCTCAAATCAGGAGGCCAGCAGACTAGTCCTTTGAGTCACTCTGGGATCCTGGGTTTAAAATGGGTTGCAGGTCCAGTTCTACCTCCCCAGGAATGAGGGCAGCTGGCGGCAGGTCACCACAGCAAGGCAGCAGCTCCTTCAGAGTAGCAGTCCAGCTGAATGGCAGTCCTTGTAGCAGCACAGCAGTCCTTCTTCCTGGCAGAGTATCCAAAGGTCCAGAAGTGTACTGAAGTGGTGGTGTCTAAGGTCCTTCCTTAATACACAGCTCTACATTTGAAGCGGGGAGAAGCTTCTAGAGGCTTGCCTTTGAACTACACATATGCCCTGCCTCCCCTACCCTGGCTCCAAGCTGGCTGAAATGACAAAGCAGGGTCGTTAGGTCCTTTGTGTAGAGACTGTACAAAGCCTTTTCAGGAATAAGTGAGGCTGGACCAGTTCCTCCCTGCATCTCTGCCCAGCTCCACCCTGCCAGTGATGGCCCATCCAATCACACCTAGGCTTCCATTATGTATGGCGGTCTAAGAGGAATACAAACAGCCCAACTGCCAACTACACCAAGTAGACAGGCTGAAGGCACAGAGGGCCAGATGTAGGACTGTGACAATTTGCGACTCGCAAATTGTGCTCAATTGCGAGTTGCAATATGTGAGTCGCAAAATGCCATGTACAACAGTGTCTGGGACACTGTTTGCGATTCACAATGGGGTCGCAAATTGCATGCCTCAAGAAAATTTATGAGACACGCACAATTTGCGACCACATTGGGAATGGCTGGCCCTCCCAGGGATGGTGGCCTGCTGGGCTCAGCAGACTTTCATGTCTGGGACTGCTTTTAAACAAAGCAGTTTTAAAAAAAAATGGAGCCCTTGAAGGTAAACGAGATGCAATTTTTTTTAAAAATGAAACTTTTTCGTTTAATTTTTTAAGGGCAGGTAGTGGTCCCGTGGACCACTGCCTGCCCCTAAAAAATATTTTCCCCTGCATTTGCAATGGGGAAGGGATCCCCAGGGGACCCCTTCCCATTTGCAAGTGCATTACCACCCTCTTGAAGAGGGCGGTAAATTGCGAGTGCTTTGCAACCGCAATTGCGGTCGCAAAACATTTTTACATTCGGTAGAGAGTCGCTATTAGGAAGGGATGCCCTCGAAATGCCCCTTCCTAATAGCGAGTCGCAATTCCTATTTAGCGAGTCACAAATAAATTGTGACTCGCTAAATAGGACTTGTACATGGCCCTATTCGTTTTTGCATGCGCGAACGGTTCGCTAACCCATTTACGCATGCAATTTAGGGTCGTACACCTGGCCCCAAATGGCTAAGGCAAGAAAATGCCAAGTTTCTAAAAGTGCACAAAGAACTATTGATGGGCAGAATGCAGAACAATGTCATACATTCCACCCAGAATAGAGATCTGGGCCTAAATCCATCGTTTTTTTGCTCACCATGCCATTCCAGTTTGGACCCAGCCGTATGCAAATCAGTCTGGATCCTGTGCTCAATGGGAACAGTCCAGCCCGAACTGCCAGACCAGGTCCTCCCTGGACTGGAAACAATCATCCTAGGACCGGTTTCGGGGTTTCACCCCTTTTCAGCCAGGATAGCTTAATTCCAGTGGCATGGAGAGCACGGGACTCACGTCTGAGCATACCCGTCCCACTCGGGGGGACAAATGCAAAAAGAACTATTGATGGACAGAATGCAGAACAATGTCATACATTCACCCCAGTACAGAGACCTGGGCCTAAATCCATAGTTTTTTTGCTCACCATGCCATTCCAGTTTGGACCCAGCCATATGCAAATCAGTCTTGACCCTGTGCCCAATGGGAACAGTCCAGCCCGAACTGCCAGGCCAGGTCCTCCCTGGACTGGAAACAAGCATCCTAGGACCGGTATAAAAAAGTGGCATTTTCAGAATTGTAATTTAAAATCTGACTGTACCATAAGTAAGGATTTTAAATTAGGATTCCAGAGACACCAAACATGATCAAAATATATCTTCCCATTTGGAAATTACACCGTAATAAGGTAACTCCAATGTTATCCTATGGGAGAGATAGGCCTTACTGTAGTAAGAAACAAATGAAATAATTTTTCACTACCCGGACAGGTACAATTTAAAAGTACATGTCCAACTTTTTAAATACTCTGCACCCTGCCCTTGGGACTGTCCAGAGCTTACCTTAATGGGGACTTATATGTATTAAAAAGGAAGGGTTGGGCCTGGCAAAAGGTGGGCATGGCAGGTTAAAACTGCACACACAAGCTCTGCAATAGCAGGCCCGAGACCTTTTTTAAAGGGCTACGTAAGTGGGTGGCACAATGAGTGCTACAGGCTGACTAGTAGCATTTAATTTACAGGCTCTGGGCATATGTAGTGCCACTTTACTAGGGCTTTAGAAGTAAATTAAATGTGCCAGTTGGGTATAAGTCAATGCTACCCTGTTTTAAGGAGAGAGCACATGCACTAAGGCACTGGTTAGCCGTGGTAAAGTGCCCAGAGTCCCAAGACCAGCAAAAACGAAGTCAGCAAAAACAGGAGGCCTGAAGGCAAAAAGTTAGGGGAAATCACAACAAGGATCCCCATCTCTTCTGAACCTTCATGATAATGTATTATTAATAATCAATACATTGTATTTGTTATCTAATTAAGTAGTAAAAAATAATAATACAATATAGCGTCATAATAGAAACAAAGTACCTGTAGTCACAGGTTGGTCACCTAAGAGTGCTCTAAAAAGCAGGCTCTATTATTACACTAAGTCAATGGTACTCTTTTCATTGACCATAAAGGATGAAAGGATGATTGAACCTCTCCAGAATTCGATCTTGTGGATGGCAGGTCTCTGCAGCAGGCACAGTAGCCCTCGGCGCTATATAAGCACACCCTAAAAGAAATGTACTGTGATGTCCCAAAGAATAATTATCTTCATGTTGACAGCCGCCCAAGTCTAATATGTGCAATGTATGTACTTTCCGCAGTTGTTACACGTATTACATGTTGAAAAACTACATAATATCTCCCACCCTAAGTTGTGCACATTGCTCACATCTGTTTTCGTGTGGTACTCAAATGCCAAGCAAAGGTAGGTGTTGTTAATTTGTGCAACTTTAGTATTTGAGGGTTTATGCCAAATCGACTGGTATTTGTACCAGTCCAGCCCTGTGACACCAACTATGCATACATTATCAGACAGTTCACACTTTAGTGCTGTGCTCATGGAGACTTTTGACCAGTACTTAATTTGTAAGAAACAATAAGTGCCAGGGCTCTCGTCAGGAGGCCACTGCAGGTTGCACCATTAATTGTCCCTGTCAGCACGGCCAATGACAGCACCAACACAACTACTAACAATCAGACTCCTACAAGTGTGACAAATCAGACTATTTCAGGCCCGCAAAGCTATAAGAATGGATTGGGCGGCAGGTAATAGTAATTTGAACACATATTGAATTAATAATTAACTGTTGTTGTGGTAATTTCTAAAGTAGCCAGACAGTACCACCTTGTGGCAGACTGTCACAAGCACCAGTGTTGACAATTAAGTGCCGTTGCTGAGCACCTAAAACCACCAACTCAAATTAAGCACTGCTTTTGCACAAGAACCTTTTGCATTTGAAAGTTGATCAGTGGTACGGTCAGGATGCTGTACATCACTTTTGTGTCACATAAATGGAATGGTCACAAAAAGCATTCTTAAATTCCTTGGAACCTTCAAGATCGGCATTTAACTAGAGGATGTATTTCACTATATAATTCCACAACATGTTGTGATTTGTTGTTCAGGTTTCCGTAGCTACCTAGCTAGGTATGTAGCTAAAACCAGTTCATACATATCCGCACAACTTATAGTGCATTGAAGATTAAGGGGTCAATTACGATGCCGGTTGGACACGCGTCCGACCGGCATCGTAGCGGAAGCAGGACCGCCTGACAAGGAGTTGCAGGTCCTGCTTCTCAGATTACGATCTGACCGCCGTGTTGGCGGTTGGATCCTGTATTTTTTACATTGTGGCTTGTGCTGCCACTCACAGCACAAGCTGCAATGGAAAAAATGCTGAGTTTAAACATCCCTGCACCTTGCGGAAAGGCACCATGCGGTGCCTACCACACGATGCAGGGATGTTTGGGGGGTATTGTTGGTGCCCCGAGGCCCCATTGCAGAGGGTCACTTTCTGCCTGCCTTTTCATGGCAGGAAGAACGCCATGAAAGGGCAGACGGAAAGCTAAATTTTAATTCCGACGGCGGAACCGAAGCTGGCTTCGCTGCCATTTGGGGATCACATTTCCAACCTCTGCCCCGACGGGCTCACAGAGCCCGTCGGAAGCAGAGCAGTAACCCCCCATGGGTTTCCTTCTGACCGCCAGTATCGTAATTCAGCAGTCGGACTGAAACCGCCGATGTCGGGCAGAAAGCCTCCGACGAGCTGTCGAATGGCTTTCTGCCCAACATCATAATGAGGCCCTAAGTGAAACAACAGTTTAATAGGATCTATGTGAGGGTCTCAACTAGTTATTTATTCACTGTAAAGCGGCTACGACTAAGCCATCATATGGGCAAGTTTTGGCAGGCCAACACTTATGCTTGATAAAATCATGAAGGTCCTGTCTTGTAACTAGACAGGTTCATCATTTATTTAGGATGGGAAAGATGGAGGGACTCATTTAGGGTTTGGCAGAGCAGGAGGTCACTGTAAAGCTGCAGTCCTCCTGCCTACAAAACCCAATGTTCCCTAATTAAAAGTATGCTAAATTCTGGGGTTTATCCACCACAGGACAACCAGGCCATAGTCATAGTCACTTTACTAACTTTAGGGCAGTGCGGTCTGTGCACTAACTAAAATGTGCATGAATGGGATTGTGTTTAATGGTCATTAGATATCTTTTATACACTCTTCAGTTTCACACACTAATAAACAATTATCAACAATCTGCGCATAAAGACACCAAGTGGGTTAGTAATAACGAATGAACTACTCTTAACAGACAACTATATACTTACGTTTATTATTCACTTGGCCCTCTCTACAGGGTCAGCCGGAAACATTTCTGCCTTCACCCTCCTATTTACTGAACCCATTTTTGTTGGCTCTTAAGATGAGCACTTCCCTACTGTTTACCAGTGCTACAGTGTTTGTGCTCACTTATTTAAACATGCTAAAATTGGTGCACACTCATTTGGCACATTTAAATTACTTGTATGTCCTTAGTAAAGTGGTACTACAGGTACCCAGGGTATGTACATTAAATGCTATTTGTGGTCCTGCAGCACTGATTATGCTACCCACTTAGGTAGCCTTTTAAAACATGTCCCAGGCCTGCCATGGCAGCCTGTGTGTGCAGTTTTAAACTGCCATTTCGACTTGGCAATAAAACCATTTGCCTGCCAGACCCTTCCTTTTCAAAACATATAAGACTCCCCTAGGATAATCCCTAAATAGCCCATAAGGCATGGTGCAGTGTATTTGAAAAGGTGGACATGTACTTTTAAATTTTCCATGTCCTGGTAGCCAAAAACTCTTAAATTCATCTTCCTTTACTGGAAGTTCTACTTCTCCTATAGGATAACATTGGGTTCCATTATTACATTTAATAAGTGGTAACTTTTCATTGAGAGCAGGTTGGAAAGTCATGCTTGGTGTCTGAGGAATTGTCATTTGAAAACCTCTTTAATGGAAAAGTCAGATTTTAAATCACAGTTCTGAAAACGCCACGCTTAGAAAGCTGGCATTTTCTTGCCCTAACCATTTGGTGCCTGGAGCCTGTTCCTCTGTTACATGGCTAGGTGAAGTTGGCAGTTGGCCTTTGTGCATTCTTCCAGACCGTGTCACAATACAAAGTCTCAGCGTTGGCAGGATGGGCTTTCTCTGGAACGATGGGAGGTGGAGTTGTCACCTACCAAACATGCACCTCAAAGGGACTGCCTCAGCACACCCACAAAGGACTTCCACACTAGTCTATTGTGACCCAAGACAGACTGGGACCAGGCAGGGAGGCAGGAAATTCCTGACACCCCTGTAGGGGGAAACTCCAAAGCTTCTCCCATTTTATAGTGGGCACCAGGTATAAAAAGGAGACCCTCAGATCCACTCTTCAGATCACTTCTGGACCTGTGGAAGACTCATAGGAAAGACTGCTTTGCTGCCCTGCTGCAAGAAGGACTGCCCATCTGCTCTGCTGCCCCACTGCTTTGCCTGCAAAAGGACTGCTGCGCTGCCCTGCTGCCTGAAGAAGAAGGACTGAACATACATCAGAGTGACTCCAAGGGCTAGTTGGCTCCTCGGCTCTGATGCAACTCGAAGCATCTCGACTCAGTGATACGCATCTCGATGCAAATCCTCGCAGCACCAGCAGTACTACTGGCCTCAACGCAACGCAGCACACCTCAGCGCTTGCATCTCAGCTCCTGGTAGGTGGCTTTACTAGCACTGATGCAGTATAACATATCTCGATGCAGGACCTCGCACCGCAAGTTACCATCAATAGATAGGCGCCTGTGCTGAGCAGGTCAATGCAATGACTTTCCATCTCAATGCCCAGGACACAAGGTACTCACAACACCAGCAGCTTCATCGGCTTTGACGCAGCGAGACGCATCTCTGTGCCTGCATCGCAGCTCCTGATCAGCAGCTTCACCTCCACTGACGCAGCGTGACATATCTCGACCCAGGATCTTGCACCGCAAGCTCCTGTAGGATCCTCAACACCTGTGCCACGAAGGCCAAAGGAAAGACTTTGCATCTTGACACCCCAGACATAAGCTACTTTTAACAGCAGACTGAACTCAGTCCTGTATCAAGCCCATGCTCCACCGCGGTCATCCTGACTTTGTGATTTGGACCCGGTTTACCGTGTCCATATAACTGCAATTGGCACTTCTTGCTTCTAAGTGCTACTTTTTCTTCAAAACCTTTAGAGTTGCATATCTTGTTTGTTCAACTAATTGGATTTTTCATATTTTGGTCTTAAATTATTTGTTAAACTTTAATCTATTTTTCTAGATTGGTGTTGGATTTTTCTTGTGTTGTGTTTTTACTTTATTACTGTTTGAAGTGCTGCATAAATACTTTACACATTGCCTCTAAGTTAAGCCTGACTGCTTTGTGAAAAGCTACCAAGGGGTTAAACACAGGTTAATTTGGAGTCTGCTTGTGTTTCACCCTTACAAGAACTGTGGATGTTGCTTGAGTGGAGTTTCACCCCCCTCAACCAATAACCCAATTTCTCACACGCTGTATCCTAGTTTGTTTTCTTAAACTGAATAACTCATTGTTAGAACGTGGGTCTTATCACCCTATAACCTTTTTTAAGTAGACTTTACAAGGTATTAGTCAAATTGTTTGCTAATCATTATTATCAGGGTGACTGGAATTATGCAGAAAAGGCAAATTGTGTTGCATAATGCGACACATTTTGTGATAGTATTACTTCATTATTTTGTCATTTTTACACATGTTAACTCTGCCTGGGCATTGGTTGCATCTCATTAGTACTAGTTTAACACACAAATATAGCAATAAGCAACAGAAATGTGACCAGTTAACGTTTGCAAAGTGTCTTCCGCAATGCAGAAACACAGTCTCTGCGTTTATAGTAACTTTTGAGCTAGAAACAACATTTGTACTGTATTGTATTGTATTGTATTGTATTTGCATTTTTATAGCGCTTACTACCCCTGACGAGGTGTCAAATCGCTTTTTCACCGAATAGCATGCTACTCAGCAACCTTAAAAGGATTAGTGGTGAATTAGTATAGTGAAATATGAAATTAATTTGAGTGGTGGATAGTGGAGTTAATTTTCCACTCGAACTCACTTGGGGCCAAATGTATTAAGCATTTTTGTGGTCGGAAATGGCCGATCTGTCCGTTTCTGACGGCAAAAATGCTTTTACATATGTATGAAACACAAATTGTGAATCGGTAACACGTTACCGAATCACAATTCGTGTTTGCGATTCGGTATTTGGAAGGGGCGTGTGTAGGGCGTCCCGTCCAAATAGCAAATCTGAATGGGATGTATGAATGTTTTGCGACCGAATTACGGTTGCAAAACATTCATATTTTACTGACTCCTTGAAGGAGGTGGTAACCCATTTGCAAATGCGAAGGAGTCTCCAGGGTGCCCATTCCCCTTGGAGAATGGAAAAAAATATTTTTAAGAGCAGACAGTGGTCCCACAGGTCACTGCCTACTCTTAAAACAAGCATTGGCATAGCCAATAGGTCTCACCTTTGGGACCTCATAAGTGTTTAGCCATGCAACAGTTGATGTTGTTGCAGCAAGGATATTATGCTGGATAACTAAATACTTATAAGGTCCCAAAGGCGAGACCTATTGGCTATGCCAATGCTTGTCTAGTTCTGAGGTGTTAGTGACTGGCTGGGTGTTTCTAGTTTCCATGACACCCTCTCTTAAGGCATAAGACATACAGTAAGTTCTGCAGAGCATCTCCACAAGGGACTTTGTAGAATGTGGGTTTCCATGCTTGAATATGTTGTATCCTACTTGCAAACACTAAAATAATTTTTCCTTCCCCCTATAGCTTTTGTGACTGTGTCTGCCTCATGTGACTGCAAAGACTTCACACAGACTTCTGTGTGTTCATGTGAAGCTGCTACAGCGCTTCCAAGATGAGGTACCCACAGGGCTTAAAGTGGGATGAGAAAATTGGTGGGGGGGGTGCTTCCCAAGGGTCGTGGCCTATGTAATTAAGGGCTTGGCTTAAAACACACGCTAAAAATAATCTGTGCTGGGCATAGGGGGGGCGACTGGTATTTTGCTGCTTCTGTCCAATCATTCAGAAATATAATACAACTATTAACATTACACGTACAAATTAGCAATTGGTACTAATGTTTGCATTAAATAAAACCTCAAAATGAGCCGCTTTGAAGTGACATCAAAAGCAGCGACGGGTGCTACAATTGCAGAGTTAATTTTTTTTGTTTTCCCAACCCCAAGGGTTACGGATTCAGCCGAGCTTATTTAACATAGGACCACTCTGCAACCATCGAGAACGGGGGCCATTGCCTCTGTTGCAAAGGCAACCTGTCTCGGATGCGACCCGGTCGAAGAGAGCAGATTGGCTGCCATTTATTTCTCAAGGTGTAGTTCCACGCGTGAAGAACTGCTGCATCTGATATGCGTGTTACCGGCAGTGTCCCCACATCTACACTTTGCCGTCAAGCAAGCTATATTGGGAAACTCCATTTAAAAGGGAAACTCGTCTGCAGAGGAATCTTTATATGTCGTTCTCAGCTGTTGATCAGCGATTGCCATGCCGAGACATCGCTGGCAGTGGCAAGCACCAGGATCAAGTGTATGAACAGCGACGCTTCCCATAAGAAAACGAGGTGAATAATATGAAGGAAAAAAAATCTTTCTGCAGAGGCATACAAGTGGCATGCAGGATGATATGCAGAATAAGTAGCTTGTGTGTGGTGGGGGTACAATTGATACAGACATGAAGCAACACTTCATTATACATTAATTCAGTCTTGCATTGTGTTCAGTGCCCTCTGGTTCTCAGACGCAGCTGCTCATACAACAAGCACGGCCACGCTAATGAGAAACAGATGGCCCCTGCGCGACGCTGCTCGCTCCCGCAAGGTGGATGCCAGCACAAGCACGAGTGCTTGAAAAGGGCAGACCAATGCCAAAAGGTCATCTCCTACTGCAGCGCATGTGCGCTGCCAAGGCAAGACCTAAAAATGAAACAACAAAGTTTCATTTTTTCTTTTTAAATGCATCTTGTTTTCCTTCAAGGAAAACAGTCTGCCTTAAAATATAAAAAAGACTGCTTTATGTAAAAGCAATCACAGACATGGTGGTATGCGGACCCCAGCAGGCCACCTTCCCTGTGATGGCGTTGATTCCTAATGGGTCGCAAATTGCGACCTACCTCATTAATATGCATGAGGTCTATTTGTGACCCATAAGGAATCGCTAATGAAACTCAAAAGAGTTTCATACATTAGGAATAGCGATTACCTAATTGCGATTCGCATAAAATCGCAATTAGGTAATCGTTATTCCCAAAAATTATACATGTGGCCCAAGGTAAATAACCCAGCAAGGTTGCCCCTATGTCATTGGATTTTTTGCATTATTCACTTAGAGCCTCTTGCTGTTTCAGTCCGTAATTCCGAAAAAATATTGTGCCATGTAAAGGATATTTTGACTGTTAAACTCTACATGGATGATATTGCTCTATTTTTTTAAGGCTATCATACTGTTTGTCCAAGAAACCTTTGATGTGATATAGCAATTTAGCAAATTTGGTGGTTACAAGCTTAACCATAATAAATTGGAGATTGTTTCAGTCACACTCTGGACGTATGCATGAAGTATAATTGGCACACAAAAACATATTTAATTGTCACTTTCCTGGAGACCCACCACATACATATATGTTGACTCTTGATGTATAAAATAAATAATTTACTAAACCATCGGAATTCCTATTCTATTGCTTTTTCTATTTTTCTTTTGCTCTGCCCCTTGCTTTTAAACCAATGTATGTTTCAGGTAGGCTGAAAGTAGGGTAATCAATAATCTATGGGCAGCCAGCCACCAGCGACTCACCAGAGGGTGGTCTCAGGTTTTCATATGTCCCTCTGTATTTTATGAGGTTCTTTTTCCAGTCCACATGTTTTATAGCCATAGAAAACTTTAACCATTTTGGTGATGCACCAATAAATTATATTTTGAATAATATCTATGATCCTGATTTTTCATGTTTTCAACCGATGCCCCTTACTCACAAAGTAGCCTGTTTTAAGCAGCTAATCTATCCGGTAAAACTGGCTATTTCTTAGACTTTTACATTTTTTTACAGTATATTCTGAATCTAGTGGCGGCTTCTGCCGATACAAATTGGGGGAGGGGGCAGCATGGGGGAAAAACAACAAAAATAAAAATAAAAGTACACTTACGTTCCTGCTGCCAGCCTCCGCCTCTGTGATCCTCTGTTTCCGTGCCTTGCCTAGGTGCTCCTCTGCTTCATGAACTGCAGTCCTCATGAGCATAGGCTCCTAGACTTCTATGCACCCAATGACAGCGTTTCTCGAGAAGCGCTAGGATTGGCCTTAGAGGATTTGTTTTCAACACCAAAGAGGACTGGAAGCCTGCACCTGCTATTCCCTCCACCTGGCAATGCAGCTTGGCTTGGGGAGATGTCAGTGCGCATGTCAGTTTGGCCGTCCTGAGATGGCCAGTCAAACAGACATGTGCACTGACAGCAGTGCCCTGTGCCCACCACTCCTCCCACTGATGACTCCTCCCCAATACTTGGCTGGCGGCTCCAGCTCCTACAGGTAAAATAAAATGATAATAAAGCAGTTGTATTAATTGCTTTATTATCATTTCACTTTACGTTTTGATCTGCTGCTTCCAGCAGTGGGGCGACGCTCCTCCGTCATAACGGAGCAGCCGCCCCTGTCTGAATCTTTGCTCCAGGTCTGCGCTAATCTCTATATGGTTGGTGAAACCCATGTATTAAGAGATGGCATTTTGATTTCATCTCAATTAAAACTTTGAGACTGTTCATTTCCATTCAGAAGGATTGACTTTTTCCAACTTTTAACTGTTGATGCATCAGATATAATAGTTTGTGTTCTGGTATTATCAATCGCTCTCGGCGGTTGACACGGCTCAACTGGAAAAACTAGTTCAATATATGTAGAAACCAGAATCTAGAAACCGAGGTCTAACTAATTGGTAGTCTGGCTGAAGATCTAAAGCCTAAATCCAGAGCACCAAAAATTAATAAATGGAAGGCCAAATAGTATAAAATATGCCTTCCTATGTTCACATGTAATGTATAAAAAGAGGACCCAGGGCGCAATTAACGTCCAGCACACAAGATCCAATGTATGAACTATAAATAACTAGTTATGGTGTTCCTGGTGGTGAGAAAGAAGAAGGGGGGGGGTATGCTCCTATAAGGAACAAGGGCCCTCCACACCCCGAAGGGTGTCATGCTTCTTCATAGGGTAGCTCCTCATTGGGTCGGCGCTGCAATTCCCAACGGGCCCCGCAGGGGGACCTTTTGCCAGCGATCTTTTATAGACTGTGGTCTCAGCTGTAGATGAAGCGGGGGGGGTGTGGGACGTGGGGTGTCTATAACAAGTGAGTAGAGTGTAGGGAGTGTGTGGATTAAAAATAACTATGGGAGCCTGCTGAATTAACTTTAATTAGTGGGTTCCATGTCATGGTTAAAAAAATATACTTGAATGTAGAGATGCTAGTGGTCTCATCCAGTATTTAAGTGAAATTGGTGGTCAACATGTTTCATGCCCTGCATTGTCAAAATGATTGTGACATTTCTTCAGGACCTAAAACATCTACTAACTACTCAAACAGGGTCAGTTAGCCATACCCTGACCAAATATACCATCTGCAGTCAGTACACCATATGTAGTCAGGTTCCTCTTCATTAGGGACCTGCAGAAGGGAGAAGAAGAAAAAGGGGAAGGAATGGGATGCAAATGAGATACATCAGAGCAATATTGGAGATGGTGTAGAGGCATTCTCTACGCCGTCCCCAGTCGGTAGTGAATGGTGAAGTGGTGGTACAAACTTTCATCCCTCTTATCACTGAGTGTCTATGGTACGGAACTTTTGAAATTTTAATGGAATATGCAAGCATTGATATTATAATTACTCCTACACCATATCGTGTGATATCCGAACATCCATAGGTGAGGTGTAATCTGGATCTCTTGTAATCATTATCATTTTTGGTTTGTTTTGCGTTCTGGATACCGTGCTTTGATATATGCACCTCAATGCGGGATATGGGGCATAAATGTATTGCAAGGACAACATTCCATGGTCTCCATTCACCCAGTACCTTACACACTCCAAGGGGCTTTTATAAGCTGCATCACAGACTGCTCTCGGCTCGCTACATAATAGAGGACATGATTGTGACGCTTATAGAGTAGTTTGAGATCCAGTTTACACCTCACCTATGGGTGATCTGATATCACACCTATCACTTTCTGGTGTAGGAGTAATTATAACAACAAGCTGCTGGAAGTTCATATAAACCCTCTCTAGTAGCCACAATGGAACCCTTAGTACCCCCAAAATTCAATGGACATCAAAATGCACTTCTGAAAACCTACAAAAAAGCAATAATGTCTGAGGGTCACACATCTTTTTTTTTTTTTTTTTTTTTTTTTTTGAAAAACCTTTATTGACATTTCAATCATTAACAAGTATGGGCCTACAACCCCCCGGGGCCGGCCGCTAAGCAATCAGAGCAATAAGAGCAAATGTAAACACAGGCGGCACCTCGGAGAGCAGAATCTTCATTCCAATATAGTCCGGCCAGTGAGCCGCGCAGGTAGGACACCAGGAGAAAAAGGGTTTTTCATTTTATAATGAAACAAGACAGTAGGATCAGGTGCCAAACAATTTCCCAACAGCGATAAGGGGCAAGAATAATAGACGTAAGCAATAAGCAGCAATCTATTGGATCTATGGCGCAGACACAGGAAATTCCGGATGGGGAAGAATATCAAAAACAGTTGCGCCTGCAGACCCCCGTACCTAACGCCCAGAGAACACCCCGGAAACTGTGGCACACATGAAAAGGCGACGATTCACAACAAAGGAGGTGTACCGCGCTGATCCCAGAAAAGAAAAAACAAGAAGAAGCGGAGAAGAAAAAGGAGGCCATGGAAAAAGAGATAAAGACTAAAGAGTCCCCTCCCCCAACCCCCCACCCTGCACCTCTGCAAATGAGTATGCCCCCCCCCCCCCAGCAGTGTGCCTGTCGCCCTGGAACTAGACCCGAAATATAGAAGAAACAGGGAAAAAGGAGTAAGAAAGAACCCCACCAGACGGGGGGGTGGAGAAAGTATAATAAACTGGAGGAGGGCCTTCAAAACATACCCCCGGCTTCTCCCTCCCGCACGGTGAAGTCTCCCCACAGCAAACAATAAGCAGCACCAAATCGACCATATCAGAAAAGGGGGGATGGGGAGCATTATGCACCAACTATGCTAATAACCATGAGAGTACGCAACCATGAGTCCGCCCGTCTACTAGATGACCACCCCCGAAGGATCAGCCTCATCCTTGACCACTCTTTGCAATTCTGCCCATGCCTACCCCTCGACCCAGCACCATGTCCGATGTTCCAAGGTAAAGGAGTGTCCAAAAACAACCGGGAAGCGACGCACACAGGTGGGGTGGAAGTCTCTGAGTACCAACACAGTCCGCATCATGGAGGGACGTATTTCCCAGTGCTGCCCCAGGATCTGCACTGCACACAAGGTCCAGGAAGGCTGAATCAGCCAAAGTAGACAAACGTTGCTGGAATTGTCCCTGGGTCGCCGGAGGCCGTGCACGGGACAAGGCCACCACCTTCCACTCAGGTCCAATACCTCCGGAACAGATCAAACCCTCAGTTAGCCGATCACACGGTAGCATACTGTCCGGAGTGTCCGGCTGTGCACTAATCGCAGGGGTGGCCGCGACATTATCCTCCTGTGTGCAGTGTGGGAAGCCCCTGTGTACCTGTGGACCAGCATGCCGCCACTGTCCCAACGCTGATGCCACACCATCGAGCTTACTCCCCAAGACCCCGGCGCCACGAGCCAAGGAGAAATGAAGGGCACCAAGGGCCTCTAGGAGGTCGCCGTACCCCAGCACAGCTCTCTGCGATCGCTCCGCCACACTCCCAAAAGTCACACACTCCCAATCCTGCTGCGACCCAGTGGACAGGATGGTAGGCTGCATCGCAACAAGATGGCCGCCGGGAAGGCCCGACTCGTATTGGGGCCGGGACCCAGGGACAAGCGCCTCGAGGTCCACGTCGCTGAAGACAGGGGCCCGGGGGCAGGCACAAATTCAGCCGTTGCGTGGTCACGGGAAACAGTCGTCCCCGCCACGGACCAGCTCCCGCGAAAATCCGGGAGCAGCCCGCAAGGATCAGGGCGAGCTAGGGGCGGCGTCCGGGCAGCTCACCGTCAAAGGCAGGGGCAAGCACCGAAGAATCTGAGAATTGCACCCCCGGGCATGTCCTCGGTCCGCTACGCTCAGCAGTGGGAGCGACTACGGCGAAATGCAGGCCGAGGGCGGCACCGCTCCGGTGGACCGACTCCACCCAGTCACCACAGGCCGCTGTTGTTAAACTACCACCCGGCCAAGGCGTCCACTCGAGGTCCCGGCTCCGGGGCTGCACGGGCCGCAAAGTTCAACTGCAGGTTTCTCCGGCGGTACGGCAGCCAGAAACCTCGGAGTCACACGATCGGTTGCCACTCTCATTCACAAACACGATCTCATAGCGCAGACTGAGGATCTCGTGCAGGATATCCGTGCGGGATGCGGAGGTTCACGGAGCTGGGAATCTACGCTGCCGTCCCGGTCGCCATCTTGGCTCCTCCCCGAGGGTCACACATCTTTGACCGACAAATTGGATGCGAACTAAATGCTGTAAAATTAGACAAAATCACAATAGTTTCCTTGAGATAAGAAGCAGAAACCAAAGTGTAGGGTGGTTTACCTACTGTTTCTTCATCTCATTCACTTCTGTGGGTGCTCTTTATTGTTAGTATCTGTCCATTTGTCTACACTGATTGGATCATTTCTGAATATTTCTTTAGGAATCTGAGGTGGGCACTTAGTAAATGGAATGCTTTCCACAGTGGATAGAATTTGATTTGAGTGGAGGATTTTAGATGTAATATCAGAAAGCACTAAATTAGTACGCCAGGTCGAATTCCACCCCTCACCATAAGCACTTTTGACTACACATACAATGAAATGCAAGATAAATGGAACCACATAGGCTTTACCTAAGTTTGTTCCATAAAACCCCTTTTCAAAAGAGCTTTATGCCATGGTACCCCGAGAAATTATTACTGCATCTATTTCAATATTTCTGTTATTGCGTTGATATATTTCTTACGACTCCTTGACATATTTGCTAAAGTAGCCAGAATCCACTCATGGAGGGCAACTGGATGCACCTATTCACCATTTTCACACCTGCCTAGCTGCTGTCAATGGCTGGATGTTTAACAACTGCCTGAAGCTAAAAATGTTTTATGAATTTGGAGTCAAAACATTGTTTCTTTTTATTTAACTTTTTTGATCTAAGCTTTTAGGTTGTTTATTTGATGCTCTTGTTCCTGTCCTGCTTGCTATCAATCTCTTTTTTCTATAAAATTCTTTATTGCCATTTTCACATTACACCACACATTGCATATCCTGCCATCCAGAAGATCTCACCTTTCTGGGATTCAGACCAATTGTTTGCTAGCAATCTGGCCATCTAAAGTTTATGAGGGCCGCGAGGAAGGGACTCTAGCCATATTAGCCACACCTATCCCTCACCCCATATAGCCATGGCATTAAGGACCCCTGGGGCATATATTGGCAGTTCATAAGATCCCCTGCAAGCAGGCAGAAATACAAAACAACGTTTCCTTCAATGGCTAGTGTCAAATACTGCACACAGATGGCCATAAAGTGTGTCTAGAAATTCCCACCAGATGTGGGATTTTTTTTAATGCTGTACTGCTTTTCAATTGTAAACCCAAACAGTCCTAGGCTCCTGGACAAAGCCAGGGTTATTTAGATTTCATACAAGACATTTTCTCAGCCTTGTGTCCTGATCCGGCCCATCAGATCACCTGTGCGGCTTGAGGGCTTCGTGTCCAAGGTTTTTTCCCGCCATCATATATTTAGCTCGCCTTTCGATCCCTGGGAGAGACATACAGGGTGTTTTTCAATTAAGAAAAATATGCCCACTTAGCCAGAATGTTCAAATTCTCTCTCTTTCCCAGCTAACACCCTAGAGTTCATTAAAGGAACAGGAGTATAAATGATGTGGGGAAAGACACTACGGCCAGAGACGCACAGCTGAAGACAATATTAAGAACCGAATTTCAGACTTCGTTTAATGCTTGCAGCCTTGGTTATCCTTTTGAAAACATTTTCCCCTTAGACCAATATTTCACAGTGTGTTTATTGGGATCACTGAGCTCTTGCCGGAGTGGATTCATTTAAAAAGTTGAAGCCATCTGCGTTGTTGTCTAAATACGTTTTCTCACCTTTGATTCTACAGTTCTGCAGAAAATTACATGTAACCCAGCTGTGAGCATATGAATTCATTTGTATATGAAAATAGGGCTACATACATAACAACATCAAGTGTTGCATGGCTAAACACTTATAAGGTCCCAATGGCGAGACCTATTGGCTATGCCAGTGCTTGTTTTAAATGTAAGCTTACCTCATTGTCGTCTGTCGACTCCCCCTCAATCCGCCCCACTGCTCTTACCTGCACGGGCCGCACCTAGGTAGCTACTTCTGGATCCCAGCTCCACTAAAGGCTCACTTCAACCCCATGCCTCAAGCTGAAGCTAACTAGAGGCTTTCCAAGCCCTCCAAGCCCCACAGCCGCCCACCCAGCCCTCCAGTTGGCAAACTGGGATCGTCTGATTCCTTGGCCCCTTAACTAATGCAGTGCATGTTTTCATTGTGTACCTTCCCAAAACCTTGGAAATGCATTTTCTGCATCAGGCCTTGGCACAGGGCCAGAAGTGCAGTGTATTCATAAAATAGCTGAACGATGATTGGTTCCACGGCTGGAATGTTTCACGTTGTACTAGTCTAGGGAGGTGTATGGCTCTATAATTCAAGAACGTTGAACTCATTATTATGGTTTTAAAAGAAAGCCAGGCAAACTATATACTCAAAGAACAAACAAAAATTGCATATTGTTACTTTGCTAAAAGTAATAGCCTAACAGTTCAACGAATGACAGTATGACGCATGGAAAAAAAAAATTCTGACATAAAAGTATTCACATAAAAAGAAAACTAAAGCTATAATTTCCTACACTCTACAGTGCATGGCCGGCAAAACCTGTTGAATAACCCCCCGTGGCATTATTGTCATGCTTTTTATTGCAAATTGTAGTCCAACAAGCACAACTGGAAAGGTGGCGAAGTGTATATTTTTATATGGCTGACTGGGAAGGAAGAATATTGTATTTTTCAAACAGAGACCACAATAAAGAGTTGTATTACCTGTATTCAGTCCCCACAGTTGGCGCTGAAAGAATCACGGGGAAATATTTACTGGTAAACACGACCCCAGGCCCCCAAAGCTCACAGGGGAGGCAGCCGGGCCGCCTGTTGGACAGGGCCCAACAGCATGGAGTCATCTCCTCCTGCGGATGACGCCTGCAAGGACCTGTTGACATGAAGGGAAAAGCAGCACTCTGTTTGTTTCTCCCTGCAGGCAGCAGTGGGCCTGTTTATTGGCTTGGCAGGTGCTCCGTCATTGTTGACGTCATCTCAGTGGGAGCTGGGGGATTGCTTTTCAGAATCTGGTTTTTAGCAATAGCAAAATACCTTTTTTGTCAGGATGTTCATTTCCTACTGTAAATGCCTTTCGAGAGTTTCAACACAAGAGTACACTATTTATTCGGATTTTATAAACAGGCTTCATAACATTTTAGCTTTATGTGCAATGGTTGTACAAGATGCTGGGCCTTATTTATGAGAAGTGACGAAAACAGCGATGCGTCGCTTCTCAGTGCGCCCTCCTTGCGACATGATGGATGGGTCATATTTACTGTATGATGCTTCATGTGGCAAGGAATGACAGATACGTCAGTATTAATGACGGATCTGTCTGTACAAAGCTTACGCAATGCTGGGGGGAGGGCTATAAATATAGCACTGCGCCACCCTTATGCCTGTAATGGCGTCCTAGAAGTGGAACACTGAAATCTTATAGATTTCATTGTGCCACTTCTACTGTGCTTGGATCAGTGGTGTAACGTAAGGCCCCGCAGCCCCCGCGGTGCGGGGGGGGGGGGCGAGCTCCCAGTAATGTGGGGGGCCCCCCTGAGTCAGTGCTATAGTTTATAACAATACTTTTGAAAATGACTTCCTGGCCTGCCCATGGTTCCTAAGCATTCTCTGCCTTTTGGTCCGTCGCTGGGTCATAATATGTTTATCAATATATAAGCACTTGGAGCAGAGTCAACCTGCTGAGAGAACCGAGAACGAACTGAAAGCAAGATTTCCCCTGCCTCAGCGCCTGAGTGTCTTGTTGTGTTCAAGGCGGGGCAGGGAAGGCCGTGTCATGGACATGCGCAGTATACACTGCAAGTGAGGCCATTCACAGGGCGCGAGCCATTACTGTGAGTACCATACGACATTCATTATTATGGCATATTATCGTCTTTGCGCTGGCACAGCCCCCTCGTATTGGATCTTCTCCTGGCGCGTACCCCCCCCCCCCCCCCCCCCTACTCCCCGCTTGCATTGGCTCTTCCCCTTTCCTTCTCTTCTGGGCCGCACAAGTGTGACAGGGTTGTGCCGGGGTGGTCGTCAAGAGGCCCAGGGTATTTCTTTCTTTAAACATGACTCACGGAAACTCTTCAACTTAGTACATAACGTGAAGCGATTACACATGTCATGTTTATAGAAGGAATTTTTGACAACTGCTGGATGTATGCCTCTGGGAAGCCAGCATGAACCAGCTATCCCTGGCATCCATTTAGGGGCAGGTTGTTGGTGAAAATGCAAAAAGGGTATTTCTTTCTTTAAACATGCCATGTGGTATTGCTTCGATTTATGTACTAAATTGAAGTGATTCACCGTGCCATGTTTAAAGGAAGAAATATCCTTTTGGAATTTTGGCATCCACTGAGCCCTCCTCAAAATACAAAAAGAGTCTTTCATTTTGTAGTGCTGTAGTCTCAAAGAAGCCACATTCCTAGGAAGGGTCTTGGTGTGGCCATGTAGGTGAGAAGAGAAAGTTACAGAAATAAATTACTTCCTAGGTCTTTTCGAAGCCAATTGTATTTTACTTAAAAAAAATGCCGCCTGTTTACTTGCATTTCTCATTTCTGTGTCTCAGAACATCCTTGCTGAAGCTTTGGCGGTGATTATAATTCTTTTAAGTGAAGTGCGCCTTAGTTGTTAATGCTTCAACACAATATCAGAGTGTAGCACGTGGGCAGGGGTCAGAAGGGTAATATATAAATGCAGGTGAATGTTCTTTGCTGGAAGTTGAGGTCAATGGAGTTTACTGTTTGTTTACCTCCCATGAGGCTAAACATGTTTTCTCATTGCCATGTGGTGCAGACCACTTGACAGCATACTGTCGGGTTTATATTTTCAAGTTTTCGGATTGTAAAATGGATTGCCATCCAAGATCCATGCAGTCTGCAGTCAGGGCCATGACTAAATCCAGGCTTACGTTCTTTCACTATCCTTTGAGCAAAAAGCCATGTGCACCTGCAACAACTGAGTGGTAGCAGACCAGAATGACTTTTATTAATTAGACCATGTTAAATAGACAGACAGATGGTCAGTGAGGTACACAGCTTCTGCGACTCACACGTTTGAGCCCTACCAAAATCAACAACCTAACACACTTCCGAGGTCTATGAATTGAATAAAATTACTTTGGATAGTACCAACTCCTGTGCTGCATTTGGAAACATCAGATATGAACTGTCAAATAAAAAACACAAATTACTATGAAAGTGAAGAGGGAGAGGATGTAACTTTACGGCTAGAGCGGTCGACCGCGGACTTGGGGAACCGAGTTCGAGTCTCGGCAACGACGCTCAACATCCTATGATTCTGGGCAAATCACTTAATCTCCCGGTGCCTACCAAAATGAATGTGTTCATCTGTGACGAAACTGGTGCTTGTGTAAAGCGCTCTGATACCCGTTGTCTAGGGTCTAGTTCGCGCTATAAAAAACTCAAAAAAAAGAAAAGAAAAATATCACTTGAAGCTAGTTGATGTGGAGCACTTCAGAATGTGTATGTCTGACATGTCAGTGTTTTTTTGTGTGCAAGAGGGATAAGGTACAGGAAGATTTACAGTCCATGGCCTACAGAAGACACTCTAACAAAGATGTTAATATCAACCTGCAATAATGCTGCATGCTTATATCAACCGACCACTGTATTGTAAAGTGATTTTATATTTGCTGCTCTGTTCTCCACCTATACTTATCTTAGGACATAAACATAAATGGAATTATGAATAGTAAATATCTATATATCCTTGCAGTGTAGTGGCTGTAAAATTATTCACATGCAAAGTATCACATCTGTTATGGTGGCGCACCACTGGCCAATCTCTGAACCATGTGCCATAAACTAAAAACAGCAAGTTCCATGGGCATGCACAAGTGTCAGAGGGGTGCAAGCAATCAAATGTAAGTGAATCACCTGTCTTTGGTTTGCCTAGCCAAGAAAACGTGCCATGAGCCTATCTGATTTGCAATATTGAAATCGCTTCAGTGATTGATTTGTTCATACAGTTTCTCTTTTAAATGTGTAAAACATATTGCCAGGTGACTACGTTGCACTGCCGTTTATACTCAGTGTAGGTGTGAGGTGTATACCTCTGTCCTCAGCTGGGGTTAAGATGTCTGTCCTCAGGAGGGAAGATGTCTCACAGTACCACACCAAATTACATCATTCCTGACGAAATTCTGAAAGAATGCCTTGATTACATAAGTTCTATTGATATCTAACCATAGGCAGCACAATGTCGCAGACCATGAACTGGATGGTTCATCAGGGCCTGTCCACAGTGCCTTGCCTTGATGTCTCCTTTGGTTCAGGGTGGGGTGGGCCATGTCATGGTCATGCACAGTGTAACTGCATGTGAAATCATTCACATGGCACGAGCCACAGCCCAACCCACTGCCAGCCTGAGTACTGTAGGCATCATTGTCTTCTTCTACTCGTCTCCACTCTATCTATCTATCTATCTATCTATCTATCTATCTATCTATCTATCTATCTATCTATCTATCTATCTATCTATCTATCCATCCATCCATCCATCCATCCATCCATCCATCCATCCATCCATCCATCCATCCATCCATCCATCCATCCATCCATCCATCCATCCATCCATCCATCCATCCATCCATCCATCCATCCATCCATCCATCCATCCATCTATCCATCCATCCATCCATCCATCCATCCATCCATCCATCCATCCATCCATCCATCCATCCATCCATCCATCCATCCATCCATCCATCCATCCATCCATCCATCCATCCATCCATCCATCCATCCATCCATCTATCTATCTATCTATCTATCTATCTATCTATCTATCTATCTATCTATCTATCTATCTATCTATCTATCTCTCTCAATATATATATATATATATATATATATATATATATATATATATATATATATATTGACACAACGTTTGCGAACAACCGCCGCACTCCTAATCAGCGGGTGCGTCGTCGAACAGACCTCGCAAACCAGGTCCGAAATATGAATAGATACTCCTCTGAAACCAGGAATGACGACGCCATGTCTTGACAATCTGTATCAGATTTTAATCAACGGCAATGTCGGACGCGTTTCGCCTGAACCAGCAGGCTTGTTCACCAACAAAGTTTTGTCAAAAAAACACCATTTTAAAGCTGTGCACATGATTAGTCGCATGATAAACTACAAATAAAGTGCAATGAAAGACAGACTCGTAGTTCATTTAGGTTCATCGTCAAATCAAGAGCAGGCATTGCGGAATTAATCTCAATTGTCATTCCACTAGTACCACAACTTTTTCTGCGTGAATACGCACTCAATACTGTACGTCTTGTTATTTAATTTCCATACGCCAAGCCTTAAATATAGCCCTAGTGGGCATACGTGATAGTTCTTGCTGCCTTCTAACCAATTGAGCCCAAGTGGGCATGCACTATACATGATTTTACAACCTCTTAAAAGCCAATCTGGACTTTCTCTTGTTCTATCTAATAAAGTGCTACCCAGTGTAAAACTAACAAAACATACAATTACACAAACTTATTTAAAAACATTTACAAAAAGAGAGATTACAGAAAGAAAGCAGCAATGGCATGTACTGGTGACTTAGATCCCCCGTCCTTATAGATGTGTAAACAGGTCCTCTTCCATATTGAGGCCTGTCGGGACTCTGCTATTTAATTCTAAAATATAGCGGGATTCCAATTTTCTTAGATCTTTTTCCCTATTGCCTCCTCTGATGTTGGGAGCAATCGCATCAATGACAAAGTAAGTAAGACCTAGAACATTATTTTCATGGTATTTTGCAAAATGCCGAGCCACAGGGTACACCTTGTCCCCATTCTTAATAGGTCGGAGATGCTGCAAAATTCTTTTATGCACCGGTAAGATGGTACTGCCCACGTAGGATAAATTGCATGGGTAGTTAAGTACATAAACGGCAAAATCAGTTTTGCAATCAAATTGCCCTTTGATGTTTTTTTCAATTTTCGAGCAACCTGTTACATATTTTGCGGTGTTCTTACCATGATGACACGCTTTGCATTTGGTGCATTTAATAAAACCATTTTTGCGTTGCAACCAAGAAGCTTTGGAGTATGTCACAATGGGTTTTTGAGCCATATTGCTAACCAGCATGCACGGCACTAACTGCGAAAAGTGGGCGCGAGGTGCGCGAAGCGCACCGCGAGCCCACTGTGTGCACACGGCGCGCGAAGCGCACCGTGTGCGCACGGCACGAACTGCGTGCGCGCGCCGAGAAAAAGTTTTGTTTAAAAAAATATATTAATAAATACATAACTTAGCATTTAAAAAACCATACAAATTCACTGAAAAAACCATAGGTTTCACACACGTTATAGTTAGGAATTAGCATTTAAAAAACCTTGCAAATTCACTTAAAAAACCATAGGTTTCACACATGTTATAGTTAGCTGGGCATTTCCCTCGTAAAAAACCAATGAAATTCCCCGTTATAGTTAGTGCAGGCAACTATAACTCACGCGACCGCAATCCGCTGCTGATGACGTCAGATATTACATCACTGATGACATATGTGTCTTTCTGGAAAAAAAAAAATGAAATATATGTATAGCTAAAGATGAATGGAAGAAGACATGGGTAAATAAGTGTCTAAATACAGTGATGTAATATCTGACGTCATCAGCAGCGGATTGCGGTCGCGTGAGTTATAGTTGCCTGCACTAACTATAACTGGGAATTTCATTGGTTTTTTACGAGGGAAATGCCCAGCTAACTATAACATGTGTGAAACCTATGGTTTTTTAAGTGAATATATATATATATATATATATAGATATATATATATATATAGTCATTTAAGGGGTCACCAGAGGTTGCAGTTGTGACCCCTGGCCCTTGCTTGCTCGCTGTGATCCTTGGCCTCTGAGATGTCAAAATCAGTGCTAGGAACTCAGGAGCTGCTTGTCCTTATGGCGTCAGTTGGGGCTTCACCCTCCTGATTTTCTACCATTTTTTATGTTACACTAATAGTGAATAACATTATCTTATTCGCTATTAGTATAATAAAAAATGTAGTACAATTAGCTGGAATGGGACCTTCCCGGCAACTGAGGTAGGTACAAATGATTTAAATGTATGTTGTGTGACTGCTTGTGGGTGAGAGTGCATTTGTGTGAGAGAGAGGGTGTATGTGTATCTGTGTGCGTAATCATTAATGAATCAGAGTGAGAGTCAATGACAGGTAGTGTGCGACAATGTGTGAATTTAGGCGTCAGTGAGTATGAGTGATTCAGACTGAGCGAGACTAAGTAAGAGTCACTGCAAGTGAGAGAATTAATGAGTGAGGGAGTGCTGGAGAGTGTGAGAATCAATGTGAGGGAGAGAGACAGTGAGTGAGTAAGTGAGAAAAAAACAATTTAGAATGCCAGATTGAAAGTATGACTGAGTCAGAGAAAGTGAATTTGAGTGACTGTGAATGAGTGAAAATGTGTGGGCCAGAGCGAGTGAAAAGGGAAAGTGAGTGAGACTTAAGAAGTGAGAGTAAGGAGGAGCCTAGCGCTTGACCAAGATGGCCGCGTGAGCTTAGGGCTCCCGAGACCCTCGCACCCTCCGTCGACTATCCTGTCTCTAATCCTGTCTGCATGCATGGCATCGTGTAGATGATTGGTCAGGGAGCCGATTGATGCTACCCGCGGTCGGATCGTCCACCGGGAACCGGACTTACACCTGGCGGAAGACTGCGGCCTATCTCCCGGGGAAGCCAGGGGCTAGAGTTGGCTGGAGGCCCGACTCCTAGTTGAACAACAACGGCCAGGCGAGGTGTGAACTGCCGGACGGAGGTCCCCGCACTTTCACTTTCGATTTCGCTCCCTTTGTCAGCCCTGCTACTGGAGAGCTCTGGATGGCTTTATTAACCCGGGGACGCTCTGTAGGCTACTCTGGCGGTCCACGGTAGAACTGATCACTCCTCATTCCTCTCCTTGAGTGGGACCCGTCTTAACTGAACCGACCTGCTTGGAGTCAACCATGTCGGGCAAAGCAGAAGGGGATCGGCAGAAGCCTAAGTCTACCAGGCGGGGAACCTACACCCAAGTCAACAGCATGGACCGATATGCTCTGCAAAAGGGATCACCGAGTGGATCGAGCCAGGTGCCGGATGCCCAGAAGGAGGACTCGCCTGTGGCCCCGGAGCTCTCCCTGCAGGATGTCATGGGCGCGCTCGAGGGGATGCAGACTTCGATTGGGAGGCAGTTTGAGGCCCTGGCGCATAAGGTGGATGCCATTTTGGTGGATGTCAACCTGATCCGTGCGGACTTGGGCAAAACGAATGAACGGGTTAAGAACTTGGACCTCAAGACCACGGGCCTCACTGATGATGTTACGGAACTGCAGACCGAGGTTCGTAAGCTGAGGTCCGAGAGTGATCTCGTCGCCCGCCGGCTGGAGGACTTTGAGAGCCGGGCCAGGCGCAACAATGTGCGCGTTATCGGGGTCCCGGAGTCCTCGGATGAGGCTTCGGTTGACCTGCTTGTTGAAGACCTGGTCCTCAACCATCTGAAGCCCAAGGGCCTTGGGAAGTTCTTTGCGGTGGAAAGGGCCCATAGAGTGCTGGGCGGGAGGCCTAAGGCGGGTGCCCCGCCGAGGCCGATCGTGGCCCGGCTCTTTCACTTTCGAGATCGGGACGCTATTCTGCAAGCATCGAGGGTGACGGGCCCGGTCCCCTTCCAGAACGCGTCGGTGAATTTCTATCCGGACTTCACCCAGCAGGTGCAGAGGCAGAGACAGGGCTTTCTGGGGGTGAAGCGGCGGCTCCGGGAAAGAGACCTGAAGTATGCCATGCTCTTCCCTGCCAGACTGCGGGTGGTGCACGACGATCGGACATTCTTTTTTGACTCTCCTGTTATGGCCGACGAATGGCTGGACGCTTTGCCCCGGCGACGGACGGGGGACGACACAGCCGAGGATGGAGACAGTGGCCGGGATGGGCAGGGCTGACATCTCGGGGCCGGTCTGACTTGATTTGACTATACCTGAAGACTTGCATAGAGTGCAGTAACTGTGGAGGGTTGCGGGAGGACGAGGGTTGCTCTTTTCCTCCCTTAGGGTACTTTTTGTAGACTTTTTGTTTTTGTAGGGCGACAGGCACACTGCAAGTTGGGGGGGCTTTGTAAGCTGCAGCAGGGGTGCAGGGTGGGGGGAGTTTTAGGGATTTTGGGGTTGTTGTTGGGGGGTTTATTTCTGCAAGGCATGATGCTTATATCCAGGGCTGTTCCATGGTGGCTCCTCGGGTGTGGGGTGGGCCTCTTTTCGTTTGAGGATGGGGGGTAGGGGCTTAAGTGTTATAAGCTGGAATGTTAATGGGTTGGGGGATCGCATTAAGCGGGGGATTGTTTTGCAATTTTTGAAACGATCAATGCCGGATGTTGCCCTGCTGCAGGAGACGCATCTTATAGGAAATACGTGCTATGCCCTGAATAGGAAGGGGTATAAATTCATTGCACATTCAGGATTCTCATCTGGGTCCAGGGGTGTGGGCATCCTAGTTAGAGCTTCGTTGCCATTTGAGGTGGACTCCACCATTGTTGATGATAGGGGGAGGTTTGTGGCGGTGGCGGGGCGGTGGGAAGGACGGACTGTGGTTTTAGTTTCGGTTTATGTCCCGCCTGCCCTGCAGGCCTCCACTTTTGCAGATCTGGGTAGGGCCCTGCTGGATCTCCCGGGGGGAATGCTTGTGGTGGGAGGGGATTTCAACGCTGTTTGCTCCGGCCTGCTGGATAGACACCCGCCCAGAGACACAGGGGGGGCTCAGAAATGGCTTCCAGACTTCCTAGACACGCTTGGTCTGATAGACTGCTGGCGGCTCCGGCACCCCACACAGAGCCAGTACACGTTCCACTCCGGGGCACATGGTAGCCTCTCCAGGATTGATTACTTGCTCACTCTGGCCGCGCATGCCTCGTTGGTATCCGAGGCGAGGCACATGGCGCGCGGTATATCTGACCACTCGCCAGTGTGGATCCGGCTGGATCTAGGTCGGGAGGGAGGAGGAAGGGTGGCCCCTATCAACCCTTGGTATTTCCGAGACCCCAAGATGCGCAGCGCCCTGGTAAAGAAGGTAGAACATTTTTTCAAGGACAATCAGGGAACCGTTGACTCGGCAGTGTCGCTGTGGGAAGCTTTTAAGACCGTGCTTCGGGGGGAGGCCCTCTCCCTAGTAGTGGCTGCAAAGAGGCGTAGAGATGGTGAGATTCTGCAGGTGGAGGAGGAGATCGCGGCTCTGGAGGGAGCGATGGAGGAGGAGGTTACAGAGTCCTCACTGCATGAGCTTTGTTTGAAGCAAACTGAGAATAAAGACCTGGTGACGAACGCCGCTAAGACCCTCAGTAGGGAACAGCAGGGCCGACTGTATGATGTTGGTGATAAGGCAGGGAAACTCCTGGCGTGGCTGGACAAAAAAGAACGGGTCAATAGAGTGGTGCCAGAGTTGACGGGAGAGAGGGGAGAGGCGATTGTGGAACCTGAGGGGATTGTAAAGAGCTTCTCGGACTATTTCTGTAAGGTTTATGCCTCTGCGTCGGATAGGCCAACCGAGGACTCGTGTGACCTCCTCCGTGATATCGAGTTGCCCTGCCTCTCTGCTATAGATAGGGACGATCTGGATGGTGACATAACGGTCGACGAGGTGGCGGGGGCTATCCGCGCGTTAAACTCGGGTAAGGCCTCGGGACCGAACGGATTGCCGATCGACCTGTACAAGCTGTTCCCGGATAGGGTCGCCCCTCACCTGCGCGCCATGTTTTTGGAAGCGCGGGGGGTGGGGCCCTCCCGTTGGATCAGCGACTGGCGTCGATTGTGGTCATACACAAAGAGGGTAAACCCCGCGATAAGTGCGCCTCATATCGGCCTATTTCACTTCTTAACGCGGAGCCGAAAATTCTGGCTAAACTCCTGGCGACCCGCTTGATTAGGGTACTTGGCGACTTAGTCCACCCGGATCAATCCGGCTTCATCCCGCACCGAAACACAGCGCTGAATCTTAGGCGTCTTCATGGCGTAATCGCCAGGACGGGCACGTTGCGTGAACCGGCTATTGTGGCGTCTCTTGATGCCACGATGGCCTTTGACACGGTGGAGTGGGCATACTTGTGGGCCGTGCTGGCCAAGTTCGGTTTTGGCAGCGGTTTTGTGAGCTGGGTGAGGTTGCTGTACGAGGGGCCGCTAGCTAGTGTTGTGGTGAATGGTCGGGCGTCGACTCCGTTTCAGCTTGGAAGGGGTACTCGGCAGGGTTGCCCCCTGTCGCCTCTGTTGTTCGCCCTCGCCCTTGAGCCGCTGGCTGCGTGGATACGTTGGCACCCGGATATACGGGGCCTTCGGTGGTCGCCTGAACACGAGGACCGTATTTCGCTCTATGCCGATGATATCCTGTTGTACCTTGCCTCACCCAAGAAGTCACTTATAGTGGTCTGTGACGTACTCACATCTTTTGGTAGGAACTCGGGTCTCGTCATCAATTGGAGCAAATCGTACTTGTATGTTCTTAGTGGCGAGGTTCCACCGATCCCTAGAACATGTTCGATACAGATCGCCCAGCAGGGTTTCTTGTACTTGGGGATCTTTATCTCCATGGACTCGGCTGTGCGCTATGAGAAGAATCTGCTCCCCCCCCTGGCACGCCTGAGGCGCGATGTTGAAGGTTGGCGGAGGCTGCCGCTCTCCCTCGTTGGGCGGGCGGCCCTGTTCAAAATGATGTCTCTCCCCCGCTTTCTCTACGCCTTACAGAATACCTTGGATTGGGTGCCGGCCAAATACTTTCGGGAGGTCGAAGGCCTCCAACGGACGTTGCTGTGGGATGGGCGGCCGCGAATTGCTATTGCAAAGCTGACGCTTCCATGGTACGACGGGGGCATTGCGCTCCCAGATATCCGTCGGTACTATTGGGCCACACAGCTGAGCGCGATCAATCATGGGCTTTATGGCCCTGCTCTCAGCCCTGGGTATGCCATGGACAGGTGGTTGCTGCGTGGTGGTAACTATTACAGGGCGTTGTACTCGCGATCCCTAGACTCGTCCCTCACGGGGCCCACCGCTGTGGCAGTGCGGGTGTGGAAGATGGCAACTGACTCGCTGGGCTGGAAGGATAAGCTCACCCTCGCTACCCCGTTGTTTGAATCGGAAAGATTGGGAAGGCTTTTGCATTCAAAAGGTTTTGATAAGTGGGACCTGATTGGCATCTCCAGGGTGGGTGATGTGCTGCATAAGGGGAGGGTGAAGTCCTTTGAGGAGTTGCAGACTGAGTATGAGCTGGGGCCCTCCGAGTATTTCAGATACATTCAGATGCGCCACGCCCTCCGATCAGTCCTCGTGGGGGGTGAGAAGGTGCCTGAGTCCTCTCCCTTGGAGGACCGGGTCCTTGATGGCCACATGCCCGAAAGCACGATCTCGCTCATATATAAGAAACTTATAAACGTCCGGGCGGACATGCTTCTGGGGCTGAGGGACCAGTGGACTAGTGATGGCCTCGAGTTAGATGATGAGGATTGGCAGTCAGCTGTTTCTTCCCCTAAGGAGGTCGCGATCCCGTCGCGCCTGAGGCTGGTGCAGCTTAAAATACTGCACCGAGTGTATGTGACGGGGCCAAGGCTGGTCCACATGGGGTTCTCGGAGGACGGCCTGTGCAGGAGGGGGTGTGGTATGGTGGGTACTTTCCTGCACATCATTTGGGAGTGCGGTGTCATTGTGGACTTCTGGAGGGGAGTCCATGCAGTAATGGGGGAGGTGACAGGCATTGCTCTGCAACCGGAGGCGCGGTGCTGTCTCCTGAATATCTGGGGGCCCACTGACCTCGATGAAGCACGGACCCAATGGGTGACACTGGGTAACATGGTCGCTAAGAGGGATATCACGCGATTGTGGGGCTCCTCGGGGCCCCCCACACTGACTGCGTGGAAAGAGAACATGGACTGGAGCATGTTTAGGGAGAAGACAGTCTACTGCTCTAGAGGCCGCCCCCGGAAGTGGCACGCCATCTGGGGGCGGTGGAATCAATACAGGGGGGGAATATGTCTTGCCCCTGATCTGGAACCGCCCGAGGAACAGCTTTCCCCCTGACCTTCTTTCCAGCACAGACTGATTTGTGAATTATTTGGGCCTCTGCTGTCCCCCCTCTTCCTCCTTATACTATCTTGTAACTGGTAGATGAGTGGGGTCTGGACTCCCCTCGGGGCTCTCACCATGGGTTTTTTAGTGTTCTTGCCTTGCTGGGGTTTGCTGTGCTTTTTATGTTTGTTTAAAATTGAACCTTTGCACTTCTCTTTGTACTTTACTGGGGACGCATCACTGTTTCTAATCATCGATGCTGCCGAACCTCCGGGCTGTCGGCTGAATAGCTGTGTCCTGATTTTTAAATAAAGGTTTTCCAAAAAAAAAAAAAAAAAAGAAGTGAGAGTAAGAGTGTGTGCAAGATAGTGAGTGACAATGAATGAGTGAGTACAGTGAAATTGAATAAGTGAGAGTGAGTGAGAATAAGTGAGTCATTGGACGTAAATGAGCATGAGTGAGATTGTGATAATATGCTTGTGAGTCTGCTGTTTGCCATGACATACTGAAGGTCATTGTTGATGGAGGCACCCATGGTAAAATGCTGGCACTAGCATACTGGAGGCAATTCTTAGCATGACAGGCATGTGTGACAAGGTAGTGGCATACTGGAGGTGGTTGTTGTCATAGCATTATAATACTGGTATTGACATGCTAGAGGTAATAAGTTCTAAAGGGTGTTCTTTGCATAATGATAAAATACTGGTACTGGCATATGAGAGGTAGTTGGTGGCATATAGGACAACTGTGGAAAAATTCTGTAGCTGGCATAATGGGGAAATTCTTGGCATGGGAGCATCTGAGTCGAAATGCTGGCACTACCACATTGGAGGTAATTATTGTCATGAGTGAGGGCAACTGGTACGCATGAAAGGGGAAACCATTACGAAATGCTAGCCCTGGCATACTGGTAATTGTTGATGTGAGTGTCACTCATAGTAAATGGATGGCATTAATAACAAAAATTCTGCCTCTGGTGTGTAGTTTGTAATTTGTGGCCTAAGAGGGCACCCATAACAAAATACTGGCCCTGCCACAATAGTGGTATTTTTAATACATATGGGGACAACCATAGCGCATTTTGAAAAAATTGTGTCAACTCCAGGGGAATGTCTGGTCCCATTGACTTGGCACACCATTCGAGTACTTGAATATTTAAAGTGTCCTTTCAGAGACTATGGCTTTGTAGCAAAGTTACGTGAAAGTTTTTCAAAATATTCTCATGGGCAGGCCCCCGATCCCTCTTAGACGAGGTCTGACTCACTTGCTTCACTCGGTCACTACAATGCAGGGCTAATATTATCCCTACACAACTTTCAAAGACCATGTCACTCCCCTAATGTATGGGGTATCTAAAATAAACATGTATGTGTTGTGTTGTTATATAATCATACAGCAATTATGGAACTTCAGTAATGTCACTTACTGTCATGTCACCATGGTTAAGGTCATGTGACATGATCTCCTGGGTAAATTCTGAGTCAAAGGTCATATGATGTCACTACCCGTGATTTTATTGAGGCCAAAGGGTACTTCTCATCATGTAGGGTGACAAAGCTCTTTAAATCACACACATATTATACAAAGACTATAAATCATACAACTGTGTACAACATAAATTAAATAATAAATAAGACAATGAGTTCTAAAAGATGTAGGATTAGAATCACATGTTTTTCATCAATACTAATAGATATCATATGTTCAGAGTTCTTGGTCCAGAGAAAAACAAAATCAGGCGTTAAAACAGGATTAAAAACATAACACAGTGGTTGGTGAAGTCGATACTAATGAGAATTTATAGACTACTTTTAGAGAGTAGGGAAGGATTGATAAACAGTACATTTCCAAGCCCGTGCTTGCAGTTTGCACGTCTCTTTCATGCCACTTCATAGCTCTGTCACCCCTGAGTGGGGGGCCCCCCCTCCATGTACTTTGCAGGGGGGTCCCATCAGGTTTTGTTACGCCCCTGGCTTGGATGCGGGGGAATGCCCACCCTGCATACATTATACCTGATGCAGGTATAATGTAGCGCAGGGGTTTACAAAGTGACGCATCTGCCTAGATGCATCACTTTGTAAATAGGGCGCAACATGGTGCATTTTTTACGCCACCGGTGCATCACAAAAAGTGACGCACCGGCAGCGCAAAAGTGTCGCTAGGGCTCATACTTTTCTGTACCATCTATCTTGGGTGTATATGAATGTATGTATCCATGTATTTATCTATGTATGTATGTATTTTTTTTATGTTTTATTTATGTATTTACCAATTTTCTTTAGTAGGGGGGTATCTAAGTGGTTTTAGTGTGCTTCGAGTTCAGTGGTAACGCGACAACTATCAAAACAGAGTCGGAATCACCACTGTGAGTTGGCGGACCCACAGCCCTATTACAATGCATGCACTCCCATAGACAAAAGACTGCTGTGGTACTGCTGCCACCTGCAGTAAATCCCGACTGCGTCTGTGGCGGGATAGGCCAATGCATCTGTCGGAGGGCGGACCACCAATTTCCATGCCCACCCGATCATGATGTGCCTTACCACCGAAGTGACTGCTGTGGTTAATCCTCCACACCTGAGCTGGCAGAAAGGGCAGCATATAAGTCACAAACTCATCTTTACTCACCTTCACACGTACCGTACTGCCATGCAATGTCTGGCCGCTTCTGCTTTATGGCGACTGACAGCATCGTGGACGCAACCAATGGTAAGCCATATACCTACCTGTTCCCATTAACTCCTCAGCAAATAGTTTTTCCGGCATGGACATGCGAAGGTCCCAGGCCCAAACATGTCATGTGGGCCTCTGTTCCCAATAACTTAGAATGTATGATCCGAGTGTTCCAGCGCAAGACTGAGAAATGGGGAACAACCTTTACCGATATCCTCCCTGCGTCGCAGACTCGTCGTCACGCACACTCATTCACACATACATTCATTGGTGGGGCCCATAACACCAACTCTCACACAAACGGTCAAGAGTCTGCACACAGGAGGGATGAATGGTTCAAGCGCCGGACATGTGGGAAGAACACCTTATAACCTATAGGGAAGGAAAAATTATTGACAAATATCTTACTATTTGGAGTCCTCTAATTCATTGGCTCTGCGTAGTCTTTGTCATAGATCGTCCGAAAGCAAGCCAAAGCTCAAAGTTCTTTGCTCAGCACGTTACAGTCCCAAAGATCGGCAAAGGACCAGAGACGTGCAAGCATCTGTCATCGCTCGTAGGTTTTAGGAAAGTTCGTAGTCATCAGATGATGAGGCAGCATCTGGAACGTAGTGCAAAAATAGGAATCGAATCATGTAGTAGTCCGTCTCTATTCTATTACCCTCTTTTTATAAAGCAAAGAAGTAAAGATGATACAATTTAATAGTTTAGGACAGTCGTGATTGGCTGGTTGAGATCGTCCGATGTCAGTTTTAAAGTTTTAGTTCAGCTCGAGGGGTGAGGTCATAAGTTAGTCCAAAGTTGGCTTGTTCCGGTTTTATTGTAAGGTTGATTGTTCTCTGTTTTGGCAAGAGTCCAATGTGCCATCCTTGACCGAGGACAGTCAGTACAGGGGTTACTGCGAGGTTTAGGAAACATCTTGTGCCTGTGCAGCTCAATCCGCACCTCGTGAAACAGTGGCCACTTCGTCATGTGGTGTCAGCCGCCATCTTGGATTTAGGCCCAAATGCTAACTTAAGTGAAACAAACACAAAAGAATAATTAATATATAGAAACAATAAATCTAATGTTAACCCCTTGCAAATCCCTTTATGTGCTTGTATTTAACTAGCATATAGCAACATTTAAAGCCATTATTTTTACCTTATCGATCCTCCTCTTGGGCAACATACATAAGCAACATATATCATGCAGTATTCTAATTACCACATATACTATTGTTAATATGCGTACAGATTTTAATCATAAAAATTATTTTAGCCATGCAAATGCAAATTCCACGTGTAATTTTAATATTAATAATGTTGGTTAATAAACATGCAAACTTATTTAATAATATTATAATTAATAGATTATTTAATTAGTATTTTCAAGCAGAATAGGGGAGGTATACAAAATGTTGTACTACCCGCTCCATCACGAGCACTGCTCCATGATGTAAGCTCAAGAAATACATACACCCAGAAGAAAAACGTGGGCCAGTAGAGAATTCCAATCATGCCGCAAACAATTTAAGACCAACACCCATGTCTGTTGCATACTATCACAGAGCATGTCCACAGACAGTTCAGCAACACTATGCCTATGCCCTTCAAGAGAAAGGGTGTGGCACAACCTCCAGAGCTACCGACTTTGGACCTGGAGAATAGGTTACGAGTCTCGGCATCAGTGGTGGTCTTCTGACTGCCACATTACGACCCTAGCAGTAGTCCTGTCCTGGGACCGCCGCCATGGAGCCGTCGTTCCCTGGTGGTGGTGTGGCGGTCTTGAGGCAGTAATATGCTTAGCAGGACTGCCGCAGTCCCGGCAAGTATATTACAACTTTCCTCACCACCACTAATTTCATGGAGGTCTTTCTTCAAAAACAGTGGCGGTGAGGAAAGAAAGGGGGCCCTGTTGTGCCTCACTCCATGTGGATGGACACACAGGGCACAACATGTGCCCGCCTGTGTGCATATTCCCCCAGTTCCAGCACGGCATGTACTTCTCTGGCCATGCCGTGCTGGAACTTCCTTTGACGTTTCCATGGCGGTGTCTATATTATAGGCAACACCATGGGAATGCCAAATAATCTTATTTAGCAAGTAGGGTCTGAAGAGGATACCTCAGAGACATGTGAAGGGTGGTAAGATCCTTTAAAAAATGAAAGGCTAGGGAATACACACTCCCACTAAAATAATCTAATTAAAAATGAGTATACTCTCAGTTTACGAAAAAGGTGATTGAGTGGAAAAGGAGAAATATGACTTGGGAGGAGTCAATCCTTATTCTAAAACTGCGATCCTCATAAGGACTAACAAAATGTAGGGGGAAGTACGCATAATGGTGTACTTTAAAGTAATGGTCCTTATGAGGAGTAAAAGGATATATTACTTAATTATGTTGTTTTATGGGAACTGTAGTTCTCAGTATAATCATCTGTAGAGGAACTCTATCTTTTCAATATACACATTTGTTATAAAGCGATAATCATTTATTATATATTTTTAAGCTTTCTTATAAGGAAAGTTAGCCACATGTCAATATATACTCTATAGTTAGATAAGGTATAAAATGACATTTGGTTTTCCAGCTTATTTTGGGAAGGTAGCCACCCTCTATTGTCTCTTATTATGTGTGGGTATTGACATTTTTTCTGTTCCAGCTCTAATAGTCAATATCATTTACCTGAGTTTCCCTTAGGCTTGGCTGTTATCTCTAGCCTCCTAGGGATTGTCCATATTTCTCTGTGGCTACGGCTTGTTTATGGATTTGTGCTTGTAGTGTTTAAAGGTCAACGCCAAAGAATCGCCCGCCAGTTACTAAAAAAGTCATAATACAGCAGGCGGGTTCTCACGCGGGTTTGGCGTTCCTGGCGCCGCACTGCCGAACTTGAACTCAACCCCTAAGTGGTGTCCAGTGTCCAGCTGCCCTCACATGGCCCTAGTGTCCTCACAAAATGACAGTGGCTAACTCAGTCCTAGTCCTACCTACCTACCAAGTCAAGGTATTTGCAATTCTTCTATCTAATACCTTCTCAACACCCACTTTGATACTCAAATTATCAATCCCCTCGCGCTCTAGTCAAGTGTAATTTTTTGCATCATTTCATTCATGTTCTCTTCTCTAACATCTACTCATAATGCATCACATCTCCTGTGGTATTCCAGTCACCGAAGAAACCTTTTGCACAATCCTTCTTAAATTTGAAATATCATCCAAGAGCTTTGCTGTCTGCTAGTGCTGCTTGCGATTTTCACACATTTTGTCTGCTACCATTTGGTAGCCATTCAATGAGGCTCTGTTCTGGGCCCTTCTTTGGTGACATCAACTCTTTCTTCAGCTTTTCTTAACATTTTGGATGATAAAATTTTTTGCATTAAATCACAAAAGCTATTACTGTCTCGCAGCTACATGACAAGGAATGGTCTTCTGCTCCCTCATGCTTATCTGCTCCAAGAGTGAAACCATCCTCACCCCTGCATTATCTGTTGGCACCACCCTGGCAACAGCACTTTAATTCACTCTCTTACCAAGTACAGTATAAGCCGAACATCCATCCACACAGTCTGGGTTAACACTACCAAGCTTAGTTACTTAGCATGTCTTCACTCAAAAATTCCTGTCATTTCTTTTTTATATTTTATTAGAAATAGGTTGCTGCCCTGATTTGTGACACACAGTAGAATAGAACTTGGTAATCTGAATAAATAATATTTTAGTTTGATATAATTTGTGTTGAAATATGCTATCTGTTTATCGGTGTATCTAGGTGTCTGACCACCTTCCTAGGACACTAGATAGGATATGTGCATATGGGCATGTGTAATATACGGTCTGTTAGCAATGTTAAGTGTAGGGAGAGGTCGTGACTCCCAAGAGGCCAAGCGATCACAGGAACATGGCGTCCCTCTCCATCTCCATCCATGATCATTAACATTGGATTGCTCTGTTCGAGTCCATGTGTGGTCATAGTGTGCTGTTTCAGGTGCAGAAGCTGTAAAGAAAGGTATTAATTCAAAGACTGATATGCATTTAGCTTCACTAAAGGCTGAGTTTAAGTCAAGCAGTTACCCAGTCACTTTGTGCTAAAAATGGAGGTCTGAGGCTGAGGTTTGGGGGTTTTGCAAAGAGCTGAACGTTCCATAGTGAGCAAAACATTTGAGCTCTGACGCACCCTGAACGTCACTTTTCTGAGAAACCCCCACACAGCTGAGCTCTGGCAGGAAACCACACAGGTGAAAGAGTCATGTTAGACATAAAACAAAGTATCTCACACGCCCAGTGGTAACCTGTTCTTGGTATTCATTCCTGTTTTTGGACCAAAATATGAAATAGGACAGTTTAATAAGTTGTTACATAAGGTTCGCAGTCAAGAGCATCACCTTTTTATTCAATTTTCTTAGCAGCTGCTCTAGGGTTGACAACAAACAAGTCAAATAATATGGAGGAACTGAAAACATGACTCCAACCCAGATTATATTTTATGCAAATGCCCACCACTGTCACTCGACAAAGCACCCAGGTTAATTAACCACAGCATTTCCCAACAGGTGGTGGGTGGAGTGTGGACCGTGGCAGATGTAAAGGCGTGATGGTGTGGCACAAATAACAAGAGGGTCTGAATCTGTAAAACTCTACTGTTATGTGTCACTGAAAAGGTTAGTAACCTACAGTGGAAAGTGACAAAACATGACGCCACTAACCTCACTCACAGGAAGCAAGCTTATAGTATGCACATCCGCTGTGCTTTTTCGGATTAAACACACTGGTTTTACATGTATTATCTACACCGCAAGCTACTATTTGTTGAGAGCATTTTATGTAATCGTTTGGTTCACAATCAATTACATTGTCCAAACAGCACTTCAAAAGTATGTTCTACATCGTGACTCAGATGTTTCATCGCATCTACAGCTCACGTGTTGTTGGATGTATCACTTACCAACACCTCAGATTTACCATGGTTAGAAGGATTCCAGGAGGTAAATATAGGCCGTTACAAAGATGAATTTAGTTCCTTATTGTTAAAAGTTCTTAAATCTGGAATTTGCATAGTCCAGAGCTAAAATCTTCAAGGGATCTCGTCTATAAAGCCCTTGATTGACCTTTGCTCCTCTGACAGCCTCTGTCTGGGTTTATTAACAGTGGTCAACATGGATAGAGTACTTAAGTAATCTTGCCATACTCATTACCATATTAAAAGTATAGCATTGTTTGAATAAATAAACTAATTTTCTTTATTATAATTTGTTTCGCTGATAATATTTCTTTGGCTACATATTGTTACACCGACAGTATACAAAAAGGGATGGATGGAAAGCTTTAATTAATCTCAGCCACTGCTCTTTACTCGGGCCACATCCCAGTCCATCGTTATTTTGCACACCATGCCACTTCAGTTTGGACCCAGCCCTATGCAAATCAATCTACTAGCATTGGGCTTAATCCACACCATGAGTCATACCCTTAATTTGGCTGTACCCGAGGACCTGGACATCCTAGTAGTGAATCTAATCTTGGTCATAGTACTACATAACACTGCATAATCACCTCCATAATGAATTTAAATCATAAACACCAGCATTTCAAAACACTTAAGCCTATTATCTCTATTTTCTGTAAACACCACACCCTGACGAGATCTTAGAAACATTGCAATGTTGTTTCCCCAAATCATTGAGTTAACTTTGAATTCAGTAGCCCCGTTCAATTCACTACATATGAACATCAGGGCCTCTGACAATGCCATCGCCCTTCAGCCTAAAAACCCCAAACCAGCTTCATAAACTGCCAATAAGTGCTTTGAGAGAAACCTGGTCACCCTGAAAAGACAGGAGCAGAGTTGAAACTTGAAGCTGCAGCAAATAGAGTGACCTGCAAAGCAAATATGAGAAGTTTCCAAAAAGTGGTTCAGAGAGTAAAGACGGTGTGTGTACAATGTATAGAATCAACCAAGACGTAAATAAAACAAAATATCTGACTAAAATTATCTGGGAAGTATATGACCAGGAAGTACTGAAAATGACCTTTAACACATTAACCCAACTCTCTGAAACTCTGCTTTCATTCTTGAAGAGGATCCTAAAGATCTAATATAACATTCAGTAGATACAAAAGAATCCATTATCACAGAGCAGATGTCTACTCTTGACCCAGGTAGCACGTGCCTCACTCTGGCAAGGCATCATATGCAACTATTAAAGCTAGCTATTGTTACTCTACTCTTGAAGAAACCTAGCGCTGACCCTTTTGTTTGGACAAACAGAGACCCATATAATCATTCCACTTCCAAAGCAAAATACAAGACAAAAAGATCACACTCCCACTACAAGAATTAGTTAAAACCATTAACATTTTCCTCGACAGACTATCAGCCTTGCTACCTGAAAAGATCACATGAACTATAGTTTCTAACCTTAGAGGAGAGCTTGATGTCAACTAATTAGAAATCTTTACAGCGGCTTAGGTGCCCCCCAATAACATCTACTTTCTCTGCTATTTTTTTACATGAGACCACTACCCCAGATCATCTCCTGTTATTGGCCACAATTGCAAATGTATGGATATAACAATCACATTTGTCTCCATCTAGGGAAGCCTTCTGATCCAAAAAATAACAAAACAGTGTGTCTGAAACACATCTAACAATTGATGAATGAGAGCCATGTTCACCTAAATGGAACAAGAAGTGAACACTTGATAACTGGGGATGTCCTGATAAGTATAACAGAAATAAACACATGTTCAAAAGTGGTCAATAAACCATACAGAAGACAGAAAGGATCCTTCTTTCTGAGGTAGGATACGAGCACAGGTGAACAACTAATATTACACTGTGAGGATCAACATAATAGCCAGGAGACTGACGTTAGGCAAGGTGCTTCTGAGATAGGTGTCTTTAAATGTTTCCTGAAGTATAGTAGTGTGGGTTGTGTCCTCAGACGGGCAGGTGGACTTCTTTATGTCACTGGCAATCCATGGGACGAATTTTACTTCATGGCCTGAAATGTTCTGAATTTCGGTGCTTTTCGTACAAGTCTCCGGAACCAGTTAATAGGTCGGCTAGGTATGGAGAGCTTCTCAACTAGACTCCTTTGTGTGTTAATAAGCAGATTTGAAATGTAATCCTCACTTTGAGTGCTGAATTGTGCATGTTTTAATACTGCAGATTTGTCTTGTTGGCACTCCTCTTGTGTCATTCATTATTCTGTCAGCTTGTGATTGCTTTTTTGTATTCAAATGATTTGGCAAGTATGAAGCTTTACTGGCTGCACCATTCTGCTGCAATAATCTGTTAGAGCAGAATGGTGAAACAATTTACAGGAATTAGTGTAAAATACCATGTAATTAAAGTAAGCATTTGCAAAGTCTGATGGTGGTCCTAGACTTTTGGTTTGTCAATGCTTGTTTTGTTGTATCATGGTTTTTGCAAACCTTTATTGCTGGGAAAGCAGCTGGGACATTATCAATCTAAAACAAGCATTGGCATAGCCAATAGGTCTCACCTTTGGGACCTTATAAGGGTTTAGCCATGCAACAGTTGCACAACTAAATACTTATAAGGTCCCAAAAGCGAGACCTATCGGTTATGCCAAGCGGCCGTGAGGCCGAGAAAGTGGTCGCGATCGCGATCAAACATCAAAGCGGCCGTGAAAATGAAAGTAATCGCAGTCAAGCGCGGCGCACATGCACTGTAGCTCTAGGCTGGCCTGGTAGCACTTTTTGGAGCCCTCTCAAAAAGTCTCACCAGACCAGCGCATGCGCTGGGTCAGGCGAGACCTAAAAATATTTACTGAAAGCAAACTCTTTTTTGGGTCATTTTAACCCCTGGCGCTTAGGGAACTAGTTTGGATGTGGATGTGCTCCTTGTTAAAGGACAGAACAAACTCACTCACAGTGAAGTCATCCGATGGCTGAAGTGGGCTGACCCACTGCCCCATGCAGTAGGCAGAGAAAACATGTTAAATGAGACAATAAAAGACCAATGGATAAAGAGGGCTGGCCGAGAGCTCTATAAGTGTATTATACATATAAAATTAAAAGGTCTTGGCTAACACCAGACGTAAATACAAATTGGAGATAAGTGGCAAGAATAAATATAGGGGCCAGGCTGGAGACAAGAACAAGTGTCAGGAGACAAGAAGAGTAGTTGAACAGAAAAAAAAACGCAAGGGGAAACAGACAACTGCTAAATGTATATGAGGGAAACTAACAATAACCACGTAAAACAGTAACAACTGTTCAAAACTCCCCTACAGCGAGTGAATCAGCAACAGCCAAGCAAATATTTTAAGAAAAATGTAATTTCAAACATAGAGTAGAAAATGAATACACAAATACCACGAAAAGGTTATGTGCCTTCCCCACCCACACATTACAGTCATTTATGAGAATAATACTGTTACACAGCCCAACTGAGGCAGTCACTGTAAGGTAACAGAGAAGGAGTGGGGCTTTTTTGTAGGACAGGGTATGCAGAGTAGCATTTGTCAACTGTACGTGGGGGTACATCTGCTCACTTTACCACTGATATTAGAATGATCTAAAATAGCACAAGGCACTGACAACTCAGAAAATTATAATGGCTCCTTCATCAGTCCAGCCTTAGGTCTACAATATTATGCATCACAAGAACCTAGACGGGGATGTGCCCATCTACTGGAGTAACTCAAATGGTACCACCAACATGCCCACTCGCCTCGTCAACACCACCTCAGAGCATCACATGATGCTGGGGCAAATATACAGAGAGTTTGGGGCTCATTATGATAGCGGAAGGACCGCCGGGCCGGCAGTGGTGGTCCCTCCGCCATCACATAGAGATTTACCCACCGCCATATTATGATGGTGGTGGGTATCGCGGCGGACGCAAAGTCCGTCCGCTGCATTTCCGCGGGTGGCAATTATAGCGATTGCCTGGCGGACAGAAAAGGGCCACTAATATGGTGGTGGTGCTTAGCAGGCACCGTCCGCCATATTAGGATGTGTCCTGGTAGAGGCCTTTCCATGAAAAGCTGGTGGGGATTGGGTTTGGGGGCCCGTTGCAGGCCCCCTCTGTGTGGGGGGTGGGTGTAGGTGCACTGGGGGGTACCCATGGTACCCCCCTACATTTCCATGCTCAAGGTGGCAGGCACCGCATGGTGCCTGCCAAGCTGTGCATGTAAATGCAGATCATGGCATTTTAACATTGCGAACGGTGCTGCAGCAGCACCATCCGCAATGTTAATAGGCCAGAATGCGCCCGCCATATTGGCGGGCGCATCCTACTTGGGCTGGTGGGACCGCGGCACGTCTGGCGGTGCCAGGACTGCTATGATGGCGGGGGGACTGATGTCCGCCTGCCATCAAAATGAGCCCCCATATTCCTGAACAACCAGACAACCTAATTGCATCCAAAGTCTCAACTAGAAATATGCAAAGTTTCTTTTTTGCCAACGAAGTTCCTAATTTTCACACTTAGCCAAGATTATCAAGCTTGTCAGGTTTACCTTTGCCCAAAGTGTTTTTCACATTATGAGATCATTTTCATTGCACAGCAAGGTCATTTCCAATCCAGTGATACCCAGGCCAGCTAAAAAAGGAATACAAAATGTCTCTCCGCAGGTTTGCCTTTTATGAAGCTTTCTATGTAGAATGGCAAGTCTTTGCAGATTTCTTTCTCTGAAGGTTTACAACTTCTATAATATTTCTATGCATGAGTGGCGACACAGGCAAAAATCTCTGCAAAATGCAAAAAGTTGCAAACTTTAATTTCAACTTTGCAAATGTTGGAAAAAGTTTTTCTGCAACTTTGCGCACACTTAGTTTGTTTAAATAATTTGTATTAGTTTCATTAAATAGACCTTAGTACAATAGTGACAGGCATATTATACAGATCATAAATGATGTGTACTACATATACAGTATTTTCCTTTAAAAAGGTACATAGATAATTATAATAAATAGATTAAAATCTTGGTTAAAAAGGTGAAATAACCAGATAACTATATACAGATTAAAAGTGATATCAATATGTATCACAAATGACGTGCATCCACAAGCATTCAAGCAAATTCCAACTACTGTGTATTTCATACATATCTTAGGTCTACTAAAATTAGTACAATAAAAAAATAAAACCAATCCACCAACCACAATTACCCTTAATAAAGAAAAGCAGTCAGAAATAAAGTGTCAAAATATTCCCCATGCACAATTATATCACAGTAGTTCCCAGTATCACCCAGTTTATCAGTATTAAAGTCGATTTCCCTTCCCTTACCCGCAAGGACTCAAGAAGCTATTTGATGAATCTGTGTCTGCTTCCAAGGGCAACAAACTATCCACCAGGTGTTCACACGCTGCAACCCTTTCAATTTTCCCTCCTCCTCTTTTTATCTCACAAAACAACACAGCACTCTCCAAACTTGCCCATTTAACCATTTCTTTATTCCAGCTAGTAATTTGAGGACCTTGCACTAATTTCCAGTGTATAGTCAATTCTCGTTTTGCCAAAATCAAACCAAAGTCAGTAAATCTAGTTGTAGTTTTCTTATTTTTAGGACAAGGGTATCCCCATGGGAGGCAGGCCAAGGGTGTACAAGGGATATCCTGCAAGGTTATTCTATAAATATATTCTATTACTTCCTCCCAGAGCCCGCTAATGAAGGGAAGGAACATACCATGTGGAACATTTCTGCCTTCAGCTCCCCACATCTAGGGCATTTTTCAGCAGCAGTCCCATAGAACTTGTTAATCCTGCGGGTGTAAGATAAACTTTACGCACACTTGACTCCCCGAGGCCACGTAGGATGAAAAATGCTTGATGGAGCACACAGCTCCAAACCACCAAGAGACAAGCAATACCCACCTCTCTCAGGACGCTTGCAGAATGCAGTGACCTTCTTGCAAAAATGCTGTACAGCACATAATAGGATCCACTATTAAGTGGATCCTATCATGCTGAAAGTTTGCTTTATATGCAGTGTTCAATAATCAACTGAGTGAGTCGATGCTGCCTCAAATTAGGCATTTTTGAAAGTGAATAGCTATGTTTTAAGTAAATAACTGCTCAGTACTGCTCAGTCAAGTTGCTCTGTTTTTTGCAACACAAATGTACTGTGACCGCATCTCATTTCAGTAGAGACATTTGTATCTCCTCCTGAAAGAGCAAACAGCAAAATCTGCAGCGCAAACTTTCTCTTGGTTTTGCTTCATTACAAAATGTTATGTACTGTGGCTACAAGCTACTGCTCAGTGGGAGCATCTGGTATTTTCAGTGCTAAAGCTAAAGCTTCTCTATTAAGCACTGTCAAGAAATCTGGGAAGCAGGTCTCGTATGCAGCCGCCTGTGATCTCACACACACACACACGCACGCACAAACACACTTTTACTTCATGTTATCTTTAACCTTATGTTGACCTTAAGATGTAGAGGTGCCTTCAAAGGTGCTTGACTTTCCTACCAACTGACCCTCATTCAAGACTTCCGCTCACTTGTCCCTTTATGGGCTACAAAACGTCATATATAATCACAAAGCACTAGCCTGTCTTATGCCTTGATTGCTTCTTGAGCATATATAAATGTGATATAATAAGTTGATGGAACAGTAACGGTGTTAACTTTGCAATCTACTTACAGAAATTGCTATTTATGCAATGTAAATATATTATTTATTTTTCATGCTCATATTTTTGTTGGTTTGAACAATAATCTGGAAACGTCAGTAGTGTACGCTATAAGAAATCTAATGAATATTAGAACATTGGAATGTTAGGTGCTCCATTGAAGACAACGGAGTGCTCCAGGTTTCTAATGGCTGGTACAAGCCTGAAGCATCAACATTACAATGTTTGGTCATAGCTGTGGCTGTGAACAAAGGCTTCATGTAGCCAGAGGGGATTTCAACCCTACACTGCAAAAATATCATCCAGCCTCTTGATGACTTTGTCATGGGTTGTTGATGATAAATCTTCCACTAAGGAAAAACGTGAGGACTCAGCAATAACTACCATTGGATGATATCCATTATTTAATGGTCCAAAGAAATCAACTGCAATTTTCTCTGCCGTTTGTTTAGGAAGGTCAGACATATTTAGCAGATATTGTGTTGTCGTGGGAGATAAGTAGTTACAGAGGTCACATGCTTTCAGTTCCTTCTCGACTCATTCATCAAGGCGAGAAAAACACTCAGTCTTGGATGGCTCTCTTGGATACAATGCCACAATTTCCTTCATATGCCAGTTCAATGACTTGTTGCCTCTAGCTCTCAGGTATGAGAAGTCTCGAACTTAGTACAATACCTTCTTGAGTGACAGAAAGTTCTTCTTGCACATTTTAGAATTTCTGATATTCAACCTCATCTATGAGAGGTCGAGTATGTTTTCTCCATGATTGCATTGCAACAGTATCCTTGAGTGTGAGAATGTCTCTGTCGGGGTTGGTAGCAGCAATGATCTGCTCAATGGACAGAGATGCAGGAGTGCTGAACTTTACTATGAAATTGATATATTCTTCAGTCGCTTAAGACGTTGCACTCTGACGCTGTAATGGCTCTTGTGAGAAGTAATCTGCGGTGTTTTGATCCTTCCCCGGATTATGTACAATAGTGTAGTCATATTCTTGCAATCACAACCCCCACCTCTTTATGCGATGGGTCATCTTGGCTTTTGCATTTATGAAAGTGGTAAGCAGCGGCTTGTGGTCAGTGACAAGGGTTAAATGCTTTCCGCACAGAAACACATGGAAATGTTCATAAGTCACACTACAGCCAGGCTCTCTTTTTCTGCCTGAGAATAGGCATGTTTAAATCTGAGATAGACTTCTGATAGCATAGGTCACAATGTGTCTCTGAGCATTTGGATGTCTCTTCTGTTGAGCAAGGATCACACCCAACCCTACCAGACTAACTATGATCTCAGTATGTAACTTTGGATCAAAATAAACCTTTTCTGTTGCATTTTCAATTTTGTGTTTGATTTTCTTGAAACTTCGGTCGCATTCAGAGGACCAATGGAAGGGAATGTTCTTTTTTGTCAAATCTCTTAATGGGGCACTCACCATGACAAAGTCATGTATGTCTATGTAGCTGGCATTTGACAATACTTGTACCTTTTCAGGGGCAGGAGTCATTCTCCCTTCAGAGAAAATATGGCCAAAGAATAGGAGTTTTGTTTTGTGGAACGCATACTTTTCTGCATCTAAAGTGAAACCTGCATCAGCAAGCAAACGGCATACTTGTGTAAGATCTTTTTCATGATCCTTTTGTTTGGCCCCAAACACTAGTATATCATCACTCTAGTTAAACACGTGTGGTGGGTTAAAAAACTCAACGAATGACATCCTGAAAGATTTCTGCAACCTACAACATACCAAAGCTGAGTCTTTTCTATCTGAACAAACCAAAGTGAGTTGAAAAAGTAGTAATGTGTCTACAGTTCTCTTGAAGCTCAAGCTGATGGTATCGTTTGTTCAAATCAAGATGGGAGAAGACTTTGTCGCCAAACAGCTGTGTAATCATGTCCGCTATGTGTGGACCAGGATGTCTTTCTCTCTCGATTGCTTTGTTGGCCTAGCACAGTGGTTCCCAAACTGGGGTCCTCGGACCCCCAGGGGTCCATGACACATTCCCAGGGGGTCCGCAGGCAGCAGTTTTAAAAGCAATGCAAAGTTCCTTGTATAAACAGCAGCTTTTGGGCAGCAATAAAAGGGTGAAGATAACTCCAGTGATTAATGTACCTGCTGCAGAGAGATAGGGGGTTTGTCCAGTGGCAGCTTTGAGTCATCTCAGGAAGCCCAGATGGTTAATATGCCTGCTGCAAAAAATGTCTACCATGCATTAAAAAAAAAAAACAGTATTTTGTCTTGTGCATAGCTCAGTTAGTTCCTGCTTTTGCCACATAGACTCTTTTGTTATTATGCAGTTCACAAGTTCCAATCGCATTTAGCACAGTGAGCTATGAACTGACATCAAAGAGTTGCACGCAAACTGCATGGTACAAGTTAGTAAGTTATGCTTTTTGCCAGTCTTTCATTAACCCGATGCTGCTAAAAAGGTTTGGTTGGGTCAAAATAAATCCTTATTATTAAAGTCAATGCTAACCCCTGTGTTATGTTCTGAATCCTGAGTTTGTGCTCTCAAGACCAAGCACTCTTAAAAAATGCCTACCAGTATGGATGACTTGGGAATCCTACACCTTGTAGTTCCCTTTGCCTTATGTAACATTTTCTAGTCACTGATTTACAGATGAATGATTCATTGTCTCTGTATGTGTGTGATGTAAAGTGCTCTGACACCCTACAGTGGTATGAGAGGTGCTATAAAACAAATTAAATACATGTGACAGTGGGGCTTTGGAGAGATGAGAGGCACTGTTAGAGGGTAGTAGTGAGGGAATCAATGAAGATTGACAAAAGATTGTTTTATGCTGGTGCATAGTAAGGTCATTATTTCAATTCAATATATAATGACAAATGTGTTGTAAAATGCACCATTTCCCCCAAATTTTCTTGGGGGAGAGGCCTCCAATGTCCCCTTTGTAGTGGTCAGACTCACTTGCTGCACTTTTTGCAAATATTTTAATATAAAAATACTAAAATCTATAGTAATTTAAGTCTAGTCTTTGTTTGATGTACACACGTGTGTTTTTTTTTTCTTCTTCGAATTACAGTTTTAATGTTTGACATTTAAATCATACAAATTGCCCGGGGGTCCCCGGCTGCCAGTAGATATCAGCACAAATATGCACTGCACCTCCACTGGCTTTTTTTTGGTACTAGCACTATGGGTGAAACCCATAGCATCAGGCCCGTAGAGTGCTCTATGATGTCATGCTTTAATATTGCTTCTAGTTCTTTCTCAAAAACCTCCTGTAAATGAAAAGCAATCCAACGGTGTTGCTGAGCAACAGGACCAATGTACTCATTAATCTGAATATGCAACTTTATTGTCTTGAGTTTCCCTAGTCCATGAAATAACAACAGGAATTGACATACTGTTTCATAATGTTCATTGAGGCTGTAGTTGATGAATATCAGTCCATGTCAGCGGCATTGCTGAAATTCATTAGACATGCAGTCAACAAAGTACCTTGGGGGACATTGAATTGGTGTTTGTACTGTTGTTTCCTAATGTCACATGGTCACTACAAATTACCCTTAACTCTGCAGTGGCGTAGAAGCAGGCCATGTGTCTACCTTTATTTATGGCATTAGACATGGTATCGAAGACATTTTGTTGTATTTTTCTGCTGGTATCATAGTGATTGATGCAACACTGTCTATAATAAAAGTTGTAGGGCAGCCATTCACTTGTAGCATGATCTTGGGGCACTGTCCAAATGAGTTTGGTTGATTCATGTGGCAATCTCTCCTTGATGTTTTTTTGTGCAAGCAGCCAAACCCATATGTGCATGTCGTTCTGCGGTTGACATCACCATTGCACATTCATCTTCTTCACTGTCACTCAATGACGATGTTAAAGAGCCCTTGGAAGATGGAATTAATGAGGAACGACTTTGCTTAGTATCTACTTGCCTCAATTGATTTTGCCATTTGACCTTGTGGGTTTGTCTAGAATGCTTCTCATTTTCTCATCTATTCGTGGTGCACTTAGTTTCTCTTTCGCTTTGCAGACCACTATGAAATGGTTTTCTTTCCCACAGCCTTTGCATATCTGTCCAATGAAGGGACATTTAGCTTTGTGTGGAAACGAGAATCCATATCAGAAACTCAATTTCTTTTACTTCGGTGACATCGTCTTATGGGCCTCCATTTTGTGTTTCTGCTTATTTTTCATGATCAATGCTGATTCATTCTGGGCTGGTCCAGCTTCCATATCAGCAGCCTGTCAAACTACACGTCTCTCAGTTTTTGCAGAGATGAGTACCTTTTCTAGACTGAGTGTCTCTCCCGGCATGCGTCATCTGAATGAATTGGAGAGGCAACCATTGACGACTCTGAGATGCATGGCTTCTTCGTCATTGAATTCACTGAACTTGCAGTGCTTGATGAGTGTATCAAGCCATTCTACAAACTCATCAACTGTTTCACCAGGTTGATGTCTTGCGTGGTTGAAAATGTACCTTTCAAAGCCCACATTCAGCATTGGATTGAGCTTCTAGCGTTTCTTTGATTTGACAGTATGATACTACATCGGCTTTTGACATTTTCTTTATCACTTCTTTCACTCCATCCCCTGCAAGGTTCGTTAAGTATTTGATGACCTACTTCTTCTAGAGCATCTATGAAGTCATCGAACACTTCAATCCATGCAGTCCATCTGGTTCCAATGTTCTGCTTTTTGGCAGTATCGAAGGGAAGTGGTGGTTTCAAAAACCCAGCAGCATCATAACTTGTGTTGGGACTTGCTGACGTTGAGAGTATATGCTTTCCCGAAGATGGTTGCTGCTCACTTGTACCTACATCTTCTGTAAGCATCAGCCATGTGCTTACATCTGGGTTGTCTCGCCCAGTCTGATGTCGTATGGAGCCATCTTCTTTCTTAACAGTGAGTAACAGTTTTGTCTCTTGCACTTGTTCGTCACCGCTCTCAACCTTGTGCATTGTACTTAGTTGTCATTGTCTTTAGTGTCTCTTTCTGTATAAATGATGGCTTTGTGTTACGCTGTGTCACAGTATCTCCTCTTTCGGCCTTGCCAGTGGACTTCTCGAGGGCGTTCTGACCATGCTCCTCTGTAGGGCCTTCATCTTCTTCGAGGTCCTTGTAAGAGCTAGAGTGGAGCTTAGACTTCACATATGCCATCCATAGACTGCTTCTGGAACTCAGCAAACTCTCAGGGAAGACAGTTTTGTTCATTCAGACCACGTATCCCCAACTCATCATAAGTTGTCGCTTCCTCCTTAGCTCGGGAGCACACAAATGACCATGCGACACACGGAGCTTAGTAACACATATCTTTATTCTTCGACATGCAACCGTTAACTGCATGCACTCTATCATAAACTTTATTGACCACACCCAGACACCTCCCAACTTGTAAGGAGTCCACCAAGGACCACAAGGGTCATACTGCACATGATCACACAACACTACACTGCCTTGTGCTACAGAAAGGAATCTCCTGAAGCTATTTATTTTATTGTTAGCCTTCAAGAGGAACCTGAACATGAGAGTCCACAAACAAAAATGTCACAGGGACCACCCTGGCGAAACTACTGGGCCTCTACATACTTAGTAAAGACTCCACGGAAGCCCTTGGCCAAAAACCCACATAGTCATCACATTTGCTAGGAGGCATTAAGAGGGATGAGATTCCAAACAACTTCCTAGTGCTTAGAGGTGACTAGAATATGACAAGTGTTATAAAAAGAGTTAAATAAATTGAGCTGTGAGCTTTGCTATTTGGTTATTAGTGCAAAAAGGCATCAAGTTCTATGGGGGACTCATTTATCAAATGCAAGGTGTCTATTTAGTCCTTCAGAACCTAAATGACTGGAAGCTTATTCAAGGCATCCTTGAGGGTTACACCAGTGTTTGAAGTTAGATTTATGAATCTCTCTTGCTTCTATTAGATGTACAATGAAAAGGTTTTCTGATGTGACTCCAGCGAACTTTCTATTTTAGAGCAGCTTTGGATAAGCACCGTCTGTACCTTCTTTGATATTTACAAAGAATGTAGCAAGTGGGACAATTTTCAGGCTCTGGTGCTCTGTGGACCAAGCAATGCCCCAGTAATCATGTGGAAGGGATGAAGAGGGAAATATTCCAAACCTGAAGCGTGTTTACTAGTAGACTCACCTGTAAATATTGGTGTGAAGTTTCCTGATAAATCCTGAAAAACTTCATGAGAACAAAAAAGGCAACATAAATACTTCCTCAAACTCGATTGAGTGAGGCCGAGAAAGAGGGCATTGCGCAAGTGTGTGTTTACCTGCGCGTGCGCGCGTGTGTGTGCGTGCGTGCGTGTGTGTGTCTGTGTGCAGCAATGCGTGTTATCAATCTGTCCGTCTCTCTACCTCCTGCTCTTTTGGGAACTTCACTCAGCTATTTCTAAATTGTCAGACTATGTAATCATGAGAATGGACCCAAGCTCCAGTTGACCCCTTAAGTAAATAGGAAGGATGGATTGAGGCAGGGCGGAGAAAGGAGAGAGAGAGAGAGAGAGAGAGAGAGAGAGAGAGAAAGAGAGAGATAGAGAGATTGTGTGTGTGTGTGTGCGTGTGTGTGCGTGTGCGCGTGTCCAAACTGACAGAGCATTGAAACCCCTCCCCAGCCTGTGCCTGCTGTAGGCTACTGCAGGACGGTACATAGAGGAAAGGTATAGAGGTGGCCTGGTCTTGGTCCTAGTACTCACTTCCATCTGCATCCACACTTTAGATGTTGTCGCCACCTTTATGCCCTGCTCCGCCTAACCCTATCTAGGCATTGATCCCACTGAAAAAGACTGCAGATTGTCGGGAGAAAGCACAGACCCAAATGGGGTCTGCATTCTCTTTAATGCACCATCCTATTAAAACCAGCATACCGAAATAAAACGACGGTACTCACAGGCACAATAAAAAGAGCAAATACTGCACAATATGAAATGGACAGGGGCCGGTAGTCAAGACGGCACAGCACAGAAACTCAAATAATCGAGAACAAACAGGCAGCATCGAGAGACACTTTGCACTGGGGCAATCTGGTATCTAACATGTCACCCACCCAAAATTAGATGAAACCATTTTTTGCACGAGCAGCATAGAAGCATAGACCTCAAAAGAGCAGCACTGGCCAACAGAAGCTCAGGTACTATTGGAGATGCATACAAAGTAGCATAGAGCGAACCAAACACAGCCAAAGCCAATTCCAGATAAGGCAATAATATGGGGGCATATCAGCAACAACCGGCGATAATTATCGCTAAGTGCACTTAGCGCTAGGATAATTATCGCCGGCTAGCGTGGATTTTTATCGCTGAGATAGCGTGCTATTAGCAACTCTTATCTCAAAAGCGATAAAAATCCTAGCGCTAACTGCCTAACGTGCGATTATCGCTGGAAACCCAGCGATAATCTCACGAAATGTGGCGTTAGCTTGTTGATAGGGCCCCACAAACTTAGCCATGATATCCACCTTCCATAGGATATCATGGCTAAGTCAGTCCTGAAGCAGGCGTAAGGAAAGTAGCGATAACAGGGGTTATCGCTACTTTTCCTGCTGCTATGCTTCATAGCGTGGGGCTTGATGATAGGAGAAATGTTGCTTAGCGGCACATTAGAGATGCAAAGCTGGGTGTTAAGAATTTGTGCGCTAATGCAAGGTTTCATGCGTTAGCGTGACCTTGCTAATTAGGCGATAAAATTATCGCCGCTTTTCGGCCGAAAAAGGCAGCAAAAGCGGCGATAATTTTCTATCGCTGCCTTGTAAATATGCCCCAATTTTCTTCACCAGGGCACAATCAGCCGGGACACAGTAGTACCCCTAGTAGGCTCAGTATGTGAGAGGCAAGAATATTACTTTGTCTAATGTATCATCAACCTTGTTCTGGCCCGAACCAGGAACAGAAAATAGTATTAATGCAAACAGGAGAGGTGAAAAAGCCAGATACATAGAACTCGTACTATAAAGAGCGAATAGACAGAAACTCAGCAGCAGGGTAGAGGAAGTGCAACAAATGAGGTGAAATGATACAAAAATCAGTAGTGACAATCATTGGCAGTCGAAAAGACCTGCAATAGGATTCGCACACTGGATGGAGTACGCTGAAGGATGGGACCTAATGCGTTGAACTCTTCTCGAAGCCCCTAGACTGCCACAGGTGAATAAGTACACAGGAATCCACGGTGGACAATGTTTGTGTAAACAAAAGTTGCAAAATGCTGCAGCTACCAAAAAAAGAAAATCAAGAAACCATCAAGTGTCTTGGAGGCAGATTAACAACTAGGAGGTGGTTCTCACAACAAATGTACCGAATGGCAACAAATATTGCAGGCACCATCAGCGAGATGAGCAGCGAGAGTGTAGTTCTTATGCTTGCAGATATTCTTCCGGCAGAAATGTGTTTGGGAAAATTAGCTAATAGTACATCTGCATGTTATGCCTCATTCTGGCTCGTGAAACAAGAAAACGGTGGTATTAATTGCACCCCTGTTCTGCTCAACTTGTAGTTCAAAGTTTGTGTCAAGGAAGGTGTTGAGTTGAGCAAGAAGCCAAACTCCTGAATACATTAGCGCCCTTTTTATGCAGGCAGTACTACTACACAACCAAATGGTGCTCACTTTTTAGGTTTCACCTGAACAGCGCACATGCACTGTCAGCGAAATCTGTTGTTAACAAAACCAATAGCTTAAAACGGACTTAGAGCCCACCCACTAATTACCATGCCTTAAAGAAAAAATACACTAAGATGCGGTCAACGCTGGCCATGTCGCAGCGCTTTCTGTTCTTCATTGTAAGCCATGTTGCACTGCAGCCACCCTGCTGTGCAGCATATCAAAAAACAGCATTGACAAAGACAGTACATCTCACATGGGCGAAACCTATTAGATTTGCCAAGGCTTGTTCCACTTTGAGAGGATGTCATGGGGTTTTCAATCTGAGATGTGCTATTTGTAAACAAACCTGAGCAGTAAGAGCTTGACCTACTGAGCTACCTTATAGGTAGTCCCCCCTAGACTACTCTATGCCACCTATGCGGTTCTCCTGGCCTTTTGCATCAACGAGCTGCTGAGAATCCAAATTATGACGTGTGACTATTCTGTGCTGTGCGTTAAATCGATCATGTTGTTCTGCATGCCCGATCCTACACTGTTCTCCAGTTTACCTTGGACTCAGTTTAAAGTGAAATGCCCTTGTGAATAAAATTTCAAACCAATGGCCCTAAAATGCGCTCTTATCTGATTTCATCATAGACATCATCCATATCCCTTGTTTCCAGTTCTTATTCCAATCTGCACGTTCTCTGCTACATTAAGGAACAATGCACCTGTAGATGTTTTGGGATCTTGGGACGAGACTTTGGATCAATGCTTTTCTGTTGGACTTTAAAAAGTTTTCTAATCTCAGGGTTTTCAAGAAAAACTTAAACCTCATCTGTTTGTCTTATCACTCCCTCTCCTCTGCCCTGTTTGCTGTGATACTTGATGATTGGTCTACTGCCAGAATACATTCAGGTGGCAGTACTTTAGAAATATACAAATAAAAATATAAATAAGTATATCCGTAAGGATATAATCTTGGTTCTGTAGGTGAAGATCCTACCTTGAAGATTCATCCAGCTGTGTGCTTTTTAGTCCCAAAGAACACAATAAAATATATTTTTCTTGAACTCATGAGAGGTCACCCTTGCGAACAGTTGATATTTCTAGTCTTGCTTTTGATTTCCTCCTTTCTGTGCTGTCATTGTGTTTTTCCTCCATCGTAATACTAGACCCAACTAGTGGAATCGGTCAGTAATGAGTGAGAAGACAGATCCTTTATCACAAGAATTTGCCGGCATATTAGTTACGTTTGAGGGATACAAAAAAGCCATCTTCATGACTGGAAAGGATTCTCTATGTCATACAATGCTGTCAGCTCTCGATAGAACTAATACGCTCTTAAGTAACATGTTCTTTCTTCTCCCAGCATGTTTTAAGCTGCACTAATGTCTTTTCGCGTGCTTGGTGACTGGCTGAATGCCCCCGACACATGTCTTGCTCTCTCGTTACACACATTAGTGGTACTTGAAATACTGAAAATGCACTGTCTGCTTCCTTTTCACCTCCTGGCCATTTATACTCAGGTGAGAAACAGATGGCTTCTCAATAGGTCCAGATGTGCCCTTTATCCACCTCAGTTCCTTGAAGACAAATATTGTTCCTTATAGCAGAAGATGCTGACATACGTACCTCTTTTCTCACTGCTAGGTGCCCGATCATGGAATAATTCTTCATCCACCTGCTGAGGAAACTCTCCTAGGATCCTGCTATGTAATTCTCTTAAAGGCAAGCAGTACCGGTGTCTAGAGAAGGTTCATGTTTCTTCTTCCGTCAATCTTTATTTGAGCATCATGGAATTCTGCATGCCTGCTGGCTGGCATTTAACCCTGAGATGGAACAGAAAATGTCTTAAATATTGGCTGTGAGAAGGTGGGGATACATGTGGAAGAGGAATACACATCCAAAACAGATGTGCTGTTGCTAACCTCTGGTCAACTTCCCTCAACCTACATTGTCCCTCCGGTCAAATTGCCACCAAGGTCAAGAACTAAGGAGTGGTGTGAGATGATGGCCAAGATGAAAAGTTGTACAGTTATGTTCTGTGTGCCCATTAGCCTTGAAGATAAACGTATGTCTTACATTTGTGAAAGAGCCTTTAACTTAGTCAATATTGCCCACTCAAGTCCCCTGCACATGGCAGAGCTTGAGGGGGGTTGATCATTTTCTCAGGACATGGTGGGAGGTGAATTGGAAAAGGGTAGAACATGGAAGTATCATTTTAAGATCAATGCTCAATTGACAGAAGATACGTGCATTTCTCTGAAGATGCCCAGCGACATCGTAGCTTTCCAATGTGCACATTTTGCACACTCCCCACCACTCCACCTCCTCGTAATACTTTTTTAAAGTTTCTGTTGACCTGTTAGTTTTTTTCTCTCTGACTGACAGGGCCAACCCTGTCTGAGATGTTTTATGCTTGAAGGTAATTGGATTTGCAGTGCAGAACATAAAGAAAAAATAATTCATGTGATGTTACTAGTTCATCAGTGGTCATAACTGATGACCATCATCAGTAGGACGAAGAGCACGGAACCAGAGTAGGGAAGCCCTTTTGAAAAACTCCCTGAGGAATAAGGTAGAGGACAGAATGGTCTGTGTCACCACATAATGTATAGCTCGAACTATAGTAAAAAGATCCTAGACAAAGATTAAGAATATGCTGAACTCAGAGGGTATGAAGTTATCAAAGCCGCAACTCTCCCATAAGAGAGGTACTAGTTTGAAGGACTTTCTAGGATATAGGAGGCCCCAAAAACCTGCACGAGAACCGAACATATAAACTTTAAGATAGAATCCCCCCCCGGGTGATAGATCACTTCCCATGCGGGAATTGTGTCTTTTTATTAACAACAAAGACAAAAACAATTGACTTGGGTTTGGAAAAGATCCCAACTGTAAAGAAACATACTAATTGCAACGCCGCACAAGTTATGTACCTTATCACTTGCCCATGTAACTTCAGATATGTCGGGATAACTAAGGGGAAGATGACAACCTAAGGGGAAGATGAAAACCTAAGCGCACACAGTACACAACATGATTACAAATGAATTTGAAAATTGTTTTACTTTTCTGACTGGTCATGCAGTTGTCCTGCGTGTTGTGCAATTATCCCTTTAAATCACATAAATAAAGGAAAAGTGCAGCGCTATAATGATTGTTTGCTTTATTGTCTGCCATATCTCTCTCATTTCAACATAAAAACACATATAATATGACTAAATAGGTTGGTCTGTATGATTTGCATGATTAGGGTGAATAAGTATTTCACACTTTGCTGTGCACAAGTAGTATTGAGCACATGGATGGGATCCTTTGGAGGTCCTGAAGAAAGCCAATTAGCCCAGTGAGATTTTGTTGTGATGGCTGAAACATGTTGACCAAGGAATACCGAGGATGCTAGTTTCCTAAGTGAGCGTCCTCACCTATTTTTAACCTTGTCACAGTGGCCCTAACAATAAACTAAATCTTTGGGACACCTTTGACAATTTTAACTTTAGGATCTCCATTACAATCAAAGAGCTCCAGGGGATTCCAAAGTCAAGCCCGTCCAGATATACTAGGTATCTGGAGGAGGAATCAATGATGATGCGTGCCACTGGAAATCCCAGTGGGTGAGAGTCCTTTTAAACACAATAGCCATAGAGAGTTAACTTAGGAGAGGGGTAGGAGATGATAGAGGAGTAAGGTATGATAGATAGATTATATGAGGGGTCCCCTCCTGTTGTTTTCGATAGCAGCGGCCAGTGCAGGTAAGCGCGGTGGGACGGGGCAGTGAGGATGTCGACAGACGACGGAATAGGGCAAATTAAATAAATAACTCCTATAACATGTCTGTCGACATTCCCCCCGCAGCGCCCCGCGAGCTTACCTGCACCAGCCGCTGCTGTTCGATATTCCATCATCAGTAAGCTACAACTACACAGAACCCCTTAATTGGGACACAGTTACCCTTCTACAATATTAATACTGTGTTTTTGATAAAGCCATTAACTCCACCCTTGTGCTTTTTTATAATAATTCTAAACTGCAGGTGGAGTTTTAATAATTTTTCCATACTCAGGTTACCACCCGCAGGAGGATAGAAGCCCATGGTGGGGATTCTGAATCATGACCGTCACTTCACTGCAGATGTGAGTTGTGAGTGATAAACCGCTGAACCATCTTGGTGGCTACAGAGGTAAGAAAACCTCCGTATAGTGAGCACTGTCAGGATTCAAGAACTCTGGTTTCTGGGGTCGCATGAAGATTCTACTGGAATTTGGGATGGTGAGCCTTCTTTCGTTTCTGTGACCTAAGCAAACCTAGGGTCAGGGTGCACAGGACCTATTCAAGGTCACACAGTCACTGCCTGAGGATTGCTGTAAAAGAGAGCAGAGCCGGGATGTAAACGTTCATCTAGAAATGCGGCTGCAGCTCTGTGAGCTTAATGGAACGGACAGGCATTGGACTGTCAGCAGTGAAGTGCACTTTACAAACTCTTTTAAGTGAATGTCACTCAGCCTGCAGCGAAAGTTGGAAGGTGCTCCCTCTTAACAATCCAGAAATACCATGTTCTGACCACTAATGGCTGTGGTTTCATCTGAGCTCCAAAGAAAAGTTAGGGCACTTTTCCAGATGTGCAGATTCATAGATTAAAAAAAGCACAATGTTCTATATTCCGGTATGTCCAGATAAAAGAAGCTGCCCACGGTGAAGCTAGTTGTTTTCAAGGTGTGTTAATTTGAGGCGTGATACTATGGGGCAGATTTATGAGCCCCTTGCGCCACTTTTGCGTCACTTTTAACATGGGAAAAGTGACGCAAAAGTGGCGCAAGGGGCTCATAAATCTGCCCCTATGTATTTAGCATCATGTGATGTATTAATCACAGCCTGCTAGTTTGCTTTGTTTCAGTCAGGGCTGTTTTTCAGCAAAGCAGTGCAAGTGTTTTGTCTATGTTGCGTAAAATGCTTTCACTTTTTTCTTTCAATGTAGACATAGTCTCTGCTGCAGTAACTTGTTGGTCACCCCTTAGCCGTTTCTCAGGTGTGCTTAGAACACTCAGGGCTTAGCTACAAGATTTTGTTGTAGGACAGCGGCGCAGGCCTTCCTGCGGCGCTGCCCTATGGCAAAAGAAAAGGGCGGGAATGTGCTGTACCTATCACATACGGTGAATTCATGCCCTTTGCCCCTGTGTAGATGCACAATGGGCTGCAGTGCGCCAACGCAGGCACCTTTGCACCATGGTGCAAGGGTGCCTGCGTTGCAGGGATGATTGTTTTTGTGAAGAAAGGGAAACCTTCCTGCACGAAAACAATCACAAGAGGCTTCTTCCTCTCTCTATTTGTGCTGCAGAATGCAACATAGCAGAATGCAGCACACATAGAAAAATGAAAAACTAGTAGAAATAAAGGCATTTGTTCTCGTTGCGCCTCCCTTCGCCTCCCCTCGGGAGGCGTGAGTTTTTGGCGCTGCCTCACAGTCACGATTCCTCATAAATCTGGGGCAGTGTCAAAAGTCATTGGTGTTGGTGGGAACGCCCCCAGCAAAACCCATTGCACGGCCCTTCAACGCAGAAAACTAAATTAAAGGGAACAATATTTACAAGGCTGCATTAAGCCACATAAAGTGGCTTAGTGCTGCCTGGTAAATATGAAGCAGGCTCCTGCTCCACCGGAGCAACGCAAAAGTAACGCTCCACTGGCGCAGCCTCATTGTAAATGAGGCCCTCGTTGTTGCTCTCCAGTTGTTCAGTGCACCCTCTCTTTTTGTGGGTCAGGTGAAGCCAACCTTAATGTTCAATACACAGAGGGTTGGTTTTAGGTCAGACCCTGCAAACTGTTGGATTGGTTGCTTGCAGCGGCAGCTGGCACATGTAAGCGCGGTCGGCGGGGCAGGGCGTGGCAGGGGTGGAATCCGAGAGACGATGGAATAGGTATAGTTAAATAAATAAATAACACCTATTCCGTCGTCTGTCGACTTCCCCCCCTGCCGCACCCTACCCCAGCCTACCGCGCTTACTTGTGCCGGCCGCCGCTGGTTGCTTGTGAACAATTCAGCCTGTTTTGAGGGGAATGATTGTTTATGTGCAGGAAGGTGTTCCTTCCTGCACATAAACAATCTGAAATGGCGTTTTGAAACTTCTATGTATGCTGCTTAATGCAGCACACACAGAAGTTGCAAAACGTCATTTTTTTTAAATGATTGTCTATATTGCCCGCCCCTTTCACCCTAAGTATAGCGTGAAAGGGTGCCTTATTCACAAGGCGGCGTTAAGCCACATTAAGGGCCTCATGTAGGTAAATAAATTTTACCGGTTCTTAAATACCGAGCCGTACCGAATCGGTAAATTAGAATCGGTAAGTTATATGTAGGTAAAAATTCGGTAACAGTTACCGATTCGGTAACATTCGGTAAATACGAATCGGAATTCACCGATTCGGTAAATACCGAGGTGATAATTACCGATTCGGAAAATACCGAGGTGGTATCTACCGAATCGGAAAATACCGAGGTGGTATCTACCGATTCGGAAAATACCGAATCGGTACGTACGGATTCGGTAAATAACATCACATGACTTGACGAAACAGCTAATCCTGTGCAACGACAGCCCACCCAACCAGGAACTGCCCACACCCAGGCAGGTGTACACAATTAGCCGAAGTGGCCACACCCAGGCAGGTGTACATAATTAGCCGACCCTGGAGAGGCCTGGAGTGCAGAGGAGAGGCAGGGAGCAGTTGCATGTGCGAGCGGGAAACGAACAGCATGTCCAGCCAGAGAACACAGAAAGACGGAGGGAAAAGGAGGAGGAAGCTCAAATTCAGCCCCAAGGAACTCCAGGTGCTGGTGGAGGAGGTGGTGAAGCAGCACCAGAAGCTGTTTGGGAGGCAATCCCTGCAAGTGCCTGAGGCCGAAAAGCGCAACATATGGCTGGCCATCCAGGCGCAGGTCAATGCTGTGGGAGTGACCCACAGGGACATTGAGGTCCTCAAAAAGCGCTGGTATGACCTGAGGATTGTGACCAAGAGGAAGATGGGCGACATCCAGAAGGAGGCCAGCCAGACCGGAGGTGGAACCAACAGGGCACCTGCCCTCACCGAACTGGAGGAGCTGGTGGCGGCCACACTCGAGCAAGAGAGCGTCGTGGGTCTTGGGGACGCCGACAGCTCTGCCAGAGCCGCAACACACCAAGGTAAGACGAAAGCACAGCAATGTAGCCTCCCCTACCCCTATCCCACATCCCCCATTGTGAAACGAGAATCACACTGCAGTCCACACGTGTCAGTGCAGACAGGCAATGCATTCCGGGAGATGTAGTCAGGGCAACACTAACCATGACGTAAATGTCACAGGGCAACAAGGCATGTCACGCACTCGAGGCACAAGGAGACAGAGGACAGATTGGAATGTGAAATGATTTATTGTGACGCTTGCAATGCAGCACTTCGGGGACACTGAGCCAATGTTGTTTTTCTGTCCACAGATGTGACATCATGCAGTACAGGGCATGCTGCAGGGGAGACGGCACACCGGCCACAAAAATCACCTCTAGCCAGCACGAGTTCAGACCAGGGAGCAGGCCCACTTGCAGCCGCACCACCTACGCAGCCAGCCTCGCCGCACACAGAGCCAGCATCACCTCACCGAGAGCCAGCATCACCACCACCAGAGCCAGCATCGCCACTCATGTTCGATTCACCGGCCACATCTCCGCTTGCAGGTGTGAGAATGAGGAGGCGTCCAGCAGCCAGGCTACGAGCCTTAGACACCTCGTCAGACGACAGCATGGGCCCAGAAGACCGCACCGGGCCCCAGGAAGGGAGCCATCCCACTGTGCCCCACACCTCACAGGCAGCACAGACGGGAGCAAGAGGGCGCCGCAGGTCGCGTGTCCAGAGTCCACCAGCACCCACTGACGGCCATGGTGTCTTCTTGGGGCTCGAGGGCCAAATGTTGAAGCAACAGCGCCTGCAATCAAAGGCAGTTATGTCAGTCCAGAGGCACATGCGGGTGATGAAGACAAGCTTAGTCAACATGGACACAAACATTGGCGGCATGGCTGCGGGCATTCGGGACATGTCCCAGTCAATCCAGCAGTTGTGCAGCAAATTAGATGCTGACATCGAAGCACGGCGCCGGGAACGCCAGCGAAGGGACACTACCAGCAGGGCACTCAACCGTCTGGCAACTGCGACTTCCCTACTTTGCCGGCGCTCTGTGACGATGCAGGAGGGCCTAACACAGTGCTGCAGCGACCTGTCTCGGGGGATGGTGCAGGTGACAAGTGCACTAGGGGTGCTATTGAGTAGTCAGGCGTCGACAACTGCTGCAGGGGATGCTGCGGAGAGCATCGACACCAGCAGCAGCATCACACCCCCCGTCCCCGAAGCACGCAGGAGCAGCAGGCGGCTTGGGGTTGGCTCTAGTGAGGATGCACAGGCCGTGCAATCCACCACTGCAGCGCGTATGCGCAAACATTGATGTGGCCCTGCTTATCCACTTGCCATTGGGTGACGTAACCCTGGACATACTCATTGTATAGATGGCATATTGCCAGATTGGCCTGTTCATGTGTTCATGGCGTGGTGCCACATTAAACTACGTCATGACTTCTCACAACTCGCTGTGTCCCCTCACTTACTCAAAAATAGTTGCATGTGATCTCTGCCCGTCTCTCTCTCCCATCGACTGCAGTTGGCACTCTAGCTGCGCTGCCCTCTGGCTGGCCTGACTCATCCTCGTTGTCCTCAAAATATGTTAGTTCCACATCTGTACCTTTTTTCGTGGCAAGGTTGTGCAGCATTGCACAAGTGGCAATTATCTTGCAGCAGGTGATGGGTTTGTACTGGCGTGCGCCTCCGCTCTTGTGGAGGCAGCGGAACCTGCTCTTCAGTAGTCCAAACGTGCGCTCCACCACATTGCGTGTAGATTTGTGGGCCACGTTGTATCGTCTCTCACTCTGGGTTGCTGGGTGTAGGTAGGGAGTGAGGATGAATGACCGGCATGCATATGCACTGTCGCCTGGATGAGTAAAAGGGAACCATCAGTTACATGCCTCTATACACTCTGATTTGCAGGTTTCAAGGGGCGTCACTGTTACTTACCCAGCAGGTATCCCTCTCCGAATTCGCCGGCACTCAGTCGTGTGTAGATCCCACTATTCTGGAAGATGTAAGAGTCGTGGGTGCTCCCAGGAAACTTTGCAACAATATCTGTGATGATGTTCCCTGCATCACAGATCACCTGCACATTGATGGAGTGGGTGGACTTCCTGTTCCTGTAGATGTGCTCTGTATCAGCTGGTGGACAGATTGGGATGTGTGTACCATCAATACAGCCGATGACATGGAGGAACTGTGCCATGTGATAAAAGTCTGTTTTTGTTTTCTGCAGTGCGGCCTGTGTGTTTGGGAAGCTTATGTAGTGGTGCATTCTCTGCATCATGGCATCCAGGAACTTCCTGAAGAAACGGGACAGGCAACTCTGGGATACACCACCCACCGCAGCTATCACCACCTGATAACTGCCGGATGCCAGTAGATGTAGGCTGCAGAGCACCTGCACATGTGGTGGTATGGCGTGCGCCCTTCTTGTTGGCTGGTCCAGGAGTGGGTGCAGGTCCCTTATCAGGTCCATGATGGTTTCGGGGTGTAGCCTGTACCTCTCATGTATCTCTGCATCAGTCAGCTGTAATAGTGTGATGCGCTGTCTGTAGATTTGTTCCTCCCGTCGCCACACCCTCAGTCCTGCTGCCTGTAGACGTAGGCGCCTTGCAATGACGTACATGGCGGCCATGTTGTCCACGCTGTTGCATTTTGGGATTGCTTATGTGCATTGTTGATGGTTACCACCTGCTTTCCATCCGTGTTAATTACCGACTCTTATTTACCGATTTTCCTGGATTTCTTAATTACCGACTGCTCCTACATGTCATTTTAAATTTTTACCACTTCATATTTACCACTTCATATTTACCGATTCGTTAATTATGTATTCGGTAAACATGAATCGGTATTTTAGAATTCGGTAACTATGAATCGGTATTTACCGCCTCATATTTACCGAAAAGTGGTTTTTGGACTCCTACATCTCACTTGTCTGAATACCGGTCGGTAACGGCATATTTACCGAAAATCGGCCGTTACCGACCGGTATTTCGCTACCTACATGAGGCCCTAAGTGCCTTACCCCATCTTGTGAATAAGGTGAAGCCCCTATCGCTACCACAACGTCAAGAAAAGTGATGTTGTGGTGGTGATATGGGCTTGTAAATATACCCCCAAGTGCGGTTGTTCTCATGGTTTTCATTAGTGAAACAACCTGGCATTAATGGCTGCCACATTTAGCCACCACGCCACTGATAAGATAGAGCATGGCTTACAACTCTGATGCTTCTGAGCCCAGTCAGCTGTCTAAGTACAAATTCAGCGCACACAGTAGCATTGGTGAAGCCACTAGGTATGGGTTATAACTCGAAATCCAATGCGGACCTATCGCTTTGCCAATGCTTGTTCCATCAGCCCTTTCATACCTTTATCTCTCACAGCTGTGGTACTGCTCAGTGTGATAATCTTTTTGGCTCCTGTCCTCCTCTATGGCCTTTTTAGGTTGCCTTGAAGTTCCCTCTATTTGACATTAGCTGCTAGAGACAAATAATAGATATCAATTTGGATTTTTTTTTGTTTTTGTCCTCATTCACCTCAGGCATCGATGACTCTTACCTTTGCCAAAAACCTCTATAACCGGGAAAGACCACGGGCCCCGCCACTGATAGTGATGGAGAGAAGAGGGAAAGGTGCACGTCCAAATAGACACCATCCTCCTGTTGATATGTCTCTCTCAGACAACGTCCGATTTCCCGGCAGGCTGCCTGAAATATATTGTGGGGGGCCACAGCAGTCAGAGATTTCTGTAGGTGTAATCATTGGACAGGGGATTCCTCTTGTTACCTTAAATACTATACACTAAGCTACACCCTGGCTCTGGTTACCCCCTACCCAATTCCAATTGAAGCTCAGGTTAGATGTCCTTCACATTTAACATGGGCTTCTATTGGAATTCCATAGAGCATATTATCAAGCCCATTATCGCCGTTTTAGCGGCAGTTTTCTGCCGCTAAAGCGGCGATAATTTTATTGCCTGGCTTGTTAATATGCCCCATGGATTCTAGCCATTTTGCATGCAGCGGCGGTGCTTCACTTATCCAATTGCGACAGATCTCCCTTCTAGCTAGCAATAATGCGTAAAACAACAAGTTCCTAGGTGCTCCTGTCACACCCTCCTTAACCCCAAAGATAATTTGTTCGAGGCTTACCTTTATGTGTATTCCCAGAATGCCTGTAAGTGTTGATTCAACATCATGCCAGAAACTTTGAATATGTATGCATTGGAAAAACATATGTACATCTGTTGCTTTTTCTAAGCCACACTTTACACAGGACGCCGGCTTTCCTTTCCCCATTTTGGAGAGCTTCTCTGGAGTTATATATATCCTATGAAGTGAGAAGAAATGGTTCCTTTTCAAAAATGCAGGCTTGACAATAGAATAAAGTGTGCGCATCGATACTTGCGAGTTATGTTGTAAATTGCAGCTCGGCAGGCATCTGCCCCAGATATCTTCAACCAAGGTGAATTCTCTGTCGATGTTACCCTGCAGAGCCCAATACCACAGGGATACTTCTTTCACACCTGGAGGTTTACCGGCCAACATCTCCTCTAGTTTAATAACAACACCCAATGGTGTTTTTCGTGCCTGCGCCCAGCTCTAAAATTGTATGTATTTAAATAAAGACATTTTGTTCTTCATAAAATCCTTCATCTCACTCCATGGGATTAACTGTCCATCTTGCATAATCTCGCCCCACACCCGAACACCTGTCTCCCTCATTGACCACGCCAGTTTATCCTTAAGGCATTCAGGAGTTCCTGGAGAATCCCATATTGGTGTGTGGAATGAATAATAATCCACTCTAAACCGCCGACGTATCAAGTACCGCATTCTGGAAAAAGCTGGTAACACCTTCATCTTAACTTTCTTTAAAAATGTAGGGTCCCCGAATTTAAAGAGGAAACCACCATACCCCCCTCTACTTTCTTTTGTCATTGCAGAAGACATAGATCCTATATCCGAATCATCTGAGGTTCTAAAAAGCATTCTAGAGTTGGAAATTTGAAAAGCCCAAGCATATAGTTGGATATCTGGTAGTGATAGACCCCCTTTTTCTCTTCGTCTCCACAACTTTTTCCAAGATATCCGCACCCCTTCATATGCCCCAAAAAAAGAACTTATAGCCTGTTGAATTTTATGAATCATTGATTTCTCAAAATGGAGTGGTACGGTGCTAAATAGATATGTGATTTTTGGCAGGATCACCATCTTAACCAGGTTAACTCGTCCAAAGATCGTGAGGGGAAGGTATACCCAATTCTTCAATAGTTGGACTATTTTCTTATAGATTTTTATTAGGTTCGTTTCCGGGATATTTTTGATGTCCTCTACTATTTTAATCCCCAAGTATTTCATATCCTTTTTAATCAGAGGGTTATCTATCCTCTGATTCCAGACCATGATCTCAGTTTTGGACTTATTTATCTGGTATACTGAAATTTTGCCAAACCTTATAGCTAACTGATGGACAGGTGACAATGTGGCCTCAAGGTCAGAAGTAAGTATAACAAAGTCATCTGCATATAAAGCAACTTTCTTCTCCCAAGACCCCCAACGTAAGGCGGGGATGTTTGTTGCCATTCTCAATTTCTGGGCAAAAGGCTGTATATACAGATTAAATAACAGGGGAGATAGAGGACACCCTTGTCTTGTGCCTCTTGTAATATTAAAAGGGGTGGTTAGATTGCCATTTACCAGGACTCTGGCCATGGGACTTTGGTATATTAATTGTACAGCCCTGCAGAATGTATCCCCTAATTCTAATTTCTTCAAGCCCACAAACAGATAGGACCATCTGACCCTATCAAATGCCTTAGCAGCATCTATCACAATAACCGCAAGGGGAACAGAATAGGCTGTTGCCACATCAATTGCTCCAATAAGCCCGTATGTTAGTTCATGGATGTGCCTCCTTTTGATAAATCCCATCTGATCTTTGTGGATTCTCCCTCCTGCAACCTTGCTTAATCTCCCCGGCAGTATAGAAGTGAAGATTTTATAGTCCGCATTCAAAAGGTATATAGGCCTGTATGATTCACGATTTGTGGGGTCCTTGCGGGGTTTTAGAATAAGGGAGATCGTCGCTTCATTCCAAAATTTTGGGAGTTGTGTCCCATTGTCCAAGATCTCTTTAATTACCTCTGTCAAGAAGGGGATTAAGATTTCCCCCAGGATCTTATACAATACCACAGGTATCCCATCGGGACATGCGTCTTTACCACCTTTAGATGTTTATATGACCTTCCTCACTTCTTCCTCCGTTACCTCCTGATTAAGACTTACTTTTTGAACCTGTTCCAATGGATTCACAGACTCTGCGAACCAGGCTACTACCTCCTCCTCCTCTGAGACTTCTTCCTCTTCCGAGTAAAGGTCCCGGAAGTACTCAAAGAAAGCATCTTCCACCTCGGAGCCCCTTGTTAACATTGTACTAAACTGGCCCAACTTAATTCTATATAATTTCTATTTTGGTCAGGCTTGATTTTCCAGGCTAGGAGCTTCCCTGCTCCCTCCCCATACTCAAAGTGGGCTAACCTACAGGCTTCTCATCTTTTCTTGATCCTGTTTTGTAGGGTTTCTTCCACTACATTTTTAAGAGATGTCGATCTCTCCTCACCATGGGTGCTGCTATCCACTGTCATAAACCTATCTAACTCTTTCTTTCTTATTTCTGCTTCCAAATTTCTAAGCTCTTGTCTATATTGCCTATTTTGATAAGTAAGTACATTTGTAATTTTCCCTCTGAGGAAGGCTTTCATTGCATCCCACACTATCCCATTTGAAGCAGAACCTCAATTAATCCGAAGAAACTCCTCTACATCTACCTTCAGGCCCTCCATGGTATCCGTCTCTGAGAAAATAGTGTGGTCCATAGTCCACCTTCTATCTTTATGCTGACTCTTCTTTCTGAGTGATGATAGAACTGCAGAGTGGTCAGATAGGTGTGCGGGAAGATATTCAATGTCTAACAACTCCTGTTTCATACTCAATTCTACCAGGAAATAATTGATCCTAGATCTATGCCCATATTTTTTATTGTGGAATGATACACCTAATCAAGTTCCTACCCTCTCTCTCTCCATATATCACTAAGAGCATGCTGCCGCATCATAGAGCTCAGAAAAGCCAGAGATTTCGGGCTGGGTATAGATCTACTGCTACAGGATTTATCCACATTTGGATCCAAAATAATATTAAAATCTCCCGACATTATCACTGGGCCAAGAAATCTAATACATTTATAAAAACAGATTTTAAAGGTTCACAATCATCTTGGTTCGGGCCATAGTATCCTACTAAAGTAAGTGGATGGGCTACTATTTTTAAATCCACTATAATCCATCTACCAGACTTGTCCATACGTGTCCTCAGTAACCTCATACCAGCACCCAGTTTTTTAATGATAATTTCTACCCCTCTCATATTAGCTGTTTGTTTTGTGCATTCTACCTGTTGAACCCGTCTTTGTTTTTTAAACAACTGCATACATTCCTCTCTAACCAGGTGTGTTTCCTGTCAAATTAAAATTTGTGCCGGGGAATCTTTAAGGTATTGCAGAATACGGTCCCTTCTACCACTTGTATGAAGCCCGTTGACATTCCATAATAAAATCTGTAGCATCTTCTACACTATCTTTCCCATGTGTAAGCTATCATACTGCAACTCAACTGAAATCTGGTTATTTGAGGTGTCAGAGGAAATAAAATATTATTCCCACATGCTCCCCACCCTGTGCATTCCACCTCCCCCCCCCCGGAGAACACCTCCCTACTTCCTACTGGACCTAACATAGGCCCCGTTTTCTTCCTAGCCCCCTTTACAGCGCTCCGCCACCCCTATTGACATGAATTTTAGCACCCCTCCTCACCTACACCCCATTAACTATGTCTCCTAAGCCTTCATTGCCTATATTATGCATATATTATGTGTCATTCTCCCTGTGCTCCCCCCCTTCTTGATTACTTCAAGAAGCTCCTCAGCTTCATTAACAGTTTTCCGATAGTACATTATGTTATTGTACATAACTCTGAGGGCGGCGGGGAACTTCAGCTGTGCCAAGGCACCCAATTTTCGAAAATCCTTAAGCGGTTTTCCAAGTTCCCACATCTATCCAGGGTGACCCGGGCAATGGTTAGACCTGATTTCAAAGGAGAAATCCTTCCCCCTTAGTGTTTTCAATTTCAATGCACTCGATAGAATTTGTTCTTTCAGAGTATATGTTTGAAAATTTAGCAGGATTTTCCGTGGTTTTGTTCTATTTGGGTTTTTCGAAATGGGTCTCTATGTATTCATTGGATATCATGTTCAATGTCTGCCTTGCTTTCTTCTATCTGGAGGGAGTCCTTTATTAAATATGCCACAAATTATTTCAAGTTTTCCCCCTCATGTCCTTCGGGAACATTTAATATACGCAGATTGCTTTTTCTCGTGCTATTTTCCAGATGCTCTAACTTTTCGTGCAATGCCTGCTCTTCTCTCTGCAGGGCTACAATCTCCTTCTTACTGCTATTTAAATCAGCCCTTATTTCCCCAACATTCGTTTCAAGTAGCTGGGTTCTTGTTGTCAGAGAGTCAATTTTCTTTTCTAAGACTTCACAGACATTGTATATCTCGCTCTGATTTGCCTCCGATACCATGAAGCCTTTTCTAATTTCTCCAGAGAGTGAAGCGAACATATCTTCCATTGGACCACCACTAGCCCTAGCATTGGAAGTACCAGCATCTACACCCTGATCTATGCCCTGATTGGCATGCTCGGGTGACCCTGCTAAGGGGGAAGCCCCCCTGTTACTATTGGGCAGATTATCATTATTGCAGGCTACTGTTTTCTCTCTTTCATCACCTGCTACTCTTCCTGATGTACCTTCTATTGCTGCCTCCGCTAAGTATGCGGTTGCCCCCTGATCCAGCATCTCAAGATTCTTATTTAGAATGACGACCCGTGGAAGAACCTTAAAGAATGTCCATAGGGAAGGGGTCACTCTGATTTTACTATATAGAGATCTCCGCTGTTCTTTTTTTTGCCCCTGCGTGCTTTCTGGAAGTCGTGTTCCCTTTCTCCCTTGGTTCTGGGATCTCGTGTACTAGCTTTGGAAAAAATGGAGGCGATGCGGTCCTTATCTAGAGGGACTTGACTCTGGCACTAGCAAACCCTTCCACTAACCTACCGCCTCGCTCTTGCTTCCCTAATTGCCCCCCAGTCTCCACCAAATCTGAGTTCCCCTCCAAACTAACCTCCTTGCTGACAGCCTTACCGGCTTTCACCCCAATCTTCTTTCTTCCACCTCGGGTGCCTTTCCTGCCCCTTGCTGCAGCCGCTCCTGGGATCTCAGTTTCCTCCAAGTTTGACTTCCAGGCTGTCGCCTGGGATGCAGCCCTTGTACCGACGCTGCCCATACTATTCCTGTGGAGTCCCCGCGCCGCAGGCTTGCGGCTCTTCCGGAGCTCCAGGGCGGCGCGAGACCAGTGACTTCCTCCGCTTGGACCAAGTGGCGAAAACCCCACAAATCGTGCCCCGATGGTCGAGGCCGAAGCCGATGGCACTATGAGGCACATCTAATTCAGGTATGGGGGAGGGGTGTTTTTTTTTATGCATCTATGGTGGCGGTAGTGGAGCGCTTCACCGGAACCTAGAGACCAGCTAGGTTAGCGGCCGCCATGTTCTCCCATCAATTTGGAATGGTGACGTCCTGTGCATTTTCAAATAAAATTCGACCAAGAACGCTGTTGTTATAACATTGCTGATTTTACAAACAATTGCAAATTTGAGGTGTTTACCATTACCCATTAAACAGCTATTTTTTATGACAAGGATAACTATCTGCTTGTTTTAAATGCACATTCAGCTAGATATCTTGGCCAAAATATGAATATATTGACAGATCCTTAAGTAGGATTAGAGATCTTCGCAATCGGTTTCAGGGATGCTCTGAATATGAAAGTGTGCTTATTTTGGGGGTTTCGTATAGGGTTTAGGAAACTGCCTTTGTGTTCCACAGTACTGAAAGAGTGAAGGGCCATCTAATGTGTGTTTGTTGGTCTCCACCATCGCTAAAATCATTTTATTTTATTTATGAGTTTTTTCTTGAGCGGTATAAACCACCACCAATTAAGAAGCCTCTGACCAAGACAGATCATACATTGTGAATCAGCAAGTGACAATGGCATTAAGAAAAAATCTACTTTACCAGTCTCCCCTTGGGCATCAAGCCGGACACATTCAAATCCGCACGAAAAGGCAACAGAAGGGTACGCTATCTGAACGAGCCCAAGAAATGTGACAGTGGGACTCCTGGGGAAAATCCATCATCTGAGTCACACCAGGCCATGCGCACATCAATGGAAGCTAGTTGGTCCACCTGAGATCAGACATTTGAGGCATGAACGTGTTGACAACACTGCACGTACATTATGCACATTTATTAACGATCGTGCGCTTGTGTCCAGCTGGGGTTTCTCCATGGGAGCGGAGGAGTGTCGCCCCCCCGCACTGCTGTGCAGAAAGCGTGAAAAATAAAACAGTAATAAAAGGATTTTATTAAATGATTATATTACCATTTTATTTTTTGCTCTCTGCCAGCAAACAGAGTGCGAGGGCAGGGCGGGCCGGTGCGTCACTGCTGCCAATGATTGGCAACAATGAGGAGAGGTCACTTAAGTTTGAAGTGCGCATGTTGGTTTGGCTGGCTACTTTGCTAGGGCCAAACTGACATGTGCAATTCAAACCTCTCCAGCCCAGTTGTCTTGGACAGGCAAAGCATGCTCACTCCAGCCAATCAAGATGCTTCACTCATGCTGCTTAATAGCAATAGCATGGGACAGGATCTTGATTGGATGAGAATTGGCTGTGGGACAATTGACAGTGTACGGTAAGTCATTTTTAAAAAATCTGTATATTTATATTAGTGTGTATTGGGTATGTTATTATGTGTATTTTTATGTGTATATTTATTGCGTCTCTTCGATGTGATTTGCCACCAAGCACCACTGATTGTGCATCTGAACATCTTACAAAGTGCGCATGACGAAGCAGCAGAGGCCCATCCATATGATCAATCATTCATGCCAACATTTCAGAAAAGGAAAGTGAGACATTTTTGAAAAAATTATCGAGAGAATGTGTTTCCTCCATTCACTTCTATTGAAGCAGAAGCAATTACAGGTGGGAGACAGCCAAAATAAAGCGGGTTTTTGCTACAAATTCGGGAGTTTCCCACCTGAACAGGGTCTAGTGGCATATATGGATTCATAATCCAAATGAGAATCATTTCCTGATCATTTCCTTAGCCAAAATATCCTGAATTAACATGGACATGGCCCTCGTTCACACTTTGGGCAGCCCAGTCCCTTGTGTCCACGTGGAGTCTCTTTTGCCGTTAAAAATTTTTTTGCTTGTACAAGTTGAAGATAAGTGGCGGGTCAGAATTTTTTGGGGAGAAACACCATTTAACAATGTTAGTGACACTTTAAGGCAATGCTTGGTAAAATCACCTTTTACTACCATATTGTGAAAGCAGGATTCTGAAGGTGGTAGTGTGTGACAAGAATGTTCTTGCATATTTGTTGAGGCGGTGATGCGTTCTGTTGTTTTTTTTGTGCTGCTCTATTTTTGTGCTGCGTTAAATTGTACAGTGGTTGTTGTGTTCTGTTTTTACCATTTTGTTGTGCCCTGCTATGAGTCGATTGGGATATTATGTTGCTTTTTTGAATGTTATTGTGTCATGTTCTGTAGTTTACTTTAGATATGTCAACAAATGCTGCTCATTTCCTGTCAAAAGTACAGCATACCTCTGACGTTTCTGTTACAATCAACTGTTTACCACTAGGTCCTAAAACAGCGGTGCTTCACCCTTCAACTATTTAAGACACCAGTCAGCCCAAAACTGTGGCAGAAAGAAGAAGCGGCAGCACATAAAGTGAGCAATGGGACTGCTAAGTTAAGATGCAGTTTCTGCCATATTTTTGGGGCGGGCCTGTGACATAAGTGGTTGAGAAATGCTATTTTACCACTGAAGAAAACGCTAAATGATGGCTCGTCACATGAGCTTTCAAGTCATGTGCTGGTTTTGGCTGAAAATATAACAGCATTTTCTTGAAATACCTATAGTAAGCAAAGGAACATAAAACAACACTATACACAATCAACATAACTTCACAATTAAAATATGACATTACTTATCACAACAAAATATTCAAAAGCAGAATGCAACAGGACAACCACAGTACAACACAACAAAATCACATTGCAAATCTGTAGGAGAAAAACACATCAGTCTAAAAAAACAACAGAACACATCACCACCACAACAACATATGAGCACACGATGTTCTTGAGAGACATGTGTTACTGCCTCTAGAACTCTGTTTTCATATTACGGTGATAAAAAGTGTTTGGAGCAAGAATTACCTTAATTTACTACCAAGGACATAAAATAGTGCCAGTCAAATATGCTGTGTTATCTGGCCCAGTATCTTAAATTAGCACTTGCAGTGCTCACTAAATGTGAGAGGCCAGATCTCTTTGAAAAATATCGGTGATTTGAGAGGCCTCATTAGCATATTAATAAAAATGTGTTGATTTATTTCTCTTGAAGTAAAGAATAGGTGCTGCTAGTTTACAGAACGCTCGACATTCTGCTTCATAGATATATATATTTTGTTTTTTAATAAATCTTGATTTAAAAAACACTAGTGGTTTGTGTGAAAGTGTGTTCAAATTTTCATGGGTAAAAAACTGCAGGCCCTGATTTCCTAGCTCTCTGCACCGGGTTTGTGATGCAAGCCTGCCAGAAAGTGTTCGTTGGATAGTTTCCCAAAGTAAAGCAAAGTTGTGTTATGCGCTGCTCGTCACCACTTTGCATCAAGTAGGCATTCCATGGGTGGTGCTTGGCCGTTCCCATACGAGCACCGATGGGTTTTGACACTGTTCCCTATCTACAAACACTGATACAGGGATTTCTGCCTAAATCCTGTGCCTCCTCAAAGCAAATGCAATGAGGAGAAGCGTTTTCCTTTCTCCTCGTTTCTCTATCGTTGAATATATGCAGCACCCACAGCACACATACAAAGGGAAAAGCCTTAAACCATTTGTTTTGCATCGGAAAAGAGCATTTCCAGTGTAAAAACGATGCTTCAGAGAATGCAACACCCTTGCACTATGGCCCAAGCGTGTGGGTGCATAGGCTGCCAAAAGTGCACAGCGCTGGGGTAGAGAGAAAATGCACCGTTTCCTGCAAGACATGGTGCACTTTTTCTCTCTTCCTTTGATGCAAGACAGTGCAGCAACTCTGGTGAAGCATTGCCTTGCGTCAAAGAACAGTAATTGCCAAATGTATGGGGTTTGGTGTAGGGCAGCGCAGCAAGTCTCCTTTTTGCTCTGCCCTACGTCGAAGTCAAAAGGCAGGAATGCACCGTATTAATCCAAGATGGTGCATTCCTGTCCTTTCCCCCTGCGCTGGCGCAATTTCAGCAGCCTAGTGTCAACGCAGGCACCCTTGCACCATGGTGCAAGATTGTCTGTGTTGTCGACAGGATTGTTTTTGTGCAGGAAGGTGCCCCTTCCTGCACAAAAACAATCCTGGGAGTTTTTTTTCCTCTTTCTATGTGTGCAGCATGGAAAGAAAAAGAAACGAGGAGAACTGCCATATTGATGCTTGTTGGAACCCGCGGCCAGTGTAAATGAAGCGGCTCACGGAGTAATGAGGACTCGTCCCTGCAGTTAAAAGGCACAGCCACACAATTGTCAACAAAACAGGGACGAGTGGAGTCGACACAATCCCACGATTCCCAAGAAGAATTTGCTGGTGACACGATTTGAATGTAGAAGAATTTTCCAACAAGCATCAATATGGCAGTTTAAATTTGCTAGATTGGCTGATCTAGACTACGATTGAGCTTTTAGGTCCTGATGAGAACTCCGGGAACTGAGGGGGTTTGAAACGCGTAGACCTTTTTTTTTGGCCATAAGAATTGTTAACTAATTGAAATTGTTTTGATTCATTGTACATATGATGTAATGTTCTTTCTATGGCTTGTTTTTGAACGAATCTAAGAGAAAAAATCGTTGTTTTGTTTGTAGTGTGAATGCTGGGTGATGTGGTGAGCGAGTGACAACAGGGAATGAGTATGTATGGAATGGTATGAAGTTGGGGGAATGGATGTGAAGAATGTTAATAATAATGGGGCATATCAACAACAACCGGCGATAATTATCGCTCAGCGCTCTTAGCGTGAGGATAATTATCGCCGGCTAGCGTGGATTTTTATCGCTGAGATAGCGTGCTATTAGCAACGCTTATCTCAATAGCGATAAAAATCTACACGCTAACAGGCTAACGTGAGATTATCGCTGGAAACCCAGCGATAATCACACGTTACCTTGTTGATAGGGACAGGCAAACTTAGCCATGATATCCTACTTCCATAGGATATCATGGCTAAGTCTGAAAATTAGCAGACGTAAAAAAGCAGCGTTAACCGCAGTTAGCGCTGCTTTTTTTGTCTCTAACAGGGTTAGCGACATTCTTGATAATAGGAGAAATGTCGCTTAGCGACATTTCTCCTATTATTTTACTCTGGAACGCCCCCTTTGCATCTCATTAGAGATGCAAGGGGAAGCGTAGAGTAAAAGGGTGCTAACATGCAAATTTGCGTGTTAGCACCCTGTTGTTGATAGGGTGCTAGTTTTATCTCTGCTTTTTTGGCTTTTAAAGCCAAAAAAGCAGAGATAAAGCCCTTGTTGATATGCCCCAATGTCTTTTAACTAGAGGGTTTTTGTGGTGTGATGTATAAGGGTTTGAAGATTTGTCGATTTTTTGGTATATAAATGTGAGAAATAATTTAAATAAAGGAAAGGTTTTGGATTCATTCAGACGGAAAAAGAGGTCTGAGGTACATGTACATTTCAGTATGGCCCCTCGTGAATAAATTAGTGTGAATAGGCATCGGTACTGGCAGTTGTTTATTTCTTTGGATCGCTTTGCGAGGCATGTTGTATTAGGGTATGTTTTAGAAGTGGGGTGGACGCCCCGTCCCTATTTTTCATTGACTGGCGTCATTGTCTATGGGAAACGCTGGCCTCCGATTGAAAATAAGGCTTATTAGTCCCTCCTTGTTACCGCCCTGTCTCCTTTTGGGACGGCCCATCAGGACTGGATCGTTTACTTGCGTCATTACACCCACGGTCTCCATAAGTCATTAAGCACTCTTGGAGGGGTGGGGAGGCAGTGCATATTAGAAATACCAGATCCAACTTAACATGCAGGAAGAAAGTTATAGTGGGGGGGCAATTTCGTAGTATCTTCATGATGATCCCTCTCAGGCAGACCAGAGGTGGGGTGCACGTCTGTAGCAGAAGGCCATGCTATGCACGTAGAGGGGGTGTGGGGTGGTGCAAATCTGCTCAAGTATAGCCAGCAGTGCGTGCAGTGGCTGGCCTCAGCAGCCACGATTGGGCACATCTGTAGCAGCAGGGCCAGCTGTGAGCGTAGGTCTGTGGCGGTTCATATCTGCAAGGCAAAGCCCGTAGACGTAGAGGGTGTGTGGGGTAATGCATATCTTGGGCAGTACAGCAGTGCGTGCCGTAGCTGGCCTAGAGGTAGTAGTGTGTGTGCACATTTGTAGCTGCAGGCTCAGCTGTGCACTTAGAGGATGTCCGTGGTGGTTCATTTCTGCGGAGCAGAGCTAGCAGCGCGTGCTGTAGCTGGCCTGGAGAGAGTGTACATCTGTGGCTGCGGGCCAGCTGTGCACGTAGAGGATGTGTGGGATGGCGATATCTGCAGTAGGACAAGCAGTGTGTGCGGTAGTCGGCCTAGGCAGTGGCGAGACTGTGCACATCTGTGGCCGCAGGCCCAGTCGGGCAGCTCTGCAGCAGGCTCAGCGATGCTTGCAGGAGTAAGAGGGGTTGGGGACCGGGGGCGTCTGCGACAGCAGGCCCGGCAGCACACGCTACAGCTGGAAGGGTGGAAGGTGTCAGTGCACATTTGCAGCCTGCACACTCATAAAACTCAGTAAGGCGACAGGACAGTGCCCATCCGTAGAATCCGCCGGGTGCATATATTTTCAGACCCAGCATTGCATGTTCTCTTATCAGCTGAGGGGCAGGGTGTGTAGCGCCTGTAGAAGGCTGAGTTTTACAGGTTAGAGCATTAGGCTTATGTGCAGCAGCAGCACTGTGCATTACACGTTGAGAGCGGCAGTACAATACCGAGCATTACATGTTGTGGTCGGGGGTGCATGCCTACAGCATTAGGTCGAGCGTTGTGTATACATCTGCAGAAGCACGTCCAGCACAACATGTTTGGATGGGGGGCGGGGGTTAGGGTGCATAACTGCATGACCATTCTGAGCTCTACATGTTTGTGTGCGGGGGTTGCGCACAACTGCAGGAGCATATCGAGCATTACATGTTTGGATGTCGGGGTAGGAGGTGAATAATTGCAGTGTTCCAAGCACTGCATGTTTTAATGTAGAGGGGGGAATTGTAAGAGCAGCGCATTACTGCAATCAGTAACACCTTAAGCATTTTGGGGGCCATGTGCCAAACGTATTTTGGGGGCCCCAGTTCGGGCCAATTTTTTAATTTCTGATCCAATTTCACCTCTTTTATGCCCACAGCATTTTAAACAATCTGTTTGAGAATTTGTCTTCAAAGTCATCAGGGAAAGACTCTCTGCAGAACAGAGGTAGTTCTATCTGGTGGCCCCCTGAATGATTGGGGCCCTGGGTCCGAGTCCACTTTGCCCATGCCTTAAAACTTCTCTGACTGCAGCGGAACTAGCTGTGAGGTGGATGGGAGTTGCTATGAACATTTGAAATTGTCTGCACAGCTTTGTAGGGAGGAGCTATGGGAGGGAAGTGCTGCAGTGACAACAAGCGTGCAGCCCGGAAGTCGGAGATATGTCGCTAGCGCCTATGTGCAGTAGTAGGTAGACTCTCTCTCTCTCTCTCTCTCACACATACTCTCTCTCTCTCTCTCTCTCTCTCTCTCTCTTTCTCTCTCTCTCTCGCCTCCCACCCCCTGAAATTAGTCAGGTTAGTTTTCCATAGGAAGAGCTTTTTTCTGTTTTGCTAATAACTTCGGCACCCTTTACAAATCTGCACAAAACTCCACCCCCCCAAAAAAAAGTTCACTCACCTCCGCTCTTTCATGCATAAGATAAATAAGCAGCAACTATGGCTTGTTATTTGGATCCCAGCGTGATATTTTAAACAACTTAGAACCATGATCACAGATTTTCTATGGGGCACCGGTAGACGGAGAGTAGCACTGGCAGTTATGATGCGTCCTCGATCGGGGGGGATGGGCCGTACCTGATTTTGAAACGTATTACCTAGCAATGTTGACGAATAGCTGCAGTGAGTGCTGCATGTGGTAGAAAGTCCCCCCCTAATAAGTCATACCTCTCCTGTAGATCGCTAAACGGAATCATAGTACCATCATCATATAAATCCCCTACCGCAGTCAGGCCATTCTCTTTCCAGCGCCCTAGTCCTCCCCGAGCTCCCCCTTGAAGCAACACCTTACACATGGACAGTGGGATATCCGGCGCGTAGGGGTTCTCAATCCCTGCTCTTTTCAAACTCCTTCTCCAGCATTGTCGCGCTGTTCCGAGGTCCCCAGGGAGGTCACTGACGCGAACAGGGAGGTCCAACACAATCTGAGAAAGCACCCCCAGATGTTCTGGAAAACATAGCAACACGGCTAAGAGGGATGGGAGAATTGAGGGAGGGACCGCCAGATCTGGGGGTGCTTTCTCAGATTGTGTTGGACCTCCCTGTTTGTGTCAGTGACCTCCCTGGGGACCTCGGAACAGCACGAGAATGCTGGAGAAGGAGTTTGAAAAGAGCAGGGATTGAGAACCCCTACGCGCCGGATATCCCACTGTCCATGTGTAAGGTGTTGCTTCAAGGGGGAGCTCGGGGAGGACTAGGGCGCTGGAAAGAGAATGGCCTCACTGCGGTAGGGGATTTCTATGATGATGGTACTATGATTCCGTTTAGCGATCTACAGGAGAGGTATGACTTATTAGGGGGGGACTTTCTACCCCATGCAGCACTCACTGCAGCTATTCGTCAACATTGGAAGCAGGGCCTTATTGAACCAACAACTTCACTGGGATGCCAATATTTGTTAACAGCAGAAGGAACCTTTAAAGCGGTTACACCCCTACATAGACGATTAACACTGGAGATGTTGTTACCGCTGACTATGTTGCGACAAAGATGCGAGGAGGATGTGGGAATAGAGATCCTGGACAAAGCCTGGGCTGATATTGTGGAGAGTAGCAAAAAGACAATGTCTCAACTGGTCAATAATGTAAAGGGACCGTTAGGCTTTAGAATTGATCGTAGCGAACAGGCAAAGGAACAAGGGAGACCAAAGAGAGGGTAAATGGTTGTTATTTGTAGATAGAAGTACATAGCACAACTAAACTACAGTAACCTTAACAAACATGTGAGCACTGGGGGTGTAGTGTTGAGTGAAACGGCACAGTGACACAAGTGTGAGGGAACAACGTGGGGCGGCACAGGGTAAATAGACAATGAGGGTCAAACAAAGTATTTACAAAATGTTAACAATTACAAACATCTTTTCATTGATAGAGAATGACCCTTTTCAATGCCGCAATTGGCGTTGTAGAGTCGACGGTGTTTCGACCTCCGGTAATAAATTCCGGGTTCCAGGAAAGCCGGGCTTGGTCCGGTGTTAGAAAGCCGAGCTTGGTCCGGGCTTGGTCCGGTGTCAGAAAGCTGAGCTTTCTGACACCGGACCAAGCCCGGCTTTCATGGAACCCGGAATTTATTACCAGCCTTATTCTCCACACCATGGACCTTTCTCCTCCGAGCGCCGACAACACTGCTCCACACAACAGCCAATAATCCTTTGTATTGAGAATTTCTACAGTTATTCGCCTACTGTCGTACGGACGCCTCTGCTCCCCATTGATTGAGTCATCGTTAATTTTCCTCCCTTCACGTCACCAGAAGTACCTATTGAATCAAGTGTATCCTTAGTCCTGATGATGACCTCAAGTTCAAGAGGTCGAAACGCCGTCGACTCTACAACGCCAATTGCAGCATTGAAAAGGGTCCTTCTCTATCAATGAAAAGATGTTTGTAATTGTTAACATTTTGTAAATACTTTGACCCTCATTGTCTATTTACCCTGCGCCGCCCCACGTTGTTCCCTCACACTTGTGTCACTGTGCCGTTTCACTCAACACTGCAACCCTAGTGCTCACATTTTTGTTATGGTTACTGTAGTTTAGTTGTGCTATGTACTTCTATCTACAAATAACAACCATTTACCCTCTCTTTGGTCTCCCTTGTTCCTTTGCCTGTTCGCTACGATCAATTCTAAAGCCTAACGGTCCCTTTACATGATTGACCAGTTGAGACATTGTCTTTTTGTTACTATACTTGCCCGGTCTCAACTGGGATAACGGATTGACTCCTGTTTTTGTTTTCCTATGATATTGTGGAGAGGGCATGGAAAAGCACCAGGAACGCTTGCTTACAATTAGTGTACTTTTATATCTTGCATAAGGCCTACCTTACCCCAATGAAACTTAACAAATACCTTGACATAAGCTCAGATACTTGTCCGCGCTGCCGTAGGAGGGAGACGATTTTCACCACATGTTTTTTGGGGTGCCCACACTTAGACGCATATTGGCCTGAAGTGGTGGCATTGCTTAACGCAATTACTGACCGGGACTTGGAAACGGCCACAGGACCGTGCATATTGCATTGGTTTCCTCATACGGCTAAAAATAAAATCACTAGCAAGTTCATAGACATGGGACTCCTGCTAGCTAAACGGGAGCTCTCTATGCATTGGAAAGCGCAGAGGGGCCCCAACATAGATCGCTGGCAGAAAGAGTTCATTAAATGGGTGACTGCGAGGGAATAGCTCGGATGCAGATGGCAAAGAGAGCGAGGGGCGAGAAGGCACTAGATGCGGCAAAGGCATGGGAAACATTGGCAGTGCTTCTCAAAATCCCTGACAGCGATAGCGATGAAGAATTTGGGACACCTGCCCCTGTAGTAAGAGACCAGATAGACTCTACATGAGTCGGACCGGTTATGGGGATTCCAATGCAGTGATGTAACATAATTCTGCAGCTGCCGTCCATAACTCTCTGCTTTGATACAGCTGATATATTGCGGAGGTACAACATCACATATGATGCAACTGGTACGGAGAACTGGCAGTGACATGCCTGGGGGGAGGGGCGGGAGGGGGTAGTTTTGGGAAGTTACATTAGGGTTACATTTTTGACAATGTCAGGAGCGAATGTTGAGAATATGATGTACCATGCGGGATTAATTTTCATGGCCTTAGTTTATGCTTGTGCTAGAGAGTGCGAAGGAGAGGCGTTGCCATACATAGATCGCTTTAAATAGTTGCACGTTGGTTCCAACACTCTAATTATATGCACCTTGCTATGGGAATTTACATGATGTGAGTTTGTCTAAAATTGTAAACTTTAATAACATTTGTAAAAAAAAAAAAAAAAATTAACTATGGCTCGTATATAATATTGAAACAAGCATTTGCAATGCAATAGGTCTCGTATTTACGCGAGTTTAAGGTAGTGGCATTGTAAATGACAATGCCTTTTATTTATGTTTTAAAAACGAAAACAAAAATAAAAGGCATTGTTATTTGTAATGTCAGTTGTCAGGGTTCATTCACAGATTCTAAGCAGCTGCCCCTGTTCGTCTTTCTTCTCCTGTGCGCCACGGGCTGAAATGGGAGATTGGCTGTTTCGCAAGGCTGGCGGGTGACCAAGGGCGGCATGGCCACGGCTCCACGTAATCCCTGCGTCTGCCACCCGGGCCAGCCATAATTTGAAAATCTGCTCGTAATTGGGTTCTCGGATGGTCGCCCGGTGACATCACCCCCTCCCAGCCTTCAGTCTTTGATGTTTCCTTTATGTTCTTTGACAAATTGGGGGTTGTGTTTCAGGCCATAGAGAGAGCAGTTCAACTGGCCGCACAGGTTTTTCTGGTGTGGCAAGTTTCGGATGTTTGTCCAGATGTTATGACAATACAAATGTACCGCGTCGCCACTGGAGCACACAGGGGCAGTTACGTATCAAAAACTGAATAACTCTCACGTTAACTCTGTAGGCTTTTTTTTAAATTATTTCGTATAAATTATATGGTGGCACTGCTAACAAATGTAATTGTGCCTTCATCATTTTACAAATCAGGCTTTTTTATTTATTTTTTCATATGCATATACTGGCGATTTTCTTTATTACACTCTTTTTCTTAAATGGTTTTTTTTTTCACTATTTGGCGAACATTTTATCGCCTTACTGTATGCCTTCCGGTGTCCCAACGCCAGGCATCGGTAGTCCATGATATATGCATGTTCGGGTGTTGCTGTTACATAGCTAAATGTGTGTACTGGTCCATATCACAAGTGGGCGTTTAATATCCTACATTTCCACCTGTATTTCTGTGGCATCAAGTACTCCACCCATGAAAAGGCCATCTCTCCTCTCGCTCTCTTTGGGCCTGCAATAAGCTGGACACTCACCGAAAGAGGTCTTTGTACCAAGCATCCTCTGACTCCGGAGCTGCGCCTTGTTGTAACAGCATTACCGAAGTTATCACCATGAGTATAGTCTTTCCCGCATTTTTCTGAGTCACGTGGACCAGAGCCAATGTGCACGGGAGTAATTGTTAATGTAATAGTCTGTCCAGTGTGTTGCTTGCAAATGGCTCTTATTGGTTCATTCCGTTCTGTCAGTGATGTTTGTGGTTATGTGCGTGGTCCAAAAGACTTTGCTATTTATGTTGTCCCACCGGAGTGCACGGCTGTCCAATGATCAGACGGTTTTTTCATTTGGCATAGTTAGTCAAATATATATTTGGATGCACAGCTGTGCACATGTGGATGTAGTAGGTTGCATCTGCCATGTTCTGAATGCCCTTCAATTGTATGAAGGTGTGGCCATAGCAACAGACGGCTAGGTATGGACAACCGTATGGCTGTGGTAGCGTCTTATGCATATCAGGATGCCAGGATGTCTGTCTAACATTCTCTCCTAGGATATAGCAAGTTATGACTATATCTAGGCAGGATTAAATAAGATGCTTGTTGAATGGCAAATGGTGGGTGTTGCTGAGAGTCTCGTGGTAGCCATTGTGAATGTTGTTTTATCTTTTCTAAGCTTCTAATGTGTTTGGAATCAAGCTTGCGCTATCAAAACTAAAAGTATACTGTCTTCCATTTTGAAATGACGCCGCAGTGCACCATGATATCATTGTTGTTGCCTTTGCCCTAATTAGGAATTGTGAGATTTCCCGGCCTTTGGGATTAGGATGTGCCCAACCAAGGACATCCTGGCTGTCCCAGCCCACTCTGCACACGTCACAGCTCATTTCATCTGAATAGAGTCTGGGAACCTCTGAACTCAATGTAATAGCACTGTGAGAGAATCTTTGAATGCAGTCTGTAATAAAATGTTTCCATTTTTTATTTATTAAAGTTGAAAATAGGTACCTCAGTTAGATTGTGCTCAATTGTTGAACTGACGCTACGGTGAGGTGTACTCTGAGGGGCTGTCAGTCACACCAGGATATTGAGGTAGCATTTGTATTGTGTGAGGGCATCAATTGAGCCTAGTGGCAGTTCATTTCTTAGTTCAGGGGAGTTAACGCGCTGAGTATGGCAACCCCCACAGGTCGAGAGTCTGCCGTTGTGTGAAAACAAGTAGTCGTGTTGGAACTTTAGAGATTTCTGATTAGGCAAAGCAGACACAACATAAGTTGCGGTGAAAGGAGTTTAGGAGAGCTTGGGCTTAGCTGGTGGATGCTGAAGCTGCGATGGGATACGGTGACCACTGACAGTGGCGTGCTGCTATTGGTAGGCAGGTCGCAAATACAATTTACAGAGAGAGCGTGAGATTTGGGTGAGGAGTGATTGAAAACTATCAGAATAGGAAATCCTTTTGTGAAAAAAGAAAAAGATGTAAATAAGCAAGAGAAATACACAGCAGAAGGTACTCCAGCTAGGGAAATGGCAGCAAAGAAAGGTTTGCACACATGGATGTGGCTTAGACAATGGCACGAATATACGTCCAAGGATGGGGAATAACGATTTTCATTGTGAGGAACCTTTTGCGGTTCCAGAATAGAACATTTAAGACGGAGAATGTATAGTATGAAATCTAAGCCTAGATCAGGGCTTTGAGTGGGATGAAACAAGGGGGGGGGGGGCAAAAAGGGGCGTGGCCAATGTAATTAAGGGCGTGGCTTAAAACACACAAGCCAAAAATTTGTACTTAGCATAGTGTGCCGCCCGACTTGTATTTTGCTGTTTGTCATTGCATCCAGATATGATACAACACGTAACATCATACCTACAACAAGTTAGGACTGTTGGCTTTGTCAATGGTTGTTAGTTGCAAAAGATGAATAAGCAGCAACTATGGCTTGTATATAATATTGAAAAAGCTTCCACTTACAGCCCTGGTGACACAACGACAATGTTGCTGCTCCTGAGTTTCAAAAAGAGAAGGAAAATCCAGAGAGAAAATTACTCTCTTTAAAGGATTTTCCTTCCCCTAGAACGCTCACCTGGCATGACGTCATGCCATAACTTCTCCACTAGTGAGAAGTGAGCAGTGTGAACACACGCACATCCATGTGCCTGCTGTCACTGCAGTTCGGGAAAAAATGGACCGCCTGTGCCAGGGCACGAACCAGAGCCCGATAGAGACCCGTTTCGGGCCTCCCTTTAAAAAACTGCCAGTGCTCAGCACCGGTGAGACCCGGCCCACTTAAAGCCCTGGCCTAGACCCTCACAGTTTGAGGCCGTAAATCGTTGGGAAGAAGTTGGGAATGAGACAAAGAGAAAGAAGTTTGCATTAAAAATCCATCACAAGACTTATTCATGGATAAATGCTCCGGAAGACTAGAAGCAAAAGAAATGGAGGGAGGAGGTGATTGAGACAATTGGAGCTTATCCGCTAAGAGAGGACGAGGCGATTGAAAAGGAAAAACCTAGCGAGAGAAAGAAATCTAAGGATAAGCCAGAAGTCGAGAGCGAGGGGGAAGTTGCCTTCAAAGATGAACTCCTTAGATTAAGCACACCCCCATATAATACAGTCACTGCATCAAGTGCTACAACACAAGCGAAGGTAACCAATACAAACACTATGAACACCCTAGAATGTCAACGTGTCCCCAAGTTACACAGAAACAGCTGCTGTTATCATGTCCCAGAGTCAGACCCTCTCAGCATCCCTCAGGAGGGCACTGTAATGTTCAGTGTTGCAGCGTAAGGTCCACCCCAAGGAAAGCCTTTGAAAACGAAGGTGGCAGGGGGTCACACGACAACTGCAGCTGCACCAGTCAACCCCCATAGTAAGGTACAGACTCCGGAAAGACAGAATGTCACCCAATTGAAAGCAGAGTTCAAGGAAATTGCTGAGGACAATGTAGGGATGAACTCCTAAGGGAACTATGATGAGAACAAGCTACTTTGCATGAGCAAGGAAGTTGCAAGGGTGGAGTGAGAGACATAAGGAAGATGGCGAAAGTGGCAAATGAATATGGGTTTGATTTGACGCAAAGAAAGAAGTTGCAAAAGAATGTCAGGATGAAGATGGGTGACAAGTAGTTGCATGTGAAGTGCAGGGAATATCATTTGTGTATGTCCCATGGTCTCATAGTCTCATGGCAAAACCAAAGGGGATGATGGACGGAGTGTTGAACATTGCAAGCACTCACCCCTAGTCAACTGATCTCAGCATCCTGGGACCAGTTTCTGGCTAATCAGCCGTCATCAGCCAGGCTAGCTTGAATCCAGTAGCAAAGTAAGCAAGGGACCCACGTCTGGGCATACCCTGCCAACTTAGGGCGAACAAAGCGAAACCAAAGGGGATGATGGACGGAGTGTTGAACATTGCAAGCACTCACCCCCAGTCAACTGATCTGGGTTTAATCCATCATCATTCTTTAGCTCACCCCAGCTCAGACATGGCCATATGCAAATCAGTCTGACCCTGTGCCTCATGGGAACAGTCCAGCCCGAATTGCCAAGCCATGTCTTCCCTGGACCGGAATCAAGTATCCTGGGACCGGTTTCGGGTTCAAAACCCTCATCAGCCAGGCTATCTTGAATCCACTGGCAAAGTGAGCAAGGGACCCACGTCTGGGCATACCCTGCCAACTTAGGGCGAGTGTGATGGTCTTCCAAACTGGATACACACCTTACACACCAAAAGGGTGAGATGAGTACAGGAAAAAGCGAAGCCAACATCTATTAACTCCTCAAGTTCACCTAGGCTTAATGTTTCTGAGGCATCAGGTGAAGAAGAAGAAGGCCAGTCAGAGAGCTCGCAATCACCCACAGAGAAAACTCGGTTGAAGTGTCATCCCAGTGATTACTGTGGCACCAAGCACCGGGTTTGGAAGACGCATTCACAGAGACAGCAAAAAATTGTGGAGTGCTGAATCAAGTCAGCCTGAGTCAGATTCGCAGGAATCAGAGAGCGGAATTGACAGAGACAGATCCAACTCTGAAGGAGAATCAGTTTCATGTGAACGAGAGATCACAAGCACCTCAAAGGATCGTGCATCACCAGAAGAAGGGTGGACTAAGACCAGGGGCGTAACACAGGCCCCCGCAGCCCCCGCGGTGCGGGGGGCCCCAAGCACCAGGGGGCCCCCTCAGCACAGCACTCGGGCTGCAGAGCTCCTCATTGAGCCCGGAGGGGGCCCCTTCTAGTGCTTTGCAGGGAGGCCCCCTCGAGTTTCGTTACGCCAGTGAGTAAGACAAGGACTAACTGAACAAGACTGTTAACCACAAGGACATGCCTAGATACCATAAGAGAGGTTAGTTAGTTAGAAGGTAGAATTTTCCATACCCCCCAGTCTGAAAGTGTGTACAACTTACTATCCATGTTTAGGGACATGGGAAAATCATTAGATAATGGTGATTTGCTACTGCAGCATACATAGAAGTAGCAAATTGACATTAGTGATTGTTTATCTTCAGGAACGGACACCTTCCTACATATAAACAATCATTCCCTGCAACTCAGGCACCCTTGCACTACGGCGCAAGGGTGTCTGTGTTGGCGTTAAGCAGCTATTTTTAGCACCAGCGCTAGGCAAAAAAAATAGTGGTGCGCCGTATTGTTGTTAACACGGCGCATCCCTGCCTTTTGGAAATGACAGGGTGTGGTGCTGCAAAATTTGCCACAGCTCTGCCCTCCGTCATTTCCTTGTACATATACCCCAAAGTTACTGACCTAGTCTGAGGTGAAAGCCAAGATTAAAGCTGTATCATCTGCATGCAGGAAGATTTAAAACATCTTGCCCAGGACACGCCATAATTTCAATGTGCAAATATTACTTATGGACATGCAGAATGGAACACCTGCATAGTGCTTTTCTGCTGTCTAACTAGCCTTAGAGCCTGACGTAGTGAGCTCTATCGGCCATTAGAGGTCCCCTCCAGCAATAATTGCCCCCGCCTTCGGCTCAAGCCTTTAACAAGTGAGCAGGCCTTTAATGGCTGCTACAGCCTGCTGCAGAGGGCTACAAGTCTATTACAACATTCCACCCCGAGCGGGCAAACATCTTTCATTTGTGAAACAATGGAGATGTTGAAATCCCCTCGGACTCCGTGTTCACAGCAACAGTTTTGGACAAACATTGGAATGTTGATCCTCAGGGCTACCCTCGGACATTAGAAGCCCGAGCACTCCATTGTCTTCAATGAAGCGCTCAGCATTCTAACGTTCTAATATGTAGTGAGACATAAAGATGGGTCCTTACATGAAGGTAATGTGACAACTATGTCTCTCCGTCTGCCCAGAGCACTCCCCCTACACGGTGCTATAACGCCCACATCTAGTCTTGAGTTGCTTTGTGAGCGAGCTGTCTGGCCCCTCAATTCCCAATTCACAGGGTTTTCTGTTAACCCACCATATTGGAGGAAATCCCCCTCTTCTTGAGTAATCCATAATATGCTTGAGGCCAATTGAGCACTTCCTAAGAGCTTACATTTAATGTATACACATCTGTATTCCGTTTATTTGGAAGCTTTATAGAATAGAGCGCTGCGCAGTGCTTTAAATGGGCCGGTACTAACCGGTACTGAGTACCGGCACTTCCTAATTGTTTTTGCCGTCAGTACCGTCATTTCTCTGTAGCCAGGGAGAGTACCGGCACCCTGATCCACAGCACGGCAGGCCCAGGTTAGGTTTTTCCTCCAGGGCAGGGCAGATTCCGCTCTGCTTCCGAGGATCATGTAATTATGTGTAATGAGTTAATCTGTTTTATTGACATAAACGCACTTCTCCTGTGTTTTGATATGTGCTGCAACTGGTACAGAAGTCATTATGTATCATCATATCTTGCCCTTAGCCCTGCCCCAAGCCCCGCCCACTTGCCACACCTCTATTTTAATGAGTACCTGCACTTATTTTTTCCCATTTAAAGCACTGGCGCTGCGTTATCTTCTTACAGCTACTTCACGGTGCTAGCTTCCACTTATCAGTGCCTGTACCAGACAAGACTCACTTTCAGGACTCTATGGGACAAACTACGCCTTCGCCATTGATTGAGGGGCTTTGAGGCCCGATGGAAGATTATTTCTACAAAGCTTGAAAGCGGACCCTCACAGTGAGTGCTTTGTAACAGAATGAGGCATGTGTGAACTGTACACTGTATGGGTGGCCTCAACAAATGCCATTATATTTCTAGATTCATTTATATACTAAGGGGCAGATTTATGTTTGACTTGCGCCTCATTTACGCCGCCGTTGCGTCACTTTTGTGACGCAGCAGCGGCGCAAATCCTGCGCCATGGTGCGGGGTATTTACAACGTGACGCATCTGGGAGATGCGTCACGTTGTAAAGCCCTGCGCCACATGTAGGCGTTCCAGGGCAGGTGGGGGCGTTCCGGCGCAGGAACGCCTCCTAAAAGTGGCTGAGTGAAATCTACAAGATTTCACTCAGTCACTTTTGAGCCCATGCTGCGTCAAAACCCTGCGCCTGCTTGAAGCAGGCGTAAGGATTGACGCAGCATTGTGAAGATAGGGCCCCCCAGAGCATTGCTGGAGCTGCGTCGCGCTTGCGACGCAACTCCAGCAATGCGCCACTTTTACGGCACAGATGCGTGACGCATCTGTGCCGTTTTTGCCCCATGGTGCGCCGCATTATAAATGCGGCGCATCCATGGTGGCGGAGCTGGGGCGCAAAATAACTGGCGCATCCCTGCTGATTTGCAGGGATGCGTCAGTTATTATAAATATGCCCCTAATTATTGAACACATTTCCTGCTTTTTTGTGTAACTTTCAACTCTCCTGTAATGTAAGGCGCCTGGTGCAGGCGGGCTTCCTGCATGCAACTATCGCGAGACTGAGATCGGCGCCATCGAAGCCCGATTGAATGTCCCGCGGTTTGCAGTGTATCTCAATGTTGCATGATTTCACTGTGAATTCCAAATAGAAGGGAAGTGTAGTCAGTGCTTCGCTCGTTGCGATCTCTGGCGATGAATGCTGGTTCCTGTTTGAGGCAACACAACACCCTTATAGGACGTTCCAAACAGGAACATTGCAGACGCTGCCTGACCCTGGCATTACATTCACCGGGACGGATATCATGCACGCAGAGGTGAACAGTGACCGCATGTAATGGTGCCTGTACTAATGTTATTTTCACCGATAAACCTTTCGTACGATTTTGCAAAACCCAAAAATATCCAGCACCGGCTACCACCCTTTAAGTGTCCCTCGCCTCTCCATAGCCTCTCTGACATGCATTTAATTACTTTATAGCGCTGCTCATAGTTCACTCACACTCAGTTCTGTGATATGCATAGTGGTACATATTCTTTTTAGCAGGCACATTAACCCTCTGCGCTACGTTGTGATGAATCAAAACTGCCACTAGACGAAAATTCCTGTCTAACCAGTAGGAACATTAATGAACTGAGCTATCTTGACATGTTTATTGTTGCCTAAAACTGCTGGGCTCTCAAGGGAGTTCACATGCTTTAAAGGCATAGATATATTAAAACACACCTTCCCCCACTAAAGACCGCGACAGGTGCGGCTGCACCTGTCACACCGCCTAAAAGCCGGCCCTGCCGCTGATACAAGTGACAAATTATTTAATTTCTAGAACGCACTGACCGCAGGTTGTTGCCTGAGCCCCCTGGGAGTTGTACACCCCCTGTGATTAAACATATAGAGAGGCGTGGTGACTAGACGAGGAAGGCGTGACGTCTATCTGCCCATTTTGTATTAGTTTAAGTAGGGTGTGTTTGTCTCTGCATCAATCACTGTTCACCAACGGGCTGCATACAAACCCTGGAGTTAATAAAAATGACGGTCTGAATAAAGTTAGAGTGAGTGTCAGTGGGGTCAAAGGACTTCTGGTTTTACTGCATCTAGAGATGGTATGCATACTTTATTCCATGGACTGTGCCATGCTATGACGTCACTGGCGGCGTGTTTTATGCGTTTCACACCGAAGATGATATGAGCAGCACTATTTGGAGGTTTTGTAATTTGCTGTAGTTCTGTGAAGGGAGCTCAGTGGCTCAGCTGTCAGTGGTGCAGCGTCACCGAGGTGCCCACTACCCACTAGTTATAGCCAGGGCCTCTGGAATTATGCGGTTCCCTGGCCACATCGTTTTCCACATAATTATGGATTTGCCGCGTTTGCCACATAATCTCTACATTATCTGCAGATTTGAAGAAAATAATTGTTTCAAGCTCAAACGGATAAAAGAAATACAAAGTTACTAAAATCGCAGAGACGCATATTGCCGCACACTGGATGGCCCTGTCTAAAGGTTGACTGGTCATCTTTCAGTTCATTATTATTATTACTGTATTTGTATTACTGTATTTGGGTATTACTACCGAGGTGAAACCTTCGCCCAGACAGTGCCAAAAAAAAGCATTGGCAAAGCCAATAGGTTTCACCTATACAAGAGCTATTTGACTTTGGCAATGTGTTTTTGCTAAGTTGTATACCGGTGTGGCTACTGTTCAGCATGGCTAAAAGTTAGTCATGTGGAGTGCCATAGAGTGGAGTGGGGGTAGTTGAGTGTCATAGAGTGGATTTCTTGGAGTAGCATGTCATAGAATGGAGTGGGGGAAGTAGAAGGTCGTAGAGTTGAGTAGAGGGGAGTAGAGTTCAGTGGCAGAGAGTCTCGCAGAGTGCAGTGCTGTAGAGTGCAGTTTCGTAGAGTGTAGTGGTGTAGAGTGTAGTGGTACAGAGTGTAGTGGAATGGAATGGGGTGGAATAGAGTGGAGTAGGTTGGAGGGGATTGAGGTAGTAAGGTAGTAAAGTGGATTGGATTGGAGTAGATACCTTGGATTGGATTGGGGTAGAGTCTGGTGGGATGGATTAGATTGGAGTGGTTGGACTGGATGGGGTGCATTGGATTGGAGTGGGGTGGATTGAAATGGGGTGATGTGAATTGGATGGGGTGGATTGCAGTGGGGTGGGTTAGATTGCTTTTAGATGGGTGGATTGGAGTCCTAGGACTGGGGTGGAATGGGGTGGATTGGATTGGATTAGAGTAGGGTGGTTTGGAGTGGGGTGAATTAGAGCAGAGTGGATTCTGGTAGATGAGACTGGACTGGATTGGGTCGATTAGACTGGACTGGACGGGAAGGATTGGATTTGAGTGGGTGGATTGGAAAGGATTGAATAGGGGTGGATTGGATTGGAGTGGGGTGGGGTGGATTGGAGTGGGGTGGATTGGAATGGGGTGGACTGGAGTGGGGTGGATTGGATTGGAGTGGGTTGGATTGGAGTGGGGTGGATTGGAGTGCGTTGGGTTGGAGTGGGATGGAATAGAGTATGGTGGGCTGGATGGATTGGATTGAGTGAGGTGGATTGAACTGGGGTGGGGTGGATTGGATTGGGGTATAGTGGGGTGGACTGAAGTAGAGTGGGTGGATTGGACTGCAGTGGAGTGGGGTGAATTGGTGAGGCATGGATTGGAGTGGGGTAGATTGTAGTGGGGTGGACTGGATGGGTGGATTCCATTGGAATGAGGTGGTATGAAATGGGGTGGGGTTGATTAGCATGGGGTGGATTGGAGTGGAGTAGGAGGGATTGGATTGGGGTGGATTGGAGTGGGGTGGAATTAATCGAGTAGGGCGGATTGGTTTGGACTGCGGTGAACTGGAGTGGGGAGGACTGGAGTGGGGAGGACTGGAGTGGGGTGGAATGGAGTGGGATGGAATGGAGCGAGGTAGAATTGAGTGCGGTGGAATGGAGTGGGGTGAATTGGAGGGGGTGGATTGGATGGGCATGGGGTGAGGTGGATTGGAGTTGAGTAGATTGGATTGCAGTGGGGATGGATTGGATTAAGAGAGGAGGATTGGGTTGAGTGGGTGGACTGGATTGCGGTGGAGTGGATTGAGAAGGGGTGGGGTGGATGTGATTGGGATAGGGTGGATTTATTAGGGTGGGGTGAACTGTATTGGGGTGGGGTGGATCAGATTGGGTTGGGTGGGGTGGAATGGAGTGGGGTAGGCTGGATTGGGGTGGATTGGATTGCTGTGGAGTAGTTTGTATTGGAGTGGGTGGATTGGATTTTAGTGGGGTGGATTGGATTGACTGGAGTGGGGCAGGTTGGAGTGGGGCAGTTTGGAGTGGGGCAGATTGTTTTGGATTGGGGTGGGTGTGGTTGGAGTGGGTCTGATTGTTTTGGATTGGAATGGGGCAGATTGTTTCAGATTGGAGTGGAGCAGATTGGAGAAGATAGTTTTGGATTGTGATAGAGCAGACTGTAATGTCTCGCAAGCGAGACACATACGCTAGCGCATGCTCTACAGGCTCGACCCAAAAATGACAAAATTATGACTATTATCGCACAACATTCCACATTACGTTGCATAATTTCTGTTTTCTAGCCACACAATTTAGTGTACCCGGCCATATAATCTGAATGTTACCTGCCACATAATTCCAGTGGCTCTGGTTATAGCTGATAAATACTACCCAAACAGGGGCTAATGGCCTCATTTGCAATATTCCATTAGAGTCTAGAACATCCATGTTATGCTCCTAGGACAGAGCAACCTTTTGAAGCATGGTACATTCTTAGGCTCTTAGGCAAACATCTTAGGTCACGGAAGTCACTCTTGCAGCAGAAATTATTTGTGTTAAGTAAAGGACGGTTTTCGAGTCTCCAAGGTTGTGCATCTTCTGTACTAGTTAAAGGGGGAGGTGCAAATAAGCTGCCCAGGTGAATGGCAAGACTTCCTGCTCTATTTGACCTAGCATATAGGTCATTAAGACAAGTCAATTCTGGTGCACCAATTGGTGAATGTGAGATAGGTTGACTCATATCTGTCCTGTAGGCCAAAACATGTCTTGGATTTCTTGTGTTGTAGTTTTGAGACGATGTAGGCTAGCAGGATAGACTAGACTGAGTATTTTAGGATAGGGCCTATACTGATTAACATATGATTTGTCCATGTCTGTAATTAAACTGACAAGCTAAAAAAATGGAATGGAATGTGGCCCAGAGTAATTAACAGCGGTTGAGATGAAATCATGTATGTGGCCTTGTGGAGATATGCTAAACTGAGATCATGGAATGTCATGATGTGAGACTTGGTAGAGAATGTTGGCAGATGAACTGAAGAAGCTGTTAAGCTGGGAGCTCAGCTGGGATGTCGCAAACCAATAAAGTACTTTGAAGAATATATGCTGTCCTTCAATCTTTACACTGGCGACGAGTTGAAGGAACTGTGCAGGGGACAATCCTACGACATTTCCACCCATGGATGAAGGATCTGCGTTATGAAAACCAGAGGCAAGTTTTTGGCATTGATGTAATAATTAATCCCATATTATTGGGAGTTCTGCTTGAATATTGTAGCTTTGGGATTAACTCGTTTTAGCAGATTATATTTGGGCCAGTTTACTTTGCCCTAATTATATTTCACGCTGTAAATTAAATGTCAACTGACATTGTAAAGCCGTTTTGGATGGGTGACATGTCTACAAACAACCTTTAAAGCATGAAGCTGTGAGCTACTTTTATTATCAATTGGTGCATCAGTGAGAGACATTTTATTAACGTTTTCAGCGCAAGACTGTCAAGTTGATTTCAGGCACACACCGGCGCGAGTAACCGACGCGCGTGGCCTCAAGCGCAAGCTTTACCATTAGTAGCGTGAGGCAGGCACCGGCGCGAGCAAACAGCGCGCGGCCTCAAGCACGAGCAATCAGTGTGCGTTCTCAAGCGCAAGCTTTATAATTACTAACACGAGGCAGGTACCGGCGCGAGCAATCGACGCATGGCCTCAAATGCTAGTTTTCTTAAAAGAAATGAGATGAAACAAAGTCTAATCTGCGCTCGGTCTCTAACATGAGACAGACCAATTCAATAATTATATTGTGAGGGAACACCGGCGGAAGCAATCAACATAAAATGAAACCAGTTCAATATTACTACAAATAACTTATGAGGCAACCTTCAGTGTGAATAATTAGCACTCTGCTTTTCTTCTATTTATACACATGTATCTATGTCAAGAGCAATATACACACAGGGTCAAAACTAGAGTAAATAACGGACTCACATTTTTGGTTCCCTTGATTTTCTCAACTGCCAGAAGTAACTAATCCTCTTCCTAGTGATGGTAATAGAGGAAGGACTTTTGAGTACAACAATGGAAAAAAGACTGTAAATAGTGGAGAATAACATTGGAGTCTATCAGAAGGCTGATCACCTATGTTATTATTTTAAATTTTTGTATTAGTTTATTATATTAACTTATTATATTAATTTATTGCATTAAATTGTTGTTTTAGTTTGTCATTTTAGCTCATTGTGTTATATTCATTTCAGAAATGGGAGATCAAAGTATGGCTTCACCTCCACCCTTTTTGGCTTCTCCTGGGGATCCACCGGTACCGTGGAAGCAATGGAAAAAATTGTTTCTTACGTATATACTAGCTATAGGTGGAGATCGTTATGGTCCACTCAGACATCAAGCGATTCTTCTCCACCACTTAGGCATTGAAGGGAGAAGAATTTATGAAGATTTGCCTGAGGTGTCATTGGGAATGGGTGATGGGCAACCAAACAATGTTTTTGAGATGTCCATGCAAATGTTAGATATCCAGTTCACTCCTAAAACTAATTTGGTATTAGAGCGATATAAGTTTTTTTCCAGAGTGCAAAAATCGGATGAAGACATAGCGTCTTATGTTGCCACTTTGAGGGTTTAGCCTTATCATGTCGTTTCGAACAGTTAGCAAATTCTCTTATTAGGGATCAAACTGTACGTTGCACCAACGACAAGAGGATTAAGGAAAAATTATTAACAAAAGATCCCAATTTAGAGGAAACCATTAAAATTGCTAAAGGAATGGAACATACTGCAATATGGTTAAAGGACATAGATAGTGCCAGTTGTGAAAAAAAGAGTAGCGTTGTGACTGAAGTAGAAGCTTCTCAACCAGTAAAAAGAAGTTTTGATAAGAGTACTGATGCAAAAAATAACTAACCGACGGAAACAAAAAAGGGAATTAGCAACAAGGCAGAGAAATATGAATTGGAGAGAAATAAAATGTTTCAGGTGTGGTGCCCCGGGGTATCTTGCTTCTAGTACAATGTGTGCAGCTAGAAGTGCGCTGTGCAGGCAGTGTGGCAGGAGGACATCTTGCCAGAATGTGTAAAACTAGGATGGAGAACGGAGACACTCAAAGAGTCCAGATGGTGGATCAAGAAGTAAATGACATTTGTGAAAAAGTTCAGGAAATAATTTTAACTGTAGAAGGAGAACAGGAAATACCCTGTGGAGGTGCAATGACTGTGGTCAAACCAGCAGGTGTAAAATTAGAGAGCACAGACAAGTTGGAAAAACCGCATTGTGATATTTTCCTCAATGGACATTCTACAAAAGTATTAGTGGATTCTAGAAGTTTATTCACTCTCATTTCCAGAGAGACCTTTAAGAATATGAGTGACTCCTCGTTGTGTAAATCTGATATAAAAGTTGTAGGGTATGCTGGAAGGAAGATAGAAATGTTGGGGTTGAAATGGACAACAATACCTTTTAAAGATAGGAAAGTGTTTGGAAAAATAGACGTAACTGATTATGGATCAGATCTTCTTGGTTGGCACCATCAACATGATTTGGGCATAATTATTAATCCCTGTGCTGCAGAATCTGTAATGTTGAATGAACAGGACAAGGTAGAAGAAGTTTCCCCAGAGGGTCATGAAGCACTGATGAAGAGATTCCCTAAAGTGTTCTCAGATGAGTTAGGTCTCCTGAAGGGGTTTTCTCATAAAATTGTTTTAAAACAAGGTGTAAAGCCGGTAGTACATAGGGTGAGAAATGTGCCTAACATGATGAAACAAGCTTAGAAGGAAGAACTTGACAGGTTGCTAGAACAACAAATCATTGAGCCAATAGAAGCCTCAGAATGGTTAGCCCCTATTGTGGTGGCACCCAAGGGAGATGGAAAGATCTGGTTATGTAGTGACTTGCACGATTTAAATAACTGCATCTGGGTAGATAGACAACTGTTACCAAACATTTCTGAAATGCTAACCATGGAGGGTAAAGGAGTTGTGTTTAGTGTCTGGACATGTCATCCGTTTATCATCAAGTCAATCTGCACACTGAATCACGTCATCTTACTTCTTTTGTTACTCCATTGGGAGCTTTTCGTTATAAAAAGATGCCTTTCAGACTAGCATCAGCTTCGGCTGTTTTTCAGAGGGTGATGAAGAACATTTTTGGAGACCTGAACCATGTATTATGCTTCCAGGATGATATGCTCATTGTGGGAGATAGTAACCATAGTCATGACAAATTGTTTGATTGTTTGAGGAGGTGATGTTGAGATTAGAAAAGCATGGTTTAACTGTGAAGAGAGAAAAATGCCAAAATAGAAAAGAGGAGGTTACGTATTTAGGTCACACTATTAATGCTAAGGGAATTAGTCCTAAAAAAGTATTGTGGCAGCTGTGGAAAATGCACGCAGACCTGAGTCCAACGATGAATTGAAATATTTCTTGGGCTTAGCAGAATACTGCTCTAAATATGTAAAAAAAATTATGGAAATTGTTGAACCTTTGAGGCATTTGATGAAAAAGGGAGCGTAGTATGATTGGACAGTAGAGTGTGAGTGTTCTTTTACCAACATAAAGAGTCTATAGTGAGTGCCCCAACCTTAGGTCATTTTGACGTGTCACGGAAAACCTACATTACCACCGATGCTAGCAACGTTGGGATCGGTGCTGTTCTTACACAAGTTCATGATGGAGTGAAAAATGTAATTGGGTTCACGTCTAGGAGATTACAAGGTGCTGAAACTACCTATTCTGTGATCGAGAGAAAGGCTTTAGCCGGCTGTTGGGGAATTAACCATTTCAGGTTCTATGTGTGGGGTATTCCCTTTCGACTAAGAACTGATCACAAACCAATGACTTACATTTTTAAAGGTGGATGAGGTTTGGAAGGGAATGTTACGCCTCGCATTACTAGGTGGTTATTAAGCATGCTGGAATATAATTTTGAGATTGAATTTGTGAAAGGCAGCAACAATATAGTTGATGTTATGAAAAAAGTTGAGTAGAAGATTGTGCATGGATGGGAAGACAGGGATGCACAAAGAGTGGATATGCATGAATTCTTCAAGATCAAGGATGAGTTAAGCATCATTGGTGGCAAATTGAGAAGGAGAGTTCAATTTGTTCCTCCCATTGGCATTCGATCTAGAATTCTTGATATTATTCATGAGGGTCATCTTGGATGCAGTGCCATGAAGAGGAGAGTAAGGGAGACGTTTTGGTGGCCGGGAGTCGATCATGATGTAGAGGAAAGGGTTAAGAATTGTGCGGCGTGTGCTAACAGTGATAAAACTAAAGTAATTAGACAGCTTCCATTGGAAGTGTCAAGTTTTCCTAACAAACCTTGGGAGAAGGTAGCTATTGATTTCTGGGACCCGTAGCTAAATTGGGAACTGCAAACAAGTTTATTCTAGTGTGAGTGGATTACCATTCCAAGTGGTTTGTGATTAAGACTGTGCCAAAGGTGAACACGTCTGTGGTTATTGATTTTATGGAAGAAACTTTTATGGATGAGGGCTTACCGAAGACTATTGTGTCTGACAATGGGGTACAATTTGTGTCCAAGGAAATGGTGACTTCTTTGACTGGGTTCGGAATTGTCCATGAGAGAGTAGCTTTTTTCCGTCCACAAGCCAATGGTTTAGTGAAAAGAGTGAATTGTTTGATTATGGTGAATGTACAGTGGTCATTGGCTAACCAATTGTCATGGAAAAAGGAGTTAAGAAGAATGATGTTGTCACATAGGATAACTCCTCATTTTGTAACTGATATTTCACCGTTCATTTCCCTTAAAGGGAGGTTGCCAAATACTAAGGAATGTCCAGTATGGTTAAAGAATGAAGTGAAAGTTGTGGTGGATCGTGAAGAAATAAAGAAAAGAGTATTAAAATCGTACAGTAGGAATGTTTTGTACTACAATAAGAGAATGGGTGTGAAAAGATCTAGTTTGGTGTCTGGAGATTGGGTTGTTGTGAGAAGGAAGGGCTTTGTTCATAAGGGAGAAAGTAAGTATTCTGATCCTTGTAAAGTGAAGAAGTCATGCGAAATGTAATTTTGGAGAATGGGACTACGAGGAGTATGGGTGATGTTTGTAAAGTTATGAGGTAACCGTATAGTCTTTTAATTTACAGCATCATCACTTTCTGTATGAGTTAGCAGGTTCAGTTTTTAATGATTTCCTATGATTGTGTTTGCATATTTATCTAAGTTTTGTTACTGTATTGTATAGTTCTTCAAAGAATTTTATTTATTAGTATGAATTTTCCTCCTCAAGGTGATGTAAGGGGGGAGATGTGTGGAGATATGCTAAGCTGACATCATGGAATGTCATGATGTCAGACTTGGTAGAGAATGTGGGCAGATGAACTGAAGAAGCTGTTGAGCTGGGAGCTCAGCTGGGATGTCGCAAACCAATAAAGTACTTTGAAGAATATATGCTGTCCTTCAATCTTTTAACGCCTGTCACATTCTGTGCTGTCTAAGGATGTTTGCCGATGTAGTGGTGGTATATCTAGACCTGGGTCGTGAACTTGGTGCACTGAGGGCAGAAGTTGCATACACTGATGAGGCTGACAAGGCCAGAACTGATCTGGGGTTGCTCCTGTTTCCATTTAGATTAAACATGGCCCAATAGTTTGAACTGGACGGCCCTTTTTGGAGCAGATCACTCAAAGTAGAAAAGAATTAGGGAACAAATGTAAGATCACCCTAAAAAAGAATAACCAAACAAACCAAAATTCTGGAATGACAGACACATAAATCATAATAACCATACTATGTTAAAAAATTCCAATCCTGTTGTAGGAAGAAGAAACATACATTAGACATTTCCAATTAGATAACTCATAAAATAATCAAAGCCATTAACATAAATCAATGGAAAACTGAAACCAGCAACCCAACCACACACTGGTGGAAAAAATAGGAGAAGACACCTCATTTGAATGTCAATAGGGGAATTCAGAATACAGTATGGAACACCACCCAGTTTCTCATCATTTGTGTACCCAGGCAGCTGAAAGAGGGGAAAATAATCTTTCCTTATTGTGACACCCTATCATTTACCCCAGCTAATTAAATGGTAGTGCAACATCAATGCTAGCCCGTTTAGGTAATTGGCAGTGGGGAGTTTAATGGTAAGGGAAACAACATCAGTGAGGAGTGTTCCTGTTGCCATCAATCACTTCACTGGCCGAATGTCACCACAAGTTAAAAAACATCACACGTGTTGGCTCATTATTGATAGTGAACATCTTTTACTGTTATAAGATATTTCAGTGCAGGTTCATTAGGACTATTAGAAGCAATATACTCCCAGGGGCGGAGCCTGCCTGGCCTGAATACGGCCTCATTTTAGGTGAGCTCCTTCAGCCGTGTACAATCCTTAATCATCCTGGTGCTTCAAGCGACTAATTCAGTGCCACAGCTGCCTGAATGCAGCACTAACTAGCCTGCAGCAATTCTGGGGCCAAAAACGAGATGAAAATCGCTGCTGACTAACCCCGTGAGGAAGACTGGTGGCACACCGCGAGGCTGAACTGGAGTGACAGCCACACGGACTACTTGTGTTGGTGTAAGCACAGGACTGGGCTGGTGGTGTAAAGGTCCAGTTTACATCTGGCAGGAGCGGAGTGATGTGGTGCAGTCCCGGGCCCGCTGTTGGGGTGGTTTCGATCCTGCACATTGGGGCCACATGCCGGCGAGTGAGAGGATGCTAACCATGGAGGATGTGGTGATGCCTTGAGGCAGGCGTTGCTAGTATGACCAAGCACACTGCCCTGGGTGCAGTGACTTAACGTTTGAGCCCGCTAGGTGTGCAGGGGCCCTGTAGGTACCTGGAGTGCGGCGGAGTGACGTGGTGTGGCCCGAGCCCTGAGGATGGGTGGCTCCAATTTTGCACACCAGGGCCGCAGATCAGGCATTAAGGGGCAGCTGGCGCCCGGCGGGACCAGTGAGGTCTTTAAAACAGCATAAGCTGGCATTGCCCTCTGGAGTGTGGCCGCCCGGTGGTACGGGCCATTACCGAGACCAACCCCCCACCTTTGAGAGTAAGACCAGAGCCCGTGATATGTCTATGCCAATCTGGTGAGTGCAATGCGCCCTGAGAACAGGGCTGGACCGGCACGGGGTGACAGGAACCGCTGAAGTTATCTTGGGAGTGATTGTGGCCCTGCAGCGGCAGTGTGAGGTTCCACAGGGATGGGGTGCATGGTCCTTCTCTGATAATCCTGTACAGGCAGAGGCAGGGAGCGTGCCAGGGGCCCAGGGGTCGGCGAGCCCTCTCTTCCACAGTAAGAGGGTACAAATACACATTGGATGAGCTTTGTTGGCTGCTCCTGTGGATTGAAGGGACATTAGTGGTAAGAGGTCGAGGTAGCCCTGTCTGGGGTGCTGCAGATTGAATACATGGCCTGCCTGCTGGACTGTTCCCTGTGTGTGCTGTGAGACTTGCAGTACCTTCTTTGGGACCCAGTTGGGCAGCTTTGCGACAAATCGTAGCCCAAGTTGCAGTTTCAGCAGCGGAAAACCCCTTAAAGCCGCAACGACAGCGCAACTATGGCGGAGAGCAGGCAGGACTCTGCCATTCCGTAGATGGGCAGTGAATTGCAGCAAACCCTGTCTGCTATGCAGGACACCCTCACTACAATAGATGGCAAGATTGATGCCCTGTCTTTTCTCGACTTGACATGATGGAGAAGCACGTGTCTGAGGTCAAGGATGAACAAGTCACTGCCTTGGTATCCCAGAAAATGAAAGGGAAGGCACTTATTACTTTGCAGGCTAAGATGGAGGATGTTGAGGCTAGATCACACCCCAATAATGTCAAGCTAGTAGGACTGGCTAAATCCACCAACACTGGCAACATGGAGAAGTACATGTGTCAACTTTTCATAGATCTAATGATGCATGAAACTTTTTTAGACATCTTTGCAGAGGGAACACACCTGCCAATCCTTTGCTCCATGACCAGTGCTGGGGCGAGGTTAAATTACATGGACTGTGATGCGCACCTCGGAAGTAAAGGTTCTTTGACATAAGGAAGCAGAGTTGTCGCTTTTCCCAGATTTCACGCCGCAGGTTCAGGAGGTGCAGAGGCAATTCATCCCAGTCAAGCACAAGCTGCAAGACCTTCACCTAGAATAAAGTATACTATACCCTGCTCACCTGCTAATAATGGTGGACTGGAAAGCAAACATTGTTGTCCCTTGCAGTAGACGACGGACTTGGTGTGATACTTGGGTATACATGTGCACACAGACCTGTCAGTGGTGTTGCTGGACAACTATGGCAGGGTAATGCAGTGGCTCACGGAGTTAGTTGACCACTGGATCAGACTGCCTCTGTCGCTCAGCGGGCGCATTGCCATAATGAAGATGGTGGTGTTACCCCACTTCTTGTTTCTGTTAGTGAACATCCTGATTCTTCTATCCCGTGCAGAATTCTGTAACTTACAGACACTTTTAGTGCACGTGGCCTGGGCTGGGAAGCAACTGTGTGTGAGATGGGACAAGTTAACTCACGCCAATGATATGGGAGGGATGAATGCCCCAGATCTGGAAGCTTACAGAGCTGCGCAGTGTATGTTTGCCCATGACTGGCTTCTTGGCACACGTGACCTACCTCATTTGTGGCTTGAAACAGATGCCAGCTCCCCCTTTTCATTGCCTAAAAAGCAGTTTGATAATCCAGTGTGACACTATAATACCATTGACCTATTAAACACAATGGTGTACTCCTGGAAGAGGCTTACTGAGTTAAGAACTGGGCCTCTCCTTCATTCACCACTGTTGCCGCTGGAGTGATGCATGTGGTTTCCATTGGGAAAGGGGCAGAAAGTGTATTATAGGGATTGGGCCTGCAACACATGGGTGGTTTCTTTCAGGACGTGGTCTTGCGCCACTGGGAGCAGTAGAGGACACCGGAGGATACTCACAGTTTTACTTCTATAGGGTGCGTCACACAATGTGTGAGCTGCTGGGGGATGGCTTGTGGGAATCTCCAGAGTTACCAGCTTTGACATCTGTGCTGCAGGACGCGATGCCTAGCGAATCTTTATGCGTGCTCTCAAGAATCGTGGCGGGCAGGAGTCACAAAACTTAGACTGGACTGGCAGGATGAGCTAAGAATAATTATCAGTGATAAACAGTGAACCTATTGTTGATCTGTTGTCAAATCTATGTCGTGGAATAGCCAGCGCTGGTTAATACATTTAAATACCTTAAGAGGGTGCATTATACTCCGGCCGCCTGTTCCGTTATGGCTTGAGGGACAGTTCATGCTGCTTTCAATGCGGAGAAGAGGGGGTGGGATTTGCCCATGTGGCGTGTTTTTGCCCAAGGATACGGCGCTATTGGGATGCAGTACTGGGGGAATTGCAGCAGATAACAGGCAAACATATTGAGCAGTCCCCTCTGTTGGCACTGCTGGGTTATGACAGGGACATCCCCAAATCCATAAGATGTTTGATAGCCCTGGCAGTATTGCTTGTGAAGCATAGAATAGAGTTGCGTTGGGCAAAGGGACTCCTCCCGACGCTGAAGGAGTGGCACGTGGCCGTGGCGCATTGCAACTCCCAGTCTGGCACCTACCACGACCAGATGCTGATCCGTAACCATCCGAAGGACATTTGAGGACCCAATCAGGCTTACATGGCCCAGACAGAGAATGCTGAGGCTGACCACCCTGGGGAGGCTGGAGAGAGTGGGCTCACAGCATGTGGTGTAGACCCCCAAACTGCTCAGTGTATGTATAGATCTGTGGTGTACTCGGTGCGGGAGATTGGTGAACGATGTTGGTCCGGTTTCAGCCCCAAGGAGATTGTGGTGGGAAAGTGAATTTGGTACCCTCTGCCTAGTGCGAAGACTTATGCAGGTGGTGTTCCAGGGAATGTGCCTGACTCCGTGTGGCTTGCTTCACTTATATAAAATTGTAACCCTGAATGTATACTCTGTAATCATGCAAGCTGTGCTGCCTTAACTTGCTCAGTTCGTGCCACGTCAGTGATTTATATGTGATTGTATTTTGTATGGTTGTCAAAAATGAAATTAAAGTTTGAGGGAAAACTGACTCAATGGAGAAGATATATCTCCTAACAATCATCATCACCGAAGGGCTCAAAGGCATATAGTTATAGATCAAATCTGAAAAATTATACATATTGGCTTGAAAACGAATATACCAGCGGCAGGGCTACTGGAATTATGTGGCAGAGGAGGGCTAAATTATGCGTCAGGGTTGACTAAATTATGCAGCAATAAATGGCAAATTATGTGGCATAATGCTGCACATTTTGTGATAGTATTACTTCATTATTTTGTCATTTTTACACCTGGTAACAGTGTCTGCGAAAAGTGTGCACCTTAATTAGTACCAATATAACATCACAATAAAGCAATAAGCAAATGAAAGATGACCATTTAAACTTTGCGAAAAGCCTTCCAGTGCGCAGGAACGCAAGTCGCCATATGATTCATAGTTTTTGATCTGTTTGAGCCAGAAAGCATATTTTTTTTAGTTAAAATCAGCAGGTTATGCGGCAGATGATGAATTATGTGGCTAATGCGGCAAATGCATAATTAGGCAAAAATCACCACAGCCGCAGACCACGGGCAACCAGTAATGGCAACAATGTCTCATTGTCAAAACTAGAGTGTAGTCTTGCAAAGTACCTGTTTTTGGGCCCTATCAAGACCACACTTCTGGGGCTGCATTAGATCTTTCAAATGTTAAAGAGATGCATGTCATCCAGAATGCTCCGTGGAATGTAAGTCATCAATGTGGTTTCCTGTGATCGCACTGACAGCTTTCTCCAACAGAAACCGTAAAACAAACTGTGCCCTAGGATTCAAAATCTACCTCTTGAATTAGGCAACAAAGGTTGAAACTGCTCTGGGCTTGCTTATGATGCAGTTTAGAGGGGATGTGGGCTTGCAGTTCAGGCTGGCCAGTCCTTTTAGGTCTCGCCTAGTGTTGCAGCGCGCATTCTCTGCATGCTCTGCGAGGCTTCTTGTAATCGATTAGATTCCAGAAGTGGCGTGTAGGCTCCGCCCCTTCTTTTCATTGGCTTGCGTCATCGTTCATGCTAAACGCTGGCTTTCGATTGTAAGTGAGACTTTTTAGTCCCTCCTTGTTACCGCCCTGTCTCCTTTTGGCCTGTCCATTCGGACTGGATCTTTTACTTGTGGCGTTACACTGTGGGCTTTATCTGGTGGGTGAGCACTCTTTTCAAAATGGACACTGATGGGTACATTGGAGGCTGCAGCGCTATGCGCTCTAAATTGTATGTGTTTTATTACTTTAATGAGCGTGGCGCCCGCTAGGTACACCGCGCTCACTTTATTTATAGTCTACATTTGTGTTGAGCGCAGCGTCCACTTCAGGGACACCGCGCTCTGTTGTTTTTTTTTTCTTCCGTGTTATTTTAGCCATCCTCCCAGTCTACAAGAAAATGCATCTCTTTATTTGTTTAGCCATTTTTTAGTGGCGTTGTTGTATTTGTTCGATCGACAAGAGTATAGTTCAAGGGCCGAGCTGCATCGAGTGTGTAAGCCTTACTCAGTGACTGGCTGCTTTTGAAATGCAGAAACTTTGAAGGCGAGGGCACGAGGGAGCGGGGGGCTCAGTGTCCATAAGTGGCGCGTGCTCGCTCGCCAACGCTTCCATCTCCAGAGGAGCCTCCTGCGGAGTAATTAACCGTGTCCCCTGAGGTTTGCGGGTCTGTTGTGAAGACAGTGAGCTGATTGGATATTCTAGGCCTGCAAGTCGTGTTGTCAAAGCAGTCGCATACGAATGTGTACTCACAGATCGTCTGTCACAAGTTTAGCTGGTGATTTCCGGGGGACTTTGTCAGATGGCCTCGCTGAAAGAATGAAAAGCATATTCATATCGTAACATACGAACCCGGATCTCGACATAGGAAGTCAGCGTCAGTGGCCCCTGACCCTGTCCAGCGAGCTAGTGACCAGCAGTGCTTTCCACTGGCACCAGACTAGAAGTATGGAGACAGACCGGAAATGGCGCTGTCTGCAGGGCTTGCTTGGGCAGACCGAACCCTGGATATGGCAGAACAGACTACCGAAACATCAACTGATTGTTGAAACATTTTCTCTTGTGTAGAACTTGGCAAAATCTAGAAACTTGGCAGTTGCGAAAATTAGGTGCGTCAAAATTAAATAAACACACAGCAGAACCCCACCAGCAGCTTCTAAAACTTGATTTATGATGTGTTGTACAACTAGTCCTCAAACTCGCACAGTCTAGATTTGTATAGGTAGTGCCCCTATCAAAGGGGCATTTAAACGGTTAATAATAATTCCAAATATTCTCTAACAAAAATGTGGCAGCGTTTTACCTGACTTACTCCACATTTCAATGAAAAAGCTTCAGTTTAATCTGTGGTGCAATTCCAAGGGGACATGTAAAAATGCATGCACTGCATTCATGTCTAGAGTGTAACACAGTACACGTTTGGGACAGGGAATGTAGAGGTCTTAATAAATAGGCTATTGATAAGGCTGGGTCCCACTACAGAAATTTGAACAAGGAACCCTAGGTCGATGTCTCTTTTTACCTGCTGAGAAGCGTAAAGGGGAGAAACAACGCATCACAAATTAACTTTCAATAACTAATGAAGACTCAAGGACCACAGACTCCAACTTCAATTTAGGGGGTTTGTAAAAATGCCAAAAATTACTGAATATACAAGCACCTCAAGACCAGGTTGTAGAAATACATAGGAACTAATACAGCACCGAATCTACGGATTAATCTGCTCCGGGGGATCATGAAGAGAATAAACAACTCCAAAACTAGAACACAAGCAAGGACTCCTCCAACATTATAAGTCAGACTTCATCTGTCTCTAAAAGAGGGAAAAACCCATTAAAATATCCCTACACTATCTCTAAGGTGACATCCCTACTTAGCATTTCCCAGGCAAAATCAGTAAGAGGTCTCAGCATGTGAAGACTTCCTAAGAAGCACATTTACAATGGAGATCAGATGACTAAAACGAAAGAGTTTGTTCTAAGATACTCTTCCCAAATCAGTCATCTAGCCCTTCAACTAACTCATCCTGTCTCCTTCTACCTCTCTAACACTCCTTCTTCTCCTTCTGCTTCTCCTCCCTCGGGGCACTTTCCCTAATACAAAATGCAAAAATGTAGAACACGCCCACAGATCACCTCATGCTAACGGACACCTCTTCTAGATAGTTTTCCACCGTCTTCTCCATGTGTATTCCGTGGACCTTGGTTCCCAGGCTTCCTCAGTGGGAAGGAACACCGGCACCCAATTATCGATTTGTTGCTTACATTGTTGCACATCTCCTCCATGCCTAACTCCTAAAACAAAAGGTGTTAGTTCTAACTAACAAAGGCAGCATCTTCCACCTGCAACTGAAACGTGAGAACAGAACATCTTTGCATACACATGAAATTCGCTGACTACTTCTAAATGCGAGAGCACCCCAGGGAAAATAAATTTTCGGCGGCCTACACAGTTTGGCCAACGTAAGAATAAACAAATAGGCCTTTCATATTCCAACATGGACATTTCATTTAGGCCTTTACACATCAAATTATACACTCGAGTTAATAAGGCTTTGCACTACAATCATCTACAATTATTACACGTAAAGCATCTCTCATTATTTCTTTGTGCAATCTTCATCTTGGTGCACATTTAAACTAAAAGGCATTCTATTATACAGAAACCTTTCGTTAAGCAATTGCAGCATACTAAAGATTACTGTTTCAAATTTAAACATCATTTAATTTCTCTTCTGTAGGGCACGAAATAACTTTATATCATTTCACCTGCATGTTTTATTATTACAGCACAATTCTAATGATCAAAATTGTTAATACAACACAAGAATATATGTGGGTGGGACTATCCATGATTAGGATGCACCCCTACAATTTTAGAGCACCATCATGCTCTATCACTATCAAAGCACTCCCAATGGAAGGAGCACATCACCTGCAGTGACATAAGTTATGGGGGTGATCACTGATCTATCTGCAAATGCTTTTCTCTTTATGTGTATGTAGTGGGAGTCAGTTTAGCACACTGCAGCTCCCTGGTGGTTTGCCCTCAGCTCAGTGTTAAGGATTTTGCAGAGAAAGCGAAGAGGCATATTATCAAGGACGGCGTTAAAAATTATCACCGGTTTAGCGGCAGAAAACTGACGCTGAAGCGGCAATAATGGGCTTGATAATATGCCCTTGGGAATTCCAATAGAAGCCCATGTTCTGGTGTCAACATGGGCTTCTATTGGAATTCTCAAGGGCATATTTTCAAGCCCATTATCTCTGCCTTAGCAGCAGTTTTCTGCTGCTAAACCGGCGATACATTTAACGTCTTGCTTGATAATATGCCCCCAAGTTCTTTTATCGCTTTCAGCTTGAATGTGTTTAGCTGGCAACAAATACGTGGTTTATTCTGCTGTATTCTAGTTCCACCAAGCACTACTAGTGAAACTGTCCTCGCCTTTGTTATTAATAGTGTTGTCTTTAATGCTAGGTATGTGCTATTGACTTGTATGGTGGAGTGGTAAATGCCGTGTCCCTGTGATTTAAAGGCTAGTTCCCTGGGGCCTGATTTTTCTGCAATAAAATGATTTGTTTAATTCTACTCGTCCACTCTAGAATGTGCCAAGGCACATTGCATATGGTACCAGAATGCCTGCATCTGTACCAACAGGTGCTGTTTCGGCTCAAGGCAGACTCATGACGTCATTGATGTCCGAGGACTTTTGCATGCCTACAGTAAGACACATTGGGGCAGATTTACAAGCCCCTTGCGCCACTTTTGCGTCACTTTTCCCATGTTAAATGTGACGCAAAAGTGGCGCAAGGGGCTTGTAAATCTGCCCCATTGAATCCATTTCAGAAACGTTTGCACAAAAAGTACAACAGTTGACCCTGAAGAGTTGCTCCTATGTCTGAGTAAATTTCTGATTTTAATTGAATTTTTAAATACTTCTGTAAGTAGTCAAGGACATTTACTACCGTTGTAGATTTCCTTGAATACTCAAATTCACATTCATCTGTTACTAGAATGCTGTTGTGCATTTCCACATTTATCTTTTTTGTTTATCCTTGAGGAAATCTTTTTTCTTTACTATGTAGAAATTCCTTCCTCTAAACCTCCATGAATAGATATGGGTGTTCACATTCCATTTCCTCTCTGTAAATAAACTCACTCCTGCTCTCCCCAGGAGTAGGTACTTGTACTTTTGCAGGGTGGGAGACTACCTGCAAAAGATCACTGGTCAATACCCACAACCTTACAGGATTGGGGGAGTTCACCACCTTTGACAAGTGCTCTAGCCCAGAAATACCCAAAACCTCCCAAACCTCAAGCCTAGATTTACAAATGTGGGAATTCACTACAGTCGCTGAATTTGCATTTTGGCAAACCACCTTTCCACTGGTAAAAGTCTGCCATTCCTAATTCCGTGAATCGTTTGCATAGGTGGTACAGAGGGCTCAGCAGCAAGAACACCACTGGTCCCTGTGGGCATTGTATGCTTTTACATAATAATATTTGTAGAGCAATTGGTAAAAAGAGTTACATACCAGGTGTGATGAGGATTATGATGTAAAGTGGGTTTCCAATGGCGTACAACATTTTGAGTTGAATTAATTCTTCTAATAGACTCCTCTCACTAATGAGTCAGATGTATGGTTCATTGACAGTGGGGATTATTATCACATTGTAGAGCGTTGTCCTGTTGTGGAAGAGTGCCCTATTGTGGTACTGGAAGCCAATCCAGATTGTGGAGCTCAGAGGCTTTGTTGTGTTGTACAGCTGGCAAGCATTGTCCTATTGTCGTACAGAGAACCCGAGGTATATCTTGTGGAGATGAGCGTTTACCTTTTATAGAACTGGGTGTTATTGTCACACTATGTACCTAGGAAGCGTTGAGTTATTGCACAAAGGGGAAGCATTCTGTTCTGGGAGGGATTGCTCTGTTTTGAAGCTAGGGAGCATTGCCGGAATGCTCCTTGTAAGATACAATGCAAATGAGGGCAGCCAGAGCCCTCAGTTGCATTGTGTCTTATTGACAGTTGTGGAATCTATACAAGCAATGAATGGTTGGGCGTTCGTGCAGGTGATTTTGTGAAGATCTGGAGATTTCTGGTATTTTATACCTCGTGAACTTGTGTTTTCGGTATATCTTCTTTCCAGGTTTAGTATGCGATAGTTAACACCAATTGGGTAAAATATATGACCATATCTTCCTTGATGAATCTCCCTCCCAACTCATAGTGTCTGCAACTTCCCTGCAAGTCTTACATGAACCTTTTGATTCCCATATTAAATGCCCTCTCCTCTGTCTCACCAGCAGGGATAAGCAGCACATTGCATATGGTACCAGAATGCCTGCATCTGTACCAACAGATGCTGGTTCGGCTCAAGGCAGACTCATGACGTCATTGATGTCCGAGGACTTTTGTGTGCCTACAGTAAAACACATTGAATCCATTTCAGAAACGTTTGCACAAAAAGTACAACAGTTGGCCCTGAAGAGTTGCTCCTATGTCTGGAGTAAATTTCTGATTTTAATTGAATTTTTAAATACTTCTGTAAGTAGTCAAGGACATTTTCTACAGTTGCATTGTGTCTTATTGACAGTTTTGGAATCTATACAAGCAATGAATGGTTGGGCTTTCTTGCAGGTGATTTTGTGAAGATCTGGAGATTTCTGGTATTTTATACCTTTTGATTCCAATATTAAATGCCCTCTCCTCTGTCTCACCAGCAGGGATAAGCAGCACATTGAAAAAGAATAATATAAGATAAAATATATTTACATATTGTTTCAAAAAAAGGGGAAGAAGCTTGAGAGCAGGGAAATTACAACTGGTTTTGCTTTATGTGAATATTATCCAAAAGATTACAGGTTCGGAATAAGTGATTGAAAGTTATTATCCCAGAGCTTGGATGGTTTGGCCATTTTTCAGCTTTTTATGCCACTTGGGAGGTTGCTGAAGCATTTAATGTGCGAAAGTGCAGACCACAAATTGCAAAAAGGTGGTATGAGTTGTATAAGTTAACATTAAAGGAAAATGAGGCATGTGTCTGTAAGGGGTAATTTAGATCTCGGCACTCTTCAAGCCCTACCCCCAAATTATGGCCTCCATCCCACTGTTGAATGCAGAGTGAGCACCCAGACTTTTTGCCCCCTTGGCATTTCGTTTGGTTTTTTAGCAACAAGCCCCCAAAGCATGGGGTTGTTGCTGAAAAGTAATAAGACAAATACGCTGGCACGTATGGAGTTCAATTCATGTGCGTCAGAAACATTTTAATATTTCTCATTTCAGGACTGCTGGGAAAGAAAACAAGCATTTGCAATGCAATAGGTCTCGAGTTTAAGCTATTGGCATTGTAAATGACAATGCCTTTTATTTATGTTTTAAAAACGAATCAAAAATAAAAGGCATGGTTATTTGCAATGTCAATAGCTCAAATTAGCGTAAATGCAAGACCTATTGCATTGCAAATGCTTGTGTAGGGCAGAGCACAGACTTATTTGCACAAGACTTGTCCCTCGCTAAGGAGCTCAAAAGATGGAAAGGCAGGTGGCCCATAGTAATTAGCAGTGTCTTAGAGTAAATTAAGGATTCCATCAATCACTGTTTGTGCTGTCTAAGGGGGAACTTCCTAATGAGTAATTGCATTTCATGCGGGTCCAGTGATTGCTGTACCCACAGGACATATGGAATTCACCATTCTAGACAATGTATGCGTGAGGCCTGTAATCAATTCGGAAAAGAATTACAACAAAAAAAAAATCACAAGAAGCAACAGGTTTTCATTCCGTCAATTTTTATTGACTTTCTAGATAATAAATCAATGCAAATCGGTGTCTAAAACAATGGAAACAACTTTCTGACCCTCCGCCCCCAGAATCATTGGGCATCTGGTGCTCTTTGATAAAATGCAGAGCTGAGCCTGCCTCTTGCTGGCCCAGGGTGCCCGCCGGGGGCATGCTCAGGGAACTCTGCATGGCTGGACAAGGCTCAGGACCCCTGTTGGATCCAGAGCTTGCAGGGTATACTCTGAGTCAGGGAAAACCTCCAGGGCTGAGAATTTGCAACAGCCTTCCAGCTGTAGAGAGATGGCAGTGCGAGGGGCACCATTGACTTGCTAGGGCACCTGTGATAGAGAAAGGTAATAGTGTTGTGGTGAAACAGGAGAAGGAGTGGCCTTTTATGGGGCAGGAAGAGGAGGATTTATATTCAGGGCGAGGTGAACGGAGAGAAAATAGTTTGATTTATCGACTATGTTAGGCAAACCTCTCCCATGACAAGACATGACTTCAATCTGTGACTTCTCTTGATGTTTGCCTGTCATTGGGACTCTGCTGCTTACATGGGGCCATATTATCAAGGAACAGCGATAACATTATCGCCGCTTTAGCGACAGGAAACTGCTGCTAAAGCGGCGATAATGGACTTGATAATATGCCCTTGTGAATTCCAATAGAAGCCCAGGTTCTGGTGTGAAGCTGGGCTTCTATGGGAAGTCCCTGCCTAACTCCACTAAGTTTGGGGATCCTTGAAGATATTCTAGTCTCTAATTGCTGTTTTTTATATGCACTGTATATGTTTTTTCTTGTAAACATGGGCAATGCTGTTCTGAGCATGGACATTCGGACTTACCATGGTATGCAAGGTGGGGGAGGGGGTTTCTCTTATAGTTCCTTCAACAGAGATGTACCTTACACACAGCATCTGTATCTAAGACTATTATCGAATGCTTATTTTGTACCATCTCACTGTATCATCTACAATAAAGCTTTAATAAAAAATAAAAATTGAAATGGCACTGAATAGTTTAGTGAAACTAGTTGTATAGCTGCCATAGAGAGGACTTCGGTCACTTTGGAGGCACCACTGACGTTTGAAGTGATCATTTCAATTTTGGTGGTATTACGAACAAGGTTCGTGGGAGGTACGGTTCATCCATGTCTTGCCAGGGCTGAACGGACATCCGTCAATGCCTTTTTAGGTCTTGCGCCTAGCGTTGCAGTGCGTAGCACTGCTCGCGCAGCGTGAGACTTCTTGTAGGGGCTTCTGAAAGCTGACCACATGCTTGTGCGTGTGGTTTTGTTATTGTTAGAGGCTATTGGGCGTTGCGTGCGGCTTTCTAACAAAGACAGCACGCAATTGGCAAATGCGGGCGCATGTCCCGCATTTGCCCCGCCCATGGCCTATTGGTGTCTGTTACCCACACGGCCGACATCTGTTTTGCATTATCGTGCCTGATAATGCAAAACAGATGTCTCGCTGTGGCGCGCACTGGCGCACCACTTGCATGCTTGTTTACAGGGTCTGTGGCTCTGTAGCTGGGTTTACGCACCCTGGGCCTAAAGCCCCTTCCTCCTCGTACTGGAACGTGTACAAAGTGCTATAAAATGCCACACGCCCACCAGCACCCAACACCCACCTCTCCCCTCCACCGCCCCCTCATGTGGTTTTTGGACGCACAGATTGAGTGCCCTTTGGCAGGAAAGAGAACGGGGAAGAAGGAAGACAGGAGGTTTTGCCCAGGATAATTCCCTTTAGGTGGCAACGCCGAGATTGGAACTAGAGTGGTCTGAGTCCACAGCTCAAGTCAGCATTCTGTTCAGCGCCACTAGCAGAGAAGATGCACTTTAAAGATCGGATGTTGCTCATATTTCGTGCAGAAACTTCAAACACTTATACTTTCATCATAATCAGACATCTTTACTTTTCTGGCTGCAGCTGTCCAGAGCTAGTGAATCGCGTTGATTTTCTGGATGATAATTAATAATAATAGTTTATTTCTCTACGCTTGGTCTCACCTTCCAGCCAATTACATTTGTTACTTTTTTCCATTTTCCTGATACTCATGAAGTTTGCAGTTTTCTACAGCAGATGCATTACCCAACTGATCTATCTTCTTGACACAAAGCTCCGCTTCTTCAAAGCCCCACCCCTCCTCAACCCGGTGAGCTGTCAATTATTGACTTTTAGTGCTGGCAAGATCCACCTCTATAAATCTGCCTGTCTGTCCTCTATCTGTCTGTCCAAGCTGTTGTCGGCTTGGGCACTGGGACGAGCGAAGAGCCTTGTGCATCACAACACACCAAACGGAATCACTCCAGGCACATCCACGCCGAGCAGTCGGATGCCGCTTTTTAGATAGCGCCTAGAGGAGTTTTAGGATGATTCTCGAAAGAACACGCGTGGGCAGGAAATGCAAATTGACACGCCAGCGGCAAGGCTGGTAAATGCAGAGCCCCTAAACTCTGGAAAGCGGCAGCTATTGTCGCCAAAACATGTCAGAAACCCCCAAACGGGACTTACGATGCTTAAAAGACGAGCAATAACTACAAGTGGACAGAAACACAGTGGAAAGTGTAACACCACAGGTTTGAATCATGACACCTGTAGATTTCTCACCTGGTTCCACATGGGAAGCAGACCCATAACGTACAACAAACATACATCTCCGGCTGATGGCTCCTGCAGCCCCTGCCTGCCTCTGAGCCAGGCGGGTCTCCAGCTTTACCCCAGTGCCCCGTAGTGCACACCTGCTATTTAGAGCGGAGTTTCTACTTGTCTTACTCCATCCGTGAGCTACATACAGGAAACGATGTTGTCTCTTGGACGGTAAACAGTGCGATGTCCGGATTCTCTTTTAATTCCCTGCCGTCTCATACCTAGACACCCTGCAGCTGCAACACCCCCTCTTGAGCTCTTGGAGACTCACTTCAACACAATGACTTTCACTCCCCTCTCTTTGAGCTCAACACTGGTACCCCACTCCTCTTCATGGTTCCTGTTGTTTCTGTCTCTCCGGTACTCTCCCCCTCTCAGTGTCCCACATTTCCTTCTTCTCTATTTCTCTATCCACCTCTATCTCTCGCTCCCTCTGTCTCTTTCTCTCTTCCCCCATCTCCATTTTTCCCTCTGACTGAACCTGGCTTCTTCCACACACACACAGGTATGCACACACACATTCATTCTCTCTCTCTCTCTCTCTCTCTCTCTCTCTCTCCCTCTCTCTCTCTCTCTCTCTCTCACAAACTCTGGCCCTGATTCACAAATGTACTTACGTTTAGTAAAGGTACGAACGAGTGCAGAGTCTCCTATCTACCTACACTGGCTTTTTCTCTCTTTCCCAGGCCTTATACTCCCTCTCTCATTCTCGTTATCTCACTCACTGTTTTCTTGATTGCACAATCTCTCTCTCTCTTCCTCTCTCTCTCCTCTTCTAACTCTTTCTCTCTCTCCACTTCTCTGTCTTTGTTGTGTCCCACAGGATGGGTTCCTTTCTCTTTGTGCTCTCCCTTTCTATTATTCTCTAAATTTTCCCTATCCCTCATGCTGGCTTCCTATCGCTCTATCTCTTTCCTCTATAGTACTTTTAAAATGGCTTCCCATAACTCTTTTATTCTTATGCACCTATGCTGGAGTTCTGTCTCTTCACTGGGACCCATATTCTTCTCTCTCTCATTCATCCCCTATTTTCCCTCCCCCCAATACTTGCTTCCTGTCCCTCTTATCCATAGTCCATCCTATATTACCATCCCCTCTCTTTCATGCCCTTAGTCCCTCATTGGTTTCTTCTTCTTCATTCATATCCTGCCCTAGACTTCCTGGACCCCTTTCCCTCTCTTATCTACGTTGTTATGTACATGAAGTGGGCATATTTGTCTTTTTTTGTCAGAGGAAAAGATCTTTTTCACTGGGAAGAAATCCCTTCCAGTACGCACCATTAAATAAAGTGGAGCTCCGTACCACATTCCCATCTTGCCTTTGAGAGGGGCTAGTGTGGTGTGTATACCCAGGGCTTTAAGTTGGATGAAAAAACGGGGGGGTCTCTCTAAGGGGCGTGATCAATGTATGTATGTATGTATGTATAACACATTTATAGAGCGCCTGGTTACACCACAACGGTGTGTCCCCGCGCTATGACACAGGAGAAAGAAAATAGCAGTGAGGAGATGCTAATCAGAACTCTAATAGTTCTTTTTTCCATAGAGCCATGTTTTGAGTTGTTTGCGGAAACGTATTTCAGACGTCTCTGTTCTTAAGGTTATTGGAAGGGTGTTCCAGGTCTTTGCTGCTAGATACCTGAAGGACCTTGCTCCCTGCCTGGCTCTGTGTATCCTGGGTATTTTAGCCAATGCCTTGTCCGATGATCGTAAAGTTCTGTCAGGTTTGTATTCCTCAAGGAGTGAGTGCAGATATTTAGGGCCGGATTTCATGAGGATGCGGTGCCCATAGCATAACGCCTTGAATATGACCCTCTTTCCTACTGGCAACCAGTGGAGTTTCTTCAATGCATTCTCTGCGTTAGCTCTTCTGGGTAAGCCAAGTACCAATCGAGCAGCAGCGTTCTGTGCCCTCTGTAGTTTGGCAAGTCCTCCCTTGGTAGTTCCAAGATATAGAACATTGCCATAGTCCAACTGTGAAGTTATTGTTGCATGGACAATGGTTTTCCTAGCATTGGAGGGCATAAGGTTCAGAATTTTCCTCAGAACCTTGATCGATCCATAACATTTACCCACAACCCTATGTATTTGGTTGATGAAATTCAACTCTGCGTCAAAAAAGATACCTAGATTTTTGACTTCCTTTTTAGGGTCGGGTAGTGGGCCTAAGGAGGCTGGCCACCAGGCAGATGACCAAATGGTAGGTGATTTCCCCACAATCATGACCTCCGTTTTATTCCCATTTAATTTAAGACAGTGGTTTGACATCCATTTCGCAACCTCTGATAGGCAGTTAGAGAAACGGGTGGCTGCTAGTTCATCTGTTTGAGACAGTAGGACAATTAGTTGTGTGTCGTCCGCATAAGAGACGATAGACACATTATGTTGTTCGACCTGTTCGGCCAACGGACTTACATATAGGTTGAAGAGGGTCGGGCTTAATATGGAGCCTTGCGGTACTCCCTGCTCGAGAGGCATGCTCTTTGATACATAAGATTCGTGAGCCACTCTAAAACTACGATCAGAGAGGAAAGACTTTAACCAGCACAAAGCTTTACCCATGATACCGTATGCTTCCAGTCTTTGTAGGAGCAGTTGATGGGATACAGTATCAAAAGCTGCACTGAGATCGAGAAGGATCAGTGCAGCGGTATCTCCTTCATCAGCATGTTTCCTCAGTGCTTCAGTGGCATAGAGTAGAGCTGACTCCGTTGAATGTGCACTTCTAAAGCCTGATTGTGAAAGGTGTAATAGATCATGTTTATTTATATGGTCAGTAAGTTGCTTGTTAGATATTTTCTCCGCTATCTTAGCTGTAAAAGGTAGTAGAGAAATTGGACGTAGGTTTTCTAATACAGTGCGGTCAATGCGGGAATTCTTTTTCAGAGGTTTGACAATAGCCTGTTTCCATTTGTCGGGAACTATGCCATCTTGGAAGGAGCGGGATATAATATCCATAATGTGGGGCATGATAGTGTTGGCGCCTTCCATAATTATATTCGGTCTGGCGGCATCAAGGGGGGAGCCGGATTTTATTCCTCTGGCTGTGTCCTTAAGTACGTCTAGGCTGTGTACGGTGAATTCGTCCAATATGCCTCCTACATGGTGTTTGTCGTTGGCATGAATAGTATTAGTACCAAGTCTTGCCTCTGTAGGAAAAGTATCATAAATGTTCTTAACCTTAGAGGCAAAGAACTCCGCAATTTTGTCGCAGTTCTCTTTGGAGGTAGGAGTTTCATCCGGCTCCTTCTGAGTACTTAGCGACTTCAATATCGTGAATAGTTCTTTAGGAGCATTTTTAGCTCCGTTAATTTTCTCCGTGTAGTAAGTACCTCTTGTTTTCAAGATTAGTGAGTGGTATTGTTTGAGTTCATATTTGTATTCCTCTCTCGCTTTGGTACAATAATTCTTCCTCCATATACGTTCTAGCTTTTTACATTTCTTTTTAACTACGGCTAGTTCATTATTGAACCATGGTGCAGTTGTACCCCTCCTTTTAGGGATTCTGGTGTTCCATGGCGCTATTTCATTTAGTGTCTCGGAGATCCACGAATCTAGTTGGTCATTAGCACGATTTGTGTCCCTGTCCCATCTAGGTTCCCTTTCTAATTAATTAAGTAATTAAGGGCGTGGCTTAAAAAACGTGTAAGCTAAAAACCTGTGTTTATCATAGTGTGCCGCCCGACTTGTATCTTGCTGTTTCTGTCATTGCATCCAGATATATGATACAACAAGTAACATCTTACCTACAACAAGTCACATTGGCTTTGTCAATGGTTGTTAACTGTATAAGATAAATAGGCAGCAACTATGGCTTGTATAAAATATTGAATAAGCTTCGACTTAAAGTCCTGGTGACACCAGGACAATGTTGCTGCTCCTGAGTTTCAAAAACAGAAGGGAAATCCAGAGAGAAAATGACTCTTAAGGATCTCCCTTCCCCTTCAACTCTCACGTAACATGAGGTCACGCTGTAAATTCTCCACTAGTGAGAATTGAGCAGTGTGAGCACGTGCACATCGATGTGCCTGCTGTCACTAAAGTCCGGGAAAAAAGGACCGCCTGTGTCAGGGCACAAAACAGAGCCCGATAGAAACCCGTTACGAGGCCCCGTTTAACAAGCGTTGGCATAGCCAATAGGTCTCACTTTTGGGACCTTATAAGTGTTTAGCCATGCAACACTTGATGTTGTTGCACCAAGGATATTGTGCGGGATAACTAAACACTTATAAGGTCCCAAAGGCGAGACCTATTGGCTATGCCAATGCTTGTTTTTGTTTAGTGTTGCTCCGAGGTAGTCTACTTCCACCAATACAAGGTGTAAGGGTTGGTGATGAGCTGTGGCCCGAGGTCAGCGATGTCACCATCTGACTCCAAGACCCCGCTTTTGCTGACTGATTGCTGACTCAACTCAGTCCATTCTCATTTGCATAGAATGGAAGGAAGTGGAGGGGACCGGGTCTCCACTGGTCTGATAGTACCAATGGATTCATCAGCTTGCACGGCACTGTTCATGGCATCGATCACGCGTTGGTGACGCTTCTCACACACCGCACCGGAGGCGGTTCATGCCATCCTAGCCTGGTAGGCAGAACTGATAAAAGAAGGGCATGCCAGGGCCTGGGAGCACTGGCCAAAGGGAAGGAAGCTTCTTCCGGCCCCCAACACAACAGGGAGGGGCTAACAAGATTGAGGTGTATTCTCCAAACAGCTAAGAAATGTATTTATTGATAACAATAATTATTATGGAGTTTTGTGCAGTGTGAACGTCATCAAGAGTGCGAGAGTGCTTTACAGCAGGAGGGCAACATTGCCACAATAGTGCACTAAGCAGGGAAAGATAAAGACCAGGGTCCTTTAACAACAGAATACATGACACAATCTGGACGAGCCGGAGGAGTCAAAAAAGAAGATATATGTATGTCCATTGTACAGTGATGGAAGTGTCAGGCGTATGTACATATATGAAACAGGAACATATAAATATATACATGCCCTGATGCTGGAAGCGTCAACACGCAAAGGGAGCAGATATGAGCTTAGACGTGGAGACAGTTCCAGGCGGCAGGTGCTACAAAGCATCCGTGTGCAGCTAAAAATTGGAGTTAACCAAGGAAAGAACGGGCTAAAAACGGCATTATGAAAAGTGCAAGAGCCTCCAGGCGACCTTTGGATGTTAGAAGGCCACTGCAAGCCACAATACTTGGAAAGGCTTGGATCCACCCATGCCAGGTGGAAAGAACCCGCACCATCCTGGGTTTGGAGTGGGATGGATGCCAATGAATACAAATGCAGGATCCTGGGCGACGCTTCGATAGGGCCATGGATGGGGGCTGCTGAAGGAGGGATGCACCTTGTCCAGTGTCCATATCGAATCAACACAGCGGTGACATATTACCTTCAGCACATCTGTCCTGGGGTGGTGGGATTTCTTAAACTATGATGTACAGAAGACATGTTAAATAAAGGTATAGAAGGGCTGGGTCCATGCCACTGACTAAATGAATGAGTCCTATTTAGAACCATTACATCGAAATCTATATTTTTAAAGAAATCCCTACAATCTGGCACAAATCCGCCCCCTGCATTTATCTTGCCATGCTTGTTGCCAAGCATTCAACAATTTTAATGTATTTTGGGGGGAAATGTGTCTGGTTTGCCAGTGTACCTACAACTTCAGTCAAATGGATAAAAGGATAGCTTTTTACATCATAGGCCTGTAATGTCCACAGGCCTGTGCCCATGGGGGAGGGTGCATAAGGTTTTCCAGGAGGAATTGTCACAGCGCCAGGAGCTGATGAGCAGGCAGGCACAAAGGGATCTGAGCAACGGGATGTTGATTTTTGGCAACAGGGGTAATTTTGCACCAAAATTGATTTGCACCTATGTGTGTTTCTGCACCTAAAAGTGTTTCCACCCTCATACTGATGTTGCACCAAGTGTTACCTCAGTGTGTCAACGAACTCTGTTGTCATGTTGATGACCACTTTTTATACCCATTCCCATATCTTACTACTCTATTTTCTCATTCTGTATGAAGTAACTTAGCACTTGACGTCACCAACGGTTATTTTGCACTTAGCACCTCAAGGCTGGAAGGGGTGAGGGGGGCTTCATCATTCATTTCTTCCAACACCTAAGTATGTCTTAAAACTCTTATTCGTGTTGCACCAATGGTGATGGGGCATCTAAATGTAACTTTGCACCTAACCTAATTATGCAGTGTAATGTGTTTTTGCACCTATTTGCAAACAAGGGTTTCCGCATTTTTGTTGATGTTGCGCTAAGCGTGATTTTGCATCGCCTTTTGTCCTAAATGTGATTTGTGCTCCCCGCTCCTGTTGATGGTGCACAAGGATGATATTGTATGCTAATGTGATTTTAAGCCTACATGTGATTTTGAAGCTAAATGTCTTTTAACTCCCAAACAAGATTAGTACGTTTAAAACTGTTTTCATTATCCTGAAGATGTCACACTAAGAATGATTTTGTAGCTAGATGTGAATTGGTGCCAGATGTACAAAGCCTTTTTTGCAGGTGCAAAGCCTGCAAAATCACAGCACGTGTGACTGAAAAAGGGCTTTTTACAATATCCAAAAGCAATGTCAATTTTTTTTCCAACTCGTAATAAGGGTTTTGCAACCCTTTCTTATTTGTAAATAGGATGGGTCATAAAAAGGCCGCCTCCTTCTATTTGTTAAGTGGAAAAGTATGTACAGATTGTGTGTGACTGAAATCGTGGGGGAAAAGCATTGATCAGTTACTGACTTGCGAGATGGGATGGTAACTCATTCGCAAAGAGTAAGCTGTCCCTGTGTGACAGCTTCACCTCTGGGAATAATGCTGGGAGCCTTGGATTGGCGGGCAGCGGTCCAGAGGCCGCTGCCTGGTGCCCCAAATGTATTCCAAATGGGAAGAATGTATTTACAAAAGCAGCAGAATCTTTCTCATCTGAGATTGCAACTGCAGGGATGGAGGTCTGCTGTCCCTTATAGGCCTCCATCCCTGCAGGCAAGTAGTATTCTACCCCAATGCGAATGGCCAATTTGTGACGTGAAATGCTGGTACATTGATGTCATCGCAAATTGCAACCCCATTCTCAAACCAGTTGGTGTGTAATTTGCACATGCCTGGCTTGTAAATCGGCATGATACATATGACTGACAACACATACACTAGATTTTACTGCTATATGTGCACATGGGGTGATTTTGCAGGTAAGTAGGATTTACACTCCTAAATTGTTTCCACAGTCATGCTACTGTTACACCAAGAGTGACAGTGGGTCTTAATGGACTCAGTTGTGGCTGTCAGTAGCGGCTCGTGGAGGGAGTTTGGTGAGGCAGTGAGGCGGGGTGGGGGAGGGGCAGGGTGGGGAAATGTAAACACCGGAATATGGATGAACGGAGGTAAGTACACATTTAAATAAATAAAACAAATTTCGTTGCGCACGCTGCATCGCAAAATGCGATGCAGCGCGCGCAAAGGAATTTGTTTTGTTAAAATAAATAGCACTAACCTTCAAACGCTGCCAACTCCTCCGTCATTGTCTCCAGTCCGCTTGGTTCGGCAGAACAGGAAGCACAAATAGGCTCCCCTAGCCAATCACAACGGTCCAATGCAGAGTTGGGATTGGGCTGAGCGCCTGGGTCCGGCGATCAGACAGGCAGTGGGAGCCTGTGCATGTTCCTCACCAGGCTGTGCATTTCAGCCTGGTGGGGAACATGCTAAGTGGGCATGACGGTTTGGCCGGCCCCAGAGGGCTGGCCAAACCGTCATGCCCACTTAAATGCATATATGTTTTCCTCCCCCTGCTCAGCCAAACCCAGCCCCAAAACCTGCTTGTGTGCAAAAAATAAAATGATAACAACATTGTGTTGTTATCATTTTATTTTTCCTTCTTTGCACTTCTAAAAGCAGTGGGGCGATGCTCCTCCGCCTTAGCGGAGGAGCCACCACTGAATGTACTGTCAACTAAATGTGTCATCGATATTAATGCACACCTTTCTACACCTTATGTGGCATCTTACTCCCACATGTATTCTCTTCTGTACTGCATGCTATTCTTCAATTGCATGTTGTGCCTGTCCCACATTGAATCTATTTCTCAAAATTAATAGCTTACACCATGTCCATGGTATCCTATTATGGCCTCATACCTAAAACAAAAAGAGCTTCACAATAGATCATACTCCATAATTCATGTAACAATCCCTCAAACTTTCTTTTCCCACCTGAACTCCAAAATGATTCTCAAATATTGCAAGCACATGCCCTGGTGGCCTACCCGAGGCCTTAATCAATGACAAATACTGTTTACTCAGGCATGGCTCCTGTAAAACTGACTTACTCTTGTTTGAACTAAGGCTATGCACTCCTGGACTGATACACTATGGGGCATATTTACAACAGAATGGTGACACAATTGGTAATGCTGCGCACCGACATTCTGAAAACGAAGGGATGCGCCGTATTTACAATATGGCGTACCCCTGCATTTCCCCTAGTGCTGGTGCTAAATTTAGCTGCATAACACAAACGCAGGCACCCTTGCACCATAGTGCAAGGATGCCTGCATTTCAGGGAATGATCGTTCTTGTACAGGAAGGTGTCCCTTCCTGCACATAAACAATCACTAATGGCGATGTGTAACTTCTGTGTGCTGCAGAATGCAGCACACATAGAAGTTGCAACTCGTGATTATTTAATAATTGTTTATGTGCAGGAAGGGACACCTCCCTGCACATAAACAATCCCTAATGGCGATTTGCTCTTTCTATGTTTGCTGCAGAATGTAACACACATAGAAACAGCAAAAACGAGGAGAAATTAATTGTTTCTCCACGTTGCGCCAGTTTAAGACCAGGTTCTCCCTGGTCTTATTTTTTGATTTGCCCCAATGAACACCAGCCTTTTAAATAAGGGGCTGCATCAAAAATCAATGGGTGTTGCGGTGGAACGCTCACTGCAACACCCATTGCACGCCTCTTTCACGCTAAGTGCTGTGTGAATAGGGGCATTATTTACAAGGGAGTGTTAAGTCATGTTAAGTGGCTTAACGTTGCCTTGTAAATAAAGCAAAAGTGTTATCTCCACCAGAATGTCAAAAAAGTGACGTTCTGGTGGCGATAATCCCTTGTAAATATGCTCCTATGTGTTTTCTTCTTAATCTCAAAGAACACAAATCCCTTATGTGAAAAGCGTAATATCTGAGGTTACCATGACCATACATGTGAGCAACAGATGATCATGTAGGTAAATGGGAAGATCATGATCCAATTCTCAGATACCAACCCCCATATCTTCATCACATTTTTATTTACTCTGAAGGTCCTACTTTATTTTACTATGGCTAGAGAAGTTAACACAAATATTATCCATCCAATCTCTTCTGACTAGAGGGCCACTAACTCACCCTCCTCCTTTCCCCCTCTCCTCATCATCACCCACACACTCACCAGCATCATGCCAGCATAAATTAAAGTAGTGAGTATCATAATCTGGACCAAATCTATTGCTACACGCATTCACACTGAAATACTGTCAAGGGCCAAACCCACAGTCAACCTGGCAGCCTCCACTGCCCCTTGACACAGCTTCCCTCTGTCAACCAACTTTCCAGTTCAGCCCAGATACTCCAGGACAAGAGCACTCAGACCTACTTGCTGCAGAAGGACTCGCTTACTATGAGAGGTGGGATTACTCATTTGTTACAGCCACTTACTACTGACCAGAGCAAAAATCTCTTATCCACTCCCCAAAATGAATAGCTGACATCAAACTAAAGACTGATCAACAGCAGTAAATACACAAGCACTTTCTCGACTTCCTTGTTACACCTCCTTCATCACACTTCTTCTGAAGAGGCTAACACACACTAACCCCCAGGCTTCCTTCGGAGCAGTCCTCCATACATGCTCCACAATCGAATACTCCCTGATCAGAATTCCCACAATACATGCATTGACACAGTCTCCAGAGGCACCTGCCCCAAACACAATCACAGATCTGCCTGCCTAGGCAACAACAGAAGAATCACCTCCTTTCACCACAGTGACCCGTCTCCTACACATTCACTTCAATGCTGCCCCCTAAACTGGGGGTCTCCAATGTAACCTCCATATCTGTTCTTACCCAAGACTGATGTTATTGCAAATGCACTCCTGGAAACTTGGTTCCAATCAGCCCACAGGCCTTGAGTTTACCAGTAGGACACCATATTACCCCTGGAAAGAGTAAAAAAAATGGGGGTGAGGGGGGAGTGCCTTGAGTCACAAGAATGCACACACAGGCATGTCCAAATGTGCACAGACCTTCTGGGCCATATCTGTCTCTTTCTGTGCCTCCTATGTCTGTGGCCTCTTTCTTATTCGCAAGCTCTTGGTTTATATTCCCTAAGATTTCAGTGTTGGTGCCGCTCTGCACTGCAGGCTTGGGGAATGGTAAATAGGGCACAGCATTGCTGTCTTACTCCATAGAGTATATTTTTGGATTAGGAGAAAGCCATGTGCACCTGACACTGATTTCAAATTAAATAAACTAGTACTTTCTAAAGTATAAGCTCACTGGACCTCCATACTGCAAAATGCCTGCACTGGAGTTTACTTTGTGGTAGGTAACCAGCAGTGCTTAATTTGAGCCGGTGATTTCCGGTGCTCAGCACCGGCACTATATTATTAACATCAGGGCTTTCACGAGCACCAGTCAAAGGTACATTAATTTGTGGGGAGATTAAGTGATTTGCCCAGAATCAGTTGAGCAGATGCCGAGACGCGAAACTGGTTCCCCAGCGCTGAAGTCGCCAGCTCTGGCCCTTATACCTCATCCTCTCCCTGCTTTCATGGTTAGTAGTTGGTTTTGTTTTAGGTGACGCTAACAGGAGAAATGGGCTGGGGCAAGCTGCCTCCTGACGAGAGCTCTGGCACTTTTTTACTTTTTTTTTTTTTTTTACAAATTAACCACTGGGAACCAAGGATGCAATTGCTCGTCTTTTGTCTCTGCTCACACTCACACTTCCTACCCCTCACCCTTCTACGCACACTGAAAACATCCACATAATGTGATTACTAGGGAGTAGGCTGCTGTCATCTCCTTAGGCAAGTCAATAAGTGGGATAAATAAAACTAAGGGGTCTCTCTAAGGGGCCTGGCCAATGTAATTAAGTGCGTGGCTTAAAACACCTAAGCTAAAAATCTGTGATTGCAAAGTGTGCCCTACGACTAGTATTTTGGTGCTTCTGCCAGTGCACCCAGCAATATAATAAAACATGTAACATTACACCTACAATAAACCAGGGCTATTGACTTTGTCAATCCTTGTTAGTTGCATATGCTACATAAGCAATAACTATGGCTTCCTTATATATAATGTTGAAAAGGCTTCGGTTGTGAAGTTATGAGACAGTGAAAGTCTTTTTGACCTTACATCAATGGCAGTGAATGGTGGCACCGCTGCAGAGTGAAAAACAAAATTCCACCGTGAGGATGAGGGCAAAAAGGAAGAGCCCCACAGGGACCTGCCCCCTGCGCCTGCTTTTTAGAACTGCAGGTGCTGAGCACCGGCAGGGCCCGGTCCACATAAAGCACTGTCCTTAGGTAGTGTTTTAAGTCAGATCAAAAAGGTGATGTAACCTCGGAAATCTTTACCTGAGGCACGGCCTATGTAAATCATAAATGTGAACCAGCATCCTAAGGTTGAGAGATTCATAAACGGGGCTTCACGGGCCAAAGTGTAATGAAAATCAACAGGATATTTTATTTATCAGTTCACACAGCACCTTTATCCAGGGCCAAAAGCAACACAAACTACTTGACATGAGAAGCTTATTCAGTTGAAAGGCCACCTGTCACTGAATCCCTGAGTCACAGAGGGGAGTTCTGGTGGCATTGCATTGCCACACCTGCATGTGATGTGACATACAGGGAGGGCTTTTTATCGTCAGCCAGTGAATGACTGGAATAGAGGTCCCAATAGGGCCTGGTCCAATGTCCATTTCTAGGCTTTCAAAGGGCTCGGCCCCGGCCCACTTCGAGCACTGTCTAAACACATCAAAGTCATAAAGCCTTAATGTGCCACCTGGCAAAGCAAACAGGCGGGTATCCTGCCCAAACACATGGTATACTCTGCAGCTGGTTCCAAAGACCAGCTTCAGGAAGTATGGAGAACCCAGGACTGAAACACGCCCTGCAGCAGAGAAGAACTGGGCCAGTAACTGAAGAGGTTCACCAGGGTGGAGCTGGTAGTTTTCACAGTAGCCAGGATCCTACCATGTGAACTGTTAGCATGCTCTACAGAACAGGCAATGGAGAGCTCTAACAAGAACTACTATTAACCAATGTACACGTTTCACCGACCTCGGCAGGATGAAAGGCTTAATCGTCCTTGTCGAAATTGAAGCAGGTGACCTGCAGGTCTTCCTATCTCAGTGACAAGTTAACTCACTGAACCATCCTCTTGCAGCCGAACGACCTTTGCCTGCCCTTCATTTTGAAACAGCGTCATGGTAAGTGTTCAGCACTGCCGGGTAAATCCATACAGGAAAGAATGGATGCATGATTGATTAACTGGTGGTAAATCCTGGGCTCCCCGGTGCTCTGAAGCTCATGTATATATATATATATGCACAGGCTCGCTAGTCCCAGGGGAGTCCTGAATCCTTTGAGGCTGTGGCTATTGGATGCAATTAAACCAAAGATGCCATTCACGACGCCTGGAGGGCTGGCTGCATCTTACTGGGACGTGATGACACCACACACTTTCAACCAAGAAATGAGAGTAAACTGTGGTAGTGTGGTTTGTCCAAGATCAGACATTTGGGAATGTAGCGCTTGCTATCTTTGCATCGTTTTTCAAAGGTCACTGACCCTGGGTATATCTGGCCCGTCTTAATCCTCCAGGTCAACAGAGCTCACAATTAAGTGGCTGCTCTTATGGAATTTCTCATGATTGGAACATGTCTGAATATTTTACTTAAGATTATGTGGAAAGATCACAGGAGTTCCTGCCTGGAGCTATTTATAGGAGGCAGCTGCAGTTGCAGTTTCAACGAGTTTGTAAAAGAGCTGTTGCAAGGCATGAAACCAGATGGTTTAACTGGTGGTTAAGAGATGAGGGTTATTTGTAGAGCGCATGTTCACCTACAAGGAGGCTTCTTGGCACAAAGGACAGATAATGGATTACCCATACAATACAATACAATGGTTCTCATTTTATTAACCTCAGAAGAATGAAAGACTGAGGCCCCGATTCTGAAAACTGTCACGGAATGCAGCGCAGCCTCCAAAAATGCTGCGTTGTATTGCGTGACCGGGAGAGAGCAGGAGACCGCCATATTCACAGATATATCACTCTCTCCTTCCCTCTCCCTAGAGACAGTGCTGATTTCAGCTGCCGAGCGCCTTGCACACACTCGAGCGCCATAGCGCTAGGGTGCGTGCCTGAGTCTAGCATAGGGCTAGGGTGTGTGCCTGAGTCTAGCATAGGTTTTGTGCAGGAAGAGCTTACTTCCTGCACAAAATACTATGCCTACGCACACTTCAAAGCTTTTCCTACTTTGTATGTGTGCTGCACAGTGCAGGGCGCATGCAAAGTTGGAAAATAAATTTAAAAGTTCTCCATTTAACGCCTGCTTTACAGCGGCATTAATTTTTGGCGCTACGAATGTTAGTAGATAGGGAAAGCCCATGTACCACCAATGTAACGCCCCCAAGGCACAAAGTAATGCAAAGCAGTATTTTGCGCTGCTCTGCATTACTTTTCCATGTAAACCAACGCTAATACCAATTAGCGTTGGTTTGTTAATCCCCACAAAGTTTTAGTGTCGGGTTAGCGTTGCAATTTTAGTGTCGGATTAGCGTTACAAAAGTAACACAAACGGGGCGGAGCTTAGCTCGCAACGAAGATGGCCGCTTGAGCTCGGAGCTCCGGCGAGCCACTCCAGATATCCGCAAATAATCCTTACTCCTAAGTCTCCCGAAACAGCGACGACCCCCAGCGGAACATCCGGAGGTGCTGGGCAGCCGACCGCCGCGATTTCTGGCCCGCTTGAGCGAAGGTGCGCCCTCCGGAGACGTCGGCCCAAGGAGGCGTCAGAGGCCGCAGATCCACGGCCTCGAGTGAGAGAGACGGCCGACGTCGTGACGCAACGTGCGGCCGGCGGCGGCCGCGAGGGACGGACCCGTGGCGCATTGTGGCTGACAGCGGTGATCGGCTGTGGTGACCCGCGACGAGAAAAGAGGCAACAGGCAGCGCTGTGTGCTGGACGCCGGGACGTAGTGTCCTAGATCGGCGGAAAGCACGCTGGGAGGCCCTGGGTGAGTCCAGCGCTGCTAGGAGAGCGGACGGCCGGCGGCACCCCCTTCGAGCCCCGAGGCCAGCGAGATCAGAGGTGGAGCAACTCGGAGTGAGAGCAACTGGGGGCAAATCTGGGCCTCGTTGAAGCGGCGGCCTGGGCTGGGGGCGCTGGGGTGCTCGGCAGCGGCAGTGCGGAGGAGACAACACGACAAGAGCGACCACGGGTGAGGAGCCTCCGGGGCAGAGCTGGGCGAGAACACCACGAGCAGTGAGTAAGAGAAGCGGAGGCAGTGTGGGCGGCCTAACGAAGACACGGTGAAGACTGCTGATGGCTGGTACGCCGGGAGGTTCCATCGGGTGCTCCACAAGCCACCAGAGCGCCTACCGGGGGCTGCCTGCGATCGCAATACGGCCGCGCGGCCGCGGGAGCGTGCCCAGGCCGGACGACATCTTGCTGACCGGAGTGTGGGCGCAGGATGGGTAAGCCCGACAGAACCCAGTCGAAACTGAAGTTCGCGCAGCGGCGCCCCTAGATGCAGTCACCGCAGGAGGATGCTGCGGGAGGCGGATCTGAGCCTGCGGAGGACGACCGGGACATGCGGAGCCTCTTGTTGTCCATGGAGAAGGGGTTGCAGAGCGGCATCACTGCCCTGGGCGCGAAGATTGACGCGCTCTCCTACCGAATGGACCGCATGGGGGAACGCCTGGACAAGCACTCGGAACGCCTGGACCAGGCTGATGGTCGCATATCGGAGATGGAGGGCGCGCAGACGACACTGGATCGCGACCACAGGAGGCTCGAGCGCCAACTGCAGATTCTGCAGGACAAAACGGAGGACTTAGAGGCCCGTTCTCGGCGATGCAACCTGCGAATCACTGGCCTGCCGGAGTCCACTGCCACGGGCCGCATGGAGACCTTCGTAGAAACGCTGTTGATTGCGCTGCTAGGGAAGGATCAGTTCTCCGGGATGTTCGTGGTGGAAAGAGCGCACAGGTCCCTGGGCCCACGGCCCCCGCCGGGTGCACCGCCCCGGCCGGTCATAGCGAAACTATTGAATTATAGGGACCGTGATGCAGCGCTAAGAGCGGCCCGGGAAAAGAAGACATTGTTCTACGAGGGATCTCCCATCTCGCTCTACCCGGACTTCACGGCCCGGGTCCAGGAGGCCAGGCGACAGTTTGTCCCCGCCAAAAAGCAACTCCGAGAACTGGGAGTGGACTATGCAATGCTGTACCCGGCTAAGCTGCGAGTCAACCGGCAGGGCAAGTCGCACATTTTCCAAGACCCTAAAGCGCTCCAGAAGGCATTGAAAGACTGGGCGAAGGAGTCGCGCCGGAGCCCGGTGACGTCGCCGCGGGGGGATGAGAGAGCCGACGACCTGGACGCACAGGACTGACCATGAGTGCAGGTCCCACCTTGTTGGTACATTTGGGGTGACAGGACTGGCGGAAGAGATGTAAGCATTGGAGGGCACGGGTGGGGGGAGTTTGGACAATATCGCTACGGGGTATAGTACATTGTGAGATGCACCCCCCCCCCTGATTCGGCGCTATAGGGACTCACATGGACAGTGACTAATCCCCCAATTGCTCTAATCCTGTGTAGGGTTGTAATTGACGCTGCTGGGGCCTCCAATCTGGGAGGACCGAGGGAGGGACTGGGAGATATCACAGTGGCTCGCTGGACCGGGCGGCGGCAGTTAGGTGTTAGGTGCTTCCACACTAGTGTGTGAGCGCTGAGCGACCTCCACCCGCGTGTGCGTCCCACACCTTTAAAGGTTCACAGTTATGGGTGGGGTGGCGGGAGGTAAGGGGTGCCCAAGTTTGGGAATCTGCAAGGCCGAGTTGGGGTGGGTCTTCTGTGGGTGGGGGGGAGGGAGGGGTTTTAGTTACGGGGGTTTGAGGTCACTAAGTCGGGGTGCGCGTTTTGATCTGCTTGTAAGCTCTTGCGCTTGGCGGCGCGCTCAGTCGAAGGATTTGCACCCTAGAGCAAGCTATGGCTGACACCGAAGCGGCCACACCTGAGAGGCACGACACACTCAGAATCCTCACTTGGAATGTAAGGGGACTTAATGATTACCGCAAAGCCCGAAAGGTGGTGCACTATCTTAAGAGGCATAGGATAGATATAGCTTTCCTACAGGAGACACATCTCCCTAACAACAGCCCTATCCTACGCACTAGGGATCTTAGGGAGGCGCATGCGGCGGGGTTCACTACACACTCTCGAGGGGTGCTGACGTGGGTGAGCCCGCGGGTGGAGCACAGATTGCAGTACATGGCCTCGGACAACGCGGGCAGGTATGCGCTCACGCGCTTCCAGGGAAAGGGCATGGATTTACTCCTGGTTAACTGTTATGGGCCGAACTATGACTGCCCTGAATTTTTCACAGCGCTGACAGCGGCGGTGGGGGATGCAGGCGCGCGGCAGGTGCTTTGGGGCGGCGACTTTAACGTAGTTTTGGACCCGGAGCTGGATCGCTCAGGCGGCCCGAAACGAGCGCAAACGGCGGCAGCGAAGGCGATTGCTCGAGGTATGCTCTGTTTGGATCTCGTTGATTTGTGGAGAACTCGTAACCCGGCACTAGGGGGCTACACACATTACTCCGCATACCATAACCTGCATACGCGTATAGATTACTGGCTACTATCTGCGCCCCTCCTGCCACAGATACGCGAGTGCACGGTACTCCCGCGCACGCTATCCGACCATTCGCCGATACTGATCTCCCTGACGGCGCCCAGAAGGGTTCCCCCGCCGTTTCTTTGGCGATTTCCCCCATACTCGCTGCAAGATCCCCTGTTCAAGGAGGAGCTGACTGCCGCGATCGAGCTATTCTTTGCCACCAATCTAGGCTCCGTGGAGGACTTCCAGACAGTTTGGGAGACCTTTAAGGTCCACATCCGCGGTGTGGCGATGGCCAAACACTCGGGGGTACTCCGAGATATCCGGCGCCGCCTTACGACGCAGGAGCGTGACCTGGCTGCACTTGAGGCAAGACTGCTGGAGACGGGCGGAGAGGACGCTGATGCGGAGCTAAAAACACTCCTGGCTGAGTACCACGAAACTGCTGATGCAGAGGTGCTGCATTTGGGGAAGTACGCTACGGCCAGGGTTTATGGTGAGGGTGATAGACCGGGGTCGGTGTTAGCTAATCTGCTCAAGGCTAGCAGACGCAGACCTGCCGTCGCGCAGATCAAGTCGGAGGATGGCTCGCTGCTCCTGACAGATGAGGCGGTGGTGGAGCGATTCAGGACGTATTATGCCGCGCTCTACGCTTCTCGGCAGGCGGGGATGGAAGACAGCATAGGGGACTACCTTGACTATATAAAGTTGCCGTTCCTAGCGAACGAACACAGGGAGTTTCTATCCCTGCCCATAGAGAGGGATGAAATTCTAGAGGCTCTGGCGGGCATGAAGGCGCAGAGCGCCCCTGGAGCTGATGGCCTCACGGTCGCGTTCTACCGCACTTTTATAGACCAGCTTTTGCCGCACGTGTCGACGCTGTTCGACGATATGTGCATTAAGGGACATATGCCACCGTCCATGCGTGAGGCGCTATTGGTCGCTATTCCAAAGCCGGGAAAACCACCCGATGAGTGCAGCTCCTATCGACCACTATCGCTGCTCAACGTTGATGCGAAGCTGTACGCCAAGGTCCTGGCCACCCGGTTAGCCCTACTCGCTCCCGAGCTGGTTGCCCCAGAGCAGGCAGGGTTCATGCCCGGCAGGAATCTCACATACAACTTGCGGACAGTGTTTGGCGTCATGCAACATGTACGCCCGGACGTGCGCGCGCTCGCTGTCTTCCTCGACATGGAAAAGGCCTTTGACTCTGTCGAATGGCCATTCATGCGACAGGTCCTGACTAGAATGGGGCTAGGCCCGATCTTCCTCCAAATGATAGGGGTGCTGTATAGTAGCCCCACGGCGAGAATACGACTGGGCGACCGAGTCACGGAACCAATAGCAATCTCGAGGGGCACGAGGCAGGGCTGCCCCCTATCGCCTCTGCTGTACGCCCTGGTGGCGGAGCCGCTGGCATGCGCTATGCGTGAATACCATAGCCTGCGAGGTATTAATTTTCCAACTTACAGGATAACGATATCCACGTATGCAGATGACACCCTACTGTATGTCAGGGACCCAGAAAATAACCTGGCCCCGGTACTGAGGGAGGTTGTTCAATTCGGAGCGCTCTCCGGGCTGAAGGTTAACTGGGACAAGTCGATCGTGTTCCCGCTGACACCGGTCACGACCCCATTTGATATGGAATACCCGTTGCGCTGGTCGGAGGACCCGATCCGCTACTTGGGGGTACAGCTCCATAGGGACTCAGAAGTGGTGCTGTCTGAGAATTACGGGAGGGCCATCAGTAAATTGGAGGACGACGTGGAGACCTGGATCAAGCTGCCCCTTTCGTTATTGGGGCGCATATCCATCATGAAAATGGTGGTGCTCCCTCGGTTTCTGTTTCTGTTTGCGAACATCCCCATGGTGCTGTCACGCGCTTTCTTCGCGCGGCTACAGGCATCAATGTTAAGGCTGGCGTGGGGTGGCAGGCAGGCACGGACAAGCTGGAGAGTGCTGACTCTACCTTACCAGATGGGTGGCCTAGGAGCACCCGACATGGAGCTGTACTATCGGGTGGCGCAGGGGGCTCAGGCGCATAGCTGGATCCACGGGGGTGAGACTGTCCCGTATCTCAAGTTAGAGACATTATTTGCGGCGCCGCTACCGCTCCCCGCGGTCATTTTTGGGCATCCGGATCGTCGCACGGGATTCCTTGACTCCTTGAACTCCACTAGGCATGCCTGGAACTGTATACTACAGCGCGAATCGGGGGCGCAGCTATATTCACCGGCAATGTCAATTGCCTGGGCGGTGTGGCTGGCCCCTTGTAATGAGGAAGCAGTGTGGCGAACACTTAGCGAGATAGGTATACACACCGTGGGCGACATGTTTGCTGACGGCCGAGTCAAGACGTGGGAGACGGTGACGGCCTTGGGCAACGGGGGCACGCAGCTGCAACGTTTTCAGTATCACAGAGTCAGACACGCCTGGAAACAGTTGTTGGGGGGTGACATGGAGGAACCGGCGGAGGTTCCGGAACTGACATACATAATTAAGAATGATAACCCCCGCGGGCTGATCTCTAAACTGTACCGAATGGCGCAATCTCATAGGGTGCACGAGTTTGCAAAAAGCAGGCTGGACTGGCAAAGAGACTTAGGGATCACAATTGACGATGCTATGTGGGTGTACTGCTGCACCGGGATCAAACGCATCTCTCTGCATGGCAGACATCGGCTTGTCCATTTCAAGTTCCTCAACAGGTACTACTACACACCAGAGCGCTTGCATAGATATGGACTGCGTGACGACCCTGTATGTGAACGGTGCACACACCCGGCCGCGGACTTCCTACACCTAGCGTGGCACTGCCCGGGCATATACAGCTACTGGGAAGCGGTATTCCAACAGATAGTGGGGGTGACGGGGGTGGCGCTGGCTCTGGACCCGGCAGTGGCGTTATTGGGGCATTCCAGAGTGGTGCCGAAGGCGGCCCGACGCCTGGTGGATATGGGGATGCTTGTTGCGAAGCGACGAGTTGCGATGAGCTGGATGCGTGGCCCCGTGCCCACGGTGGAGCAGTGGAAGCGAGATGTGCTATACTGCTGCACCCAAGCAGAGAGGTTCAGTGAGCTGCTGCCACCGCGTAGTCGGCCTAAAAACTTCTGGGAATTGTACGCGGAGTACCTGCGCGGTCGGGAGACTGGCGCGGGGAGCCCGGAAGGGGGTCCTGTAACGGAGACTACAGTAGAGGAAGCTTCCGGGAGCGGTGCGGGTATGGGGAACGCATGAGGTGAATGAGGGGCGGCTGAGTGCGGGAGACGAAAGGGGCTGCGACTGACTTAGGACCTCAATTGTTTAGTTGGGATGGGTGGGCTAGGGGAGTTGGGGGGAATCATGGGGGGAGGAAGGGGGCTGGGAGTTTATGGCCAAAAAATGCGAGACTGTGCCCTGAGTTCTGGGGGGAGGAGCACTCTAGACCCGGCCACCGGCAGGGGGCCTGCCCTGTACAAGAGCGTCGCTATGGAGGGTCACTCGAGAAGCATGGGATATTAATTCTGTCATCCACGGCGATGCCCGACCTCCGGGATGTGGGATAGCCGGCACAGTTGGTTGTGACATGCTAAAAGAAGGCGGGCCCCAGGTTGGTGGCACGCGGATATGTTCATGATTATGCCTTGTTTTGCAGTCAATAAAAACATTTTAAAAAAAAAAAGTAACACAAACCCGAAGCTAAACCTTTGTGAATCTGGGACCTTAGAGAACTCACTGGTCTTGGAAACCATGACCTGAGGATTAAAACCATATGCAAGAAGCAGATGCAGTGGTTCTGTGAGCCACTACACAAGACTGGGATCAGTGTGCTAGCTACAGGACTCAGGTTCGAGTCATTGTGGGTAAAATCAAATATTTCTTGCTACTGACAATAGAGGTTAATACTGTGCATCTTGATGGTACACATTTTATCAACTTCATAAGGAAAGATTGTCCTCACCATCTGCACTGGAACCTGCACCAACTATGTAGATGGCAGTTGCAGGTTCGAGGGAGGGCAGTGAGAGATTGACAACATTCCTACTCGAAGAAAGCATCTGATTGCACCTGTACAGAATATATGTGCCCAGACTTCTTCCTGGTCACAAGACTCACTCTTTTCTTTATGAAGTACCCATTCCCCTCATCCTCTTTTGTAATCTGCACATTCAGCTTCCAGGCTGAGCACACAGGTGTGTGAAGGCCACACCAATATGAAGTCAAACCTTGGCAGAAGTAGGTGGCCGAACACCAGCCTATTAACTCTTGGCACCAAGAACATAATAGCACCTTCCCCAGGATCTCTCAGAGCCATATGTGTCTTCACATCTGAACTCCCAAACATAATTGACTGATCTAGCAACCTTCCATGAGATTCACCCAGGTTGGCATGTCTGCGTTTTGATCTGTTGAGTCTCAGAACAGTGCAGGGCTGATAGTGCTTTTTTTAAACCTTCAAAGTGTTTTCATTCCAAGTATTTGTACTCCTGCCTGTATTTTTTCACTCCCTAATACACCACCCGACACACAGCAATCAGCATTCATTCATTCAGTGACTCATTTGCCCACTCATTGAATTAGAATTTTAGATCAGAAGTTCTTAGCACCTTATTTTTAGGTCTCGCCTGAGCCAGCACTTTAGCGCTGCTCTGGCAAGAGCTATAGAAAACGGGGATTTGGAAGTGCAAACGAGTGCTTTTCAGGCACCCAACTACAGTGCATGTGCGCCGGGCGCGCGCACCATTTGGCAGCCTGCGTGTACATTTCGCGGGCGCTTTGATGTTCTCAGTGAGCCGCGCGGCCACTGAGAACATCAAAGCGCCCGCGAAAGTGCTCACCATATGCCAGCCTTCCCTGTGTTGGAGCTTTAAACAACTATAGTGACATCCTGTGTGACTGCAGTTAAATAACAGGCTATTTGGCAAGCTTTTGAGTCCTGCTGAAGCATTCAAATGCCAAGAAATCTTAGTGCACTGGTCCTCCTATTCAGGCCTGGACTCGTTTCAGTTTACACTTCGCTCAGTTCATTGCTTCCACACAGGCTGCATTGGTCCATTTTAAAGATGCCTGCTCTGAAATGTACGTGTGGTTTGTGCTTGGACGTTCTCCATTATCACTTCAGCTTTAAAATGGTTGGCTGCTGTTCTTCTTTCTTTTCCATGCAGTGTTCCAGTCTCTGCAGCCATTAGACTGTATGTCCTGCAGCACAGGGAACACAACAGTTTTCTCTTGCGTGGTTATGAGGTTTTCTGCCTCTGCCCTCTTTCAAGGTTACCTGACCTGGTAGCGCATTGAAGAGTACATACAGCACACAAGTCCAACGCCCTAGGACGGTTTTCGGTTAAAGCCATCTGATTTATAGAAAGTTCCTTTTCAATTACCAAAATAACTTTCTTTTTCCTTTCGTACCTCAGATCTGATCATAAAGCTTCTCTTATGACTTTTAGTATATATGCATTCAGTATATATGAAATATTAATGATCTAAAATGACGAAACTGACAATATCAATTTCTGAAGATTTTCTTAAGCAAAAGCAAGAAGACCAACAAAAGGATTTAGAAATGCAGATGTGCCTTAACCATGTGTACCGCTGATGTCAAGAAAATCCTGTGCTTGAATGGAGCAAATGCTGAGTTCCTTGTGCTTCCATCCCCTTTGAGCAGCCACAGACCCATGGAAGCCCACTCTGTACGCCTACAAAGAAACCAGCATTTGGCTGCCAACTTCTTGGTTTTCCCAATTGTTGTCTTCTTATTTCTTTTTGTAAACATTTACTACAAAAACAATTTTGTGTCTTCAAAAAGCACACTAAAACAAGTGGCTAAGCTATATGTCTGTGCAAACTAGTGTGTTCCTATTTTTAAAAGTGAAAAAAAGTCTTTATACACGGTGTTCCAAGGAGATGAAATGGCCATCACACTCCAACACAGGGAATCATCGCTCCACACAATAATGTATAATACTCCAGAGCTCCGTAGTGTGAAGTAACATAGAATTCAAATTCATTCCAAATATAGTCCTTATAATTTCTTTATTTTCGTCTTCTTTTAGGCATCTAACAAACGTTTCAATTCTGTAGCCAACACGTGTTTTGTAATTAAGGTGCATCAACCAATGATTTCCTCAGGGCTACAACAATAAATTAACAAGCATTGGCATAGCCAATAGGTCTCGCTTTTGGGACCTTATAAGTATTTAGTTATGCAACTGTTGCATAGTTAAACACTTATAAGGTCCCAAAAGCGAGACCTATTGGCTATGCCAATGCTTGTTAAAATTATTATCGAATTACTGTTGTCGGGGGAGCTGTGTTAAAGCTCTGGGGGGAAGTTGTGTCTTTTACTTACACTGCGCTCGCACATTCGAGCAGCCATTGTTGTTGGTCAGCGTTCTAGTGGCTGGACCCCTGCTCTGCTCTGGGCTTCTTAAACACCAGATGACGCGACCGCGCAGCGGTTATTGAAGGAGAATTGATCACTCCCTAGGTGCCAAGCCACTGTTTTTAGATCAGTATTTTAGAATTTTAGATCAGAAGTTCTTAGCACCTTATTTTTTAAATTATTATCGAATTACTGTTGTCGGGGGAGCTGTGTTAAAGCTCTGGGGGAAGTTGTGTCTTTTACTTACACTGCAGTCGCACTTTTGAGCAGTCATTGTTTTGGGTCAGCGTTCTAGTGGCTGGACCCCTGCTCTGCTCTGGGCTTCTTAAACGCCAGATGACGGGACCGCGCAGCGGGTGCGCGCAGCACACATGCCTCTGGCGCGCCAAAGGCAAGCCCGTCTGCGCCCGTCCGCGCCCTACCGGGACCTGGGGCCAGACCCCCTGCATAATTTCCCCAAAATATTTATCGCTATACCGGTGAGCAGCTGAGACAGCTAAATGGAACTTTAGGAGGGAAATGCCCCCATTCCATCTCCCTCACCAAGCTTGCCCTTGGCTGTTCATATTTTTCATTTAAGCTCTTGCATTCTCTTCCTACCACCCCGCCCTCCCAGAAAGTATACAATTTGCTGCTACTAAATTGCAGGTGTGCGGAGATTTCTCTTCTCCTAAAAGATTTAGGTCCAGAAGTGTTGTTTCTCACAGAAACTTGGCTTAATCCAGGCTCAGAGCCCGCTATTGTTCAAACTCTCCCCCCCGGATATCTAATTCAGAGACTGGACAGAACGACAGGCAAGGGTGGCGATATCGCCATCATTTATAAACATCACCTCACCTGCCGCCTGTTTGGCAGTCCGGTAGCAGACTGTGAGAACCTCCATTTTTCGATTGGTTCACTCCTACGCTCTCTCTCTCTCAGGTATTCTCATCTACCGCCCGCCCCGACCTAATGGCCAATTCGGCAAATCACTACAGGAAGCAGCCGCAAATCTTGCCAGCACTGCTGCTAATCTCACTCTGTTAGGAGATCTTAATCTGCATTTTGATGACCCTACTTCCCTAGCCACAACAGAATTGTCCCAGGATCCTGCAGCATATCAGCTCACTCAGAAGGTTCTGTCCGCGACTCACATCAAAGGACATCTCCCTGACCCTATATTTTCCAACTTGGAGGAAATAACTGGGAAATAATCAATTCCCCTACCCTGGTCTGATCACTCTTTGATTCCGCTCTCATGGACCTCTATAAGTATGACTCCCCACACTGACCTACGCGAGCCTTGTTCCGTCTCTGGACTAAACTCCCCTTAGATAAGTGGGTCTGGGAATTGGAAAGGTCGAAGCCAACCCCGAATACCAATCAGGCAGACGCTAATGAAAGATTTAACAGCTGGATAGAGGGTACCCTCGACCTGGTCCTTCCGAAAAAACTGATTCAGATGAAAGGAGGGCCCAATAAGACGGCCTGGTATTCTCCCAAACTTCGGGAGTTAAAGCAACTGCAAAAAATTCGAAAGAGCATGGAGGAAAGATTTCTCCCCCAGCAAGAATCTGGATTATAGGGAGGCAGTTAGAACCTATAAGGCTGAAATCAAAAGGGCCCATGCACTATGAGGAGAGGATTTCCCTGGCCTCCAACTCCCCACAGGAAACCTTTCGAATTGCGAAAAAATTACTTCAAGCCCCTCATCCTCCAGATATTCCGGATGCGTCAGGCTGTCGATGCAATGAACATGCAGATTATTTTTTATCACAAAATCCAAATCATATACTCCTCCTTCCCCTCGGTCGACAGTTAGTCCAACCTCCACCAGGAGGCCTGCTGGATTTGGGACATTCCTTGGAGGCCTTTCCCCCTATGAACCGGAATCGTTCCAGGCTATTTCAACACTGGTTAAGAGTGGGTCACCATGTGACCCGGCTCCACCCAATATTCTGAAGCAGGCAGCCAACACAGTTGCCCCAACCATTATTGACATGATCAATGCCTCGCTTTCCAGGGGTATAGTTCCTTCCCTGTGGAACAGGGCAATGTTAAAATATCTCCTGAAGAAACCTAACTTGGACACTGATTCTTTGAGCAATTTTCGAGAAACATGTCAACCTCACACTCTCCACATACCTGGAATCCCATAAACTTCTCCACTCCTCTCAAATGGGCTTTCGCCCGTGCCAAGGCACGGAAACTGCGTTACTATCAGAAGTCGAGGAATCCAGAAAGATCCTTGATGCAAGAGGATACTCCGCTGTGATTCTCTTAGACCTGAGCGCAGCTTTTGATACAGTCGACCACCAAATCTTGGCTCACTGACTCAGAGGTTTGGGGGTAACCAGCACAGCCTTATTGTGGCTGCAGTCTTTCCTGGAGGAAAGATCTTTCCAGGAGTTTGAGGGCGAGGCTATCTCAAAAGCTCTACCCCTTCATTGTGGAGTTCCTCAGGGATCGTCCCTGAGCCCCACTCTCTTTAATGTTTATATGGCTCCGCTGGTGGATATTGTGCTTCCTTTTGGGGTTCACATAGTTACCTATGCTGATGACACCAAATTGGTTGTGTCCCGACCAGGTGTCCATGGGCCTTCGCCCCTACCTTGACGAAGTCGCCAAGTGGATGAACCTGTCGCATTTGAAATTGAATGGCGACAAGACCGAGCTTATGGTTCTTGGAGATCCTATCTGCTTTAAAGCAAGCACAATGTGGCCAGTCTGTATGGGCCCGACACCCCTGCTCCAAATACAGAGATACAGAGTCTGGGTGTCTGGCTGGACCTGGACCTCAGTTCTAAAGTTCAGGCCAGGAAGGTTGCAGCCTCTTGCTACGGCATCCTTACGATGCTCCGTAAAGTGCTCCCCCTTCTCCCCTTCTTTGTCAGAAAGCTGATGATTTAGGCACTCATTTTGTCTCGGATTGACTATGGCAATGCCTTATATCTAGGCGCACCAAGCTCTGCAATCGCAAAACTCCAGATAGTGCAGAATTGTGCAGCAAGAATGTTTATGGGGATCCCGAGTCGTCACCCTGTGGGGCCCACCTTGCGGTCCCTCCACTGGCTTCCTATTCAGGAGATAATCAGCTTCAAGGCCCTGTGCATCGTTCACAGGTGGCTTGGAGGGAATGGTCCTCCTATCGGGCTAACAGGCAGCTGTTCCCAGGATCAAAAAGGCCAGAAGTGGCGGGCGGCTCTTTTCTTACAATGCCGCCAGACTGTGGAACTCGCTCCCACTGCCTTTGCGGAAGGAACCCAGCCATTTGGCCTTCCGCAAACAGCTATAGACGTGGCTTTCCCCTAGGTGCTCCCTTCTGCTTCTATGAACCGCCTCAGAGCTGGGATGCCTCCGGGTCGCTACGCGCTTTAGAAGTGCTGTTTCATTCATTCATTCATTGACATGCACATGCTCTAAAACGCTCCTATGACCCTGCAGCGGCCGCAGACAAGAGAAATTGGCGAGGCAGTGCGGGGGGGATAAAAAATAAAAACAAAAAAACTTACCTGCAGCCTGACATCCATGACCTCGCCGCCTCTTCAACTCCAATGCTCACACAGGCTCCCAGACCCCCCTACGCCAATCTAGATGCTACTCAAGCTGGTATTAACCAGCATGAGAGAAGTGTAGGGATTGGAAGAGTGGGCGGGTTCCAAGCTCCATCAGGGATTGAGAGCATGTGCTCCTGAGCCTGCTGTTATCTCCAAGCAATAGCCCGGAGATATCCAAGTGTGCATGTTGGCCGGCCAAACTGACATGCGCACTGGCAGAGCGCTCCTCCGCCATAAGGTCGGAGCCGCCCCTGCTATGCTGATTCCCACATGGACCCCGCTATACTCATCTCCTCCATTCACATACTGCTCCAGACTCACTCCCTCTCTTTCTCTCTCCGTAGACGTCCAGGAGTTACGCTCAAACATGAGCACGCACCCTTGTCAATCCAAGAGCATAGAGGTTCAACTAGGTGCTCGTCACCGGCATGGGCTGCACTTAAGCTAGGTAAATGCCAGTGCATGTTCCTCAGCGTCCTGAGGACCAGTCATACTCAAACCCTGGCACCTCTGCCTCCCGGATGACAGAGTACATTCGGAAATGAATATTCTCTGACTTTCGCAATCTCCCTCTTCTGCTTGCAGGCCCAACAGGTAACTTTATTGATGAGGAAGAAGCAGCTGGATGTGGCCAGACAGTCACAGAGGAAGAGGTGCAGTGCTTATTTTGAGCCGGTGGTTTCCGATGCTCGTCACCGGCACTTAATTGCCAACAACGGTACTTATGACAATCTGTTACATAGTGGTGCTGTTTGTCTAAGATAAAGATAAGCACACAACAGTTGTTTATTAATTAAATAAACACTTAAAAGGACTAATAGCTGCAGACCAAGCCATTCTCGTAGCTTTGGGGCCTTGAATAGTCTGGATTGTCACTCTTGTACAAGTGTGATGGTTAGTAATTGTGTTTGTACTGTCATTGGCAGGGCCAGCAGGGGAAAAGGGTGGTGCAAGCAGCAGTGGCATCCAGAGAAGAAGGACTTTGGCACTTATTTCTTTTTACAAATTAAGCACAGAGGAGGTGTCGGCATTTTACTCCCTTGTGATTCTCCTAGGTCTAATATTCCTCCACCAAACTACCTTTAACTTTCAAACGCTTGTCAGGCCAAATGTAACTTACTGTGTTCAATCCTTTATTCCTATTTGAAACTGGTCTTATCCTACTCACCTGCCAACTGGTTTTATGTGTTTTCTGATATTCACCTGATAATTTGTGATTCATCCCCGATTTTGCTAGTTTACCGAAGGATGAGGTTTCTCTCTTTTGTACCACTTGATGCTTTTGTGATTGTGTTCAGTTTCGTAGATTACTCTTGGACTATGAGGCAGTTAGATTCAATAGACTTTGTCAGTCCATCATAGTTGTCTAAAATAGAACAAGCTTTACCGAACAGTGGGAATGTTGTTTTTCTCATTACAGGGTGATGGTGATGGTGATTGTTGATCGTATATCATGATCATGCTAACTTTGTGTGTTTTACATGTCCTGATTGTGAAATACTGCCAGTTTTGTTTTTCACTCTTGCAAGGAATAGCTCTCCTGTAGGCTATTATTGGAGCTGCCTTGTATTGTATTGTATTGTAATTGTATTTATATAGTGCTTATTACCCCTGACGAGGCATCAAAGTGCTTTTCGGCGAGTAGCACGCTACCTCGGAACCCAAAGAGGATTAGTGGTGAATTAGTATTGGGAGATATGAAATTCATTTGAGCGGTGGACATGTGAGTTTGTTATTTGGATTGAAAAGGGATAGTGCAGGGATAGAAGAGGGAAGGGCTTGCATTCAGTCCAAAACACAAGACAGCAAATGGATCCAGTAGACTTATTTGCACTGGTTTAATGGATTTTCTGACAGTGCTCTTTGCAAGCCTTCGTGTTTTTTAAGTAGTAACACTTTACAAGTGTACCTTACAATTGGGAAGAGATAGAGATTTGGATTTTGAGCTCCCTGAGTTCAGAATTTAAAAACACATCTTTTAGTGAAGGTGGTTTTTAAATTGAGGGTTTGAGAATGGCACTTTGAGAAAGTGAGCATTTTCTTGCTTTACCATTCTGTGTCTGCCTGACAGTGAAATCAACATCTGGTTTAGACTGACAGGGGCTTTTGTGCGTTCACTCTAGACAGTCACACAAAGGGGTCTGAGGTGTGTCCTGCATATCCTGATGAGCCATCACCAGGCTCATGGGTCTTCCAGAGCTAGAATGGTGGGAGGAGTTGTCACTGACACCTGAATAGAGCTATGCCTGTCCTCTCGCAACGCTGTCACCAGCTGTCTGGAGCCAAGGAAGGGCAAGGCAAGAACTTGTAAACTACAAAGACATCAAAGGCAAAAAAGGTGTATAAGTATTGGACCTAAAACCCCAGACTTTTAGAACAGTTCCAGACCAAGAGGAATCTCTGCCAAGGAGAAGAGCTGAAGAGCAGAAGAGCTGTGAGGAGTACTGCCCCTGTGCTGTGTGTTGCTTTGCTGGGTTCGCCTGCAGGTGCTGCTTCTGCTCTGGAGAGGATAAAGGACTGACTTTGCTGTGTATCCTGCTTGTGAAGTTTCTCTAAGGGGTTGGGTGTGCTTACCTCCGGTTAAGGAGTCGGCTATCAAAGTCTTTATCTGCAGCATACCCGAACTCCACTCCTGGGAGTTCTGACCTGCCTTGTGGTCCCAATTCCAGTTCTGGGCCATTGGAGGTTGTTCCTGCTTTAAAAAGCATCAAGGAGAAAACAAAATCAACGCACCGCCCTTCCAGTGCCTGTTTTTCTGAATGTGTGTGTGCTGCGGCAACAAATGATAGATGGAATGCATCAAACATTCAGCCCCAGTCAACAGATCTGGATAAAATCCATTGTCCTTTTGTTCACTACGCCACCCCATTTTGGATGCAGCATGTGCAAATCAGTCTTGACCCTACTCCTCGTGGGAACAGTCCAGCCCAAACTGCCAGGCCAGGTCCTCCCTGGACCAGAAACAAGCATCCTGGACCCCCATTTCTAACAATGTAAACATAGTCCATGGGCTCTGAAGTATTCTTGTCCTGGCTACCCGTCCAAAACCATTTAAGGCCTCGGGAAAAGTCAGAGAAAGCTCAAGGCCCAAAAAATAATTCTGTGTAAATTAGCATGATCATGGTACATGATCAACAATCACCATCACCCTGTACTGAGAAAAACAACATCTCCATTGTTCAATAAAGCTTGTTCTATTTTAGACAACCATGATGGACTGAAAAAGTCTATTGAATCTAACTGCCTTATAGGCCCAAAGTAATCCACAAAACTGTAACACAATCACAAAAGCAGCAAATAGTACGAAAGAGAGAAATCGAATCCTTCTGTAAACTAGCAAAATCAGGGATGAAACACAAATTATCAGGTGAAATCAGAAAACACATAAAATCATCATCTACCGTTCACATACACTGCACCCTGCCTATGGAGGTAGCTTGGGTTTGCCTTAGGGTTGGCTTACATGTAGAAAATGGGAAGGGTTGGGCCTGGGAAGTGGGTACACTTGCCGGGTTGACATGGCAGTGTAAAACTACACTCACAGACACTGCAATGGCAGGCCTGAGACAATTTTACAGGACGACTCATGGGGGTGGCACAACCAGTGCTGCAGGCCCACTAGTAGCATTTGACTGGCAGGCCCTGGGCACATATAGTAGACTTTACTACGGAATTACCAGTAAATCAAATATGCCAATCATGAGAATGAATCAGAATCAGAATTTACACAGAGAGCATTTACACTTTAGCATGGATCAGTAGTAGTAAAGTGCCCAGAGTCCTAAAGCCAACAAAAAGAGGTCATAAAAAATAGGAGGAAACAGGCAAAAGGTTTGGGGATAAACCTGCCAAAAGGGCCAGGTCCAACACAATCCCTCACCCTGTCTAAAGCGAGGGAAGACCAATCAATAGCTCGATGGACTTCCCTGATTGGGCAATAGAACATGGACCCTGGCTGGCAACAGTCATGGCACATTTCAGTTCCATGCCTTCCTGAACCCAGTTGGATCCTTCTGCCAATACCTTTGGGGCCCAGTAAGCTAACCCATGCGAAATCCTACTCCTCACCTGTGGATCCCATCTGTGCAGCACCTAACTTACTTTGTTCACAGATATCTCAAAGTAGGTAGACAGTACCACCATTGCCAAGACAGTGGTGCAGCCTAGTCTACCCCCGGGGTGTGACTCCTGTCCCTCCTAACCCCCCCCCCCGGGGCAGTCCACCAGGACAGCAAGGTACATTGGACACTGACAGCTGCCAGTGATGAGAGCCAGGCCTCAGGCTTCTCAGGGCTCTCTAAACTATGTGGCATATGAGAGTGGGGGGGCAGAAGCCCCAAGTGCTTGCCACACTTTGTCCACTAACCCTGTATCGTGACACTGGTCCACTAACCCAGTCTCTGTACCATGAGCCTGGACAGGAGACTGGGGTGAGCTTCCCCACACCCTGTCCTCACCTCTGGGGTCCGGTACCCTCCACTCTGTAGAGGTATCCTCAAACTTCAGAACTGTCAGGGTACCTGTGGCAAGTGTCCTGTACAGTTCTTTCACCGGTTCAGCAGTGCTATCCTGCAACTGGTCTCCCACCCTAGGGACTGTACCCTTAGGCTGGACAGGAGTCAGGGCAAGGCTTTCCTCCCCCTGCCCTTCCTCCTGGGGCTCTGCACCCTCCCACCCGGAGTGGTACCCCAGACGACAACATGGTAAGGACACTGATAGCAGTCGGCCCACTCTCCAGGTCAGGGGGCACACCTTGAACCTGGCTCCCCTACCAAGGGTCTGTACGCTAAGGCTGGACCTGTGCCTGGCAACCCAGGACTTCTTGGGGAGCAATCCTACCCCCACAAGGGAAACACCTTTCTCAGGTGTGAGGGTCAGCTTGGCGCAGGTCTTCAGCCTCCTGTCCATCTGACAGTGCATGAAGACCCTCCCAGGTCATAAGTGGCCTCATCAGGGCCTGTCCTGGGGTGCTCTGACCTCAGAGCTGGTAACCCCTGACCCTCTGGTCCTCCCACTGGGGACTGTTTCCCCCTCACCTCTTTCTCTGGACTTCTGCACCTGCCCACCCGGATTGGTGTTGCCCGACACCAGAACTGGTGGGACACTAGTCACAGCTGCCCCCCAAGTTCTCCTGACAATATGGGATCACCCTCAGCAAATGGCCCGCAGTGCAGATAAGGCTCCCTCATGGAACCCTCTAGGCCCTGGATCTTGGTTTCAGGCACCCTGAGACTCAGCCCACCCTCTTCCCTCTCCTTTCAGACAGGTCATGGGACCCTTCATCCATCACACTACACTGGGACCTATCAGCGCTACTACAAACCTCCCCCACCTCCCAGGGTTGGGGAAACCTAAGCCACCCATTTCAGGATCACTCCCAACAGCCTCCTCAGATCCTTTGGAATCCACCACAAGGTCTGCCTCCAGTGCAAGCTCCCTAGGGTCATATAACTCACACTCTACTGGGTGTTGGCGTGTCTCTGGAAAACAGGGACTGAACATATGCTCCTCAACAATCAGATCACACAGCCCAACACATGTGTTAACCAAACTACCCTTCATCGCACCATCCAGCGTCTTGCAAACGTACCCCACATCACCCTCCTGAGACTGGTGAAACAGTATGTGACTGACCCTGACACTCAACCACCCTCTTCTGGGGTGTCTCCATACCTCACTTTCAGGGCTTCTACAATGGGAGAGAACCTCTCCCTGCCACTCCCTTCTAGAGCCAGTAGAGTGTCCTTCCACCACTAGGAATGACTCCCAGTGCCAATTCCCCAATCCACCACAGGGACCCTTCGTATTTCTGTAGCTACTTCATAACTCTGAACCTCCAGGTTTAGGTCACCCCCCTCCTTCAAGTTAGGCACCAAGTCTCTGGGCATGGGTACTTCTCCTGTAGTACTGGGCATAACACTTTTGCTGCCGCCATCTGAGCTGGACTCTGCCCCCATGGCCCACAGCTTCAGCACTCTCAAGCTCAGTTCATTAGCCACACATATTACCTTTTCCTTTGCTAAATCTCTCTCAGCCTCACCCCTTCTCGAGCTCCTCGCCTAGCTATGTCAGCCTCTACTCACAAGCTAGAAGCCAACCCTCTGTTTCCCTCATAGGGCCACTGCCCTCTTGGTACCCTGGCTGGGGATCCTCCCCCTCAGATTCCTCCTCAGAGTCATATGGAAGTGTTGCTTCCCAGCGTGCTTCCTCATAACAAAACAGCGCTGCCTCAAGATCCGGCCTTGTGGATCTCCTCTTCACAGCCAGCCCCCTTTCCTTGCAAAAAACTCTTAGCTCCTTCAGAGTGTAGATCTCTAGGTGAAGAAGTTGACTTCCATTTTGCCAAGGCCTTACAGGTGCAGCAACCAAACAGAGTTCCAAGTACCACAACAAAGATCCAGAAGGTAAAAAGAGAAACAGTATGAGGTTGCATAATGGTCTGCACTTAGCAGTAATATACACCAATCACTGGATGTCAATTACAAACACAAGTCCTATCCCACCACTACCACCAATGTTAGAAATGGGTGTCTCTAGTTGGTAGTGGTATACACCCTGTCTAAGTAGGGACCCTTCCTTCTAGTCAGGATAAGGGGATTACACACCTGAGATAACCCCTGCTCACACCCTTGGTAGCTTGGCACGAGCAGTCAGGCCTATCTCAGAGGTAATGTGTAAAGCATTTGTACATAACACACTCAGTAACACAGTGAAAACACTACAAATGGACACTACACAAGTTTAGAAAAATAAAGCATCTTTTTCTAAACCAAACAAGACCAAAATGACAAAAATTCAACATACACAACTCAAAGTATGACTTTTTCAATTTTTAATCAATTCTATCCATAGAATTCTAAGGATGCAGTGATTTTACACAAAGTACTTCAAATGCATCAAATTATACAAGGCAAAACAGCCGCAGAGGAGGGAAGCCTAGGAAAAAACAGCGATGCGTTGGTTCCTGAGTGCACGAGGAAGCGATGTATCAATTCTGCTGTACGCAGGAGAAGTGTTGCGTCAAATCCGGACTGTAGGGGTAAGTGATGCGTCAAAATCCCAAGACGGTTCAGGTCTGCGGGTGAGGGCCAGAAAAACTGTTGCACAGTCGTGATGCGTGGAAATCTGGACGTCCTGCAGATCGATGCGGTGGCGGCAAACAGGCCCTGCATTGGTTTCTTCAGCCACTGTCCTGTGATGCGTTGATCTTGTCAGCAGCACAGCAGGGGCTGCGTCGGAGTCAGTGCGGTGGTCTCAGACATCACAGACCCGGTGCGCTAAACTCGGGCTGCAGCGTTTTTCTTTGTTCAGGGGCAGGTGCTACGTCAATTTCTTCAGCCACACGCACTCTGAGTCTGAGCAGGAACCTGAACCTGAACAGGTCATAGTACAACACCCAAGACAGTCAGTTGTTCCCCCATGGACGGCCTTCCCATCTGGGAAGAGAAAGGCTAAGAAACAATTCTGCCAATCCGCCCCACAGTACATAGTCCAGTCCGCGGACTCCGGGGCGGTCGTAGGAAAGGAGTCCCAGAGTGACTCAAGGGCAACGGCTTCCAATCTAGACTTAAAGACCCTGACTGTCTCAGACATATGCTTACCCCCGACCTTCTCCAGTCTAGGCCCAACCCCCCGCCTTTGGCCCCTACACCCATCACCACTACAGCTGATCCACAACAGGTTGTTTTCTAGTCCATTAATGTACTTAGTGTGTTGACAGAGATCAGGCAGTCCTTGAAGATACTCTCAGAGAACCAAAGAACCTGTGAGGCAGGCAAACTGGGACCTAGTTCGCAGGCGCCAGGCGTGCGGCCGGTTGGGCCTTCACAGCCAGTGGCTCAGGCAGACCCTGGGAAGGGTTTCGGGGCCTTTACAGATCCTGCGACTGGGGTCTTCTCATCAATTGCATTTTTGCTGTCCCAGCTAGTGAGTCCTGCAGCAGAGGGTCAGGGAGCCCCTTAGGCTCATTCTGACACAGTGCAGTCCACCATTGCTGATTTGCAGACAGGTTGAGTCCCTGGCGAAATTGTGCGAGGGGTCTAGGCGAGCATGAATAGCAAGATCCCATTAAGCAGCCTTTTGATACTCAATGGGGTAACGGTGACAGGAAAGGAACCTGTTGGGCATTTCAAAAGGAAGCTTTGCAGTCGGCCAGCAGGATCTTGTAAATTCAAATATGTATGCTCCTTCTGCGGGCACCACTCTGATTCATAATTCAATTGTGTTAAAAAATCCAAAGACAAAGGGAAGGCGTCCTCTAACTCATCCAACCAGTAAGGGCTAACCCATCCCAGTTCAAATTGAGAAACTCCTCACATAGCTTAATTTGTACCCTAACAGGAAAGCAGCTCAGTTGTTACATCAGTTGTTTTCCAGTGGATTTTACGTTCCAGCTCATTGCGTTTTACCTGTTTCTCACTGCAATTATTTGTTGTCCGTGACGGTCCATCCAGGGTTAGTCACTCAGAAGCTAGAGAAGGAAATCTGGTTGGATAGGATTGTGGGTCCTTTTACTGAGTCCTCATTGTCTGATTTTGTTTGTTCCCCCTTAGTTATGGTCCTGAAAAAAGAACCTGGTCAGTTTAGGCTAATCTATATTCTCTCAGCACCCAAGAGTTTATATGTCAACAATGCGATCAACCTTGGTCTCTGCTCGGTGACTCGGTGACTTATGCATCGGTTGACATGACACTGGCTAAGTTGCGTGCAGGCTGGGCCCTGGGGCACTTTTGCAAAAACAGACATTGAATCCGCATTTAGACTTCTTCCTGTGCACCCTTATGATTATCACTTACTTGGCTTTCAGTATGGGTGGTCACTATTTTTATGACAAATGTATGCCTATGGACTGTGCAGTTTCCTGTAACTACGTTAAGCAGTTTAACACAATGTTGCAATGGGTGTTTACCCACAAAACTGGCTTTGTCAACCTACCTAGATGGTTTCCTTGTCAAGGGTCCGCAGGCTTCAGGGGCTTGTAAGTGAATGCTGGAGGAGCTCATTTCATTATTCAATGATTAGAGGTCCCGCATTCTCTGGAATAAACAGTGGACCTGTCCACATGTCTGTCCTTTTTGTGCATTGAAATTGATACCGCTGCCAGTGAGTGCCGATTGCCTCGTGACAAAGCTCAGGTCTTTACCCATGCTATTGACTCCATCCTTTCTATAATGAAGGTAACTTTGTCTCAAATGCTGGGCTTGATTGGTCAGCTCAATTTTGCACATCGCATTATTCCAATGGTGCACCCTTTTCCAAATCAATAGCCAGGGCAATGTGAGTCTCTCACAGAAGCACCATCATAATAGACTCCATGCTGAGGTGAGGGAGGATCTAAAGATCTGGCCGGAATTCTTGCACCAGTTTCATGGGTCATGGGATGTATGGCCTACCCTGTCTATCTCCAGCGAGACCTTTGGCTTGTTTACAGATGCAGTGGGCAGCGGGGATTTTAGGACAATTTTGGAGCATCAATGGTGCAGGGCAGACTAGCCAGCTGTGTGGCATGATAGCGGTTTGACCAGGAATGTTGCATTCCTGGAACTGTTCCCTATTGTGGTTGCAGTAAATATTTGGTCTACCGTTTTCCAGAATAGGACAGTAGCTTTTTGGTCAGACAATATGGCAGTGGTTGAGGTGATTAACAAGCAGCAAGCCTCCTGTAGACCGTTCTAAGACTACTGAAACACCTTGTTCAACTTTGCATGAAGCTGAATGTTGTCTTTAGGGGTAAGCATGTACCTGGTGTTTATAATAAGGCAAGTGAGGCTGCATCTCGTTCCAAGTTGCAGGAATTCAGGGAGTTTCACCCACTTGCAGTGGAGCGGATGGCAGAGTTCCTGACATCTCTGTGAAAGATTGGAGCACCGCACTACCAGATTTAGTGGCTGCTTCCCTTGCCTATCGCATGTGGGCAACTTGCCAAAAAAGTTTAAAGAACTACAGGACATTTTTGCACGGACAGGGTGTTTCTGAGCCATTTTCACCCACCTCTGTGTGCCTCTTCCTAGCAGCATTGAGGTCGCAGGGCAGACCGATTTCCTATGCTAGGGCACATTTGTCAGCCATTGGCTTCTTTGCCAAGTTGCAGGGCCTCTGAGACTTGGGTAGTTGCTGCTTGGTGAGGAAGGCGGGTCTCCAACAAGCAGCTCGTGAGCTACTGTAGCTCTCCAGCTACCTCGGAGTAGCTCACCTCTGTGCAGCCCAACTTATTAAATTAGGTTTTTGCTTGGTTAAATTATTATACATATAAAAAAAATTAAATGATACAGCATTAATAATATTAGTAGCTGTCAATGTGTTTCATTGAACATAATTCGCTCTCAGTACAGAAAAGATTGGAGACCCTTAGCGGGATGGGCCAGGCTAGAGGGCATGATAAAGGTCGGAAGAGACCTCTTGATGCACAAGTGCAGGGCACCATATTGGCCAACCTCCATAGAGTCTGTAATTCCACCTATGAGACCGCTTTGTTTAGGGCAGCATTTTCGGTTACTTTTTGTGGAGCTTTTAGGGTGGGCGAGCAAGTGGAAGCATCCAAAACCAATTTTTAGGGCGGCTTAAAGTCGGCAGACACCCAGTTACACTCAGACAAACTTACCCTGATGCTCAGGAGGTCTAAGTCCGACCCCACTGATAGAGGAGCCTTAGTTGAGCCCAGAGTGGCACAGGGGTCAGCCGTGTGCCCAGTCACACATATAAAAGCATACCTGTCAGTGAGGCACACGGTTCAGTCCTCCGCACTGCTTATCCATGCTAACAGGGACTGCTTGTTATGGTACCAGCTCTCCATTGTGCTTCACCAAATGCTCATCAGTATTGGGATAGATCCTTCTGGTTGCTCCTTGCATTCGTTTAGGATTGGGAAGGCGACTGTGGTGGTGGCTGCCGGTTTATCCTTGCTAATGTCAAGCAGATTGGCCGCTAGTCTTCGTCTTGTTAACAAATTTACATTCGCCCAGAGTTGCTGTGAATTTGTTGATTTCATATCATGTTAATCTGCTGTCTCACTCTTAATATTTTTCCTTTAGTATGCCCTCCTAAGTTGTTTGGGTCCTTGGTCATTCCTTTGTTGTGCGGCGGGCAGCTTACAATTTGCAACTGCATTATAGGTGGAAGCCTGCTGGGTTGAAAGGCGTTTTCTTCCACTTGTGCGGAGTCAAGGGCCTCAGGATTAGTCAGCTATGCCAACTTTTCGAGGAGACGAAGGGTCGTGCGGGACTGCAGTTCACGGACCTGCTCATCTTTCACATAGGTAGTAATGACCTAGTGAAGTTGGGGCATAGGGTGGTCTGGGAAGCTCTGCTGAGTCAGTTTGTCTGGCTTAGTAGGACTTTCCCCAGACATCCTTAGCTTGGTCGCACATGATACCGCGGCCCCTATGGGCCCCAATGTGCAAGCTAGGGCCCTGACTGTGTCGGTTGGACGCATCAACCCTGAAATGGCTACTCTCTGCCCGGGGCCTGGACGGCTGTGGAACATACCACAGAAATTGATTAGAGGGACCAGATGTTTCATCCTGATGGGGTTCACTTATTGAACATAGGTATTGACTTGTTTATTGATGGCGTATGGGCCTTCGCACAAACTCTGTTTTCTGGTGGGGTGGGGTGGACGAAGGACCGGTAGGCCCTGGTCGCCCTGGTGGTGCAGAAGTGAACCCAAAGATCACCCTATAACAGCAGGGGGAGTCCTACAACTAATTTCATAGAGCAACACTGAGGGGGGGGGAGGGGGGGGCAGCAATCTGAATCCCAAGGAGGAACATTCACACAGGCTTGGGGGCAGGGGCGCACAGTTAGAAGGTGTAGGGCATGGGGCTCCAGCCCCTGGTCTCATTCTAGGACTCCTGTGGGCAGCCTGGTGTTGGAGGGGCGGCCCCCTTGTGGTGCAGACAAGGTGACTGGAGTAGGGGGCGCCCTTCATGGATACAAGTGGGGGTCCACCCGTGTGGTTCTCTTGAGATGAAGGTTGACTGGAACTTAGTGATGGATGATTAATGATGGGAGGATTCACCAAGATGAAGAGTGTCTGGTATTTTAATGATTTTGCATTAATGTACATTATTTGAAAATGTCTGTCTTAATTTTCAAAAAAATATTTTGGTTGCTGTGATATGATTAGATTTATGAAGGTAATAATGAAAAATTGTAATGTTTTGAATGCCCCATACCTGTTATAAACATGGCCTTCCCAAACACGAACCGTTGCCTGTCATTGACTTATTGGGTGTTGCGAGGGGGTCACGACTCCGCATTGGGGAGCTCCAGGTCCTAAAGTATAAAGTGTGGTTACGTACTATTTCAACCTGAAAATCTTTCAGTCATCTTTTAGTTAATGAAATAACTCGTTACAAATATATAAATATGTCTGAGAAGCACTGATCCTTGAATAACTTTCCAATGTCTCGAAAACAAATAACCTCCCTGTAGATGTTCCGTTGCCCACGCTGGCTGTCACCTGCCTGGAAAATGCTGCCGTCAAGGAAGCGGTCGCTTTCATGGAAAAGGAATTCTGAGGAAGTGACGTGTCCGTACCCGGAACGGCGGCTTAGACGTTATTCGCACGTGACGTGTCTTTGTCTGACACCTTGGTTCCAGCAGTCATCAACAACCCGAGCCAGGGCCATTTCAAGTCCTTGACTGGAGGTGCTGCTGGCGAGAAAACCATCACCTGCTCGACGACAAACAAAATAAGCCCTGCGTCATTGTTTGTTGACCGCCATCAGCTAATACTTGCACAGCCAGCATCAAAGCTCAGCAGCAGGGCTAATGAAGTTTGCGCAGATACCTTGTCTCCACGAGGCCTTGGACTTTGGCTGCGGTATTTAAGGCGAGATTTCAGACTTTAAATTTCACTTCACGTTGATGCACGGCTTTTGCGCGTCACTCGCCGCTCCTGGAGCTCGACACCGGTTGGAAGGCGCAAGCTATGTGCACTAACCAAAGGTGTGCGAGTTCTGCACATTGACATGTGAAACATGTTTGCTTAAGTACTAGTTGTATAAGTTGATGAGTCATTACTGAACAAATACAAGGGTAATTTTCTTTGCAATCAGAATATATGCAACATAAGTATTTTCTGTATCGATTTTCAAGTGTGTTGTTGTTTTTCCACTATACTGTTCTTAGTTTTGTACATACAGGGTGGTTTTTGCTACCTCACGTATCAAAGAGGTATACAAAAAAACAAGAAGAAACCTTCTTGTTTTTTGTATACCGCTTTGATTTTGAAGTTAGGGTGTCTTTTAGGACTGAATCGACTTGCCACACTTTCGAGTCTGAACCCTCAGGTTGGGGCACAATGAGCTTGGAAGGCCTGGCCTCATGCATCAGCAGACTATATGGACACCACTGCTTAAATTGCATAAGATTAAGGGCCTTAATCAGACCTTGGCAGTCCTACAGCACAGTAGAGGCCGGTGCTGGGAGTGCTGCAGGGCAGCTGGGCGGGGCCGGGGTGGAGCAGGGTGGGGGGTAGTAAACTATGCAATATGGCCCAACGGAGGTAAGTAAACAAATAAATAAATAAAACTATTTACGTTGCGCGAGCTGCATCGCATTTGGCAATGTAGCACGAGCAATGAAATGTGTTTTATTTATTTATTTGTTTACTTACTTCTGTTCAGCCATATGCCGTAGTTTACTAACCCACCCTGCTCCTTCCCTGCCCCACTGCCCGCAGCACTCCCACCACTGGCCTCTACTGCTACAGCGGTGGCGCCAACACGCTGTCTGCTGTAGGACCGCCAAAGCCGTGGTGTGGCCGCCCGCCAGATTAGGAGTTAAATCCTGGTCTGGTGCGTAGTGTTGTGGTGGTTTGACAGCAGCGCTCTGTTAGGGTCATAGAAGGGCCTAACATGCAAACCGCCACTGTCAGAGTGCTGATTGCACCTTCCTGCACACTGTGGCATACATGCAGGAACTGGGGGTGCAAACCAAGGGGCCACTGCATGTACCCCCTCCCGCATGCACCCCCAGGCCGTGGCATAAAAGGGTGATGGAGAGTCAACTCAAAAAATGCTCGGCTGTGCCGCTGTGGTACCGCCAGCATATTTCTGCCTCTGACCGTTATGCGACTGCCGAGGGGCTCCTGCATCCCCAGCGGCTGCAGGAGTCCTGTGGCTGTCTGAATGCCACACATGTAATACTGTGGCCAGGCCCGCAATGTGGAGGTGTTCAGACAGACACCGCAAGTACGGCAGTCCTATGGACCACTGTACTCCTAAAAGGGCCCTCTGTGCCGAAGCCCAAAGTTTGGTTCAGAAGACCATGGTTGTTGTATTGAAGGTCATGTTGACAAACACCAACGTTGCATAGTCTTGAATCGACCTCATGCCTCTTTAACCCACAACCAGACACTCACTGCTTCTTTATCTCACTCTTGCAGGTTTTTTCATCCCTGCTTTCGCCACAGTTTTTCCATCTTATTCTTTTTCCTTCTACCCTCCTTTTTGTGATTTTCTCTCTTTTGCACTGTGGCAAGGTTTGTTGAGGAAATATAAGTGCTGGGCCATAAAATTAAGTACTAGTGGGCCCCACCTGCAGCCACCTGGCTCAAATTAACACAAGTCCAAACAAACTGTTCTTGCAACTGATATTACAAGCTTTCTATACCCTCAACACTTACCTCCCAACATGTTATGTAAAGAAATGCCATCCAGGTCAGCCACCAACTCGCTTACTTTGTGTCCATCAGCAGTAACCCTGCTGAAAGACCAGCTCACCATCCTCTCTTTTCTAAACACCGATTTTCTAAAGGCAACTAATCAACCTGCTACAACACATGATGAGCCTCTCAACTTATTTTCATCAAATCACAAATTTCTTGGTACGCTTACTCCAGGCTAATTCAAAATTAAAAATTTGTGAAAAAAATATTTTTGTTAAGAAGAATCCTCAAACTCACCATTCCATTGTGAAAGCCACCCTCTATTTGACTGCCAGGGCTATACCGAAATTAAACTGCCTACCAATGGTCTCCCTCCTCCCTTAAAAAACTTTCACTCAGACTCAGTCAATCAATCAAGGAGTACGCATAATGTCATTTGTTCGCTATTCTCTCTGCATTCACCGTCATATCGACATTTATGATCTTTAATGTTACATATATTCTGGTGCTGTAAATGCGGCGGTTATGATTCTTTCCTTTAGCTTTGACTTAGCGCAACACGGATTTAGACCAAAGCACAGGACAGAATCAGCTCTCCTAGTAGCCATCGAAGAAATCAGGACAATTGTAGGCAGGGGAGACAGTGCAGCCTTGATCCTGTTTGACCTTTCAGCCACTTTCGATACGGTAGACCATACTACTTTGATCAAACGTCTCAAAAGCATGGGCATAAAGGGGCCAGCGCTAAAGTTATTTGAATCCTTCTTTTTCCACAGAGAGCAAGTGGTGACCCGTGGTGTTTTTTTCTCACCCCATTCAATGTCCCATGTGGGGTACCTCAGAGATCCTCACTAAGTCACACTTTGTTTAATGTTGACATTTCTCCTCTTATTCATCTGATTAGATCAAGTGGTTTCTCTGTGTACTCCTACTCCGATGACCCAGGATTGATTGTGTCAGTTTCATCCAACCCAGAGCAGGTAGCTCTACAGTTTAGATCGTGCATGAGTAACATTGCACATTGGATGCAAGCCAACTATTTAAAGCTCAACTCAGATAAAACTGAGGTGGTGTTTGGTCCCAACACCTCTTTTTGGAATTAGTCTTGGTGGCCATTGAATCTTGGCCCACTTCCAATCCCTGTAGAGAAAGAAAAAACATAGGGGTTATAATGGATTCCAAATAGACCTTTATTTAACATTCCCCACAAATCACATAGTGGTACTTACTAATGTTGTGAATGAAAAAAAATATCCTTCCTTTTCTCCCTTTGGAGCTAATAACATTGGTGATATTAGCACCAGTCATCATAAGAATTGACTATTGAACTCTTTGTTTGTAGGCGCTCAAGAATGTCTGCTTAATAAGCTCCAGACAGTTCAAAATGCAGCAGCTAGTGTGCTGTTGAACCATCCTAAGTTCTGCTAAGGCTCTTCCACCATTAGAAAGCTCCATTGTCTTTCATTCCGATCTCGGATACGATTTAAGACACTGTGCTGGGTGCACAAAGAACTTCATCAAGAAGGTCCTAGCTTCTTTCATGAGACCATCAATTGGTATTTCCCCATTTGCACCTTATGATCTAGCTCAGCAAAAAAAGTACTTGTCCCCAGAATTAAAAAATAAAATTGGCGAGGAAGAAGTCTCCTTCTTTCAACCTCCAAGTGGTGAAATGTGTTACTATAATCACCTGAGAAAGCAACCCAATCTGTTAAAGTTTAGAAAAGACCTTAAACCTGGCTTTTTTTCAAATCTCTCGTACTCTGCTGGGTCACCTATAGAATCATGAGCCTCTGGGACATATATCTGTAATGGCCATATCATGTTTCACAACACTAGCCCCAAGACAGCTATTTAAGGTATCACACGCTTTACAAACCATATAACATAACATATAACATAAAATAATCATGAATGTCCAATATGATCCTAATCGCTACACTCTGTAAAAAGATCCCCTTTGCCGTTTTTATTCAAAGGTATCATGAGGTACATTTCAACTTATGAATTATTTTTCTTATTTTCTCATCATAACATATACATCAGTATTTCATCTGCAATGTGCAAGTAACTCATTTAAATGTAACATTTCATTTTTTTTATTCATTCAGGCCAATAGGCACCATATTGTTGAGGACACTGAGGGCAACATGTCCAGAATGATCATGACATTCAGCTCTGATGCCAGCAACATCAAATAGATTGTTACCAGGAATTGGGACATCCTTAAGAGTGACAACGTCATCGGTGGGATCATCCCTGATAGGCCCAGCATAACAAATCAGAGAGGCAGGAACATCAGGGACATGCTCATACACAGTGACATCACCACCAATCTGCAAAGACAACTACAGGGTCTCAAGAGTTTTTACCCTTGCGGCCATTGCAAAGCCTGCAACAACAGCAAATTTCATAAACAGGTTAGTTACAATGGAGTCAGAAAAGAACTCACTCAGTTCCTCACGTGTAGCACCACGTTTGTGATATATGCCATGGAATGCACTTGCAAATTATGGTATATAGGAAACACCACATATATGGCTAAGAAACGCATAGCAGAGCCATCACCAATTTTGACCCCAAGTACCCTGTAGCTCGCCACTTCAGAGAGAAACATTTCTCCAACACCAAGGAGATGAGCTTTCTAATTGTGGAACAGATAGACAAACATCCCAGGGGCGGCAACAGAGTTCTGAATTTGAAACAGAGGGAATCTAGATACATAATAGATTTCCAGACCAAGACCCCGGGGGGATTAAACCAAGAGGAGGAACGTTCAATACATTTGAAAGAACAGTAGCTTTTCGGTGCACCACATGGAGCAGTTTTTAATTTTGGATTGTGGAATCAGCCGAGTGCGGAGCCAGCCCTTCTCCCAATTGTGTGTGATTACTATTCCGCCTCACCATTTGTTCCTACATATCTACCCTTGGACATTTGCCTTGAAATCCTTTCAATTTCGGTTCTTCTTCTTTTACTAATCTGTGTTGTCTCCCTTTCCCCCTTTTCTCTTCCGTTTTCCTCCATAAGATGAGTAATGGCCATGTGACACATCTAGCACTTGCAGATATGTCATGGCAGAATGTTTTTTGCAATATGCAATGTCACAGGGTCAGGAGATCCTGTTTTTAATCACTGTTTTCTTTTCTTTTGTTCACAGGAGGAAAGGAAGGTGCCCATTCACCAGTACTCACCAGCACGGGCTCCCTACCCTTTTTCTCTCTTCACCAGCACTAAGGCACTTTTGTTCATGCCGGCAACCTTCAGTGGGTTCATGGTAATTTTGTATTTCTTTTGGACTTGAGACTGCAGCCGCTTTATTACAGGCACTTGCCAACACACGCAACAGGTCACTATATGGGATGGTGGTGGTATCTTTAACTATCCCCTGTTATTACTATGTCCTCACTGGGGACAATCTGGCGAATACAGGCACTTGCCAATACACGCCCCGGGGCAGTATTTGGGATTGGGGTTATCACTATGTCATTACTGGGGGGTACGTACAGTATACACCAAGACAATCCCGAGCACATCAGGGACAGACTCACAACAGGGAGCTGGTCCTCATGCCTTGCGTTGCCTACACTAGGAAAATTAGATTGACACTGAACAGGGACATGACACATAGAGGATGACTTATTCCAACGACGATCATCCCACCTGCAGCACCAGACACAATTACGTGTGCATCGATAGTCCATTTTTGCGAGCCGGGGACCCGTACACAGTGCGCTTTCGCACCGCCACACACTGACACTAGGGCAATACAGGGATTTAGTCACGTATGGCAATATTCTCTCGATGTATTGGAGGATTGTATTTACATAACATCCAACTCATGTAAAGTATAAACGTATCATGTATTGTGCGTTGTTTACCATTTCAATATGTCTGCCATTGGACTGTGAGTAAGTCCCCCCTTTGATGTTTATTACCACAGAAACTACAAGTGTTGCTTGCATTGGTTGCACTTTTCAGGTGATCAAGCCTTCTGGGAAGGAGAAACGCGTTGTGATTAAAGAGCAGTAAAATTGACAAACACGGATTCTTCCTTCACTGAGAGCTCGCTTACGAGTGAAATTTTGAAATGATTAGTACAGCCGGTGTGCTCTGCCGGGGTGCGTGCCACTCTCCATGGATCCCATGTAGTCCGGAAGGAGTGCAGGCGTTTTTGGATATATAAATATATATATATATATATATATATATATATATATATATATCTCCAAAGTGACCCAGTAGAAGGCAATTCGCCGAAACGCGTCGGCCCATACTGACAAGTGAAATGAAGACTGTGTCGAAATACGCTTTGAAATCTAAGGATCATTAATAAAAGAAGTATTTTACTCACCACGAAGTGTTGCCATCCGTGAGCCATGTGCCGCTGAGTCCGATATCCGTGAGGAGGACGCCAAAGGGAGACATATAAAAATATATATATATATATACATATATATATATATATATCCAAGAAAGCAAAGCGCCACAGCCCGGGTCCGGTAACGTGCATTTATTTTCAATTAGCGCGGGTAACAGCAAACATGATTCACCCTGACGCGTTTCAGCATATTTCCTTTATCAAAGGGTCTTAAATCACATGTGCAGTCTCTCAGCTGTTTTATATTGCCATAATGTCACGTGTCTGGATACTGCCACACTACAAATACCATAATCCTCTTTGGGTTGCAGAGAAATACAAGTAGTGTCCCTTTGTCATTTTCAACTCCACAACCCTGCTAAGTTGTTCTAGGTAAGTATGGAATGTCCAGGAAAGAGTTTGCACAAGAGTAGCCATTGCTGTGCCCCCACAATTTCAAATCTGTACTGGGTCCGGAACCTGCCAAGCGGAGGTGTGCGCCTCCCTCGGCTCCCTTTCACATCCCTCTGCAACAATCGCCGCAATCCTCAGGCTTGCAAAGGGTGAGCGGGTCATGCCCCCCTAATTAAACACTCCAAGAAAAGCACTGTCGTCGGGGGCCCCCAACCCTGCAGGTCGGCCGTGGCTTAGCGGGAGACAGAGATTCCCGTAATTAAATCCAAGAAAGCAAAGCGCCACAGCCCGGGTCCGGTAACGTACATTTATTTTCAATTAGCGCGGGTAACAGCAAACATGATTCACCCTGACGCGTTTCAGCATATTGCCTTTATCAAAGGGTCTTAAATCACATGTGCAGTCTGTCAGCTGTTTTATATTGCCATAATGTCACGTGTCTGGATACTGCCACACTACAAATACCATAATCCTCTTTGGGTTGCAGAGAAATACAAGTAGTGTCCCTTTGTCGTTTTCAACTCCACAACTCTGCTAAGTTGTTCTAGGTAAGTATGGAATGTCCAGGAAAGAGTTTGCACTAGAGTAGCCATTGCTGTGCCCCCACAATTTCAAATCTGTGCTGGGTCCGGAACCTGCCAAGCGGAGGTGTGCGCCTCCCTCGGCTCCCTTTCACATCCCTCTGCAACAATCGCCGGCAATCCTCAGGCTTGCAAAGGCTTAGCAGGAGACAGAGATTCCCGTAATTGCAAAGGGTGAGCGGGTCATGCTCCCCTAATTAGGGGGGCATGACCCGCTCACCCTTTGCAAGCCTGAGGATTGCCGGCGATTGTTGCAGAGGGATGTGAAAGGGAGCCGAGGGAGGCGCACACCTCCGCTTGGCAGGTTCCGGACCCAGCTCAGATTTGAAATTGTGGGGGCACAGCAATGGCTACTCTTGTGCAAACTCTTTCCTGGACATTCCATACTTACCTAGAACAACTTAGCAGGGTTGTGGAGTTGAAAACGACAAAGGGACACTACCTGTATCTCTCTGCAACCCAAAGAGGATTATGGTATTTGTAGTGTGGCAGTATCCAGACACGTGACATTATGGCAATATAAAACAGCTGAGAGACTGCACATGTGATTTAAGACCCTTTGATAAAGGCAATTTGCTGAAACGCATCAGGGCGAATCATGTTTGCTGTTACCCGCGCTAATTGAAAATAAATGCACGTTACCGGACCCGGGCTGTGGCGCTTTGCTTTCTTGGATTTAATTACGGGAATCTCTGTCTCCCGCTAAGCCACGGCCGCCCTGCAGGGTTGGGGGCCCCCGACGACAGTGCTTTTCTTGGAGTGTTTATTAGGGGGGCATGACCCGCTCACCCTTTGCAAGCCTGAGGATTGCCGGCGATTGTTGCAGAGGGATGTGAAAGGGAGCCGTGGGAGGCGCACACCTCCGCTTGGCAGGTTCCGGACCCAGCGCAGATTTGAAATTGTGGGGGCACAGCAATGGCTACTCTTGTGCAAACTCTTTCCTGGACATTCCATACTTACCTAGAACAACTTAGCAGGGTTGTGAAGTTGAAAACGACAAAGGGACACTACTTGTATTTCTCTGCAACCCAAAGAGGATTATGATATTTGTAGTGTGGCAGTATCCAGACACGTGACATTATGGCAATATAAAACAGCTGACAGACTGCACATGTGATTTAAGACCCTTTGATAAAGGCAATATGCTGAAACGCGTCAGGGTGAATCATGTTTGCTGTTATCCGCGCTAATTGAAAATAAATGCACGTCACCGGACCCGGGCTGTGGCGCTTTGCTTTCTTGGATTTAATTACGGGAATCTCTGTCTCCCGCTAAGCCACGGCCACCCTGCAGGGTTGGGGGCCCCCGACGACAGTGCTTTTCAGAGCCACTAAAGTCTATTAAAAAACAAGTGTTTTTTCTATAGCACACATTTTGAACACTCATATTTGAAGGCTTTCTCAAATGTGATAATGAATTAAAAGGAGTCTTGGTGAAATGGAAGTATTTGCCAAGGATCACACAATTTTGTCAAATGGGGAAGCCAGGATTTCTTACTTTACACTGCGCAATTTGGCCACTAAATGGGTATTTGTTTTGCTCTTGTCTGTTTAACATCAAAGGTCTGTCATCAATGTATTGTCTTTAGTTATTTGCACATCAAGTCCTGAGTAGCAGACAGAAGCCACATGAATGCTCCGCTCATTTTGAGCTTGAGGGGTCAAGATGACCTCAAGCTGAGTCACACCAGATATCTGACTCAAGCTTGGCTCAAGCTTTCAATGGCTCGTCCATCTCTACTCTAGGGTGCTAATGCTACTGTGCTGTGTTTCTGTCACACTTGTTGGGTAATCTAGAGGTGCTCAGGTTTTGTGTATTTGCCTTGAGGGAAATGTTAAAATAGCAAAACTATACCAAAACGTTGGATTGTTTTTTAGAAAAATGTGAAAAAAGTACTGTGCAAGAAAATGTCTGTTTTTTCCCATAATAGTGGCATCAACAAAAGGTTTACTGTGCTAAGATCACCAATTTCCCAGTTCCAGGAACATTCAGAGTTGTAAAAGGAAATTCATTTTTAACCACAATTTTTGTATTTTTCTAACTGGTAGCTCATTTTTCCTATTTTTTGCAGTTTCAATCTATTTGAAGTTTGTGGTGGAAACAAGTGTGAAACCTATGGGTGAATCCAGGATTTCATAAAACTAGAAACAATTCTAAATTCAGCAAGGGTTCATTTGTGTAACTTCCTCATGGTTTTCCAAAGAAACTAATCATTGAAATAAACAAATAAAAAAATGAAAGTAAGTAGAAAAAAATAGTCATTGGTGACAACTTTTTCATCTGTAATTTTTTGCCATCAGGACTGATTCACAAAAGTCTGGTTACAGGGGTATATGGTGTTTGTTGGTTGTCCTAAAACAAGCAATACTCAGAGCCAACAACTGAACTGCAGCTTGTAATGGTTTTTCATTGTGTACGAATCATGCAGCAATTAATTAGGTAAAACCTAATGAATGAAAAAAATGGTAGGAAGGAAACCTATGTATTTTTTCAATGTGCCCAATATACTATGTTTAGGAACAGTCGGTATTTGTACACCAATGAATTTGGGGTTACCAATAATATTGTGTGTATGAAGGAAACAACTACGAACAACAAATCTCCCCCTATTGGGTTCTTAATTGGTGATGCATCCAAGAATGATTAAAGATTATTTTGTGTTTCGTTGACATTTCTGCTATTTGAAGGTTGGCTCTTTTGATATTTGTAAGCAAAAATTACTGAAATTGTCTAAATTGAATTGTTTTTCTATATCATTGTTTTTATAAAAATAAATCTAAAAGAAAATACTTTTTTCTGTGATCTAATGAGGCTTTTAATCATTCTTGGATGCATCACCAATTAAGAACCCAATAGGGGGAGGTTTGTTGTTAGTAGTAGTTATTTCCCCTGCCCTCCTCTCCCTGGTATGCTATTATTCAGGGGCCCTCTTAAGTTTAGTAATGTATGAAGGAAACATACATACCTCATGTTTGTTTCACTCAGAGTCCTGACTAATATCGTGCATGTGGAACCCAGCTTAGGCTCAGGAAGACATACTTCATGCACCTACAACACACTTGTTTAACTAAATTCAACTCCTTCCAGTGTGTGGAAGTTGAGAGTGTCTGAGGATGCACTTGTAGGTCATCCCTCAGACAGCTTGAGCATAACTACCTTTGAAAACAGGGGAAATCTGCTTGGGCAGACTCTCCTAAATTCCCTAAGAATATGTCCAGAAAGACTAAGGACCTTAGGGTTTGGCAAACAGGGTACTCTGGACAGGAATGTCCTGAAGCACACCCTTTGTTGTTCGTTAAATTGTTCATATCTCTTTCCATTTAATTCCCATTTGGCGTGCAGAACCTGGAATGGTGCGCCGTTCCTACGCACCAGAACATAATATATTGAAAAGTGGTGGCCAACATTTGAGTGGGTCACGATCCGGTTGCACAGCTGTATACACATTAGTACTTCAAATTAGTACACATCCACCAAAGTAATCAGTTATTTGTCATTTTTATTGTTTTCCTTGTTTTCGTCATGTTATCCTTGTTTTTCATCACGTCAAAGGATGTCAAAAATTCATTGAAATTACTTTTAGCGTGTTATTGTTCTAAATATTGCCCATCCAGGCCTATATATGAACAATTGCAGAATTTTCATGTCCTCCATTCGATTCGATACACATTTTACTCAATGCATTTCGGTTTAAGAAAACCTTCATCAGGAGTATCTACGAGTTAAAAATATATGTATATCAGTAACATTGCATTTACAACTCCCATGATATCAAAGTATAATTTGCCTACGTGCCCGTACTTAATTTATCCCATGTGATTTCTGTTAAAAATACCCATCAACCCACTTCCCATCACCCCAAACGTATAACCATTTTCAACAACAAGTTCCAACTCATACCATGTGACCATGCAACGTGAACTCTGCATCCTGGTTTAAACTAAACTAATTCACTCTAAATCAACTTAACCCCTTACCGTTCTAGCCTCTTGACCCATATCAATCTCTAGATCCTTTTATCCTACTTGCTTACCCTCCAACAGTACTAAACAACCTTCCAAAACCGATTCAACCATTATGCCAATTCCCCGTGCGTACCTGATGTGAAACGTGTTGCGCTTAGCTCTCCCTGGTCTCACTGATTGTTTTGTGATATGCAAAAGTGCTAAAACCCTCTCAAGCTTTAAGTAGATGTTACTCGCCCCACCTCCGCAATCATTGACGTGAAACATCACATGTGTTCTCTCCAACCGCTTCTCCCAATCTATGCAACACGTTTAAATACGAACTACATTAACCACAACCCTTCCCAAGTGCAACCTTGGACTCAAACACCTTTTGTGATATAAATGAAAATATAATCAACTTGGACATATATATATGAAAAAACATGATTGGGAGTTAAAAATCCATTGTTGATGACTTTTAGTAATCAAAGCAAGGTGAACTCCTTTGACGTGAAGCGTACTGTTTACTTTTCTTTCTCAATTTTTTGTCCTTGTGTTGGGGTGCTACCACGTAGTGAAACGGCATATTATGACGACAAGACAGGAATGTCCTGAAGCACACCCTTTGTTGTCCGTTAAATTGTTCATATCTCTTTCCATTTAATTCCCATTTGGCGTGCAGAACCTGGAATGGTGCGTTTGTCTCACTCAGAGTCCTGACTAATATCGTGCATGTGGAACCCAGCTTAGGCTCAGGAAGACATACTTCATGCACCTACAACACACTTGTTTAACTAAATTAAACTCCTTCCAGTGTGTGGAAGTTGAGAGTGTCTGAGGATGCACTTGTAGGTCATCCCTCAGACAGCTTGAGCATAACTACCTTTGAAAACAGGGGAAATCTGCTTGGGCAGACTCTCCTAAATTCCCTAAGATTATGTCCAGAAAGACTAAGGGCCTTAGGGTTTGGCAAACAGGGTACTCTGTCAGAAACATGGTGCATGTCCTGTCTGCTATTATGTGTAGTGAATGGACGTTAACATACAGATAATATAGCAGACAGTAAATCTATCCCATTTTGATGGAGGGTGGAGGTGTCAGGCAGTCAAAAGCATGACAATTGTGTAGCTCTTTACTGGAATCAGTAAAGACAAAGTGGCTCAAATCCAATTTAGAAAGACGTGTTGGATTATGGTACTTCTTTCCAAATTGGATGGTAGAATTTAAAGAGCTGCACAGCTACTCAAGTAAAGGGTTGTTTAATGTATGTATCCACAACCAGCCCTTTGGGGCAGATACTAACTCAAACTGTGTGCTCCACTTCAGTCAATTTTCCAATGACATCTCTTTAGGGTTCTTGAAAGTAAAGCAAGTTGGAAAACACAAGTTAGGTTGAAATGGGCACTGGGGAGAGTACTATCTACTTCCCTGTCTCTTTCCTTCCCGAAACTCTGCATCAGCAATATCGATGACTATTTTCATTCCTGAAGGAATGCGGTTGGCAAAGTGCTGATTCTGCAGCTTTGGAACACCCTCCACAATTGATGAAGTAGAGATTACTGCTTATACAGAGGTAAGGCTTTCAATAACAGCCAACTGGAATGCAAGAAAGGAAATCAGTTTACCTGTTAGGCTGTGGATAGACAACATACTATATTGCCAAGCTGAACCAGGAAGGTAGTCAACTTCTTATACTTTGCACAAGTTTCATGACTTGCATTATGTGGTTGTAGAACATGGTTATTTTTATCTAATCCCCCCATGTACCTGTTGTCATTAAGTATACAGTTGGTCTTGTGGACTTCTGCCAATTGACCTCAAACTTTGAGGGGGGAAGTTCTCTCATTGTGAACTGTAGTGAATACATAAACTTCCCTTTTAGCTGAGAATTTGACAGCCAGCAGTTAGTTGCAAAACAGCACACTGCTCTGGCCTTATTGGAGCTTCTTACAAACAAACTCCTGGGGAATCTTTTGTGGTGCTTTCTAATTGTACTGCAGGCCATAGTGCCACAATTGTACAGTTCACTAAACAGCTGGGCTCCTGTATAGAGAATATCTACATGAAGGATATAACATTTATGAAGGAGAGATTTGGCAAGCTCCCACACAATATTCTCACTAACTCCTAGCGTGTAAGGGCAACCTGCAAGATGTACTGTAGAGTCCTTAACTGTATACACTTTCCGGCTGACTCCATAACCAATAGAGTTCTCACTCAACATGTACATCTTGATGCCATAACAAGCTCTTTTGCTTTGTACGTTCTACCTGAACAGTAGTCACCCTATAAACAAGACTGAGGACTCAACAGATGTATTCTTTCCAGGAGTATAAATCTCTGGAAAGATGGAAGACAAATGTTCCACAACAGGCAGGCAGGCAGAATTTTAAACGATGTCTCATTGTCTATGTGGCCCTGGGACAATGAAGCTGAATTATCATGGAAATACAACATACACTGCATGCCCAATGCAAAACTTTGTTGCTCATTCCATACAAGAAGACCAGTAGCACAGTATGTTGGTTTATGCCCTACTCCCATGTTGAGAGAAATGCCCAAAAATCTTTTCAACTCCTCAAGTGAAGTGTGTGTCCATAGGTGTGCCCTAGAGTGAAGCCCCCATGCTACCTCAGAAACTGCTCAGCATGCGCATTTGTTTGATGTACAATTTCCTCAAGGAAGTCTTCATCTAGAAAAGAGATGGAAGTAGTTAATAGTCAAAAACTGTACAGTGTTGGCTTTACATCCTTTACCTGCAGTGAATGGGAGAATTTGTGGCTGAACTATATTAGAAGTCCACCAAGTGAGCACTTTGTGCTTGGCTCGGAACTTGCTGAGGACAAAGTGCTCCCCTGCCACTCTCTCTCTCTGCTGTAAAGATTATGCTTGTGAAGGGACACCACAACTGTCATGGCCATGTACCTCAGATTCACTAGAAGAGGAGTCATTATTGGATGAAACTCCAATTGAAAAATCACTTCTGAATTCTGCTCTCTGACTCTGTCCCTCAGATTCTGTCTCAGTATCAGTCCCTTCCTGACAGATCTCCTCCATTACGTGCCCGGTACTCACTTGGAAGGCTTCCGTGAGTTGTCCTCCATGGACTATCTTGCAGGTGATTCCTTCAAAAGAGTTCCTGATGATTCTCACGAGTTCATTTGGCACACCGTAGTGGTGGAGAAGTTTCCATAGGGTCTCTTTGCCCACACTGTTGAATGTCTTCTCATAGACGATGAAATTGACATAGAGAGGGGAGTTCCATTCTATTGACTGCTCACTAATGATGCGTAGTGTTCCAATCTGGTCTGTGCAGGATCTATCTGTGCAGAAGCCAGCTTGCTGGATTCACAACTGATTGTTGACTTGTTCCTTGATTCTGTTCAGGATTACTCTGTTGAACACTTTGCCTGGGGTTGATAAAAGAATTATCCTTCTGTAGTTTGTGAAGTTACTCAGGTCAAATTTCTTGGGGAACTTGATGAGCTATCCCTACTTCCACTCTGATGGCACCTCTTCCCACATCCTCCCAAACATGGGGTAGAGCAGATCTACTGATGTTTTCAATGTCTGCCTTCAGTGTCTTTTCAGGAATGTTGCCATGTCCTGCTGACTTCCCATTCTTCAGATTGATGGATTGCTGCTGTCTTTCCTCCCTGGTTGGTTTGCTGCAGTCTATTGGCAAGTCCTTGTCAGCTGGCACACATCCCACAATGCAGCCACTTATGTTCTATGCACAACACATTAGCCTCTAAGACTCTTAAGCATGGCTATATCTTACTAATTTTCTCTTAAATATACAGCTTGATGCAGCACAAAAATAAAATAAGAACACAACTCTGGACCCCCCCAAAACATCTAAATATTACTCTTAAAGGCCACATGACCAACACATATTCCACTATTCAAGCACTCTAATAGAGTGTTCTGTGGATGCACTTAAGCACCTCTTCAGGGTATGAGGTGCTATATAAATGCAACTTTAATAAATCAGTTTCTAGAATTACTCTAATAAATGATCTGTGTATGTATGTGCCAGTAGTGTGGCTTTTGCAGTGATCTGTGATTAAAATGCAGAACAAAGGTTTGTATCCCAATATGTCCACTTAGAAGCTGCATTTTCCCTGAAATATATGAACAATAGACAAATTAACCAGGTCCACAGGGATCCTGGTTGAAGTAGGAATATAGGGTGCAAGGTAGTGAGTAGAATGATGAGAGAAAGAACTGGCAGGAGAAAGATGGTGGTATAAAGGAGTGAAATGGCTGGGATTGAAGGGGTAGGACAGATGATGAGAGAGAAGTGAGGAGAAAGGAAGGGCTATGGGGTGGAAGGTGAGAGGGTGGATGTCGGAAGGGAGAGTCATATGCAGGGCAATGGCAAAGAGATGGGGTGGGATGGGTAGAGAGGAAGTGCATTGTGGGGTGTAGGAGTAGAGAAGGAAAGATTGAGTGATGCAGAACAAGGGGTGATGCACTTCAGAGACTAGTAATGGAGATGTGGGACCTGCAATAAGTGATAAGGGGAGACAAAAGAATAAGTGGTATTGGAGTTAAAGACAAAAGGATGCATGTCTGGGTTTAAAGACTATAGAGAATGCATAATCGTTATCAGTTTTTTTCTGTAAACGCCCCCTTGGTTTTCTAAGAGACTAAGACCAGAGAGAGACAGCAAGAGAGAGAGAAAAAGAGAGAGAGAGAGAGAGACGTGGGTAGAAAGTGAATCAGAGAAAGAACATGATAGAAACCTGGAAAGAGAGCTCTAGACAGACAGAGACCGATAGAGATTTTGAAAGATAAAGAGATGGTGGGTGAGAGTCTTTGATCGGTGGCTCTGGCTGTATTAAGATGTTATGTCGCTTACTTGTGTAGTTCTTTGAGTTGCCATAAGGTCACCTTCAAGAGAAGGGGGACGAGTGAGGGAAGGAGAGACAGAAAAAGGAAGACCAAGAGAGAGGAAAGAATGAGGCATGATTGAGGGAATGATGAAGGAGCCTTTTCCGTGGTGTGGTCTTCTCTAAAAAAACTGGCATCATACCAGACAGAGAAACAGTGATACATGGGTAGCAATCCTTAGGTATCTATCCAAGAGACAGGGAGAGAAGAAAAATTAGAAATATTTAGAAGCAGAAGAGAACAGGAGCAAATGAGGGAAGACAATGAGATGGCTCAGAGGCATACAAATAGTAAAGTAATCGCTATTCAAAATATACTAAAGGCAGGCCAGCAAGCATCTTAGGAAAGCAGGAGACTCTTCACCCTCTCCACAGTGTCCAGCAGTCAGACCTCTCGTGGAAAAGGAGCTTAGTAAAAGAGGATGATGGAGAGAGGTAGACCTGGGCTGTTCGGAATACAGAGACCATAAGGTTGGAGACATGAGGGCTTCAAACATGATTTAAGGGGTGAGTTTTTTTTTTTTTTGCATATTTATATAGTGCGAACTCGACCCGAAGGTATTGGAGCGCTTTACATGAGGACCGTATTTACATTACACATTCAGACACGGGGAGATTAAAGTGATTTGCCCAGAATCACAGGATGTGGATGCGACCTCGAGGCTCGAACTCTGGTTTCCAGCACCAAAGTCGGCAGCGTAGCCGACGGACCACGGGTGTTGCATTAGAAGGTGGGCAGTGATTGAAATAGAACATTCTAAGGGCAGGTATTTACTACTCTTTAGAGTACCCTTCCTTGGAAAATAAAATTAATTGCAATTCGTAGAGTTGTGCCTTTTTCCTTGCCTGCAGCACACCAGCAAACCCAAGAAAGTCTGCAACTCATTGTTGATTTCTCCCATTTGTCAAAACCTTTTTCAATTATTTTTCTGATTTAGTCCCGCCATTCCCGTCAAAAGCCAGTGATATGCATTTTTTGTTTGTTTTAGACTGCCCCTTACATTTGTGTCTGGTCACGCCCCTGCCCGCGTCCATAAAAGCTACCTGTGACTCAAGACAACTATATATATATATATATATATATATATATATATATATATATATATATATATATATATCCAACAACCAAATCAAATCAGCGCACACTCTGGAAGATCACCAATCCAGAAATAATTTTAATAGTTCCTGTGACGCTTTTCCACTGAGGACAGTCAAAATGCGTTACAGGAACTATTAAAATTATTTCTGGATTGGCGATCTTCCCGAGTGTGCGCTCATTTGTTTTGGTTGTTGGATTTTCACGACCGACATCACTTGTCGGCACAGAGCACCACCTATCTGCAGGCCCCGGGTTTCGGAAGGGGCCTTTGCTTTGCTTTGCTTTGCTTTCTTCTCTCTTGGTTTTCCTTTTTCTGTCTCCCCTGTAGGAGAGTAGGATCTGCTTCAAATGGGTACCCTCACTTTTTTCTGGTGTTTCACTGTTTTTCGACCTTAGTCGGGCTGTGGCCCTGCTAATCAGAACCCCAGCCTAGCTGCTTCCTCTCTAAAATGGTTTCCATGTACATTAGGTACATTTCTAATTGGATTCTGGAGTGCCTTATGAGCCCCTAGTATACGGTATACTATGTACCAAGGGCATAGGTACCTCAGAAGCCTACCAGGGGCTGAAGCATGTATTATGCCACCCCTGGGAAGCACTCCAAAATGGCACCACAGGTCTGCTGCTGCAGCCTGGGTAAGGTGGTGCGTGCACCCCTTACTGTGGTATAGGCTACCTATATCACTACCATTGCACACACATATATAAAACCTATACGTCACTCCTATGGCAGGCCTTAACCATCCTGAAGGCAGAGTGCTTGGTTTTTATGTGAGAGTGTGCCCCTGCATGAGCAGAGCCCCTCTACCACGTTCGGAGAACCTCCTCTGATGCTGTTTGTGGTGCAGCCTGACCATATACTCTTCAGTGCATTATAACCTTGCAGTAAATGCTAACGTTGGGATGGCTGCACGGAAACATGTCGTGTTTGGTGTCAAACGCTTTGGAATACTACCCCCCGCCAGTTCTGGCAGCGGGGGTAGCATTCCCCCCTTCTAGCGGGAGAGACACGTTCACACTGGTCTAACCCGGTAGGACTTTCTACAGCCCTGGCATCACAAAATGGATGCCACTGCCACAGACACGGGTCTGGCCTCCTGCTGCTGACCGAAACTCCAGCAGGGGAGGCCTGGACAAGAGGTTTCCTGTCCCAAGGAGGTGTAACCACCTCCCCAGACAGGCAGATGTGTATTGGGGCTGCGCGGGAGCACTCTCTGGTGCTTTGAAGGCCTGCACTGGGGGCACACTTGGTGTCCCTGTGCATAGTCCAGTTCAAACCGGTTGCAGGGGCTACCTGCCCCTGCTCTGGCGCAAAACTGGACAAAGGAAATGGGTGTAACCACCCCTCTTTCCAAACCCTCCCATAGGTGGGTCCCTAGAGTATGTCCAACCCCCAAACTTTGTTTAAGTATGGGAACCCAGTCCTTGCGACTTTAGATTACCCTGGACGAAACTCTGCAATATATATCCTGGACCTTCGACGTTCTATTTCGACTAGAAGACTGAAGAAATCTCCCTTGGGGTCAAGGAGTGACTACCCTGCTTGGCAGGCACCAAAGAAGCAACTATCCGGTCTGCAATTCTGAAGCTCCTGCCGGACGCCGACGTCTCTGCATCCCCAGAGGTAGATTTCCAGACTTCCCAGAGGCTACCCTGAGTCCACAGCAAAGCTGAGGCCCGTGGCTAACCCGTGGCTATCGTGGGTGACGTGGAACCATGACCCCTGGACACCGTGATCTTTTGCAGCTCCATCGTCTTCCTGGTCTTCCTGGAAGTTTTGCTTTGGGCTCCGAGTAGCCACACCCTTGAGCACCTCCTGCACCGAAGATTTCTGGCCTCCACTCCACGAATGACCCGTGGGCCAGTTTCCAGTGCGACCGCTCGAGGCTCCTTCGCAATCGCCAGCCCGTTGGCTAGTAGGTCCCCACGAAGGCCACCCCTCTTCTGATTGGGCTTTCCTGGTTGCTCTAGATGTGCCCTGACTTACCCTTGCTGGGTGAGTCCCTCAGACATTGTTGGTCTGAACCGACGTCCTTTCTCTGATTCCAAGTGACTTGCCGCTGCCAAGGCTTGTTGGGTCCAATCTGGTCGCCGACACCGCAGCACTCAACAGACTTTGCGGGACAGCTCGAATCAAGCTCCTGATCATCATCGGCACCTCCAGGACTTCGTGGCTGAAGAGTCAAGACAAGCGTCAACTCACCTGAAGCACCCGACATCTGTGGGCATTGGTCCATCGTGCCCTTAGTCACTGGTAAGTGACCCAGACTCTGTCCCCTCTGCTTTCAGGTTCCTTCCATCCTAAATCCAGGCTTGGATCGCTTCGGACACTTCTCCTCTTCACGGCAGCAGCACTTCCTGAGCAGCTTCCATTGAAATCAGCAAGGCGACCCAACACTATTTGACACCTATACACCCGACTTCCCTGGGTGAGGTAACTCGAGTACTCCGGTGCTCCCGTGGGTGTTGGCCCTAGACACCTCTAAGTCCAAAAGGGTTCGCTCGTAGATATCCTCTAAGTGTCCTTAAACTCTAAATTTCCAACCGCGACTTTCCCCATAGAAGTTAACGGCGATTCGCGGCTGTGTTCTCACACTGCACACGTCCCCTGTGGGTCCCCTGTGTCACTACCTTGGGTGGTTCCTTGTGGTCCACGCACTTCTACAGGCTCTAGGCCTTGTGTCTAGCTCAGTCGTGGTTCTTATACCACTTTATTGGTATATGGTTTGGTACGCCCCTAGGGCCCAAACGTGTATTTGTGCTATTACTGTTGATTGCTAACTTGTAACTTAAGTACTTCGAACTCCAGTCTCATAAAGAGACTAGAGGGGTGTGTTTTATCTTAAATACATATATTTTAAATATATACCTTGTGTGGTTGTCCTTTCATTTGATCATTCAAGAGATTATAGACTGGTAAAACAAGCTGCTTTACATTCCTTCAAGACTTAGCCTGAAGGCTGCTTTCCATAGCTACCACTAGGATAGCTTTCAATAAAGGTTGTCTTTAACCTATCACCATAAGGGGTTGTTTGGACTGATACAGGGTGTCCACTATAACTAGTGGACAGCATATATCAGGCCAACTTCTCACATTGGTGTGCAGCGTGTAGGATTCCAGCTTGCTATTGTTTTACCAGATAATCTCAATTGAATTGATCAACTGAAAACCATTAAAGGTACCTTAGGTACATATAATATCACGCTTAGTATACAGTAAGTTCTACTGAACTTAGAGTTGTGTGTTAAGGGATAGCACACCCTTTCTACAACTCAAGAGAGTTTAGTAGGCCACACTAGTGTAGGTAGTGCAATACCCCACATTAGTAATGTCTAATCAGCCAGGAACCAGTGGGTCCCTGCCAGAAGCCAGTGAGCTTCTTCCCTATAGATATGAGGATCTCTCCTTTGCACAGCTTAGGGCCTTATGTTCCATTAGGAAGCTGAAGACAGGCAAAAGCCCAACCACCCAGTATCTTTTAAAGATACTCAGGCTGGATGATCTCTCAGGTCCTAGTGGGCCTGAAGGGGTTGGCAGAATGGGTGGGGCAGCAGCTGAGGGTGGGCCTAGGGGTGGAAACTCCCCTGACCCCACCTCTACTGCTGACCAGACTGATGATAATGATCAGGATCTGGTGAACCCAGCTCCCCTGGATGAGGATGAGGAGGATGACAACAATGATCCCCTCTTTGTTCCTCCAGGAAGAGCTGAAAGTAGGGTTAGAAGGGATAGATTTCTCTCAAGGGGATCTGTCCAGTCTAACTCATCTGTAGGGACCTCTGTTTCTTCTCACAGAGGGAGGGAAACCTCCCAGGAGAGGAGAGAGAGACTGCTGAAGTATGAGCAAGACAAGTTCAACCTCAGAAAGCAACAGATGGCCTTAGATCGGGAAGCCCTAGAGCTCTACAGAGCTAGTAAAAAGGAGGGACTAGAGTGCCTTGGTGGCAGCAATTTCCCTAGAGATAGGGAAGGGTCTTATGACCATAGAAACCTAAGTAAGATTGTCCCTCCCTACCAGAGTGGGGATGACATCCACAAATGGATAACTGCCTTGGAGAGGGCCTGTAAAGTACAGAAGGTCCCTCAAGGTCAGTGGGCAGCAATCTTATGGCTCTCCTTTGCAGACAAAGGTAGAGATAAGCTCCTCACTGTAAGAGAAGAGGATGCTGATGATTACCAGGTCTTGAAAAGTGCACGGATAGATGGGTTTGGCCTAACCACTGAACAATGCAGGTTAAAGTTCAGAGACACCCAAAAAGCACAAAATCACGACTGGGTTGGCTTTGTTGACTGTGGTGCTAAGGCTCTGGAAGGTTGGTTATTGGGCAGTAAAGTGTGTGACTTCATAGGATTGTACAATCTGATAATGAGGGAGCAGATTCTTAATAACTGTCAAAATCAGCTGTTGCACCAGTACCTGGTAGACTCTGATCTGATCTCACCCCAAGAATTGGGAAAGAAGGCAGACAAATGGGTCAGAACCAGGGTGAGGCAGAAGGTACAGAACCAAGGTGGTGACCCAAAGAAGCAAGATTCCAAGAACTCTGATAAGGGTGGGGACAAGGGCAAAGACCAGAAGTCTTCTCAAGGGCCCCAAAAATCTTCTTCAAATGGGGAGTCACAGTCTAACAAGGGAAAACCTTGGTGCAAAATCTGTAAACATAAAACTCACTGGACCAGTGACTGCACCAAGTCCAAAGAATCTACTCCAGCCACCATTGCCCCTAAGGCAACTGTTCCCCCTTGTACAGCTACAATAGGTGGTGGCAATGTCCAGAATAAGGGTGTAGTAGGGTTGACCCTGGGTTCTGAGATGGACTCTGGCCTAGTCAGAGTTCCAACTGAGGCTGTGCTTGTCTGTGATGAGGGCATGGATCTGTCCTCCTTTGTGAGTCCCAGTAAACTGGGCAAATACAGACAGCAGCCTTTAATAAATGGAGGAGAGGCTTGGGTATGCAGGGACACAGGAGCAAGTGTCACAATGGTGACAAAGGATCTTGTGGATCCTGGGCAGATTATACTTGGTGAAACGTACCAAGTGAACAATGCTAGCAATGTCAGAACAGACCATTCTCTGGCATTTGTTAACTTCTCCTGGGAGGGGTAACTGGCCTTAAGAAGGTTGTGGTAAGTGCAGACCTACCAGTACAGTGCTTGCTTGGCAATGACCTAGAGACTTCAGCTTGGGCTGAAGTGGAGCTCAGGACACATGAAGAAAATGTTAGGGATCCCTGCTCATGTCTTTGCTGTGACTAGGTCACAGGCCAAAATGTCTAAAGCTGGACAGGCCCTGGATTCTGGAAAAATGGACCAGGTGCCTCACAAGAGGAGGAGCAGTAGGGTTAAGGCAGAGCCTTCCCACCTGACTCAGAATGCTGATCAGTCTCTGCCGAGAACAGTAAGATTTACCTCGTCTTCTCTCCTAACAGGAACCCGATTTGGTGGTTATTTAAAACAGATCCAGCAGAGAAACAATACTCTAATCCTAACGTGATTGGTGTTTCTTCCACTTTTCTCTCCTCATTTTTAGGGTCCTACAGGTCCCTCCACCCAGACAGACCATGGGGCATATTAGTGCTACCATATAAGTATATTGATATGTCTATATATTTGTACAACGTTACATGTTGAGTGTGTGTTTACTGTCACAAAGCTTGTTCAGAAAGATGAGTGTGTTTTAAAAGGTGGTGATTCTTAAAAGGTGGTGTTTTGTAACCAGTTCCGTTTTCTCTAGACTGGAGATTTGTGTTATAATAACATGAAAACAAGCACTACTAACTGTTCCTTTTAACAACATTAGATCACTTTCTTATTTTAATTTGAAAGGCACTGACAAGATGAGTGTGCCAAATCAAGACCTGGCTCTTTGAGCACTGACGCCCCCCCACCCCCCCCCCCCAGCGTCTTGAGACCCTCACGGGTGAGTAGCGCGCTTTATAAATGTGATTGATTGATTGATTGATTGAATCGCGAATACCAGCACCTGCCCATTGAGGCACGATGTATTTCTCTAACCTGCATTTCTTTTTCTCTAATACAGATACTACGTGTTCATCAATAACCGTATGTATATAACCAAGTGCGCTCAATAGGCACACGTTATTAGTCTAATTTTTCACCTTAATTTAAGTTTCTGCACGGAGTGGTACTGGGGCTAGATCCCATGCTGTCCTGAAGAAGAGGTTAGGGGATACCTCAAAACATGTTGACAAAATAATAGGCAATATAACCACATAACAGTTATATTTTTCCTGTTATTTACCCCTTTTTATCTTACCAGCTAGGACTAGGAATAAATTGTTAACTCACTAGTTAGGTATTTTTAACTAACACAAACACCACTCCCCCAACACTGCACAGCACATAGTTTCACACAAAAAAGTGCTCCTACGTAAATCTCGCAAGTCGTAGCACACCACAAGCAGTAGATGCTTGGGATGGCCCCAATGATGAAGCATGTCACCTAGGGGCAACCCTGGGTGAGTGAGGGGACTCTAGAAAATCATTTTTCTTTTCTATATTGTTGAGGCTCACCAATTTGGTGAACCCACTGTCTGTTGACTTAGGCTAGTTTCTCATGATCCATTATCTATGGATCAATTGAGTGTACTTTTCTGATCAGTCTCCTCAGGGAGATGATCTTGAGCCTGAAGAAGGAACTGTCCCAGAGGAGCTTGAACCTGACCAGGTTGATTTCTTGGGGACAGGGGACCCTTCCAGGTCTGATCTGAGCCAGGAGCAGAAAATCCTGCCCCTCTCTTGAACCCCTCAGAAAGCAAGCTGCTGATGAGGCTGCTGGGAATGCTAGTGGCACCCATAAAGTTTATTGGGATGATGGACTCCTTTACTCAGAGAGTAGAGACCCCAAGCCTGGTGCATCCAGGAGGATGGTTATACCTCTGAAGTTTAGGGGCTTCCTATTGACACTAGCCCATGATATTCAACCTAGCAGGACACCTGGGCCAGAACAAGACTTGGGACAGAATTGTCCCTCACTTTCACTGACCCCACATGTCTGAAGACACTAAGGAGTTTTGTCGCTCCTGTGTGACCTGCCAAGCCAGTGGCAAGTCAGGTGGAACCACAAAGGCCCCCCTGATACCACTACCTGTGGTGGGGGTTCCCTTTGAGAGGGTTGGGATTTACATTGTTGGTCCCATGGGTCCTCAAACAGCATCTGGGCACAGATTTATACTGTTGGTGGTGGATCATGCCACCAGGTACCCAGAGGCAATTCCCCTAAGGACCACCGCAGTGCAAGAGCTTTCTTGGGTGTATTCTCAAGAGTAGGCTTTCCTAAGGAGGTAGTATCTGTCAGGGGTGCAAACTTCATGTCTAGTTACTTGACTGCTATGTGGAAGGAGTTTGGAGTGAACTACAAGTTCACCACACCCTATCACCCACAATGCAATGGTTTAGTTGAAAGGTTCAACAAAACCTTAAAGGGCATGCTTAAAGGACTCCCAGAAAAGCTTAGGCGAGGATGGGACATACTCTTGCCCTGCCTTTTATTTGCATACAGGGAGGTGCCTCAAAAGCGTGTTGGCTACAGCCCTTTTGATCTTTTATTTGGTCATCCTGTCAGGGGTCGATTGTGTTTGGTGAATGAAGGGTGGGAGTTACCTCTCAAGCCCCCAAAGCAAGACATAGTGGACTATGTACTTGGTCTCCGCTCCAGAATGGCTGGGTACATGAAAAAGGCAACTAAAAACCTTGAGGCTAGCCAAGAACTGCAAAAACCTGGCATGACCAAAAGGCTGTACTGACCGTTTACCAGCCAGGACAGAAGGTGTGGGTGTTGGAGCCTGTGGCCCCAGCAGCCCTCCAGGACAAATGGAGTGGCCCCCATACAATTGTTGAGCAGAAAGGGGAGGTTACCTACTTGGTAGACCTTGAAACCCCTAGGAGTCCCCACAGGGTACTTCATGTCAACAGACTTAACCCCTATGTTGACAGGGCAGACATCGGCTTGCTCATGGCTACTGATGAAGGACAGGAGGAAGAGAGTGACCCACTCCCTGACCTGCTTTCTCAGAACCCTGATGATGGGTCAGTTGATGGTGTAGCCTTGGCAGGCAGCCTCACTGCCCAGCAGCAACCTGACTGCAGAAACCTTCTCAGCCAGTTCAGACATATGTTTTCTCTGACTCCAAGTCAGACCACCTGGTGCACTCATCATGAAGTGGACACTGGGGACAGTCTGCCTGTGAAGAATAAGATCTACAGGCAACCTGACCATGTCAGGGACTGTATAAGGACAGAAGTCCATAAGATGTTGGATTTGGGAGTGATTGAACCCTCAGTTAGCCCTTGGGCAAGTCCAGTAGTCCTGGTACCTAAACCTCACACCACAGATGGCAAGAGAGAAATTAGGTTTTGTGTAGACTACAGGGGTCTCAATGCAGTCACTAGGACTGATGCCCATCCCATCCCCAGGGCAGATTAGCTAATAGATAGGCCTCAGTCAAGTTTCTAAGCACATTTGACCTGACAGCTGGCTATTGGCAGATCAGACTAGCTGATGATGCAAAGCCAAAGACAGCATTTTCTACCCCTAGGGGGCACTATCAGTTTGTGGTAATGCCCTTTTGTTTGAAGAATGCACCTGCCACTTTCCAAAGGTTGGTGAATCAAGTCCTTACAGGCCTGGAAGACTATAGTGCAGCATATCTAGATGATATTTCTGTCTTTAGCTCCACCTGGGAGGATCACTTGGTCCACCCGAGGAATGTTTTGGAGGCCCTGCAAAAAGCAGGCCTCACTATCAAGGCTACTAAGAGCCAGATAGGGCAGAGTCAGGTTGTGTACCTGGGCCACCTTGTAGGTGGAGGCCAGGTTCTACCACTACAGAGCAAAATCCAGACCATCGTGGACTGGGTTGCTCCAACTACCCAGACTCAGGTGAGAGCCTTCTTAGGCCTGACTGGGTACTATAGGAGATTTGTCAAGGGGTATGCATCAATAGTGACACCCCTGAATGACTTAACTTCTAAGAAAATGCCCAAAAAGGTTCAGTGGACAGCTAGCTGTCAAAAGGCATTTGATGACCTGAAGCAGGCCATGCACACTGCTCCCATTCTGCAGAGTCCTGACTACTCCAAGAGGTTCATTGTCCAAACAGATGCATCTGAATTGGGGGTAGGGGCTGTACTGTCACTATTGAATGAGGAAGGTCAGGATCAGCCAGTAGCTTTCATAAGCAGAAGGCTGACCCCTAGAGAGAAACATTGGTCAGCCATTGAGAGGGAGGCTGTGGTTTGGGCTCTGAAGAAGTTGAAGCCATACTTGTTTGGTACTCACTTCCTTGTTCAGACAGACCATAAGCCCCTCTTATGGCTAAAACAAATGAAGGGTGAAAATCCCAAACTGCTTAGGTGGTCCATTTCCCTACAGGGGATGGACTTTACAGTGGAACATAGACCTGGGAGTAACCATGCCAATGCAGATGGACTCTCTAGGTATTTCCACTTAGAACATGAAGACTCAACTGGTCAAGGTTCGTTTAACGTCCCTGCATTTGGGGGGGTTGTGTAGGAGAGTAGGATCTGCTTTACATGACCATAAGGTTGGAGATATGAGAGCTTCAAACATGATTTAAGGGGTGAGGGTGTTGCATTAGAAGGTGGGCAGTGATTGAAATAGAACATTCTAAGTGCAGGTATTTACTACCCAACCTCATGGTCTCTGTATTCCAAAAAGCCCAGGTCTACCTCTCTCCATCATCCTCTTTAAATAAGCTCTTTTCCACAAGAGGTCTGACTGCTGGACACTGTGGAGAGGGTGAAGAGTCTCCTGCTTTCCTAAGATGCTTGCTGGCCTGCCTTTAGTATATTTTGAATAGTGATTACTTTACTATGTGTTTGCCTCTGAGCCATCTCATTGTCTTCCCTCAAGGTACTAGTTGGAGTGCAGTCCAGGGTGACTTTCACTCTAAGTCCCCTTTCTATGCCGAGTACCTTAAGCATGTATGTATAGCACCTCGTCACAGCGCTCAATGTGTGATCAAGGAAGTGTAACTTTAGAAACACGTAACATTCTGAGGAAATAAACCAACACTGCTTTTGAACCTTTATCTGAGAGCGCGCCATTATTTGCTGATCTGTGGAATATATATATATATATGTATATATATATATATTCACTTAAAAAACCATAGGTTTCACACATGTTATAGTTAGGTGGATATTTCACTCGTAAAAAACCGATGAAATTCCCCCGTTATAGTTCGCGCGCCCGCAATCCACTGCTCATGACGTCACATATTACATCACTCATGACATGGTCAGTGGCATCACTCATGACATCACTGATGACATCATCCTTGTGATAGAGTGGCGGTCGCGCGAGTTATAGTTATCTGAACTAACTATAACGGGGGAATTTCATTGGTTTTTTACGAGTGAAATATCCACCTAACTATAACATGTGTGAAACCTATGGTTTTTTAAGTGAATTTGCAAGGTTTTTTAAATGCTAATTCCTAACTATAACGTGTGTGAAACCTATGGTTTTTTCAGTGAATTTGTACGGTTTTTTAAATGCAAATGCTAATTTATTTATGTATTTTTTGGTTTTCACCGTGCGCGCACGGTGCGCGCACCCCGCGATTTAAAAAAAAGATATATATTTTTTTGGGGGGGTTTTTCACCGTGCGCGCACTGAAAACAAACAAAATGGCGGCCGACACTTCCTGATTTCGACCGATTCGAACGTTGACTAACATGTAACCACCAATCAGAATTACGCTCGCGCACGTTAGGATGCTCGCACGGTGCTCGCACGGTGCTCGCACGGTGTGCGCACGGTGCGCGCACCCTGCGCGCGTATAGATATTGATATGCTTTTAAATGCTATTTTCTCAGGAAATACTGAACAGATTTACACCAGACCTGCAAAAGGCACCTCCTTGACCTTATGGCTACCTCTCGGCCAAATTTCAGGTAATTCTGTTCAGCCGTTCGGGCTGTAGCTGTGTCTAAAGGTCCTATGGAAAAATGCATGGGGAAAACGCGTTTTGGGACCCCCCTTTTTTCTCGGCCCCCGCTTGACGAATCACCCCGAGACTTTCAGGGTAGGAGCTGAACGGAGCGCCCCATTAGTTTTGAAAATTTCGCGAGGATTCGTCAACCGGCGCCAAAGTTATTCAAAATAGAATTTTGAGATTTCCTATGGAAACACGGTCCCAACTATAACTATCTACTGGCGACCGCCAGTAGATAATATATATACATATATATATATATATATATTCCAAATGAAAAAGCACCCACAATTGCTATACATATATATATATACAAGTATCAATTTACATTTACATTTACATTTATATATATATATTCCAAATGAAAAAGCACCCACAATTGGAGTGAGAGCACGCCATTATTTGCTGATCTGTAGAATACGTTAAGCCGGCTTGACCTCAATCTTAAATCAGTGATATAATTAGATTATAAGAGGCACAAGACCAACAATTGATTGTAAAGTAGGTTGGAACAAGCTATTTACTTCATATCCATTACATACTAGCTGAGCTGTCTTGAACGGACAGCATCCCAGTAGTTAATGCAGTTATGTCATTTGTTGGCACAGGATGAAAATGAAACGGTGCCTTGATGGAACGTACGTACTGTACTTTCTCTTTGTGTGCCCATTCTGATGCCAGTGATGACCATCTTGGCCTCACCTGAAGAGCTCATTCCCTTTCAAGCAGGCCATGGCCCTGCCTCTGCTTGTCAGAGCTTCAAAGTATTGCTCTCCTGGACCACAACTGGTGCCACCAGGTGACTGGTGTTGCAAAAGCAGCCTAGTCCAAATATTCTATCCACATCCACTCAGGCTAGACTGACTCCCACAACTACAAAATCTACTGTAGTTCACCTACTGACTACAATGTTCCATGCTTACTACTTTACGCACACTAGGAGAGGCTTTAACAAATGGGGATGCTGTCCTGTCATGGCAGCCATGAATTCACCTAGGGGGCAAAAGCTGGCCCAACTTTATCATTATAACACTCCTGCTTTAATGTACTATGTTGATCCTCTCCTACACATACTAACTAAAAAGAGTTTTTTTTTGCTTCCTTACCCCCTAGGGCTCTAGATGGCGACTCCACATATGGGAGTAATCGGTCAAGCATTTCATCGTGATAAAAATATTTGGTCTATTTTCACGCTTGTAGCGATATCATAGGCCTGTAATGCTATACCAGTGTTTCAGTGCGTTATCCTTCAGCCCCCGCCTTTTGCGAAAAAGAAAGGGATTCGAGGACTCACCTGGTGCAGCTCTTCAGCGGCGACTGGTTGAGCCGGATTACCTCAAATGGAAGAAAGTGCCAAGAAACCTGCACTCCATAATTGGAAACATTTTCACATCTCATCCCATTGCCCACCTTCATGATGCTCTGTCTAGGCGTCCCCTCAGTCATCACATCATGCTGTACCTATGTCTGTCAGGTTACCTTAATTTGCAGCCATCTTGATCACTGCTCTGTGTTCAAAGGGAGACCCTTAGCATCAATGGCCCTCTTTGGCCTCAGTCCTGGCCCCTAGCTAAGCCTGGACCACTCGTCCAGAGCCGACCATACCTCTATGGTTTACTGCTGAGTTGATCTGTGTGCCTTTCTTACTTCTCCTATACAGAATGATCTTTTTTGAACCATTATATTGGTCACTGCTATGCCTATGGATAGCGAATAGACACACTATCATGACCTGAAGAAGGCTATAGGCAAAAGGGACCAAGCATTGCTTTAAGAAAGGAGAGACATTATTTGATAACACCTCTCAGAGACCCTGAACTCCACAATGAGATGCGTTCCCTATTATCATTCGCCTTCTTCTTGACCCTTTTCTCACAGGTCTTCATTCTTTTAGCGAAGAAACGACTGTCAACCCCTCTTATGCACATGCATTTGCGATGAATGCTGGCACCAGTATTCTACCTGCTACCCACATTCTGAGCATCCCTATAGGATAAGCCCAAATAATAATAGGAAGAGGTGTCTTCCGATAACCAGTGAAGGGTGCCACTGAAATTCTTAGATCTCTGTGCTCACCTTGTGCATAGGCTGTGACACCATTTACCTGAATGGGCACCATCTGGAAACGAGACAAGCCTGTCATGGTTAGGTGCAGTCTTCCTTGTAGGGAGGGGCCAGTTTCAGACATTTTAAGTCTTCCTATGTGGTGGTCGGTGACACAGTTCCTTTTTAGGACCTGCACCAGTGACCAGCTGCTGGACTAGAATGGTCTGTTTTTTTTCACCATACTGCTCTGGCCCCTCCCCTCTAAATCATAAATTCATCACTGCCAGCAGAAATATGACAATTTCCCCAAAACGATATTGCTGGTAAACATATGCATGTAACCAGTATTTCACTGCTTGGTCAGTGGCTCTTTTCCTTTGTTAAAGCGAGAGTCCTTGAGCACCGAACTCCCTCTACCTAAATGCTCAAGTCTCAGGATTGTTGGGGGCAGCTTAACAACATCAGTGTAGGAACAAAATCTACCCAGGGGGAAATGCAACAACATCCACATTTCCCCTTGGTCTTCCTCTTCCTTTCTTCTTCCGCTCACCCCAGCCTCAGCAGCAGCCAATGGACGGAGGCTTCAGCGGGTAGCCTGCTGCTCCCTCCCAGAGCCCGAGGGTGAAGCATGCCAGGTAATGTGGGTAAGGGCTGCCTTTGAAACCAACCAAGATTTGGGATTCAGATATACACCTTCGAGAAGCCTTGATGCAGGGGTTGAAAATGTACTCTACTGCAGTGTGGCGACCCTGCTGCTCCCTCCAGGAACCCCTCAAAGCGTCTTGAGAGAACATAGATACGAGGAAATGACTGTGCACGAACTTGGTCAATGCTCCTTAACATATTTGCACCATCCCAATGCATGTGAAACCATGTGTGCCACCCTTTATCCCAAATACATCATATTTTCTCTCAACTAATCCTATACCAAATAAAATATTGTGTCGTTTTAACGTGTTCACATGAAAAGAGCAAAGTCACAGGGAGTGAAATAAAAACAAACATTACCCGCTACTATCACACGAGGAATCTGTGTTAGTTCACCATTATGCAGAGCCTCCTTCTACAGTGAGTTTGAAGTTGGTTCAAGCTTACAGACAGGCGACCTAACAGCTTTTAATAAAAATTCCAACCACCTTAGATAGCGCATCATAGCTGATGGTCTGCTCCCAGTGCGAACAGAGATGATGGTGAGCTCCCAGGGCAAACACACATGATGGTGAGCTCTCAGTGCAAATCCAGATGATGGTGAGCTTCCAGTGCAAACAGAGATGACGGTGAGCTCCCAGTGGGAACGGAGATGATGGTGAGCTCCCAGTGCAAATCCAGATGATGGTGAGCTTCCAGTGCAAACAGAGATGATGGTGAGCTCCCAGTGTCAAAAACAGATGATGGTGTGCTCACAGTGCGAACAGAGATGATGGTGAGCTCCCATGGTAAACAGAGATGACAGTGAGCTCCCAGGGCAAACACAGATGATGGTGAGCTCCCAGTGCAAACAGAGATGATGGTGAGCTCCCAGGGCAAACACAGATGATGGTGTGCTCCCAGTGCAAACAGAGATGATAGTGAGCTTGCAGGACAAACACAGATGATGGTGTGCTCCTAGTGCAAACATGGATGATAGTGAGCTCCCAGACAAACACAGATGATTGTGTGCTCCCAGTGCAAACACAGATGATGGTGTGCTCAGTGCAAACACAGATGATGGTGTGATGTCAGTGCAAACCCAGATGATGGTGAGCTTCCAGTGCAAAGAGAGATGATGGTGAGCTCCCAGTGTCAAAAACAGATGATGGTGTGCTCCCAGTGCAAATACAGATGATGGTGAGCTCCCAGTGCAAACACAGATGATGGTGAGCAACCAGTGCAAACAGAGATGATGGTGAGCTCCCAGGGCAAACAGAGAGAATAGTGTGCTCCCAGTGCAAACACAGATGATGGTGTGCTCCAAGTGCAAACACAGTTGATGGTATGCCTCCATTGCAAACACAGATGATGTGCTCCCAGTGCAAACACAGATGATAGTGAGCTCTCAGTGCAAACACAGATAATGGTGTGGTCCCAGTGCAAACCCAGATGATGGTGATCTCCCAGTGCAAACAGAGATGATGGTGAGCTCCCAGTGTCAAACACAGATGATGGTGAGCTCCCAGTGAGCTCCCAGTGTCAAACACAGATGATGGTGAGCTCCCAGTGAGCTCCCATTGGCAACAGAGATAATGGTATGTTCCCAGTGCAAACCCAGATGATGGTGAGCTCCCAGTGCAAACAAATATATAAAGCCCAGGGAGTCGGAAAGCTATTTGTGAACAGTTGGGTGAATTACAGGAAGCGGGGAACCCTGCCCCAGCCCCTTAACTCATCAGTGAAGGGAAGGCAGGAAGTCATCAGCAGGCAGGGTAAGCAGCAGTGTCGGCGGACTCAGTGCACAGATTTCACGCTATCATCCCAGTCAGGACATAGCATTCGCCCTACTGGTTTGTAGCAGTGGCAGATGGGTATACCACACAGAAAAGCAAAAAAAGGCTTGCCTGTGTAAATACAAAAGTATGTATTTTCAACAAGAAACGTTGAATCTCTCACGCATCACAAAGCTGAAGTAATAGGCAGAGACAAATATTACATTTTGGACCTAGCAAATGCTAAAATACAAAGCGCTTTAAACCCCTGTTCCTTGTCTAAAAATACCTTTTGAACCTGGGAATCTTGCAGGGTGTTTAATTAACCTCTGTCCCAGAAAGCTGCCCCTGACTGTTTCAGCCCGTCCTTCTGTTTATTCAGGGAAATGCAGTCAATAGAGACGAATCTATCGATTTCTCTTTCATAAAAGTCTGGCGGTGTGATTATATTTCCCTGGCAGGCTCCAGATAGAGAAGTGGGCAGACTCCAGGAGCCTGTCCTGACAGTCGCATTTGTATCAGAGCTGCGGTGGGACAGAGCGAAGTCTGCCCACTGACTGAAGGGACATGGTCAAATACTAAAGTAATGTCAGTAATGCATCCTTCCAGCCACTCTGAAACTAAAAGGACGGTACAACAGAGCTGGGATTTTCCATTCAGACACTTTTCTTACTTTTATTAGTTTCAAATGCAATAGGTATGTTTTTGTAAGTTTCTTTGGTCAATAGCCAAAGGGTATTTGTAAGCTCTGTCCACTGTGTGCCGGTGGGTGTCCTGTGGTCCATGAGGACTTGGTACTGACTTGGAATACTTTATCTTCTGGATCGAGTGACAGGCACCACTGCAGACCGGCTGCCTCCTTTCTACACCTATAGTTCTCAACAGGACAGGGCAGGTGATTTCCACAACAAAACCTTAGGCCAGGACAGGTTTCCCAAAGAGCTTCACTCTTGCCCCTTGTATTTGGCACATTTCTGCACTAGTCAGTTGATAGTTTTGTATACCAAGTGCACTTCAATGAAGCACGGCTATTTCTCAAACACTGTCTGGAACGTCGAAGGGCCAATAATCACGTTCAGTTCCTTACAAGCAAATTTGTTGGTGAAGTTTATTTTGGTTTGTCTCTCACAGGTGTCCAGAACAGAGATGGTAGTAACAGAGCCACATTTACAGATCTTTTCTCTAATTTTACACCTGATTTACGCCTCATACAATGTCACTCACCGAACTGTGCCCTCAAGGCATCACCATTGGTCAGAAGAAGTGGGTTTTGGTCATGAAAGGTGCTCTGGGGCTAAAACAGCAAATACCTTCCATTGTCCAACAAGACCTATCTCTGCCTACCCCTTGTTCTCTTATCAGAGCTATTACATTATCCGGGCAAGACACACATGTGTGCACTGCGGCCTATCTCCGACAAAAATGAATTCAAGTAGCTACAATTCATCCATCTTCATAATGCACTGAACCATGAATTTTAGCTTGTGAGACCACATCACACCCGCTCATGTGACCCTCAACTGGCTACAAGTCAATAGATAGGCTGAACTTAGTGACTGATTCATAGAGTCAACAGTAAAGTAACTCATTACATATTCACTCATTAGATCAAAGAGTAAATGCTGGTTTTTATCGATATCCACCTGCTAAGTATTGGATTCCTGTTATATTCATACTGTGTAAATGCATCACATGTGAATATCCTGAAAATCTGGCATACATGTATCCTCCATAGACCACTGCTGACCATTCCTGACTTAGATCACATAATCACAGAACCTTACTGGCAACACAGTTACACAGACTGCAATTTAACAGGGTGCATGACAGTTCAACGCCACACGCACTGACAGCACGTTGGCTAGATACCTTAGTGTGTCTAAATCAAATCTTCATCTCTGAAAGTATTAAAAACCCTACAGTTCAAAAGAGTTCTCTTATAACTTTGCGTTTGGTGCATGCAGCAGTTAGGCACAAGCAACTTGAAGTGTCCATTGTCTATTTTTGGCGCTATACAATGGTATGGTATCTAACCTAACAGTAACTTATCTAAAACAATATATTGCAAAAATGCCACCTCAGAGACATGTAGGCAGTTTAAAAACAAGCTGCTACTTTGCATCTTAGAGGCACCTATTAGGCAAGATGTCTTAGGGATGTTAATGGAACATGTCTTTGGTTCTAAAAGATTGTGGAAATCTGCGCTTGGAAATGTACATAAAAATGCAAACAGTAATGCAAAATGTCAGTTCAAATGCAGGTAAAATAAAGGAACTGCTTATGTGATGCTAAAAAGGATTTCTTCCCAATAAGCCCCTTGCATCACTGCAGGGAAGTTTGTGACCTGGCACTGTTCAGGCACTGCCTTCCCACCAGGACTTTAAAAATCATCAAGCCTGTTGGAAAATAAAATGGTGCAGATCAGTGCAGCGCAGAAAGGGGACCTACAAAGTAACTCCAGCGTACGCTTAGCTTTGCCATATGCCACGAGATATGTTGAAGATACATGTCTTGAAAACAGCTCCTCATGTTGTTCCAGTTACCCACCAGTACTCTTCATTACTCCAAGTTCAATTGTCACTTGTGATAAAAACGCAAACCTCTGAGAGCACATCCTGGCATAAGCCAAGCCTGAAGGATTGTAGGCCAAAGAACGCAGCCTGTAGTCCTGACTGAAGGCGCCAGTAGAGGGCGGCGCTGGAGGAGATGGAAGGGAATTAGGACTGTGACGACGAAGACTAGGACTCAGAGTAATGAAGATTATCAGTAAGTAAATGGGATTTACAACCTCATCCATCTGCCTCGTTTTGGTTCCTTCTGTAAGTGAGAATGTACCAAGGAACCTGAGTCAAAAACAGGCAACCAGAAACACATATTCCCAAGGTCAAACAATATGAGAGCCAGACACCAGTGGAACACCTCCTGTGGGCTACAGCAGATACATCAACCCCTACATGAGACACACCAACACCAACCTATCTTTATGGGTTTGTAGACCTCCACTGGAAATGGCAAGTTAAAAAGCAATCCATCCTCGGAGCAAGATCAGAGGCTGCCCAATAGGGGAACTCAACCCCTGTAGGAGCTACTGAAGCCAAGAAGACCAGACAGAGTGGTCAGAGAAATGACAGCCTGAAGATGACCAAGGACAGAGAGAGAAATTGAGTCTTCAAAGGGCCATAGAGCCACAAGGGCAGACCAGGTATAAGGAAGATAGATCTGGGAGCAGGGTAGCAAACGGAAAGACTAAACATTGGAGACAAGAGAGTCAGAAGAGCCACTGAAGTCCCTGGAATTAGAGCACGAAGACATAACCATACTAGGAACTGTGATAATTCAGAAAGCTCAGGCATGCTAAGGATGCACACAGAAACAAGGCCTCAAAAGATAGAGCTAAGTGCCCTGGAAGGTAAGAAGCACGGGGACAAAGACTCATTTGGAAACAGAGCAAATCCAAAGTACAATGCAAACAGGCCCCTAAAGCAAGTGCAAGGAACCAGGCGCAAAGCATGCCAATCACCCTTGCAGCGTTTTAATGGAAGCAAATACATCAACGGAGCAAGTCCCTCTGATGAGAGAGGAGAGAAGATCAGGAATCCAAACATATAGAGTACAGCAGACCTTGTTTCAAAACCTTTTTGAAACCCCACCTTCATTCTTAACCAACACCAGTGGGATACTGAGCTGCAGTTGATAATGCAACCTCCATTCAGTGTGTAAAGTTCAAAGAAGTAGTGTGCAAATCTCTGCTGAGGCCTGAACTCATGATGACCCCTGGTGTACTAGACCAGTGCCCAGCCACTGAGACACAAGGCCACTTTCAGGCCAACCGAGTGATGCAGCAGAAGCGTTGGGGAATTTTTGTCATTACACTTATCCACACCAACCATTATATACTAATCAGAAACGTAACTCTAATGACGGGACCATAAGTCATTATAACTCAGTCAGCAATATCAAAGGTCCTCCGATGAATCTTTGGTAGAGCTAAAAGGAACTAAATAATGAAAGACAGAATGCTATTTCTTTACGAGGACCTACAATGAAGAAATACGCCAAACATTTGTCATTATAAACATTTCCCTAATAACTCAGTAATAAAGACAAACACTATTCTTTTCTATTAGTTATTGTTGTTATTTCATAATATGATTGGCCAAGCACATATACAAATTAGGATGTCTATTTGGTTCTCTAAATACAGATTAGATTCACAATAATCATCAACAGTTCATTTATGAAAACATCAGAATATCAGGTATAAAGGAGTGAGAGGGAGAGAAAAACATCAGCAAAACACAGTTCACTTACGAAAATGAAATATTAATGCACAGCATGCAATTAGTCTCAAAAGCTAACCCCACAGCCGTTAGGGTATAGTGAGAGCAGCGTCACCATCCGATGATGTGCAAAGTCTCCAGCCGGAGAATCTGGAATCAGCACAGCATTCCGTATACTACGAACCCTGGGACAGGTCACCAATCTTGTGAACGAGCCGAGGAGCACTTTCTCATAGGAATCTTTATAGTACGCTACTTCCTTTCTTCCATTAATATGTTGCATTCTCTCTCTTCAGCAAACCTCTCAATTGGTTATTCACAATGGTGTGACAGTCTATTGACAGTGACTTTACTACTATTTTCTAAACACTCTGGGCCCGATTCACAGAATTAACTTAAGACAAAATCCTAAACTTACTACTTTTGGTATTCACAGAATGCACTTACTACTTTTGGCATTCACAGAATGCACTTACTACTTTTGGTATTCACAGAATGGATTTACGACTACTAACTTTACGTCCGCACTCGGGCCGGAAATTCCGGCCCGGAGGCGGAGCTTCCGCCCCGGAGGCGGAGCTTCCGGCCCAGAGGCAGGGCTTCCGGACTGGAGGCGGAGCTTCCGGGCCGGAGGTGGGGATTCCGGCCAGTGACGGAGATTTAGCCACGGCCAAAATCTTAACCTCTGGGCTGGAAGCTCCGCCTCCGGCCCGGAAGCTCCGAGTGCGGACGTAAAGTTAGTAGTCGTAAATCCATTCAGTGAATACCAAAAGTAGTAAGTGCATTCTGTGAATACCAAAAGTAGTAAGTGCATTCTGTGAATACCAAAAGTAGTAAGTTTAGAATTTTGTCTTAAGTTAATTCTGTGAATCGGGCCCTCTTTGTCTAAATATTGTACAACTTCCAAGAGAGGAAAGAACCTGGTTACAAATGTATTAAAACATTGCAATTGTTACATTCATGTCGTCTACAACCCTCACCTAGACAGGAAAGAACTCTAAAAGACTTTTTAAAACCAGGTTAAATATCCATACTCTAAGGAAGCATTTGTAACATTTGAAGGACAGGAGCAGGGAAAAGCACATCCTCTAACAATTCTAAGGCCTACATTATTTGAGCAAAACAGTGAATCATTTTTAAAAGCCTACACTACTTTCACGAAGAATAATGTTTTTCTTTTGTCACTTATTTTTCTGCAGTTAAAAGGACAGAATAATATTCAGTCAGCATTATTCTCATTGTTTTGAAAATCGAAAATCAAACTGTCGTGCCTTGTGCACATTTCACGTGTTGTACACTCTCATATTATATGTTATTAATTCCGCACATTTTATTAAAAGCATGCATTGGGGTGAATTATATCCAGCAGATTTTATTTCTAAAAGCACCATCATCTAGACCTGGAATGAACTGACCAAAATCAGAGAAGGACCCAGGACGCCAGCTTCTAAGGCAGTGCAAATTAATGCCCTCCCCACCGAGCCTGCACAATAATGGCGGTGTTGACCCTACCCAGCAGCTGGGAGAGAATATTAGTGAGAGAACCCTGGACCAATATGACCTCACAGCTTTATCACAAGACCAAGAGCCAGAATGCCACAAGGAGCACAGCAGGAGTCTCACAACACAGAACTTTACAGACTGGACCGAGGATTCACAGGAAAAGAGGGTGATGGTGGTGCACGAGCTACCGAGAAAATTAAAACCTACAGAGGTCCAATGGAACTGAACAAGCTATTGGAGCCTGTGTGCAAAGGTCGCAAGAGCCACACTGTACTCAAGCAAGCACAGGCCAAGGTCATGACCTTTGGAAAGGCATGAGAATAAGGAAGCACACGTGCCCAAGAGCATCTAGTCAGTCGACAAATAACTGAGAAGTGGAGATGCACAACACAGAGGAACCCAAGAAGCAACTTTATGAGGATGAAAGGCCGTGAGGGCCGAAAAGCCAGAGGCGGCACAGCCCTGCATACTGCTGTGCCATCTAACAAAGTGAAATAAAAAGGGCGGATGTAAGTGCACAGGGGAGGCACACAAAGATATGCACAAGTTGAAGCTGACAGAGCACCTGATGAGTTAAGTCAGGCTGAATCTCATGACCAGGGAAACGCCTCTTCCGGAAGACGGAAAAGGAAGGATGCAGCCACGTGACAGGGAGCAAGAGGTAGTGCAGTCCGCCCCCAAGCATGGCATGAAACCGCTATGTGCAGGAATTCAGTCAGTAAAGTTACAGCAGGTGCAGTGACGCCACAGTTCCGGAAGGCAAAGGACCCGCTACTCCCCCGCCATGGATGTTACCACAACCCATCATGGACCATGGGAACGACGGCCTGTCCTACTACTGGGACCTGATGCACCCTAAGGGCTTATTAACAAGCCCCTTGCACCGCCAATGTGTCACTTTTTCCCATTTTAAAAGTGACGCACCAGTGGCGCAAGGAGCTTGTAAATAAGCCCCTAAGGGGGAAATTTACAAAAAAGTCGCGCAACACAGCGCAGCCCCCGACAAGGCTGCGCTGTGTTGTGTGACAGGGAGGGAGCAGGAGAGCACCATATTTTTAAAGATATGGCTCTCTCCTCCCCGTTCCCTTGCGCTGGCGCTGATTTCAGGAGCCATGCGCCATGCACACACCTTAGCGCTGTAGCGCTATGGTGTGTGCATGAGTATAGCATAGGTTTTGTACAGGAAGGTTACCCTTCCTGTACAAAATACTATGCTAGACACAAGGGAAAGCTTTTCCCACTTTGATTGTGTGCTGCACAGTGCAGCACGCATGCCACGTCGGATAAAGGAAGGAGAAGTGAAAGCATTTCTCCTTCCTTGTGCCTAGTTGAAAAGGGCGCAGTTTTCTCAGGCTAAACTCAATCTACTGTTTTTAGTAAATTGGGTTTAGCGTGAGAAAGCGTGGGTGGTTGCATGGAAACGCCCAAGCAGCACCCTTGGCATGCCCCCACGGCGCAAAGTAATGTGAAGCAGCGCAATGCGCTGAATCACATTACTTTTACATTATTTCCAGAGCTTTAGTACTAGGAAAAAAAGATATCACACCTTTTTGTGTCCCTTTTTTTACGCAAACACGGCGCAAAATCTTAGTAAATCTCACCCCAAGTTGTATATAACTTTGCGCCATGATAAATGATAAAGCTTTTTCTGTATAAATTCTTCAAGCATATTATGATTTCTCAACCGTGTTCACAACAGTACTTGGACTCTTCCCCTTCAGGGTGTGCGTCGGGAACCTTAAGCATCAAGATACGACAGATGCCCAGCCAATGCGGGGATCCGAAGCAGTTGACCTCATCACCCCTCCCAGCTGAGACATCCATCCCTGCCGAAGCAGGGTGGAGCAGGTCCGCTGGCAAGCTTGGAACCACCAGAGAATAGATTGAACCGGAAGCAACCTGGAAAGCGGTCAGCTGGCAGAGACCTACAAGGAAATGCGTCAGACGCGGCCAACAAAGACAGACGGGGACCAACCACGGCTAACAAGAGCCTGACAGCCGGGTAGCGCTACCAGCAGCACAGGGAGCTGCAGCAGGGTCTACAAAGTGAACACGTGATTATTATGTTTTGTTTTTTTAACCAATAACACAACTGAAATTCCCATTATCAGCAAGACCTCCTATGACAGGTGATGTAACTCACTTGGTCATGTGTTCAAAGTCTTTGACAGATGCAGAAGCAGATATATCCAGAAAACATGGCCCTGAGTGTAAACCACTGCTTAATTTGTAAAACAAAAAAAAGGGCCAGGGCCCTCGCCAGGAGACCACTGCAGCTTGCACCACCCATTACCACTGTCAGCGCTGTCAATGGCACTAGTTGTAAACCCAGCCTGTCCAGGGACGTTGTGCGGCCCACGAGGCTGCAATCGTAACGACCAGCATTCATTACTTCACCAATGCAACTGACACAAGTCAGCCCCCGCAGCCTCACAGATGAGACACAGTCTGAACAGTGGTGAAAGAGAAAGGTACGCTGTTCCTACGGGGGAAGGAGGGAGGAATGTGACATTCCATGGCAGTAATGTCAGTTACAGACAAGTGCTAGACAGGACAAGACAGCGCGTGTTTGTCCAGGGATGGCTCCAATAAGGAGATAGAACCCTCACCCACCCCAAAGGGTGTCATGCTTCATCATAGGCAGCTCCTTGTTGGGCCGGCGCTGCAATGCCCAACAGGCCCCACAGGGGGGCTCTTTGGAGGAGGTCTTCTCAGTTTGCCGTCGTGCAGCTAAAAGATGTTTTTGGAGGGTGCCTATGTGTGGTGAGTGGAAGTGGGATTGTGTGCGTGTGGTTAAAAATGGCTGCTGGATTCTCCCGAACAATAGCAGCAAACTGACTGTAAGCTCACAGTCTTTTAGAATGGGGCAAACCACTGAGAAGCTTCCAAAAGCACGCCGATGCACCCCAATAAAAGAAATACAAGAACATTGTTGTCCTGCTACCAGAGGGACGGAGGAATTGCCCACAACCCACCATCGTAGGTCACGGGAGCCAGCCAGAGAAGGGCAGGAAGCGCTGTGCATGCCACAACCCTGGCCAGTGTGCGTAAGGAAAGTTCAAAATGGAAGCTGTCGACAGAAACCTGCTAACATAAATTATCTCAATAGCGCACACAACCACAGCACCACTCGCCCAACCCCTGCAAGGACATCCAAGTAGGGCAGACTGCAGCCCTGTGCAGCACCAAAACATACTGTCTGAGAAACATCATGGAACAGACACGAAAACATAAAAACACGGAAGTGTAATAAAAAGAGTTAAAAGCCCCAGAGCATAGGCCATACTATTTGAGTGGAGACAGAAAAAGAAAGGATATAATCAAGGTTTTGGGATGCTATGGAGTCTAGAGGTATTGCAAAAGTTTCAGAAAGTAAGGGAATGCTATTTCGACTAGATGGAGAAAGGAAAACACCCTTGTTCCCAGGACTATCTGTCAAGTTGAGAACTTACCTCACACACGAGTGGGAGGAGGAAAATGGATGAGGAAGCAATGAATAGCACGAGTACACCTTGTACCTGTTCAAATAAACTACATAAAATTACATATAGAATTTTTTTTAAAGCAGTTTCAAAAGAATCATTTAGGCAAAGCACAGAGAATGTTTGCATACATATTTAAGATGCCAAATATTAACAGTACAGGCCAAACCTTTTGTGAAATGTGGCCAAATCCAACTGTGCCTTATGAAGAATCAACAGGGACATAAGATTTGCTACTTTATAGGAAAGTGGTAGATGCTGGGATGGAGCTTCCTTCAAGGATGCGTGTGAGGCCAAAGGTCAGTAACAAAACGTAAGAGATTCTGAAAAGGTACAGTTGTGTGAAAGTAGGGATAGAGCAAAGACAGAACTGTTGTATAAGAACAAACTCATATTTTATTGGCAACAGTGATGAAGCATGCAAACCCACATCCTGTGTTGAATGGAGTGCTTAATTTGTGCAGGCATTTGCAGTTGGTGGGCAATGGCACTAAGATTTGAAGATCGGGGCTTATTTTTCATCATCAGACTTTGGCCCAGTGCGAGAAGCGCAGAAAAGGGAGAAATGAGGAGGAAAAGAAAGATAGGAAAACAGTCACAAAGGGGGGCATCAGGTGTTGGAACTGGAATGTCCCCTGCATGGTAAACAATCATGTACCCCTGCCCTACGAGCCCAACTGCATGTGATGAAAGTATCCTGACTTTTTTGTGCGACCAAGCTATTCTAGCGAGGGCACAGAAGTCTAGCACTGTCCATGGTAGTACAAGATCCAGAAACTGTTCTGCCACCTCTACGGGTGCCCCAAGCGTGCTGTCATAGCTCATAGGACTACTGTCCATGTCCTGGGTTAGTCACATTAAGAGGTGGTGGCTACGCATCTCATTTTGTGACTCACTGCTTATGACCTTCCCTTTTTCTGTGAAACAGTGGTATCGACGACTGACCCCTCTCATGTAAAGTTTCACGTTAAGATGAACACTAAACCATTGCTCTGACTTTTCATGTGCATATCGAACACATGTATGTGCGATGGATGTGCAGCATATATGTGGCGTAGGACTCTGTGTATGGTAAGAGTCTGAGGTCCATGGCCAGTGAGATCCATATTGGGAGGCCTCTTGTTTTACCATCACACGGGATGGAGGGTGGCTACAGCTTCCATAGATAGTGAAAGTGTATTGAGTGCATTCCTTTGGCTGGAGGGTTGAGACCTAGACACTTAAGTGATGGAGGATGAAGAGAGGCCTTAGTAACTCAGTGAGGTTCTTGTTAGTGAAGGGCTGCTGGTTAGTTCTTCCTAACCACTGACATTTATTAGATGGTAAGGGCTGGTGTTGAGACATCAGTATCTGTTGTTCAAGGTGAGGAAGTTTCTATGCAGCATCATTTCTACCTGCTGTGAGAACCATCACCTTGCCAAAAGGTTGTGTCTGGTAGTCAGGAAATGACATTCGAATTAAAACGTACCCAAACCATTCCTGAGGTTTTAGACAGTGGATCTACACCCAAAGATAGTACCTATGGCCTTTTTAGTGGAGCAGGTGCACAGGGTGGCAAACAATCATTTAAGCTTTCTCAATTACAGAGATTGAGTCTCCAACCAGCTGGCAGCTACAGAGATGGTCCTAATATCTTTTGGTAGTAGGGAATCACTCATTCCTGACTTCAAGCAGGCAGTTCAGGAGAAAAAATGCCATGATGCTGCAAAGCGAGCTTTTAAGGAAGTGGGTGTGAAATACTTGACGCTGTCACTAGGCAGGCTCCAGATTTTAGAAGAAAAAAGACTGCTTTTCAGAGGAAGTACCAGTCTGGCTGGAGAGCTAACAGACTCTGAAGTGCAGGGCGTTGACCCCGTACTGCTGTGAGCCGCTACCTCCCAGGCTCATTTTGACAGTTTAAATCAGCCCCGTTTGTCTTCTATTAATTTTATTTCCTGATGCGGCGGGGCTACGGAGCTCTCAGTGGGTGGGACCAGCAACTGAGGCTGAAACTGAGCTGCGCATGTCAGATTGGCCAGTATTTTTTGCTTGGGCCAGCCTGACATGCGCAGTTCACGCTTCCAGATTGAACACTACCATGGAGCTGTGTCAGCAAAGACACAGCCCCATCAGTCTTCAGTGGACTGTTGTGCTTTCATGCCCCAGCCAATTTTAGCACTGCTCCTATGCTGTTTAGTATTATATGCAGCATAAGAGCAGTGCTTGGATTGGCTGGGGAGCTTGGGTTTATTTTTCCCCAGCCAGGAGAGAGATGTGGTGTCCTGAAATCACCTTGGCACGTCCCTCCACTTGCAAGACTATGGAAGAATTAAGGTGCTGCATGGGACAGAAACTTTAAAACTGAATAGACGTACCCTCCTGTCGTGTTTCTCAGACCAAAGCGTGGAATTCATTGGATGATGCTGACGCGATCAGAATACTAAATGCCCACAACAAATCTAAAGAAATCTTTATGATTGTGAACGACCTGTGCAATGACGAGAGAACATCGCCCAGTCAGGCACCTACTCAAGAGCTCTGTAACTCCTTGAATAATTTTTTCTTGGACAAAATTTCCGCCATCAAAGCCAGCATCTCCAACACTGCCATCACGGAACCACTGGAAGATGTATCTAGTAACCAATCCACACTAGACCTCCTTCCGCGTATCTGTCCCAAGGCATTATTAGATCTAATGACTCGTGTTAAATCCGGGTCTCCTAATGACAGTTGTCCACCTTATGTCTTGAGAGACATTTTCTCCGTCCTTCCTCACAGCGTACTCCCTTTCCTTAATGAGTCACTTGTTCAGGGCAAGGTACCCAGTGCATTCAAGAACGCTACGGTAGTTCCTCTTATTAAAAAAACAGGGGCCGACCCCTTGAATCCCTCGAACTATCGCCCTATATCTCTCCTCCCCTTCCTGGCCAAGATCTTGGAGGCCCACGTGGCCAGGTGCCTGTCCAACTTTATTGAACAATCAGACTACTTAGAGCCAAATCAAGCGGCCTTTCGGCCGGCGCATTCAACTGAGGCAGTGATCCTCGCAGTTCTGGACACTCTCAGAATAAATGCGGACAGGGGTGTCCACCAGGCTCTGGTGCTCCTAGACCTGTTGGCCGTGTTTGACGCGGTCGACCACAACATCTTGGCGAACCGTGTCAAATAGGCAGGTCTGTGAGGGCCTGCACTCAGTTGGATTAAATCTTTTCTCGCCGACCGAACCCAAGCAGTAAGACTTGGAACTTTCACCGTCCCCAAGCTCACCTCCACATGCGGAGTCCCACAGGGCTCATCTCTGTCCCCATTATTGTTTAATCTTTATCTCAGGCCCCTGATCCACTCCATAAAAAACAGAAAGATTACCATTTTTATCTACGCAGACGACCTTCAGCTCGTATTTCCACTGGATTCCCCTGATTCCGTTGCCGAATTCCAAGCTATCATTCTTCATATCCAGCGCTGGATGGATCTGAGCCACTTGAAACTTAACCCAGGCAAGACGTAATTAGTGTTGCCTGGGAAGAGTGAGACCTGCTGGGGTCCGCACTACTGGCTGACCGAACTTGGATCACCCCCTACTCCCTCCTCCTCGGTGAAAAGCCTAGGGGTCACCATCAATGCAGACCTCTCGCTCAGAGGACAAGTGGGCGCAGTGGTTTCCTCCAGCTTTTTCCATCTCCGTAAAATTAGGAAAATCGCCCACTTGCTGACCCATTCAGCCCTCATACAGGTGGTGGTAGCTTTGGTTCTTTCCCGTTTGGACTTCTCGAATTCGATCTACCTCGGTCTGCCACTGTGTCTACTCAAACGCCTACAAATTGTTCAGAACCAGGCAGCAATACTTATCCATAAATAGCCTAAATGGCTGTCTGCCAGACCTGGGCTGCTTAAACTCCACTGGCTACCGATGGCCCAACGGGTAGCCTTTAAGACAGGATGTTTAGCCTTTAAGGCCCTGCACTATACCAGCCCCAAATTCATCAGTAGCATGATCATAAAGCACGTGCCACATCGAAGTCTACGATCGGCTCACCTTCACCTGTTAACCACCCCGACCATTAAACGCAAACGGCAAGGAGGGTGCCGTTTTTCTTACCTCGCCCCTAAATTCTGGAACTCCCTACCCCTGGCACTCAGGAGCTGTGACAACCTCCTGGGTTTCAGGAAAGCTCTGAAAACCTGGTTGTTCGAGCAAGCCTATGCAGAGTTCGATCTGCGGCGACACTACTCATGATTAGCGCCATGAAACCTCCGGGTGACCGTGCGCTTTAGAAGTTTTTATTAACATAACATAACATCGCTCATCAAGATCAAAGTAAGCATGTGTGTGTGTGGCTGCTTCTGTGTGTGTTTGTGTGTGCGCAGTGCCAATTTATCTTTTGATTGGAGGGAAACGCAATGTTAATATATACTGTCTTCAGGAGAATGAATTTTGAACATTGGTGAATGTATACCTTTGTATTTTATTCGATTCTAATGTTTATGCTTTTATTAACTGTAATAAAGTACTCAAGCACAGAAATGCAAGAGAAAGGCAAAAAGAATCTTGCGGGCTAAGTCGACCTGCTGAGATCTCTCAGCGTCTAGAGATATTAGGGCTTGGACCCCCCATGAGAAAGTACCTGGGCCTGGTGGTGCCCCGGTCCTTGGCCTTCTGGGTTGTCTCTCCGAGGGGGAAACAACCTTTACAACGTAGTCAATACATCCCACTACCTTTACATAGCAGTCATTACATCGCAACATCCTTTACATAGCAGTCATTACATCGCAACATCCTTTACATCGCATGTCATTACAACGCAGCCATTACATCGCATGTCACTACAACGCATGTCCTAACAATGCATGTCACTACAACGCAGGCATTACATCGCAAGTCATTACAATGCATACCATTACAACGCATAGTACCCTTACACTATCCAACAATTACCCTACCGTTGCACTCACTGGAGTTAGAATTGTAATTTTTACCCCTACACTATCCCACACTTACCCTACTGTTGCACTCACTGGAGTTAGAATAGTAATTATTACCCCTATACTATCCAACACTTACCCTAAATGCGATGTAATGGTATGCAAAATGCGATGAAATGTCATGCGATGTAAAAGAATGCGCTGTAAAGGATGTTGCAATGTAAAAAGTGTGTTGTAAAGGCATGCGTTGTAAATGTATGCGTTGTAACGTCATACATTCCTCCGAGGCCACGTCACCGACTGCCGAGAGGTTCTCTCAGCGTTCGCCATCTTGTGCAGCGAAGGCCGGGCGCACGGCAGTCACTCTTCCACTGTGCCCTCATCCAACTCTGCAGCTACACGGACAGCAGGGAGCCATCCTAGGCATCCATGGCCATTGTGAGGAGGCGAATCATAGTCTAAAGAGGCTGCAGGGGTGTTTTGGCCCAGTGCACATCGTTGCAGCTGCAGCCTCAGGTCCAGGTAGGGCATCCCTCACCAGGCACCTCTATCCTGTTACTGAGACCCACCACTGCCATATCCTCCTAGCCACAGGCCCGGACCAATGTGAGTGCAGGCCAGGGGGCCCACTGCGGGCCTTGCGCTTCATCATCCCCAACCACAGAAACAGTGCAGTGTTGGGAAAATATGGCAGTCTTGCAGCCCTTCTTGAAATCCCCAGAAGGACCAGGGATGGTTCAGGTTGCTACTCACCAAGACTGAATGTTTAAGTCCTGCTCATCTTTTTGTTTTATCTATTCTGATTTGATCTAACAATGGGATACTGATCAATTACTATTAATCCTTCCTTGGCTGTCCCCTGTCAATTTTATGACTGTTCTTCCAACACAGATTTTCTCGATTCACTTGGGGCGGAGGATATAGGGTAATATAACGAAGGACTACACAGACAGCCATTGCTTTAGGTAAGTCCTCTGTGGGCTTGAGTCTCCAGGCCTCTTCCACCATATGCAAGTTTCAAGGTTACAACAACATAATTGGTAGGCCGATTCGGTGCTTGTGTTTTTTGTAGGACTAAAGCTGCAACAGGCAGCCCAAATATACTGCTCGGAGGGGCTCTTTTGCCTCCCTGGATCACATAAATTCAGTTAAAATGCTGAGGAGCGAGGTCACTGTTTTCCATTACATTCCTTTCCCTGTAAATCCATCTTTTGACTTGGCGCTGTTTTAACTTTGCACTCTGCTGAACAATGGAAGTTGTTCTCTAATGTAAGAACATTATTTATACCTTTAATAATATTTAATTTGTTGTTGGGTTTTCTCTGTGTGACACCACAAACCTGCCAACATTGTGAGATTTTGAAAGAACATATTTCTCACATAGTCATTTTCCTCTTCAACACAGTTTTCACTCTCCCCCTTTTTCTCATACTTCCTTTTATCCCTCCAGTGCTGAGACTGCATACTCACTCCACTCACCTGTGAGCACAGAATTTCTTTTCATTTCTTGCTGTACATATTTTGACAGCTGCGTGACCTCCTTTATGGGCTATTCCAAAATTGGCGTGTTACCATTTTGAAGGTGCTCTGCAGAGAGGCGAAGGATTAAATGTGCCTGTAGTGTGAACATCTTTATAACACACGGAGAGGCACACAGCTCCACAGTTCTCAATACTGCCCTGTTGTAAACAACCTTGACAACTTGAACTCACCTAGGTAGACAAGTTAAGGCAGGATGTAGTAAGATATGGGGCATTTTTTAAAGGATTGATATATTGCAAGAGCAAAATAGCTTTAATATATGTCATTTGGCCCTGTTGTTATCAAAGGTTTCTTCAGAGGAGACCCCCCCCCCCAACCTTCCATTTGGTCAGTCGGGCTACCTTACTTTGTTTGCTCGCTACTCAAAACTCATCCACAACTTTTATGCCTTATCACTTTGAAATGTCACCGGCCGCCACTGCAGAAGTGGTACCACGATAACAACTTACAGAGCTTGAAAGAAGTCTACGACCCCATCTTGTTAACTGAGCTGCCCTATAGTGAATGGAAGAGATGGACACAAGACGATGGAGATATGCAATACAGCCAGTCCCTGTCATGGAACCTGAAAACACACCCATGAAACTGTATCTGAAGTTGAATGGGGTAGATCCAAAAAGATTACTTAACTTGAGGAGCATAGACAAGCCTTAGGTGGAAGGGTAAAATAGACCATTACTCTCTCTAAAACTAACGTGGAGCTTAGTATGATGGCTGGTGGAATCAAGTGAGTTTGGACATGTCTGCAGTGTTTGATGGTCGACCTTTAGCCCTATACAACTTGTCTTGTTGAGATTGCTGTAGAAGAATGACTGAAAACCAAGTTGTGTTCCTGTTGATGTAAGAACTAACATCTCTGAACATAACCTTCCTGAGGCGCTGTTGATCTAGATGAAGACAAAGAGTATACCCTATATATGGAATAGTTAAGCACCACGGTTGATCAAGAGAAAGAGTGGTGAAGAGTGTTGCCGCAATATATCGGTGCAAGGTTTTCAAAGTGTTACAGCAACTTGAGGCAGCGGACACTTTATACATTGAGATGGTGGATAGTTCTCTGTACCAAAGTGTTCAGTGTTGGGTGATTATAGGTTTTGGGTGGGCGAAGTGGAAGAAAATATGTGTGTCCAAAAAGTGTTGAATTTTTGGACGCTGCGTGCTGGAAACAATACCTTTTTACATATAGGGAAATTTACGAAAATGTGATCAACAGAAAGGGTGTTCTCTGGTACCTTTTGCGGATTTTTATTGTCAAAGTTAAATGGGGAGTGTTAATTCAGTTAATCCAGAAGCACAAGCTGTTTCAGGTAGTTGATACCCTGTCCAACCCCCCCACAGGCCCTCCGACGGAACCCTCTCAAGTTCTGTGTAATGCGCTGGCTACTTTCTTTTTTACCAAGGTCTTCACAATCTATTCGTCATTTTCCCTCCCTACACGTCCCGTTGCCCTGGCCTTCCTTCTCATATGCCTAAGTTCACCAACTTTCTTCCTGTTTCATCGGAATATATTGGTAGGTTGGTTGCTTCCATCAAGTCCGGCTCCCCCTTTGACCCATGCCCCCCCGCGATATTGAACACTCTCACTGAGGTCATAGTACCTCCTCTAACGGACCTTTGCAACTCCATTTTTCAATCAGGCATCTATCCGGAAATCTGGAAAAAGGCAGCTATTAGACCATTATTGAAAAAAACCATCTTTAGACCCTACCGAACCAGCCAGTTACAGGCCTATTGCTTGCCTACCGTTTCCGGCCAAAATATTTGAGTCAGCTATGAACCTGCAACTATCCGAGTTTATTGACCATCACAATCTTCTGGATGATACGCAGTTCGGTTTTAGGAAATATCATGGCACAGAAACGGCTTTGATAAAAGCCTCTGATGAGATTAGGACCATCATGGATCAGGGGGGGGCGGCGGTCCTGGTGCTCCTTGATCTGTCCGCCGCCTTCGACACGGTCGACCATTCCATCTTGGTCGACCGTGTCGCATCCATGGGGGTAACTCATCATGCAAAGGATCTTATCGCTTCGTTTCTGGCCAACCGAACTCAAGCGGTGAAGTTGGGTAATTTCTACTCACCTACTTTTACTCTCCCTTGCGGGGTTCCTCAGGGATCCTCGCTAAGCCCCACATTATTTAATATATATGTGGCGGACCTGGCGAGGGTTATAAAAGCCTACAGGCTGCGGCTAACCACCTACGCTGACGACACCCAACTGGTGCTGTCTATTCAAAAAGATGGTCCTGCAGTCGCCGCCCAATTCCAAGAAGGGATGATGGCCATTAGCTCGTGGATGGCGGATAACAGTTTAAAATTGAACTCGGACAAGACCGAGGTGCTGACCTTTGGTAGGCTTTCTCCAGAGTGGTCTGCGACCTGGTGGCCCAGTGATATGGGTCCCCCTCCCACTCCAGTAACCAAGGTCGGGAATCTCGGCATCATGTTCGATAATAAACTGTCTTTTAAGCATTACGTCAATGCTGTGGCGGCATCTTCCTTTTATATGCTGAGAAAGATCAAGAAGTTTCTGCCATACCTCCCCTCAACTGCAGGAAAAACTTTAATTACCACTCTTGTTTTCTCAAAAATGGATTATAGTAACGGCCTCTTCCTTAATGCTCAGGAGCAGGTTCTAGCTAAGCTGCAATCAGTACAGAACGCGGCAGATAGATTAATGCTCGACGTTCCATTTCGTCATCCTACATCTGCGGCCATTCACCAGCTGCATTGGCTGAGAGTAAAGAGTCGGATAAAATTCAAGGCTTTATGTATTGCCTACAAAGCCATTCATGACTCAGGACCTAAGTTCCTGAAGGATGCTTTTCGGATTTATGTTCCCAAAAGAACTTTAAGATCAGCCTCCACACATCTGCTCCCGGTGCCACGCACCAGAACCTCCACATGGGGAGACAGACATTTTTTGGTAGCAACTCCTAGGCTGTGGAATTCCCTCCCATTTGCTATAAAAACTGCCCCTACACTTATCATGTTCCGTAAGCTTTTGAAGACTTGGTTATTCAACCAGTGATCCCTTCAGATGCCTTTGTCAGTAGGAAGTTCTGTATGCGCCGAGACACCCTAGGGTATTCGTGCGCAATAAAAATCGTAAAAACATAAACAGAAACAAGTCAGACTTGAGCTAGCGGAAAGAACGCTATCTGATAGTTAATAATTGCCACTTCATAGATTAGAGTAAATTCAATTAGCTCATGCTGAATATTCATGAGATTCTCAAGGAGTTGCAATATTAGTTAGAAAAGTTAGAAAACAGCCCTACTTACAATGGATAGAGAGTGGGTGGGCACACACTGTGCAATGTGGGGTGCAATGTGACAGTAGGGGAGTTTAGGAGGGCCAGCAAGTCATTAGTATGTGGTTGAGTAAATCATGATGGACTTGTGAAACTTATCACAGACTTAGGCACGTATCTCCCACTTTAGAGTATATTATATTTTTGCACTCCAGGATCTGTGACAGGTCCAGAAATGCTAGGTGCACAGCATCTCAGACCATCCACTCTTATTGATAAGCACACACAGATCTGATTGAAGGCAGGGATTTTGGAAATGTGGCTTCTAGGAGTGGCAAGACCAGGAGTTCACAGGGCACCTGACTGATTATGTGTTGTATTTTAACACTTTACGTAAAACTTAAGGAGCATCAGGGAATTAAAATGAGGTGCTGAAATCTCTTGGAGAATATCAGAATGTGTATTTTTGGAAAACTCTTGACAAGGTGTGAGCGAACAGTGCCCAAAGCAGAACTCTGCTGGTGCTTAATTTGTGTTCTAAAAAGAGAACTGTTGATGCTGTGTAGACCATCCAGTCAGGGTACTGAAACTGCTGATGGAATTACGAACATGACGGAACACAGCTGGTGATATTTGGGGCATGTATACAGTTTATTGAATGACTCTATGAAAAAATATTGTTACAAGGTTAACGCTGACTCATATTTAACAAAGCCGTCCTCTGTGTGCAAGTTATCCATCTGTTGCAGGGTCAGGCACTCTCCTTGCCTCTCTAAGCAGACGGAAAGGCTTCTAGATGCTAGGCAGCTTCTCCACTGAGCTTCAGGTTCTCCAGAAAGTTTCTGCAGACTTCAGGTGAAGTCCCCTTACCTCTTGGAGACTGGCTGCGTTGCAGACACCAGCCCTAAATCACAGTATTTCTTCCAGTACGCTGTGGATCACTCCTTACCTTGGTCAAGAAGAAATTGGAACTGGAACAAAGTTTGATGGTTCGGATCCCACCTTTATACTCATCTTCCAGACAGGTGATGTTGATTCACTCTAGTTCCGGATCTGGTAACAGTGGTTCCCAATCAAATGTAATTTTCTGGATGCAGCTCACACACAGCTTTTGTGCAAGGTGATGGCTCTCACAGCAGGTATGGAGACAGGAGTATAAAAAAATATGGGCAAAATGAAGTGTGAAGATTCTGCCTATGGCTGTTATCAGCTTTTCCTGCACTGCCTAGAAACTTCCTCTCTCTTAACAGAATATGTTATCATGCACCTTCCCCACTACTATCCAGCAAATGGCAGTGCTCAGGTTGGACTAATCAGCATTCCCCGGCTGAAAGCTCCTCATAGAATTTGGCAGCCTGTCTCAATCCTCATTCGCTTCAACATCTGGGTTTCCTCTTCGTTTCCGATCCTGGAACGCAGGCAATACAAATCCCCTATCTGGGAAGCTTCCATGCTATATCAAACCAGGGCTGTCCAAAGTTGTCCCAGTAATCAGACTTCTAGACCTCTACCACAACACTGAGTCTTGCTACCATCCACATCTCACATACACGCATTCCAAACACACATGTCATGTCACCACAAATGTCTTGGTGTCACATCTAAGTGCAACTTCACACAAGTGGGGCCAGCAGGCTGCACTTCTCCTAAAACAAAAAAAAGGTCTGGTAGTACCATTAATCCAGAAACATCAGTATGCTGCCACCTTTGCTTCATGTCATCCACCCAGGACATGGACAGTAGTCCTTTGCCATTAAAGAGGGCATGCTTACTGCACCCCTTCAGGACTTCAGGACCCAGAACAGGTTGAAACCTTGGAATCGCCGTAGACAGGCCAAGGCCTCAACACGCACACTACCTTAATATGCTGGCTGGGCCAACAAAGATCAGGATACCAGTTTCACTTGCAGTCGGGTCACTCAGGGTAGGAGTACACACCTGTTTGCCATCCAGGGGACATTTGCATCCCAACACTCAGTAAATAAAATTCTGAAATGTTATTGACTCAGTATGTAACATAATGAAGCATTATAAGCAGATGCCCATGCTATTAATGTGCAAACATCTCTAGACAAGAACATTGGGAAAGCGTACGCTGGAGAAAGGGCTCAGTCCAAATCTGGTTATGACAGTTTCTTTCTACATAGAGAGTGTACTATTAGCTCTACTGAAATTGTATTTCGGGAAACATACAATCTTGCTACTAGCACAGTTAAAATGGGGAAGAGGGAATCATTTCTACAACACTTGTTTGAAGAGTCAATTTAAAAAGAATATTTAATCAATTGTTCCTGCTACAAACGTTACTAGAAATGGAGATAATTTTCTCTGTAGAAAAAATAATCATTTTAATTTACATTCCAAGACATACCATCAGAGCGGATCACTGACATAATATCGATTGTCAAAATATCCCATACACAAATATTGACATGAAAATATAGATTGCCAAAATATCGATATCCTATCCTTATAATGTAAATGACTAAAATATCGTACAAATAATATAGATGTAAAAAATATTGATGTACAAAATAAAAAATAAAGTTAAAATAATTAAATAATAAAATTAACTTTAAAACAATTATGTAGATGTAATGTATATTTTAACAAATATAATAAATACATTTAATTTAACAAATTTAAACATACATATATAAAAAGTAATTTATACATGTATATTTACTTTAAAATAATTAATAAACTAATACTTTTAATTTATTTTAAAATTTTATAAATATATAAAAATGTACGCGGGCGCGTCATGTGATCAAGACCAGAAAATGTGTTTGCATTCGTTTGTTCCCCAGGAGAGAGCGGATGTGTGACAAGCGAAGTATGGAGTGACATAAATAAGGAGCTGGCTTCCTCGGTAACTGCAACCCCCCTCCTTTTTTGGGCCGTGTGGCAGGAAGCTGAATTCGGCGTTGGCCAGAAATCTCTTTTTCGTCTCAGAACAGGGAACAGCCGCATCAGCCCCCGGACAGTGAAATTCTCCCACCATCTGTGCAAAACAACGGGACCCGTGGGGTAGGACACGAGCAATGCCAACTGAACACAGAGGTAGGAACTGACTGAGAGTCTGGTGAGGAGGTGTGTATGGCACAATCGTGTCCATTTATCCAAGAAGCTTTTAAAATCAATATTAACTCCCCAAAAATTACGCGATGACCGCCGACGCGCTGCGGAGTAGGGAGGCGGCAGCAAATCTAAAGTTTGATGATTCCCCTAGTGGGGATCTACAAGGCAGCATACAAGTAAGCGCCACATATGGAGGTAATACCAACGCAAAGGATTTGTTAAAAAATTTAGAAAAGCTCATGAAGAGCGAACAATTCAAATGGTGGGAACATAAATCGCTTTCCAGATATTTAGAGGTTGGCAGGATACCAAAGGGCTTGAGGATCATACTTGCGCCTAGCTACGAGAATCCCGACCCCAGGATGTCGAGTGAATGGCTGAGTGCAACTTGGAATCTTCGCGTAAATTGGTGCAAATCTTGGTAAAATGTGCCGAGAGCGATCGCACGGACTTACAAAAAAAGATTGATTACCTAAATGAAGAAATTAACAAGTTGGAAGTCACTAACATGATTAAAAAATATCACAAAGACATGCTGACAAGATTACAGAGAGAGAAGGAGGTCATTAAAAAGAGGAAGGCCTTCAAATTCCAGCGAGACAAGCAGGATTATGAAAATGGTCAAATTTTTACATTTCAAGAAAATATGAGTCTTTGAAATCTGCAAGAAAAGAAATCTCGAGACAAGAGAGTCAGGCTAGTAATAGTACCAATATCCAGCTGTCCACCTCCGCATCTGACATCAGCTCTGCCATTGAAAGTGAATCCGAAACCGAACAAGGCAGAGGGGGCCCACGGCGAGGGGTTGCCAAAACTCTCCCTGGCTCTGGAAGAGGACTTCTTCAGGCAGGACAGAAGACAAGCGTTGCGTCCACGTGTTTCAAATGCATAATCAAACAAAGACGCAACCAAAAGCGTCGGAAAAGATGCCGACATTGCCAGAAACGACAAGCCTTACGACAAAAGAACAACGAACAACAAATGGAAACGCAAATGAATAAAATATCATCAACCTGTCATCAATAACTCTCAGTGAGGCGGAGAAGCAACTACTATCCTTGAGGCTATCTTACTGCCTTGAGAGCAACTTCAGTTACTCACAAACCCGCATTGACGTTTATAAGTTCATTCGTAAACTCAATCTACGCAAATACCTTCTTCTGCAAGATATCAGCAAAAAGAATCAGCGTGCTATTGAAACTACACATTTAGCAAGCCCCGGTATCCTAACGGCAGCAGATGTTGACCTACTAAAAGACCTCCAGCAACTTTAAAATGAGAATGAAGATACAGGAGGTGAACTAATGGAAAATCTACTTGAAACAGGTGGGACGGTACAAACGAACTTTAAATCAAAATCTACGTTCCATTCAATTATGCTTCACGACAGTCTTGACATCTTCAGTGATCATGTAACTTCGGAACTTAAAATATCGAATTACCAGCTATCACGAGCTCGCAAAAGGTATACCTATCAAAACAACACATATCACCGATTGATGACAAAATTACAAACTAATGACCAGATTACCATGTGTAATTCCGACAAAGGAGGCAATGCAATAATTTGGCCCGAGATCAATATATGGAAGAAGCTTTAAATCAACTGAACGACAGAGAATGCTATAGAAGGAGCAATCTCCAAACAGTTAAAAAATCATGGAATGACTTCTATGCCAAACTACTCACTTAGAAAAGTGCTGGCCTCCTCAGCAATGATGAATTCAGGTTCTTAAAGAATGATCACCCCACAATACCAGTGATATATTTTATACTGAAAATATATAAAGATGCATCAAGGCCACCCGGCAGACCAATCATTTCTGCACTCAACAACTTGTTAGAGAATATGTCTCGCTATATAGATTTCTTCTTACAGGAATTTGCACGATTGTTACCGTCGTTTGTACAAGACACTAGTGACTTTTTAAGGAACATTGATGATTTTGAATGGAAGTCAGATTATGTGTTGATATCTCTTGATGTTTCGTCACTATATACAAGCATTCACCATCAGGATGGTATAAAGGCGGTGGAACACTACTTAAGCTTGAGGCCTATGCATTTATACCAACATAACAAAATGATTGTTAACATGATTTATTTTATTCCAAAATCAAATATTTCATCAAACACGGGGCCTAGCAATGGGGGCATGCTTTTCTCCAAGTTATGCCTGCCTCCACATGGGACTATGGGAGGAACAGGTGTTACGACTAAAATATGAAAATGTATTGAAGGATCATGTTATAACCTGGTACAGGTACATTGACTATTTATTCGTGATTTGAAGAGGCACAGAAAAGAGTGCTCTCCATTTCATCGAACAAATAAACTGCTTAAATCTGTATTTTTCATGCTACTATTAGCAAACAATCGGTCTTCTTCTTGGATGTTGAAATCTATGTGGCTGATGACAAAATTTAAACCAAATTGCACAGAAAGTTAACAGCAGGAAATACCTTACTGCATGCTACTAGCCATCACCCCAGACACCTCATCCATAGCATCCCGTTTGATGAAATGATTAGAATCAAGAGAATCTGTATCAAGGACAGTGACTGTGATAAGGTGCAGCATGATAGCAAGCAGAGATTTCTGGCTAGGGGATATGCAGAAATTGTTATTGACAATGCAATCAGGAAAACTAAAACATCTAGTTGAGCTAGTTTACTGTTCAATAAAGCTATTGTATATAAAGTCGCCATTAAGCAATCAGAACAGCAAACTAGGCTAATCCTGACGTACAACAAACAACATCACACACTACGCAGGATTATCAATAAAAACTGGCCCCTAGTGCTAAGCGATCCAGTTCTTGGTGACAAAATGCCCAAAAACCCAAATATCACTTTTAGGAAAGCGAGATCTATGTGTGATGCCCTAGTGAGTAGTAGTCCAGAAATTAGACCAGTCACCAATTGGTTAACATCTAGAAAGAGGTTCGTGAAATGTACCTCTTGCTGGGCATGTAGGTTCGGGGTAAATAATATGGCGTATAAAATCCCATTTAAAGAAGAACCAGTGCCAATCAGGAAACAGCTTACATGCAAGACAGAATATGCAGTATATGTGTTGGAGTGTTCTTGTGGACTACAATAAGTGGGCAGTACAAAACTACAGGTCCACAAAAGAATACTCCAACACATTAGGGCAATCATGAATTCAGATGCAGCTTACCCGGTTGCGAGACATTTTTGAGACATCCACAACAACAGGTTGGAAAATCTAAAATACTTTGTGGTGGATGCAGTTTCCCCTCTCAGACGCGGGGGCACCCGGGAAGCCCTGTTAAGGAAGTTGGAGACGAAATACATAATTGAACTGGACACCAAGACCCACAGGGACATAACTCTAGTGAGGATTTTTTGACATGCCTCTAAATCTCCCTGTAAATGAAACTAGTATACCCAGTAAAAAAAACTATTTTTAAAGAAAATTGCTGCTGAATCCCATTTTTTTTAAACATAATAATGCACGTTAGCACTTTAAGAACCATGACGGTTCAATATGGTGGCACTTTTTGCACTAACACTTATCTCATAGAGAATACAAGAGATAAGGCATAGCGTAGGCCCACTTGGGCTGTACGTCTAAACTTTCCACAGGATGACCCAAATCTCATGAGTATTATGTATATTGGGTCATTTAAAGGTAGAGAGTCATGGCAACTATATTATGACATGTTCTTGATATGTGTATAACACGTTAAAACTATATGTCAATATTTATTGCAAATTTGTACACTCTTTGTAACATTTTACATATTGCCTTTTAGAATATCCATATTTATCTATATTTATTTATTCTAAATGTTTTTTGCCAGTGTCGTGATGAGAAACAATTAAATGTATTAATATTTGTACTGTATACACGGCAAGGTGCAAGATGTCTTCTCTTTCCATGAAAACTTTGTTATCACGTGTGTATGCACTAGCACTTTAAATTTGTGAAGGTACTCTGTGGGCGCGTCATGTGATCAAGGCCTTCTCAGGCCGAAACGCGTCATGGCAGTAGTGTAAGGGCTCCAATAAATCTTTCATTTGCACCAGAAAATAGGTCCGCATTTGTTTGTTCCCCAGGAGAGATTGGATGTGTCACAAGCGAAGTATGGAGTGATATATACATATATATTATCTACTGGCGGTCGCCAGTAGATAGTTATAGTTAGGACCGTGTTTCCATAGGAAATCTGAAAATTCTATTTTGAGTAACTTTGGCGCCGGTTGACGAATCTTCGTGAAATTTTCAAAACTAATGGGGCGCTCCGCTCAGCTCCTACCCTGAAAGTCTCGCAGGGATTCGTCAAGCGGGGGCCGAGAAAAAAGGGGGTCCCAAAATGCATTTTCCCCATGCATTTTCCCATAGGACCTTTAGTCGAAGGTACGGCCCGAACGGCTGAACAGAATTACTTGAAATTTGGCAGAGAGGTAGTCCACAGGTCAGGGAAGTGCCTTTTGAGTATATATGGAGTCAATCTGTTCAGTATTTCGTGAGTAAATTGCATTTAAAAGCACATACATATCTATAGCCGTGCACCGTGCGCGCACCGTGCGCGCACCCTAGGGTGCGCGAGCGTAATTCTGATTGGTTGTTACATGTCAGTCATTCAATCAGTCATGTCAGTCAACGTTCGAATCGGTCGAAATCAGGAAGTGTCGGCCGCCATTTTGTTTGTTTTCAGTGCGAGAGTGGAAAAGGAAGGTGGCGAACGTGAAAAGGGTAGAGAGTTCCTGACCCCCTAGCCTTTGTCAGGGGGTCCCTGTAGGACCCCGAAGGCAGAAAAAAACATTACATTTTTTTTTTTTTAAATCACGGGGGTGCGCGCACCGTGCGCGCACCGTGCGCGCACGGTGAAAAATCATTAAAAAAAAAAGAAAATTAATACGTAGTTTATTGAAAACTAAATATATAAAAAAAATAAAAATACATACATAACTTCGCATTTAAAAAACCATACAAATTCACTGAAAAAACCATAGGTTTCACACATGTTATAGTTAGGTGGATATTTCACTCGTAAAAAACCAATGAAATTCCCCCGTTATAGTTACTTCAGATAACTATAACTCGCGCGACCGCCACTCTATCACAAGGATGATATCATCAGTGATGTCAAGAGTGATGCCACTGACCATGTCATGAGTGATGTAATATGTGACGTCATGAGCAATGGATTGCGGGCGCGCGAGTTATAGTTATCTGAAGTAACTATAACGGGGGAATTTCATTGGTTTTTTACGAGTGAAATATCCACATAACTATAACATGTGTGAAACCTATGGTTTTTTAAGTGAATATTTATATATATATATACATACACCTATAACATAAAATCTAATTAAAAAACATTATATTATAAATTAAAACATTAAAATATTTAATCATTTTTAAACTGATATTTTGCACTCTCTTGAGTGCAACAGTAGGGAAACTGTTGGATAGCGGAGGGGAAAAAATGTGTATTCCCACTCCAGTGAGTGCAACGGTAGGGAATGTGTTGGATAATGGAGGGGTAAAAATTACTATTCCCACACCAGTGAGTGCAACAGTAGGAATAATGTTGGATAGCGGAGGGGAAAAATGAATTATTCCCACTCCAGTGAGTGCAACAGTAGGGAAAGTGTTGGATAGCGGAGGGGTACAAATTACTATTTCCACTCCAGTGAGTGCAACAGTAGGGAAAGTGTTGAATAGCAGAGGGGTAAAAATGTATATTCCCACTGAAGTCAATACAAAATTAAAAACAAACAAAATATCAACTACAATATAAAAAGTATAAAAATCTAATAATGTTAAATAAATCTAAAAAATTACCTCCAAACATTATTTTATACAAATTTAAAAATAATTTTCAAACAAATAACTATATTTAATAGAAATTAATTATCAAAATCATTAATTGTTACATAAAATGAATATTTGTTATTTCCTACCCTATAACACCACACAATTCACAACACACATCTAAATTTCTAAAAAAAAATGTATCTTCATAATTAACTTAATTAATTATCAAAAAACTAATATTATAAATTAAAAAACAAATTAAAACAGTTAAAAATTAATTTACTCACTAAACATTACCCCTATAAAACCAAAATCCACACACAAAATAAAAGTAAAGAATTACCATAAATATTTATCAATTCATAAATTTATAATAATGAGTAACTAATTATTAATTTATGAAACCTAAAATACTTTCCACCCTCTACCCCTATGCATACCACAACACACACCTAAAAATCATTACACAGGGCCAGATTCACAGAACTAACTTAAGACAAAGTCCTAAACTTACTACCATTTTGGTATTCACAGAAGGCACTTACTCATTTTGGTATTCACAGAAGGCACTTACTCATTTCGGTATTCACAGAAGTTAGGACTCCTAACTTTAGGATTCCTAAATGCCTTCTGTGAATACCGAAAGTCTTAAAGTTAGTATTTTTCTCAGTTTAGGAGTAGTAAAGTTAGGACTCCTAACTTTAGGACTCCTAAATGCCTTCTGTGAATACCGAAAGTCTTAAAGTTAGGTTTTTTCTCAGTTTAGGAGTCCTAAATTTAGGAGTCCTAACTTTACTACTCCTAAACTGAGAAAAATACTAACTTTATCACTTTCGGTATTCACAGAAGGCATTTAGGAGTCAGTGTCTGATAAGTTGTCTTAGAATGCAGTGTGATGCATAAGTGTACATGTGATGTAGTGAAAGTTGATGGGTTTCTGCTCCTTCAGCACAATTGAGCTGAATGTCATGGTCTGATGTCCATCGGATGCAGTATTATAGCTTAATATCCTCTCGATACAGAATAATGTGCTAAATAGGTGTCACTTGGATGCAATGTAGAGAGTGTCTGTAGGATAAAAAACAGTGTAGTGGGTTTCGATGTTGTGTGGTGGACCAGAGTTACTGGGATTTTATTCAATATAATGCCCTGTGGTAAGTTACTGTTCATGTGGAGCTTTACAGTGTGATGGGCCAGTGTTACAAAGATGCTAGGATGGAGGTAGTTTAACGTCCTGATGATGCACTGCATTGTAGTGAGTTAGGAGCTTTTTTAAGAGAGGCCTGCGCTGTCGAAGCATCACTTTTTTTACGCTCTGGTGGCGCGAGCCTCTCAGTAATGTCTATGACGCGACACAAAGTCACTCGGCATGGCTTTGCATGGCCTCATAGATATGGAGTAAGACAGAGCAGTGCCAGTCTCTGCCTTTCCTTACTCTACGTCAAGGAGGCGTTCCAGGGGCATTGTGGTGGGGTTTTCCAACGCAACACCCATAGATTTTGACGCTGTCCCATATTTATTTAATCACATTTACCTGGGGCAGCACAAAAACCTTACACCTCCCCAGAACAGGTGTTATGAGGAGAAATATTTTTGTTTGACCTCGTTTTTTCCTCTTTCCATTTGTGTTGCATTCTGCAGCACACATGGAGAAAGGAAGCGCCTCTCGGGATTGTTTTTGTGCAGGAAGGTGCCGTTTTCTGCACAAAAACAATCCTGCCTGCAAAGGAGTCACTCTTGCATGGTGCCAGGGTGCCTATGTTAGCGCTAGGCAGCAAATTGTCCACCAGCGCAGGGGGAAAAGACAGGAATGCACCATATTTCCTAAATACGGTGCATTCCAGCCTTTTCACATAGGCGCAGGGCAGCGCAGCAAGAAGACGTGCAGCATTGCCCTACGCCAATTCATCATAAACGAGGCCCTTAATGTTTCTAGGATGTAGTGCAGAGTCGTAGTTTAGAGTCTCTAGGGTACAGTGTGGATTATTGTTAGAGTGTATTACTTGCAGTGAAATAATTTAGTGCCCCTCCGATGCCTGTTGTACATGATTCATACAAGCCAGAAGAGCAGTAGCTCTCTTCAACAATGCCTAAATTAACATCTACCAGAACCCCAGAATCTCTCTGTCACCATTACCTTTTGCAGTCACATAGATCTCTTTTCATTTTGCATTATTTATCCTGACATCAGTAGTTAAAACACTCTGTCGACCGACTTACAAAGGATAGAGTCAATTACAACATTAATTGAGAGTCGCCTAGTGTGAATAATTCGATACTCTGGAAGGTTGATTATGCGACTGCAAACCAAGACACTCAGGGCTTAGTTTTGAACCCCTTGAGACACTTTTGCGCCACTGTTGCGTCACTTTTTGTCATGCAGCAGCGGCATAAGCAGTGCGCCACGTTGCGCCATATTTAAAAGGTGGTGCATCTTCGCAGATGAGTCACTTTGTAAAACTCTGCGCCACATTGTAGCTGCGCCAGGTATAATGTATGCAGGGTTGATTTTCCCCCACATCAAAGCCTCGTAGATGTGGCGCATTGAAATCTATAAGATTTTAGTGCGCCACTTCTAGAACGCCACGGCATCAAACCTTACGCCTGAGGCAGGCATAAGGGTGACATAGTGCATTAAAGATAGGCCTCCCAATGCATTGCTGGAGTTGCGTCATGCTTGCAACACAACTCCAGCAAAGCGTGACTTTTGCGCCGACTGATACGTCAGGATTCCTGACGTTTCTGTCTTTCCTTGTGAAATGGAGCGCCGTATAATAAATATGTTTCAATGCAGTGGGAAAACCCAATCTACCCTTGAGGGCCTGGGCAAAATTAAATGGATGGGTAAAGGTGCCCTCAAGGGATTTATTCAGAATACACAGTAATATAATTCCAAATTCTTAATACAGTATAAGCTTTTGTCAATTGCTTATTGGTGAATTAATTCTTAAATTTCATTTTCAACAATATCAAACACAATTAAACGATTTGAATTAAAAAGTATATAGACACGGGTGTATATAGAGAAAAGTTATTTTATATTTTTCAAAGTAGTTATATAGGTACTGAACATATACATAAAAAATGTAACAGGAGGAGATACAGTATAATTCAATGGTCCTACAGTGTCACATTTATTTACACTTTTCCTTATATAGATGAATTTTTGAAAAAGTGTCTTAGGTCGACGTTTCGGTCTCTTATGTAGTCATCGATGAGACCATCTTCAGGACTATTAAGTATTATACAGATGACCCCTGCGGTCAGTTGAATTAATCTTGGTCAATGATGTACACTGTTAATGATGAATCGCGATATGTATATTCTTTTGGTAGGTATCTGTTTTTCGCAGATGTCTAAAAGATCATCTCAAGCTAATAGTATTGCAAAGACCGTGTTATCACCGCAGGTCCTCAAAGAGAGTATCACAGCGGGCGTTTCAGTTGTAGACAAACCTGATAATTAGAGCCTTATCGCGGAGTTTGTATGCGGTACGTCTACGTCCTAGTCATGAAACTCGGATTGTTGCAGGACATACGAATTGTGAGTTAATCTGGTAATGCGAGGCGCATGTACGTCCTAGTTACGAAATTCTGGTGCTCTCAAGATGCAGATCTACTTTGATCTAACTTGTGTGAGTCAACAGCAGCTACAATTAGACTGTCTTATGTGGGGAATCTATGTTTGCCTTTATAAAAACTTGTACTCAGTCTCCCCCAGTCAATCCCACCAAGTGGTGTGAAGCATCAACAGATAAGGAAAAGTGGTGAAAAGGTTAGCAGTGCCTCACAGGAATAACACCATGGGAGTGTGCAGGTAGGTTCTCACCCGCACACTAAGGTTCTCATCATCAGCAACTGCCAAACCACAACAAAAGAAGTGTGAAAAATTAAAGAAAAAGTCAAACGTCAACGTGCTCAGTGTGGTGTATCGTGAGGCCGGCAATTGGATACCTAATCCGTATGCCCGACTGTACCAACCCAATTAAAGAATAACGGGAACTGAACATGAATACCGCTATTCCAAAAATAAAAACGAGCTAGACATCCACTGGCTAACCTATTTTATTATGTGCTGTGGGTCTGCTCACATTAAAACCAAGACACGCTGTTGCCAACTATCTGTTTTGTTATAGAGGGCCAACATGTTTCATTGCCAGAGGTGAACTTACGGCAATTTCTTCAGGGCAAGGGTCAGTTCTCGCCACACTGCAATGTTTTTTATATATATTTTACCTAGAGGAGACAAAGACAATACAACACAACATAACTCAGTCAGCACAGTGCATAAAAACAACAGTCAATATAGGAACCATCTTCATCCCATGGGTATAATTACCGGGTTGTTGCCCCTCCTGGGCATACCTGTAACCCCCTCTTTTTGCGAATGTGTGCGTGTCCACACTCACAGAGTCTGTCGCCAAGTTCCCCATGCCCTTAATAAATGTATTGGCCCCCCAGGGGATGGGGTCTGCGGGGCCTCTAATAGGCATGGGGAGGGTGTTGCATGGGTTTTTTGGAAAAGGCTGGAGATCCTCCAAGGATCTGCAGCGCCCATAAAAACAATTATCATTTTTATCCCGACCCTGCCCCCATTATGCTTTTTAAACTTTTTCCTAGGACAGGGGACAGAGACCCCGAGCCCTAAAATATCTGCCGCCACATCTGTAGTGGTAGCCAATAATCAGATCTTATAAAGAGATCTGTTGACTCCGCTTATCCTCTGTGGCATGAAATTTTCAAAACACTTTTAACATAATTTCTAAAAAACTAGTGAATGGTTTTACTCCAAATCACAAAAAGCACACCTTCTGGTCCAAGATCTAGCTTGGGGAAGCAAAAAATATCAAATGCAGGGGAATAATCAGAGAAATAGAAGGCCATGGGGCAGATCATGGATAGAGCATACCTATCCACCGATTCCCCAATTTTTCCAACCGCCATTTCAACTCCAAAGCCAATAGTTCATGCCATGGGGTCCCCCCTAAAATCCAATGATACCTGCACATTTTGTGAACAACTAACACTCTTCTTTTAAAGGCAGAGGACAGGGCTGCAGAGTAGAAGAAGAAAGGACTCCAGGGTGCAGTGGGAGACATAGGACTCCAGTGTACAAACAAGCAGCATGACACATCCACAACAAGGACCTAGCCAGTCAATGAACTAGTATAAATCTGACTAGTAAAATTCAGACACCCACACAAATAATTGTTTTGAATAAGGGCCTGGGTTTTGTGCCAACACAGGAGATAAAAGACCATTACACCTGTGGACAATACAGTGTGTGCCATCGTACGGCACCCACCAAAGAAATATATTGGGACTATGAACAAAGTGGGAGTTACAAAAACACACCAACTGTAATACCAAACAGGTTATCTATATGATAACATGACAATGTTTTTTGCTTCAGCGGGTGTTGCAATGCGGGGGGTTGCAATTTATTTTTCTCGTGAATTCGACTGGGAGTTTCTACAGGAACAAAGGGATCCCCAGGGGAGGTGGATCTGGATACAAGTGTCACTGAATGGTCAGCTGTTGAATCTTGTTAGCTATTATGGCCCAATATCTGATGACGAATTTGCATTACGTACACTCTATAAACTTTTGATTGGGGTTTCGGGGCAAATTGTATTTGGAGGTGATTTTAATTACATTCAGTATTTGAAAATGGATACTTCAAATAGAGGGAAAAAACAACTAAAACCTAAAACTAAGAACCTTTTCGACGCTTTAGTAGAAGATCTTCAGTTAATTGACGCATGGCGTTTTCTTAATCAAACTGTTCGTCAATATACCTGCTCCTCACGCCAACATCAAACTGCATCTCGAATCGATTTTTTATTGGTTTCACATTCATTGATTTTTAGAGATGCAGATATTGATATTAATGTTTTTTCCGATCATGCTTATATTCAAGTATCTATAGAAATGGGTTTCTCCAAAAAGCGAACGTCCAAGTGGCAGATGGACCACCTTCTCCTTCAAAATCCAGTATGGCTTGAAGAGTTTAGATGATGGATAAAAGATTTTTTTTCCATTAATGAAGGGACTGCTGATATTTTTTCTGTCTGGGGGGGTTTTAAGGCCGCTGCCCGCGGGCAGATGATTGCCGCCTCCGCTAAGAAAACTAGGGTACGTGCAGATAAAATAGCACAGCTTCAGCAGTCATTGGTCCATGCTTCTAAACCGGTAGGTTCCTTAAATCAGACTCAGTTGGATCAGGCTAGGAAGGCATCAAGAGATTTTTTCATCTTATAAGAAATAAATAGCTCCTAGACATACTCGCAGAAAGTCTATGAAGAAAGTCAAATGGTGGGTAAGATGCTAGCTTGGTCAATCAGGGCTCGACAAGAATCCGCTTGTATCATAGAAATAATAGATCCCCAAACAAATTTACTAGTTACTGACAGAGCTGATATTCCTCGAATTTTTATTAATCATTTCCAACAAATATATACTACTAAATATCCAGTTAATTCGGAGATGATTCAGGAGTATTTTGCTCCACTTCAAATACCGACCATATCTCAGCATCTAGTGACGATGCTACAGATGAGAATCACAGAAGCCGAGATATCGGCAGCTATCAAGTCTTTGGCCGGAGCTAAGGCTTGTGGCGAGGATGGTATCCCGAGCTAATTTTATAAATGTTTTGTGAAGGAGCTGACCCCTTTTATGGAAAAATTATTTGATCATATTAAAACGGGTGGGTCGGTTTCTTCTGAATTTAAAAAATGCGATAGTAATTAGCTTTGTAAAATATGGTAAGCCGGCCAAAAATTTGAATTCTTATCGACCCATTCGTTTATTAAACACCGATTATCACATTTTTATGAAGTTCTGGGCATAACGTATCACTTCAGCAGCTAAGGAAGTGATTCATGGGGATCAAACAGGGTTTATAGCGGGCCGTATGATGACGACTGATACCCGCTTTTTGATTCAAGCCCCAGATTACTTTAATATTAATAAGACACCTGCCTGCATTATGATGGTCGATGCAGAAAAGGCCTTTGATTTAGTTAATTGGGATTCATTATTTTATGCACTTTTTAGGTTTGGATTCCCGTCCGCAGTAATAACTATGATTAAAAATTTCTATTTGGGTGCACAGGCACAGATAATAGTCAACGACGATCCGGCAGGGTTAATAGAGATAAATCGTGGGACCAGGCACGGCTGCCCTTTATCTCCCCTTTTGTTTACTTTCTTTATTGAACCGTTAGCTATCAGATTACGAGCCAATAGGAATATTAGATCCCCAATCATTGGAATGCCAAAATCGAAACTTTTTGCTGATGACGCTATTTTATATCTAGATCCAGAAAAATGTAATTTGCATTCAACAATGGTAGAATTTAAGAAATTTGAACAGATAGGGGGTTATAAAATTAATCCCTCTAAAACTAAAATGTTAATGTTAAATTCTGGGTCAGCATGCCTCCCAGAAGAACTAAAACAACAGGCAGGGAAAACCGATCCCATACGGTATTTGGGAATTTATGTTACAGGTTATTATGGGGAATTGATCAAGAATAATTATGAAGCCACCAGTATAAAAATCCAGAAACTGTTGGATAAATGGTCTAATCTTCATTTAACTTTGATAGGATGTGTGGCATTGATTAAGATGTCTATTTTACCTCTTTTGATATTTTTGTTTACTAACATTCCGGTAAAGATTAACGTTAGTTATTTCAAAGCGATTGATTCTATGATTCGGCCATTTATGTGGAATAAAAAGAAAGCTAGAGTTAAGCTGCCAATTTTGCAATTGGATACTCAGCTGGGTGGGTTGGCACTTCCAAATATTCGTTCATATTATTATGCATCATTTTTTGATTATGTAGCATGTTTATTGTCTAATCCGCATCGAGCCGACAACTTTTTATCATCAAAATGATCCAAGAGGCTGGAACCCAACTTCCTACTTTTTTTTTGCATGTTTATTGTCTAATCCGCATCGAGCCGACAACTTTTTTATCATCAAAATGATCCAAGAGGCTGGAACCCAACTTCCTACTTTTTTTTAAGACATCTAAACTCCCAAAGAGAACAAGATACAAAACGCGAATAGATTTTTCAAATAGACTTGACATTATTTTTAAACAAAAAGATTTTTCTGGCTTTTTTTCACTAAAGCTAACTGAATGTCGAGAGCTAGGTTTATATATTCATTCTACTCAATTGAAAAAATGGAATGATGCTGGCTTGGGTATTGTGAATCAATTGGGTATTCAGGGTAGGTTGATTTCTTGGGAAGAAGTACAGGTTAGAAGTTTGGGTCCCAATAAACCTTCCTTTTTTTAATTTATTCAAATTATTAATTTTTGGAAAAAATACAATTTTATATTTAACATCCCCCCAGGTAGAATTGCTTCTGCATTATATGCTTCGAGATTATTTGGAGTGGGCAATTGGTACCGTTTATTGAACTCTCAAGATGACTCCCCTTTGGTGTTAAAGATGCTGGAGAAAGTTGAAGCTCATACACAATGTGTTTTTTCTTATCAAGAATGGCAAAAGATTTCAACTTTAGGTAATAAGGCTTTGAGAGCTGCTAACTATAAAAGAATGGCTTTCCTTGCCCAATGGCTGACATACTATACTCCAGAAGCATTAAATAAAATATATCCAGAAGTGGTAAATAGTTGCTTTCGTTGTGGTACGCTAGCAGAAGGGGGATGGCGACATACTTTTTTTTCTTGCCCCAAGTTAAAACATTTCTGGGAAAATATTTTTGCTTATTTTAGTAGGGCAATTAAGAAAATGTATGAACCCTCAGAAGAAGCTGCTTTGTTCCGGTTAGGTATTAGGGAGGCTGTACTTTCGAAAGATGAGGGAAGTTTTCTTGCAATTGCCATGTCGGTTGCCCGTTCATTGATTTTACAAAATTGGAGATCATTGGAAATATCTTTATTTGAGAAATGGTTGATTAAGATGAAAAGGACAATGTCTTTCGAAGAAGCTTATGCCAAACGGGTGGGGTCAACTAAGAAATTTTCGAGGGTTTGGGATTATTTTTTTTGACTGTTAATTTGATGATGGTATTTTCTTTTTTGGTTGTTATGTGTAATTATTAATGAGTGACCATGGAATTGTGATGTTTTCAGTTCAAGTTTTTTTTTCTCTCTTTTTTCTTTTTTATGTGTAAATAATGGTTGCTTCTTGATGGCTCTGCTCAATAAAAAATAAAAAATAAAAATAAAAAGATAACATGCCCATGAAACCCCAGTATCAGAATAGGAGAACATCGAAGTAATATTTGTTGCAGAAATGCAACAACAAAAATGTCAGAGCACTATTTGACACAAAGACACACATTACAGGACCTCAAATGGGTCATTTTAGAACACGTACAAGCCAAACCAAGTAAGATAGAAAGAATTCTATTTAAAAAAGAACAGCAGCGGATTTACGAACTATAAACACAACACAAAGGGTTGAACGATGAAATACCTTGGGGGAACATATTGTAACACACTTAAGAGTACCTCACAATGAACCTTTTGTAAACAGTATGTCAAGACTAATTGTTGAAACAGTATAGGATTTAGGTAGACTGTTAAACATTTAGAAGTGATGAATGAGCTACATTTCCCAGCATCCACATGGGTAAATCGACTATCAAATGGGATTATGAACACCCTTACGACATCCATTTTTGCACTGGAAGCAAGAGATAATAATGTACATCTCATGCGATTCATGGGTTTAACAAGCGACCACGTTACAATTCGGTAAAACAGCACATACCGTATTTTGATCAGACATAAGAAAATCTTCATTGTTCAGCAGTCACACATAATCAAGTTTCCCATAGCAATGTATGCACGTAGATACTGGTTTTAAAGACAGCCATTATTTGAATAACATTTTTACAACAAGTGGCAATAATTCAATTAATTAAAGTGATTCCAACTACAATTTGGTAATTTGCCCGGTACTTGTCATATTGTAGTAGTCCAACAACACGAAACGATTCATAACTACAATTCCCATATGCTGTGTAGTTTGTTCGCCGGCATTTCCTGCATATACGTTCACGTGACTTTCATGTAATAGGAAAGAGGTAGAAATCTGAAACCGCCAGCTTCCGCCCTCAATCTGCAGGGTTATGGGGAGCCTATTAGGTGAGGATGCGGACCCAGTCCTTTGATGACTGGAGTACTGAGAAGTACGAGGGACATTTTCTAACCCTAAGAACTTGCTGAATCTAATTTTTATGTGACACAGTGTGACTACTAACCAATACGAGCGCTTAAGAATTTTTTGAATCTCAATTTTATTTGACAGAGTGTGACTATAAGGATGGTTCCTCCGGTTAACCCTATGGAGCCTAAATGAATCTATAGGCGATGTAAGTACAGAACAACTGTAATTCAAATCACAAATAGAGTGCGTGTTGTGCCATGTCACTGTGTGCCTTTTATGTCTTTTATATATTTGTATTTGTAAATATTCTTATTGAGTGAGGGTTTTAAACATGTCTGTGCATGACGAGTAGCACAATAGCATGGGAGATAATAAGTATAATAATGGAACATAAGTGTTGCTATTGTCAATGACATGAGATTTTCTCTCATTCAATTCAAACCATAACAAAAGGAAACAGTACACAAAACTGGTCTGTATAAGTTACGTGCATACCTTTTTACCAAAATTACGTATGAAGTCTGATAAATATGGCTACAACTAGCTAGTTTAGTACTTAGGGATTTGCACAGTATATGGTCCTGAAGAAAGCCAACTGATCCACAGTGCATTTCAACGGCTGAAACATGTTGACCACAGATGTATAGGGTCATTACTCCCCTATGACATCACATTGTTTCTAAACTTGCCAAAGGATCAATCATAAAAAAAGATAGTAGGATCCGGCAGTCATTTTTAGGTCTCGTCTGGCGAAAGCAGCGCATGCGTTGCTCTCACCATGGAGAGCACCTTTTGTAATCGATGCAGCCAATGCTGAATGCACGCGCGTCCAATTGGACAAAGATGGCTGCTCTCACCAGTGGCAAAGCTAAACATGCACGCGTAGGGACAAAAAAATACACGCACAAGTGGACAGCCCGACGCCATCTTTGTGAACACATGTGTGCATTTTTTTGTCCCTACGCGTGCATGGTGGTGGCGTGCTTAGACTTTTCCAGACAGGCTGAAGGGCCCGGTCGGCAGTGCTGAGGAATCCGCCACCGCTCGACCCCAGAAGCTGGCATGAGGCTTCCCTCGAGCATTGCTTGTTAATTGCGTGTCCCACTTTATTAGCCGCCCTGACCTCCAATAAAAGCTTTCTACGGGCGCGGAGAGTAACCGAAACTCGAGACAGAGAGGCTCGCATGGTAGCCACTTGTGCGGTCTCCTCAGGGTATGAGGCGGGAAACATTTATGCATTTATGGTAAGGAATGCATCTTGAAATTCAGGTAACAGTTAATGCCGACTGAAAGGCCATACTGTTAATGGTTTTATATGCTGGGTAAATGTTATTTTGTGTAATTGCCGCATAGTGTCACAATTTTAAATCAACATGGTGGGTGCAGTTTCATCAAGTGAGCGAGAAATGTTAGACATAGTGAGAGGTAACGAAAAACATACCTTTTCTTGGCTGCCGTCACTTATGCTTTTTGGACTGAGCACTGTCTCACAAAAACTCTCGAGCAGACAGTGAGACTCTCCGAACCTTTTTTGACTTTGTGGTAAAATGACTTATTGAGTTAATGACGAGCCCGGTCAGCTACTGAACAGCAGTCTCAAAAATCCTACATTTATTATCCTAATCCCCCAACTCCACAGATCATAAACCCTACTCTCTACTCCTCACTCTCTACTACTCTCTACTAACTCTCTACTACTCACTCTCTACTAGCACTCTACTACTCACTCTCTACTACTCTCTACTACTCACTCTCTACTACTCACTCTACTCACTCTCCACTACTCACTTTCTACTACTCGCTCTCTACTACTCTCTCTCTACTACACTCTCTCTACTACTCACTCTCTACTACTCACTCTCTACCACTCTCTACTGTTCACTCTACTACTCACTCTCTACTGCTCTCTACTACTCACTCTCTACTACTCACTCCTACTCTCTACTACTCTCTCTTTACTACTCTCTACTCTGTACTACTCACTCTCTACTACTCTCTACTCTGTACTACTCACTCTCTACTACTCTCTCTCTACTACTCTCTACTACTTTCTACTACTCACTCTCTACTACTCTCTACTACTCACTCTCTACTACTCTCTCTCTACTACTCTCTCACTACTACTCACTCTCTACTACTCCCTACTACTCACTCTGTATTACTCTCTACTCTGTACTACTCACTCTCTACTACTCTCTACTACACTCTACTACTCACTCTCTACTACTCTCTACTCACTCTCTACTACTCTCTACTACTCACTCTCTACTACTCACTCTCTACTACTCTCTACTCTGTACTACTCACTATCTACTACTCTCTCTCTCTACTACTCTACTACTTTCTACTACTCAACTACTCATTCTTTACTTCTCTCTACGCTGTACTACTCACTCTCTACTACTCTCTACTACTCACTCTCTACTACTCTCTACTACTCACTCTCTACTACTCACTCTCTACTACTCTCTACTCTCTCTCTACTACTCTCTGCTACTCACTCTCTACTCTCTCTCTCTAATACTCTCTACTACTCACTCACTACTACTCCCTCTCTACTACTCCCTACTACTCTCTACTACTAATTCTTTACTACTCTCTACTCTGTACTACCCACTCTCTACTACTCACTCTCTACTACTCTCTACTCTCTCTCTACTACTCTCTACTACTCACTCTATACTACTCTCTCTCTACTACTCTCTACTACTCACTCACTACTACTCCCTACTACTCTCTATTACTCTCTACTACTCACTCTCTACTACTCTCTGCTACTCCCTACTACTCTCTACTGTACTCACTACTACTCTACTACTCACTCTCTACTACTCACTCTGTACTACTCACTCTCTACTACTCTCTACTCTCTACCACTCACTCTCTACTACTCTCTACTCACTCTCTACGACTCACTCTCCACTACTCTCTACTACTCACTCTCTACTACTCACTCTCTACTACTCTCTACTAATCACTCTCTACTACTCACTCTACTACTCTCTACTACTCACGCTCTACTACTCACTATCTACTACTCTCTACTACTCACTCTCTACTACTCACTCTCTACTACTCTCTCTCTACTCACTCTCTACTGCTCACTCTCTACTACTCCCTACTACTCTCTACTACTCACTCTCTATTACTCTCTACTACTCTTTGCTCACTACTACTCTCTACTACTCACTCTCTGGTACTCTCTCTCTACTACTCGCTCTCTACTACTCACTCTACTACTCTCTACTACTCACTCTCTACTACTCTTGCATACTCTCTACTACTCTCTCTCTACTACTCTCTACTCTGTATTACTCACTCTCTACTACTCTCTCTGTACTACTCTCTACTACTCATTCTCTACTACTCTCTCTCTACTACTCTCTACTACTCTCTACTCTCTACTCACTCTCTACTACTCTCTACTACTCACTCTCTACTACTCTCTCTCTACTACTCTACTACTGACTATCTACTACTCTCTACTAGTCACTCTCTACTATCTACTACTCTCTACTCACTCTCTACTACTCTCTAATACTCTCTCTCTCTACTACTCTCTATTCTCTACTCTCTCTACTACTCTCTACTACTCACTCTCTACTACTCTCTACTACTCACTCTACTAATTATCTACTATTCTCTACTACTCACTCTCTACTACTCACTCTCTACTACTCTCTACTACTCACTCTCTACTACTTTCTACTACTCTCTACTCACTCTCTACTACTCTCTACTACTCACTCTCTACTCTCTACTACTCACTCTCTATTCTCTACTCTCTACTACTAACTCTCTACTCTGTCCTCTGCCTCTCTACCTCTACATCTCTATCTCTCTCTACCTCTCTACGTGCAGACATATGCACATATATATATATATATTTATATATGTGTATATATATATATGCATATGCATTTATATATATGTATGTGTATTTATATACATACATACATATATAAACATATATATACATCCGCATATCTATATAAATACAGATATAAATGCATGCATACATATACATATACATATATGCATACATATGCATGTTAAGTACATGAAATTTTGAAACACACTAATAAAAGCAAAGCTAAAAAGCCACCTAATTACAAACAGATTTGCTTTAACTTAAACGAGGGCGAGACCTATTGCATTTTCAATGCTTGTTACTATTGATGCAGTCACTAAACAAATAACTCAAGCGTTCCACTTACAGATGTGTCAAGCCCACCCACCAACACTAAGTGAGAAGGACATGGTTCCGATGAAGCACGCCACAGGTGGTACCTGTGGGTGAGGACCTAACAATATATCCTATGATGTTGTAGTGATTTCACCGATTTACCTGGATGATTAATCTTACACCTTAATGAGATATTGGTTGATATTGGTTGGGCCGTGCAACAATCTCGCGGACAATATCAAGAGTTAAGGAGCCAAGGTAACCCTCTCTAGTTATATTGTTGCAGATTTACACCAAACCAACCAAAGGGCCTTCCTTGAGTGAAGTACTGTTTACATATCAATTTGGCTTTAATTCTGACGAGCTGTTTTTTCTGTCACTGAGCAAACGATTCTACAGGAGTTAAACTAGGAAAGCTGTTTTATGGGTGGGCATTTGTAGGCCCCCCTTGACAGATCTGCACAAAACTAACAATGAAGGTCCCAAAGTTGCAAGTTTCACACAAATCCAGACAGTGACAAAGGTATTAAGAAAACAAAAAATGGTGTGTGTGTGTGTGTGTACATATAAACGCACACACACAGTCATATTTAAACATGTTAAGCAAACGTGCAGGCTCCTGCAGTCCCTCAAATAATTGTGTTTTGCACTGAAAGGTGCTTGGACTTAATGATGCATGTGTAAAGTGCGGTGTCTGGTTTATTCCAGTATTGCAGGTCAGGACAGCATTCGACAGCTACGGTGGTGGGACACAACTCGGTGCCCATCTGTCCCTCCCCCCCTCCCCCCCCCCTCTCCCACCCCCCAGGGACGCCAATGTGTATTAGAATGAGAGCCTGCAGTAGGTAATGTTTCCTTGGTTGTAATGTCATGTTTCTCGCGGCTCTGATTAACACTTTGAGTATTTGATAGATCGGGGAAGCCCTGACGACTTTAACGGGCAACCTCGAATATTATTCTGAGAAAAGGAGCTCGTTTCTGGGAAGAAACTGCATCTGGTTTGGGCTGAAACTGGGAAACTTTAGTCATCAAAGTGCTTTATATCTGGAAGTGCCGCGAAAGCAGCCATTGTGTTCGAAGTGTTTTTATGCCTTGACATCATCACGGCCTATATGAAAGGCTAACAAAAGGGGTTCAGGTGCATTTATGCTGCTCGCGTGACAAGCGGAAGTCATAAACCAGGAAGCCATAAATGGTATAACGGGGCCCCTGCGTGACTCACAAATTTCCTCGAAATCGCATACTTAAACACGTGACGTCGCCGAACTGTCGCTCGGCTGCAACCCTTCTACAAAGGGCTTGATGCATGCAAGGTTTTTCTCAAATAATATTTATTTTATATTTAGCTAGCGTGTGATGACCATTAACGTGTCTTGGTGCTGAAATCATTAATATATATGCACAATTCATGCAATTCGTTGACTTGGATTAAAAAAAAAACAGATTTTGAGTTCCCCCTGCGTCGCAGTTGGTAGAAGGGTTGTGTGTGCTGCTCGTAGGCTAAGCAGATACAATTGGTTTTATACAGTGCTTGATATCACACTTTCGCCTTTTCTAAGCAGTGCAAATAACAGATGTTTCTCGTTACCAATTTAATAAGTTACCAATTTCATTGGTCACAATTTCCGTATCAAATGGTCTTTTCAGGACTGAAACTCATGACACGCAGATCGCTCCACGTGTCACCTCTGAGCAATTAACTCACTGAGACATCTAGCCAGGTAGGAATTGCAAATAAAATAAAAAGTTTGTGCAAAAGTGTCTGAAGGGCCTTACTTAGAATGCTGATCCCTTCGGCCAGCTCGGCTTTATGGTCAGTGAATGATGCATTCTGGAACTTGCGGGAGTAGCTCATGATGTGGAATATTAAATATTCATAAAAAGTAGGAATGCAATTCTTATTTCCACTTCCTCTTTCAAGGAGACCTTATCAGCGGCAACAGACCTTTCCCGAAGTAGCGCTATTCTAACAAATGTTCTCATTAATTTATTCATTCAATTACATTATTTGGACATCTATGAATCTAGCCTTGTGCAGCACACATGGAAAAAATCAAAATGCCATGGTTTGATTATGAACAGGAAGGTGTCCCTTCCTGTACATAAACAAACCTTTAAAAACATTCAATTTTATAACTTTCATATGTGCCGCATGAAGCAGCACACATGAAAGTTACAAAATGGCATTTTAGGATTGTTTATGTGCGGGAAGGGACACCTTCCTACACATAACCAATCCTCCCCTGCACACAGACACCCTTGCACTCTGGTGCAAGGGTGCCTGCGTTGGCACTAAGTTGCTAAACATAGCGCCATCGCAGGGGGAAAAGCAAGGCTGCAGCACATTCTTGTAAATATGGGGCAGCCTTGCGCTTCAGAAGTGGCGGAGCGTGTCGTTAAGCCAAGAAGGCTAACGGCACGCTCCGCCACTTCCTAGTACCTATCGCCCTATGTGCTTTTACACATTTCCACAATGTTTTCATTAGGGCAAATCACGAATGCACATCGAGAACTAGATGTAGGCCTGAAAATCTCCTATATGTATGGATTTTGGTGCCTACACCTATGGGATTTTACGTGTCAGGTGACGTGTATACATCTGTGCAAATCGTATGTACAATGATTAGTTTGCTGCTTTTTTCAGGGAGCGTTGGGCAAACAAGCATCGGTCACATGTATTACATGGCCTAAAAAAAGATGCACACAGGGCCTAAATATCTCAAGCATTGGGTAGGCGATCACATGTCCTCTCGGTTGAGAGCTAATAAGAAGCAGTCACCACGAGTGGCTGCCGGTGTGTGGCGAGCTGGAACCTCTTCCACTGGGAGACGTGGACTTCACTAGAAAGCCCCATCTCATCTGTCTGACACAAGGGCACCGGCCATCTTACCAAGAAACTCACGGAGGGTGAATAAAATGATAAGTTGAAGGTTTTTAAAACCACGTACATTGAAAAGAAATGTCATCAAAGCATTCCAACTTTTAGCATTGCAAGTGAGCTATTTTTACACTACCAAAATATGAATTCTTTATTAAACTATTAATATCATCCCTAAATATAAAAAAACAGAAGTAAAACACAAATGCGTAATGCAGTACTTATCCCTGGAAGTACTCAACAGAGGTGAGACCTCATCCCTATCCCCAGTCTTATCAATTTTGCTCCAATCTGGACAAGTTTTCCAGGGCGAGTGATTGATTGTACTGACTTCGAGACAACATGTGTCATGCTGGTTCGCTGTTACATCAGTGTTGATTGTACTGACTTTGAGACAACATGTGTCATGGTGGTTAGCTGTTACATCGGTGTGGTGCTGAGGAGAGCGGTGGACCCTCTCCTCAGCATCAGGATCCTGCATACCTGCCATTCATAGAAGGTTTATGCAAAAGAAAGAATTGATGGACGGAAGAGCAATGCAAACATTCACCCCCAGTCACAAGGATCTGGGTTGAATCCATCATCGTTCTTTAGCTCACCACACCACCCCAGGTTGGACCCAGCCATATGCAAATCAGTCTTGACCCTGTGCCTCATGTGTACAGTCCAGCCCGAACTGCCAGCCCAGGTCCTCCCTGGACCGGAAACAAGCATCCATTGATAGAAGGTGATCACCGATGCTGCCAGACTCACAGCAGGTAGGACAGTAAGGATGAGTGGGTGAATGTTGGTTGTTGTTTGGTCCCATAGAAAGCCAGAGCTATGAGTAGGACCACAATATAGTAAACGGAAGAGAATCACTGCCCAAGGGAAAGGTTACGCTTTAGAAAGAGTGGGCTGCATATAAAGGGGCGACCACCTTTGAAAAGTGCCCTCGTTTCTCCCCAGGGTTATTTACAGAAAACAATATTTTATTTTTGTGAACATCCCAGAACTTTTGATGGACCCCTATTCCTGGTATGCGCAGCACTTCTCTTGCTGGAAAAAGAGAAGCAGATTAGATTGATTTCCAGTGTGACATACTAAATCTAGACGGGGTTAAAGGACGATCATGCTGTTACTTTGACATTACCAAACCCTTATCAAGAGGATGTACTGATTACTACTACAAAGGGAATTCCTGGTTTAAATTAATCTGACAAAATGTCTTATTGAAAAAAGAGTTATTTCATCATCTGAATCAGACGTGTGCATTGATTTGGAAATGTATTAATGAAGAGTTGTTGCAGAGCAGCAGTGTGTTAGGGAGGTTTTACGGTGAGTTAAACATGCCTGCAGGGCTGGGGTGACGGGCATCCTTCAGTAACCCGTGTTTTAGTCACTGTGCATTCACTTAAGTATTCCCCTGTCATTCCCTTCGAGGTGAAGAGATATTCCTCTGTCAGTCATCCCTGACATGTTGAAGATGCTCACAAGGGTGCGGAGATGACTGCAGGTTAATGGGTAAGACATCCCAGAGGAATGTATTCACAAAAGAAGGAGCCACACAGTTTAAGGGCTGCTCTTGCTGTACATATACTGTCCATATGACAAGCAAATAATACTGAGGTTGGATGGTGAATTGTGATGAATCCAATGCAATGTATGTGTCTGCTTCACAGTTGCAGAATGAACCAATGATGATTTTCCATAGACAGACATCCTTATTGCTGGATGTCCTACTTTTCCTCTGACGTGCCAGCTCCCCCCCCCCCCCCTAAGTATTTCTAGGCTCTTGCCCTCCTAGTCCATGTGATTCACAATTTGAGCTTTATTTTTTTACCAGACTTTATCTCTTTCTCCTTAAATTGTTCAAGTTTCATCTATCTGTTCTTTTATTTAAGGGTACTTAGAAGATCCTTGTATTTTTATCTTTTGTGATACATTTTGTGGTGTTCCAGGCAGTTGTAGGATTACTTCAATGTATTATATTTTAGATATTTCTCCAAATCAAACACAGAGTTGAAGGTGCACACAGAAATTGAAATGTCATCTACTTCTATGACTTTCTCGAAGATTCCAAATATCCCCTCATCTGGAGCAGCTGTATTGACACCCTACAGCCAAGCACTCTACCTATAAGTGCTTATATAGGAAGCTCTTTATAGACGAGATCTGTTATTCATCCGAAATTCCTTTCCTTTTTAACACACTACCATTTACTCCACATTCTGGTGACTATTCCTAAGATCAGTAGTGGCCCTTAGCTGGGCATTCATTTTCTTCCTTTTTGGTAAAACGTGGAATTCTCTTCGGTTGTCTATCCTTACTACTGCTCCCCATCTAGGTTTAAAAAACAAATGAAAACCTGGCTGTTAAAGCAGTAATGTCCTTTTAGTTGCTAGTCACCCACTATAGCCAGGAGACCCTAAAGAATAAGAACGTGTTCTGGAAAACTATAGAATAAAATACAAAAATTAAATTAAAATAAAAGATGGGCCAGTGGCTGTAGCTCTATGAATTCAATAATCAAAAGGGGGAAGGAGAAGATCTGGCTGTCCGAAAAATGTATCCTCCCATGTATTACTGTCAATCATCAAAAACCCTTTTTGACATAGAACCCAGTCACATGTTTGGGTATGTTTCCATTAACCGGAAAGACTATCTCCATTTTCATGAAGATGTTTACTAAAAAGGAAGCAAATCCTTACCCAGCACCCTAGGTGGCATGCTTCATCATTGGGTTGCTTCTCATCCAGACGCCTTGCTGGTGGTTTGGATGGGCTCCATAATCCTTGGACCAATGTAATGGTGATCTTTTTGTTCTCACACACTGAGTAGTTTAGGGATGCACACACAGATGGTAAAAATGTTCTATAGATCATCTAAACAAACTTTATTACAGTCACTTATAATAATATTGAAACAACCACAATGGGGTTAATTGAGGCTATTCAATCATCCTATGGTCAACATGTTTCGGCCATGGCCAGTAGGCCTTATGTGAGGTTCCCAGCTTTGTTCAGGACCCAGACTCCTGCCTTACAATTTCTATTTTTGTGCTTGTTGCCTTACAGTTTATCTAGATGGTGAACTAGGTGTAAAATGCAGGTGTTCTTGTCACTCGCACTCTCACCTGTACATGCAACTCATAGTAATTCTGCCAGGGTTCAGAAAGGGCCCCATACAGGAAATGCAATGGGAGACTTCTACAGGCACACATTTGTCAAAAATAAGTCCCAACTGGCAACGTACATGTCCAGTACTCCTCTGAATACAGACCCTCTATGGTTCCCTTGAGTCTTGTGTGCCTTTTTCAGCAGCACTATAACAGTCCCTTTCTTAAGGATGTACAGTATAAGGATGAGGTGACTGTGGTAACTTAACTGTTGCTATTCCTTTTCCTTAGCTACATCTTCTCTACTGCTCAGCCAGGATGAGTGCTGGATGCTTGGTGATGTCATAGAATGCATGGGTGCCTGGGGATGTGCTGAGTGCCAGTTGGAGTGTGCAAGCTGAGCAGCAGGGAGGCTGCTCCTGGTGGGGCTATCTATTATCATCTACCTACTTACCTGGAACTTACCTTGTAACTGAGCTAAAATAAAGCATCAATAGATTATACACCTCGGCTAATGGACTTTGTATTACAACAGTGACCAATTTGGAAAACTGAACAAAGATAATTTTGGTAAGAGTTAATATTCCTTGTCAGGTGGCTTGATCTTCCTTAGCAATGAACACTCTTTGTTTTAGGGTGACATCTTAAAAACTAAGAGGCCCATTAGTATGTCGGGCGGATCACCACCGCCTGACATATTCCCCCGCCCGCATGCAAATTTCCCCCCACCACATTACCATGGCGGGGGGGACCCCGGCAGATGGAAAGACTGTCTGCCGGTTTTCCGCCCGGTCAATGAGTCGACCGGGCAGAAAAGCTGTTAATATTGTGGCGGTGTCTGGTAGACACCGCCATCCATATTAGATTACATGTGGGTACATGCCTTTCCGTGGCGGCCACGCCGCCACAGAAAGGCATGCGGTTCTCAACATTGGGGGCCTATAGCGGGCCTCCAGGGATTCTGGGGGGTGGGGGGGTACCTATGGTACCCCCCTGCACTTGACAGTACAACATGGCAGGCACCGCGCGGTGCCTGTCACATTGTACTGTCAAATGCACAACTTGCATTTCTGGCATTGAGGCAGGCGGTTCTTTCAGCACCGCCCGCCCAATGTTAGAAATGCGGGATGTGAGATGCGCCTGCCAGTGTGGCGGGCGCATCCGAATGGGATGTGCGGGACCGTCGCATGCATTGCGGGCGGTCCCATTTCCTGGGGGTATGGCATGCTAATGACCCCCTAAGAGTATGAGACTCCGTCAGGGTATGGGGCACGTTTGGAGAGAAGAACATTTTGAGGGGTCATCAGGTTCAACAGTGACCTGTATGACCTTCCTTTTTAATCGAGTTTTACTGGTAAATAAATTGGGAGTGCACCCAGAATAGCAAAATCAGAATAACCTGGGGACACAATGTTGAGGACCAAATATCGAAATTAAAATATCAACAGGTAAGTAAGCCTAGATTTTCTTCAGCTTACTTCAAATATATGTACCTTCGCAATATATATGTCTTCAAGGTATGTAAATGTGGAGTTAGGAATGCAAATCTATACTTCCCCACATGTACTTACCTTCCAATATTTTGTCCCTATTTTGACCTTTGCTCTCTGTGCTGATGTTTATTAAGTTTATGTGCCCACGACACAAATCTAAGTGAGTACCGGGTTAATTTCCGAACGTATATTGATGGCATTCAAATTCACTTCTCTGGAACATGATCTAATGTGACAAGCAAGGATGCCCATGTGTCACACAGTGTAAAATACCCCGATACTGAATGGAACAGAACCCAACGAAATTCCTTAGGACTTAGGGCCTTATTATGACTTTGGCAGTCCTCCAGCGGCATCGCCACCGTGCCGTCTGCTGGAGGACTGCCAAGGCCATGGTGTGCCTGCCTGTCGGATTACGATTGCAATTCATGGCGGGCAGTGCAGTGGCAGTTTGACAGCTGTGGTCTGTTAGGCTCATGAGAGAGCCTAACATGCAGACTACCGAGTGAAAGTGCCGACTGCATGTTCCTGCATGGTGAGGCATGCATGCCACACCATGCAGGAACTGGTGGCGCAAATCCAGGGGAGGCACAACGTGTGCCCCCCTGTATGCACCCCCAAGAGCGACAGGGACCAGTTGCCTCTCTGCCACCCTTTTCATGGCAGGCTCATCTCCATGAAAGGGGAGGTGGAAAGCAAACTCATAATATGCTCGGCGGTGCCACAGCGGCACCGCCAACATATTGTTGTTCCTGACTGCTGCGCAACCACCATGGGGTCCTGGATCCCTGGCGGATGCAGCAGTCCTGTGGGGGTCCAACCACCACACTCGTAATACTGCGGGCGGGCCCGCAGTGTGGCGGTGGTCGGACCAGCACAGCGAGTACGGCGGTCCTATGGACTGCCGTACTCGTAATAAGGCCCTTAATAAGGCCCTTATTCTCAAACCTTGACCATCCACAGCCTCTTCACAAAAGTCATAAAATATGGGAATTACATTAAACACAGGACCTGTTTATAATTTGGTGGGCGCAAAACACCTGCCACAAAATAACAGACGTCCTGTACACTCTGGGTAGAGTGTATAAGGCTTGTAAGCACTCTAAATAGTAAAGATGGTATGTCTGCCACTTTTTGGTGGAATTCCCACATCTGCCAAACTATAAAATTAAGCTCATAGTTTTTAAGCCACATCCCTACTACTTCTGCTGCTTTAAACTTTTCATCAGGTGTTTTAGAACCTTTGCAACATAAGCAACACCAACCCCCCCATCAACTCATCGACAGGCTGCAATGGTTCCTTAACCATATGGTCATAATGTGCTTGAATCTTAAGAAACAAGGCAACATTGAACGGCTTTGCGAGCTCACCACTGTCTCCCAACACCATGTTTAAGGCACACTGGAGTAAAGAACTGAGGTGCGTGAGTGAACTGTCTCCTCACTGTATGCCTTTTAGGAACCTTTGCTGAGGCGTCATACAACTCATCAACCAATGGGAATTCAGGTGGCAAAAAGTAATAGGCAGGTCCTTGGAAGTTCAGGCCTCTGAATTTCACATTTCCCCAAACCGGAGTGGAAGGGCAGACCCTAACTACATGTTCTCTAGGAGGCCCCTCAAAAAACTCCACACTGGCCTTCGCCCTAAATTCTGCATTCAAAGTGGTGGTGATTGAGGTTATAGAATGGGTTTTTCATTTCACACCCACTGGTTTGCACAAACTTCTGTAGAACTGCAGAATCCAACGCTCAAAAGAGGCAGGAAGAGGACATGCATCACGTCATCAAATTATTAAATTCAAATATAGTTTATTGGGACCCATATTAAACACCACACAGGGTTACAATTAAATGGCAAATGCACTGCGGATTACAAATTGATAGTCAGCACAATGAGACTGCTATAGAACCCTAGAACAGTAAGGTAACCCACCAGGGCGCATGCAATGCCACATGATTACAAAACGCAGGAAAGAGTGGCTGTGGGGAGTATTCGAGCCATACAACTACAGCACAGCTGTATATTGTGTGAGCTGAGTCATTTTGTCCTATGCATGGCAGGAAGAGCCCTGATGCATCAGTGATTGCCCACACTAGGCGTTTCAAACTTGTTGACTTCGTAACCCTGAGTTTATAGGCTTTACGGTATGTGGTGATTTAAAATGCCCAATGGCTGTAGATGGCTCAATAACGCCTCATTGGCTCATGAATCGAGATGTTTACTGCTTCTAGAGTGTAGGGGAGCTACTTTTAATGTGCTTTAATATAGGGCGACCACCACACTCAAGGTAATCATGCATAAGGTCTCCATTCCTGAACCTTTCAACTACACAACATTGTTTTCAGGTGTGTTAATCTAATTAATTTAATTTAAGCAAAGCAAGACTACAACACTCAGAATGCACTAGATGATCACACAAAAGTCCCAGACTAGAAACGCTGCCCATAAAGAGCTGGACGGAGGCAGTTACCTACTTTCATATCTGTGCCACACAAGAATGACCCCCATCCAGAATCATGTGTGTGATGGTTGAGAATAGAGCCTCCACACTCTACATCAATTGCAAGATGCCCCTCCGCTGCTCTAGGAACCTCCCGTCTTACATACAGTGATGTGCCAAAGGAACCAGTGTAATAGAGTCTATACAGGGCTTCCTGCTAAATCTATATCCAGCTTCGAATGGTCCAGAACCACCCTGCCCGCCTCCTCTTTGGCATGATCTGCTATGACCGATGCGCTACAGCCCCTCCTCTGGCTCTCAGTAAAAGAAGGAGTAGACTTAAAATCCCTACACTGCGTCCGCAACGCACTGCATGGCCTATCACCGCACCACTTGTCCAAGCGGTTCCTCCCATACCTTCCACCCAGAAACCTCAGGTCTGCCATTCGAGCACTGGAAGATAGACATTAAGGCTCTTCACTCTTGAGGATAATTCCCATGGAACATCTCTCAGTGCGTCTAAAACGTGAACCCAACTTCAGCAGATTCAGAAAACATCTAAAAACTAATCTACTCCAGCACTCATATGGTTAACCCCCTCGACTGCTGCCTCCTGAACCTGGAGCAAACTATAGATGCCTGAAACAGACCTGCACCAGCTGCTTGTTCATATCCGGACTATCCCGAAGCTTTACCACCCACTTGCCACAGTATTTATCACTTAAAGGTTATCTCAATGGCTTGCAGCGCTTTATAAACCCCTAAGTAAATAATAAAGTAATTGATGAGAAGCAGTAAATCAGTAGTCTGAAAACATCATTTATTTTGGGATGTTAGCAGTGCTTAATTTGTGCCAGTGGTTGCATGTGGGGACCACTAGCACACATTTTTGTGGATCAGCACTTAGTTTTCCTCAATAGACTTTGGGCCGGAGGAAGACAGAGAAAAACACAAAAGGGGGAGAAGACAAGAATGGAAAACAGCACCAAAGGGAGAAAGCAGGAACCTGCAAGAGAGAGATAAACGAGCGGATGGTGTTTGATAGAGGACTAAAGATGCATGAAGTGGAATCTAGAAGACAACGCAGCCTTGGGGTTCAGCACCCCGACCTTTGTGGTGCCGGCTGCGAGCTTCCGAGCAAAACTTTGAACTCTGGCCTTGAACTTTACTGTGTTTTGAAAAAGAATGGCACTCACTGCTAAACTGCACGTGGCCTATTTTAAAGAGCATTTGGACTCCTTTACCATGAGTAAGGGATAAAAACAATATGAGAGGTCGACTTGTTGCAGAATATTTTATTTCGTTTCAAAATAGGAAGGGTAATTAGACAAGAAGCATGGATAGAATGAAAGCGTTTCTCAGCACATTATACAGAATAAACTACCGCCCTCCTATTTTAAAACCCTTTCAGTGCCCCAGGATTGTTCGAGCTCAGACTTCTGTCCTGCAGGCCTCTCCCTCGAACGGTTCTAATGAGCTGCCTTGGGTATGCTAATCCACATCTTTTACATATCATAAAAATGGCGGTAATGATTAGCAAACAACATGACATGCCTAGCATACAAGAGAGCACTGGAGATGCAGTTTCAGTTTCGAGCCCCCTGCAGGGAATTCGAAGTAAGATGCATTATATCACGAAGGACAAAGATGCTTCCTTTACTGAAGAACTAGCCTAACAACTGCAACTTCATCCTTCAACGAGCTGGAATATTCATTCACTACCCAATATAGCAAAATACATGGAGGTTTGAGCTACTGTGCAGCATATCTGAGATGTTTTGGGTATAAATAAAAGTATTAGTCATTCTGGGAAGCACCTCGCCGTGTTCACGTCCTCTCTGCATAGGAATGCAGCGCTGACGCCTCAGTCTCTGCCCAAGAAACCTTCTTCTCTTATGTCTTCCACAGATAACCTCCGCACCTTCATCTCCCCACCATTGATGTTTTTCCCATTAACTTTCTTACGGCCTGATGCCATTTCTGTTTCCCTGGGAGCAGATAAACATGTGTGTTTAGGGCCGGATCTGAAGTGCTTAGTTCTGATTAGTGCTTTGCAGCTGGCAAATGAGAAGGCATGCACATCTTTTACCGACCTTGCCTAAAATGTACAAAGCAGCCCGCTCACTGGCTCCTCTCTCGTTTCTCTCTCGTCTCTCTCTCCTCTCTTCCTCTCCCTTGTCTGAGCAGCCCATGGGCATACACAAGTCCATGTAGAATTTCCCTTGAAACCGAAAGCCAAGTAGATGAAAATCAGATGGGTGGACTGGTAACAAACGGAAAGTGGACTCTATGTCTGATTTAGCCAACAGGGCTCCAGGGCCCAAACCCCTGAGCATCTCTACTGCTTGATCAAAGGAAGCATATTTCATACTGCAAAACTCATCATTAATTGCGTCATTTAATGAATTTCCTTTGGGCGCTGACAGGTTATGTATGAGTCTGAATTCACCACCTTCCTTCTTGGGGACCACACCCAAAGGGGAGCAGACAAAATTCTCCACAAGGATGGAATCAAATGGGCCAGCTACTCTGCCCAGGCGCAATTCTTTATCAATTTTCTTCGCTGCTACAATGGGGTTGGCCCGCACCGAGAGTTGATTCTTGCACTCTGGTGTTCCCACATAATCGGGTGCTGAGATCCTAAAACCGTACTTGAAACCCTCTAGCAGGGCTTTAGCGGTGGAATGACAAGGATATTTGTTTAGCCAGGGTGTCAGAGCTGTTACATCAATGGGTGACCGTGCCTAGTGATGTGCATTCGCCTCACTCCTGCTTCTTCTTACCCGTATCCCTTGATTTCTTGGAACATTTAGACTCGGGGTGAGACGGGTTGGCACAGATGGAACACGCATGTTTGAACCTGCACGTGCCTTGGGGTCTAGTGCATGTCCCTCTACTGAAATCCCAACATGTCCCTTTCCTTCCTCCACCGCCATTTGTATTATTGGAACAACCAGTTGTTTGACTGTGACCGAAAGGACTGAAAAGACTAAAAGGACTGAGGGGACTGGTTCTTGGCACTGTCTTGTGATCCCCCGCCAAATTGATCTAACCATGCAATCGTGTCAATGCGGTCCCAATATAGGGATGGGTCAGATGCTTTAGTTCTCCTGAAACTTTTGTCATATTCCTTCCATCCCCCTGCCCCCCATATTTATCATGTGCCCGAACAATCCTGCTCTGGTAACACGCCATCTCTGCCTGTATATTAGGGAAACGCTCAGCCATAACAGCCATGAATATGGAAAAACCTCTGATCCAATTAATCAAGTTTTCTTCCACCCTGTACTTCAGAAGTTCATTTGCCCATTCCCTAGGGAGCATCCAGTCTTTGTTCTTCATGGCATCCTCCCTATCCTTTTCAGAAATAAGCAAGAACATATTAACATAATCCCCAGACCAAATCCTGCCCTTTACCTCTTGTGTGGCATGCCTCGACAAATGCTCCCGCTCTGTGCGGGACTCCCTTACATCCAACATTGGCAATGTCAGCTGCTTACCTACTGGAGCGGCCCCAGCTGACTCTGTAGGCTTCTCCTTTGCTTGGCTGCTCCCTGGTATTCCCATGCTGGTTTCAAGTGGGTTGACCCCACCCGCTGGAATGACAGGGGAAGGTGCACCCAGGCCCTCAACCGTTTTTTCAACTGGTGCACCATGAAACTGAGCAACTATTCGCTTTGCCTCTGCGAGTGCATCATTACCGATGTCTTTAGCCCCCACTGTTGATGACAGGATCCCTGCCTTCCCCAACCATGGAAGGATTGCTGCCAAATGGAAAACTATTTCCTGGGGAATTGCATTCCCCCCCGCCGAAGGGACTACCGGGAGCTGTGGGCTATCTCCTAAGGGGACCACTACTGATGGCCCGGGCTCCTACCTGGGCTGGGGGACTGACACAGGGACCACTGGTGTAACATGCGGGGCACCCCCTACAGGGACCACCCCTGCGGGCACGGGTTCCTCCCTGGACTGAGGAACTGGCACAGGGGCAACAGGTGGGCTGGTGCAGGTGCCACGGGTGGGACATCTCCTACAGGAACAGGGGCCACTGGTATAACCGGTTAACTTTGCCCCCCCTTCTTTGTCCTAACCCTTTTGGGGAGGGGAGGAAAAGCCGCCCTTGGGGGCACCATGCTGCGCCTAGCCCTCTCCTCTGTCACCTCTTGCCCATCTACCTTCTCCCTGAGGTCAGCGAGGCCCTGCCCTAACTCATCCACTTTCTTCATCATTGCCTCCATCAGACTTTCCATACGAGAACGCTGATCACCCCTCTTTGCCTTCCCGGCCATGACTTTAAACCAAATGCAGTAGTTGCTGGTGATGTGCTGGCTATTACCCTAAGTATACACAATGTCCTCTTATACTAAGCAAAGGCCCTGTGCAATAGCCTAACTTAAACACATCCCTGCACTTCAATGACCTGGATGATTATCCAAGCCCTTACCTTACCACGTTGGAGATACACAATCGGCCGTACGCACCCGCGCAACCAGAGCCCACCACCAGCTAAACCAGTGGGTCAGGTGAGTATCTCGACCTGTGCGGCTCCCGGAAGTACTGGAATGCAGGCCTGTCTGTGTCCCCTAAAGACCCTGTGAACTGCAACCGTCTGCCGCTTAAGACCCAGCGAAATCCTTGCATGCCTCACTTCAATCACTTAAGTCTTGATTCACCTGCTGCTTGCGACTGAAAAAACACCAAAAACAAATCAAGTGTGGCCTTCGATGAGGCTGAGCAGCTCCCTTGCAAGCAAAAAGGGTAAAATCGCTCAGACAATGTCGCAATTTATCTGCCCCTCACAATGTACCCTTACTGTGCCACTTATTTAAATTGCCAGAAGACTGACCCTTAATTGCTGCCAAAACAAGAAATTACCACTGCAACACTTTTGTTATTGAAAGACACACATATACTTCAAACTGCAAGATTTGAACACTTAACGTTAAAAATATCAGTCACAGTACAGGAAATAACAGTGACTTAGACAAAGCAGACCGAAATAGCTTAATTAGTATTTTAGCGCGCCTTGTTCCAACTAAGGCGCGTTAGCGATGCAGCACTACACGTGGCTCAATTCTACTGCCCCCGCTGCCGTTTAATCTTGTATCCCAAACAAAGATCACTGAAATGTGAGCGTAGGCCGCTATCGGCAGTACCGCTCGCTAATGCGGGGAAAACAGCTGATTGGTACGATGACAGTAACCAGAAGGGTGAGCGCTCTCTAACCACGGCACCACCTCAACCGGCAGGCAAACAACAGCTGATTGATACGACGACAAAACCGGAAGGGTGAGCGCTTCTCTAATCACCGCGCCACCTCAACCGGGTACCTTTACAAGAGACGCCGCCCTACAGGAAGGCCGACCGGGCTTCCTACGAGCAACGAACACGATGTTGTTCCTCCGGTGAACGTCGTCTGCACACTCCAGCGTAAGCACTCTCCGAAGGGTAATCAGCCGACCTTCTTGGCAGCCCCCTGCATCGGCCCGCTGCAATACTTTGCGCCGATGAAAAATCGGGAACCTGCGACACCTGTAAAACAGAAGAAAAAATCGAATTACAGCCTCCTAGCGAGGCTGGTGTGGCAGGCTGGGGAGCGGGGAGCAAAGAGACAGACTCCTGCGCTCCCCAGCCTTTTAACGGAGTTCCATGCCAAGCCGGTTCTAACCGGCCTGGCATTAGCCCATCGCGTGACCCGGAAGTGATTCCAATCACTTCCGGGTCATGCCCAGGACCAATTGCTTGGTGAGGCACGCCTGTCGCGTCACCAAGGTGCGCGACAGGCTTGCCTCCGTGGTCGAAAGGGGGCCGGCGCGACCGCCATACTTTTGGCGTGGCCGATGCCGGCCCGCGTTCTCTTTGTTGCTTCCATTTTCTTGTATGTGCACCAGGGGCCATATTGTAGAATGCGCCGCACTGTCCTTGTTAGCGCCTGGCGCACCTTTTAAATTGTGCGCTCGGCGCTAACAAGGAGACTGTGCTGTATTACTTTGAATGCGCTGCCCCCAGGGCAGCAGCGAAGACATGCTGCCCTGGTGGCAGCGCATTCAAGTCAAATACAGAGCAGCTTTGAAGACATCGCTCTGTATTTCACTGTGCAGGCAGCAACCCACCTGTACTTTTAAGGGGGTTTAGAGATCATTTTGCAGGAGGGTGCAGTGAGTTACTGCACCTGCTGCAAGGGGATGTCTGGGAGGTCCATAGGGCCCCCTTCCCCCCTCCAGATGGCTGCCACCAGGGGCTGTATTACCGAAGAGCCCCAGGGGTGCAACGGGCACTTTGGTATTACAGAAGGGGCCACAGACGCTTGTGCGACCCCCTTTTGTAATACCGATAGCACTGGCAAACATAAAGTGTCAGCGCTATATTCAGAGTGTGTTTCCTCATTTGCATGGTGGAGTGGGCCCATACAAATGAGAGAATCCCCTTGCCTCCGTGCCCCCGCCGTATTACAGTTGCAGGCACAGAGGCAAAGAAGCTGTTAGTAAGTGCACTGTCATGCGCCCCCTGATGGGAGCCCTCTAGAGGGAGGATAGATGGACTCCCAGACGGGTTGCCACCTGCACAGTAAAACACAGAGTGGCTTCAAAGCAGCCGCTTCGTTTTTCACCTGAATGAGCTGGCCTCAGGGCAGCCCGAGTTTGTGGCTGCTCTAGGGGCAGTTTATTCACTATAATGCAGCTCATTTTCCTGGTTAGCAGTAGGCGCACCTTTCAATAGGTGTTCCCACTGCTAACCAGGAAAATGCGTTGCATACGTAATACGGCCCCAGGTAGCATACTGTCAGTGCGCCTCCTGACAGCTTCTTTGCCTCTGTGCCCACAACTGTAATTCAATGCTAGCGCAGCAAAGGGATTCCCTCATTTGCATGGGGCCACGCCCTCATGCACATGAGGGAATGCCCTCTGGTTATAGCGGCGGCAGTATATGTGCGCCGGCTCTATCTGTATCACAAGCAGTGCTTTAAATGGGAAAAAATAAGTGCAGGTACTCATTAAAATGAGCTAGAGGTATAGTGAGGGGGCGGAGCTAGGGGCGGGGCTAAAGCCAAGCCATGATGATACTTAACTTCTATATTAGTTGCAGCATATACCAAAACACATGAGAAATGTGATTATGTAAACAAAGCAGGTTAACTCATTACACAAAATGAAAGAGAAATGCAATAATATGTTAACATTTCCTTTTTTTGCAATAGTTGTACCTTCTTAATATCATACTGTTAATTGCTGTTTGGCACAATACTGTATATTTTTAAGCACGCGAGTAGGAAGAAACTGAAAATACCCCTACGTCGCACCAAAGCTCTTATGGCACCACGCAAATGAAGCAACTCATCATGACCCTCCCCAGAAGATATCTCTTGTCTCTTCCATCAATCTATCCATTCATCCTTTCATCCTACCATTTACCTGCTTATGTCCACCATTTAACCTTTACATTCTATTGTCTATTCAGTCTTTCATCAATCATTCAGTTTTTCATCATTCCGTCTATCCAACGTTCATATCCAAACCTATCAATCCATCCATCTCCAAACCTAACCATTCATCCTTTCACTCATCCATCTCTTTATCCACCCTTTCCCTCATCCATCAATTCTTTCCCTCATCCATCCATTAACCCTTCCACTCCTTTATTCCACCCACCCTTTCACTCAATCCCTCCTTTCACTCATCCATCATCCACCCTTTCATCCATCCTCCCTACCTTTCATTCATCCATCCAAACTTTCACTTTTCCACCCACCATCCGCCCTTTATCCAATCATCCACCTTCTTTCACCCATGCAAGCTTTTAATCATCCATTCATCCATCCATCTATACATCCACCCTTGCTTACTCATCCATCCACTCACTCATCCACTCAACCACCCACCAACCCTCCCTTTTATGTTATTTATGAATCTTTGTCGCAGAGCAGACATGTCCAAACAAAGTGCCACACATTTTCTTTAAAATACCTCCTGAGAGTGTCTTGATTCGCTCTCTTTCTTTCACTTTTTCGTACAAAAACAGGCATACAAAAACAGGCATACACACAAACTTAGTAGACACACAAAAGACTCAGGTAGATGAAAGCCATCTTTTCTTGTCACCTACCATGGCATTTTTAATTGCCACCAGGACAGACTGGCCTTAGGCTGGTTGCCACTGCCAGGGGACTGCCATGATTCCTGTGCTTGCAGGAACGCACATGATAGTGAGAATGTGATTGACAGTACAGGGCCTGAAGGGACCCTGCTCTGTCAAGCACAGCGTGATGGTGAGCACCGGACATTATTCAAATGAGCCCTGCTGAATAGCTCAGCTGGGGCTCAGGTCAGGGCTGCAGAAGCAGCGCCTTGGCTGCCAGAGACACGTTCCACTACTGCTCACCAGCAGAGCCAATGAATGAGCCTACTTTTTCATGAGTACCGGTACTCTCCTCTGAAGTAGAGAAGTGCCGGTACTCCGAGGGAAAAATCTAAGAAGTGCCGGTACTCAGTACCGGTGAGTACCGGCCCATTTAAAGCACTGATCACAAGCATCTGAAGCCCTTTCTGTGATACCAAAGTGCATTGGGGGGGCACGTAAAGCAGACGCACATGCTCGTAGCACATCCGTGCAACTTTTCATAATACAGCCCCTAATCTTTCTCTCTTCATTTTTTTCTCTTCTCTCCTCTACTCTCCATTTTCCTATGTCCCCTTTGTTTGTTTTCCCTTCATTGTTTCTCCTCATCAGTGGTGCCTGTGCTCCTGCTCCGCAAGCGCAGCACAAGAGCTCCAGCCACAGGAGCCAGATGCGCTTTATGCGACACGCGCTGTGCAGTGATCTTGCACTAGACCACAATCTGCGTTTCTCATAAACGTCCCTGTGCTGCACACATGAAAATAATGATGCACAGAGGAACTAGACATGCCATAAATCCAGTGGCGTAGCTAGGCCACTGCGTTTTCTGCCCGCAGCGGCCTAATCGAAAAGCGGGGGGGGGGGGGGGGGGGAGGTGGTGCTTCATACGGCTGCAGATAAGAGCGGGTTGGTTGCCGATTCTTTCGGCCGCAGGTAAGAGCGGGAGAGGGGGCCGGCTGCCGCCCTCAAAACTCGTGACGCCTGAGGTGGTCTGCCCCCACCCCAGCTACGCCACTGCATAAACCTGAGAATGAACCAGGTAACGAAAAGAGTTAAGGCTTGGCCTGGTCATTATGCTGCAGTGCCATGCACTCCTTATGCCAGATGTACCTGCTCCCAGGACTCAGTGTACAATGGTTGATTCTGTTACTTAGACCTCTGTAACCCTAAGCACCAATGGGACTGCCCAGCTCATTAAAGCGCTGTTACCATGTAGGATGTTGCAGTAAAGCTTCATAACTCATCGCCTAAACCACACAATTCACAGGCTGCTAGTCTGGATGCTAGATTAGCTGGAAAACATTCACCTAAGCACACCTGAGCTGCTCACCTCTGCAGAATCTCACAAAAACATGAGGCAAAGGAAATAGTGCTTCGGGTGCGAAGTGATGGGAAGCACTCATGGTGTGAGCGAGCGAAAATACTATTAAGCCACTCTGACACAAAGGCAAACACACTAATTACCAGCAGGTGCGGGCATTAATTGCTGTTAATTACCTTTCCAACAGATATGGACGCGAGCCACAGGCAAGGCCATGTAACAAAGATAGGGTATCATTAACAGCTGTTATGCCATGCACATAAGGTCAGTAAGCCTATTAGCACCTCCAGACCCGCACCAAAAATAGAGCGCCCTACCAGAGCTGCCATTTATTTGAATACATGGGTACAAATATGCCCATTCACCTGCAGTGCTCCCTCGGCCCCTTCTGCAGCAGCTGTCCAGACCTTTCCCCTTGCTTTGGTTAGAGGGAAGTCCAACCAGGCAAAGAAAAGCAGACACATGTAAACAAACTGTTTCTAAAGAAATCAGAACAGCCCAGAACCAGCTACTTCCGAAGGGAAACGTTTTGTTCACTCACCCATTCAGGTGAGAGGCAGCTCCGGCCCCCACAGCGCCCCCTGTTCAGATCAGTGTTTGCCCACTGCACACCGGAGGGACATTGGGCGCTTGCCAGAGAATCACAGTAGCCTGTAGCAACGCCCCTACCGACTACATACACTTCTTGTGTATGTGAATTCCAAGATCACGCGAGCTTCCAGGTTGACATGCACATATGTAATGCCCCTATCTGAAGGCGAACCTTACTGGAGCCTTGGCGAAACGCAAGAGCAGGGTAGATCGACATCTGAAGACAATGACAGGATCAGCACACAGACACACAGATAGAGCGACGCAGAACTAGTGAAACCTTCAGCCAGCAAAGGCACGTGGCAGTCTGTGCTATTTAGTTTTTTTTTTACATTTTAATAGGCTCACGAATCTCAGGACGCAAAGTTCTGTGGGCGAAAGGGGCAGAACTGGCTTAAAGTGACACGCATCACATGGGGCACTGAACAGACACATGGGCAATAAACGTTCAATGTCACAGTAGTTGTGCAGAACACGCTACCTCACACAAGCCACGAGCATTTGATCTTCACTATCGCAAGTGCCTGAATGGACTTCAGTCCAGCTCAAGCACACACACAAAAGACATATCTAAACCATAACATGACGGCAGCATAAAAGAAAACACCCTCACATACGAGTAAAATAGGGTCCAGAACCAAAACATCACCGAAGGCTGCATGGAACCCTCACTCCTACAGTAAGAAGAACGTCAGTTCCCCCTCCCACCCGTAGCCCCCACCCCATGTGCATTCACATCGGCACTATGTCTGTGGAAAGGCATTTAAAGAGCAGTGAGGTGCACTTCTCTTCCCACTCAACAGCGCCTCTGTTATAATCGTAGACCAGCACCTCACAACAGTCGCGTGGCTGAAGGGGTTACGTGAGGCCAGGACTTTCCAACCTGTTTAAACAATTACTTCAAAAAATAAAAATATATAATTAAAACCATTAAATGAAAATACATTTAAAAATATCACAAAAAACATTTACAATTGCAACAGTAAGAAAAGTATTGGACTTTGGAAGGAGCAGATTTACTAATACCACTCCAAATGTAAACAACAGTAGGGATTGTTTTAGAATTTGGAGAGGTGAGATTTACCATTCCCACTCCAACATAAACAACAGAAGGGAAAGCTTTAGGGGTATATTCACAAGAACATGTGATAAACAACACCAAAAAATGTTAACACAACTTTACACATCACAGCCTATTGCGGGAAAATAACCCTGTGTCAACGTGGAATTCACAACAAGGCGGCCCCATGCGATAGTCTGCTGAAACCACGGCCAATGCCCGCGATGCAACCACCTTGACGGAGATAAAACCACAAACCACAACACAAAAAACCTGCGATAGGCCAAAGCGAGATGAGGAAATCAGCAATAAGCAGCGCCAGGCCTGCAACACACACCTGGCAGGTGGGAAAAATCACCATAAAAGTAGAAAAAAACACCCAAACTCAAAATGACCAACACCCAAGCACCATGGAGGCAGCCTGAGCAGGCACAGAGGACGAGCGCAACCCCACAAGCACCCCGGACGACCAGCCCGGGACCTCGGGGACAGGGAAGGGCAAGGACAAGAAGAAGAGGAAGAAAAAGTTCAGTCCGCAGGTGAACAGGATCATAATCACGGAGGTGATGGAATACCATCAACAATTGTTCGGCACCTCCAACGTGTCATTGGGCACTAAAACTGGAATATGGCGGGACATCGTGGACAAGGTGAATGCCGTCGGAGAGCACAAGAAAACAATGGACGAGGTCAAGAGGCGATGAAAAGACATCAAGCGGAAGACCAAGGAGAAACTTGCAGCCAACCAGAAGGCAGCAATGCAGACTGGAGGTGGGGGCCCAGCGCCACAGCTCGTGCTGGATGATATGGAGGAGCTGGGGTCGACAGTCATCAGTGTGGATACTGTGGCCGGAGTCTGGGGACCTGACACTGCTCGACAAGACACAACACAACCGCAACAAGGTGAATGACCACCAGGTACTGGGGAGATGGGTGGAGATGGCCACGATGGCACACATGCACAATCAAGCAGAGTGCAGTGCACACTCTCAATGACTCTGGGTCATCGCCCAGATCCACAGACTGTCACAATGTACAATGTCATGCTGTCTGAATGTCAACATGTACCATACAGCTACATACATGGGGACACATTGCAATTCACCATCTCCCCTTCACATTGCCACCGTCAACACCACCTGCAGAGCAGTCCCAGCCACTCTTCACTGATGACGAGGAGGACAACCCGAGCATCGACACCCAAGCCCTCCTAGACATCATTGACATCATCCGAGACACGCCTCCAGGATGAGGGCTGACCAGCTGCATCGAGGAGACACCACCCACCACCCAAACCACCCAGGAGGAGGCACCCACGGCCACGGCAGTCTCCCAAGACCCCCAGGAACAACACACGGCCTTCCAACGCTGTGTGCTGGAGGCCCAGAGGAAGGCAGCTGAGCAGGTGCGGGTGGGGTTCGACCTCATGGCCACCAAACTGGACGCCATCCATGGCTGTCTAGGCCCGCTCCATGGCCTCCAACAAGCCCTGACTGACATCGCTGGTGTCCTGACATGGAGAGAAGAATACCTGTCCGCTCAGAGGGGCACCAGCGATAGCAGCCGTGAGCTGGCACACATGCGGAGGCTCATGGAGGACATGGTACGGATGGAGGCGGAAAGGATGGCAGCCACCTCTGCACATCAGCGAAATGTAGCTGGGATCTACCATGCCCTGCAGACCATCATCATGGCATTGCTGCCACAAGGCGTGGCACTGATGAATGCTGCTGCCCCCACACCATCCACATCTCCGCCCCCTGGTGTGTCAGTGCCTCACAGTGCAGCAGGCGTATCCACTCCGGCACCTGATGTATCACTACCACACAGCGCGGCCAACAATCCTCCTCCGGCCCCTGATGTGTCAGTGGCACGCAGTGCCGCAGCCGGTACTGCAACCCCCACAGGTGGGGCAGAGCACACATCCGGGGACGAGGACGTGGATGTGTTTGTGATCAGGAGGCACTAGTATTCATCTCCTCCACTTGGCCTGTTTCTGCTTGGTGCCCCACATGGCCTCATGACCTTCCACTGACCCCCGATACACTCCGATGCACTCACCTTGGACAGCGACATGGACTGCCATATCCTGTCTGATGACCAATGACACGGCAACCAGACTGCGGACTATACCCTTCCTCTTCCGCAGGACTTGTCATCCCCGGATGGACTCTGGCTGGCCCTCCACGAGTCCATATTGTGTAGTGTGCTCGGCATTGCCCTGTATCGCTCCAGCTGCAGAACTGCACTGGATGTGCAATAAACATCCAGTGACGCACTGCTGTGTCTTGTCTGTCATCATTCATGTATGAATGTGTGGATGAATGTATGGACAGTGATTTCCCTTGCGTCAATGAGGTTCATCCTGTGGGATGCCAGTCAGTGGGTGCTACATTCCATATTGTGTACTGGGTCCCGTGAACACTACAACAGGGACACACGCATCAGTCACTTCCAAGTCCGGACATGGACTGAACCACGCCCAGAGCCCATGAGTCATTGTTGCAAGCCCTGCGCTGGTCCAGCGTATGGCAGGCCAGACTACTCCGCTAAGACTCCGAGGGGGGGCCCTCATTGCTACCTGTCGCAGGTGTACTCGCTGGTGGTGTGCAGGTCACTGGTCTTGTTGTCAGCATGTCACAGCCACTCCCTGGGGGCAGGTTTGCACGCACACCACACCCATCCGGCAGAGACGTCACAGGCCATGTGACTCCGCCAACATAAGGGGCCGATGACGTCACATTCCCCTCTGCCGGTGGTGACTGGATGACGGACGCTCCACGCTTCCCAATCATAAAGGGCCCATGAGTTGTTGCGCACAGGGTTAGTGGCACCCGAGGCCTTGCGGCCGTCACGGGCCTACCACCACGTGGCGCTGACTGGGGTTGCACAGGGTTAGTGGCACCCAGAGCATTGCGGCCGGCACAGGCACCCCACCACAGGACAGTGACTTTGGGTACACTGAGTAAGTGGCACCTTAAGCTGCTGAGTGGGTGTGCAGTCTGCGATGATGCCCCATCTCGGCGGTCTGGACAGCTCCGGTTTCGTGTGCTCTGCTGGACCGCAGTGTAGGCCCGAGCCAGCGGGCAGCGCAGGCCTACCGCCACGTGGCGTTGCTTCCGGGATCACAGAGTTAGCGGCACCCATTGGGCTGAGCGGGTGTGCAGCCTGCGATGATGCAGGGTGCACTGGTATATCCCATGCCATGGAGTAATCAAGACCCAGCGCAAAACATGAGACCTGGTGGCCTGCTGAGCGTGGCTGCATGGTATTGAGGGTGCCATGTCCGCGGGCCCCGGGCTTGTGGCTTGCAGCGGCACGTGGTGGGGCCTCCTGTCTACACACCGGTGGCGGAAGGTGAGCAGTGAGGCCTGGTTGTGCATTGGCGTGCATGCTCTGATGGGCGGCGGATGGGGCTGGTGTGCCTCTGCCTGGGTGTGCATGGCCGGGCATGCTCTGATGGGCGGCGGGAGGGGCTGGGGTGCCTCTGCCTGGGTGTGTATGGGCGGGCACGCGATGTTGTCTTGTGCAAGTGTGTGTACTGTGCCAATCATGTTTCTGGACACTGTTTCAGATGACGGCTCTGTCTCAGATGTGTGACCTGGTTTACTGCTATATGTACCGGCAAGTTTTTGGAGACACACCAGTGGCAGCATGTGAGCAATGTGGCCTGGGTGCGCAGGGGCCTCGCTCTCTCTCTCTCCCTCTCTTCTTCTCCCTCTCTCACTCCCCCTCTCTTCTTCTCTCTCTCTCTCCCCCTCTCTTCTTCTCTCTCTCTCCCCCTCTCTTCTTCTCTCTCTCTCCCCCTCTCTTTTTCTCTCTCTCTTCCCTCTCTCCTCTCTCTCTCCCCCTCTCTTCATCTCTCCCCCTCTCTGTCCGTCTTTCCCTCCCTTTCCCTCTCTTCCTCTCTCTCTCCTTCGCTCTCTTTCTCTGTCCTTTGATGTGCGCAAGACACCTTCTCATCATGATTTTTGTCTTGCAGGCAGTGCCCTACGGATTGTTCCGAGGGGAGCCGCCATGTGTCTTCATTTCATTTCAGTGTTCCTTTTAATAAAGTTTCATTTGTTGCTTCAAAAGTGAATGTGTGATGCTCATTTATGTGACAACACATGCATGTCACCAGTTGTGGTTGTGCGACATCAAGCGGATTATTTTGGACATGTTTAGGTGTAGCTGATGTGGCATGTCTTTGGTCGGGTGGGGTGCCGGGGAGGGCGGGGTCTCGGGGTGGTGGTGGAGGGTGTTGTTGCCCTTTCGGCCCTCCGGGCTGCATGTTCAGTCACCTGGGTGCATCTGTTGTTCTTCAGGTGTGGCTGTGGGCTGTGCTCCCTTTTGTGGTGCAGGCTGCGGTCCAACTTTGCACCAGGTCGGAGCAGGTGTTATTTTCCTGCTGCTAACGCGCATTGTCTCCTGTTTTGTGTTCTTATCGCAGTTCTGTCTGGTCGTTGTGAAAGTTGTGGAGTGATGTTGTCGTGGGTTTTTGGCACGGGAACGCCTACTCTGCATCTCATTAGCGATGGTTGCGGGGGTCATCTGTGGCGATACTTTTTGCGGCTGCTATCGCAGGGAAACTGGTGGTATCAGCTGTTAGCACCAGCTTGTGAATAGGGCGATAATTTTATCGCCACTTTGGCTGCGATAAAATGCCTCTAACTCGGCGATAAGTCCTTGTGAATATCCCCCTAAGTATCTTATGACTGCACTGACTTGTTGACAGTATGATTCAATAATCTCTTGCTGTGGATGGGTGTGCGCAAATATAATTCCTCCCATCTGACTTCACTCTCAGTTTGAACAAGAACCACAAGGATGCCGCCAGGCCACTATCAAACAATGTCCTTGCTGTTCGCTTGGATCTCTTGTCTCTCGAGTTATGGAATGTGGCTAAGTCTGAGAATATATACCCTATTACCCCTGAGTGGTAGGGATGTAATTCAGGATATTGAATCATGCTGGTATGGGCCTGCAGGTTCGACCAACAGTGTCCCTCATCCCACTGGAGCCCTTGTAGACAATCTTGTTACTTTGGTCACAGTCACTGAACCCTTAGAACCCATAGAATTATTTTCCAGGACCTCCCAGTCAATGAAACCATGAATCAGTAATATCCTTAGTGTCTACGAGGAGAACTAACCTGAGTAGTCTCATATAGTTGGCCCTGGCTGCATTTTCGAAGTATTTCTTTTTTTCCATGTTGGGCTGTATCGCTGATGATGAGGTTGGGGATATCGTCCATTTTGATCTCCATGTAAACCCTTTCAGACTAATTCCTTTGATTTGATGTCTGTAGATACTACATCCTCTGGGGAGAAATGCCTTTTTAACATTTAATAGAGTAGTACAGTGATTTTTAACTTTCTGACTTCTGTGGACCTCCACTAAGTCATTACTTGAACCCGAGAACCCCGACTGACTCATGATTGTAATCTTGGGAATCCCACTGAAAAATTACTGGAAGCCGAGGACCCCGGCCTAAGCTTCTTCATTGATTTTCATTTGAACCTCAAAACAATACACAAAAAATACAGAAATAAGCATTCATCAAACAAATAAACAAATGATGAAATATTTTATTTTATTCACAATCAAATATAAAAAGATCAAAATTTTAATGTGAAGGTTGAAGCTTTTCTGAATTCAGCCGAGGCCCCTTTTCTTTTATACTATATTCTGTGTGATGCACTTACACTGCTCCCATGAATCAATCTGAGGATACCAACTTAATTTTTAGCATTTACTTTGAATTCACTCACATTTACAGAACACTTTAAAATTTTAAATTTAATATTTTTCGTCTTTTTTGTGTACACTTTTTAAATCTGTTAATATTATTTAATGTTATAACAGTCGCGGACTTCCAGAGTAGGATTTGCGGACTCCCAGGGCTCCCCAGACCACAGGTTAAGAACAACTGGAGTAGTAGAAAAACGTTACTCCATAGGGAAAAATATTTTTCTATTAAGTAAAAACCAAAATTAAGTTACAAGTGCCAATGCACATTTTTGCATACAAACGTTGCCCAATGGTGGAAATTCTGCATGCATAAAATGTCCATATCAGCCTATATCAAGACTTCAATAATATGCCTGAAATTCTCTGGTAAACTCCAACAAGTTATAAATATGCTCACTTTTTAGACTTATAACTCTACATCAGAAGGTTTTTAACTTGGAACTTTGTGAATCGAGCCCTAAAATAAATATCTAAGGCATCCTATTATCTGTCCGGATCAGGAACTGCCCCTCAGAATTGCTTTTTCCCACAGCAGGCTCTCCACTGGCAGATTCAGAAGCGTGCACACAAACAACCACAAGGGCAAGAGGGAGAAAGTCGACTTGTGTGTTTATTTTAAAATGTTCTGGACATTGGCCACCCAAGAGATTTTAAAGAAACTTCACAAGGAAAGAATTTGCAGGGCTTGTTTAGGACCGTCCCCGGCCATGGGGGCCGGAATGCTGCTGAAATAGAGTAACAGGTAAAGCAAGCTGCAGACCTGCTCCTTGTCAGCACCTTTTCGAGCTAAAGTCAATAAGGGTTCCACACCGCATGTGTCCATAAATCATCTTAATTACAGGGTCTGGACACCCATTACCTCTCAAGAATAAGGTGTGATTTTTCACATCTTCTGAATTGTCTAGAAGAGCTTGTTTTAATGGTATTACTCTTAAATATATAAACGCCGACACGTGTCAGCATTTATGTGCATAGGCTTCAAAAGCCATGCCATTTTAAAGATCCATTACATACACGACAGATAATTGGCTAATCGTGATGTCACTGATTTAATCCCACCAGCACCCAATCAGAATGCAGAGAATGTTGGCATTACCTGCTGTTGTTTGGGTCCATTCTAGGGCAGTGGCAGGGGGGACATGAGGCAGACACACAAAAGATCATCTTTTTTTTAAGGGGCATTAACAACGGGTATTTGTCATTCCCTTCACTTCACAATGTGCCTGCCGCTCCGACACATAGGGGCATATTTACAAGCCCCTATCGCCACCACAAGTTCACTTTTAGTGATGTTGTGGTGGCGATAGGAGCTTTGCCTTATTTACAAGGCAGCGTTAAGCCACTTAACGTAGCTTAACGCTGCCTTGTGAATAAGGCCCCCTTCACACTACACTTAGCATGAAAGGGACAGGCAATTGGTGTTGTGATGGGCGTTCCACCACAACACCCATTGATTTTGACTCTGCCCCCTAATTACAAGAGCAGTGTAAATAGGAGGCAGCGTCAAAATTAAGACCAGAGAAAAACCTAGTCTTAAACAGTCGAAATGAGGAGAAATGCTTTATTTCTCCTCGTTTTTGCTGTTTCCATGTGTGCTGCCCTGGGCATCACACAAAACGCCAATGATTGTTTATGTGCAGGAGGGAACCTTCCTGCACATAAACAATTTTCCCCTCAACACAGGCACTATGATGCAAGGGTGCCTGCGTTGGCGCTAGGCTGCTAAGTTTAGCGCCAGTGCAGGGGGAAAAGCAGGGCTGCACCATATTCTAGTAAATATGGTGCAGCCTTGTGTTTCTAAAGTGACGAAGTGCGTCATTATCTTTCTTGGCTTAATGACACGCTTCGCCACTTTCTTGTAAATATGCCCCACAGTTTTATGGCAAGCAAATAACAACAGTTAACACCCTCTGGAGTGGGCATTGACCAATGTTAAAATGCTATGCAGATGGAAATAATGATAACATACAACTGAAGTAGGCTCCAAATAATACGTCAAATTCGAAGGAATAACATACCTGTATTTATGAACATTACATATTACTTTGCTCACTGAGAAATAACTGTAGAGTAGCGGCATAAGCTGGGGACTCAGAGTTTACAAATCTGCCTAATGAATGACGACAATTCTAAAAAAAAGAAAACCATTACAAGGCAGTGAAAAAAATGTAATTCTGAAATTGTTTAACGAGGAAAGATCATATCAGTTAATTTGAAACTGTCCCCCAGGTGAGACATCTAGTGCTGCAGCCAGGCTGTTGCTTCTTTTTCTGTCCTCCTGGCCTCTGCTTTGAGTTTGCACACACTTAGGGAAGCTTTGCTTTCCCTGCTGTTCTGATGCGTTTCTGCACATCTTTAGTGTCTTTTGGCAGTTCATGTTAAGTCCCTGGACCCAGCGGGGAGGAAAAATAAACTTTTCATTCATTGATGGCATTGCAGAACAAATTATGGTTGTAAGCAAAATGGTTTGAAACAAATTCACATCTGAAGCTACTCTGGTCAAATGGGTTCAGGTTTAATGAATACAGCCCGAAATATTGTGTATGCTTGTTTAAGGAGCAAAGCGTCTCACTTTTTTTAGTTTTTTATCACCTGCAAACTCTAATTTCCATTGTGTTCCATCAACCAAACCTGCACACAAAAGAAGCTGGCGCTTCTCCGTCCTTGGAGTTCAGCCCTGGAACTTCTTCCCAGAAGGAATCAGTAAGCTGGAATAAAGATGATAACCTGGCATTCAGGAGGGCTCAGAGAATGCACCACCCTAGACTACCACTATCTTGATTGCCAAAGGGACCACCAGCCTGATCATTACGAGGCCCGGTGGGTATGGGAGAGGAAGGATCTATTTTGAGTTTAAGCCTACCAGGGAGCCAAAGCTGTCTGGTTGCCTAAGGTCTATTGTGGGTTTACCAAGAGGTTACAGTGGCTTACAGCGCACCATTGCTTACCCTTGGTTGACTTTATTATCACTGTCATTTGCTTGCTTCTCATTCGATGGATTTCCTTCTCCCAGCTTATCCAGCTTGTGTGAGTCCCGTCCCCTGGATTATTACTCTCCTTGCCATCTCTCTGATTGGCTGGCTTTTATCCTTACACTACTGTTTTTCTTTTTCCTTAGGCACTCCATAAGAGCGCATGTGTTTTCCAGCTTGCTCCCTTGTTTGCTTCTGTCCTGCCAAACACCCACACTATCGCAGTCCATGTTGCTGACGCCCTCACTTTCCAAGCAGTTTCATGTGCATTTCCCTCTGCCAATTCCCTCTTTCTCCTCCCTCTGTGTTGCTATCTCGCCTGTACGCCTGTATTCTTCTTCTCCGCACCCCTTTTTGCTTTCCCTTATGTGCTGCTTCTCCCCTCCCCACTCACTGCCTGTTGCTTCCCCCCACCTGCTCCGCCATCTTCTCCACTCTCACTGTCTTTTTTAATATTTGTATCTTGTATTTTGTTTAGGGAAGGGCCAGGCAGTAAATTGCTGCTGGCCACTCTGCCTTAAAGAAAAAGATTTCATGCTACTTTTTCCCATAATTGTTAATTACTAATCCACCTTGGATGGGTAAATTAAAAAATTGCGCCTGCATCATTCCGTAGACAGGCACACGTGCATAATGATGTGTGCACACTTCATCATGCATATACAGCTGTAAAGTTATATGGCTGCAGCAGCCACGCCATGGTGGCATTTTCACTTTTTTTTCTTCTTTTGGCCATGGTGCAAAACACCTTGCCGATGTTGTACAGCATCGCCAAAAGGCATTGACAAAGCCAATAAGTCGCAAAGGAGAGACCTATTAGCATTGCCAATGCATGCTTAATGTTTACTTACAAATGATCAATTCTTTTACTTGAAAAAAATATCAAGTTATGGGGCAGCAATAAACTCTCAAGTATTGAATTACAAAAAGTTTGTGCATTTATGTACTATATTTATAAAGATCAAACCCAGGCGATCTTCAACATAGTGCTGAACAGAGAAGAAAGCCCAGGGATATGGTTCAAGTTAATTTACGATAAAAAAATTGTGGGGCATATGTACAAGCCCCTATTGCCATGGGAACGCCACTTTTTGTGACGTTTCCGTGGTGATAGGGACCTTGCCTTATGTGCAAGGCAGCATTAAGCCACTTAACGTGGCTCAACGCTGCCCTGTACATAAGGCCTCCTTTCACACTATGGTTATCGTGAAAGGCGTGGGCAGTGGGTGTTGTGGTGGGCGTTCCACCGCAACTCCCATTCATTTTGATGCTGCCCCCTATGTACAAGGGTGGCGTACATAGGAGGCAGCGCCAAAATTGAGACCATGTAAAAACTGGTCTTAAGATGGCGAAACGAGGAGAAATTAGCTTTTTCCATGTTTGCTGCCTTGTGCAGCACACTGGGCCGGACTGGCCACAGCGGGCACCGGGTGTTTCCCCGGTGGGCCGCCCGGGTGGGGGCCAGTTTTAGGCCCCTGGGGAGCCGTTTTTGTTACCGGGGGTCGGCAATATTGGCTCCCTGTAACAAAATCCGCCGAAACCGGCCCTCGCAAACTGCTTGGCTACAACCCCACTCACTCCAGGTAGGGCCAGCCGAGCAGTTTGCCTGTCCAGCCCTGGCAGCACACATAAAAAAAGCAAAATACCATGGTTAGTTTATGCACAGGACGGTGTCTCTTCCTGTACATACACAAACTTTTTTTAAAAATGCCATTTTGTCACTTTCATGTGTGCTGCATGAAGCAGCACACATGAAAGTGACAGAATGGCCTCTTAGGGTTGGTTATGTGCAAGAAGGGACATCTTAACTACACATGAACAATCCTCCCCTGCATGCAGACACCCTTGCACCATGGTGCAGGGGTGCCTGCCTTGGTGTTAAGTTGCTAAACTTAGCGCCATCGCAGGGGGAAATGCAAGGCTGCACCACATTCTTGTAAATATGGTGCAGCCTTGCATTTCCAAAGTGGAGGAGAGAGGCATTAAGCCAGGAAGGCTAACACCTCTCTCCTCCACTTCCTTGTACATATCCCCCTGTGTCTTATATGGTAGCTATGAGTGAATGATCTAGTGAGTAGGCTTGACCAGCGCAGATCAAGAAACTAAGCCATCCTTAGATGATTTGGCTTGCTAGAAAGGAGTTAGAAAGAGGTGGGTTTCCTCGGATAGCATGTTGAAGGGGTCAAAAGTATGGGTTCCCTAACTTTAGTGCATTTGGAATGCTTCAGCAGTGCGCTGACTCACAAGAAAGTGTTAATTTTTTGGATCTCGCCTGACCCAGCACATGCACTGACCTGGCGAGACATTTAGTAGGTGGGTTTAGAAAATGCTGCCCACATTTTTGTGCTGGCGACAAGCACGATGGTGTGCACGCGCACAGCTGCTCCCCGCATTCCCCCCTCGCCCAGCCATCTGCCTTTCCTGCGCCAGCCTTCAGCACCATACCCCTCCCCCCGCTGCTGCACGTGCATCCCTAGCGCGCGTCATCGCGATCGCGATCACTTTCACTTTTACAATGATCGCGATGAGAGATTGTCAGTATTTTCTCCCCGAGAAGACATTATGAAGTGTTCGCGGTCTTGCTGTGGGGGCTGAATCTGCACTTCTTTGACTCTATGGAGCTGGAGTTTTAAATTCCAGAAGGGACTTTTGATTGCTTCCGCCTTCTGTCCAAAATCTTAGAGTGATAGCAGATTCTGTTTTCTTTCTTCCTTTGCTTTTGTTTTCAGCATCCTACTGTCTGCACAATCTGCCCTTTTCTCGCTTTCCATGCTTCAAAAATAGATACAGCTCTTATTTTCTACCATGCACGCACCACTCCCAGGCCATCCTTCATTTCTGCGAAGATGACTGTGAAGTCTACATTTAATTTAATTCTCTCGGTACATCCTCTCTGTCATGATAGCCTTAGCTCTTTCGAGGATGTGAACTCGCTCTCTCCATCTCTCTAAAACTAAAATCTTTTTTTTCTCCCCACTGTCTGGTTTTGTAACCCCCGTCCTTCATCCATTCTCGGTTTCACCACATTCCTTCCTGTGTTCTGTCCAAAATCTTAGAGTGATAGCAGATTCTGTTTTCTTTCTTCCTTTGCTTTTGTTTTCAGCGTCCTACTGTCTGCACAATCTGGCCTTTTCACGCTTTCCATGCTTCAAAAATAGATTCATCCTTCTGCAATGTTGCTCTTCTCTCTGGACTTCCTGCTTGTTGTAATTTGGAACGAGGCAGTTCAGAAAATAAAACGTTGTACCAGCCGCACATCAGGAGAGATCATTTATTCCTGTTATTTTAGCTTCATAACATTTCATCCTTTACTGTCACTCTCAATTACCTCCCTCAGCTCTAACCCCACCGCTGCCCGTCCCTGTCTCTGTTCTCTGCCCTCTCCTGCTCTCACCCCGTGCTTCTGGTGCCATGCTCACTCTCCGTTACCTCCCTCAGATCTAACCCCACCACTGCCCGTCCCCGTCTCTGCTCTCTGCCCTCTCCTGCTCTCACCCCGTGCTTCCGGTGCCCTCTGCCTGTCCCGCTCTATGCCACAGCACCCTGCTCCCTGTCTCTACTCTCTGCCCCCACACCCTCCCCGCTCTCACCCCATCTTTCCAATACCTTATGCCTGCTTAGCTCTGCCACAGCACCCTGCCTCTACTCTCTGCGCCCCACCCCTGCTCTCACTTTTTAGTTATGTTTTATATTATTGTATGTGAAAGTTTTAACACTTTTATTAGAACTTTCACATACAATAATATAAAACATAACTAAAAACATAAAATCCCGAAAGCGAGACCTATTGGCTATGCCAATGCTTGTTTGTTCTTGCCAACAGTCAGCTTTAGCTATATGTGTAGGCGAGACCTCTTGTAAAGAGTACCTAAAGAGGGCTTGAGGCGAGACCATCGCATGAGATGGGATAGCTTTTTTGTCTACTTCGGGTCCCTGCTCTTGAGCCAATGTCTTTGCACCCTATTCTTGTTCTTCCTCACCCCCATGGCTTCCTTAACATGCTTTTGATTCAATGAGTTGTCTCCGTCCGCTGCAGTGCTGACATGAGGGAACTACTTTTTCATTTTCCTTTTAGCGCTCCATGGGGGTGTTTTTCTTTTTTTCTTTCTCCCCCATCACCTCCTTCTAACTCACATTCCTGCTACTAGGCTCTCTGGGAACTCTAACCATCCCTACGTCCTCTGCTTCACTGCTGCTCCACCACTTCCTTTTATTTATTTAAATCGAAATTGCTTTGTTGAGTGCCCGGCCACTTCACACTGCCACACTTTGTGCAGCATGGCATGCATTCTTTTTTTGTCATTAACCATTTGAAAATCACCGTCAGCCACTTTCTAACGGTAAATTATAATTACAAAAATATGCCAAATTGGTTGCCTCTGTGTCACGACACGTGTACCTTTGCGCTTACATTGGGAGTCATCTTGGACTTTTCCTTCAATAGGGACACCATTAGAAAATGGCTGGTCAGATAAGTGCATTCGTGTCCAGGGGGCATCATGGAACAGAAACTTCCTTTACCAAGCATTCTTTCTTTACCACGCAATGCCTTTTACCATGCATCATTTACCACACATGCCTTTACCATGCATATGCCTTTACCACACGTGTGCCTTTACCACGCAAGGTAAGTATAGTTAAGGTGAGTATATTTATATATGGTTTAGAGGTGGGTAAGGGTGGTAAGAATATGTTGACAAAAGCTCTTTGAAGGCGACACCTGTTGGTTTTGCCAATGCATGTTCACATTTACTTTGGGATGAGTTGATCAGATTTCATGTCAGCGAAATAATCCATTTAAACAAATACTACATGATGGATCTTATAGTCTTGGTTTGCTTTTGTCAAATCAATTGACCTAACCCTGATGTGAAAGTCACAGCATGAGACTGTAGGTCCACAGTGACATGGAGCCATCGATGGCAGCGCCTGGGCGTAGGATCCATGCCTTGCTCTGAATTCGTTTCTTTCCGGATCTGAATGTTTCATAATAGCTACTTTTCTAATGGGATAAGCCGGACACACACCACAATATGCAAAGCAAACCCTGCCCTAGATGAGCTATCCGTGTGCATGGACCTGGGACTCCTGAGAGCACACGGGCACAATCTTCATTGCTTTTGGCTGAAGGCTTTTATACTAGGCTGCTCCTGAATTCTATAGTCAAAATATTCAAAACAGTGTTAGTCTCGTGTGACGTACCCTCGATTACTCCAGCCTGCTGATGCCGGTGCTGCAGGCGGGTGGGGGTGTGGGTGGAGGGGGTAAGGGTACAGGCTGGTGAGGGTATGCGGCACACTTTGGAATGCATGCTCGCAGTGCACAGTGCGCCAAGAAGCCTCTGGGGAAAGACCGCTCACCTGAGGATGCTTTTTGTCCTGTGAACAGGGCATGTAGGATTAGTTTCGGATTTATCTGACAGAAAACTGATCTGTAGATAGTGACAGTTTAATACAGCACTTGTACAAAACTGCAAAGGGATTTCCCACAGAGCTCAGAGAAGCCAAACCAAGACACAACTGGCTTTACAGTCTGAAGTGTGTATGCATGAGTGCTTGCTGCAGACAGCACCTGTATACAACAGTCTGTCAATGATGATGACATTTCATGTTGCACCTCTCTCTCTCACTCTCTGACCCTTTCTCTCTCTCACACTCTCTCTCTCTCTTCCCCCTTTCTCTTTCTCTCTCTCTCGCTCCCTCTTTCTCCCTCTCTCTCTCCTCTCTCTCTCTCCCTCTTTCTCTCTCTCTCCCTCTCTCTCTCCCTCTTTCTCTCTCTCTCCCCCTCTCTCTCTCCCTCTTTCTCTCTCTCTCCCCCTCTCTCTCTCCCTCTTTCTCTCTCTCTCCCCCTCTCTCTCTCCCTCTTTCTCTCTCTCTCCCTCTCTCTCTCTCTCTCTCTCTCTCTCTCCCTCCCTCTCTCTCTCTGTCTCTCCCTCTCTTTCTCTAGTCCACGAGAATGGCACATCAGGATCCATTAAACTGAGATCAACGGCTCTGCACAAGGTGTGATGCATGTTCGCCCTAAGTTGGCAGGGTATGCCCAGACGTGGGTCCCTTGCTCACTTTGCCACTGGATTCAAGATAGCCTGGCTGATGAGGGTTATGAACCCGAAACCAGTCCCAGGATGCTTGTTTCCGGTCCAGGGAAGATATGGCTTGGCAGTTCGGGCTGGACTGTTCCCATGAGGCACAGGGTCAGACTGATTTGCATATGGCCATGTCTGAACTGGGATGGCGGAGTGAGCTAAAGAATGATGATGGATTAAACCCAGATCAGTTGACTGGGGGTGAGTGCTTGCAATGTTCAACACTCCGTCCATCATCCCCTTTGGTTTTGCATGTGATTGATACCATAAACCTTTGTTTCACTGACAATATCACACCTGAAATTTCAAGGTTATTAGATGAGCATTTCGTCAGGGACATTATACCAATCCAGTATTTTCTTTCATGACCCACTGCAATCTACCACTTTATACCAGTTTTGGTGAACCAGGCCTGCAACTCCCACAATGCACTGGGTTGTTGAATGAAAGTGCAGGACTGGAACACCAAACTGCCTCTTGCTAGCGCTTGCAGTCGCTAGTCTATAATTATCCAGAGGCCTAGATAGCCAGATTTTTTAGCAAAGGGGCAAAATCTATTCGATCCTCAAGATAGTCCAGCCCCAGCTCTTGATGGCAAAATAATATGGCAGCACTATTTGGGGTCATCAATAGCCTTTATATAAATTTGTTTTCCAAGACCTGTAAGTGTCAGCTTTTGTGGTAACCCCAAACTCCTGCCACATAGTATGCGACAGATAAGCATTTGGCTTTGTACAGGGTAACCAACTCTGTCACCAGCTTGTGGCCTAGCTTACAGGCAAAGGGGAATAACCCCTCCACAACCCAGCTAGTATGTTGAACCCTTGCAGTGAGGAGGGAATCCTATTTCATAGTATTATTAAAAATGTTCCCTAAATATGTAAAATTAGACAACTTATTGATGGTCTTACCCCTTACAGCGAATTTTCTTGTTTTAGTTGATTTGGGGACACACAACATAATGTATGATTTAATAAAATTGACTTTAAGGTCCAGTGCTGACATAAAATCTGTAAAAGCATTGAGTGATGTTTGGAGGCTGTTAGCTGTCAGAGCCACTAGCACGGTGTCGTCAGCATAGGATAACAATGGAACCAGGTTGCTTCCAATTCTGGGAAAATCAAATTCCTTCTCTATTAAAAATGCCTCTAAACCATTAGTGTACAATAACAAGAGAAATGGAGCAAAAATGCACCCCTGCAGAACACTTTCTGTGGAGACAATGGGCCTAGTCTTTTCCCCCCGTGTGCCATATCTTATGGCAACCGTAGTGGAAGTATAAATCCTACGCAGGAGGGAAATGAGAGCTTCTTCAATACCCATTTCCCCCATTAGTCCCCACAATTTCTCCCGATTAACGGTGTCAAAAGCACTGGACAAGTCCATGAAGGCCAGGCGGATGGAGCCCCTCCTGGCCTTCATGTACTTGCCCATAACCAAAGACAAATTGAGGCACTGGTCTGTGGTGCACATCCCCCTTCTAAAACCATATTGCATTTTTGACATGATCCCTGTGCTGCTCACCCAGGTCGCAAGGCATGTGAGGACGAACCTCCCCAATACCTTTGCAGCATCATCGATAAGTGAAATTGGCCTGTAACAGGCGGGGTCACTCCTGTTGCCCTTTTTATTATACACTGGAACCACAATGGCCTTCTTCCAGGTTGTTGGAATGGGGCCGATCACCACAGCCTTGAAAACATGTGTGAGCGCGGGTGCTCTCAGGTTGGGGTTTCTTTTGAACAGGTCTAATGGATCCCCATCAGGGCCTGGGGATTTCATACAGATTCCCCTCGCCAAAGCCTCCTCCACCTTGTCCACTCTGAGGGATGCACTTAGTTAAGAGGCCAAGGTTAAGTCCAGTGTCGGTTCCCCACTTTCCTTTTCTAACGGGACGCTGTTTGGGTTACATATTGCCCAAAAATGTGATTCCCAGGCTTTCCCCAAAATAAGTGAATCCACTCGTCTAACCTCATCCATAAATAGAGGGCGGTTAATAATGTCCCAGAAGCTTTTAGTGTCTTTCAGTGCACTTGCTCTCTCTGGATTTTTCCAAGCTAATTTCCCCAGTCCTTCTTTCCTTTGTTTAATAGTGCTTTTATAAGCTTGTCTTGAGTTTTTAATTCGGGTTCTATCACGGGTGAGTACTAGTTACAACACGTTCCCTGGACAGAAGTGGACTGGTACTGAACTTTAATGTAGTGCTGTCTAATGAGGTGCATCTTTAGCGCTTTTATAAATTGGAGCAAGGTTGAGGCGGTCCTGATGGATACTGTGATAGTGTCCCAGATTTCTCAGTGCATAGACGGAGAAGGCAGGTTGTTTTTTTTTTTACTTCTTTGCTTGCACTATGATGGTGTCCTGGGTACAATGTGCAGACAGTTATCACAGATGATGAGCTTATCAGTCAGAGAGGCAGGGGCGCTTGTCGAAGTTTACTTTATAAATGCGCCTAGACCAGGCACTTACTATGAAAGAACAGGCTGCAGCCACTACCGGCTCATGACTTTTCACATGCTACGGTTACTACGGAGAACTTTCCCTCTCCTCCCATATTCAGAGAGGAAGACGCTGGTCCAGGCACTGGTTATCAGTCACCTGGACTACAGTAACGCTCTTTTGGCTGCCATAAATGAGACGGCCTTAAGCAAACTGCTAGTAGTTCAAAATACAGCAGCACGTCTCATTTATAATCTCCCAGCTGGCACGTCTTCCACCTCTCTGCTGCGCATGCTCCATTGGCTACCGATTCGTACAAGAATCACCTTGAAGGTCTGCTGCTTGCTCACAAGGCCTAGCAGGGCAAGGCCCGTGCTATCTTTCTGCTAAGCTCATCCACTATTGTCCTAGTAGAGTTTTGAGATCCAGTGACTAAGCCATGCTTTCAGTTCCACGTATTTTCAAAACCCGTTCTGGGGTCAGATCCTTTTCCTATTTGGCTCCCTTTTTTGGAACAAACTTCCACTTTACATACGCCAATGTGAAGTTTACATTCATTTTAGGAAGCTTCTTAAAACTGCGTTATTTCAGGATTGATTCAGCCTGTTACTTTGCTCATAAGCGGTCTGTGCCGAGGTACCCCTACCGGGGTGATTCGTGCACATTATAAGCTATATTAACATAACATTACATAACAATGATGCAATGGGGTTTGAAAATGCTGCGGGACGGCAAGGGGAGTCGGAGGAGTTCCATCAGGGTGCCATGGTATGGTCATGTTCATTCAGCCCCTTGATGATGCGTGCTGCTGTATGAAGGATGAAGGATGTGTGAAGCTGGGAGGACATAGAGCCGGGCGTTGCCACATTCAGTTGCAAGAGTATAAGGGCTTGACCAGCAGTTCTGCAACTGAATTCACTAGCATATTCAGTAGGATGTCAGAATATTGATTTGTTGTCATTTTCTAATTAGGACCCTAGTTGTAATAAGGAAACATAACACAAATAGAGCACCAATGAAGTATATAATAAGACAGCACAAAAATGTCTTTCTGTGATATTTTTTATTTTCTCTCCTCAATACTTCCAAGGGTTACTTGTTTTGTGTAGAGTTCCTGTTAAAGTTGGAAGAAGAGCCCAAATATCCAGCTTTTAGGTTTAACAATTTGGCCACAGTCCACATCTCCTTGCCTAATGCACTATCTCAGAGAGATACACGAATACAATACAAGAATGAAACACCAATTTATGTTGACATTTCCTAGACATGTGGCATCTCATTACTGAATGTACTGGGGTTCCGCCCTCTCCTTTTTTCCTGTGCATGATGGCTGGCTGTCAGCTGACCGAGGGTCAGCCTGATAAACACTGATTAATAGAGGGTCAGGCAGCCAGGATCTTTCTATGCGCTGAAGTGCAGGCACTTGCTAGCCAAGGTTTGCTGGGCTGAAGATCGCACAGTCCTGAGTGCAGTCACATCACTATCCCTGGCAAAGTCTTGTGAAAATCAGCAACGGCCCGCCTTAAAGGGGGGAGCAGCCACTCCCCCGCATCTTTTGGACATAAAGAGTGTCTGTCAGGCTGAGCAAAGGTCAGTCTGACAGACATTTTTTATTTTCAGGTCAGGCAGCCAGGAGCTAGACATGCCTAAATTATCAGGCTCCAGGCTGCCTGAGCTGAACTTTGCTGGGCTAAGGATGCCACAGCTCCTGTGGGCGTGGCCTCCTCAGCTCAGTGAAGGTCGTCGAGGCCCTGCCAATTGTGATGCGCTGGAGCATCAGTGATAGCCTCGTACCTGGGCACTTCAGTCTTAACCCTGAAGTGCCCAGGGCTGCGTGACTTTCACTGACATCTCATCACAGAGTGGGTGGGGTCAGCGGTCTCTCTGGTCCCCGATTCAACTCTGTGATGAGGTAGGGGCTGCTGACTCCCCTCAATGGCTGATCTAATGCCAGCCAGTGATGGGAGGAAGCAGTTACAACCCTCCTGACACCCAGGCCCGGCTCCCGGAATTTTTTTTGGGTGGGCCAAGGGTACATTCGGGCGGGCCACTGCTGGCCCGATTTATCGCTTATATATCTAGCCAGGCCTGCTTCTGGGCCCTCCATTATCTCTCCTTAGTCTTACAAGGCACAGTAAAACGCACTCTTTTCCTAGTCTCTTTCTAAATGTTATCACTCTCAAAAAGTGCTTTTCTTCCATGTAATGTCCCTTTGATGGTAAGAGGAGGTTTCTAAGGTGGGAGTATCTAGCAAGTGACTCTACTTGGGCTCCCTCTGTTCAAGCCTTCAGGGAGAATCCCTCTTCATTACTACCTCCACCTGACCCCTGACCTCTGCAGCGTGCTCCCTCACAGGCTTGATTATCCACTTTTCTACCACCCCTCTTCATTACACCTTATCTCACAGCTGACCTTGGGCCCCAGCCCCATATCATTCACTTTCATTATTCCCAGTAAAAAACAATAGTAAAATCACCCTCAAACTTGAAACCTTGAATATAGCAGTAAATGTAATTAGCATGCATGTTAAAGTATGCTGCACAGTTGACCTAATCACCTGACTGTTAATTAAATAAACGAAAACAGAAAGGCCATGACAGGGGTGGCTTCAGTGCTGGTGCAAAAGTCTTTTTGACCTCTTCTTTGACCTCTTTCTCTGTAGATAACTTTACTACCACCCTCCAACAGTGCCCTTCATCTCTCCGGAGACACCCCCCCTCATGGCCTCCTCCTCAGACTCCCTAACTACCACCCTCCACCAGTGCCCCTCGTCTCTCTGTAGTTCCCCCCACCCCATGACCCCCTCATCGGATTTCCTCACTGCCACCCTCCACTAGTGCCCCTCATATCTCTGTAGTCCCCCCACCCCATGACCTCCTCCTCGACTTCCCTCACTGCCATCAACCACTAGTGCCCCTCATTTCTCCGTATCCCCCCACCCCATGACCACCTCCTCCAATTCCCACACTGCTACCTCCACCAGCGCCTCTCATCTCTCTGTAGTTCCCCCCCACCCCATGACCTCCTCAGATTCCCTCACTGCCACCCTCCACCAGCGCCCCTTATCTCTCCGTAGTTCCCCCCACCTGTTACCTCCTCCTCGGATTCCCTCACTGCCACCCTCCACTAGTGCCTCTCATCTCTCTGGCATTCCCCCACCCCATGACCTCCTCCTCGGCTTCCCTCACTGCCACCCTCCACTAGTGCCCCTCAATTCTCCATAGCCCTCCCACCCCATGACCTCCTCCTCTGATTAACTCACTGCCATCCTCCACCAGTGCCCCTCATCTCTCTGTAGTTTCCCCCACCCCATGACCTCCTCTTCAGATTCCCAACTGCCACCCTCAACCAGCACCCCTCATCTCTCTGTAGCTCCCCCACCCGTGACCTCCTCCTCGGACTCCCTCACTGCCACCCTCAACTAGTGCCCCTCATCTCTCTGTAGTTCCCCCCCCCCACCCCATAACCTCCTCCTCGGCTTCCCTTACTGCCACCCTCCACTAGTGCCCCTCATTTCTCCATAGCCCCCCCACCCCATGACCTCCTCCTCTGATTTCCTCACTGCCACCCTCCACCAGTGCTCCTCATCTCGCCGTTGCCCCTCTCTCATATCCATTTCATTTGTAGTATAGCGATACTCATATCAGTGTAGGGTGTCACAGTACTTTACATCATGCACATATTATACAGAGACAATAAAACAGTCTACACGGAATGTCACATAAGCCAATGAGGATTACAAGGTGTAGAAATCACATGTCATCCATACTGGTGGATAATATATTTTACGAGGGTTTGGTCTGGAGAAGCACAAACTCAGGATTTAAAGAGTACTCCAGTGGTTGGAGTTTGGCTTTACAGATAAAAATGTATAACTGCCCAAACACACTCTTTTAGTAGCATTAGAATAATGAAAGAATGGAGAAGTTCTGACTATATCACAACACAAAAAAGCGAAGTTTGTATGCAGCTCTTTGACGACAGTTCATAGGTCACTGTCCTATTTTAGGATTGTAACTTCTGAACTGCAAGTAGCACAAGGATCTCTGTGACAAAGGCAGTAACCCACTGAGCTATTCCCATAACATTCAGTTTATCTGCATTTAAAAACTACCAACAGACAAATGGTTGCTCTGCAGCAGGTTCGTAAATCACCAGTTATCTGAACAGTTTTTATTTTTGTACATCGGTGGCAGATTCACTGTGAGGGCCAAGGCTCATGTTTGGGTGGGCCAGGCTCATGTTTGGGTGGGCCTGGCCCCCCCGGCCCACCCTCTAGAACCGGGCCTGCTGACACCTCCGAGGCTTCCCTCCGTAAACGTTGCAGCGGGTAAGTGAGGCATCAGATAGTTGGGTGTACGTGTGAATTTATGAATGGGTGTTTGTGAGCATGTGTGATTATGTGAGCATGTGTGCTTGTGAATGGGTGTAGGTGTGTGGTTATAGGTGAGTGGGCGTGGGCATGTTTGAGGATGCACGTATATGGGCTTTTGATTTAAGAACCCCTACCCAAAGCCCTCCATAACCAGTTGGCTTCGCCCCATCACTGTAGCACCTAACCAGCCGTCACTGGCCCATTTTGTATTTTGGCTCTGCAAGCCTACACAAGGTCATGAGATAGAGGCTGGTCAGTCACGGGAGGTTTTTATTTTAGCCTTTTCTAACTCAGGTGAGGCTGTCAGCTCCATGACAAATAATTAAATTATTTCATGTGAAAAGTAAACTTTGCCTTTCACTCAAGTCACTTCACAGTCACTATTACAGTGAATGTTCGGTGAGGGTGCTCTTAAATTTGTACACAATTAAAATACATATAAAAAGACTATCTCACATCAAAGCTGTGTCTGAGACAGCGGAAGGCGTGATCTGCAACTACCTAAAACAGTTCAAGAAGCACGTGCAATGCTGTCCTTGGTATAGGAATGTCAAACACGAGCGACCAGTTTGTGGGCTCTGAGAATCACCCCGATCGGTAAAGGGACCAGGGCGAGCGCATGCGCAGAACAGCCCAGTGACGAGCAGGTGCCCGGGAATCTGCGAAAGAGAAACAGTATCTCATCTCTCGTGACCTCTAGGTGTCAAGGCACAAGCTTCATTTGAGATGTTTTGCATGTGCTATGCAAAGCAGGGTCAGGCCTTCACTGACGCATTTCTGTGCCTGCATCTCCACTCCTGAGTCATCACCCAGCACTGACTGGCATGCAAATGTGGACTCCTCCTGGGGGCCCCTCTGTGATGGAGAAAGAAAGGGACAAGTGAAAACCTGCTGAAGGCCGCAGAACAAGCCCTGCACAGACAGGGCCAGGCTGGGGGCCAAAAACAACCCTGGCAAAAGTGTCAAATCATCCCCATGTTGAGCCAGGTGAAGCGGTGCAGGGAAGCAGCCTGACCCTTTGCATTATATTGGAGGGGGGTGTACCTGTACCGAAGAAACTTTCACAACAAGCATTGGCAAAGCCAATAGGTCCCGCATATGTGAGAAGTATTGGCTTTTCCAGTGTCTTCTAGCCATGTTACACGGCAGCGTAGTGACTATGTAGCATGGCTATATGTTAGAAAAAAGGAGATTGACGCAGCCAGCACTAGCCACATCATAGCGCCTTTTCTTCTTACTTAGGGTGGGTGGGTGTGGCAACACACAACGGGAGGCAGGATGGAGGTAACAGGACACACAGACAACAATCGTAACAGGTAACAAGATGAGAGAAAAAAGCGCTGTGTCGCGGCCAGTGCTGGCCGTGTCATATCAGGTTTTTTTCTCATGGTGAACAACACACAAAGACGACAGGGGGTTGGAGGGTGGGAGAAAATAAGCAACATGGACAACGAGAAGGTGGAGGGTTGGTTCGGGAGAGAATGAGCACAGGCAACGGCATGGTGAGGAGGTGGGCGGAAATAATTAACACTGATACCCGGAGGGTGGGGGATGGAAGGAAGTAAGCAGCACTGAAAAAGGAAGGGTGGGGGTGGGAAGAAAGAAGCAACTTGGACAATGAGAGGGTGGGGGTGGGAAGGAATAAGTAACATGGACAGTGAGAGGGTGGGGGTTGAAAGGAAGAAGCAGACGAAACAAAAGCGAAATAGATTGCCAATCACAGCAGCAACAGTGGAAAGACCCTAATCAAGACAAAGCAATCAGTAATTGGTCCTGGTGGCGCACAAAAGAAAAGGAGTTGAAACCCGGTCATGCTGACCAATTGCAAGGCAGCAAATAAAAGTGACAGTAAAATCCAGGAATGGTAAGCAGTGGGCTGGCTCCAATCAACTTTTAGAACACAATATCTCTTGCAAGCGAGAGCGCTGTGCTGTCGCAGGCAAGACCTAAAAACTATGGAAAAACAAAATAAGCACTGACAAAACCAAGAGGTCGGCAAGCAATCCCAGACCTAATGGCTTGGCAAATACCTGTTTTTACTAAATGATAATTGTGCTGTGGATTAAAAAAGATATTTCCTGTACAGGCTTATGTCTTCTACCTGACGATAGGGCTTTGGGGGAGGCGGCCGACCAACGGGAGGCCTGCCTCCCCCGGGGATTTTTGGGCCGGTGGTGCAGCCCGGAGCCCAATTGGGCTTGTTGGGCTACATTTGGGCTTGTTGGGCTACATTTGGGCTGGGGGATATGTATGCGGCCATTTTAGGTCACCAGCCACCATTACAGTGGGGTGACATGGCAGCCAGCCTGGGGGTTTAGTCAGGGTGAGGAAATTTTGTGCACAGCCTCCTCAGGGCTGGGTAAAAACTGCAAGAAGCAGAACGCGACGCCTTTTGCTGTCCTCTCCAGTGCTGAGACCCCCTCGCTTTCGAGGTGCCTTGCACCTCTGTTCAGGTAGGGCCTTAAGTCCTCCTCTGTAAGCCACACCTCCTCTATAGCAACCAGTATGGATGGGGAGGGGGGGGGGCTAATTCCAAAGGCAGCAGCCCCTCGAGCAGCTCTTCTCATGTACGCTTGTCTTTTACCCAGCGCTTGGCATACACAGAGAATTTTCAGGGATGTGCCTGTTAAGATGGACATCCCATCCTGTCCGGGTGCCATGGAAAGGTAATTTTCAGGGATTTCCATGTTACATGGACATCCCTTCCTGTCCGGGTGCCATCGTGAAGCTTTGACCAGCTGTCCACATTGTCATATTCAGGTCTGTAACTGTGTTATCCTTGCTTATACTTGGTGGGAGGAAGGGCCCGGCCGGGGCTGGTGGAGCGGGGAGATTCATGCCGTGCCTGGAGGCGGGCAGGGGAGGAGCACACGGGTGAGGAGGGGAGGCGTCGGAGCGGGGCTCTGGGGTGGAGGAGGGTTTGGGGAGGGGGGGGTTGGGGTCGGGTTTCGTGGTGCCGGACGCGGGCCGGGGGGACTCTTCGGGGGGGCGGTCATCAGTCGTTTCGCGGACTTGGGGCGGAGAGCGGTGGGGCCCTGGTGGGGGTACCCAAGGGTGACAGGGAGAATAACCCCAGCATGTCGGACTCCTCGTTTTCTTTGCCGGGGCAGCAGGCGCGGCACTCGGGTGAGTTACATGCGGTTCCACCCACCGAGCGGATGGGCAGGCTCTGCCTCGTGCGGGCGGCCTGCCCTAGCGAGGGACCTACTAGACGGAATACGGCCCAGTGAGTCGCTGCGGCCTCTGGAGGCACGGGGGTCCAGAACAACAGCAGGATACAACGGATGGGCTTGCGGTACCGCTGCAGGAGTGTGGAGTAGTAGGGGGATTGATCCGCTATGTCTGGATGCAAATATTACCATAACTGATGGCAATGCCCTTCCCTGAGCCATAATGTGTTATTGTGAACTGGGGATCCCGGGCTGGAGTCCGCGGGGGACGGCCCATTGCTGTGGGGACCACGGGCTGGAGCCCACGGAGGGCGGCCCATTGCTGTAGGATCACGGGCTGGAGTCCACGGTGGACGGCCCATTGCGCTGGGATCACGGGCTGGATCCACGGAGGACGGACCCTGGCTATTGGGATTGGGTTACAGGGAAGGGGGGGTCACTAATGTGGTGTCCAGTTTTGCAGAAGGTCAGGACAGATGGCGTGCAGTGGCGGATGGAGTGCCGGCCACCCCCACCTTCACCACTGGTTAGGCGGCGCGCTTCAGCAGGACGCCGACCTTGGCGCCAGGTAAGGCACCGGTGTACACGCGGGGGGCGGTGGCACGCCCGGGAAGGGGAGGGGCCCTGTGGGCTTTGGTAAGGTGCTTATGGGTGGGGGTCCGCCGAAGAGGAGTGGGAGCTAGCCAAGCAGCCGGCAGTGGCCATGGCATTGCGGATTGGTGGGCTGCCTTCATTGATATACGGAGGGGTATGCTGTGCAATATCTGGGCGGGCCCGCCCGTGTTGAAATTCATGGACGTGGTCCGAAGAGCCTTGGTAGAGTGCAGGGAGGCAAGTGGTCACGCTATGATGGTGGAGTTGCTAGGCGCGGGTGGCTTGGGACCCGGTAGCTGAGTGGGGGGGATAGGCACCCCAATCTTTACCTCTGAGACCAAGCTGGCAAGCTCCCAGGGAGCACAGGGGGACACTTCCTACTTCTGCAACCAGTAAAGGCCGGGGAAGTGAGGATGTCTTTGAAGGAACCACCTACACGGTTATAAATTTGTAACATATGTATGCATACTTTTAGGCGTCTCATAGGATCCTTTGTCCGACACCACTGTGCTGGGCGACCTATACCAGCGACCATGGGGAGGGTACAGTGGCAGTTCACAAGGCACTGGGATGCCGCTGGTATGGCGCCTCCTTTCGGAACCGCACCAAATGCGGGGGTGGGGGTACACGGCGGATGGCAATGGGAGCATGTTGGGACTCCACAGAATGCGCGTGGGCCAGACAGTATGGCTAGTTTATGCATGGTGGATCGTAGTGCTATGGCAGTCCCCCTTGGTGCGTCGCGATGGGACAGGCTTTATCGGGGCAGCGGTCCAAACAGGGCCCGCAGCATACCGCAGGGGGCGGGGGTGGCAGCAGGGCTCTGGGGTGTCTGGGAAAGGCTAGTCCGCAAACGCATCGGGCCTTGGGGAACATTTGCGGGCGTCTTCTCCACAGACCTTGGACGCAGGGCTCTTGCGGGGGCCTGAGGAAGGTTCCGGCTCGATTACGACGGTCCAGGGCTGCTGGGGGGGGCTGATGACTTGCAACTGGAAATGTCTACGACACACGGGGATGTGGTGCGAGCAGCTGGGAACCAGGAACCCCGGGAAGGGCGCATGGTGGACTCGTTTTGCGGGTGCCCCTTGGCTAACTGCTCATTTATACACTTGGGGGGGCGCCACAGGCCGATGCGGGCATTACAGGTTGGGCCCACTCCTCCCCTAGCAAGGAGGGCATTCAGTGGGTGGTTCCGTCTTTATAGACAAAACTACAGCGGGGAGGTGCTTTATCCTGTGCACTACTTGAGCGTTCTCGCTAGCTTCCGGTGGGTTTGTCATGGCGCACTGTACACAGATGGTCACACATTGCCTGGATGACTTTTCCTGGGGGGCCGGCCCGGTTCGGCGGACTGTCGGTAGCAACTGACAAGTTTTTAGAGCTCACGGGTCACCTGGGGTGCACTTGGCAGCAGAGTTGACACAAGGTGCTAGTGCAGTTTTGTCACTTTATGGTATGGATTTGGTGGTGGGGGCGATACAAGCCCGCTTGCGGATAGACAAGCAACTGCACATGCTGATGTGAATCGATGGGTCGCTGGCCACACTGGAGGTGACAGTTGGGGTGGTGTATGGTAGTACGGTTTCTGTTGGGACGCCACAATTTTAGCTGTAGGGTGGGGGCAGATTTTCAGTAGGGGGTGACGAGGGCAGGTGTGTCAATGCTCCATCCTTACGTGCTCTTGTCGGCCGGAACCAAGAGGGGATTTGCGCAGGTGGCGCACATTTCTTGGGCTTGTCAACAGCATTACCATGGCGACGCCGGAGGATGGAGAAGATCACGATCTCTGCAGCCGCGGCTGGGGAGGGAGGCTTTGGGTTTTACTGGCGCCCGCAACCCTGGAAAAACGAGAAGAGGGTTTTTTTGCCTTTATGGAACTCGTTACACTGGTGGTGGCTGTGTCAGTATGGGCCAGGAAATTGGTGCTCGGGAAAGCGATCTCTAGCAGTGGACACCATGTCAGTAATACAGGGGTAAACAGACCATCAACTTGGGAGACCCGGGTGCGGAGGTTGCGGGGGTTTGTGCGGCGAGGTTTGGACCATGGTATCCGGTTTCGGGCCAGGCATGGGCCGGGAGTGGGCTTGTACACAGCGGATGCTTGGTCTCTCTCTATGTGGTGGAGGTTGCATATGCTAGTCACGAAAGTGGACAAGGGCAGGACGCCAGTCCCTGCGGGGATGTGGTACGTCGGAGACAAAGGGTTATACGGTTAGTGTTGGGGTCACTGGCCGCAGCCACACAGAGGCCATAAGAGCAGGATAGCAGGGACTTCATGAGGGGGGCCCAAGGCGATGAGCAGGGCAAGGGAAAGGGAGGAGCAGGTGGGGCAGTTTATGTTGTCCATGAGTGGCAACGGTTGGTCTACGGTATCTATGGCAGGTATGCTGTCGGGCATAACCTTCATGGGCAAATTATGTGGGAGTTAGGTGCCTTCGACGGGAAAATGGGGCAGTTGCGTAACGACGGTTGGGCGCGTGAAAGGGGAGGCGGGCCCCAGCCATTTGTCTGTCGGGCTGCTGGCTGGCTGTAGTGGGTCCTGCGGCAGATTATACCGGGTTGCAGAGGAAGGGGTGTCGCCGGTCACGTTGCGGTCTGGGATGCACTTGTGGGCATTTCAGGTTTCAGAATGGCTGGGTGGAAAGGGAGGGAGGTTGTCCTGAGGGACGGGGGGGGGAGCGCGGCTCGCACAAGCAAAAACAGGCCCTTCGCCATGTTGGGCCTCATTCCTTTTCGTGTTGGGGTGAATATAGACGCCGCAAATTGGGGCAAAACGGATGGTATGGGCAGTAACAGGGCGATGCATGCCTTTAAAAAAATAAAAAATAAAAATAAAAAAATGTGTTTGGTGGGTTGACTTTATGCGTGCAGGACGTGGGAAGTCGGGCTGCGTTATAACATACATTCAGCTGCGGGGCTCCGGGGAAGGGGTAACATAGTGCTCATTTCTGGGTCTCATATATGTGTCTTTTCAGGTGCGGTAGCAGGGCATTCTGGGGTGGCCGCCTCCATCTGGATTGTGGGACATTCCTTTGTCATATGGGCAGAGCATTATGAATTTCGAAGGGAAAGGTTTGGATTTGGGTTTAGTCTCATGGTGGTTTTCATTGTTCCTGGCACGGTACGGGGGGCATGGAAGTGGCACGAATTGTTTCATACGTACACAGAATGATTCAGGGTGATATTCGGCCCGATGTTTGCTTATTCAGCTGGGGGGACATGACCTGGGTCAGTGTAAGGCTTAGCACTGTGAACGGAAGGCAGATGGACCTTCTGGGGGTCAGGCAGCAGGCGTCAGATCGTGCAGAATATGGACAGAATTCACTTCACAAAGGCACCAGAGGGGGGTAGAGCAGCCAGCAGCACTAGATAAGGCCAGGAGGTGGTTCAACGGGCCTTGGTGACGAGGGGGCACAGGGAGAGTAGAATATCCGGTGCTTAAGTATACTGCGGTTCATTTCATCGGAAAGATGGGGGCACACTGGTCACGCTTCTGGACTGGAGTTAGACTGCAAACAAATCCAGGAGGTTGGATGGGGCATATAAAATAAAATAAAAAAAAAAAAAAAAAAGGGTCCCTAGTTGGCGGGTCAGAAAAGTCTGGGAGCCAGAATTTTCTGAGTGGCGTTCTCCTTAGTAATAGTTGGTAGATCTGTTCACAGTTTAAGTTGATTGGTTGGAAAATGTCACTCCGGGTACACGCAGGAAGGGGAAGTAACACAGGAAGGTTTAGGAAATGATAAGACATTACACGTTTCATGAGTCAGCAGGGAAGACAGAGTTGAGGGTTTATAAATGATTGCAAATGGGGGTACTTTAGGGGTTTGGGTGGGGGGTAAGGCAGGAAGAAAATATTTAATGAGGTTTAGTTTTGTACGGCACAGGCCAAGGATATTTGTTGTAAGGTGCACCTGTCTTCAATAAAGCGGCCTTTTTCACACTTAACAAGCTGGTTGTGGTCTGTGCTGCACCCCCTTTGGCCCAATAGGGCTTTGGGGGAGGCGGCCGACCAACGGGAGGCCTGCCTCCCCGGGGGATTTTTGGGCCGGTGGTGCAGCCCGAAGCCCAATTGGGCTTGTTGGGCTACATTTGGGCTTGTTGGGCTACATTTGGGCTGGGGGGATATGTATGCGGCCATTTTAGGTCACCAGCCACCATTACAGTGGGGTGACACGGCAGCCGGCCTGGGGGTTTAGTCAGGGTGAGGAAATTTTTTCCCGCCCTCCCTCCCCGTTTGTTAAATGGGATGGGGGAGGAGATACATTTCAAGGGCTTTTTGGATTATTGGGTTTTTTTCTTTTTGGTTCGGTGGTTTTGTTGGGAACAGGTGCACCGGGTGGGGAAACATGTACTGTTTGGTTGTCGCTTGAAGCAGGTGCGGGGTTTTTGTACCAGGGTTATGGTTTATGAGGGGGCGTTCTCCTTAGTAATAGTTGGTAGATCTGTTCATAGCTGCCTTCGCGCCGTTTTCCCGCCGCTGCTTCCCGTGCAGCCTGCCCCCCCCGCCCCGATTGGTTATTCCCTCCCGCCTCCCAGCTGACCCCTCCTCCCCTCCCTTCCTCTTATGGCGACCGCTGCGCGGCGGAGTCAGTGACCCTTGACCCTCGGGTAGGTCACTTCCCCACCGCTACAGCTCCGCCTGTCTGCCCGCCTTGCTGCCTGCTCTGCTTCCAGGTTAGCGCTCCGACCACTCGCCGCCTGCCTTGAGACCCCTTCTCTCTTCTGTACCCCATGTGCCAGGTTCGCCCCATTGTCTCATTTCCACTGTACCCCGTGTGCCTGTATCTCCCTCTCTCTTTTGTACCCCGTGTGCCAGGTTCGCCCCATTGGTTCATTTCCACTGTACCCCGTGTGCCTGTATCTCCCTCTCTCTTTTGTACCCCGTGTGCCAGGTTCGCCCCATTGGTTCATTTCCACTGTACCCCGTGTGCCTGTATCTCCCCCTCTCTTTTGTACCCCGTGTGCCAGTCCGCCCCCTTGCTTCCCCTGCTGTGCCCCGTACGCCTAGCGGACTGCCCCGGCCAGCGCTCGCTGCCTTCGCGCCATTTTCCCACCGCTGCTTCCCGTGCGGCCCCACCCCCCCGCCCCGATTGGTTATTCCCTCCTGCCTCCCAGCTGACCCCTCCTCCCCTCCCTCCCTCTTATGGCAACCGCTGCGCGGCGGAGTCAGTGAGCCTTGACCCTCGGGTAGGTCACTTCCCCACCGCTACAGCTCCGCCTGTCTGCCCGCCTTCCTGCCTGCTCTGCTTCCAGGTGAGCGCTCCGACCACTCGCCGCCTGCCTTGAGACCCCTTCTCTCTTCTGTACCCCGTGTGCCAGGTTCGCCCCATTGTCTCATTTCCACTGTACCCCGTGTGCCTGTATCTCCCTCTCTCTTTTGTACCCCGTGTGCCAGGTTCACCCCATTGGTTCATTTCCACTGTACCCCGTGTGCCTGTATCTCCCCCTCTCTTTTGTACCCCGTGTGCCAGTTCGCCCCCTTGCTTCCCCTGCTGTGCCCCGTACGCCTAGCGGACTGCCCCGGCCAGCGCTCCCTGCCTTCGCGCCGTTTTCCCGCCGCTGCTTCCCGTGCAGCCCCGCCACCCTGCCCCGATTGGTTATTCCCTCCCGCCTCCCAGCTGACCCCTCCTCCCCTCCCTCCCTCTTATGGCGACCGCTGCGCGGCCGCGCCGCTGGCGCGCCAAAGGCAAGCCCGTCTGCGCCCGTCCGCGCCTGGACCGTGCCCAGCGCCAGTACCCCTGATCCCCGAGAACACCAGCCAACACGACGGACGTACGACCCCACCACCCTCAACGCACTCAACCCCGGCCAGAACCCCACCTGCTACCGAGCCACCCCGAGACGCACCCACGGACCTTTCACCTGCCAAGACTGCAAATTCACCTGTCTCCGGACCTGCACCGCTCCTGCCAAGCCAGACACCAGCAACAACCACCTCAAATGCATCCTGCTCAACACCCGCTCCGTCCACCGTCACGCCATCGAACTCTGGAACCTCCTCGACACAACATCGCCAGACGTCGCCTTCCTCACAGAAACCTGGATGAACGCCTCCTCAGCGCCCGACATCGCCATAGCCATTCCGGACGGATACAAGATCACCCGGAGGGACCGCGTCAACCAGACGGGAGGAGGCATCGCCATCGTACACAAGAACACCATCCGCATCTCGACCAACTCCGACGAAACCTTCACCGCCGCTGAACACCTCCACTTCCAGATACACACCAACCCCAAGACCACCATCAGAGGCACCCTCGTCTACAGACCCCCAGGACCCCGCACACAATTCAGCGACGCCATCGCAGACTTCATCAGCCCGCACGCCCTTCCCTCCGTTGACTACATCCTCCTAGGGGACCTCAACTTCCACCTGGAGGACAACAATGACAGAAACACCACCACCCTGCTGGCCAACCTCGCCAACCTCGGACTCAAACAACTGGTGAACACCCCCACCCACTACGCCGGCCACAAGCTTGACCCAGTCTTCTCATCCAGCAAGCACATCTCCTTCAGCCACTCCACCGAACTCCACTGGACTGACCACAGCTGCATCCACTTCAGCTTCAGAAGAACCACGACCCACCACCACCCGCAACAGGTCCCTCGTCGGAGCTGGAGCAAGATCACCGCCGAGCAGCTCACAACCTCCCTCAGCCAGAACCCTCCCACCAGCACAACGGACCCCAACGAAGCAGCCAGCAACCTCACCAAATGGCTGACCTCATGCGCCGATGACCTCGCACCACTAAAGAACCCTCCCAGCAGACCCGGCAGCAAGAAAACCCCCTGGTTCACCGACGAACTCAAGGGCTCCAAGAAGAACTGCCGCACCCTCGAGAAAGCCTGGCGGCTCGACCAAACTACAGACAACAGGACCTCCCTCAAGCACGCCACCCGCAAACACCATCAGCTGATCCGTGCCACCAAGAAGACAGCACTCAAAGAGCGACTGGACAACAACGCCCATGACAGCAAGGAACTCTTCAGCATAGTCAAAGAGTTCTCCAACCCCTGCGCCGGAAACAACAACATCACTCCCTCGCAAGACCTCTGCAACTCACTCGCCTCGTTCTTCCACCGCAAGATCGCCGACATACACAACAGCTTCAACGCACAGACCACGCACCCTCCCACCGAACCAACGCCCGCCACCAACACCCTCTGCAACTGGACCCCAATCAGCACCGAAGACACCACCCGCACTATGAACACCATCCACTCCGGATCCCCTACCGCCCCTGCCCCCACCACGTCTTCAACAAGGCCAACGCCATCATCGCACCCCATCTCCGGGACATCATCAACACCTCCTTCCACACCGCCACCTTCCCAGAGAGCTGGAAGCACGCAGAGCTCAGCGCCCTCCTGAAGAAACCAACGGCGAACCCCACCGACCTCAAGAACTACCGTCCCATCTCGCTCCTTCCTTTTCCTGCCAAAGTCATCGAGAAGACCGTCAATAGACAGCTCGCCGCCTTCCCCGAGACGAACGGCTCCCTCGACCCCTCGCAGTCTGGGTTTCGGGCTAACCACAGCACCGAGACCGCCCTGATCGCAGCCACCGACGACATCAGATCCCTGATCGACAACGGGGAAACAGCGGCCCTCATCCTCCTAGACCTCTCTGCTGTGTTCGACACGGTCTGCCACCGCACCCTAGTACAGCGCCTCAGCAATGTCGGAATCCAAGAGAAGGCACTGGAGTGGATCATCTCATTCCTTGCCGGAAGAACCCAGAGAGTCCGCCTCCCCCCGGTCTGCTCCGAGGCCACCGAAGTCATCTGCGGCGTACCTCAAGGATCATCACTCAGCCCAACCCTCTTCAACGTCTACATGACCCCCCTCGCAGCCATCGCACGCCAACACAACCTCAACATCATTTCCTACGCCGACGACACCCAACTGATCCTCTCCCTCACCAACGACCCCGCCACCGCCAGAGCCAACCTACACAAAGGAATGAAAGACGTCGCCGAATGGATGAAGAACAGCCGCCTGAAACTGAATTCAGACAAGACGGAAGTCCTCATCCTGGGATCATCCCCCTCCGCCTGGGACGATTCCTGGTGGCCCCCTGCCCTGGGCACCACTCCCGAACCTACGGACCACGCACGCAACCTGGTCTTCATCCTGGACTCCTCCCTCTCGATGACCAGACAAGTCAACGCCGTCTCCACATCATGCTTCAACACCCTGCGTATGCTCCGCAAGATCTTCAGATGGATCCCCACAGGAACCAGGAAGACTGTTACCCAAGCACTCGTCACCAGCCGACTAGATTACGGGAACACCCTCTACGCCGGAACCACAGCCAAACTACAAAAAAGACTCCAACGCCTCCAGAACGCCTCCGCACGACTCATCCTGGACATCCCCCGTCATAGCCACATCACCGGACACCTGAAAGACCTGCACTGGCTCCCCGTCAGCAAGAGAATCACGTTCAGACTCCTTACCCACGCACACAAGGCTCTCCACGACCTGGGCCCCAAGTACCTCAACGACCGAATGACCTTCTACACGCCCACCCGCCAGCTACGATCAACCAGCCACGCCCTCGCCACCATCCCACGCATCCGCAGAGTCACCGCCGGAGGAAGATCCTTCTCCTACCTGGCAGCCAAGACTTGGAACTCCCTCCCCATCCACCTGCGGCTAACCCAAGACCACCTCTCCTTCAGGAAGCAGCTCAAGACCTGGCTGTTCGAGCAGTAACGGACCCCTCCCTCCCAGCGCCTTGAGACCCTTCCGGGTGAGTAGCGCGCTTTACAAATGCCGTGATTGATTGATTGATTGAATTTAAGTTGATTGGTTGGAAAATGTCACTCCGGGTACACGCAGGAAGGGGAAGTAACACAGGAAGGTTACATAGATAGTTATTTTAGTAAATGATAAGACGTTACACGTTTAATGAGTCAGCAGGGAAGACAGACTTGGGGGTTTATAAATGGTTGCAAATGGGGAAACTTTAGGGCTGGGGTGGGGGGTAAGGCAGGAAGGAAATATTTAATGACGTTTAGTTTTGTACGGCACAGGCCAAGGATATTTGTTGTAAGGTGCACCTGTCTTCAATAAAGCGGCCTTTTCACACTTAACAAGCTGGTTGTGGTCTGTGCTGCACCCCCTTTGGCCCAATACCCTGTGGACACTGTTGACAGGTGTACTGCACCCAGGGCTTGATCACAGGCCATATCCTTGTATGTATTGTGCAAGAACTTGCTTCTGCTTACACAAGGGTATGTGCCCTATATCTGTGTATGTAGTGCACACAGCGGATGGCCAAAGGCCCTAGACAATGTTTAAAGAATTGATGACATCCTTGGTGTCAGTGATGTCATCAGGAATGTTATGGAGTTATAGCTAATTTCAATGGCTTGACGATTGGGATTGTGGCTCTGATGTTCCTTCAGATTACATTTTTTCCCTGAAATATGTAAAATACAATTAATTTCCTGTTTCCTGAGATGCGGTTGATCTTATTTGAGAATGGTAAGGATGTTAGCACACCAACTGGGGTAGTGCAAAATCTCCCAAAAAGTTCTAAACAAAATTGTTTATACTTTGGAGTAATAGCACTACAGATTGTTAAATCTGCACTCCAGAAACCGACACCTATGATATATGCTATTAAAGTAACTTATTGAGTTAGGCACATGCTACCTATGCCTGTGGGAAACTGCTGGTTACAGGTTAAAATTCTCACAGCTGTGTCTTGGCCTATAATCACTCCAAGGTGGATAAAATGTGTACCACTTACTTTTACAGATATGAGACATTGCTAACAGCACTACGCAAATGTGCTAGTGAATCATATATGACAAAATGTTATTATGATTAGGGGTGGGCGGTAAACCCCCCTCCGACAGTGAAGTTTACGGAGTTTTGCCCACTCCGTGCTCCACCTGGAGCGCGAAAAGCCAGAAAAACTCTGCAAACCGCCACTTGGCAGAGTTTTTTTTGCGCGTGGCTCGCCAATGTTAAGCTGGCGAGTGGGAGTCAGAAAATCAAGCCCTAGGACAAGTTCTGGCATGATTTCTCAACAAGGATGGTCACGGTAGGTCGCTACCATTCACATTGAGAAAGCTGCCGGTCGAGTAGAAAATCTGCTTGAGCGGTAGAAAGAAGGAGCGCTTTCTGGCGCAGTGCATGATGCCGTTCATGCTGATTTTACAGTGTGGAATAAGCTCCTGGTGCTAAAAATCAGTGTGAGGAGCATGACATACCGAAGTTTCTGCCACTTGGGTTACTCAGTGGAATCTCACACAGTTTTTATGTAAATCTGCAGAATTCTGCTGAGTAAAACTCCGCGAGTTCTGCCCACTCCTAATTATAATTTTTTCTCCTGAATTAAATCTGTGATTAATGAAATCTTGCATTCCATTACTTGTAGTTTTCTTTCCAGAATTTAAATGGGGCACTATATATACCCCCTCTCACATAGGTGGATACATTTCCTCCCTTGAGTTAACCATTTTTGTTGCACTCTGCATTTTACAGCCTGGTTTAGACATGGTATCGCGACTCGGTCCTCCTGCTGCCAGTGTGCAGTTGGCCGAGCCTTTCACTTTGATGGTCAGTAGTGGCTCACCTTTTGTTTGTGGACAGGTACAAGATAGGAGGGTGGGGAAGTGTGTGGGTGATGTGTGGGTGATGTGTGATGAACTGTGACGGGGGCGCCTGCCCACCAACTCCACGAAGGACACAGGGATAGAAAAAGGGACTGTGCAGACGAGACTGGAATCTGGAAATTCTGAGCAGGTGGTTGCAAACAAGCTAGCAGCCAATAGCACTTGGTAGTACTGACTTGTAGTCTGACACAATATAATCAGAGAAACAAAACATCCCAGAATTCAAGGCGATGTTTGCTCGAAAAGTTAGACTGGCTGAATGCACAACGCAGCCAATGGAGCCGGGTATCAGCTACGTATCACCTGCTTTTTAAGCTATACTCAACTCTGATATCACCTCTAGATCCTAGCCCTGTTACAAGTTCCCGAAGAACCTAGGCGCAACAAGCGCTTTCTGTTTTTCTAGTTCCACGCATCAGGCTCATCCACGCCAGGTGTTTTGTTTGCATTCCGGAGCTTGTGGTCCTGTTTACGCCATTATAACATCAGGCCTACAAGGCCCAGAATGTAAAGCAAAACATGGCGTGGATGAACTATGCGCATATGGACGCTATAAACTTGAGCACACTGTGTATTTTGCATCCGTTTTGAGGATCACTCAGGTGCAATTTGTTACTTTTGGGGAGATTGTAAGCCTTTGTTCAGAGACAGGTTACAGACCACTTCTAGTTCAAGAAGTTTTGGGCACATCAGTCAGTCAGAGCTGTTGTGTCCCACAAAACAGAGAAATATAGGGAGTGGATGATGTACTTGTGTGTGATCCTGGGAAAAGTATGAAATCAGGTCATCTGCACTGAGCTACACTAAAAACCATTGTTTCCAAGGTCAAAAAAATGAATGCATCTCAGGTTGTTTCGGTTCAAGTGTGAATAAGTATTATGTTTTCCTTTTTTTGGCATTCTATTACTTGTTTGTAATCTGGGATTTGTAAAGGAAAATGCAAGCTATGCTACTAAAAGGCCAAGGTCACCAAGCACTTGGAGATATTTCTCCTTCCTCTGACATCAGTAAATAACTGTCCCTTCCCTATGTCAAACAAGAAATAAAATCTCTATGGCGCACCCAGGGTTGCCTGCATCATAGTGATTCTTATTTGTTTTAGGCATATTGCTCAGCAGCCGGCTCTGCTGTTCAATATGTTAAAAAAAAAGGTGGAAGGGCACACCAGATAAGGGCAGGGAGAGTAGAGGGGGAGAAGAATTAGTACCTCAATCACAACACAATTAGCAGACAGGCACTAGTTAAGTGGAATGAATCTGTGTTTGGTCCATGCTCCACAGAAAGGAATGGAAATGATGCTTCGCCTGCGCTGGCCAATTAGTGGCAGCACAGAAGTGTGACCCTGAAGTCAACAAGTGGTAAGCAGTGTGCGGGCTCCAAGCCCATTATTAAAAAAAAGTTTTTCAAGCGAACACATGCAGTCTTGACCTAAAATCTAGTTAACAGTGCAATTTTCCAAATATATTGGCTAAGTGCTTTCAAGGCTGAGTCATTTAAAGCACCACAGCAGGGACCCCTGTCACCTAAAACACCTCTTATTTGGTGGGATCCATTCGGTCTCCAGTAGGGACCACACCCCGTCATCACTCCATGAGCCCTTTGGCCTGCATGGTTGTCAAGAAGTGCCACCCTGTACCACTGGTGCCATCAGACTGGTAAAGGCAGTGCTCTTTCTGTATGCTGGCACTTAGAGGTATCTGTGTATACTATTGCATGATGTTGTTTGTAATACATTTCCGCTTGTTCGGTAAAGAAGCAGTTAGTGATGGGTTCCAATTTCTGCTTCCTGCAATGTGTCGACTTTGTAGTAGAAGGGACTGTGCCAGTCTAACTCAGATTTGTAGCCGGATAAGTTCAACGTCTAGGTAAGGGTCAGGCAGTGCACTCTCCTATCCATTTCTGCTTTTGGTAGGGCCTAGCTAACAACATAAGTACCAATGTGTACCCTCCTGAAGCACTCCTGCCAGGTCATCTGCTTACACTGTGGGCAGCAGCTTCAGCCTTGACCCTGCTCCGTCTAGCACTTAGGTTACAGAATACTTTTAGGTTAATGCCCCGACAAAGTGGTACTTGTTCCCTTGTACCCCAGAAGTTCTATAGTCCTGGACTAGAAAGGGGGAAGAATCACAATGTTGATATCTGTAACAGGATCATGTAATCTTGTCTTGTTTAAAGTGCCGGGAATCTTGGCACTTGGTCGTGCTCTGCCAATGAGTATATTACCAGAATAAAGAGTTTCAACTATTATGCAAATAAAATTGCCAGATTATCAACTACAAAAATATTCTGAAGGTAAGCATAAATCGGCAATTGTAAATTTACTATACTGAACTCCACATCTATGTACCTTGACTATATATATTTTTTCAATGTATGTAATCTGGCTTTGGTATTTTTGTAGTAAAATGATTTTGTACTCAAGATTCTGATATACAACCATGCCCACGATGGGTTTGTGCAGGCCCAAGTTCTCAGTTTATCAGGTTGCACAAGTAGTAGCATAACCCATTAGGATGCACCTATGCATTACTTTTACACAAGTGCAGTCTAATGCTCTGCTGTTAGTAATCAAAGAGAAAATGAAAGATTGGAATCTGTTTCACTATTTGCGGTTCTACGTCGACTGTAAAATGTACATTGATTCCATATGAATTGATATATTTAATATAATACGGTATCCGCAGGGAATCATAGGCCCCTCTTATCATTCTGTAATCTATACATTTGTACCACAGTGCTTGGGTGTGGTAACATTATTGTGTGGTATTTTTATGGGTAATTCCCCTACCTAACAATTGCTCTGTACATATTTAGTACAGGAATGGAAGGGTCATTGTTTGAATATTTTTTTTAATATGTTTCATGTTGGACAGCTGGACTGCCCTTCTGATGCTTCTCTTAGCCACTCTGGTTAGTTATTTCAAGTTGTCGTAGGCTGGGCGGCACAGTTGCCGGCGGCAGCACGGAAAGGTGGATCTAGCGGTGGTCTTTCAAATCCCCACACCTTGGCCATGCTGCCCATGACATGATAATCGAACAGCAGAATATGTTTACCACCATTATCAGTCAATGCTAAAAGAAATATACCTTTAGCCCTGCGTGTTAGGTATGCCATCGGGTGTGGTTCCTTTGACGTAACAAGGCTGCGCTGCTGTGGTGATGTGAAAAGCTGCAACGTCTGATCTAGTCTAGTCCTCCTGACTCGTACTGGTTGAGCACTACAAGACAATCAGTGTATATGTGGGCTGTTGGTGCTGCCAGGGTAGCAGATTTGTGAAAGGACCACCAGCAATGAAATGTTGAGCTCAGTGGCACCGCACGCTGCAGGTGTGAGATGTGGACCATCGGTGTGGTTGGTGGGGCTCCATTGGTTCCACTGGTGGTTGAGTCACTGTTCAAGGAGGCAGATAGAATCAAGCCAAGCTAGATGACTGTCCTCACCTTGGAAACTTTTTATTTTATGCTTGTTAACATTTGTATGTAGAGATGAAGGCGAGGACATTACTGTCTTCTTTGTGATGTCTTTTGCTGCTTTTGGGCTGCACTTGATGTAAGGATTTGAGCCACGTGGCTATACCTTGGCTGTTTACTGTCGAATAGGCATTTTTCTTATCCTGGTGCCCAATTTAGTGGCGGTGGAATGGTGTGTGGGTTGGTGGTGTTTCTTTGAGTAGGAACGCAACTGCTTCAGATACCGGTCCCTGAGTGGCACTGAAGGATGTAGCCATGAGGCAGCTGGTATTCGATGAAACGCTGCATTCAGCTACCTACTAGGAACTTTATTGCTGTTTTGCTCAGTTTTTTGATAATGTGGGTATGAGGGCCCTTATCATGTGACCATATATTCAATAGTTGGCTCCAGTGTTATCGGGTTGAGTTGTAAAAGCTCATGGCACCAGCAAGAGCGAGGTTACCAGTGGAGCCTCCTCTATTTTCTGAGCACTGCCAGGAACACAACGTATCTGTTGGGCTGCACAGAGTGTGGGCACAAACAATGCCAATGATGGGTAACAAGGAATGCATTCTGGTTTCTGGTGAGTGGTCGTATTTCACAACAAGGCTGCATTTGTCACCCCAAAACTGAAGAGCCCCAGGCTATAATGCACATCTCGTCTTAGATCCTTACTACAAAGCCCAGGTAAGCTTCCAGAGCTGTGTCTGGTTCAGGATCCTTTCATAGCCTCGTTAGAGTCCCGCCCACTCATGCAAATCAAGCAGACGCCGCGCCTATAACCACTGATTCCGATAACCACACTACGAATGAGCTCTTGTGCCTTATTGTGCTGATGCAAAAACCTAACCAATTACTCACTGAGTTACTTATAATGTTGTGCCGCTAAAGTGTTGGGAAACGCATGGATGTGTTGCCAAGAGGTCCGAGATGATGCAACCAGTACAAAGGATATTGACATTCAAAGATTAGAAATCAAAGATTAATCAATGCTCCTTTTCATGCTGCTGATCCATTTTATTACTGAGTGGGTGCAAGTCTGCAGAATAACTAGAAACATATCTGATTGGCAGCCCCAGTATTTGCATCTTGGCAGCCCCAGCATTTGCTACTTGGACCTTATAAAATGTCTTTGCCATGAGGCTTTCTATGTGAGGTTGTTCATGCTACTATCTTGACAGTAGGTACAAAACTATGACATTCAGGAAAAAATACTTTGCAGGTCCCCACCCCGCGCCGAGTTTAATGCCACAGCATTTCGTCAATTGCTGAACTTCCTTGATTGGCTTTTGTTTACAATCCGCACTCTTACTTCTTTGTCCTATTTTTCTAAGCGCTTTGGTAGTGTCTTAGCCTATCATCTAGAAAATATACTGAAGGTATTCTTTCTTTTGCATGAACCCCACAACTCACCCGTCCCGTACCCATTTGTTAGCACTAAAGCTCAGCAGAGCAAGTAAACATGAGTTTAGGTTTGCTGTCACTACAGAGATATCGACACTTGTTCATAAATGTGAGCTCAGAATAATATAACACGTATTTATAGAGTGCAGGTGCTTTGTGGTGTTGACAGATAAGGGGTGTTTAATGCATTTCAACTCAGTGATATTATTTTTTTCAACCTCAGAAGGTTTAATGTTTGAGTGGACCCTCCGGGGTTCGAACCTGTTTCTATGGGAGTCAAACACAGATCAGTGGCACAAGTCCTCCGAGCCACCATACTGTGCTAATGAGGTTTATAAAGAACTCTTGTGCCATTTATATGGCGTTGTAGAGCTTCAGGTAGATTAGTCGTGGCCTTCCTGTGTACACCAGTCTGTCCTTTGCATCTAGCTTGGTCCTTCTGTGTATGCATTGCATCTTGTTTGTTGGAAGCTACGCTTTACCATCTGTGTCGCTTTTGGCACTGTGGTGGTTCATAATAGATGATCGACTTATAGACAGCGAAAACCTCACAGAGGAATCAAAATGTTACCGTCTGCACCAGTCACCTACAAAACGAAACCTGGAAAATAAGATGGCCGCCTCCGTCCAGTACTGTCATGGCACACTTACTCCAGCCCCGACCACAATGAAAGAGGTATCGGAGGGCCTATTCACAGCCTCAAAGAGCCCTTGGCCAGACCCCTTGACTGAAGCGTGCATATAACCGAGCCTGGCATGGGAAAACCGGGAGCACACCCCAGTTCAGCCTGTGGCACTGAAGGCAGCTCTGAGTAAACAAATACTGCTCTTGTCGAGGCAGGAAGCGTTAGAAGCAACTGCAGCATTAGAGCCCCAGTGAGAGCTCATCCCTTGAGGACAGACAACCTCTTTAGAGCACGCGATGCCCCATGCCCCCCACAGCTCCTGCCAGGGCTCACATGCCAGCCCCCTATGGACCCACTGCCCAAGACTACTTTAAAAATCCGGCAAAAAGTGTGGCCCCATTTCAGGGGAATTAAACATACAATCCTGTGTGCAACACTTTTTGTGCCCCTGTGTATGCGTGCCAGTGATATTGAACCAATCACGGATTGCTGATGACGCTACACTATAGAAAGCTGTTTGAGCTGTCTGTTTATTGTCCTATGGAAAGCTCTGAGCTTCCTGGTTCCAGTTCCAGACAGTGAAAGTCTAACAAAATGGCTGGGTGTGGTCTGGAACATACTGCTGTGTTATATTGCAACTCCGCCCTTACAGTTATGCATATGTGTGTTTAGCACAACCCTACCTCCAAAATGCGTGGCAGTGCTGTGACGGGTGCTCCCTGGGCATACAACGGTGCTGTTTGACAAACACCATCCTCGGACACAGTACACAGTCAGCACGACTGGACGAGTTCTCAGCTACTCCACTAACCGAGTCAAATTCCCATCTGTGAAAAGGGTGTGAGAAAACCGGATTTCTTCTTAGAATTTTACTCAGGTTTATAACTCATTTTGTGAAGCAATAATCCGGACTGCTTTTCTAGAAATTTACATTTCAGTTGGCTTTACTCCCAAACATCCGTGGGATGATGTTTTCCCTTTTAAAGTGATAAAACACCCGTGCCAAAACCACAATTTAGAAAAAACAGGACATCCGGCTACACAGTGATGACATCCCCCATGCTGCTCATGTGATTCAAGGCGTCTGGGACAGCAGGGCCTGGTGTGTTCACATTTCAGGCTGCGTTTTACATTTGGAGTTCTGTCACTATAAGGGGAAAATATTACTCTCTTAGCTAGCAAATAAACTGAAACAAGTTTAATGGGAAAAATGCTCATAATTTTGTTTTTTTATTTCAAAGTGTTTTTATTTATTTTTATGCAGAAACATTAGCAATTCTGTTACAAGGTTAGCCAGTCGCAGTGTATACAATAGTGTCCTAAGACATTATGACAGGTTTGCTTAGCTAACCCCACATGACGTTATTTACTGAAAACGAGAGAAAGGCTGACTGAAAAAGGCAGGAAAGAAAGGGGTGAAAGAAGAAAAAGGGAGACAGGCTCTGAGAGTTACATATCTTATAGTCTCATAATTTCTGAATGAATAAATATGATGTGATCCTACCACAAAAGCGCTTAGTTCTCATCATCCGGTATGTGCACAATTTTATTTTGGACATTTTTGCAAAATTTACGTGAAACTGGGTGAAATCTCTCAAAAATAGTTTTTCTGAGTCTTGCATGAAATTGGCGTAAATGCGTGCCCTTCATTACTAGTCACACGAGGTGCATGGCACTAGTTGGAAGAGAAACTGTTTCAAGCAGGCTATTTTTTGCTCAAACCAGTCTAACACTCAAAATAATTGTTTAAAATTTCACATCCACAAAATTTAAAGTAAACAGAGCAGTCACAAATGTCATGGCCATAATAAAAATTTTGTTCAGGCAAATTGATCACCTAAACCAGTGGTTCTTAACCTGTGTTCCGGAGACCCCTGGGGTCCATAAAGCCAACTCAGGGGGTCTGTGATTGCTTAGAAAATAAATAATATCAACAGACCAATGAAGTTGATATAAACAAAAAAGTTATATGTAAACTTGAACATTTTAAAACGTTCTGTAAATGTGAAGAAATCTGAAACTGGAGCTTACAAATTGATTTAGTAGCCTCAGATTGATTTGTGGAGGCAGTGCAGTGCATCAAACATGGTCTCAACTCAACTGAACTAGAAAAGCTTCAACTTTCCCACTGCAAATATTTTTTTTTATATCAGTGAATCATTTGTGTATGTGTTGATGAATGTTTGTTTCTGCCTTTTTTGTGTCTTGTTTTGCAGTTCAAATCATGCTCAGGCGAGGGTTCCAATAATAACTCAGTGGGGATCCCTGGATTCCAATAATGATTCCGTGGGAATGTCTGGATTCCGATAATGATTAAGTGGGGGTCCTCAGAAGTCAAAAGGTTAAGAATCACTGATCTAGACTTCTTGAATAATATACTCTGATCTGTGAGCAATGATTTGAACCATTTTGATTGGAAGGATTGTTCTGTAGTTGTGTTGCATTGAACTATAATTGCCTTTGCCGATTGAAGCTTTCATGTTTTCAGAATGAAGGGTCATATTCCAAATTCATGCCATTCTTCATTTAACAAATAGCAAAAATTGATCAAACAGAGCTTCAGCCACTGTCTATCAATGACATCCCTCATTCATGAAACCCCTGTAGTGCTCCACCTGGGAGATTTCTTTAAACTACTTTAATATAATGACATTATATACGAAACAATGGTCCACTAGGATTTAGTTTAAAAGATGCAGTTAGAATTTAATTGAAATAAGTATGCTTAAATAAATATTCTTGGACAGGCCAGGCTTTAGTACCTTGGTACTGCACTGAAAATTAAGCTTTCAGTATCCTAAATGCATAATTTAACTGAGTTCCTAGTAGGCCAGTGTTTCTTATATATTTTGTAACTGAGGTCACAAATAGGCTTAATGAATTGTACTTATTTACTCTACTATTAATATATTAAAAAAACAACATTCTAATATCACAACTAAACCAAAATAGGATCGTAATCAAACAAAAACTGTTTTCTAGAAAGGAGGGGAAATGGGCATCTAGCAAAATGAAATTGACAGAGTATGACAAACAAGTCACAAGATAGCCCATGATTCACAATTGTTTCGGGTGCAAACAGGGCCGAAGGTGTCTCACCCTCCATGCTAAGGCACCCTAGGACCATTGGCGGCTCCTCCGCTAAGGCGAAGGAGCATCGCCCCACTTCTCTTAGAGAAGTGAAAAAGAGAAAAAAAATGATAATACCAACGTTATCATTTTATTTTCCATTACTGCGGGGCTGTGTTAGGGTGGGCGGGGCTTGTAGCTCAGGGACAAGGAGTGGTTTGTGCACACTTAAGTGCATATGACTGCTTGGCTGGCGGTCTTGGCCCAGCCAAGCATTCACGGACACTTTGCATATTCCCCACCAGGCTGTAGGGAACATGCACAGGCTCCCTGTGCCCATCTGAGCGAGAATCCGGATCCACGGTGCTCAGACCAATCCCAACGCTGCATTGCAGCGTTATGATTGGCTCAAGGCTTCTTCTGGACGGAAGTCAGGAAGAGAAGAGAAGCAGAGATGAGGAGAGGCAGCAGAAAAGGTACGTGTTTTTTTGTGTAATATTTTTAAATCTCCCCGCCCCGCCACCACCGTTCCCTACCAGCTGCCACTGCTCGGTACGTCGCCATAGGTGGCACTAACTTATAAGAAGAGGACCTAAAAATGGTCTTGGTATTACTGGTTGAGAAGTGCTGCAGAAAACTGCTATTTTGCAAGAAGCACAGAAAATCCTTGCGCAGTTCCTGGACCTATGTAAGACTTACGTGTAGTCTGTGGCTGATCACACAGAGTGTAATAGGTGTACATGGGTGCATAGTGTGCTCACTCAGAGCTTCACTGAAAAAAAACTCCTAGCTTTCCCCCGAAGCGTCAGGGCGGGGTGAAGAAAATCCAATGCAAAAGGAGTTAAACACTTACACAGTCTTCATTTTACGAATATTCAGGAAAAAATGTTGCTTTGTATGTCCCAGTCTTACTATCACATCTAACTTATTCTTGAAAGCAAAAAGCTGCATACAAACAAGAATTTGGCCAGTGGTTTTATGTTTCCGAAAACATCTAAAGGGGTGTGAGGGGTCATTTTATTTTTGGCATTCTAACTGTAAAATCATTATTTTGATGAAGGGAGAGAGTCTGCCATGAGGACAGCAACGTAACCAACAAATTTAAAGATGGCTGCCATTGTGGTGTCCATTCCCCCCCCCCCCGCCCCCTGAAACAGTCCCTATATGCATGGTAGGAGCCTGTTCAAGGGAGAAGAGTGTAGGATCAGGTTCATCAAGCTTTGGCAGGATAGTGGAACTGTCATTAAATATGTGAGTCCAATAGATGGACCTCTAATGTGGGGGAGGGGAGGCACAAAACAAATGGCCCTGCATGATTACAAGTATTTTCCAAGCAAAGGAAGACATTTCATGACAATTCTGTCCAGCACAACTATGGGTTCAACGGCAGCCACTGACAGAAGGGAGCTGAAAATTACGTCAGCTGGAATTCGTACTTGGTCAGCCTACTCAGTGCCATTTCCAAAAGGTTGTTTCCAAAGGCAGAAACGACAAATCAGGTGAGGGTGCAGACAGGCGCTTGATGGAACGTCTGCCCAGTTTTGGCAGAAGTCCTATTACCACATTCTTCAAAGTGAGACTCTTGGCTTCTTTATTCTAGAAAACTGAGAGCAAGAACAGTTAATTGAGCCTCTCTATCACATTGACTTTATTGTACATGCAAAGGTTTTTCCATTCCGTGAACTCGTTCAGAGGTAAACCTATTGCTTTGGAAGTACAAGTTGATCAGAAGCACATCCAATTTTTAACTTGGTACCCAAATGAATATCTGATTGGAATGACCCTGGAGCAAGATGTACAGAAACAATTGCATTTCCCATTTCTACTATTCAATAAAGAACTTTGGGGCATATCAACAAGGGCTTTATCTCTGCTTTTTTGGCTTTAAAAGCCAAAAAAGCAGAGATAAAACTAGCACCCTATCAACAACAGGGTGCTAACATGCAAATTTGCATGTTAGCACCCTTTTACTCTACGCTTCCCCTTGCATCTCTAATGAGATGCAAAGGGGGCGTTCCAGAGTAAAATAATAGAAGAAATGTCGCTAAGCGACATTTCTCCTATTATCAAGAATATCGCTAACCCTGTTAGAGACAAAAAAAGCAGCGCTAACCGCGGTTAACGCTGCTTTTTTACGTCTGCTAATTTTCAGACTTAGCCATGATATCCTATGGAAGGAGGATATCATGGCTAAGTTTGCCTGTCCCTATCAACAAGCTAATGTGAGATTATCGCTGGGTTTCCAGCGATAATCTCACGTTAGCCACTTAGCGTGAGGATTTTTATCGCTATTGAGATAAGCGTTGCTAATAGCACGCTATCTCAGCGATACAAATCAACACTAGCCGGCGATAATTATCCTAGCGCTAAGTGCGCTTAGCTATAATTATCGCCGGTTGTTGTTGATATGCCCCTTTGTGTTTCAATAGTGTCACTGCATGGATTTTAGTACAGCTAGGAAATGGAGGAAACAGCACCCAAGATACTGATTTCAAAACGGCCCATAAACCTGGCGATATCGAGGGAGGTGTGGCTAACCGCTGATGATGGCAGCTCATTAGTTCTGCAGCTCCCAGACCCGGGACCCTATATCCAAATGTAATGAGTGGTGAAGGGAAGCATATAGCTTGATGTGCGATGTCTGGGGGACCCCCCCATACATGACCCTCCTGCAACAACTCCCACTTTAAGTTTATCAATTTCTCAATTTTCATAGAGCCTATCTCACACCACACAGACCCCTGCACTCTCCGCCACCTGCTGTTGATGCCACACCCCAGATGAGGATCTACTGCACTGTTATGGGCGTGCCTCTTGCTATCCGCTTACTGGTCAGATATACAGGTTGTCCTATCAGACCTGGCCGGATTAGATCACCGGCAGATGATGGAACAATGTCTCCTAGGATTACACTCCAGACCCAAGAGTAATGGCATGTGTCACAGACTTAGCCATTCACTTGGCAAAGCGACTCTTGGAGAGGCTTTGAAAATCCTCCATGGTGCCTCTTGTTTCCCAGTGGCGTGAGAAGGTGGTGCAGTAGGGTCTGGTGGAGAATGGGCCCCTGAGCATGGACAAATACCAGGGCTTACAAAAGCGACTCATTGCACTGGAATAAAACGCCCTACTGGAATTATTTAAAGCACAGTAGGGTATCAACAGCTAAAATCCCCTGCCACGGGCATCCTATATAATAGATTTATTCCCTCTCCTGGCCTAGTGCCACGACTTCCCCAGCTGTGCACCTTTCCCTGCACTGGCTTGACATACTCCTTAACTCAGTATCCTCGTATGGCATAGCCTAGCACTCCAGAAGCATTATATTCTGGTCACTGAAACACGGCAGGCTCTAGGCCCCCATTAATTGCACTATTACATGGATAGCTATGCCCACTTGTATCACATATGTGTATAATGCAATATGGTGATGCTGACAAATCATGGGAAGGGAAGTGCTGGGAAGGGTTAGAATGGTTGACGTTGGTTTAGAATTTAGGATGAATGTATTTTGACGATAACTTGTATGTTAGAGCTGTCCTCCCTCAACACTTTGTCCATATATGTCATATGCATAAGTGAATGTTAGCTCATATTTTTATGATATGGATGTGCAATACTGTAGTTCACACTTTTCGACAAATATACTTATGTATCTGTATCAAAATGCAATAAAGTTTGTGTTAAAAAAAACCTGGAGATATTGAAAGCCACATATCAATGTAAATAATACGTATTAAAGTCATTATATGTATACTCCAAAAGAATGCTTTGTACAGAGTCTGACATATATACTGATCAGACTGATATTGCTTCTTCCTACTGGTCTCCTGCTATAAGTTCCTTTAATTCCTTAATGTAATCTACAACAAGTTCTCTAAAAGGTCATTAGCAGCTGCCTGCAAAGTGTTCTAAAGAAAGTGGCAAGATGGAGTTTGAGTCTAAGGAAACATGCCCATGTGATGCCAGTCTTGGAAACACCCCACTAGCTCCTACTGAGCCAGTAATCAAGTTAAAAAACCCTGCACAAGGCTTACCTAAAGCAGATGTCCTGGTTACCTGAAGAAGCTGGCGTCTCCACAGGTCAGCATGCATATTTCAAGAATCTTATTAATGACACTCAGGGTCCCACAAAGCTCATCTTATCTCCAACAATGTTTAACCTATACCTTGGGTTACTACTCAATGATCAATCAATCAGTGTTTATAAAGCGCGCTGCTCACCTATTAGGGTCTCAAGGTTGCTGGGGCAGGGGAGGGGTGCAGCTCCGTTGGGGGTCATTAAAAGAGCCAGGTCTTGAGGTATTTCCTGAATTGGTCCAGTGTCGGGCTTCACCAGAGGTGAAGGGGAAGCTTGTTCCATGTCTTGGCTGCAAGGTGGGAGAAGGACCTTCCACCCGCTCTGTTCCTGTAGAAGCATAAGACGGTGGCTAGGGAGAGGTCAGCTGATCATAGGTTTCTCTTGGGTGCATGGAAGGAGAGGCGGTTGTAGAGGTATTGAGGATGACATGGATCAATCAATCAATCAATCAATGTATTTGTAAAGCACACTACTTACCCGTGAGGGCCTCAAGGCGCTGAAGGGAGGGGGGGTGCCGGTACTGCTCGAAGAGCCAGGTCTTGAGGAATCTTCTGAAGGCGAGTAGGTCCTGGGTATGCCGTAGGTGGGCAGGGAGGGTGTTCCAGGTCTTGGCGGCGAGGTAGGAGAAGGATCTGCCGCCGGAGGTTGCTCGTTGGATGCGGGGGACAGCGGCGAGGGCGAGGCTGGCGGAGCGGAGCTGGCGGGTGGAGGTGTAGAAGCTGAGTCTGCTGTTAAGGTAGGCTGGTCCGGCGTTGTGGAGTGCTTTGTGTGCGTGGGTGAGGAGCTTGAAGGTGATCCTCTTATTGACGGGGAGCCAGTGTAGGTCTCCCAGGTGGGGGGTGATGTGGCTGTGGCGGGGGACGTTGAGGATCAGTCGGGCGGAGGGGTTTTGGATGCGTTGTAGTCGTCGTAGGTGTTTGGCTGGGATTCCTGTGTAGAGTGCGTTGCCGTAGTCCAGTCTGCTGCTTACGAGGGCCTGTGTCACCGTTCTTCTTGTTTCGGTCAGGATCCACTTGTAGATCCTGCGTAGCATGCGGAGGGTGTTGTAGCAGGCGGAGGAGACGCCGTTGACCTGTTTGGACATGGAGAGGGAGGAGTCGAGGATGAATCCTAGGTTGCGTGCATGGTCCGTGGGTGTCGGTGCTGTTCCCAGTGTGGTCTGCCATCAGGAGTCGTTCCAGGCTAAGGGGGTGGGTTCGAGGATGAGGATCTCCATCTTGTCCGAGTTCATCTTCAGACGGCTGCTCCTCATCCAGTCTGCGACGGCCTTCATTCCCTCGTGAAGGTTGGTTTTGGCGGTGTGTGGGTCCTTTGTGAGGGAGAGGATGATCTGGGTGTCATCGGCATAGGAGATGATGTTGAGGTCGTGATGGCGGGCCACTTGTGCAAGGGGGCCATGTAGACGTTAAACAGCGTTGAGCTGAGGGATGAGCCCTGGGGAACGCAGCAGATGATGTCGGTGGCTTCGGATCGGAAGGGTGGGAGGCGGACGCTCTGGGTTCTATCGGAGAGGAAGGACGTGGTCCAGTCGATGGCCTTCTCTTGGATTCCGGCTTCTTGGAGGCATGTCTTTAGTGTGCGATGGCAGACTGTGTTGAAGGCGGCTGATAGGTCCAAGAGGATGAGGGCTGTTGTTTTGCCGTTGTCTAGTTGGTGCCTGATGTCGTCTGTGGCGGCGATGAGGGCTGTCTCGGTGCTGTGGTTACGTCTAAATCCGGACTGGGACGGGTCCAAGATGTTGTTGTCTTCGAGGTGGCGGGTCAATTGTGTGTTGACGATTTTCTCGATGACCTTTGCCGGGAACGGGAGCAGGGAGATGGGCCGGAAGTTCTTGAGGTCCTTGGGGTCCGCTTTGGGCTTCTTGAGGAGGGCATTGATTTCGGCGTGCTTCCAGCTTTCCGGGAATGTCGCTGTTTCGAAGGAGATGTTGATGATCTTCCGTAGTTGGGGTGCGATGACTGCGTCTGCTTTGTTGAATACGTGGTGTGGGCACGGGTCTGACGGGGATCCTGAGTGGATGGAGCTCATGACCTTGCGTGTCTCGTCGTCGTTGATGTTGGACCAGGAGGTCAGGCGGTTGGTGCTGGTGGTGTTCACAGGGGAGGTGGAGTCTGGTGTAGTCGGGGTGGTCGTGGTGTTGAAGCTGTCGTGGATGTCAGCCATCTTGTGTTGGAAGAAGGTGGCTAGTGAGTCGCACAGTTCTTGTGAGGGCGGGATGTCGTTGGCGTTGGCACTGGGGTTGGAGAGTTCCTTTACGATGCTGAAGAGTTCTTTGCTGTCGTGTGCGTTGTTATCCAGGCGGTCTTTGAAGGAGGACCTCTTTGCTAATCTGATGAGGTGGTGATGTCTGCGGGTGGCGTCCTTGTGGACTGCGTGGTTGTCTGATGTGCGTTCGTGGAGCCATTTCTTTTTCAGTTTCCGGCATGCGCGTTTGGAGGTCTGGAGCTCGTTGGTGAACCAGGTGGCTCTCTTGCTGGCGTGGTTGTTGGAGGGTTTCTTAAGCGGGGCGAGGGTGTTGGCGAAGTCGTCAATCCACTGTTTGAGGTTGCGGGCTGCGGCGTCTGGGTTGGTGAGGTCGGTGGGTGGGTCCTGGGCGAGTGTGGTGATCAGCCAGTCTTTGGTGACTTTGCTCCAGCAGCGGCGAGGCAGCTGTTGGGTGCGGTGGCACGTGGTTGGTTTCTTGAAGTTGAAATGGATGCAGCGGTGGTCGGTCCAGTGGAGTTCGGTGGTGTGGTCGAAGGCGACGTGGGTGCTTGTGGAGAAGACGGGGTCCAGTGTGTGGCCGGTGGCGTGTGTGGGTGCGGTGATGAGTTGTCTGAGGCCGAGGTTGGCGAGGTTGTCTATCAGGGTTAAGGAGTTGGCGTCGTTGTTGTTCTCGAGGTGGAAATTCAGGTCCCTGAGGAGGATGTAGTCCGTGGTGGCGAGGGCGTGGGTGCTGGCGAGGTCGGCGATGGAGTCGCTGAACTGAGCCCGGGATCCGGGGGGTCTGTAAGCAAGTGTTCCTCTGAGGGTGGTGTTGGGGTCGGTGTTGATCCGGAAGTGCAGGTGTTCGGCGGTGTTGAGGGTGTCGTCTGCGTGGGTGGCGACCTTGAGGGTGGACTTGTGGACGATGGCTATTCCTTCTCCGATTCCGTTGGCACGATCCCTGCGGGTGATCTTGTAGCAGTCCGGGATGGCTATGGTGATGTCGGGCGCCGAGGAGTCGTTCCACCAGGTCTCGGTCAGGAAGGCTACGTCTGGGGCGGAGGTGTTGAGCAGATTCCAGAGCTCGACGGCGTGTTTGCGTGCGGAGCGGGTGTTGAGGAGTATGCAGCGTAGGTGGTTGGGTCCTGTCCTTGGAGGTTTGGTGGCTCTGTTGCACGTGAAGCTGCAGGTGCGGCAGGAGAAAGGTCCGTGGGTCCATTTCGGGGCGGTCTGGAAGCAGGTGTGGTTTCGGCCGGCGTTGAGTGCGTGGAGGGTGCTGGTGTGGTAGAAGAGTCTGGTGTCCTGGCGTTCGTGGGGTCCAGAGGGTTCTTGCGCTGGGCACGGTCCAGGCACGGACGTGCGCAGATGGGCTAGCCTTAGGCGTGCCTTCGGCATGCCAGTGTTGCGCCCGCTGCGCACTGACACGCAGCGTCCGGCATATATGGGGAGGGGGGAAAACCTTGTATGTGTACGTGAGCAGCTTGAAAGTTATCCTCTGTCCGCAGGGAGCCAGAGGAGGTCACAGAGGTGTTGGGTCATGTGGTTGTGCCTTGGGATATCAGGGTTAGTCTGGCTGAGCTTTCTGGATGGTCTGGAGTTTGCAGAGGAGTTTGCTTCAGTCAGGATCTGGTGTCATTATCCATCAGTATGGGGGTGTGATAGGCAGATTTATAAACTCATCACCCATCAAAGACATCCTCACTCAGCACTCCTGACTCTTGAATCTCCAGCACATGATGACTGACACTTTTCTTGAGCTCAACCCCAAAAAAGCACGTACATCCACCTCACACCCAAGCACTCATATTTGTCCGTGTTGTAGAGATCAAGCTGGACAGGTTCTCACTCATTGTTTACACCACGTTAAAATCATTGGGCTTTACCACTGACAACACTTTGTCTTTATCATTACCTATCGACTTTCACTCAAGTCTTGTGAAACTTACATTGGCTTACAATTTTAAAAACAATGTGATCTTATTCATAAGACTTTCCATCTGGAATTTCCATTTTATCTGACTAACCTCAGGAGTAAAGACTTACTCCTTCCTGGAAAGCCTGAAATTCAAAACCTCTTTGGTATTGAAAACAATCCTGGTGCCAAATCCAATTTTAGAACCTTCTCCTTTCACAGTTAAGAAGTGAGCTGACTTTCCTCTTCTTCGGGAAACTACTCAAATCTCACCACTTCTATCTTTACTCATACAGTTATGAGCATTACATTATAAACATGTAGACCAATGAAAATAACATGTTTAAGAATCTTTTTCTGTGACGCGACAGCTGTCTGGTCAGAATTTCATTGTCATTTTAGATATCGTCAGCGATATCAGCTCACAAAGATCTCACACATGACATTTCATGGGTATGAGTTATGACAGTTAAACAAAACTGGACAACTTTAGGGTTCTGTTTGAATCATAACTTCACTTTACCTGGTTCTATTAGGGAATTTCCTTTTCTTAAACATATGTTAACATCCTATGAGTAGAGGAAAACATAATAATCTATATTTTTCAGTGCATCTTGTGATATTCTGTATTATTTCCTTGTACGCAACTTATAATGCCACATGTACCTCCCACAGCTCATAAGGCGGGTGCTCCATTTTAAATGATTCAATAGTATTCCCTCCTTAACTAAAACGTACCACCTTACAGGCTCTTTCAAAATTTGCATAACCTCACATTGTCACTTTTATAATCATCAAATGGCATCCTTAGTCTTGAACCTAGCTCCAAATAAATAGTCCTGTATTTTTCAATTCCAGTCTTGATAGATTCAGTTCTAAACTTCATTCTAAATGAGGTATTGCATTTCCTGTTCTTTTCATTAAGCTCTGGAACTCCCATCATAAGTGGTTTTGACTCCTGCCAACTTTGAGGATGTTAAAGCTAATCTCTCCTCCTCCCCTAGGTGCAGTTCACCTCTCTCAACTCAAGGGCTGTGAAGTGGACCCAAGTGTAAGGGGAAATGGGGTTAAGGGGCAGTGGAAAGGGAGAGGTATGCAGATTTGTAGGGGTACTAAGTGAGGGAAAACGCTATATTTTGTAAACTAAGCAACATTCTTTAAGACTTTCAAAACAGAGAGAGGGAGAGAGTGTAAGTGCATTTTTCTTCTAAGTTTATGTCAAAATTACTGTTGAAAGTTGACTGACATCCCCATACCAGACGTAAAGCACCTTTACCCACCTATTTACCAGAAGATAGATTCATTAGGGGGTGTAACACCTCAAGCACCCACCCCCCCTGAAGTTACGCCCCTTATGACACGGCATCGCCAGTAAAACGGAAGCATGGTGGTATGGAGACACAACTGATAAACACAGGATCAAAAAAGTCACTGAGAGTTTAAGGCCAAGTGAAACCGAGGAAACCAAGAAGAGAAAAAGAATGGTGAGGGGACAAGGGTAAGGGGGAGTGCAAACTGAAGCATAAGCAAAGTAATCATAGCAGCTACTGGTGCCAGACAGCTTGCTTATTCACATACGTTTTTACATTAATTCTGCCGCTACTGAAACAGAAGGGCTCTTTGCCATGGTTGGTCCTATGGAAGCTGGTGCAGTGCAATTAATCTGTCAGGCTCTAGAAGGATTTGCCCTTTCTATTTATGTATGTATTTACCATTGCCCTGTTCTCCAGTTTCTCCACATTAGATATTATCTGGGTCGTTTCTGGGCTCCCATGTCTGGTAGTACAGGACAATGCAGTGGTAAAAGTCACTTTATGGGTATAAACTCTCCTGATGATCCTACAAACACTAACCTGAATGAATCAACACACACCCCAAACATTCTAAGTTCCACCCACTAGATGGGATTTCCTGTATTACTCTATCCTCTAATTTAAAGAATAAGAATTAAAAAAAAGGAAAAAACATCATCCAATCAGTGGGACAACAACGAGGATGCATATTAACTCTGCTCAGCTGTATAATTCTGTACATTGAGGTGCCAATTTACAGTTTCAAAGGCAGAATGCCATTCTCAGTTAGGCATTATGTAGAATAATGCACCTCAATCAGTGAGAAGTTCAGTAATGTTTACTATCACCTCAGAGTTCCAAGTCCATATCACATAATGCACTACCCAGTGACCTAGAATATTATTTGAACTCCGGTTTACTTATTTTAAAACTTAGCAGTTCTAGTTATAGGTCAAATAAAAAAAACACACGAATAAAATGGCTGTTATTAAAATATAAGTATCCCTCACCTTCTCTTCCACTTAAATTAACTGGTGTGGCTAGTTCAGGAATCTTACACCTCCTTTGAGATCGGGATTTAAAGCTAGATGCCTAAGGACTTTAGGGCATATTTACTAGAGAAGTGGCGGAGCGTGGCGTTAGCCTCCTTGGCTTAACGCCGTGCTCCACCCCTTCTGAAATGCAGGGCTGCACCATATTTACAACAATATGGTGCAGTACTGCATTTCCCCTGCGCTGGCGCTAAATTTAACTGCCTAGCACCAACGCATAGTGCAAGGGTTTCTGGGTTACAGGGGGAGATTGTTTATGTGCAGGAAGGTGCCCCTTCCTGCACATAAACAATCTTTAAATGGCGTTTTATAACTTCCATGTGTGCTGCTTAATGCAGCATACATAGAAGTTGCAAAACGTCAATTTTTTTAATGATTGTTTATGTGCAGGAAGGGACTCCTTCCTGCACATAAACAATCAGTGGAGTTTTGCTGTTTCCATGTGTGCTGCACAGTGCAACACACATGAAAACAGTAAAAACTAGGAGAATTTAAACATTTCTCCTCGTTTAGCCAGGGTAAGACCAGGTTTTCCCTGGTCTTAATTTTGGCTTGTAAATATGTCCCTCTGTGAGGTCATGAATTTAACAACCCAGGTCCTGGTGAGTTCAGGGAGTGCCAAGTATCGTCAAAACTCGAAATTACACAGAAAATAAGTCTAACCGAGTTATGTCCTGTAATCCACAGTGCTGAATTCATTTGCAGGGTATTTAGGTGTTCACCTTTCTTTCAATGCTGTTGGAAGGAAACAATGCTTTCACATGACAGTGCTTCTCTTGAACCATTAATCAGCACACCTGACAAGCTCATCCTTGCAGGAGCCTCTTTGGAGCAAGTATTTACACATGAATCTTCCTCTGTGTATACACATTATCCCCAACAAAAACACACATTTCTCAAAACATTGACAGGCAATTCTACAGTCTCAGGGAAACAATGAATGCGAATGGATGATGTTCAAATGCTCTAAATCTTTATCAAGAGTGCTCAACTCAAACAATAAATCGTACTATATAAAAAATACTTAATGTGTAACATGCGTAATAAGACCTTACATTGCCATTTCAGGGCTCATGTGGCATTTATGAATGGCACTCAGGTTTTGGCCCTGGGGTTTGTAAATGTCACCAGAATCCCTTGATGGTTATATAGGCCCATATTACACTGTTACTGATTATGTATGTTATATATGTACACATATACAATAGAATCTAAACATATTTTAAGATTCAACACGAAGGCCTCCCTGGGACTGGATATTGAGGAAGATCTGCATGTGCACCTTTAATGAATCATGGAAATGTTATAAGAGCTGTTATCTGTTGAGCTAAAGTACCAGTCTGTTTTTTGTAAATCTTTAGGAGTGTTTTTTCAGTAGGGTTTTAGTATTTGAGCACAGAGCACTTTACGCTGTATATTTGAAGAAAACCAGTGGACATGGGACAGGCAAATTAAGCACATGAAATGAAATGAAAGGAAATGAAGTATTTATAGAGCGCTGACTGACACCCCGAAAGGAGCATCCTGGCGCTAGATTGGAGGTGAGAAGGAGCTCCGGCGAACTTAGATGAGAGAGCGAGACAGAATTCATCTGTGGCTCCGAAAATCCAAGTTTTCAATGCTTTCCTATATTGAGTTTCAGTTTGTGATTCTCTCGGATGCATTGGCAATAGGTTCCAAGCTTTGGTACCCAGGACGGCCAATGTTTTCCCTCCCTTTGTTTTGCCCTTGAATCTGGGGGGTTTGAGGAGGTTTCCTGATGAGGATCTGAGAGTTCTGGTTGTAATGTAGGGGGTGAACCTTTTTGAGAGGTACTTTGGTCTTTGTTTAAGTGAGGCTCTGAAGGTGATTATAGAATTTTAAAGAGTATTCTTTTATGCAGAGGGAGACAGTGAAGGCTTTTTAAGCCTGCGGATGCTGAAGCCCTTCGTGGTAGTTTCAGGACCAGATGGGCAGCCGCATGTTGAACCACTTGGAGTCTTTTTAATGTTTGTTTATTGGCTCCTGCCAAGAGGCTGTTGCAGTAGTCCGGGCGCGAGAGGATCAAGACAACTGCTACTGTTTTCCTTGCAGTGAGTGGAATTAAACCAAAACATTTTTTCAAGGATTTTATGATGCTGAAGCAGGTCCCTGCTACAGTCGTTGCGTGTGGCTGGAAGGTGCGCCCAGAGTCAAACTGTACTGCTAAGTTTCTGGCTACCTGTACCGTATTAGGCGGAGGTGTTGTACCTTCAGGCCACCACTCCCCAGGCACAAACGAGACCTCTTTCCCTATCGGTAGGATCTCGGTTTTATCGGTGTTGCACCTGAGGTGATTGTCCTTCATCCACTGGATGAACTCTGTTAGGCATTTTTTGAAGTTAACTTCAGCGTCCGTGGAATTGTGGTCTAACGATAGGAACATTTGGATGTCATCTGCATAGGATGTAACTTCGATCCCAAATGATGCAATCAGGGAGATGAGAGGGGTCATGTAAATGTTAAACAGCAGCGGGCTTAACGATGAACCCGGTGACACTCCTGTTGTGATAGAGCGTTTGATTGAAAGGAAAGTTCCAATGGACACAGCTTGTCTGCGATTAGAAAGAAAGGATTTTAGCCAGTCCAGTGCGGTATTGGAAATACTGATGGCTTTGAGTCTTGCCAGGAGGATACTATGGGAAATAGTATCAAATGCGGCAGACAGATCGAGTAAAATCAGCACAGCTTTCCTTCCTGGCAGCTATAATTTTTAGAGAGTCCGTGATTTCTAGGTGCGCGGACTCTGTAGAGTGCTTGTGTTGGAAATCTGATTTCTGAGGGTGGAGGATGTTGGCGTCCTCAATGAATTTGTTTAACTCTTTGTGAACAAATGTTTCTGTAATTTTTCCTAGTAAGGGAAGTATGATATTGGACGGAGGTTGGAAAGGACTGAAGGGTCGATAGTTAGCTTCTTTTTCAGAGTTTTAACTATTGCTAGCTTCCATTCATCTGACACTATACCTGAACTTAATGAGGAATTAACAATTTGATTTATTATGGGGTTGACAGTGTCTAAGACCTGATGGAGAATCGTGGGCAGACAGGCATTTAAAGGAAAGCCTGATTTACATGCTACCATTGCATCACAAGTTTGCTCTAGCAACACGGGTTCAAATGAACGAATGGAGTAACTGGTAGGAGCAGGGTCGTGCTCCAGGGCAGTGTTCTGGTTAGGGATAAAGTACGTTATAAAATCCTTTTGGATATTTTGGATTTTCTCCTCAAAGTAGGTTGACATTTGATCACATAAGCTCTGAGAAGGCGGAAGTTCAGTCTGTAATGCTTTGGGGTTGGTAAAGGACCTTACGACTGAAAAGATAACTTTTTGGTCTAGTTTTGCCTTGTGTATTTTGTTATAGAGTAATACTCTTTTTTGGCTAGTTTAATCTGTGTGTGGTAGAGCTTCCTACTTAATTTGAACGCTTTATGCTCTTCGGCGTCGTAAAATCTTCTTCACTTACGCTGTTGTTGCTTACATTGGTGATGTATTTGTGCAAGAGTGGGTGTAAACCAGAGGGCTTTGTGGGATTTTTGTTTCACATACTTAATGGGCTTCTCTGGTGGGCTGAGTTCATTGCTAATAGCAGTTAACCAGGAGTGGGAAAGATGTGAGTCTATTGCTGTAGTACCTGTTAAGGCAGGGACCAGGTCCTGGGCCGTAGTATACAATTTAGGATTACGGGCGATTTGTGTCCATTTACGTCTGGAGTAGAGGGCAGTAGATTGCTTGTCTGGACGATTCATCAATGGAATTTTAAGTGCGAGGGGAACAAAATTGTGATCAGACCATATCTGTTGGATAGGGGAATCTGTGGAGAGCAGGGTAAAGTTAGAGCAGACCCCGTCCAATGTGTGGCCAGCTCGGTGTGTGGGGGCGTCGACCACCTGGTCCAGACCAAGTATTTCTGTTATTTGAAGGAAGCTGTCCACGCCTGGCTCTTTCATGTCTTCCAGGTGCAGATTAAAATCACCTAATAAGGTGAAGTTGGCATATCTCAATAGGAAATGGCTTAGAGTGTCAGCCCAGTGAATCTGTAAAAGTGGTGCTGGGATCCGGTGGGCGGTAGATCAGGGCTCCTGAAAAGGACATGGAGGCATTTATTGAGATGCAGAAGCCAAGACTTTCGGCTCCCTTAAGTGTGTCCAGCTCAACGTTAGTGCAATGTAGTGTATCTAGAAAGGTTAATGGCCTGGCCCCCTCCTCTGGTGTGTCCTCTATCTTTCCTATAGATTGTGTATAGGGGTGGCAGTGCTACTGCGATATCGGGATTACATCATTCTTTCAGCCAGGTCTCAGTGACGAAGAGGAAATCTAATTGATGCTCTATAATCAAGTCTCTAATATCTTGGGCATGTTTACATAATGATCGGGCATTGATTAGTCCCCCTTTCAATCGCGCATTGTTGGTGGATGCTGAAGTCCTAGCGTTAGTGACTTTAATCTGAATTTCTGATCTGCAGAGGTGACATGAGAAGGCACCCCTTATGTTGTCGGGCGCTATCCGGCATCTGCACCGCCCCCTAGTGTTGAGACTTTTTAACATAGCAGATGAGTAGAACAAACCTGGACATATTTGGACAGTATTTCCTGCGCTTGTCGCACTTGTCGCGGCCTTGGTGCAGACGGGCGCAGATAGGCTTGCCTTTGGCGCGCCGGTGGCACGGCCGCTGCGCGTCTGGCCCAGCATGAGCTTAAGTAGCTGGCCGGATGCGGGAATCCCCTGTGAGCAGCCTTCCCCGCCGGAAGTCAGAAAACCGGAAGTCATGCAGGCCAGGCCGTGGGGTGTGTCCGCTTCCCTCCGATCAATCGGCAAACGCCATGTTGGACCGACAAAGCAGAGACCAGGATCAAGCAGGCAGCAAGTGAGTGAACAATACCGTGGACTACTGTGTGAATTGTTCATAACTGTGCAACTGTGCAAATTTGTGCAGGGACGTAAAACAGCAAGTGCTTCAGGCTAAAATATCAAAGTTAAAAGCTGAGGTTAAAAATCGAGCGGCATTAAGTTTAAAATCAGAGAGTTCAAGGCTTTGAGTTAAAAGAGAATCCCGGATAAAAGCAAGAGATAAGCGCACAGCGAGGCTCCTCTCACCTCATGTTCCGCCACATCACACCTTAAGGGCCCTTGCCCTGCATACAACATAGAAGGCACTTTAATACCATAAGGCAATGAATACAATCAAATATGTAGCATTTTAATTTCAATCGGTCAATGTTTTAAGGGCACTAGCCCGGTATGAGAGATGCATTGTAGTTGAAGGTGTTGCACTTTTATGATCAGCCATTAGATAGGTCTATATAGGCTATGATTAGGCAGTCCTGCACGTAGCACTTTAGCAATTTGAAAGTGCGCAATACAGTAACGATACATTTGTAGCAAGAGAAAGCACTTTGCAGCAAGAGAAAGAATATTTTGCAGCATTGCATTAGGCACTTGGCACTCTTTGCCCGGACTATTTGCAATCATGGAGCGGAGCTGTGCATCACTATTTTAGTGAGGAGTGGGATGCAATTATTTGGCTTGAGTAGTGGACTAAGATGGGTCAAGATGCAACTGGCTGCCCTATACGAAGCATTGCAACTTTAGGTGCGACAAATGAATACAGTGCTTAACAATAACTATGTATGTCGTATGGGTACGCTGTGTTAGAGATTGATTTTTAGTCACTAATAGGCACATTTGGAATGTTGGTAGTGAGCCCATAGTGTCCTGTGATCAAACAGGACTTGGAAATGAGTTCGCTACACAGGGCAACATAACTCTGGGGTCTATTATTACTGGCTTGGAGTATGAAAACCAATAAGAAGTAAACAAGGAGAAAAGAGTAATAAAAAATTTAAGAAAATCAAAACAGTTATTAATTTAATATTTACAAAACTTTATTGATCAGGTTTGAACACCTAATTGTGGTGTTCGTAGTTGCTCAAAAGTTAAAATGCATTGTCACTTTAATGGATGGGAATGTTTGAATATAAAACTTTGTTGTTCAGATTTGCTCACGAACTACAATGCACTGTCACTTTAAGGGGTGAGAATGATATGTAAAGCACAAATTGGCGACATGTAATTGTTGTGAACAAGACCGCGTTGACGGTCGAAACGCGTTGCCAGCTGCGAAAATAAGCTGCTGAATGCAACTCGTGCGTGCTACAAACAAAATTTAAAGTACATAAAAAGTTTTCATTTCCAAAATTATACCTTTAATTCATAATTTATGCAACATCTTCAAATTATTTTAACTCACACGCCTCCATACTCGAAGTATTCAACTAAGCCACACAACATTAACTATAACTATAACTTGCACCTTCCCCATGCACTGCTCATATCCTAATATATCAGTTATGCTATCTAAAATAATAATAAAATAAATTATAAAAACACAGTGGCATAGAGTGGAGTGGTGTACAGTAGATTGGCATATATTAGAGTGGCGTACAGTGGAGTGCTGTACAGTGGAGTGGCATAGAGTGGAGTGCCGTACAGTGGAATTGCATACAGTGGAATAGTGTAGAGTGGATTGGCGTACAGTGTAAGGGTGTACAGTGCAGTGGTGTACAGTAGAGTGTGTTAGAACAGATTGTTACACAGTGGAATAGCGTAAAGTGGAGTGGCATAGAGTGGAAGGGCATACAGTCGGTAGCGTTCAATGGAGTAGCATACAATATAGTTGAGTAGCGTGGAAGACCATTGAGTGCTACTGGTGTACAATGTAGTGACGTAGAGTGGGGTGTTATACAGCGGAATAGCATAGAGTGTAGTACGGTAGAGTGAATTGGTGTAGAGTGGAGTAGAGTGTAGTGCTGTAGAATGAAGTGATGTACAGTGGAGTGGTGTATAGTAGAGTGGCATACAGTGGAGTAGCGTACAGTGCAGTGGTGTACAGAGGAATAGTGTTTAGTGCAGTGGTGTGCACTAAAGTAGAGTACAGTGGAGTGGCATTGAGTGGAATAGCGTAGAGTGTAGTGTTGTAGAGTGGAGTTGCGTACAGTAGAGTAGCATAGAGTGAAAGGGCGTACAGAGTATTGGCATACACTGGAGTGTCATAAAAAGGAGTGGCTCAGAGTGTAATAGTGTACAGTGTAGTGGTGTAGAGTGGAGGGTGGTAGAGTGGATTTGAGTGGGGTACAGTTGTTTAGCAAAGAGTTGAGTGGTGTAGTGGGATGACGTAGTAGTAGAGTGGAGTGGTGTACAGTGGAGTGTGGAAACAGATGTAGCATGAAAGTGTGTAAACGGATGTAGAAGTAATATTGCAATTTTGGTAGCATATGTGAATAATGTAAGTAGTTTTAAAGATATTATTTTTGTAATACTTTAATACTTTGTGATATATTGTGCAGCGCTATACTGCAGTACATGCGCATGATAAGGCAGTATGTGATTGGCTAATGGCTGTGTTTATCAAAGGTAAAAGGCAGCCATGTCTTTTTCATCACATTTGGTCTGCATCCTACTGCGTTCAGGATTAGGGTCTTAGATTTAGGTAAGTAGTGGATTTTATTGTTGTTTCCTACCTTACTGCTTTATTAAAGTGGCAATAGTTAGAGAAATGCATTTAGAATTGTCTATATATTTTTACAGCAATTTAAGGAGAACTGCGCATTTAAAAAAAAGAAAAGTTAAGTAGCACAGTAATTTATAGATATTACTGCAGTACTCCGTAGAAGATTTACTGAAGATTTAAGTATGTTAAAAAGGGAAAATACCATGTGGTACCCTATATTTATAAAATATAGGATACTGCGGTGTATTTTGGACTTTTTTAACGTTGTTTTTTTTACATTTATTTTTGGTATCACGATACTCCAAGGCAGTACATTGTTTTAATATATAGAAATTTATAAATGCTATATAAAACCTTATAAATAAATAAATATTTATAAATATTTTTCCCTACCTATTACCACTTTAATGAAGTGGTAATGGGTAGGGAAAAAATATCAAACCTATTACTTACCTACATCCAAGGGTGAAACGCAGAGCACAGGCAGGCTGTACCTAATAACAACATGGTTGTCTCTAACACTTGTAAAGACAGTCATTAGCCAATCACATAAAGACTTGCCATCGCAATGTGCAGCGATATTTGAGCAAAATAATGTGAAACTTCGAAAAAATACTGCACCTACAGATAGTAAGTTAAAATACCTTATAACTTAAAAAATACTTACCCATCTTATCTGTAGTTCCCAAAAGGATCATCTGCGCACCATAATGTGTAATCCTGCCAAATCTCATGTACATCCATTCAGCTGTTTTTGCACTACGTGAGATAGAATAGTCTATAGAGAATGCATTGGTGCAAAAACTTGTTTTGGGACCCCACTTTTATCTTTGCACCCCCTTGACCAATCATCGCAAAACGTTGCATCATCCACCAATGTAGAAGGAAAAATAGGTCTGCAAAGTGTTGTGGAGATTCATCAAACAGGCGCAAAGTTATCAGCGACCAGAAGAATTCCATTACACACAATTTAGTGGAGGATTTTTTGCACAGCACAGTTAAGAAAATAAGGGGCAGATTTATGAGGCCCTTGCGCCTCATTTACGCCGCCGTTGTGTCCCTTTTGGGACGCAGCGGCGGCGCAAATCCTGCGCCATGCTGCAGGGTATTTACAACGTGACGCATCTGGGAGATGCGTCACGTTGTAAAGCCCTGCGCCAGCAGTAGGCGTACCTGTGCAGGGGGGGCGTTCCATCGCAGGAACGCCTCCTAAAAGTGGCTGAGTGAAATCTACAAGATTTCACTCAGTCACTTTTGAGCCCATGCTGCGTCAAAACCCTGTGCCTGCTTGAAGCAGGCGTAAGGATTGACGCAGCATTGTGAAGATAGGTCCCCCCAAAGCATTGCAGGAGCTGCGTTGCGCTTGCGACGCAACTCCAGCAATGCGCCACTTTAATGGCACAGATGCGTCACACATCTGTGCCGATTTTGCCCCATGGTGCGCCGCATTGTAAATGCGGCGCATCCATGGTGGCGGAGCTGTGGCGCTCAATAACTGGCGCATCCCTGCTGATATGCAGGGATGCGCCAGCTATTATAAATCTGCCCCTATGTGCCCATCAGCTTTGCCTGAGAGAAAGTACTTTATTTTTCTAATGGGAAAATGACAGGGTTTCAACGGTTTTGGACTAGAAAACTAAAGGTCACGACCCTTTCAGTCATTTATTCCCCAGCACAATATTTTTGTAAAATAACGCTGCCCTTCAAACACCATAAAGAGCTGTGTTCCTTGAACCTTGTAGCTAGAAAAGACAAGCTAGTATTCAATAATGATTCAAAGATTAGGAGGTTACTGGTGAGATTACAAATCCAATAATTTTTGAGTGTGTATTTATCATGTATATGTATATATATATATATATATATATATATATATATATATATATATATATCAAAAAAGTCGCTCCCTACGTAGCCCCGGGAAGCAAAGGCGGCACTCCAACTGGAAAACAATCATCTTTATTTTATCGTGGCAACATGGACAAACTGCCTCCCCAACGCGTTTCAGCATACAGCCTTTGTCAAGGGTTCCAGCGGCAAAGATGGCTACTCGGACTGCCACAGGTAAGTTAATTATATAGTCCTCCAATCAGATTACTCAATGAAAACAATTGCATCCTGGGCCGAGTAGTTCCAACAAAACAATCATAGCCCCAATGGGCGCAACATCAGGGTCCATGTCAAACAATCATGCCAAAGTTGATAATCCAGTTGGCCCCGTCAAAGACCCAAAATAGCTGGTCAAGACAGGCCCTTAGAAACGTGGGGCTCCACGGTGACACGAACCACCAGTTATGATTCCTACCGGCGATCACGTGTCGTTTTGCAAGGTGATGCAAGCCTTTTACCGGCACTGGGCTGTGCCGTATATTACATCACGTGTCACCGTGGAGCCCCACATTTCTAAGGGCCTGTCTTGACCAGCTATTATATATATATATCCAAATGAAAGATTGCTCTAAAGTGAAGCGCCACACACGATGTTAGGATTTCACCTGTTTATTCATTGGGCAGCAGCGAAGCACAGCGCACTTGTCTCAACTTTGTTACCTACTCATTTGGGCACAAGAAAGCAACGAAACAGGCGCAACCTGGATCATGCAACCTGACGGATATTTTATTTTAGGAAGGTGAAGTGATAACTGCAATTACTGGTGGGATTTACTTACCGAAGACTACATGAACCACAATGCCTTTCATAACACGCCCTTCTGGGCGGTACTATTAACTTTGAAAATGAGTTTAAAAACGAGCATGAAATGCAAGGCAGCTGTTCCTTTCCTCCAGAGCCGAGCCATTGAGAAAGGGAGAATGCCTCCAGAAACGCGTTTGGCAGACGGCTAAAAGAGAAACTGCTGAGACAAGTGCGCTGTGCTTCGCTGCTGCCCAATGAATAAACAGGTGAAATCCTAACATCGTGTGTGGCGCTTCACTTTGGAGCAATCTTTCATTTGGATATATATATATATATATATATATATATATATATATATATATATATATAAATATATCCAAGACTATTTCCGCCTCTGCCATAGAAACGGGTCTGACACCTGCTCGGGACCTCTCCAGGTAGGCTTTATTCACCACTCAGGCTGGTACAAAGTCACAGAATAAAACACCTGGCAGACGCGTTTCGGCGAATGCCTTCCTCATTGCCAGCATTGTGTTTCACAAAGTTAATTTGAATGGGGCTTAAACATACTGTATGTTGTCATCCTATTGGTCCTCATGCAACCAATCAGAGAGCTTGCTGGTAAAGTCTCTATTTTCAGTATGATAATCAATTGCGCTGACGATCTTGAAGCCCCTGTTGTCAAGTGACATCTGAAAACTCCCATTGCAACGAGGCATGTAGGCAGTTCCGTTCAGCGAACGTAGGTTAAGTAACCGGTTTGCGCATTAAGTAATGCGCTGACGATGTCAGCTGTAAGGCCGCCCACTCTTCATTGCCGGGTCGTTAATGGCGATAATGTTTGCCTGGAGGTGCCCCGTTCAGCAACAATTTGCTGCTCTCTCCCCGATACCTCAATCCATGTCTCGGCCAGGGGGGCGCCGCCTTGTGCATTCAGCACTATCACCAAAGAATTTGTCGGCGTCGGCGGAGCTCCAGAACGAGAGGCGTGTCAGTAGTGCAGCGCCGACCGCTGCAACAATATCCAAGACTATTCCCGCCTCTGCCATAGAAACGGGTCTGACACCTGCTCGGGACCTCTCCAGGTAGGCTTTATTCACCACTCAGGCTGGTACAAAGTCACAGAATAAAACACCTGGCAGACGCGTTTCGGCGAATGCCTTCCTCATTGCCAGCATTGTGTTTCACAAAGTTAATTTGAATGGGGCTTAAACATACTGTATGTTGTCATCCTATTGGTCCTCATGCAACCAATCAGAGAGCTTGCTGGTAAAGTCTCTATTTTCAGTATGATAATCAATTGCGCTGACGATCTTGAAGCCCCTGTTGTCAAGTGACATCTGAAAACTCCCATTGCAACGAGGCATGTAGGCAGTTCCGTTCAGCGAACGTAGGTTAGGTAAGTATATATATATATATATATATATATATATATATATATATACATATGTATGTATGTATGTATGTATGTGTATATTATCTACTGGCGTTCGCCAGTAGATAGTTATAGTTACAACCTAGTTTCCATAGGAAATCTCAAAATTCTATTTTGAATAACTTTGGCGCCGGTTGACGAATCCTCACGAAATTTTCAAAACTAATGGGGCGCTCCGTTCAGCTCCTACCCTGAAAGTCTTGGGGTGATTCGTCAAGCAGGGGCCGAGAAAAAAGGGGGGTCCCAAAACGCGTTTTCCCCATGCATTTTTCCATAGGACCTTTAGACACAGCTACAGCCCGAACGGCTGAACAGAATTACTTGAAATTTGGCAGAGAGGTAGCCATAAGGTCAAGGAAGTGCCTTTTGCAGGTCTGGTGTAAATCTGTTCAGTATTTCCTGAGAAAATAGCATTTAAAAGCATATATATATGTGGGCGGAGCCTAACCACACATCTCATCCTGAGATCTGATTGGCTGTCAGCACTTCATCCAAGAAGTGTTGGCAGCCATGTTGGGACCAATATACATGATAGCACCTCATTAAAAAGCATTGCAGTTAATAGAAGGTTTTAAGACTTTAGTTACATTATAAATCATTTGTTGATGGTACCATACTCATTTTAGGAATTGTGGTATGTTCTAAGGTGATTTCACCATGTGAAAAAGCCTTCTGCTGGGATATCATGATTGAGAGAAAAATATTTTCTCATGCTTTTACCACAGAGGTTTGGAAGGGGATTTATAAGCTAAACTGAGAGCTTATTTTCTGTAAATTCACATTATCTTTCTCAGTCATGTGAGAATGAAGTCTGACATTCTCAGTAAAACATGTACATCCAACAAGGGCAGAGACTGTCAGTTGATTCCTTTGTGTTCTACTGCAGCTTCCCAGAGTGTTCCAAAGAACTACTAGAGCGCTAACAGTCCTACTTATGATAAACGTATGGCACACCTGAAGCCATCTTGCTTGGATTAAAGTGGTAACTCTTAAAACATTTAATTTAAAAAGGAACAAAATGAGGGGGTTCATTTTTCCACAAAAAGTATGATTAGTGCTGCAGAAAGAAAAATTAGGGCACATTTTGAGTGACTTCTCAAATCCTCTTCTATTTCATTAAAACATTCTGACATGCAGACTGAAACATGCACTTTCAATACCAGCAGCAGTTTTCCCTGGTGAGCAGTAGCTTTACTACAGTGATCTAATGAGCAAAAAGAGTGCTAACATTCTGAATTTATGGCAAATGTGTGACACATCTGAATGCCTTCTTGATGGAATCAAAGTAAAAAACTGAAAGTATTTCCTACTGAGGAGACTGCAGTAAATGAGGAAATTAGGAAACTTCATAACAAATAAGTCTCCCAAGATGGCCACCAGAGACAAAAGAGCCCAAATGTAGCCCAAATATCACCCAGATGTAGCCCAAGTATAGCCAAATGACAGAATGTCCCAGAATGTTCTTAAAAACAACTAGAGCGCTTACTGTCTTCATTATGACAAAAGTATGGCACACCTGAAGCCATCTTGATTGGAATAAACTGGTAACACTTAAAACATTTCATTTAAAAAGGAACACAATGAGGGGGTTCATTTTGCCATAGAAATTATGATTAATGCTGAAGAAAGAAAATGAGGGCACATTTTGAGTGACTTCTCAAATCCTCTTCTATTTCATTAAAACATTCTGACATGCAGACTGAAACATGCACTTTCAATACCAGCAGCAGTTTTCCCTGGTGAGCAGTAGCTTTACTACAGTGATCTAATGAGCAAAAAGAGTGCTAACATTCTGAATTTATGGCAAATGTGTGACACATCTGAATGCCTTCTTGATGGAATCAAAGTAAAAAACTGAAAGTATTTCCTACTGAGGAGACTGCAGTAAATGAGGAAATTAGGAAACTTCATAACAAATAAGTCTCCCAAGATGGCCACCAGAGACAAAAGAGCCCAAATGTAGCCCAAATATCACCCAGATGTAGCCCAAGTATAGCCAAATGACAGAATGTCCCAGAATGTTCTTAAAAACAACTAGAGCGCTTACTGTCTTCATTATGACAAAAGTATGGCACACCTGAAGCCATCTTGATTGGAATAAACTGGTAACACTTAAAACATTTCATTTAAAAAGGAACACAATGAGGGGGTTCATTTTGCCATAGAAATTATGATTAATGCTGAAGAAAGAAAATGAGGGCACATTATGAGTGACTTCTCAAATCCTCTTCTATTTCATTAAAAAATTCTGACAAGCAGACTGAAACATGCACTTTCAATACCAGCAGCAGTTTTCCCTGGTGAGCAGTAGCTTTACTACAGTGATCTAATGAGCAAAAAGAGTGCTAACATTCTGAATTTATGGCAAATGTGTGACACATCTGAATATCTTCATGATGGAATCAAAGTAAAAAACTGAAAGCATTTCCTACTGAGGAGACTGCAGTACATGAGGAAATTAGGAAACTTCATAACAAATAAATCTCCCAAGATGGCCACCGGAGACAAAAGAGCCCAAATGTAGCCCAAAATCACCCAGATGTAGCCCAAATATAGCCCAATGACAGAAGTGTGCAAAACACTTATTATTTTGTGTTTTTGCAGTGTTATATAGTGCAGACTTGTCAGGTATTGGAGTGCTTTACATGAGCATTGGTTACATTTACACAAGAACAAATTCATTTTGGTTGTAGACATGGGGAGACTAAGTGATTTGACCAGAATCACAGAATGTCGAGCTGAAGCAGAAACTTCAACCTGGTTCCCCAGTTGCAAAGTCTGCAGTTCTGGAAGTAACACCACATCCTCTCCCCTAAGTGCAACATTTAATCAAGTGGTCAACTGGATAAAAAAACATAAAGATTACAAATAATTTAAAAGTGCTTTGTCGCTATTTGAAAACTCAGAAAATATGTCCTTATTTTAGTCTTTTAGAGCACTAACCATAATTTTGATGCCAATAAGACCCTCTCATATATGTAATTTCTAAAGGAAATGATCTAGGTATTACAGTTTTGATTACATCAAGATGACGTCAGGCGTTCCACACTTTTGTAATAAATATAGAATGTTAGCAATCTAGTTGTTCATTGGGATACTGTTGAGAGACAGAGGCTAGGGGCACGGACTCTGAAAATTGAAGGCAGGTAGGAGGGTGCAAAGGCAACAATTTAACCACACTGAGCAGGCAGGAAGGGCCGTGGCAGCACACCAGACTATGGAGGGCAGTGGAAAGGGGGGCAGGGGCAACAAACCAACAATACAGGACTTGCAAGAGAGGCTGTGGCAATGTAATAGACCATTGTGGGCAGAAGGAAGAGGCAATGGTAGTACAACCATACATGCCAACAGACCCGATTCAGCCAGGAAACGTCCAATGTTTTTAAGCTCAAATGGGCTTTATTTGATCTGTCTCCTGTCTACAATCTCCTCTTTTTCAATGTAACTCAAAGGGGAAAATCAATACCCCAGTTTTTTTTCAAAATCTCCCTCTTACCAAGTTCAAAATGTTCGCAAGTATGGTATATTGGATCATGGACGGAAATGGGGACTTGGATAACAGAGGACAGGAGGGACATGGAGAGGTGCACCAAACTGACCCTGCAGGGCAGGCATCAGGGTTTGCAGCAGCACAATACACCACACAGGGCATGCAGGACGGGAGTGCAGCACAACAATCCATAGAAAGCAAGAGGGAGAGGACAGGCCCATGCACATGGACAACAGAGAACAGAGGGGCAAGAGGCCATGGTAGCTAGCTGACCATAATGGACAGACAGGAGAGAAAGCTGCAGCAAAACAGACCATAAAGGGCAGGAGGGGCGAATCAGGGGCATTACAATGGAACAGACAAGCCAGGAGGGAGGGAGTAGGGGTCTGCACATGTAAACAGAGGGCTGGGGGCAAGGGGGCAGGGAAGGAGCAGCAAGATAGCCATGGAGGTCAGGCAGGATGGGCACTAGAAGCAAGACACACCATGAAGAGCAACAGTGAGACTGTGATGGCATACACACAGACCATGGAGGGAAGGTGGGAGGGGGTCAGGGGCAGCTAACTGACCACACAGGGAAGGTGGGAGGGGCCATGGCAGAACAGAAGACCATGCATGGCAAGTGGGAGGGTTAGTGGCAGCACAATGGCTATGATGGGCAAGAAGGAGGGTGCAGGGGCATGCACAAAGGACGATGGAGGATAGAAGGGAGGGTCAGGACCTGGGCACAGACAATTGAGTTCAGGGGAAGGGGCCTCACAACAGACCACACGGGGCAGGCAGGAGGAGCAGTTGCAGCACAACAGACCAGGGAGGGCAGAAGGGTGTGGCAGTAAAATGGACCATGGAGGACAGGAGGAAGGGGATAGGGGCATGGCATGTGGACAGGCAGGGTGGAGGTGGCAGGGACAGGTTACAGTCATCTGACAATGCTAGGCAGGTGGGAGGGGAGTGGCAGCTCAACAGAACACTCAGAGTAGATAGGAGTGGCAGGTCCATGGGACGGGGCCTGAGTTAACGTGTGCAAAAACGCCCTGTGGCCTGTTTTAAGAGGTAGTTTTAATCCCCCTGCCCTATTATATACTAGGGGCTTACAGAGGAGGTCATGCTAATCACAGGGGGACCCCAACGCATAATGTTCCCTAGTGTATGTAGGTGTTTTCACTGTATTCTAAGTGTCTTTTAACATAGCACTGGCTCTAGGACTGGTTAGTCAGACTCAGTTACCACCAGTATCCGTCTGAAAAAGTTGAGGGTACAGGATGATTTTGCAACAAGGCTTCTTTCTGCTCTTCTTTTTGTTCTTTCTGCACGTTATCCTTCTTCCTGCACTTTTCTTCGTCTTTGAGGACTTCTGTTGCTTCTTTCTGCACTTCTTTTGTTTCTTTCTGTGCATTTTTTCTTCTTTCTTCACATGTCCTATCTCTGTAGGCATAGTTAGAAATTAGCATTTAAAAAACCTTTGAAATTCACAGAAAAAACCATAGGATTTAGGCACGTTATAGTTAGGAATTAGCATTTAAAAAACCTCAGAAATTCACTGAAAAAACCATAGGTTTCAGGGGTGTTATAGTTAGCTGGACTTTTCACTTGTACAAAACCATTGAAATTCACCCGTTATAGTTAGTTCAGCTAACTATAACTCGCGCGCCCGCAATGCACTGCTGATGACGTCACATATTACATCACTCATGACATGGTCAGTGACATCACTCATGACATCACTGATGACATCTCAAATGACATCACTGATGACATCACTGATGACATCATCCTTGTGATAGAGTGGCAGACCTCCTCTCACCCTAATATAACCTTTGATACACACATTCAAAAATAGAGACTAAAATTTTCAAAACAATGGACATACCAATACCAGTTACAACAACCTCTTCAGTAATTCTAAGATCCACATACACATCCACTCATTCACCAACAGTCCTATACAGTCACTCATACATGTACTCACTCATTATATGTACTCATACACCTATACGTCCTGTTACACAATGCCACTCATCCATGGATTTACTCACACACATAGTCACTCATGCTAATAAAGAATCAAACATACATTTACTTGCATATACAGTTATACACACACCACCACACTTACTTCTACGGAAACTTACACATGCTTAGTCTTTTAAACAATCACTTATAGAAACACATACTTATTCATACAGGAACACTTTCAATCTCTCACTCTCACATATACTCACATATATACACCAATAGTCACATATACTAGTTTAAAACATATGTAGTTACTCATAAAGACACTATTGAGACAGTCATTCACTCACTAACACACCCATACACACACTCATCCACCCATACAGTCCTGCACACATGCTGTGTTCAACACATACAAACAGTGAGTCACTCATTCATGAACCTATGCACTACGTAATACCCCCCACCGAACCATACAGACACTCATACTGATACTCAAAAAACCAACTAATAACCTATATAGACACCCATGTAGCTACTCACCAACCCATGCAGCCACTTATACACAAAGTGAGAGACTGATACAGATATTTACATATTTAAACATGACTCACTAAGCCATGTATTCACTATGATACACTTAATCAGTCAGTTACACAATCAATTTTTCAAAAACACATCATCCATTTACACACTTATATACCCATTTATTCTTCCATCGACCTTGAGATATACATATTCAAAACATATTTAATTTTCAGAAAAACACACATTCACTGGATGATGTCATCAGTGATGTCATTTGAGATGTCATCAGTGATGTCATGAGTGATGTCACTGACCATGTTATGAGTGATGTAATATGTGACGTCATCAGCAGTGCATTGCGGGCGCGCGAGTTATAGTTAGCTGAACTAACTATAACGGGGGAATTTCAATGGTTTTGTACAAGTGAAAAGTCCAGCTAACTATAACACCCCTGAAACCTATGGTTTTTTCAGTGAATTTCTGAGGTTTTTTAAATGCTAATTCCTAACTATAACGTGCCTAAAACCTATGGTTTTTTTCTGTGAATATATATATATATATATCACTTTCTTTCTGTCTACAAGCGGATAGCTCCAAGAATAGACAGGGACCGAAGGTAAGTGCAAAATAGTATTTTTACTCCAAAGTCGCCATACCACGTTTCGGCTCACGCGAGCCTTGTTCACATGACATGGTGGTATTGACTTGTGGGTATTTTTAAAGTGACAGTGCAAATCACGTGACAATAAAATTCATAGACATGGAAAAAATGTATATTGTATACTGTCGTCTTGAGGCATAACATGTTAAATACAAGGATATTAAAAGAATAAAATACCTATGTTGTTGTTATAAGGTGTTACATGTGTCTTTTACAATATCATATTCTATGCCTGATTGGCAGTTCATGTCAAACACCTATATCCAAATGTCCCCTATGAATTCAGTATACAGATAAGTGAATCTCATAGTTAACCCAATAAATCCTAAATGTCTATTATCCATATATCCTGCGCGGACTATGAAAGTCCAATTAATTGGAAATAATGAGGATAAATCCTCTGCGAAATTGTGTGCAAGACATATGGGTCCATATAAAATGATCATTGGGTTTGTTTTAACGTGAAGTGCTAAAAGTGCTATTGTGACGTGAGCTAAATAAAAAAATATAATAATAAATAAATAAAATGAGGGTTATCTGCAAGATAGTGAAAAACAATTTTTCATAAAATAGTGATAAAACATAAATCTGACTCTGTAAATCTGTATCTATATATAAAGGCTAATCTCCAAAGTTCTGGAACTGTTACTTGAATACATAGTTCTTAGTTTGATAGTAGTGGTGGTTGTCCTGCATTATCTGTTTAGTCAATATACCACCCGTAATGAGTGGTCTGTTCAAATCTCACAGTACCAATCGGCTATGTGGTATGGATAGAAGGGAAAAATTGTTTCATAAGGTACAGTTGAATGCTATGGCTTAATGAAATTCACAATGGGTTTTGAATAGATCAGCCACTATTGTGCAAAGATGCAAATACTATAATCCACATAAAATATGTAGGATTAAATAGATTAATATATAAATATACAATACATATATAAATATAGATACAATATATATAGCAGCATCTGAATAGTGTTGCATAGTTAAACAGTCTCTCTGAATCATAAAAAAAACTGTAAACCTGAAGATAATAGCAGCTGTTGACGGAATAAAAACAATTTACACAACCCATGAAAATACATTAAAGACACGTATATAAATCTTCAGTTACATTAAGACCTCCTGGGTGTTTAGTATCAAGTTGTAAAATGTATCTGGTTTCAAGTTTTCTGAGTTTATGTTCCCTGTCTCCACCTCGTCTGCTCGGGGGAATAGTTTTAATCACATAGTAGCTTAGTTCTTTTTTGTTAGATCTGTGGAACTCCCTAAAGTGTCGAGCCACTGAATATGTATTATCCTGATTGGTGATTGCGCATAGATGTTGTAACACCCGTTTATGAACTTGCAGTTTTGTGCAGCCTACATATTGAAGGCCACATGGGCACAGCAGAAACATAAACGGTGAATTCTGTTTTACATTTTTGTAATTTTTTAATTTTGTATTCCCTATTGCTGAATGGGGTGGAGTATGTGTCTTTATTGATGCCATGTATACCTGCTTTGCATGTTTTGCATCTAAAAAATCCTTTGTGTGTTTGAAGCCAACTAGTACAGTCTATGATCTCGGGGTTGGTCTTTACAAGGCTATCCCTCATGGATGGGGCTTTACTGTAAGTGATGGACACCCTCTGCAGAAGCAGGGGTCCAATCACTGGATCATTTAGGACCAATGGCCAACATGATTGTACTATTTTATGGATAGATTTTTGTGGCCTACTGTATCCCATGATAATTCTGAATTCTTTTGTATCATGGGCTGTCTCTGATATTGTCTTATGTTCAGTGACATTGTCAAGTTGTTTGTCTCTCAAGAGTACCTATCTCGTTAAAAGCATGGATTTGGATATGGCATTATTGATAATCCTGACGGAATATCCCCTTTTCAAAAATCTCGCTTTACTGTTTTCCTGAGCTACTCTCAAGTCAGTTTCATTACTACATATTCGTCTTAGCCGCAGCATCTCACCATACGGTATGCTGTTGATCAGGTGTTTGGGGTGTGAGCTACCGGCATGTAAAGTGGAGCTGCCCACTGTCTCCTTTCTATATAGACGGGTCTCAATAGTGTAGTTGTGTATATAGACTTGTGTGTCTAAGAAGTTAATTGAGACCTCACTAATGGTTGCTGTAAAATGTAAGTTCATGGTATTGGAATCAATCTTGGTAACAAACTCCTCTCCTTATTCTTTTGTACCATGCCATATAACAAGGAGATCATCAATGTAGCGGAGCCACACTTTTATATTGCTATCAATAAGGTGCCCATGTTCAACCTTGAGGACCAGCTCCTCCCGCCAGCCCATGTGAAGACATGCATAGCTGGGAGAAAAGCTGGCCCCCGTGGCAACCCCTTTTGTTTGTTGATAAATATTGTTGAACATGAAAATGTTGTTGTTCAGACAGAACTTCACCATTTCAACAAGCATGTTACTATGTTCTTTGTATTGTGGAGCCCACTGTGCCAGATAATATTGAATAGCTTTCACTCCATCCTCATGTCGAATGCTGGTGTACAGGGAGGTGACGTCTAGGGCCACCAGAAAATAGTCATCTTGCCATACAAAGTCTTTGATTTTTCCTATGAAATTGCTGGTATCGCGAACATAAGAGGGCACGGCTTTGACAAAGTCTTTAAAAAGTAGTTGACATACTTGGAGGAATTCTCCAGTAGTCCTTCTTTGGCTGTGATGATCGGTCGTCCCGGAGGTTTGATAATATCCTTGTGTATCTTTGGGATAAAATAAATCGATGGAGTAGTAGGATTGTCTTTTTTAAGGAACTTGTATTCTTCCTCAGTTATTAGTTTTTTGTCTTCCAAACTGCCAATTTGTTCTAAAATTCATGGTATATGGATTTGAGATTGGCCATATGGCTCCGACTGTAACATGATCTATTGTTCATATACATATAATATATACATATCAATATATACATATAATATTACCTACTGGCGGTCGCCAGTAGGTAGTTATAGTTAGGACCACGTTTCCATAGGAAATCCGCAACATTCTATTTTGAATAACTTTGGCGCCGGTTGACGAATCCTCGCGAATTTTTCAAAATAGGTGGGGCGCTACGCTCCGCTCCTACCCTGAAAGTCTCGGGGGGATTCGTCAAGCGGGGGCTGAGATAAAAGGGGGGTCCCAAAACGCGTTTTTCCCATGCATTTTTCCATAGGACCTTTAGACACAGCTACAGCCCGAACGGCTGAACAGAATTACTTGAAATTTGGCAGAGAGGTAGTCCTCAGGTCAAGGAAGTGCCTTTTGTAGGTTTGGTGTAAATCTGTTCAGTAGATTCTGAGAAAATAGCCTTTAAATCAATATATATATCTGTGGCAGCTTACGGTGCGCTTACGGTGCGCTTACCGTACGCGTACGGTGGCGTGCGTGAGCGCGATTCTGATTGGCCCTTAGATCTTAGTAAACATTCGAATCGGTCGAAACCAGGAAGCGGCGGCCGCCATTTTCTCTCTCGCACTCTGACAGGGGGTTGAAAAACAAAGTGCAAATCATGTAAAGGGGCTGTTTACACAGCTCCCAAGCACCTAGCCATGTCGAGGGAGTCCCCAACGATCCCCCAAGTGAAAAAAGGCAATTTTAATTTTTTCAAAAATTTCGCCAATTACCCTTACCGTTCGCGTACGGTAAGAAATAATAAAAAAAAAAATATATATCCACATTCTCCCCACCCCGTGTGCATGGCTCATCAGAGATAAACAAAACATATATTTTACCTGTCACAACGATGCTCATCATATGACCTCCATGTGCGCACGGTGCGTGAAGCGCATCGTGCGTTCATGGCCCATCTAGCGTAACGTGGGCACGCGGTGCGCGAAGCGCACCGCGTGCTCACTCTGCGCGAAGCGCACCGTGCGCGCACGGAACGAACTGCGTTAAGTGGGCGCGCACGCCACAAATGGCGTAAAGTAACTTAGCATTTAAAAAAACGTACAAATTCACTGAAAAAACCATAGGTTTCACACACGTTATAGTTAGGAATTAGCATTTAAAAAACCTTGCAAATTCACTGAAAAAACCATAGGTTTCACACATGTTATAGTTAGCTGGACATTTTACTGATAAAAAACCAATGAAATTCCCCCGTTATAGTTACTGTAGGCAACTATAACTCACGCGACCGTAATCCTCTGCTGATGACATATGTGTCTTTATGAAAAAAAAATATTTGTAATATATGTATAGCTAAAATTTAATGGAAGAAGACATGGGCAAATAAGTGTCTAAATACAGTATTAGCATCAGCAGAGGATTACGGTCGCGTGAGTTATAGTTGCCTACAGTAACTATAACGGGGGAATTTCATTGGTTTTTTATCAGTAAAATGTCCAGCTAACTATAACATGTGTGAAACCTATGGTTTTTTCAGTGAATATATATATATACATAATTATATACATATAATATATATATTTGTGTATATATATATATATTTGTATTACAAAAAAGCTAAAAACGTGTTGCATGGTAAAGTACTGCATTGTAAAGGGACCTAAGAAATAGCCTGCGTGTTACTTACCTGCGTGGTGACACTGCATGGCAAAGGCGCTGCGCGGTAAAGGAAGCATTGTAAAAGTGACATCACCTCTCCTTCCATGAGTAAACACTGTTCATCCTTTACATTGTTAGAGGTTGACAGTCACAATTTCACCTTCATTTACTTCAGCCAATGATGTCTGTGTGCTGGTCAAAGGCTGCTTCATCATCATCTTTATTTCTCAGCTTTATAGTAACAGCTTCTATCTTTGTTGCCTTCTAGGTGGGGTGCACGTTACGTATGATGCTCGACGTATCAGAGTCTATGTGCCAGCTTCTGAGCTGTCGGTCTTTGTGTCTGTCAGCGTATATCATCAGTAGTCTCCCATTATAAATAAAAATATGCACCCAAAGCATCTGGTGATTGCTCTTGAGCCTTACACACTGCCTCTTGCCACTTGAGACTGGTGCGGACAGTTCGATATAGCACAGACTATCAAGCAGGAAGGGTTACATATAGAGCTGTATTAAAGGTCTGTCAGATTTTAAGGTATTTCGAGTATATGCTACCAGGTTCTTTCTGCTTGTGGGATATTCTCTTATGGGGGATATGGGAAACTTATTGGTTCATAGAAAAATTGCTTCCTGCTACAGGACGTAGACACCATCCAAGCTTTATTGCGTCATTAATCACAAAGAGTGCTTAAAAGCCCCCCACTGCACCAGCCCCTCACCAATGAGTATTGCCAGCATAATTTTCCACTATAACACTCTCTCCCTCCCCATAATCCTAGCACCCACCTAACACCAAATAGTTGTGTCCCAAACAAGAACAAGGAACCAGCTGTTGGACAGGAAGTTGGTAAATGCCAGTTTAGAGCCATCCAAAAAGGCAAAGTGTGTGAGATAGCCAGAAAAAATGAAAATATCAGAGACCTCTGGGCCATGATTGAGTTAAAAGCCCCATGTTCTTTCCTGCCAGACCAAAGATCCTGGCTGTAGGCAACTGCCCTTCTGTGAACATCTGCCTACAGATTCCTCTGACCGGCCCACTCTTTCTGGGGAAACTGTAGATTGGATCTGGTAAGAGGTGAAACCCAATCCCTTGATCCAGAAGAGAATTACCAGCAAGTCTATAAAAGCCATGCAGTGATCCGAAATGCCTCCCATTCACCTTCTCTTAGAGTTACTGACCTGTACTGAGCAGGTACGCTCACTCGGTCATAGATGTTAAGATACTTACCCCAACTAATGCCATTTCTATCAGGCCTCTGTTCTATAGCCCATAGTTTATAATGAAATTCACAGTGCGTCCCACGGGCCCAAATCAGTGACTAATACCTGAAAAACCCTAACTTCCTTTGGTCACTGAATACAAGTTTTCTAATTGCAAGGAAGAATTATCTGGAGCAGGTCTGGCCAGGCATACCGGGAGAGAACAAAGGCAGCGCTGGCATTAAGAGTTAAGGATGTGGATGGTCTACACTGTGAGCTGTGGGAATTGGGCCTGACAATCTCACATCTAGCCACTCTTTTATGCATGCCAGCAAAGTTCATAAGGCCCATCCGCCCTAGGCCAATAACTAAATAAATCCAGCAGTTCTACTGTGCGTCACAAGAAACGTGCCCTCACTGGACACACACCACCACAGATCACTGAGAACGATGTCACCTTCCCATGTGGCCACCCGATATCCTGTGTTAGATATCTCTGCCCTCCACAAACCTCAATTAACACAGCAGATACTGACCACCACTCAGCTTTTGTGAGCCCCCAATAACTTATAACAAAGGATATTCTCCCTCAAGCCACCTGAGATCACCACCACTCAACCGTGTCCCCTCACTCACACCTTCCAAGTTCACCTGTACCCCGGACATCAGGTGCAATTATTGGCCTTGAACGGACAAGCTAATGTGACCACCCGTTCATTCAGCAAAAAAAAACTACAGTGAGATCCCATTCTCTGGAGCCGCACCACAGTGCTATAACCCCAAATTCACAACTCGCAGCGGGACAGGCTCAGGAACCCTGAACCGTCCTGACTACACAGCTCACAGTGAAACACCCTCGGGAACCCTGAACCATCCTGACTGCACAACCCGCAATGAAACAGCCTCAGTAACCCTGACTAAAACCATCCACCCACCAACACTGAAAACCCACTAGGATGAAAACACCATCTGATGCTCGACCAAGAACCACCATGAAAGAAGCCAGTAGCAGCACCACCGATCCATTGATGAGAGACACCCTACAGACCACAAAAACGTACGTCTCCAAAACCAGCTCACCTGCAGCCAGGGAAGAATCGACTCAAACATTTTTACCACCCTATTTTTTGCTCATATTTCTTGTACTTTGTTACTGATTTTAAATGTGCAACATGAATCTAATTAAATAATTACCAAAGGCACAGTGCAGGCGCAACGAAGCTTTTAAGTGAGCATTGGCACTTCTAGACTGGATCGGTCATTACCCGGCATACAATCAACAGGGCTTCAGAAGAATTTTGTTGTTTTGAATACCTCCCCCTTCCGATGCGCAGCTCACAAATCCGGGCACACTGTCTCTGTTAAACAAACGCAGCTGACCCCCTTAATTCCTCAGCTGTGAACTCATTCCACAACACACGTCGGCGGGGTTAGGAAACTGCGCAGTGACAAAAGCAAAATGGCGCAGCATTGAAAGCCCCGCTTGGAAATAAATCTCCAAGCGACATGTGTACGGTTTCACCGGGGTCTGAGGGGAACAAAGGCGGCTGTCGCTGCTGGGAGCTGGGCATAGCGAGCGCAGAGGGGCCGGGCACTCGAATGGGAGACACGCACGTCCCATGAATAGTAGTGTGTTTACCTCAGCACAATTTAGCATGACCGCCTAAGCCTGAGAACAAAACGCAAAGTTAACACATTTTCATCTAATGGATTTGGGAGCATATTGTAGCAACAAAGAGCTGCCCCAGAGGCAAACACTTCCTCGGTTGCATGGCTTCAGTTTTGATGTTTTGTGGAATGCCCATGTCTGGGGGGCGGTAAGTCTAAGAACAGGAGACCAGCTAAAGCAAAGGTGAAAGGTGCGCTGTCAAACGTTCAATGGAAATTGCTAGCACGTCCCCTTGCACCTCTGAAACATTACAACAGAGCGTTGTGACCTGAGTGTGAAAGTATCAACATACCTCGCTGTTTAAAGAAAACAGGCTATACATAAGAGAAGTCTGTTTTAAATTAGGGATTTTTGACCCCGTTTGTGTGTGTTTTTTTGCAGTTTTATATAGCGCGAACACGACCCGAAGGCTTTGGAGCGCTTTACGTGAGCACCAGTTACGTTACACAAGGATACATTCATTTTTAGGTCTCGCCTGACCCAGCGCATGCACTGGTCTGGCGAGACTTATTGAGAGGGCTCCAAAAAGTGCTACCAGGTCAGCCTAGAGCTTCAGTGCATGTGCACGGGCGCGTGCACTGCGCTTGATCGCGATTACTTTCAGTTTAGCGGCCGCACGGCCGCTTTGATGTTTGAGCGTGATCGCGATCACTTTCTCTTTCGCGGCCGCAGGGCCGCTTTGATGTCACGATCACTTTCACTTTCGCGGCCGCTTGGCCTAGCCAATAGGTCTCGCTTTTGGGACCTTATAAGTATTTAGTTATGCAACTGTTGCATAGCTAAACACTTAGAAGGTCCCAAAGGCGAGACCTATTGGCTATGCCAATGCTTGTTTTTGGTAGGCACGGGGAGATAACGTGATTTGCCCAGATTCACAGGATGTCGACCGGACGCCGAGACTAGAACGTGGTTCCTCATCTTCAAAGGCGGCAGCTCTGGTTGTTAGGGCCGAGGGCTAGGGGCCCTATGGAAAAGGTTTGCACTGGTGCAAAAAAGACTACTGCATTCACACCATCGTTGCTGCTTGTTCAATGCAGAATGGTGCAAATAGATTTTGCCCCAGGCTGTTTAAGAGATAAAAGCAACATTAGAGAATGCGGATTGGTGGCTACAAAATACCACATATGTTATTGCTTAGAAACAATTTTTTTTTTTTTTTTTTTAACTCTTTATTTAACTTTTCTTGTCATACAGTGCATCAGCATTACACACTTATCCGGACATTGGCAATATGGGTAAATGAAAAAGGCATCATCAGCAAAACAGAGCACAGTGTACAGTCTAATCATTAACAAGTGGCAGCCCAGAACCCTCCTCTCCAGAGCTTCCTCTATTTCCCCCTCCTCATCTGCATAGAGCCTCTACCCCTCAGCGCGTACTTATATACCCTCCCCTGCCATACAGGGCACCTCCGCAGACAAATAGTCATGCCGTCCCATCCCCACTCGCGGAGAGCCCATACGGGCTATAGCGGCAGTGTGCTAGAACGTCGTGGGGGAGAAGGATCGCAAGACAGCCGTCAGGGGAACCCCCAGGGCCAGCAGAGTCCACCCCTCCCGTCCGCAGACTGGACGACCCTCCCCAGGAGAAACCGCACCACATGCATCCCCCCTAGCCGGGGCCACCCGCCGATGAGTCCACCCCTACAGGGGCAGTCGGTGATCGCTGGGCGCTGTTCGCCGCCAGGTACTGTGACAGGGGTCCCCAAATGTCGGGGGGACGGGATTTGGGTGGGAGCAACTCTGAATACAACAGAACATTCTCCTGACAAGTAACCATATCCCGCAGCCATTCCTTAAATTTGGGCCGCCTTCCCCGCCCCCATCGGCACGCTATGCGGCGCTTGGCAAGCAGCAGTGCACAGGTTACAAAACGGCGATCCGGCTTCGGCACATCTCGAGTATACCCCAGAAGAGCCTGTATAGGAGAGGGCGGCAGCGGGGATCCCAGCATCTCCCCCAAGGCCTCATACACCTGATCCCAATATTCGTCTATGCTGGGGCAAGTCCAGGCCAGGTGCAAGAAGTCCGCTCCAGGAGAATGACACCTGTTGCAGCGGTCGTCGTCACGTAGACGGAATCTGTGCATCTGGGCAGGAGTACAGTAAAGGCGATGGAGAAACTTGTAGTGGATGATGCGGAACCTACTACTAGATGAGATCATCTCAGTCTGCGAGCAGCAGAACCCCCACTGTTCATCCGTGAGCTCAGTGCCAATCTCGGCCTCCCAGCCCGCACGGGACCGCAGCACCAGGCCCCCGTCTCGGTCATATATCCCCCGATACAATGCAGAGACCATATGCGAAGGCGATGGAGAAGAAAGCATATTATGAAACGGCTCAAGAACTGGAGGTTCATTCGGATATGCCGGCAACACTTTCTGTAGCCCGCTTCGGAGGCGAATAAAGGCAAAAGTTTCCAGAGGGGTAGGGACAACGTCCCCATAGAGGAGCGGGAGATCGCAAAATCTACCCGCATGGAAGAGGTCACCCCAGTTAGCAAACCCCATCTTGAGCTTGATTCTCCGGAACAGTTCTTCCCCTAAAAGCGGAAGAGCCGGGTGGTACACCAGGGGCATCAGAGGGGAGTAGAGAAACGACGACCCCAGACGATCCGCGATCGCGCCCCAAGCATGCGCCGTGGCCTGCACAGGGTTGCGATCCGCACGGGACGATGGCACCTCCGCAAGGACTGCCCCCTCAAGCGGCACCGGATCAGCCAACCAGTGTTCCACCGCCGTCTGTGGCATGAAGGGCAAAGGTCGATACCAGTAGTACGCATAGTGCGCCTGAGCACAGTTATAATAAAGGTGAAAGTCCGGTATATCGAAGCCACCCTGCCCATAGGGCCGAGTAAGGACCGACCACCTGAGCCGAGGTCTCTTCCCCCCCCATACCAACCGGATAAGCTCCGATCTTAATTCCCGGAAGAAAAAAACGCCCGGGTGAAACGGAATATTGAGGAAGAGGTAGAGTAGCTTGGGGAGCACGACCATCTTTATAAGGGAAACTCGACCCGCCATGGTTAGGGGCAGGGTCAGCCACCGGGCCACATGCGAGCGTATGATCTCGAGCGCCCTGCCATAATTCATACGCAGTACCTCCTGCCGGTCCCTAGAGACCCAAACTCCCAAGTATTTCACGCTCTCATCGCACCATTCCAGCGGATAGTCAAGTGGAATTTTCTCTATATCATCCGTGAGGGGGAAGACCGTAGATTTGCCCCAATTGATGTGAATTCCCGAGTAGAGCGCAAAGCGGACAAACTCTCGAAGGATGGGGTTCAGATTATCCCGCGGGTGCTTAACGTAGAGTGTGAGGTCATCTGCATAGAGCGACAGCAGGACCTGCCGCTGCTGGCATCGCAGGGAGGCCGCAAGATAGTTCTGTCGAAGACGGGACGCCAGAGGTTCGATTGCCAGCGCAAAAAGAAGGGGCGACAGCGGGCATCCCTGTCGGGTACCCCTAGTCACCCGAAATGGAGCTGAGACTCGGCCATTGATAAGAACCCTCGCCTTGGGGCTACAGTATAGTATCTGAACCCACCTAGAAAACGCCACAGGCATACCCATATTTTGAAGGATCAAGTGGAGGTAGTCCCACTCGACCGAATCGAACGCCTTGGTGGCGTCCAGGAAAACCGCCACCAGAGCAAGAGAGGGGTCCGCATTATTCAGCACCGAGAAAAGCGTCCGCAGATTGTGGGATGTGGAGCGGCCCGGGATGAAACCCGCCTGATCCGGCAGTATCAACCCCCCGACCAGAAGGTTCACCCGGTTCGCCAGCACCTTGGCCAGGACCTTCACATCACTGTTAATGAGAGAGAGCGGTCTGTACGAATCGCAGCTATCCGGGGGTTTCCCCGGTTTAAGGAGAGAGACAATGAGCGTCTCCGACATACTGGGCGGGAGGGTGCCAGTCTCGTTTGCCTCTTCAAACACCTCACGCAGAACCGCTGCGAGCGGGTCGATGAAAGTTTTGTAATAGTCAATTGGGAAACCGTCCAGGCCCGGGGATTTCCCCGACGCAGTCTGCATGATGGCTTCTTTGATCTCATCCAGGCCTATAGGGGCCGCCAGTAACTCACGTTGGGCACTCGACAACCATCCGAGGGTGAGCCCAGACAGGTAATCGGTCATCTCAAGGGGCGCCACCCGTTGGGATGTGTATAGGGCGGAATAATGAGACACGAAGGTAGACAGTATGGAGGGTGTGTCGCGCTGCAGGGTACCATCCGGAGCCCTGACCTCCAATATGTGATTAGTGCCGCGGGGGGGGCGAACCGCTCCCGCCAGGAACCTGCCGGGGTGCTCACCCTCCCCATACGCGCGTGCCTTAAAGTGTTTACCGCGGAAGCGTACCTCCCTCTCAGCCGCAGTCTTGAACTCAGTCAGCTTAGTGCGGTAGTCTAATTGGATTGCGGGATCTCGCATGAAGGCAGGGTCAGTTTCCAGCGTTTGCAAAGCCCGCTCCAGAGCAGTCAGCTCCGCGCGAAGCGAGCGGAGCACGCCCGAGCCCTTAGAAATACACACCCCCCGCATGGTGGCCTTAAAGGCCTCCCATACCGTCGCCACGCTATCCACCGTCCCCCGATTACGATCGATGAACTCTGTGATCTCCTGGCCCATCTCAAATTTAAACAGTTCATCCAAGAGGATGTGAGGCTGCATGCGCCACGGAAGCGGATCCCCCACCAGGCCGGACCGGGCCAGGGTAAGGAGCACAGGCGCGTGGTCGGAGTAAGTGCGAGGTAAGTGTCTTGCCCCCAAGAGAGAGGTCCCCAGCGTCCTTGAGAGGAGCATGTAATCCAACCGGGCCCAAGTGGAGTGCAACATCGACCAGTGCGTGCCCTCCCTAGCACCCGGGTGCATGTATCGCCATGCATCAAGCAATGAGTGCTGCGCCATGAGGTCTAGAACGTAAGCCTGGGAGCGAGGGTGATGCGCCGCGCCCGCGTTGGAACGGTCCAGGGCGGGGTCAAGTGTGACATTAAAGTCCCCTCCCCAAATCAGGTGTGCGGAGCCTATCTCCAAAATAACTTCCCATAAGGCAATGAAGTGTGCAGGACCATCCACGTTAGGCCCGTAGGAGGAGACAAGTGTAACAGTAGCATTGCCCAACCGCCCCCACACCACACAGAAACGGCCCTCGGGATCAAGTCTATCCCCCAGGTGAACAAACGGGGTGTGTTTTTTGACAAGGATGGCCACTCCCCTGGAGTAAGTGGAGTAGGAAGAATAGAGACTGTATGCAGCCCACCGTGACGCGAATGTAGGCGCCCTTCGGGGGTCAGTGTGTGTCTCCTGTAATAACGCTATATGTATGCAGTGGCGGTCTAGATAACCCAGGACCTGGCGACGCTTGCGCGGGTCCCCCAGCCCCCTAATATTCCACGTCAAGATATTGAGCTTACTGTGCGAATCCAGCTGCTCCCCCCGTCCCCCAAGCAATGTTACTCGTGGAGAACCCATTCAGTGATCCTGGTGAGATCCCGCAGGCTGTCCCCCGCTCCCTGCAGAGCAGCCCGCCCAGCAGCAGGGCAGTGCCAAACACCCCCTCGCAGGTCCCAATACCCAATGCAGTTGAGCTGGAGCCTAAATAGCGAACAGTGCATGTGCCGAGATTGAAGTGTGTTTTCACAGATACAAATCCCCCCTCCCCCAAAAATCAATCCCCTGAAACAACCCCCAACCCCCATCCCACCCCCACCCACCGCAGCAGCCCAATCCTGCCGGAATCTAGACCCCCACCCCCCCCTGTCAACGAACATAACAATAGAAATGGGGTATACCCTCAATAGGAGCCGCTAGGGTACCAGACCCACCCTCCCCAATCCCTCTTTGCACCCACCGCACCAACACCCCTGCGGGTGAGGAGACTGCGTGGGACAGGGGGGGGAGTGCCAGGGCGAAACAGTTCAATGTCCGGTCCAAAACGGCATAAGCAGTGAACAACAGTCCAAGCAGGGTTCCAGAAATTAGGGGCCGCCAGCCCCCCAGCACGGAGGACAAGGCAGAGGGCAGTAGCAGTTCCCGCCAGGACAGAGGCGGGCCCCCTCATACAAACAGACACTCCATGGCAACAGCCCGGTCCCCAACCCAGCCAGCTGTAAGAAACAGGAGTAAAGAGGGGCAAGGCAGTGCCCACCACGGGGAAGAGACAGTCGTAGGGGGAAAGAGACACAAAAATAACCAGGATAGCAGTACTCATCCTTCCGATGCATCCAGCGGGGAGCAGGAGCCCGCCTGCGCCCCAGGGCTACGACGTTGTGATGCCGCAGAGGGCAGCTCCCGCAGGAAGTCCTCCACCTGCTGCGGGTTACCGAAAAACAGGGGCTTGCCGTGGAGAGTAATCTTGAGTTTGGCAGGGTACTGCATGGCGTATGGTATGTCCCGTTGTTGCAGCTTTTTCTTCACTCCGGCAAATTTGCGGCGAGCCTCCTGCACCGCCTGGGTAAAGTCAGGGTAGAAGGAAATGGTGACATTCTCGTGCAGGATCGGTTGTTTCTCCCTGGCGAGTCGTAGCAGGGCATCACGGTCCCTGTAGTTGAGGAATTTGATGATGACTGGGCGCGGCGGAGCCCCGGGGACCGGCCGCGGCCCCAAGGAACGATGGGCACGCTCCACCACAAGCTGCGGCGAGAAGGAGTCTCGGCCAAATTTGTCAATGAGCAGACGCTCGATGAAGTCTTCCATGCGGCCTCCACCACTAGATTCCGCTAGGCCGACCAGGCGCACGTTGTTGCGTCGGGAGCGCGCTTCTAGATCTTCATTTTTGTCAGCAATGACCTTAAGCAGTCGGTCCATCTGCGACAGTTTAGCCCTGCCAGTCACAGCGCTGTCCTCCAGCTCCGAAATGCGACCTTCCGCCTCCTTCAAGCGCTCCCCATGTTGGTCTAGCCGGTGTACAACCGCCTCCAGTCGCGTGTTCATATTATCGATTTTGGCGTCGATGGAGGTGAGGCTCTTCTGCATGCTTAGGAGGATCGTCTTCCAGTCTACTTCCTCCTCCTCACCTGGGTCCCGCTCTCCGCCATCCCCCGTCGGTGCCCGCGATTTTTTCTTAGAGGCGTTGAATTGGAGCGTCGATTGCTTCGCCTCTGATTTGCCCATGGCGACTGTCGGCGAGGGCCCAAGGCCACCAGTATAGAGTCCACTCAGCAGCTTTCAACGATCTGACCGCAGGCGCGCCACAAGTGACCAGCCGTGTCAGGGTCCTCTATTCGTCCAGTCCCCCGCAGACCGGCAGGGGCACCCGGGTCTACAAGGCCTCCACGCGCGTCGCTCAGCCCCACTCGGGGGCCCGCCCCCTCTCAGCGGCCTCCTCGGCACCAGCACCGCGGCTCCTCGCACCAGTGGTCTCGGGGCCTAGGCCGAACGGGGTCCCCAGATCACTCCATCAGCTCCCTCCGGTGCCAGATCAGGGGCGACGGCCGCAATCCAAGGCAGCGCTGGGGATCCCCTCTCCGAGCTCCCCCGCAGCAGGCAGATTCAGGGAAGCGCGCCACAGCCCCTAGGCGCTTCAATCAGGCAGACGAGTACAAGGCGGGTCCGCCGCGGAAGGCGCAGAGGCAGCCCAACCTCACCTCGGGGGCCCAGCACGTCCATTAACGGAAGGATCACCATCGGGGGCAGCGCGAAGAGGGAGGGGGACCGGTCCAGCCTCCAGATAGTCCGCAGGGGGGAGGCGACCTCAGCCGCAGTCAGCGTCTCGACCCGGGCCCACAAGGCCCCGCGGATCCCCGGGCTCACGCAGGCAGGGTCCGCCGCTCACCAGCTCCGCCCAGACCGCTGCTCCGCGCCCTCCGGCAACCGCAGGCTGTAGCTCCCGCGTCCGGTCACCGATGCCCTCCAAACTCGCTCAGGATGTCCCGCACCATTACGCTGCCCTCTCGCAGCGTTTCAGGGTAGATTATCGGCCCGGAGGATGGTATGGCAGGATGTATTTTCGCCCGGCCGGCGAGAGCCTCACAGAAGTGCGGCCATGACGGTCCGGCGCCACCTAGCGCCCCCGCTTAGAAACAAATTTGACTCAGTTATCAGTGTAATTTTTTTTTCATTATGATACACAAAGGAACATTGTTTAAAAAGAGGTTAAATAAAATACTTTGTTCCATCATGCTTCGTTTGTAATAACAGCGAAACAAACAGATTTTGTTTCAAACACAGACCCATATTTTGCATTTGAAGCATGGAGGAAATTTATTTTTTCTGCTTCTTATTGTTTGAACAAAAAAAGTATGTGAACTCGGCTTTCTTCATGTTTTGCACTGGTGTAAATTCAATTTCCTACAAAGAATGATAATTATGTGCTCCAATTTTGACAAGTACTAAGTTTCTATGACACAGTCTCTGGTAATTGAATATCTGTGTCCTCCAATGCACTTTTTCAAGGTTAAATACCTAAACCCCGACACAGTGCGCATATTCACTGGTATCACTGTAATGTAGGTACATCCACACAGCTGATGGATCAACTTGTAGCTTTAGATTTTTTGTGTATCTCAAGGACTCATTCATTCCATTTCCTTCCAGGGTGAGTGACCACCAGAAGTGCGCTTGAAACAAAGCAGAACATAAAGAGCTTAAAACATATTAACAAAACATATAAGCTGATATGTACATACACACTGCTTTTGCATGCCAAAAACCAGGTGACAGCAAGCAACAGACCACATGCCGTATTGAAACACATGCTAATCTCCTGTAGGTGCTTGTGAAATACACACCGGTGTCAAGTTACATTCATACTTTGCCCTAAAGGGAGAGCACACCACAGGAGACAATTTCTGTCTGCCACCGTTATGTGTACAGCATGACTCAAAACCATATATGTTGGGGCAGAGAAGTCTTGTGCACGGTGATGGACGTGCACCCCTGCCATGAGTGCCCAACTGTACTGTTGTCTGGATCCCTAATGCTGATTTTTGATGTCATAGGTAAACACGGATCGTGCGTGTGTTCTAGGACATAGGCCTGTCTCATGGATTGTGGTTTTGTTCGACTGTGAGGGGCGCCCGAAGCTCTTCCCTCGCAGTGATGGAAGGTTACTGCCATCACCAGGAGTTAAGCAGCACAAGCCCAGTGCTGGCAGCATACCGTGTAGTGATCAGTAGGAGTAAACATGTCCCTTTAACGTGTCACTGGAGTGAGGCCTACATTCTGCACTCACTCTTTAAAGTTCTGCTACTGTGTGCTTAACATACCCTTAGCCTACATCAGTTAGATGTGAAGTGCTGTGCAGTGCAGGAGTTGTGACTCTGCACTGGTTGTATGTGTGCCTGGGAAGGACACAGTACAGGGACAGAACAGTGCTGTGCCAGTGCATGTAGTGGGTGTATGTATAACTGCGAGAGGTACAGTAAATGAAGGGTCTAGTGCTGTGCAATGCCTGCATGGTGAGTGCATGTACTGGGTGTATGTGTACCAGTGAGAGGTACAGTACATGAAGGATGGAGTGTTGTTCAGAGCGAGCATGGTTAATATGTGCGCTGGCTGTAGGAGTGCCTGCAAGTGGCACAATACAGAAGGGCTACACTACTAATTTGTCCATGCAGAGTGAATGTGTGTGTATGCTGTGTGCATGTGTGCCTGGAGTGGCACAACACATGGAGGTCACAGTACTGGACAGTGTGCGTGCTGTGTACATGCGCTGAGTTCAAGGATGCCTTTAATGATACATTACATGGATGACACCATGTTACATTTTTAGAGGCCCTGGCATGCATGTTGATAACATGAGGATTTGAGGGAACACTCCAGATGGATTTGTGTATTGCTGCATTCCTGTGAGGTGAGAGTGACACACTGGAGGAAGGGAAAGAGAGAGATTCCCCCTGTATACTTCAAAGGGTGCTTTTTGATTCAGTAAGAGATCACAAGGAAGGGATCTGAACCCATCTCAGGAAGGAGCTGTAGCTGATAAGGAAATTATAAAGAGTGGGGCTGCGAGCCCAAGGTTGATCTTTTGATGCTCTTGTCACTGTGGCTGACATCCAGATGCAAACTCTAGTCACTCCCATGCTGCAGCTGTTATATATCTTATATTAATATTATGCAATTGGCAACTAAATATCCACCAAATCAAGCTTATGTCTAATGACAGAAACAAGCTCTGAATTAAAATTAATATGTTGCAGTAAAGTAAACATATCTACCCCCAGCTCAAAAAGAAATGGTTTTATCAAGGCTTGTTCAATGTTTGCTTTGGTATTACTTAGTATGTGGACACCAGGCAGTTTCAGCTTTCCTCTGTTTTTGCATGCCCGGTTTATTGAAATGTTACATATAAATAAATAGCATTTGACATCACAAATTAGTTGAAAATGAGTAATTAATTCAAAGTCATTCTGAACGTGGGACCCTAAAGTGTGTCTTGCTTTTGGCCCCAAGAATCTTTAAAATGGCACTGAACAGAAGACAGGTCTTCTCTGTCTGCGCTGATGTGTAACAGTATTGCTGACACACTGATGCAATTTAGAAAAAAGCTTGACTTATATTTCGAGAAACATATACCCCACACTCAGCAGGAACCCACCTTCCTCTTTATAAATGGTGTTGAATCATACCCCTGGAAATTCCCCCGTTGTTCAGAGCGCCATTACTTCTTACCTAGATTTGTGTAACACAAACACCTACGAAGCTTACGTACATACACATGCTTAGTTGGCTAGGCACTGCCATCTTAACAACACATCCATACCCTCTCATTGACCACCTACCACCAACTCAAAGGAGGTGCTAACCCATTCGAAAACAGGGACCAGTTTCCCTTTGTGAATGTTGGCAAAACACTTTTTAGTAAATACGCTTTATTTAAAAGCAATTACAGACATGGTGGTCTACAAACCCCAACAGGCAATAATCCTTGCAATCGAGGCCAATCATACTGCGTAACAATTTGAGACCTGCCTCGTGAATATTAATGAGGAAGGTTGAATTGCGACCCACTATGATTCTGTATTTTGTGAAACTCCATTTAAGTACATAGATTGGTTCACAAAAACAATTTGATAAAAGTCAACATGCAATTTGCAACCACTTATATTGAATTGAGTCTTTGTACATGAGGCCCCTGGCATCTCTACTCAGTACTGATTGTCACGTTATGTTTTCCAGTGCCAGGATGCCAATTTGCTATCTTCTCACACCTCATAAAGCTACTTAGTTCATTTACTACTGTAGGGGCTGGTCCAGAGTGGGGAGAGTTGAACTCAGTGTCGATTCCCAGGCCATAGGGTTCTTCATGGGCTATAAGTAAAGACCATTAAATATAGCACGCAGGATATTTAAGTTCCTTCCTTCATAATGTCTTCAGTAGGCATCACATGGGGTCCGATTGACAAAAGCATTTCTGAGAATGGGAAGTAATACTATAGGAGCACTCTTTTACGTACTCTTACGTGCCTTTGTGAATCATCCCCAAAATGTCAGCTCTCCATTAGTAAAAGTGCAACTAGAGCACAGTCTTTTCTGTTTGTACTAATTGTAGAACATTCTTTGAATACTGCCATTTTGTTCCCAGCATAGATGTTTTGGGTCAATTTACGAAGGCATGTAGGAGTACGTAAACGAGTACTACAGGAGTACTTCTTCGTGTATCCCACCATGCCTATATGAATAGGCTCCTTTACTTACTGTAAAAGTGTATGTGTACAACTAAGAGGACCCAGAGCCAGGGGATATTTGAAAGGAAGTAAGTGGAGCATGTCTATTTCCGGTGGATGGTAGCGCGTGTACCAGGAAGGGATTCTCAGGAGAGCTGCGTACGCGTGCTGTAGATGAACTGTCACCCCACACCCTTCACTACACAGTTTGTCTTACACCAGCTTATATACCACTGGGCCTGATTTAGCACGAATTCCCTGAGATGTGTTGCTGCTCCACAGAGAAGAGAACATCTATTTATATAATTGTTCCTGTGCTAATGTTAGTCTGACAGTATCTAGGAGCTAACATGTTTACCAAGCAGGTGCAGAGACGCTAATGCGGGCACGTGAGGAAGGTTTTCAGATTTCACAAGACTGCTCCTTTCCTGGTTTTGTAATGCACGTTCAATAATAACGCACTGACGTGATACAGACATCCAGATGCATGCATTTGCCCGAACGCAGGACGCAGCAGGCGTACATGATTGAGAACTGGCCCACTGGGTTCGGTGTCTACCCATAGAGCTACAATTACAATTCCAGATTGATGCATGGCTGGACCAGCATTTATCCTTCTGGGGTTCATAAAAAGAGTGCCATTGATTCTAGTATAGGAAGGATGGGAACAGGTAATTGGAGCAGTATTAACCCGCATATTACTCACTTTGATTTTTGCATTAAACATTAATACAATTTCAGAGTAGGGAAGATGTTGCAAACCCCCACAATAGATTTTTTGGAAGTATCATAGCACGGCTTCAAACCTATGTCGCCATGTATAAGGCATCACTTTAGTGACTAAACCACCTCTCTTAATTTATCATATTGCAGTCAGTGCCAGACTTTGGACCCAAAGCAGCCCTGGCAAAAATCTTTAAACCAGCCCTGCTCCCTTCATCTCTACGTGCAATTTTTCTGTTTCCATCCAAACTTCTCACTCTCTCCATCTCTTTTAACTCTCTGATCTCTTTCTGTCTAGCTTCCCGCTCGCTCCTTTTTCTCTGTCTCCTGAAGCCTCCCTTTGCCTGCCGTAATTAACCCCAGGGAGATGGGGACAGAGGCACCAGGAACAGCTATGGAAGTTCAAAACCGACCCCAGGGATCCAGCCCACAAGGGAAATGCCCAGTGGACTAAAAGGCCTGTCCAACCCTGAGCTCAGTGCTCCCTTCTCTACCCAGGCAAAGACTGTAGAAGAATATATTGAAAATCCTGTCCATAAAGAATTCCAAACATCACCCCACATTGTTGCTCAATTTTCTGTTGAGGGGTCTTCAGTAAGAAAGGAGAATGGTGAAGGTAAACCCACATTCCTAATTGGCTACGGTGGCACACCTGATAGAATGTATGTCAAATGCAGGCAGTTGTGGACTTAGTAGCAATCCTGAGTTTAGAATCTGCACGTCCGGGTATCCTTAGCTTTCCATCATTATCCTCCCTTTACCTCAAGAGTTTATGCAAGTGGATTTATACAGGTGATTGCAGCTGCAAAGCAATGGTGTACTGTATAGTTAAAGGGTGACATATCATCGCAGTGGTAGAGAAGCTGGGACCACAGATGAGGGAAGGTAAAAAGTGTGGGTGATGAGAGGGAGCCAGGGCTTCTGGTATTGCTAGTGGCAAGTCAAAATATTTGCAACTCATAGCAGACTAGTCATCTCTGGACACCATCCCTACACGCCTCCCAAGCTATGCCCAAAGACCTGTGGCTGCCACTGAATGCACAATCATTAGCTGGCTGGGTGTTCCTCAAAGTTAGGGGAATAGGGTTTTCTGGGGCTCACAATCGGAAAGCGGATAAAAATGAATGAATGATTCATGCAGAATATCCGAAAGCGAGGAAGACCACAGTTTTTAGCTTAGATGACGGAATTATCCTGCATACTAGCCAACTGAATTCCCGAATAAGGAGGTAACAGTCACAGGAAAGAATCATTCAAAGGACGATGGCTGCGGATCCCAGAAGCATGGATACCAGCTACAAAACATTAATATATACGATAAGGAATCCTCATTTGGAAGGGGTGCCCAAAAGAGGCGTCTTCCAAATACCAATTCCTTAATGTTTCTTAAACCCATTTAATGTTTTCTGAATCATCAATTGATGTTAGTACACTTTCACAAGAGTTTTAGGGGTTGTAAACCCTCCGATTTACAGAATCAGGGGTTTGCGCCCATAGCCTTTAGCTTTCTGTGAAAGGATGGGAAATGCAATTCCGACCTCTAGTTATAAGGTAGGGAATTCCATAATGTGGGGGCCTAGTCTTGCCTTTCTAGCCTACCAGCCCCCAGATTTTGGAGTTGAGCCTCCCACAACCTAATTGTCAAATAATACCTTTGGCAAACCCCTGCAGATGCAGGGAATTTATCTCTAGAGACAGTTTAGCATGATAATCCCCAGACCTTGGTTTTTACTTTGCCATTGAAATATCTTGACTCGGGATTGAGGATTTTACTTGTTTCTATCAAATCGTCCCTCATTTTTGAGCACGATAATCCAAAATCCTTCTTGTGGGACATCAGGACACCTTCTGTTAGGATCCCTCCTCAACTCAAAATTGCCTATTAATTACTTAATCATATGAAGGACATATTTTCAGAGTGGAATGACCCAATATCTTTTTTAATATTCCAGCATTTAACATTCATCAAAATTACATGCTCTAAATTGAAAGATACTTGGTGAAGCAGGTCTGCAGTTCCTCAGTAAATACTGGTAATTTTACTAGGGGTTCATTAAAAGAAAGAGCATTGAAAATCACTCAAGGTTAGATCAGCAGATCATGTTTGAAGTTATGGGAGTTGAACCTCTCAGTCTGGCTCTTGACCGTTTTGCGGTGGGAGGTCGAGTGTTGACCGAACAACTGTAGCTTTGTTACTGTAATTTTACAGCTTTTGTTTGGAGTATCAAAAAAGTTTGGATTTGATGAATTTCATCCATTTTTGGATGAGGCTATGCCTCTGCAAAGTCTAGATCTAGATTACATTTCACCATGCAGCACACTTCTCTATTAAGACTTCATTGCTCAGTAACAGGTGGATGACTTCAAACATTTTTCACACCTAAGCTCAATTTACATGAGTGGAAACAGCACTTTTTTAATGTAAATTTCACATCTTCATTCACACAATTATTATTATAAATAGAATTTATAAAGCTCACAGCTACCCACCTGGGGTTTCCCGGTGCTAAACATCAGGTCTTGTACAGTCAGAGCTAGCACCTCAAAACACCTAGGGACCTCACTTATGAGGCCCCTTGCACCGTCGGAACGTCCCTTTTTTTGATGCTCCGGTGGCGCAGAAACCTGCTCCATATTTACGAGGCAGCATTAAGTCACTTGTTTTGGCTTAATGCTGCCTCGTAAATATTGTCCCCTTTAACGCAGTTTTCTGCATTAAAGGGGCGTGCAATGGGTGTTGCTGGGGGCATTCCTAGCAGCATCCATGGCATTTTAACACTGTCCCAGATTTACGAGAAATCGAGGCAGCGCCAAAAACCCAGGGTGGCACAACGAGGAGAATTATCTTTATTTCTCCTCGTTTTTCCTTTTTCTATGTGCGCTGCATTCTGCAAAAACAATCATCCCCTCAACGCAGGGACTCTTGCACCTTGGTACAAAGGTACCTGAGTTGGTGCACGGCAGCCTATTGTGCGCCAGTGCAGGGGAAAAGGACAGGAATGCATCGAATCTCATAGATACGGCGCATTTCTGCCCTTTTCTTTTGCCGTAGGGCAGCACAGCAGGAAGGCCTGTGGCACTGCCCTATGGCAAAAACTCATAAATGAGGCCCTAGGTCTTCAGCTGTCTTTGACAAATTGTCAGTGAGGGACACCGTCTCAACTGTTCTGGGAGGGTGTTCCTTAGCTTAGGGCCCTGATAAACAAACTACCATCCTCCTCTGCGAGACTGTTTCAGTGTCGGAATAGCGCACAGAGACAGTCCACTGGAACGAAGAAGGCAGGAAGGATGATAGGATTTGACGAATTCCTATAGGTAACCTGGACTAACCCAAAAATCTTGCTCTGTATACATAGCACAAGGGTTTAAACTGAATTTGTTTCTCTGCTGAGAGCCAATGCATCTCCAGTATAAGACTCGCTGACGATGTCCGTTTCAGGAGTCCATAAAGCATCCTCACCGCTGAATTTTCGGCCACCTACAGCCATCTACCGGAAGATTTGTCCACCTCCAAATAAAGCACATAGCCCAGTCTTGACATAATACATGCCTGTACCACTGTCCATTGACCTGGAAATAGTGCTTACGCAGCCATTAAAACAGCAAAACAAGTGGCAGCCACCTTTATCATCGGATGCTTCATCAACACGTTGTCATCTAACAAAAACCCAACTTCTTGACTTTGGTGGCTGGATCTGGGAGAGGACTCAAAATGTTAGGCCAATGTTGGGGACCCCAAAGGAACGGGTTCCTTCCCAGCACTAATACTTCCATACTATCTCTGCTCCTTTTTAGTGAATAGTTGTTAATCCATGCTGCATCCATGTTCAGACAGAGTTCAAGGGTTCTGAGTTTTGGTACCGTACAGATGATATGGAGAAGATGATTTGCATGTCATCTGCATAAGAGAATAACGTAAGGCCATAACTCTCCATCAAGTCAACCAGAGGGAGCACATAGAAGTTATATATAGCTGGACTTAGGGAGGATCCTTGAGTAACTCCTGAGTTAAGAGCATGCCACTCGGAGAAAGCTAAGGCTGAAATCACCTGAAAAAACTGATCTTCTAGAAAGGATGTCAGCCATGCAAGGGCCATTCCCTGTATACCCATCTCAAATAACCTCTCTACGAGAGAGGCATGAGACACAGTATCAAAGGCCGTCCTAAGATCGAATAGAATCAGTGCGGCCATCTCACCCTCATTGAGGAGACATCTAAGATGCTCAGTGACTCCTAGAAGGGCAGAGTCGGTTCAGTGTCTCATCCTAAACCCTGATTGAAAGGGATGAAGATACTCATGTGCCTCCACAAAATTGGAGAGTTGCCTATTGACATTTGTCTCCATTAATTTTGCCATGATGAGTAGCATTGAAACTGGTCTATCATTCGGCTCATTCTCAAGGTCTAGATTCTCTTTCTTCAAAAGGGGCTGAACCAGAGCATGTTTCCATGCCTGAGGGATCTTCCCTTGCAGAAGGGAGGTGTTTAGAAGTCCCACTAGAACTTGCAAATATCCGGCTCTAGACAACTAAGCTTGGCTGGGGGAAAGATCTCCTGGAAAGCCCCATCTTATTGAAGTCAATAATGAAAAAAACATTGTTAGATCCAACATGTCCCAGCAATTCAATTTTGGGCCATCTTGTACAGAGATAAGCCCAGTCCGGTCCTTAGTAACAGATCATCATTGGTGCTTGGCAACCCGACATTTTTTTCTCCTATTGTAAGAGAGGCCTGGATTTCTGCCTAATTTTTTATGAGGAAACATGCCAGTACCTCACACTGAGACTAAGACAAAACAGGAAGTAGTATGATGTTAATGGGATTGAAGAGTTCCTTCACCACTCTAAAAATAGATTTTGGGCAATTTTGGGTGACTCTGCAAAGACCATGATAATTTCTCAATCAAAAAAAACTTGGTGGCCTTTTATGTTTGCATAGTGTGTTTACATAGCATAAGTGCTGTCACCATGGTAGAAGTACTGATGTTTAGGATTGGGGCAGGTGGGTGTATTTCTCAGTGGGACACCCTGAGAAGCTTATGGGTGTTCATATTTTTCTTGCAAATAGTTTTCCACCCTGGAACAGCTACCAAATGTGCTCTTGTTTGTGTTCCCAGAGAGTCCAAAGTGACAGTATAATCCATATTTTAAGGGGGGAGCTACAAAGGAAGAAATTTCCCATCTACTAAAAATATTGTACCTTTGGAAAAAATGTGCGAAACAAAATTTGTGACTTCTTTACACAGATGTATAATTTTCCATTAGGTGAAAGCCCTGCATTCACATAGGTTGCATATTGAAGCAGTCCAGGAAACCCATAAGTGGTATACATTTCTTGGAGTACCCCTAGGATCCTCAGTAAATCTCTAAAAATATTAGAGATCTGATCCAGACATAAGAGAAATCCAGCGGCAGCAGAATTCCTACTTTCTGCAATAGGGGTTTATGAATCACACACTATATTAGGCACATAAGTCACACATCTTTCCCTATATAATAAAAATATGGTTGTCAAAATTAATCTTGGGGAAAAACAAACATATGGTAAAACAGATGAGCACCCTTTTTCCTTTGCACTCATATCAACATAAATAATCAGCAAAAAAATGCATAGGCAACATATTTATAGTTACTTTTATGAACAGTAATCTATTGCAAGGATTAACAAATATTAGGTAACCGAATGGTCTCATAAAGAACCACCATCACCATTCACGATATTCTACTGCATTTTAAAAATGACACTATTATAATGTATTTTCTATTGCACGGATCAATACATCAATCAATCAATCAAACAGCATTTGTAAAGCCCAACACTGTCACCCCTAGGGGTATCTGGGAGCTGTGTCTCCTTTGAGGAGCCAGGTCTTGATTCTCTTTCTGAAGTCTGCCAGCGAGGGGGCCGTATTGGAGCTGGAGGAGAAGGTCGTTCCTGGTCTTGGCAGCGATGTAGCGGAATACGCAGCCACCGCTGGGGCTGCGATGGAAGCGAGGAGTGTGCGTGAAGGCAAATGAAGTGGAGCACAGGTGTCTAGCGGTTTGGTGCAAGTACAGTCGGTGGTTGACGTAGGAAGGTCCTAGATCATGGAGAGCTTTGTAGGCGTGCGTGAGGATCTTGAACTGGCATCTTTTCTGGGTGGGGAGCCAGTGGAGGTCTCTCAGGTGGGGTGGGGTGATGTGTGTTCATTTGGGGAGGTCCTGGATGAATCTGGCTGAAGCTTTCTGTATGGTGTGGAGACTTCTGAGGAGCTGGGTGGAGATACCGCCATAGAGTGTGTTGCCGTACTCGAGGGGGCTGATAATCAATGCCTGGGTGATGGTCTTTCTGGTGTTTGTTGGAATCCCTCTGAGGATTCTGCGGAGCATACAAAGTGTCTGATAGCAGGAAGAGGTGACTGCGTTAATTTGTTGTTTCATGCTCAGTTGGTTGTCAAGGATGATGCTGAGATTGCGTGCATGGTCAGTCGGTGTGGGAGTGGGTTCGAATACTGCAGGCCACCAGCTGTGGTCCCATGTGTGGGTGTTCTTTCCGAAGATCAGTGCTTCAGTTTTGTCAGAGTTGAGTTGGAGGCAGTTGTCTCTCATCCATTCGGCTACATTGGTCATGGCACTGCAGAAGTTGGTTTTGGCGTTGGAGGGGTCCTTGGTGAGTGAGAGGATCAGTTGAGTGTCATCTGCGTAGAAGATTATGTTGAGTCCATGCCGCAAGGGTGTCGCAGGTAGGGGTGGGTGGTGTTCTCTATGGCTGTCGGGTTGGAGAATTCTTCGACTTTTTTGAAGAGCTCCTTTGTGTGGTTGGACGCAGAGTCGATGCAGGTGTTGATGTATGCTTTCTTGGCTTCTTCAATGTGCCGATGATAGTTGCTGAGGGCTGTTTTGTGAGCTGCTCTGTTGGCTGGGTTCATGCTGGTGCACCATCATTTCTCCAGTTGGTTGCAGTTGCTCTTGGTGGTCCTGAGTTCTGGAGTGCACCAGCTGGCATGTTTGGGGCTCTTGTTGGATTTTGTAGATTTCAGTGGGGCATCTCTGTTGGCACTGTCGGTGATCTAGGCTGGAAAGTTCTGGGCGGCCTGTTTGAGGTTCTGTTGTGGTCTCATGTTGGGAGGTGGTGAGGGCCTGTGCCCACAGAGTCGCAATGACCTTGCTCCAGCTGCAGTGAGATGCGACCCGATGCCTGGTGATGGTGTGCTGGGCTTTGTGGAGCACTCAAATATTGGGAATACTAGGTGAAATGTGTGTATGCATTTCATATAATGGTTCTCCAAGATTCAGGGCCTCATTAGGATGGTGGTTGGACCGCTGTCTACGGCCTGTCGGTGGCGGTCCGTATGACATCCAGCTGAGCGGTCCTACTGCCGCATTATGATGCGGTCGGTCAGATAGCATCAGTCGGAGGGACCGACCAACACCTCTAACAGGCTCAAGGAGCCCGTTGGAGCATCGGCTCGACCGTAATCCCTACAATGGGGGTGCTGCCTGCAGAGGCACTACCGTAGGGATTACGTAGGCCTTTTCCGACTGCCTTTCCATGGTGGTCTGACCGCCTTGGAAAGACTGCCCGAATGGGACTTTGGGGGCCCCTAGCATGGCCCCATCCCCTGTGGGCCTCTGCTATGGGCCCAGGGGGGCACATGTGGATCCCCCCAAACATCCGTGCACCATGTGCCAGGCAACACATGGTGTATGGCACATGGTGCATGGATGTCTACAAAATGCCATTTACCATTGCGGCTTGTGCTGCAGCCCTTTTCCAGGCCGCAGCACAAGCCGCAATGGTAAAAGGCATTTTTACAAATCAAATGCCTACATGGCCGTCGCATTGTAATCGGGCAGGTGGCATCGCCAACATGTAGTCGGTTGGACACCTGCCCAAAACGATGGCGGTCGGACGCTCATCTGACCTCCATCTTAATCAGTCCATAGGTGTTTATGTCCTATATTTGAGTGATGGCTTAAAGCAGATCATATGAAACTTACATACCAAATCCTTGTGTGCTAACGAGAAATGATAGTCACCCCGAGAGAGACATAGACCTGAGATCCATGAAGTATGGAGTTTATCTGTTGCACCATTAAACGTTACCATCTGCTGTTTTCACTGATGGTGCTGTTAAAAATTAGTTCTTGTGTGTTATGGAAATCATTTTGAAGCCAATCATTTCCTGAAATAATTTGTGTATATATCTGTGCATTGAGGAAGTGAAATAAGTCATCAGTTTCAAAGTAGTTCCAGGATTTTTTCCTCTTGCTGCCTTACAGGTATTTATTGCATGCTATATTCTTGTCTGCAGGGAAATAAAAGCACAGGGTGATAAAAAACGTAAGAGCCTAGCAGAGAGCTGTAATTGGTTTAAAGGCTTATGTGTCTCCCCTGCAATGTATATTCAGACATAGGTTACGCAATTGAAAGCAGGATAGCAAAAACAAGTGAAGTCATGAACACCAAAAAGTAAACAGTAAAGCATGATTTGTATGGAAAATAAAACCTAGAAATATCAACAAATATTTGTCAGATTGTTTCAAACGCTATTTTGTCTCCTGGGCTTCATTTAACAAATCAGTGCATTCCAGCTCTTCTATCACTCATTCTTTTAACCTGAAACAATTGGACTTTCACACTCAATAATAACCTGTGAAATTATAGCCCTGAATTAGAGGCATCCTGTCCTGCATTCATGAAGTGATCTTAAGTGTGTAATATTTTAGCAGTAGAAATATGCATGCATTGAATAGAAACACCAACGTGGAAAAACATGTTATCTTTTTGAAAGCAGAAAATGAAAGTAATGAAAATTGTCAATATCATAGACTAAACATGAAATGTGTGTTTTGTGTACAAAATGAAACATGGTTAAGTCAGCAGTTTTCCAGATTGGTTACATACTGGGCACATTAAACTTGTTCGAGTCCAATATATCTTACAGCTTAACGAACCAGATGTACCACCTGCCAAATAGCGGCTCACAAATTGTGTCGCTTTTGAGACTTGCAATTTGCGACTCGCTATTTGGCATGTACAACAGTGACTTGGGCACTGTTTGCGATTCTCAATGGGGTCGCAAAATGCAAGGCTCATGAATATTAATGAGCCACTCGCATTTGGCGACCCTATTTGGAATGGCTGTCCCTCCCAGGGATGGTGGCCTGCTGGGATCAGCTGAACACCATGTCTGGGACTGATTTTAAATAAACCAGTTTTTTTAAAAAAATGCATACCGTTTTCCTTAACCTCTTCAGTGCCCATGACGAGATAGTCTCGTCATGGAGCACGGTTGCGCTGTGCCCATGACGAGACTATCTCGTCATGAACCCCACCCACTAGTGCAACGCCCGGCACAGGAGGGGGAAAGGGCGTGGCACTGAAGGGGTTAAAGGAAAACGGGGTGCATTTAAAAAATAAAAAAGAACAGTTTTCGTTTCATTTTTTAAGGGCAGGCAGTGGTGTCTGGGATCACTGCCTACCCTTAGAAAATAATTTAGCATGCATTTGAAAAGGGGAAGGGGTCCCCTGAGGACCCCTTCCCATTTGCGAATACATAACCACCTACTTGAAGTAGGTGATAATTTGCAAGTGTTTTGCGACCGCAATTGTGGTCGCAAAACATTCGTACGTGGCTATGGAGTCGCTATTTGGGAGGGGACGCCCCTTCCAAATACCAACTCGCAAAACAGTATTTTGCGAGTCACAATTTATTTGCGACTCGCAAAATATTGTTTGTACATGGGCCCATGGTTTTTAGCGTGCGCAAATGGGTCTAAGACCCATTTGCGCACGCTAAAAACTGTTGTACATCAGGCTCATAATGTCTAAAATTTACAGCATCTATGGCAGGGGTCTTCAAACTGTGAGGGGTCGTGGAGTGATGGAAAGGGGGTCGCACATTCCCTGTCACACTTCTGCCTATTATTATTATTTCCATTTATAGTGCGCTACTGTTACAAAAAGGTGTCTTGGGGCTATTAACCATCTGTTGTCTTAAATGGCAAATGAGAAACACACAGAAGGGGAAGAAGAACCAGCCAAACGGGGTAACCTACAGGGCGTAGGGCCAGGTTTTTATATCTTCCTAAAGGATAATAAATTCTTGGTGGAGCAAAGCAAAGGAGGGTGCAGGTTCCATAACTGTGCAGCCTGCACCAAAACAGTGAGGCCGACTATTCATGCCTTCCTGAATTAGAGAACAATAAGCAGATTTGCACAGGCGGTGAGGAGAGATGAGAGGGTGAGAGTAGATGGGATGAGAGAGGACAGCAAGGGTGCGAGAAAATTCGCTTTAAGAGGTTTGGGATGAGGAGAAATGTGTAGTGCTGAAGGAAGTGTGGAAATGCAAGAGGAGAAGTGAGTGTGAGCGAAAGGTGAGGGCACAGAGGAGAGACACTGTTAAACTGTGAGAGAAGATAGCTGAGAGATGATCTGTGATGTAAAAAGAGAATGTGATGCGATGTGTGTGAGGGACAGCAGTAATGGGGGAAGAGAGGGAGTACTGAGGTGGGTGCTGAGGTAACAGGGGAGAGGGACATTGGTTCAAGAAGGTGTGGAAGAACATAGGGGAGATGTGAAAGATGAATGGGGTCTGGAGAGGTGTAAGATACAAATAGACAGAAATTTGAAGGGAGAGACTTGAGGTGAATGAGAATTGTTGAGGGGCGAGAGATGTGAAGGGTCCAGAGAGGCCATGAGATAAATACAAGAGATGAGGGCAGTGAAAAGACAGAACGGCAAAAGGTGAAGTGAGAGGTTGAATGGGGAGAGTTCAGAAGTTGTAAAAAGGGGTGAAAGAAAATGTATTGCAAAGTGAGAGCGGTATCCGGGCTTGAAAGAGGAGAGAGGGATGGAAGGGAGGGGGTGAGAGGAAAGAGGCGTGGGTTAACTGCTTAGCTCTGCATAACACCGCCAGGGTTTTTAGGGGACCCCTGCTGCTCCCGGCCAGGGCCAGGTGAGCTTCTAATGTGACAACATGTATTCCTGCAGAGTGGAAGGCCCTTCACAAAGGTTGACTAGACATCTTTCAGTTGTTTATTGCTGTATTTTCGTTATAAACTGGCTCTGATGAGGTGAAATCTTTCCTCAGTGTTACTGTGTGTAAAAAATGTAAGAAAAATGAAGCAATACTATCCCAAAATATGCGGCATCACATAGCATTATTTATATTTTCTTACCATACAATTTATTCGAGCCTGCCGCATAATTTGGTCCTTACCTGCCTCATAATTCCAGTAGCTCTGCCTATAGGTTTAGAATTTTTTGTCAGGAGGGGGTTCTTAAGCCTGAAAAGTTTGACTGGGGGGTCTCGGCATCCAAAAGTTTGAAGACCTCTGATCTATGGAAATGCCCGCTGGTAACCTCAAAGTTCCATATACAAATACTGTATCAATCTTATTTGGGTAATACACATAGCGAAGACAACTTTATGGATTACCTTTCCTCTTATTTTTAAGGGCGAAGGGTACCATAAATAAATAAAATACAAATGGCACTTTGGAAATGAAGTGCTCGAAATTCTAAGAACTTAACCATTTCTGGGTAAAATTCTCTATTTTAAATCAAGAGCAACATGTACAATATTTGATCAGGAAAGAAATAGCACACTAAAAGGACCTTAGAACATTTTATAATGCTCTTGGGTACAGGCATTTTACCCATTTTTTGTAGTAGCTCCTAAAAATTACATCAAGTCTCATGTTTGCCACCGAAATGATTAGCTTCCAAGTTGCTGTACGAGTTCTCCTGCAGGGAAAGTATTGTGTAAATTGAATACCCTAGCTGCAACAGAGGCAACTCGACTGGAACAAGGTTTAGATAATACTTTTCTTTTGAGACTAGCAGCAGTTCTATGATGGGGTCATCGATTGATTCACCGCACCGTGAAGTAAGCTCTTTAAGGAATCTATTGTGAAACATTTGTTTGAAAAAGAGAAGTCTGTATATTAAAAAAAAAAGTAGACTATACATTTTGGAACAGTTTAAGATCACGGTGGATCAACTTGAGTCAATGTCACTTTCCCTTGCGTTAGTATGAATTTAGAAACAGAATACTGTTCAATTGAGGATAAATATAGATGTATTATTTTGGCTTGTATCAAGTAAAAACCACAGCACTATTTGACATGGAATAGAGAGCATGGGGTTGGATGCATGTTTTTGTTACTGAGAATGAATATGTCATCACTAAGGCCTCGATTACAAGTCTGGCGGTCCACGGATCGCAAGACACTCAGGGGCGATCTCCCGACTGCCCTATTATGAGTCGGGCGGTGGGACCTCCACAGCCCCGATGCAGCTGCCAGGGAGCTGCAATTTCATGGCGGTGTTGGGGCGGTCAGGAAGCCGCAATATGCTTGGTGGGACCGCCACGGTCCCGATAAGCATATTACGAGTTTCCTCTCTGTTGTCATGGAGGTTCATCCTCCATGAACACTGTGGTAGAGAGGAAACAAAGGTAGGCCTGCAGGGCCCCCTGTGCCTCCTCCACATGGGGATGCACACAGAGGGGCACAACATGTGCCCCCCGTGTGCATGCACCCCTCCCAGGTGACTCAGGCCTGTATGGAGGGTTTAGAGACCCCGATATTGGATCAAGTGATCTGACACCCAACCACTCCCTGCCTAGGGTAAAAATATCAGGCTCTGATGGCTTGTCCTTCAAATTCGATACATCTTATGAACCCCATTCACTCCCTTGGTAACATAAACTTTAAGAGGATACCAAAGCCCTGGGTTACCTACCACCTTCCATAAAAGAGGCAATTGTTATACAACATTACAGGCAAGACATGAGCTATTTTCCCCATCTTCTTATCACCCTATCTCAATACTAAATTCACAATACAGATTATTAAGTAAAATACTTGCAGAGTGATTTCTTCCTGCCCTCCCAGATTTAGTCCATTCAGACCAGAATGGGTTTATACTTCCCTACATATCAGGCAATTTTAGTAAGTCCTGTGGTAGCATCCCATCTCTGGATAGACTGCCTTCCTGGCATTAGATCTAGAGCATGCTTTTGACATCCTGAGCTAGAAGTGTATGATATCTGTCTTAGCAAAATTCAGCCAAATAATTTAATGGATTGAATTCTATGCATGAGGTCCACGGTCAGAGCTCGAACTGGGAGTCATATTTAGAAATCCTGCACAGTGGCCAGAGGTACAAGGAAGGGGATTCTGCTTTCACCCTTATTTGCCTTGGCCATTGAACCTCTGGCGGTGAGGCTTTATATCCAGGGCAATGTCTGGGGCAATCCATTGAAGGGAGAGACCCATGCCATCTCCTTATATGCAGACAATATGATTCTTTACCTGCAAGACATTGATTTTAATGTAGACTCGCTGGCAGAGATCTCCATGAGTTTGGATGACCTTAAAATCAATTACACTAAATCATCGGCGTTCCCCTTCCATAATCTCCTCCCCCGGCGTGAAGTCTGACTAGGTTGGGGGTCCTTACTCGGGCCCCCTTACATTATTTAGGTATTTGGATTTATCATACACACACAGACCTCCTTCAGGACAACCTGGGTTAAACAATTGGCTTTCAAGTTTCTTTTTGGACATCACTTCTGCTCTCTCTAATTGGTTGAGTGGCTGTAGCCAGAAAGATAATGCTTCCTCACTTACTTTATTCTTTTACCAATCTCCAGATCCAGATCCCGCCCATACACTTTTGAATGATTGATTGCCTTTTGAGTGACATGATCTGAGCTTTGGGTAGAAAGGGGGTAGCATATTCTAAGAGTAACTCCCGTCTGTAGGGGGCCCTGATTTCTGAGTTATCTCTATGTACAACTGCAGTGGATGTCTTACTAGTTAGGTTACTATGTTCAAGAGAAGGGATTTACGCAAAGGCACATTCAGGAGGAGGTTTTAAACAAGGTTTTTTTTCCTAGGTGCCAAACACTCAGGAGATTTTACACCTTTACTTAATACCGTCCGGGGATATCTGAAACATAGCCTCACAAATTCAAACTTGGTAAAGCCCTATGCATTGGTAATTCCATTTAAGGGCATACCTACCCATACCGCTTACATTCAGAGACTTATTTTCATGGGACGTGGTGGGCCTTACCACTGAGGGGAAACTATGTAGTGGAGGCTCGCTTTGCTATTTTTAGAAGATGTGGAACACTGTGGCCTACAGAGAGGGAACTTTCTTTTATATGGTACGGTACGGGGGCTGTAAGTGCACTCTGAAATATTCCAGAACAGGAGCCAGACTTAAGTGCATTCCTTCAAAGATTATACATAATAGACTCATCACATGGTTATATAAGGCCTCACAGCAGTACATGAACACAAACCTATTTTAGTTGAGAAATGCATGGGAGTCCTTCACAAGGCAAAAAGAATTGTGAAAAAAATCCTAGAATGTCTACATAAAGTCTTGAGGAATGCCCAATTTAAAGGAATTCAAATTCACATTTTGCATAGAGCTTACCTCACCCCAAGGAGACTTAATCAGATGTATCCCACTGTCTCAGGAGATTACTTCCAATGTCATACCCCACAAGCTGATATTATCCATATGTTCTGGGCTTGACCAGTACTGCAACAATAGAGGACTGGCTTGCTGACGGATTTATGGAATGCATAGATATTAAACATTTGCAATATTGTATATTGGAGATCTTTCCCCATCCAAAAGATTAAAAAAGTTACCGCAAGGTTAAGGAACCTGGCGTTATTGAATGGCAAAATAGCTATAACAATGCTGTGGAAGAACCCTGTTGCACCATTTGGAGGAAAGAGACCATGAAATGGGCACAGGTGAAGAGGACGTCTCCCAGTAAAGAGAATAAAAGAGTGTGGCATAAATGGTAGATTTCATGATATTGGGAAACTCAGCTCCATGAATTCGTAAAGAATAAGATGAAACTAGACCTGCTTGAGACCCACAGGTCTCCTTTATTAATACTCTTGAAACTCATGCAAATACCATGTTTTCCACTGAGATGATATGGTTAAAATGTTCCACTTTTTTCCCTCCACATGGCCCCATTGGTTCATGGATCTCCCCTGCCTTCCTCTTGTATTTTCCTGATCCCATTCCTTCTTGGCTTATTTCCATAATTCTCCCCTTGTAGCATGAACTCCCAGTTAGCCCCCCGCTACCCTAGGTATCTTTCCCTCTTGTAGCTCTTATGTGGGTTGATCACTGCATCTTGGAGCAGTGGGACTTACTTGAGGTGGGGAGTAGTTTAGGATGCTATCTGTTCATCAACATTTGTTTTGTACTTCAATCAATCAATCAATCAATCAATCAATCAATCGTAACATTTGTAGAGCGCACTACTTACCCGTGAGGGTCTCAAGGCGCTGGGGTGTGGGGAATGCTGCTACTGCTCGAAAAGCCAGGTCTTGAGGAGTCCTCTGCAGGTCAGCAGGTCTTGGGTCTGCCGTAGGTCTTGGCGGTGAGGTGGGAGAACGATCTGCCGCCAGAGGTCTCTCTTCGGATGCGGGGGACTGTGGCGAGGGCGAGGTCAGCGGAGCGGAGTTGGCGGGTGGGGGTGTAGAAGCTGAGTCTTCTGTTGAGGTACGCTGGTCCGGTGTTGTGGAGTGCCTTGTGTGCGTGGGTGAGGAGCTTGAAGGTTATCCTCTTGTTGACGGGGAGCCAGTGCAGGTCTCTCAGGTGGGGTGTGATGTGGCTGCGGCGAGGGATGTCGAGGATCAGGCGTGCAGAGGCGTTCTGGATGCGTTGCAGCTGTCTCAGGAGTTTGGCTGAGGCTCCTGCGTAGAGGGCGTTTCCGTAGTCCAATCTGCTGCTGATGAGGGCCTGGGTGACTTTTCTTCTTGTTTCGGTGGGGATCCACTTTTAGATCCTGCGGAGCATGCGGAGGGTGTTGATGCAAGAGGAAGAGACGGTGTTGACCTGCTTAGTCATGGAGAGGGTGGAGTCGAGGATGACCCCTAGGTTGCATGCGTGGTTGGTGGGTGTTGGGGCTGTTCCCAGTGCGGTCGGCCACCAGGAGTCGTCCCAGGCCGAAGGGGTGGATCCGAGGATGAGGACCTCCGTCTTGTCCGAGTTCAGCTACACCATGTTCGTTTTAATATTGTTGTTATAGGTTGTATTGGCTGCAATACTCAATTTATACACTAATACGTTTGAAACAAATGCTTTGCTCCTTTGACTTAGGGTGTATGCGTTAATCATTCTAATCACTGCACATGCACTTGTGTGTGCATCCAGCATGAATTTTGTTAAAAACGAATACAAATTGTTTTTAAAAGAACTACTAAAGTGGTCTTCATTAGACTAGACAGTAAAACGAAAGAAGTGCATGCTCATGATTTGATTGCCTTACTCCAGGTACTGGATTTGGGGATTTGAAATTTGAAAACTGTAAATTTATAGTTGAACATTATTATTTTTGGATTGGATGCTCCTAAAAATCTTCAGATGGCAACCCATCAGCACCAGGAAAACCGTAACGCAGGCTCTCGTCACGAGCCGTCTCGACTACGGCAACACACTCCATCCGTCACAACCTGTGAACACCTATCACACAGCCCCTAAAGGACCTCCATTGGCTCCGCATCCTGAAAAGATGCCAGTTCAAGCTCCTGACCCATGCCTCCACAGCCCTCCACAACCAAGGACCACACTATATTAACCCCCGACTGACCTTCCACCAACCTTCCAGAAACCTTCGCTCTTCACACCTCGACCTTGCTCAGATGCCACACATCCGCAGCAGCTGCGCCATAATGCTTGTTCTCCCACCTCGCTGCCAAAGTCTGGAACACCCTCCCTCTCCACCTACGTACTTCACCATCACTGAACTACTTCTAAAAGGGACTAAAGACCTGGCTCTTCAACTGAGAACTGCAGCAAAGAGCCTTGATACCACCTGGGCTGATGAGCCGCGCTATACAAATACTAGTTGATTGATTGATTGAGTGATTGAATATATTTATAATGCTTGTACCATGGGTAGAATGCTTATCAATCTTATCTTTCTGAATGACTCATTAGTTAGTGGCTGTATGACTTTTGGTATGTGTTCATTGATACCTGTACAGCTTTTGTTGCATGTTTAGGTGCACGCCTTTCTGTTAACTTGTAATAATAGGATTCTGTATGTTTGGTGGTGTTTATACATTTGTGTTTATATGTCTGTTGTCCTGCTTGCACAAATGACTGTGTGTTATGTGTATCAATGCCTGCATGTCGGCCTGTGTGCTATATGTTACATCAATGTATTTGTATTGTTATCTACATGACAGCATAACAATTACATTTTCACATACTTGCTTAAATTAATGTTTACTTTTGCTAGATATTACAAGCCTCAATGGCAGGGACTGTGCAGGAGGACAGAATTTGGATTAACAAGTATCTAAATGTGCATCATTCACTTGGTTTAATAATTGAAAGAGACATTTTCCTAAGTATCAGACTTAGTGTGCGCATCTGTTAGTTACTTAATTTTCTCAACTGGGAACACTGTAGTTTAAAGTTCATTGAGTTTGGCTACTAAAGCATATGTTTCTTTTACAGTTTACAACATACTGTTGTTGACAAGGGTTCCCTTTCACAACTACTTCCAAAGCCCATGCCAAATAAAACATAACACATTATGTGTTGCAATCTGTGTTGATTTAATATCCATATTTCACACAATACAAGATAACTTTCGAATCGACTCCTAACCTAGAAAGAAAACAGATGTGCAAGAAGTCTAAAAGTTACTGGCATCTGGCGGTAGAATAATTTCATAGAAGCAGCAACTTAAATGACGGACTAAATTATGTTTACAAGAATGGCTATCAGCAATGTTCTTGTATATAGGGCACCATGTCATGAATCTCTTGTCGAGAGTTGTGAGCCACCTGTGGGGCAACTACTAAAATTTGGAAAAGGGAGACTGCCTTTCACCCATATAAGAATGAAAAATGTATCAAACAAGTAACTCGTGATAGGTTGAGGCCTGGCACAGTGCCCAGGAGGACTATATCTTTGTAGGAGGACAGTACGTAAAAGAAACCTAAGAAACACCTACATGCTGGTGCATCAGGTGAGGATCTCTTAGCCCAACCGCCATCTGTTCTCCACTCTACTGGAACTCTGTGTTATGTACGGCCAGTACCAGCATATTCCTGCGATTGCTGCTTCAACACATCTGGATCCTGAACCCAGCTGATCATCTACAGCCCATTCTATTTGCTCATTTGATCTAATTCAAATAAACTAAAAGTAGCTTGAGATCCTAAAAGGTCTTTTTAGGTCTCGCCTAGGTAGCGCATGCGCTGCCTTTGTGAGACATGTTTTATCTAGCATATGGGTTTCAACGACCATCCGTCTTTTTCATTGGTTCCTCTTACTGTCTTTTGTAGATGTCAGCTTTTGATTGGTGAATATATCTAGTAATCCCACCTTTTGGACTTTTTTATCCTCACATGTATCATTTCACGTATCCCATTATAGAAACTGCAAAAGGAACTTTTGTTTTACTTATCTAAGAGCAGTTCCCACAAGGGAACTCTCTGTATTTTCACTCCTCTGAGCATTTCTGTAAACAGGGTTAATCCTTATCTCTTCACATATTTTGTTCATGTGAAGACCGAGATCAAATGTCAGGTGTGGTAGCCTTGCTTTATAAGATTACTGATTGATTGAAAATATCACAAATAACATGGGGCCACTTGTCATCTATAGTGAAGATATAACATCCCCCTATTTTCGCCCTTTTGATCCTTTCCCACTTCCCCATTCCCCCAGCAAATTGCTCTCCCTTCTTTTCCCTCTGCTTTCCACACCTCTGCCTCCTTCCCCTGTCTTATAGCTGCGTTCACCATTCCAGTGCCGTTCACCAGCACCAGACGCCCCTTTCTAACTGCTCTTCTAGTTCTCTAAAGGCTCAAATATTTTACCCAGTGTGTCAGCTTGTTCTTCAAGTTAGTTTGACTCCTTCCTCCTGAACGTATGCACGTTCCAACACTGTCAGAGGACTTTAATTAATGCCTGGCTGTAATGAGGCCAGTATATCATAGATAATTTACCACAAACTTTGAAGTCAGAAGAATATGCTGCATGGCTAGACACTTATATGGTCCCAAAAGCGAAACCTATTGCTACGCCAATGCTCTCTCCAGTGTTCATTTACCACTTCATACACAAACCACCTATCCCTCTCCATATTACTTTCAATATATTCTATACATCGCTCACCATGCCACATAATTCCAAAACAGGAATACCCTAAACAACACACAATTCGACCCCACACAATTCCACAACTAACAATTCCCATACAAACAACATAATGCCACCTCAAACAACATAAATCCACTCCATTGCATACAAATAAACAGACGTAAAAACATTATAATTTACAGTACCAATAGCTCTAACTTACACAAATGCAAGACCGATTGCATTGCAAATGCTTGTGTGCTTAATGTTCTTAAGACTCGCCGTCTCACTTTAGGAGGCAGTGCTTTCTCTGCTATGGAATAGACTGACTCTGAAACTGAAAAAGTATTTTGCAATGATTGATTTGGGGAAAGGTCTGAAAATTAGGCTTTTCTCAGTTCTTGGGTGAAGGTCCGTGTTTAATAGATATGAACTACAACAAGAAATACTAATTCTGCTGAAAATTATCTGCTTGGGTTAGAAAAAGTCCTTAGAGATGTTGCAGCTGTTCCAGAAAGTGATGCTGACACAGAAGATCCAAGCATGGTACACACCATATAACAAAGGGGCAAATAACTTTTTCAAAAGATCACCAGCGCTTCAGCAACCCCACATAGGGCTAATAAGCGCTATATAAATGTTGCAATACAATGCAACACTGCACACCGTGGTGTAAAAACTCCAGTTGTTAGGACCACATGGAAAGTGTTGCTAACCTATGCTTAGCTTTGCTCTGCCATACTATTGCAGATTCTGGAAGCCATGCCACTCGCCTCACTTGCCCAGAATGGCTGATGTAGACCTCACTCTCCCCTGTAGGCCTTCAGGGAGGGCCATTGTTGTCATTCTTGCTGTTTTAAAGCTTCAAATAGAACATTTTCTGCTTCTACAAGCTGGAAACTCCATCTGTTGATATTTGGCTAGATAGTTAATGGATTCTTGGATTGAAACATTACAACTATGTCATCCTTATGCTTGTGTGTTCTTATCACTTGCTTAAATTTACTCTTTCCTTTTCCTAAAGTCTTTGTTTTTAAAGTTCTTGGGTTGGGTATGTAATGAAAACCACAACTACAGAGTCACTGTAGCAGGCTCTGTAATACATAAAAGTCAACATTGCAATGGAAAAGCTGTTTTTTCACTTTGATAATAACCCGCAAAGTGTCTCTCGCTTTGCGAGTCTGCTCAAAACTTTCCAAAAACGCAGTTCAACAGACTAGGTTCAGCAAGGTAAATTTCATACTGATGTTGGGGGGGAGTTGGAGGGGTAAGAAGAGGTGTTTCCGATTTTAATTCTCAAAAAGATCTTGGTTTGGTGCTGAAGACAAATGCTGAATTTGGTGCATCCCAGCTGTGCACGGGAAATGGCTCTGCACAGCGGGTCTTGGCAATCTTGGGGGTTCGCCTATGCTAGGTCCCGAGACCAGCCTGCTTTACTCACAGGCTTAGGCTGATCGCAATGGGGGTTGGCTCCTCATGGGTAGCTTTGGCTCAGGCTGTGTGGCTAAACCTCACCGAGTATGGCTGAAGGCGATGCACAGCAGGGATTGGCCACCTTTGCAGGTTGGGTGCTGATCATTCAGCCAATCCATGAGGGACAAAGCTGAAGGCCTTGCACATTGAGATCTGAACAACCTCTGTGGCTAGGCTGCAGAGCATGGCCAAAAACCAAGCCTTTTGGTCAACCCGTGTGCACAGTAAAGGGCCATGCACAGTAGTACATTTTAGTAGTGAATATGGGAGAGACAGAGGGGAGAGGCTGGAAAATGTGTAATACTAATGAAGGGGAAGGTTTTAGGGAGAATGAAGATCTTAAGGGAGGGGTTTAGGAATGGATGTGTGCTCACCCACAAAAGAGTAAGCCCATTGCTATTCACAAACTGCCCTTCTAAAGTTACTACAGCTAAAAAGGGACCGAAAGCCATGGTAAATGTACTCCAGCTCATAGCTGGTGTAAGTCCAGCAACACACATGACCAACCACTCATATTGCAATGACCTCAGATAGAAAAAAATGGAGGTAGGGACCTAAACCCCACAGGAAATAATGTTAATTTAAACTATCAAAAATAGTTGCAAATATAAATAAATATAATATAATGTTAAGGAAAATATATCAAAATAGTGCATATTTTTTTATTTAATTAAAAGATATTATAAAAACCTAATTAGTGCAACTATACTTTTCAAAATAAAATGTAATTATTTTTAATTAATTGTATACAACAATTAACAATCATTCTTGCAGTATACAAAAATGTATTTTTTACTTTGAGTGGGACTTTAGTTTTGTAATTTACACTTTAAAAAATAATTTTAATTTAATCTAACATATTTACATTAAGCATTTTTTTTCAAAATTAAGTTATTAGTGCAGTAGGATTTTTTTCTTTGGTTCTATATTTAATATAAATATATATACAAATAATTTATATTAATATTTAATATAAAAAATATTTTTAGAACCTTTTTCCAAGTTAAGTAAAACTTTTAGCTTTTTCCTGTTCTTACCATAAGGAGATCTCCACCCCGAGTGCGGAAGCTCCCAATGGCAAAAGCATAGGGAAAAGTTTCTTATATTTTACCATACGGAGATCTCCATCCCAACTGCACAGATTTCCCTATGGTAAGGTATAGGGAAAGGTCTCTCTACTTTACCAGACAGGTATCCACCCTGGTGATGGGGGAATCAATTTTGGGACCGGGGCTTATTTTTTATCACGATTCTTTGATCCACATAAAGAGAGAGAGAAATGCAGAAAAGGGAAACTGAAGGAGAAAGGGAAGGATAGCAAAATAGTGACAAAGGGAGAAAGCAGTGGCCGGCGGTGACCCTCAACACTGGAGGGGCATACAGGGGGCCAAGAGACAAACCCAGTGGGGGCCAAAAAGGTAATTAAAAAAATAATAAAAACACACTTACCCATGTTGCCTCTCCTCTGTGTACTCTTCTTTCCTCTGCCACCAGCAAGGCAGCACCCTGTGGAGCCTCAGGCAACCCCCTTCTGCAAATCCCGATGCTGCTCTCATTCTGCAGATGAGCAGCATGACAGCAGCACCAAGATTGGCTGGAGCGGGCTGCATCAGCACTCCAGCAGGCACAGGGGGCCTGTGCCTGCTTTCCACCCAGCTGTCTGGAGAGGTTTAGCAAGATAGCCGGCCAAAGTGACTTGCGCAGTGTAAACTGGTGGAGTGAGCACTCCTCCCCTGCTGCCAGTCAGCAGCAGCCCGACCCCAAACACAGTCCGGGCTGGAAGCAGTGAAAAATAAAACAGTAATTGTTTTTATCACCGTTTTATTTTTTACTTTTGCTGCGCTGGCCGCAGAGGGGCGATGCTCCACTGCCCTAATGGGGGGCCGCGGCTGGGAGAAAGCAAGGATGAAAATGAATCTGCAAGAGTTAAAAAGACAGGAAGTGTAGAGTGGCAGAACTAAGAGGCATGAGTTGAAATGAAGACCAAACAGCCTTGGTATTTGACAGCCCTGGCATTAAGACGCCTAGCAGCGAGCTCCTAAGAAAAGCTTCGGACCTGTGCACTTAATTTGTAAAAAAAAAAGACATTCAAAAAAGTATAGTGGGCACCTCCTACAGAGGGAGCAGAAGAGGAAAATGACACCAACCAATCCTGCCAAGGAAGGAAGAGAAGGCTGGCAAAGCAGCAAACTTCTTGAAAGGCTCAATTACACGAGGCGCTTTCTCTGGAGATTTGAACCTACAATAACACAGAGGCTAATTTGTTCAGTGCCTGTGTCACTCCGATAAGTGAGACTTGATCGCCTCACAGGACAGCAGATGGATGTCTGGAGACCCGTGTGCGGGAGAAAAATAAAACATATCTTTTGTTAAAAAAAAAAAAAATCTCGAATGTCTTTTCTGCTGGTCAGCCATCGCAGGCCCCTTTTACAGCGCGTAAATGTGTTTGGCAGGTAATGGGTGCCCACACGCCAGCTGCTCTCTTGGCAAGGGTCGCCATTGCGTTGTCATGGAAAAGGCACTGGCAGGCAAAAGCCAAGTCGCCCTGGACCTTGGCCAAGGTTATCTGATGGCTCCGCTTTTTGTGAGTTACTAGAAAGAAGAAAGCCGGGAGGGCCACTTTGCCTCTGAACTCTGAGCAGACTGCGGGGCTAATTAGCAGCTCGGACCAGCTGTCGGCTGCCTCCTGCCAAGGCAGGCAAGTGGCCTGGACGCTGTTCAGTCCTTCTTCCCTTTCCATGCAACATAGTTCTTGAAGCTGTCGCCTCATCCCCAGGGAAGGACTCCCTTTAGCAACATGTATGGCTCAGAGTGGAATTCATCAACTTGTTGGCAATCTCTTTTGTACCTTGATTCTGCACCTCAGATTGTGCCTGTTACGGGACATAAACGTCCCAACATATCGAAGTATATAAACTGTACTCGAAACAACTCTGCTAACCCTGTAACAGAACCGCCAAGATGTTCATGTATAAAAATGTAATAAAAAATATGTTGAAATTAAAAAGAATAAGTATGTTTCAATCCACAGGCCCATTTATTATCTAATGCTAATGACTTAAGGGCTGGTTCTTATGCACCAACTCATTCTGAGCAGCCTATGCAGATGATGACGTGTCAGAATGGATGCACGCGTGATGAGATAATCAGGCAAGTGTGTGGAGGGGGTGACACAGAAAATAACGCAGAAGGGCAGGGAAAAGTGCAACAACACAGATCCACTTGTGACAACAACAAAAAAAAGAGTTGAGATCACAGTGGGTGACCATGTTGCAGTAAAAACAAGCATTTGCAATGCACTAGGTCTCACATTTGTTAAAGTTAGAGCTGTTGGCGTTAAAAATAACAATGTTTTTTACTTTTGTTTTTTTCATTTGTAGGGGAGTTAATATATTTTCAGAGTACTATTGCCAATGGCATAAAAAAAGCAAAAGTAAAAAACATTGTCATTTTCAACACCAACAGCTTTAACTTTAACAAATGCAAGTCCTATCGCATTGGAAATACAATTGGTCTCGCATTTGTTGGAGTTGGATTTTGGGCACTATAAATGCCAATGTTTTTTACCTAGCCATGTTGCTGGGTGGCAAAAAGAGGTCCCATGGGACCTGTTTTGGCCACATATAGTACTGCACCCTTCAAAGTTAGAGCTATTGGCATTATAAATGGCAATGTTTTTTACCTATTGCTTTTTATTGTAAGTGACAAAGGTCCCATATCACCTGATCGCACTGCATGTGAATATATCATATGCTGTGCGATCAGGTGATAAGGGACCTTTGTCACTTCCAATAAAAAGCTTTTGATTAGTGTGTCAGGCAGTCACAGTTTCCTGATCTGCACGCTAAGCAGGCTAATTGCAATCTAACTTAGTATAAATTTAGGATTTATACTTACATAACAAAAGGTGTGCGCCATACACATATCATAATGTTTTTCACCAGGCCATGTTGCAGGGTACTGTACCATATGTGGCCAAAAGAGGTCTGATGGGACCTCTTTTGGTCACATATGGTACTGCACCCTGCAGAAGATATGGTAAATCCACCCTACCCATAATGCATTGCATTCAAGACAGTACCACAAGTACATTCAAATAGTAATGTCCATATATACAATTAGTAGCTTTGAAATGTGACAAAAGAATTATTATATTAATTCAGGATTAGGATGTTCTGTGTGTGGAGCTGATAAAGGGAAATTTATAGAAGGTCTCTTATAAATGTGAGATGTGTTAGTGAGTAAAGTAACCCCTGCTAGCATTGCTGAGGACCAAGTGTGTGTCCTGCCTGGTGCCTTTTAAGAAAATAGTGCTCTGAGGCTGTTATAAAAACCTAGGGAGTAACAACACATGTAACAGGAGGAGTCCTCATGGGAGGTTACAAGAAGAGACAAGGTGGTACTAAGGAGGGACCACTAAGCCTACTAACCACAGAAAAGCCACCATTTACAAAGGACAGGGACAGGAGCCAATTAAAAGATGGGGGGAAGTAGGTGGAGCTTTATGCCCATATCCCGAATACAGCATATCTTGAAGAGAGCGCAAACGCTGCCTAGGCGAGACCTAAAAATGTTGGTGATGTCACGCCAAAACCTTGACAAATCTGCTGCCTCTAGTGGCAACCATTGAGAACTATCAGCACCTCGAACAGAAGCAGCACCACTGACGGAAGCAAGGAGAGTCGAGGCTATTCGCTGTCTGCAACCTGAAACCAGTACTGTTCTCTTTTTATCTGCTTTTAAAATCATTTTTTGATAATTCAAATTTTTAATAGATTATAGTATGCACAACAGCATTGCATTTTTATCAGCCTCACATAACTAAGGATGGGAGTTTTAGCAAGAAACTTGTTCAAAATCTTTCAAGTGTTGAATGTGTGTTTATATATGCATTTAAAACTATCATTTACTTTGCAGAGGAGTGGAATAATGCAGTGTTCACCCTCCCTCCTTCCTCAGGTGATACTTTCCACCAGTGATGGTACCAGCTTTCTTATGGAAAACAACAGAAATTCTTTTTTTTCCATGCTTGGTTTATTGATTTACAATATTTTTCTCCCAAGTACATGTGTTACTCTATGAAAGATTGTGAAATGTATGTACTCATGTCTGAACTACATATATCTCAGGTGAGGGATCATTAGGGTGGTAATGTGTAGAAATGATTTAGTAGATGAGCGCCTATATCTCTTTGATTGTCGACTTTTATGTGGTTCGTTAAATACTAAACATGTAGACCATTGTTCTATGGAATCCTGGCATTTGGAGGTACTACAAGATGGCACTACGTTCTGTCACCTAGTCTGTTTTTATTTCACTTGTAATATATTGGAAAAAAATCCATGCCTGTCATGTGATGAAGGCCGTTGTAGACAAAAACATGTCAGGAGTTGCTGAATTAACCAATGGCTTGGCACTGCCACTGGCCCTGAGTAGGTGTTATATTTTGGTTCTGTGAGAAACTGAGATTCTGCTGGCGACCTTCTTCAGCATCACGCTTCACCCCGATCAGGCGCAAGGTTCTTCGGGACCATTGTGTCGAAGATAAATATGTATTTATTTCTCCAAGGTACATTAATGTGTAATAGTAAATCTGTACTTCACTATATGCACTTACCTTCTTGATAATTTGATCCGCGAAATTTTGGACCTGATATTTTGGTAACACAATGTTTCTGTAGTTCTTCTTTTGGCATAAAACCATTAAGGGCATTCTCTCGCGTTCTACTGATAAAAAAAAGAGTGGCAACTTGAGTCACAGAATACGAGCACAGAGCGTCAATGAATGATCGCTCTAATACTCGCTTACACAATCACTCACAAGATAAGTGTAATGGAAGGTCAATGAAAAGGTCAAGTCAAAGGTAGCAACAAACAGATAGTCACTGTCATTGTCTTGAGGATGATGACTGTCATGATGAAAGACAGCTGATGGACGGGGGTAGCTAAGTAGGCAGTTTTGCAATGACTAACAAGTATTTCAAGTGAATTCCATCTAAGGTCACTCAGCAAATTTGGAAATGCCCCTCCTTGTGGGAATGTACTGTCACATGGTGATTCTGCCTTCCTTCAATCAATCAATCAATCAATCATATCTAAATCACAGCACTATCACCAGTAGCGGTGTCTGGGCGCTGAGGTAGCTGCGTCTGTGTCGAAAAGCCAGGTCTTGAGTTGCTTACTGAAGACTTCCAGGGAGGGTGGCGATCGAAGGCTTAGGGGGAGGTCATTTAGGCTTTGGTGGCAATGTAGGAGAATGTGCACCCCCCTCTGCGGGTATGATGGATGCGGGGGGACATGTGCGAGGGTAAGTGAAGTGGAGCGCAGATGTCTTGAGGGAAGATGGAAGTTCAGCCGGTGGTTGATGTAGGAAGGTCCTTGATTGTGGAGGGCTTTGAAGACGCGTGTGAGCTATCCTTAACCCATTGTCCATTCAGCTTCATCTTCTTCCCTCCATGAGAGGTACTTGTAAACATCTGGAGAATTGGAAAGATTAGCACACAGCTGTGGAGCAGAGCAGTAACCTTTGTGTAGCTGGATTATTGATGCGTGTAGCGTCCTGCCCAGCCCTGGAGCAAACCAATGAAACGCACCACACACGGAGCTCTGCAACAGACATCTTTATACTTCAGCATTGCATCATAACTTTAATAACCACACCTTAACACCTCCCATCAGCTTGCATAACACCTGTTTAAAGTCCGCCCAGAACCGCCAGGGTCCTAGCGCTCATAATCTTAAAGACACTACCGCGCATTGCCTCCCTGTGAAATGAAATCCTGATTCTATTAATTACAACAGAGAGTTGGGCATCCAAGTGTGCCATCAATGCCCACAATATGCAAATGCCATTGACAGCCCAGATACCAGTGGGAGATGTAGGACAAGGTCTTCAATAAGTCCTGGACCTTTCCAGGCGCTAGTGGCACATTTAAAATGTGTTACACTCAGTAACAAAATGTGTTAACTGGGAAATCCGTTACAGTGTCCACTGTATGTCACCAAACACAGCTTTGAGATTTCCAGTGATACGGTTTATGTTACAATAGGCAGACACAGTAAGTGCTCTTGGTTTAAGCAATCCTTTGGTGATTGTCAGTTTTACGAAGCAACAATCCCCTTTACTGCCTGAATGTTTTACATCCTGTACATGTGCTCATGAGTAAACTGAGCATGGGGATGTGTTAGATGAAGCGGCATTAGGATCACATGGGGAAGACTATATATTAGCCAAATCAAGGGCGCATATGGTACTTTTTGACACACAAAAAAGTCCATGTGTGTACTTTAGCACTTATTTTCAAATTCACAACCCTTTCCAAAATATGCATGGAATGCTGGGTGAGTCGAAGGTATCTCGGTGTACTCCTTGGAAAATCACGTGATGTTTCACGTCCAGGCATTCCCGCAATGCGGAGTCATAGTGCTCTGACACCTTCGAGTGTAGCTAGCAGGCACGCAACGCCCATAAGGCTAAAAAGGCTTCAGCCCCTCCCCCACCCCCACGTCGTGCATCCCAGCCCGGGCTGCTGCAGCTTTAGCTGCTGTGGGCTCGACTGGGCAGTGTCTGGAGTCTAACCTCCGGCACCCGAGTTTTTCACAGGTCTTTGAAAGGCCATTTGCATATTTACATACCTTTGTAAACTGGTTAACTAGGCTTGGTTTTTTTTGCTGGTTACAGTTCCAGCCCCCCCCCCCCCCCGGACTACTTTCATGAAAAGGAATATAATGTAGGGTTGCCAAAAGAAAAATACCAGCCATTTGTTGTTTAAAAGGCCTGCAGAGGCCTCGTCTTGACACTGATAGGGTTATAAACAAAGTAGTATGTATTCATTTGTAATGTAACTTTTCTGTCTTTGTTCCCTTAAATTATCAGTCATGGATCATTCAGGCAGCCCAAGAACACAATTAAAAATGCTTTCTATTTATATTTGCTGTTCCAAGTATGCACAGAAAAGTGCTGAAAATAGGCTTTAGGTGACTGTAATTTTTGTACAGTCAGGGACATCAATATAATGAGCTGGCAGCCCTAATCACAAGACTGGAAGTTTGTTGCAGGATGAGCACATAATTTATTTTCTCCACCCTCGATCCCTGGACTGGGAAAGCAAACCGACCTTGGGAGTTGAGTCGGACAGCCGCTGAAGGGGGGGTGCTCATGGAAAACACTGCAGCAGCATTTGGTACAGGGGGCGTATATTGCAGCACTGCTGCTAAACCGGTCCCCTGTACCAAAAACGTTCCCCACTGGTCCAAAACCGGCCCCCATCCTTACGGCCCACCGAGAAAACCCTCAGTGCCCGCTACGTCCAGTACAGCCCTGTCCCTGAATAATGGCATAATAGCAATAGTTTCACTTATATCTGAAACCCTAAGCCAGGCCTCAATAACATGCTGAGTTACTTCAAGTGTCTGGCAAGGCACCCTGCATTCAGACAACTCAATCCTCATTCTCACCCTTCACTTTCACACTCACTCTGCACTCACAGGGATCACAATGCACTCACACTGATCACCATGCACTCACACCATTCACCCTCCACTCACAGTGACCACACTGCACTTATGCCACTTGCTATGAACTCACACCATTCTCCCTCCACTTACCCTGCCATCACATGAGCACACCGCTCACTCTGCACTCACAGTGATCACTCTGTACTCACAATGCACTTGCACTGTTCACCTTGTACCTCACCCTGCAGTCACATGAGCACACTACGCACCCTGCACCCATGTGACACTTTACTCACCTGTCCCCCTCACTGCTCACTCTGCAATCTCACTCAAACAAGCTCATCACTAAACCATACCTTCATTTGTTCCACTCTGCACTTACATCCGCACCCAAATTCATATGGTCACCTCACTCACCCTGCAGTCACTCCTCTCACCCTGCTCTCACACTGTTGAATCACTCACCGTGCTCTCACCGCACTCCTGTCACCCACACAGTGCAGAGGGTTAAGGTGACTGCTACAAAGAAAGTTGACCATGCAGATCACAGAACTGATTGTGAGTAAATTACGAGTAGCGCTCTAAAAAAATTAAACGTCTGTCAGAAAGGGACTATAGAGAGATGAGTTGCATAATTGGCGAGTGGTAGTGAGGGAATTCATGGAGAAGGAGAAAGTAAGGAAGGGGTGCCAAAAAAAGACTGTTGCACCGTGCGCGACCAGTGTTAGGGCCAGCCCTGGCTGGGAGTCTTAGCCACCCCCCCAAAGTTCGGGTCTCGATGCGCCCCTGGTAGCTAGTGCCATATAAAACTCACAAATAAATAAATGAATGTACAGATTAGGCCTGCACATTTGGAAAAGGCAGTGTTGTGCAATTTCACATTTTTCTCCATGGCAAAAATATTTCCGTGTAGAGAAAGTTTGCGCTGTTCTGTTATCCTTCCCACCCTGGAAAGGAATTTATATAAGCCCTTACCAGAAGCAAATCTCTGATTATTTCCACACATGGAAAGGGTGGGAGGGCAGTTTGTGAAAGCCCACACACGTCAATTTACGAGCATGTTCAAGTGCCACGACGCCTCCGGGTATTCCTTTGAGCTTAACAAGTTTCCTCATTCATTCATTCATTCATCCATTGACAGACTCACACGGCTAATGACGAATTATAACACCCGGTTCCCTCCCACGGAGTGGGAGTTACTCGTGCTGAACTGTCCGCAGTTATAGTTTACAATTAATTTAGGTGTAAATGTGTTTACACCTGCCAGGTATCGTTTCGCTAACTCATACGAGTTAAACATCCAGCCACTTTTTACTTGAAATTCTGTTTTACTTTTCTCAAATGTACCCACCTATACACGTAATCAAAAGTGAAGTGTATAGCAGTGGGAGGCTAAAAATGTCCTTTTATGATATTATGATGATAATACTTGGAGGTAATCTCATTCCTTATGTTTTATATTTGATCCTGTATACAATGGCTATATGTATATTGGATTGGATTGCAACTTAGGTCAACAGAAGCTTTCGGAAACTCAATTCACTTGTGGTGCTTTCTATTTCCTAGAATTTAAAATCTGAAAATTAGATTATGAAAAAAACACGCATTATTCGATTTCAATTGCAATTCATTTGAATTTTGCCCCTAAATTATCAAATAGATGCTCAAAAAGGGGTGCAATTTGAAGTAATTGCAATTTAAAATCTAAAAACAAGCGAGTTAGGAAAGCAAAGCACAGCATTGTTAGCCTTCCATTGCAATACACTGACGTTTTGCATTTAAATGAGCAAGATAGCGCCTCAAAAAGTGACATAGCTTGGCGCAATTTCATTATGCTTCTTGCTTTTCTCATCTCTTGTTTAGTTCCTTCCTTCTGTCATGAAAGGCACCATCTGCAAAATCTTATTTAATAGATAAATGTGATGGGAGGGATTTGGGATACGGGAAATTGCTGAATGTCAAGTGTCTGTGCTATTTTCAGCTTTAATGCAGGCTGCGGATACTTGTATTTCACTGCACTGTTCTCGTGTTTGTTCTTTAATCTACACTCTCAAGCTGATTGTTCCATATCAGTACATTGAAAAATGGAAGATATGCAAGGAAGCCTTGATGTCAATGTTGGCATGTGTCAACCAGGCGAATTGAGTCCTATCCCAGCCACATTCTCACTTTGCTTGCTCCAAATCCCACTGCTTGACCTCAAGAAACACAAACCCCAAAATCCATCCACTCGCTGGAAATCCAAATCCTTAGTATTCCATCAGCCTTTGTCAACAAGGTCCGGGCCAATAATCTGTCTTCTACCAACAAAAACCTGGCCCCGGAGTCAAACCCTTTTACACAGATTGATTCCTATTCTTCGCCATTCATCCTTTCCCCCTCCTGACTTTGAGCACCGCCTGGATGATGTGATCAATATCAGTATTATCACTGAGAACAAATTTTGTCAAAATGTTGTCATATTCTAAGTGCACCCCGATAAGGTCCACGCAGTGGCAGGGAGGTTTTTAGAATCTGGCTCCTTCCTAAAGATCACAACAGGGCAAAGGTTCCAAAACCAGACCCATGGATGCTAGGCATGAGTGTAAATTGAGGATAGTCCTCATAAAAGAGTGAAAAGAACTACCATGGCTTTTTTTTAGAGACCGGCTGCTCCCTGGGGTTCCAAGCAGTGTCAACACACTCAAACCTAGCTTGCTAAGAACAAATGATCTCATACCAGACAACCAGGGATGTATCAACCCTGTGGAAGTGAAGCACACGCAAATCTGCAGCCCCTCCTGGTAGTTAGTCTTAGCGACATGACTATCATATATTTGAGATTTCTGCGGAGCACGTTTACAATAAAAGGCTATTAAAGAGCGGGTGTATGAACCCTGCCCGTTTTGATGATTCTTTGCAGTATTATAAATATCTAAATACTCTTGCATTTTGGAGGGGAGGCGCTCTCTACAGCTGGGCCATAACTCACATCCCAAACCAAAAAATACAAAACGATGAACTTTTTAATGTATCTTTTTTGTAATGTCACCCGAAATATATTAGTAACGGGGGATCACAACGTGGGGACGATTCCCCCTGCTTCTCCTTTCATTTTCTTAAAAATCATTTTCACTCCTCCTTGTGCACGACAAACATCTCTCACTGCACTTCTCACAGCTTCCGCCAGTCACTGCTGCCTTTTTTGCGTCACAATTACTCTACTGTAATCGGGACTATGTGAGACTCACAAAGTCTGAACTTACAAAATTGCTCCCCAGCCATATTTTCAATGCACTGGTTGCTGATGGGACAGGGGTGCCACTCCATGGTGATGGCTAGCTGTCAAAGAGATTATTATGCAGTGGCATCTTATTTACTGAGGATCAAACTTTCCAACTACCAGCCCTCGAAGAACACTTAGGTCATCAGTTCAATTTCAAACGGTGATGTCCCAGTTTAGGTGTACTTAGAAAATCAGGGGCATATTTACAAGCCCCTATTGCCACGGGAACGTCACTTTTAGTGACATTCCTGTGGCGACAGGGGCTTCGCCTTATTTGCAAGTCAGCGGCCAACGGCCGTCATGAGCACTACCTCCGTAGTGCTGTGTACGTCCGTTGGCCGGCGCGGCCCCGCCCGTGCACGGAAACGCCCGCACCGCGGTGGATTTTCCGCCGCGGTTAACGGGTTAATGCTGCTTTGCAAATAAGGCCCCCTTTCACGCTATGCTTAGCGTAAAAGGGGGGGCAATGAGTGCTGCTGTGGGTGTTCCACCACAACACCCATTGATTCTGACGCTGCTTCCTATTTACAAGGGAGGCGTAAATACAAGGCAGCGCCTGAATTAAGACCAGGGAAAAACTTGTCCTTCCCTGGCGCAACGAGGAGAAATGTTTCATTTCCCTTCGTGTTTGCTGTTTCCATGTGTGCTGCCTTGTGCTGCACACATAAAAGCTGCAAAAGGCCAATGATTGTTTATGTACTAGAAGGTCTTCCTTCCTGCACGTAAACAATATATTTTTTTTAAATGCCGTTTTACAACTTTTGTGTGTGCTGAATTAAGCAGCACACATAGAAGTTACAAAACGACATTTCAAGATTGTTTATTTGCTGGAAGGGGCACCTTCCTGCACATAAACAATCTTCCCCTGCACGCAGACACCCGGTGCCTGTGCTGGCGCTAGGCTGCTAAGTGTAGCGCCAGTGCAGGGGGAAACACAGGGCTGCACCATATTCTTGTAAATATGGTGCAGCCTTGTGTTTCTGAAGTGGCGGAGAAAGGCGTTAAGCCAGGAAGGCTACCACCTCTCTCCACCACTTCCCTTGTACATATGCCCCTGGGACTAGTTTTTCATTATTTTCGGAGCAAGAGATAGAAAGGCAGCAAAGAGAGGATGTAGCAGGAGAAGGAAGATAGGTAAACAGCAGAGGAGACAGCCAGGCTGAAAAAGAACCCCCAAGAGTGACATAAAGGAATAGAGAGTGCAGAGAAGTAGAAAAGAGGCATGAGGGGGAATGAAGACAACCTTGGTGTTCGGCAACCCTGGCATTCAGCAGTGCTTGTGGCATCCTTATAGGAAACACTTTAAATAAGATGTCTTCTCTGCCCGTGATGCAAGACTTTGAAACGTCCCACTGTTAGAAGCAGCAATTTTGAAAAGCATTTGCAGTTCAGACAGGTTCTAGAAATGTTGCTGTTCCAGTGCCACTGGAACCGCTGGGCTCCAGCGGTTCCAGTGGCACTGCTTTTATAGGGTTTCTCAGTCTCAAATGTCAAGGTTTGGGCATGGTACAGTGTCCAGAGAGGCATGGCAATCCAGGAACGTGCACTTCCCACTCCCTAAGACATGAAAAACATGGAATTGATTCTATGGATTCTATGAGCACACATCCCAGGCCACATACCAGGCTGGAACCCATTCCATTCAAGGGTTTCCGGCTGCCCTTACAGGCTCAATGTGTGATGAAGACTCTTCACTAGACAATTGTGTAAAGAGTGTCAATGCTGTGTGACTAACCACCACACTGTGTCTGCCAATGCAAAATGAGGGTATTTACGTGTACACATATGTTCAAAGTGGAAAGCAATGGATCACTGAAAAAAGCACAGATATATTTTAGGCTCCCATGGGAACCTTAGGTATTTCTTCTCTTCACAGTATTGTAATGCTCAGTGTATCCCCGGCACCATACTATGATAGTGACTAACTGGTGCATCTAAATGATAAGCATGTGTGCACTGGTATGTTAGTCAGAGATACAGTTTTCACTATGGTACAGTAACAGGTCAGGCGGTATTGCTCCACCTTCAATACTTTTTGTGGGTGTTGGACATTGGATATTTTCCAATTTCTAGCAATGAATCATCATGTAGATTAGAGTAGTTTTTTGTATTTTCCTGTAACGCTGTCATTCATACAGATACAGCCCACCTCTTCTCAAGACTCAGCAGACTGACAAGACATGTTTTATTGTTTCTTTTTTGGCACGATTTACAGATTTTTTTCCCAGAAATCTGAAATTGTCAATCAATCAATCAGTACTTGTGAAGCGCGACTTATCTCCTGTGAGGGTATCCAGGTGCTGGGTTGAAAAGTCAGGTCATGAGTCTCCTCCTGAAGTCGTTAAGTGAGGGGGGATGTTCGGAGGTGGGGGGTGTTCCAGGACTTGGCAACAAGGTGGAAGAAGGAGCATCCTCCGTTGAGGCTACGGCAGATGCATGATGTCTGTGAAAGGGCGAGAGAGGCGGAGCGGAGGTTTCTGGATGGTTGCTGGAAGTTCAGGCTGTGCATCATGTATGCTTGTCCTTGGTCATGGAGGGCTTTGTAGGCGTGTGCCGGTAATTTGAATTGGCATCGCTTCTGGACCGGGAGCCAGTGGAGGTTTCTCAGGAGTTGGGTGATGTGGGTCAGCTTGGGCAGGTAGAGGATCAGTCTGGCTGCTAAATTCTGTATCGTCTGGAGCCTTCTCATTAGTTTGGTGGCAGGTCCTGCGTACAGTGTGTTGCCTTAGTCCAGCCGGCTGGTGATTAAGGCTTGGGTGACCATTTTATTCGTCCAGATGGGGAGCTATTTGACGTTTTTTTTTAGCAATCAAAGAGTGTGGAAGCAGGCAGAGGAAACTGTGTTGATCTGTCGCTTCATGGTCAGATTACTGTCTAGGATGATGCTGAGGTTGCAGGCGTGGTCTGTCAGTGTGGGAGTTAGTCCGAATTCAGCAGGCGACCAGGTGTCGTTCCAGAGGGGTGTGTAGTTGCCAATGATCAGCACTTCGGTCTTGGCAGTTTTGAGTTTCAGACAGTTGTGTTTCATCCAGTCTGCAACATTCTTCATGCAGTTATGGAAGTTGATCTTGGTGGTGGTGGGGTCTGCTGAGATCGAGAGCATAAGATGGGTATTGTCGGCGTAGGATATGATGTTGAGATCGTGGGTTCTGATGATGTCGGCTAGAGGTGTCATGTAGATGTTGAAGAGGGTGGGGTTGAGGGATGAACCTTGAGGGACACCACGTGATGGTGCTTGTGGGTTCCAAGGTAAAGGGAGGGAAGCAGGTTCTCTGTCTTTCTACCGTGAGAAATGATGTGATCCACTTGAGTGCGTCTCATCCCAATCCCAATCTGGTGCAGTCTCTTGATGTGTTTGTGGTGGGATACAGTCTCAAAGACTGGGGAGAGGTCGAGGAGAATCTGGTCTGCCATCTTCCCATGTTGAGTAGGGTGCGCATGTCTGTGGCAGTGATCAGGATAGTCTCAGTGCTTTTGCTGGCCGGAAACTGAATTGGGAGGCATCTAGCAGGTTGTTTCTCTCCAGGTGTTCGGTGAGTTGCCAGTTAATGGCCTTTTTCCAGAACTTTGGTCAGGAAAAGGAGCAGCGAGATAGGGCGATAGTTCTGCAGTTCGCTCTGTTTGGTGGAGGTTTTCTTGAGGATGGGTTGAACTTCCACATGTTTCCATGCATTGGGAAGGGTGGCTGTGGTGATGGATGTGGGATGCCCCATCTCTGCATTACTCTGCAAACGTGCCTCTTGGTGCGCTCTTGGTTGGGAGATGAAGTTGCCTTTTCTGGTGAGGGTGCTTAGGGGCAAACTAGCCCACCTGTTACATCCAGTGAGCCCCACACAATAGAATTGCTGAGAGGTTGTCGGAGGCTACACCCCCTTTCCCACCAATCTGCAAACTCAGAGACTCACACACCCACACACAGACCCACTCAAAGACCCATGCACCCACTCACAGATCCACTCAGAGACTCACACACCCACTCATAGACTCATTCAGACACTCATGCACTGACTCACAGATGCACTCAGACACTCTCACACCTACTCATAAACCCTTCAAGCATTCATGCACCCACTCACAGAACCACTGTGACGCTCTCACAGCCACTTACAAACCCATTCAGACACTCATGCACTGACTCACTGATCTACTCAGACATGTATACCCACTCACAGACCCACTCAGACACTCATGCACCCACTTACAGAACCACTCATACTCTTTCACACCCACTTCCAGACCTCCTCAGAGACTCATGCATCAACTCACAGACCCACTCAGAGACTCACACACCCACTCACAGACCCACTCAGACTCATGCACCCACTCAGAGACTCACGCACCCACTCAGAGACTCACACATCCACTCACAGACTCATTCAGACACTCATGCATTCACCCACAGACTGACTCACACAATTATGGAGGAACTCACAAACCCACTCAAACACTCTAACACCCACTCACAGACCCACTAAGACATTCACTTAGACCCTCATGCACCCACTCACAGACCCACTCAGACACTCATGCACCCAATCACAGACCCATACACCCACTCACACCCACAAAACTATTCCCACACCCACTCATACTCACACAGCCACTCACCAACCTATACAGACAGTGACACACACACACTTCCAAAGTTTACTAGTTACAGTTAGGAAATACAATTTAAAAAACCTTCAAAATTCAGGAAGAAAAACAAAGGTTACATGGACATCATAGTTAGGAATTAACATTAAAAAAACCTTAGAAATTCACTGAAAGAAACAAAGGTTATAGGGATATTATAGTTAGGAAATAGAATTTTTAAAAACCTTAGAAATTCACTGAAAAAAACAAATGTCACAGGGATATTATAGTTAGGCTCAGATTTCACTAGTACAAAACCAGTGAAATTCAGCAGTAATAGTTAGCTGAGCTAAATATAACTCAGGCCCCCACAATATATTGCTTATTATCTCATGTATTACATCACTCATGACATGGTCAGTGACATCACTGATGATATCACTGAGGACATCTAATATGACATCACCGATGACATCATCCAGTGAGTGCAAGTGTTTTCTAAATGTTTATGGGCCAGATGTACAATGCCCAAAATAGCGCCTCACAAATTGCAAGTTTTTGCGACTCCCAATTTGCGAGGCGCTATTTTAGATGTACAACAGTGTGTAACACATTGTTCGTGATTCCCAATGGGGTTGCAAATTGAGAGGCTCATGAATATTGATGAGGCTCTAGCAATTTGCGACCCCATTGGAAATTGCTGGCTGGTTCAGCAGACCACCATGTCTGGGACTGCTTTTAAATAAAGCAGTGTTTTTTAAATGCAGCCCATTTTCCTTAAAGGAAAACGGGCTGCATTTAAAAAATAAAACAAATTAAACTTTGCGCTTGATTTTTTAAGGGCAGGCAGTGGTCCCTGGGACCACTGCCTGCCCTTAAAAAATATTTCCCCATGCATTTGCAAAGGGGAAGGGGTCCCCTGGGTACCCCTTCCCTTTTGCAGTGCATTACCACCCTCTTGAAGAGGGTGGTATTTTGCGAGTGTTTTGCGCCCGCAATTGCGGACGCAAAACATTCATACATGGGCTTGCGCACGCTATTAGGAAGGGAACGCCCCTTCCTAGTAGCGAGTCGCAAAACCTATTTAGCGAGTCGCAAATAAATTGCGACTCACTAAATAGGCTTTGTACATGGCCCATGCTGTTTTTGCATGCGCAAACGGGTTCGCAAACCCGTTTGCGCATGCAAAAACGGTCGTACATCTGGCCCTATGTGTGTTAAACATATATACTATGCTACTACAAATCTTAAAATTGCACAGGCAGCCAGTGACACTGGCTGCCGTGTATGGCCCTAATACAGATGACCCCAAGTTTGTCACTCGGATCTGGACAGAGATCTCTGGTCTTAGTCCCCGTGCTATCCTATGGGATGGTGACTTCAATGCTGTAATGGACAACCAGTTGGATTATTCTGGTGTCTCTAAGACCCTGCACCCACATGCTACGGCAACAATAAACATTATAGTTCACGACAACTGTTTATAGGATGTCTGGCAACTTCCACACCCTCACAAATGAGAAGGTACTTGTCTTTCGGCATTTCATAATGCATGGTCTAGGCTGGACTTCTCGCTGGTGTCTAAGGATGTCCAAACCTAGACCTCCACAGTGGCCAACCTGCAGCACGCCCTCTCTGACCATGCCCTGGTCTTGCCGGTGCTTCAAACCCCAGACTACTCCCCGCACCTTCACTTGGCACCTGCCAATGGGAGCACTGCACAATGTGGCATTTCATGAGGAGATCTGCAGTGAAATAATAGAGTACTTTGCACGCAATGTAGGCTCTGTGCAATCTCCATCTACAGTCTGGGAGGCGTTCAAAGTTGTAATACGTGGTGCCTGTATTGCAAAACAATTCAGGGTCCTCAAAGCTATTCGTGAAACCCCGGCCAGGCTTGAGAAAGGTATACAGACTCAGGAGCTGCAGTACTTCCACTCCAAAGACACTGCTACCCTGGCCTTTATCTGGTATAAACTACCGGAGTTCCAGAAGGAAGACCTCGGCGAGACTCTCTATCTACATCATGATGCAAAAGCCAGACACTATGGGGAGGGTGACTGCCTGAGCAAAACACTTGCAGGTCTGCTATGCAATCTGTGTGCATCCAACTATGTTGCCGAACTTCTAGACTGTGAGTCCAACACTGTGTTCCACACACCAGAGCTACTGAATGTTTCAACTTTCTTTTACACCCAGCCATACTCAGTCACCCGACCCTCGATTTGACCACGCTGACTGAATATTTTGACACTATGCAACTGCTCTGGCTAGACCGTACTCACTGTGCCTATTTAGATTCGCCCATCCCCACTGAAGAAATTAAGCACGTCATTGAGAGCCTGACGAGGGACAAGGTGCCTGGACTTGATGAGGTTACCAGCGTCTTTTAGAAAGAGTTTTCCGCACTGCTGGCCCCACACCTTCTAGTAATACACCAGGAGGACTCCCTAGATACAGGCTTCCTGCCACCCTCGCTGAGAGAGGCAGTTATTATTACACTCCTCACACCGGATAAGCCGGCCAACTGCTGTGACTCGTACCGACCCCTTTCCCTAATAAATGTTGATTATAAAATTTAAGCCACGGCTCTTGCAAATTGTTTGAAGCCCCTCCTGCCCCTAATTGTGAGACCTGATCAGTTGGGCTTTATCCCTGGCTGTTCCACTTCGCACAACCTTCGCACTATTTTCGCAGTAATGCACCACCTCAACACTCCGGTCTCTGCAGTTGCTACCTTACTGAACGCCACTAAAGCATTTGACTCTAGAATGGGCATACTTCTTCCCCCCTTGGTGTAGCTTTGCTTTAACCCATGCTACATTAAACAAGTACAAATCCTTTACACACTTCCCACCGCTCGAGTGTGCCTAAATGGGCTAATCTCTCATCCTTTCCTGGTAACTATAGGCACACGGCAGGGGTGCCCGCTATCAACGCGACTTTTCCTTATCATGATGGTGCCATTGGCAGCGAGACTCTGGCAACATCACGCAAATTGGGGAATTGGTTTCACCACCAGGGCCCTGGTGGTCTCGATGGACATGGATTATATCACCTTATACGCATGTGACCCATGGGAAAACCTGGCTCCACTGACACATGAGGTTGTGTAGCTTGGCAGCTATTCCGGTATACAAGTTAACTGGGCCAAATCTATACTATTCCCTCTTAATCATAATACGCTTTCATTCACAACTGAATACCCTTTGAAATGGGCAGCGCACATGGTTAGATACCTAGCCATATGGCTCAGTCATGATCTGGAGGAACTATGGCAAGCACATTACAGCCAGTTTGTAGCTTGGTTAGAGGACAGAGTACCTATATGGTCCAAACTGCCCCTATCCCTCACTGGCCGTGCTGCGATGGTGAAGATGATCATCATTCCTAAATTCTAAGTTCCACTATCACTTCCTTAACATCACCCTCCGGCTCAATTCCTCAAGCGTTTGAAATCCAACATGGTGACTCTAATATGTGCGGGTAAACAACACGGGCCTCCTGAGAGCTTCTCACCCTATTGCTCGCACAAGGCAGGCTAGGTGCACCAGACATTACATTATATGCTTTCTGTGCCCAAGCTCCATTACTTCACTATTGCTATACCCAACTCCATTCCAACCATACACGACAATAGAGACAGATAGCGCTGCCCTGCGTCCTTTATCAACAGCATTATATCTACCTTACAGAGCTCCAAGGGCTGAAATTGACGCTGTTGAGTGTGTGCGCTGGGCATGAGAGGGTCTGATAAAGAGAGCAGGGCTGTCACTCCTATTCACCCCCTACATCTCACTCGCTTAGAACCCCATGACACCACCGCTTCTAGATAAGTGCGTCAATACATGCGCACACAAGGGCAACATCAGACTGTTCTCAGATCTTTACCCTGATGGTCAGTTCCTTCCAACATTCGAGGCCACTGCATCTCCTCCCCCAACTCTACTGGACACCCTATTATATTATCAATTAATAGCCACCTGCCGTGCTGCATGATACCTTTCCATCCTCGCCGCCAGCCCTCCCACCGCTGGAACACATCTTCACCTCCCCAGCCCCACTTAAACTGATAACCTGCCTCTACAACATTATGCAGAGTTCCTCACCGGTCGCTCCCCTGAGAGTGCAGTTAATATGAGAGGAGGACATCGACCCGTCCCCATCAGACACGCAGTCTGCTGAAGTCAATTGGATCTACTCTCCCCCAAATTATAGGCTACGTCTCATTCACTTTGATAGATGCATTGCCTCTACTGCATCCCTTTACAACTTTTCAAAATGGGGCTGGTCCTGGACCCTCACTGTCTGGGCTGCAACACACAATAGGCTACCTTTATTCATCCAGCTAGGCAAAACCCAAGGGGTGGCACCCTTCTGGAATGAGCTCTCTAAGAACATACATACGATCACCGGATACTCACCCCCTCACTTCCTCCTGGTGGGTCTGCTGGACTTTGTTTAAGATTTACCCAGCATGCACCATCATCTCACTGCCATGCTACTCCTGTTGGCAAAACGTAGGGTGGTCATACACTGGGATCGGAAACCCTCTCCCGCCATCAAGGTATGGCTGTGTGACATGTCATATTGGTAGGAGCAGATAACCAACTTCTGGGAATTAATGCCAATACGCTCCCTTCCCAGAGACATCTGGGAGCCATTTGCCTCCTTGCTTCGCTAAAGGGACATCAACTCACTTGTGGGGGTGGTGCTGTTGACGGGGGATACCCCTCGATGGGAGCAGCTCACTGCCACTCGCTTTAACGGCCTGAGCATCACATCAAGACATGGTTTAGCCCAATTGTCTCTGGTCTTGTATAAGCGACTCCTGGCAGACTTAATTCTCTATCTGCTCTAAGACTATGTGTGCTTGCAATGTGATTGTATAGCCATTGCAATGCTACTCTAGTGTCTGTGCTTGTACTAGTCCCTATACAGCACAACTTGAGCAGCATCATGTGCACTATGTACTGATCAAAGCTGTTCACCCGTGGCCATGTTCCTGTGTGCCCCTCCCTGCTGCCTCCCCTCCTTCATTCCTTCATCTCTCAAACACTGTTGTTGTCATATTGACAAATGGCAATGACAAAAAAAACAACAACAACAATCTGTGTGGCAAGCAGGTGCCATCTAAGGCCCAACATAATGGAGCAGTCCTCCCACAAACCCCTCGACTCACATCTGGGCACACAACAGGTCCCAGTCTCACACCTACCACCATCTGCAGACGCCAGAATGAACCACCAAGCAAGTTCGCCCATCAATTGACCCAGCAAGATTTCGCTCCACACCTCCTTGTTTCCCACCAGTACTCACCTAGTGTCTCATCACGTTTCTCAATTCTGCTTACATTCCTGAGAGTGGTCTACAAACGTACCACTGCCACACACTTAGAAAAAATGACAACGTTGCTCTTGACTTTGCATTGCTGGATATGTATGTCCAGCACAACATCTATTCTGATGCTCTCCTTTTTAAGGCACTTGCCTTCCCATTTACAGAAAATGTATGACATTCGAGATGTTCACCAATCCTGCCTTATCTTATAGAAAAAGATGGTCTCTTTATTCATTCGTCCATCCCCCCTGCCAATACCACCAATGCCAGAAAACCCACTTACATACTCTGCTAGCTCACAGACACAACTGCTGCTGTAATATAGAGTAAGGTTGGGTACAAAGCGACGAGAGTTAAAAAGAGATAAAGGCACAGAGGTATGACAGTTAGCGAGGTGAGGCAGTGAGAGAAACAGACACAGGGTAAAGAGCTGTGAAGACCAGAGGGGAATAATGACAGGAGGTATAGAAAGAGAGCCGGAGGCAGAGAGACAGGCAAAGTAAATAAAGAGGTGAGGATGATACAGAGGTAGTGCGGGGTTGAGGGTGAAGCAGATAGAGGATGGTGAGGTAGAAAGATAGAATGAGACAGAGAGGGGAAGTGAAGAGCTAGATATAGGTGAGGAGCTAGAGAGAGAGACATATAGGTGAGCTAGAGGGATGAGTTGAAATGGAGGAGGTGGTACACAAAGATAGGAAATGATAGGTAGAAAACAAGAGGCAAAGGAATCGAGGTTGTGAGAAAGACGTATGGTGGTGAGAGAGGTGAGATAGATAGATAAACAAAGCGAGAGAGAGGATGTGGGGAGGAGAGGTTGCAAATGAACGGTGAGGAAAATTCAGAGGCTAGGTTGTAAGAGAGGTGTGGTGAGAGAGATCTGATGTAGGGAACAAAATGAGCAAGAGATGGGTAAGGTAGACAGCGCCAAAGTAAATAAAGGGAAATTTAGAGAGATAGAAAGAAAGATAAAGCTTGGAGGTAAAGAGTGTGCTTTAGTTGAGAGAGATGGAGTGTTGAGGTAAAGAGCGAGCTGAAGTTGAGAGAGATGGAGTCTTGAGGTAAAGAGTGAGCTGAAGTTGAGAGAGATGGGGTGTTGAGGTAAAGAGTGAGCTGAAGTCGATAACGATGGAATGTTGAGGTAAAGAGTGAGCTGAAGTTGAGAAAGATGGAGTGTTGTGGTAAAGAGTGAGCTAAAGTTGATAAAGATGGAGTGTTGAGGGAAAGAATGAGCTGAAGTTGAGAAAGATGGAGTGTTGAGGTAAAGAGTGAGCTGAAGTTGAGAGAGATGGAGTGTTGAGGTAAAGAGTGAGTTGAAAGAGATGGAGTGTTGAGGTAAAGAGTAAGCTGAAGTTGAGAGGGATGGAGTGTTGAGTTAAGAGTTATGTGTAGTTGAGAAAGATGGGTGTTGAGGTACAGAGTGAGCTGAAGTTGAGAGAGATGGAGTTTTGAGGTAAAGAGTGAGCAGAAGTTGTGAAAGATGGAGTGTTGAGGTAAAGAGTGAGCTGAAGTTGAGAGGGATGGAGTGTTGAGGTAAAGAGTGAGCTGAAGTTGAGAGAGATGGAGTGTTGAGGTAAAGAGTGAGCTGAAGTTGAGAGAGATGGATTGTTGAGGTAAAGAGTGAGCTGAAGTTGAGAAAGATGTAGTGTTGAGATAAAGAGTGAGCTGAAGTTGAGAGGGATGGAGTGTTGAGGTAAAGAGTGAGCTGAAGTTGAGAAAGATGGAGTGTTGAGGTAAAGAGTGAGCTGAAGTTGAGAGGGATGGAGTGTTGAGGTAAAGAGTGAGCTGAAGTTGAGAGAGATGGAGTGTTGAGGTAAAGAGTGAGCTGAAGTTGAGAGAGATGGATTGTTGAGGTAAAGAGTGAGCTGAAGTTGAGAAAGATGGAGTGTTGAGGTAAAGAGTGAGCTGAAGTTGAGAAAGATGGAGTGTTGAGGTAAAGAGTGAGCTGAAGTTGAGAAAGGTGGAGTGTTGAGGTAAAGAGTGAGCTAAAGTTGAGAGGGTTGGAACGTTGAGGTAAAGAGAAAGCTGAAGTTGAGAAAGGTGGAGTGTTGAGGTAGAGAGCTGAAGTTGAGAGAGATGGAGTGTTGAGGTAAAGAGTGAGCTGAAGTTGAGAGAGATGTGAAAAAAGTGGAAACGAGAACTATGAAGGTTGGATGGAAACAGAGCAGTGAGGTGCAGAGAGAGGGGTGTGGTAGACGGAGAAGAGCAACATATCTTGAAATATGGGTAGACACAGGCGAGGTAGAGAGAGTTGAGTTGGAGAGCAGGTGGAAGGTTTAGTGATATGAAGAGAAAGGCAGCGAAAGATACAGAGGTGGGAGGTAGAAGAGTTGAGGTGAAGTAAGGAGAGAGACATGAAGCTATATGATTTACATTTAGAAAGAATCTTTTTAAGTGCCGGAGAATGAGAGGGTTACATTTGGGCAGGCCAGGCTTGGACGCGGTCTGGGCCCTCAATAGGAATCACGATTGCAAGTTTGCCAGAGTTGCCGCCCTTGCTAATTACTGGGTGTTATGAAGTCTGGCCCTTAGAGCTGCATTTCAATATGTGATGACATTTAAAAGGTAAAAAGATCCGGCAAACGCCGGGACCTGTGGATGTTGGTGTAGAAAGCATCGGAACTGCAGGCTATTCCCCATTTGCAAGGGGACAACTCTTAATAGGAGTTATTTATCTGCCCCAATAAATGCAGATCTGCGGACTCAGCATTGATCCCCCACTGGGCCACTCGTAATGAGGGGGTGAATTTATTTTTATGCATGCCTTGCTGTAAAATTAAAAACGATTCTGGTTTTTATACACATCGCTGTCATGATGGGACTTTTGACTGTCACAATCCCTTCACCAGGGGGCCTCTTTGAAATGTGTGGCTGTGCAGACGGGGTGCCGTGGTTTATTCCCAACGGACATTTCACTGCCAGCACCGCAGTCCCTGCTTGAACAGCAGTGCAGTCGACGCTGTGAAAGGCCTTTGGGCAGGGTGGGGAGGGGCGGCCCCCACAAAAAAAACAAAAAAAACAGCAATCACCGCGGGGCAAACACCAGCGGCGAGAGAGGGTGTTTGCTCGCGGTGAAATGCCCCCAAATCGGCTTAAAGAGTCTCTGCATGAGGTGATCACCGAAGGACAGAATTTCATGGACATGCCTCCCCATTCCTCCCGCTTTGCACCCGTCATGAGCATGCTCTCACTCAAATGCATGTCAGACTTACCCATTGGAATCCTAGCCGATAGTTCCACTCTTCCCATGAAAAGCGTGCTTCATTTACTTTGGAGGGCGTTTGCCGTGATTTCCACAGACAAAGTGCAGATGTATAATTTCGATTCAAACGGGGGTGCCCTCCAATCTCCCATGAACCCGGAGTCAGGCCTTTCTATTATTAGCAGCCTGCTACTTCCTTCTCTCTGTGAGAACACCGAGGATGACCGAGCAGTTTATTTTTTAAAAAAGAGTCATGAAGCAAAATAAAGCATGATTTGTATACTTATATGATTTCTGGAGACCTGCCCACTACCTCACTCAAATGTAGATAAACAAAATGTCAAAATAAACATCTATTTAGATGCACATAAATAGCTCAATATTACGTAACTGTCTGCACGCTCTAAGGAGTAATATCAAAACGTATAATATATAATTCCAGTATTTATTTTATTTTACATCAGACAACTGTTCAAAATGTAGGTGACATTTATAGTGCAAACACAAAGAGATGATGGACGGAGTGCTGAAACTTTTCACCCCCAATCACGGATCTGGGTTGAATCCATCATCGTTCTTTAACTCACTTTGCCATCCCAGTTCAGACCCAGCCATATGCTTGTTTCGGGTCCAAAGAAGACCTGGCTTGGCAGTTCGGGCTGGACTGTTCCCATGAGAAACAGGGACAACACTGATTTGCATATGGCTGGGTGTGAACTGGGGTGGTGAAATGAGCTAAAAAACAATGGTGGATTCAACCCAGAGAAGGCTGGCTTTAGCACTGGTGGTGCCCGGTGTGACAGTCTTTTTCGGCACTTCTCCTCCCCATGACCTCCTCCTTGGATTCCATCACTACCACTCGGCAAAAGTGCCCTTCATCTCTCCATAGCCCATCCCTCACATGCATTTCCTTTGTTTTAAAGCACTGTGTAGTAACTGAGTCCAGGCTGGTTGTAAAAGTTCAGGAGATTATATTGTAGATTGTTACATGTTCTTTAGTTCAGCTCAGGACTAGCCCCACCAGGAGCAGCCTGCATGCTGCTCAGCCCCTGTCAACTGAGACTTTTCGTGACAAGCTCCCAAGATTCCATAACGCATCATCACAGGAACATTTCACTGGTAGAGCATATGATAAATAACAATAAAGACAGGATACTACATATCCCCTTTTCTTCTATATGGTTAACAGAAAAAAACTACTAAAGTTGAGAAAAGAAAAACAAGAAAGCAGAAACCTGATAGACAATAAAGAGACGAAGGCAACAAGGAGGGTACATAAAGATAGAAGAAAAACAGAAGAAACAACCAATGAAAAGGTGAGGAAACAACGGGTGAACAGGGGAGGGAAGCAGATGAATATGATCCATCCTCCCTTCTATAAAAAACAATAGAAAAGAAAAGAAGATCACAGCGAAAGAAAACAACAAGAGAAAAGACAAACGCGGAAGCACCAATGACTGTCCCCTAAACACGTCAGCTGGACAGGCAGACATGCGAGGAGATAAGGCATAGCACCAGAACAACACTGGGGTGAAATCAGATAGAGAACAAAAAAAACTAACAGCAAGAGAAGAGTTCAGAATCCACAGATGACAAAAGAGGAAAAGACATCAGGAGGAAAACTGAACACAAGCAGAAACAGGGAAGATGAGAGAAAATAAAATAAGATCCCTCATCAAACCCCATTAACAAATTGATAAGAAAATTTGATATGAACATAACATTACGTTAGAAAGCTTGACAATGTAATGAAAAGAAAGAATAACGTTGAGAAAACAAAACAAATGGGGTGCCGCTCGTAGGCTTGGGACTGCTGACAACTGTGGGATCATCACGCAAACGCCGCGCTGCCCTGGGGGCGATACCCACCGGACTACAAACATCAGAACGCGGGACTGCTAGGACTGCGAGGACCAGGCTGCTTGGCGGTGAGCGCAGCTGCATCCTCTTCCCGGCTCCTCCCCCAGAAGGTTCTTGACGCCTCGCGGCCCCCGCTTCACGGGTGCCGCTCGTAGGCTTGGGACTGCTGACAACTGTGGGATCATCACGCAAACGCCGCGCTGCCCTGGGGGCGATACCCACCGGACTACAAACATCAGAACGCGGGACTGCTAGGACTGCGAGGACCAGGCTGCTTGGCGGTGAGCGCAGCTGCATCCTCTTCCCGGCTCCTCCCCCAGAAGGTTCTTGACGCCTCGCGGCCCCCGCTTCACGGGTGCCGCTCGTAGGCTTGGGACTGCTGACAACTGTGGGATCATCACGCAAACGCCGCGCTGCCCTGGGGGCGATACCCACCGGACTACAAACATCAGAACGCGGGACTGCTAGGACTGCGAGGACCAGGCTGCTTGGCGGTGAGCGCAGCTGCATCCTCTTTCCGGCTCCTCCCCCAGAAGGTTCTTGACGCCTCGCGGCCCCCGCTTCACGGGTGCCGCTCGTAGGCTTGGGACTGCTGACAACTGTGGGATCATCACGCAAACGCCGCGCTGCCCTGGGGGCGATACCCACCGGACTACAAACATCAGAACGCGGGACTGCTAGGACTGCGAGGACCAGGCTGCTTGGCGGTGAGCGCAGCTGCATCCTCTTCCCGGCTCCTCCCCTCACGCCCCTCTGTCTTCATCTTGCACTTTTTCCTACCGCGCGCAAGCGGGACGCGCGCGGGACTAAGCCCGGGGCGAAGACCGGGCTAAGAGCTGGCCGTTTGAGGCCGTTCGAGACTGGAGACACTGGGCTGGGCCACCCCCCCTATATCTTAGTAAGTGTATGTGACTGCGACCTTCTTATCGATATTGGTGGGAATAATGTCTAGGAATAAAAATGTCGCCGCTGGCACATCTATGGCAGGGACCCTGGACAATTTTATTGTTAGAGCTGCAAACATTTTAGAACGAGAAATAGACCTTACCGAGCGACGTCTATCGCTTGAACCTTTTACAACCAAACGCTCATCTCTAGGGAAAATCGCCTCATCTGTAACACCAGGGGTAACCACTACTAACCTTATACCATCTGAATGTCTGTCTAGTGAAACTGAAAGTGCAGACCTCAGTACTGATTTAACTATTGACAGTAACAAGCGCAGAGATATTATAAGGTCTACTATACCTATAACTACTACGGCGGTTGCTGCTAACAATTCAACTGAAGGTGTTTCTACCCGCGCACAATTACATGCAATAACCGAGGCTACCTCACTTTCCTCCTTCTCTCCCTTAAATTTAGGAGCAAAACCGAAACTTAAGGCTGCTCCGCAAGTAAAAAGGGGGAGACAACCAAAAGGGTCAAAAAATAAAAATAAAACTAATGCGTCTAACATTACCCCAGGCGCTGCTGAATATCCTCTGAACGAAGTCCCCTCAGACTTGACCAGGCAATTAGATGTTGGGTTTCAGGCTAAAATAATAGAAGTGTTTGAAAATTCAACCCGTCTGATCCTGGATAGACTTTCCAAGATCGAGGAGCGACTACAGAAATTAGAAAAGACTGCCTCTGCTAATTTAGAACATAATCAATTTTTGAGGACAGACCTACTTAGGGAGCTCCATGAACACCCTCTTTTTGCCAAAACTGCCAGCAACCCAAAAGAGAAAACTCCCCCCCCTATGGTTTTGCCGTTAATCGACAAGCATTTGGGATTATTAGAGGACAACTGTGCAAACACAGCCTGCATTGAAAACACCACGACTAGTAGTGGCCTTCAAAACTCCTATGCAGGAGTAAAGCCCCAGCAGAATCCATCGGAAGTTAACAAAAAAATCAACAATCTTATTCCACAAGACAGTAATGAGGTAGCAAATAGAACTGTTCTTGCCCAAGATGTTGTTCCCAAATTACCTACCTTAGACCTTCCCCCAGAATCCTCACCCTACGTCATCATACTGGCGGGAGTACCTGGCTTGCAGGGAAAAACCAATGAGTCTTATTTAGAATTGAGGAACAAAACTATCTATTGGCTTAATTCCAACCGACCCCTCCCTCCTAACATTCATACTAAAATTCTATTTGTACGGAGAGTTAGTTGGGTGGGTAGAAGGAGTAAAGACATACCGGGAGACTGTATAATTGTTAATTTTAAGGACACTCAGGCTGTAAAATATATCCAGCACGTACAATGTTTTGACCCTAACACAAACATCATTCCACTACCTCTCGATTACTTTTATCCACACCATTCAGCAAACAAGCAGTGGGAACTAGTAGGGAGGGCAAAAATACACACTAACCAGGCAAGAGGTATGTTGCCTATACCCAGTCAAGGCTGGTTGGAGACTATTCCACTGTCAAACAGGTATAGCTGTCTGGATATGGTCGACTGACTACCTCTGAATTACAACGTCGTCGAATTTGCGGGGGAAGTCACAGTGGGTGATAAGTCAAATTCACCGACAGACCCACGGCCCGTAAAATCGTCAACTTCCTTAGAGAACAACTTAGGAATTATCCCTATTAATACTGACGACAACGAGAAAACTGACCACCTCACATTGCCGAGCAGCGGATCTTCCAAATCTGTTGCCCCTGGCGTAACTCCTATAGTGATCTCATCTTTAGAGGGCGACACATGCCATTCTATTAGATTACTATCTTGGAATGTTGCAGGGCTGTCCTCCAGGTTAGGCGACATAAATTGTGCTTCCTTTATCAAACGGTTTTCGATTGCCTGCCTCCAGGAATGCTGGACGGTTGAGCCCATTCACATGAATGGTTATCGTACTTACCACACGCCAGCTGTACACACCCTGAGAGGGAGAAATAAAGGAGGGCTTTGTATTTATGTCTCAAACTGCTTAAAGGAAATTAAGATTTCTTTTTTCTCCAATTCCATCTTCTACCAGATTTTGCATATAACACTGGGAGGCAATCAACATATCAACTTGATAAATTTCTATAATAACATACCGAAAGATGCTTGGGCCTCGACCTACAAAGAATTATTTGAGACCCTCAAAAATATAGACGAAAAAGAACGCATTGATAGCTGTGTGATCTGGATGGGCGATTTTAATTATTTTCTATGCCCATTGAGTGACCAAAACCTATGTGGACTGGGAGAGATGGATGGTGTTCCTGTGACACATTTCTCACATACATCTTTGGGAAAACATCTAAATGAGATGCTTTTTTCCTTGGACCTGGGCTTTGTGAACGAACTATGCTCCCCACCAGTCTCTTTTAACCCCACATTCATTGGGCGGGGTTGCAAATCAATAATTGACTTCATGTTAATATCCAAACGCTATTCTCACTACATTCTTGCGTTTGAAACATGTGAGGTAGCAATGAGCGACCACTTACCGCTTAGTATGTCCCTTAATACAATGTTGGGTAAAAAGAACATGGTTACTAAGACCCAGACCCTGTATGACTTTAAATTAGAACTTGCAAAGAAGAACGGTTATACCCTAAAATGGGATAAAGTGGAACCAGTGGCCTTCCTAGGAAAACTAATTCGCTCCAAGGAAGAGGAATTTAATATCTGTCTTACTGAGCACATTGAGCCTCTTAAAGTCAATGATGCTTTCTTAGCATCTCGGAGGAAATTAAAAAGCTACTCACGAGACCACTGCATTCTGGGGCAAACAAAATTAAGAGATGGTTTGATAGAGAGTGCAGCAAGACCCACGCTCATTTAATGGAACAATTAAAAAGGGAGCCTAGGGTAATGGCTGAAGTTAGATCAGCCAGATCTGCCTACCAACAGGCAGTAAAAAAAAGGAAAAAACAAATTAAACAGGAAGCCTGGAGTACTCTTCGGGAAACCTGCATCTCTAAAAATAACACCGCATTTTGGAAAGCGGTGAATGCTCCGTTTTTCTCCAAAGATTCAACAGACTCTATTGTAATAGCAATCTCGGAAGAAGGCTGGTTGTCCTTTTTCCGTGAACTCTACACAAAGGACTCTCAGGTCGAGACAGAAGGGGACTTTAATTCAGGCAATAAGGACATAGTACCCTATCCAATAGACATCGATTTCACCATGGAGGAAGTTATGACAGCCATCAATAAGAGCCCAGCGGGTAAGGCCCCGGGTCCGGATGGCATTCCCGTAGATGTTTTTAAGGCTAACAGTAAGTTATGGGCCCCCCTGCTAACCAACGTTCTTAACAGTTTCACTAAAACGGGCTTCCCAAAGAGTTGGCAGGAAGCCATTGTGGTACCCATTTTCAAGAAAGGAGATCGTAGTTCACCTAAATGCTACAGACCGATCTCCTTACTTGATTCACTCATGAAGATCGCGGGGAGAGTTATACTCGATAAATTACAAGCATGGGTGAACGACACAGGTACTCTCTCCCAATTTCAATACGGTTTTAGGGAAGGTCTAGGCACAATTGAGCAAGGTCTGAATTTAGCACTCCTAGTAGCCAAATACGTCGAGGCAAAAAAAGAGAACTTGTTTCTTACATTTGTGGATTTAAGTTCGGCCTTTGACTGCATCAACCACAATAAACTCTGGCTAACTATGCAGGAAATGGGAGTGGACCCAAACCTCCTTATATTCATTAGAGAACTATATCGGGAGGCGGGAGCAAGGGTACGCTATGGGGAAAAGGGGGACTGTACCTCCAAATTTTCCATAGAAAAGGGTGTGAGACAAGGCTGTATTTTAGCACCATTTTTATTTAACTTATATATTAATTCGGTCGCGTCTCACCTCCTGGAGGATAAGCAGGACTATCCCAAAATTGGCAACTCCTTTATTCCCATTCTCCTATATGCAGACGATGCTGTAATCATGGCCCGGACCCAAATCGGTCTCCAGAGATCGATTACTAGCTTCTCCGAATACATGGGCAGTAGAGGCCTAAAGATTAATATAAGCAAAACATTTAACATGTGCTGTACAAAAAAGAATAATCTCAGCTGTAATTCATTTTTATCTAACACGAAAATCATGACTGTTAATACTTTTTCGTACCTAGGTATCACCTTTGACAATAAGGGAACTTGGACAGCGGCAGGTGATTCCCGAAAGCTAGCATTCTCACGAGCAATTGGGGCGGTTAAACATTTTTCTAATAAGGTTGGAGGTCGCCCGGTACCAGTTTTGCTTGATATCTATAGAGCCAAGTGTGTATCAACTGCAATATATGGTGCAGGAATTTGGGGGATTGTGAACACCTCAAGTACTCAAATCCAGACTTGCCAGAATGCTTTCCTGCGGTATCTATTGGCTGTGCCGGGGTCAACTTCTTCTTATGCCTGTCATCAAGAGTTGGGCGTGCCTTACATTGCTGATCTTATCAAACTGGAGCCCATCTTGCTGTGGCATAAAGTCTGGTCTGGAACCGAGACAGTCCTGAACAGGGAAATAATAAAGGATTGCCTAGGCCTAGATGGAGCACTGAAAATTCCCTGGTTCAATTATGTAAGGAAATTTTTCACTGAATTAGGCCATCCTGAATTCTTCAATTCTCCAGCTAGTATGACGAATTTCTCAAGAAAGAAGCTTAAGCAAATTTGTCTGCACTTCCTCTCAGAGGAACGCTGGATGTCAGAAAAATGCAAGAGCTCTGTTATGGCCAATCAGCTACTTATTACCAACCCAGGTATCCAACCATACTTGAAATTAGTCCCCAGCTGCTATACTCGTATGCTGCTATCTCGTTTTAGGGCTGACATCTTTTTTAGAATGGTCACATTCCCTGAGAAGAATTGCTGGCTTAAGGAACTTACTCCTTGTCCCTGCGACCAGATTTCTGTCCAATCTTCCCTCCATTGTATCCTTTTTTGCAAATTTTATTCAGAACCGAGAAAAAGTATTCTTCGACCAGTTTTAAAAAAGCTAGGGTTGAGACAATGTAGAGCGGCGCTGGTCAGATTACAAATGTTAGATGATGAATTTCTTATCTTTTCGGTCTCTATGTTTCTAAAAACCGTTATTAGATTCAGGATCTCTATGAATTAGATCATTTTTAATATGCTGTTATTTTTAACCTCGAAAGTTTGATTTAATGAATGAAATGTGATGCATATTTGCTTTTATGGTTTTGTATCTTAAAAATCGAATAAAGCTGTTTCTGATTCTGATTCTGGGGTGAGACCCAAGAAACACACCCTAAATGAGGGCAAGAAGAACTCAACGTATGAGATACAAACAGGGTCCGTGCAAGGACACACCTCGTGTAGAGGTCATATGTTGTGCAACGTAGAGATGGGACTAACCCATACGACACACCTCATGCAGAGGCCAAACATTGTGCACCGTGGATATGGGACTGTAACCCATACGACACACCTCGTGTAGAGGTAAAATGTTATGCACCGTAGAGATGGGACTATGAGCCATACGACACACCTCGTGTAGAGGTTAAATGTTGTGCACAGTAGAGAAGGGACTAAAACCCATATTATACACCCTGTGTAGTGTAACTGTATACTAGAACACTGAAGTAAAGAGACTGAAACCCATACTGTACACCCTGTGTGGGGTAATTGCATACTAGAAAGATGAGGTAATGGGACCAAAACCCATACCGTATATACTGTGTGGGGCAAATGTGTACTAGAAGACTGAACTTGAATCTAAAAAGATCTCAAAAGTTGTAGTAGTTCAGGAGATTTTATTGTACATTGTTACATGTTCTGTGGTTCAGCTCACGACTAGCCCCACCAGGAGCAGCCATCATGCTGCTCAGCCCCTGTCAACTGAGACTTTTCGTGTCAAGCTCCCAAGATTTCAAAACGCTTCAAACACAGGAACATTCCACTGGTAGAGCATATGATAAATAACAATAGAGACAGGAAACTACATACTGTTAAAGGCTAGCTTTACTAATCCACTCAGCTATCCACATTAAATACAGATCTGTTCTTTGCAGCAGGCACGTTAACCCTCTGCCTTACTTTATGGCGATTCAAAACTGCTAGACTAAACTCAGATCTCTCCTTCTAGCAGGAACATTGATCACAAGAGTTGTCTTGACATTTTAATTGCTGTCTAAAAGCTGCATTCAAGGAAGTCTGCAGCAGGTGCTGTTAAATGTAAGTTATTGCTAAACACAGTGCACCCCTTGAGGTCAGTGCCCCCCCTCCAAGTCAGTGCCCAGTGCGGCCACACCAGTCACACCACCCTAAAGCCAGCCTGAGTTACCCAGATCTGTGACTGGGGGTGTGTCTGAAAAGTTTTGGCGCTCTGTCCATTATTTCCTTGTGTTTGCTTTGTTCACCCTAAGTTAGCAGGATATGCCCAGACGTGGGTCCCTTGCTCACTTTGCCACTTAATTCAAGCGAGCATGACTGATGAGGGATGTTACCCCAAAACCGGTCCCAGGATGCTTGTTTCCGGTTCAGAGAAGACCTGGCTTGGCAGTTCAGGCTGGACTGTTCCCATGAGGCACAGGGCCAAGACTTATTTGCATATAGCTGGGTCTGAACTGAGGTGGCGAAGTGAGCTAAAGAACAATGATGGATTCAACCCAGATCTGTGACTGGGGGTGAGTGTCTGAAAAGTTTCAGCACTCCGTCCATCATCTCCTTGTGTTTGCTTTGTACGTCCTAAATTGGCAGGGTTTGCCCAGACATGGGACCCTTGCTCACTTTGCCACTGGATTCAAGCTAGCCTGGCTGATGAGGGGTGTTATCTCAAACAGTCCCAGGATGCTTATTTCCGGTCCAGACATTTTGGAATAGCAACATCTATAACATTGAAAACCCATATGCTCTGCCCAGTTCTCGTGAGGGTGAAAAGTGCTTGCAGGGACAGGCAAGAAGGTAAAACATGTCAGCCTTACGACTGATCCAGCAGCTGGTAGATGATCTATAGACAGTAGGTAAACAGGAGCCTCTGCCCAGGCTTCCTTCTGGGTGATATGTAATTATAATTGTAATTGCATTTAGATAGCACTAACTATCCCTGACGAGGTGCCTTTGTGCTTTTCGGCGGGTGGCACGCTACTCCTGAACTGTAGGGTCCAGCGAAAGACTGCAGCCCTGAGCACCCAGAGAAAGCAGAGTGCTTCCAGAGGAGTGTGTCCTGGGTTCTCCAACTCGAGGGGATACAGCGCCTGCCCCGATGTGCTTTCTCCTGTTAATAGAACAGGTAAGTGCAATACATAAATAAATAAACCCAGTGTATTCCTCCAGCAAAGGGCAAGAAAAATGTTTAGGCAGAAGAAGCACTTTAAATGCAACGTTTCAGCCAGGTCTAATTCTAAAACAAAATTCACAATTTCAGTGGTATAATGAATACCACCACAACTAGCTATGACTACCAAAAAAAACATATAAATAGGATATGCAAGAGTTCTCTTTCATTTCAATGCAGCATGCAAAAATACAACGGCATAGTTATTGTAGTATAAAACACCTGATTAGTGCTAAAAACGTGAACACATGGTGCAGAAGTGTCCAAAAAGTGTTTAGAGACATGAAATGGCAATAGGCTGTTAAAAATAATTGGGGAATAAGGGTCCTTTCAGAAGCAGATATTTTTCAGTAAACATGCTCTTTAGATAGAATCTGTCCTTTTAGCCGCATACGTCATCAGCGTTTCTACTAAAGGTAAGTAGTAGGCCACACTGAGGCCGAAAGGAAACTAGGGCAAGTACACAAGAGTTTGCAGTCTTTTCCGTAAATGAAATTTAGTGTTAGGATAGGAAATTAAGCCTTTGGGAAGGTCCAAGATATGAGAAGCCAAATAGACTTCAATAGGGGTTGGGCACGAATGAACCAACGACGTTGTCGTCATAAGAAACAGGAACACTTTGCAACTATGTACATGAGCTAATCTGTGCAGCAAGAATGCCCCTAACAAGAGACAGTTTATCCCTGCACCTGGTCATTGGCCGGATGAACCAGGGAGTGAGAGCAGTCTAATCTGGATCTGAAGTGGTAGTCAGTGCTACAGGAATGTAGTGTGTGAGGGCACCCCCGGCAGTGGAGAGTTTGGCAGTCTTTGGGATTGGATGATGAGATAGTGCATGCGCATGCTGAAGTACACCCTCAGAGAAACTACTTCTGCTGGGGCCTTGGAAGTGTTTTAAAGATTGATATATTTGCGCTTCACTAACTTGATATTTATAAGTGCACTTTGAAATGTGTTTTAGGTGGACTACATTCCCGGACAGAAGCCATCGTGAACAAGATGGAAGCTATTTCTGTCACTCACCCATGCTTCCTGACAATGCATATTTCTTCCTCACTGGCTCCACAGCACACAGTCAAGCTGAGGTTATTTTAGTCTATTTTTATTGTTGGATTGTTTTGCTCAGGGTGAACTTTCCATGATGCAGGTATAAACTTGTAACTACATTTTCCATTTCTTCACTGGCTCTATTCACTCGAAGAAAGTCTTATTGTCAACACTTCATTTTTGGTATGAAATCAATCAATCAACATTTATAAAGCATGACTAATCACTCAATAGGGTATCCAGATGCTTGCAGGTCCCAGAGACTTATTTGAACAGCCAGGTCTTGAGGGTCATTTGGAATTCTAAAAGTGAGGTGATGGTCCAGGGGTGCCTCGGGAGGCTGTTCCAGGTCTTTGCTGTGATGAGGGAGAAGGCGCATCCTCCACTTCTGCTTTGGTAGATGTGGGGAGTATGGGCAAGTGAAAGAGAGGTGGAGCGTAGTGTTCTTGACGGTTGGTGGAAGTTCAGGCCGTGGTTAATGTAAGGCGGGTCTTCTCAATGGTTGTTGGTAGTTCAGACAGTGGTTAATGTAGGCGGGTTCTTGGTTGTGTAGAACCTTGTGTGCGTGGTCGGCAGCTTGAATTGACATCTCTTTTGTACAGGGAGCCAGTGGGTATGCCTGAGGTGGGGTGTGATGTGTGGTCATCAGGGAAGGCTGAGGATGAGTCTGGCTGTAGCGCTGTGTATGATCTGAAGGATCTGTAGGAGGTGTGTGGTGATTCCGATGTAGAGGGCTGTGCTGTAGCCCAGTGAGCTGTGTTGAGGGTCTGTGACACGGTGCATCTCATGTGTAGGAGTAGCCACTTGACGATCTTCTGTAGCATGCGCAAAGTGAGGAATTAGGCGGAGGACACAGCATTGATCTGTGATTTCATGGTGAACATGTTGTCAATGATGATACTGAGGTTGCTGGGGTGGTTAAAGGGAGAGTGTGTGGGTCCTAGGTCTGATGGCCACCAGGAGTCATTCCATGTGTTGCTGCTGTTGCCAAAGATCAGTACTTCTATCTTGTCTGTGTTCAGCTGAAGGCAGTTGTTCTTCATCCAGTCTGAGACGTTTGTCATGGATCTATGGAAGCTGATTACGGTGGTGGTGATGTCATCATTGAGTGAGAGGATGAGTTGGGTGTCATCTGCGCAGGAAATTATGTCGGGACCGAGGGATCTGACGATGCTGGCCAGCAGGGTCATATATGCGTTGAAGAGTATGGAGCTGAGGGATTAGCCCAAAGAGACACCGCAGATGATTTTCCTTGGGTTTAGAGGTGAAAGGTGGGAGGTGGATCCTCTGGGCTCTTCTGGTGAGGAAGGAGGTGATCCATCTGAGCACATCACCTTGGATGCCGAAGTGATGGAGTCTATCGATCAGCGTGTGGTGGGATACTTTGTCAAAGGCTGCCGAGATGTTGAGGAGGATCAAAGCTGCTGTTTCTCCTCAATCGAGGAGGGTTCAGATGTGTCGGTGGTTGTGATCAGGATGGTTTTGGTGTTGTGATTGCTGCAGATGGGGAGGCATCGAGTATCTGGTTCTGCTCTAGGTGTGTCATGAGTTGATTGTTGATGATCTTTTCCAATACACCCTGGGAATGGGAGCAGGGAGATTGGCCGGTAGTTTTTGAGCTCGCAGAAATGCTGCAGAATACTCCTTGTAATTTCTGTGCTAATATCGAGTGCTGAAAATGTTAGTGTAATCAAAATCCAAATAGAATTCAAAATGAATTGATTTTCCCAGATGCAGAAAGATACACTGCCATTGGTCCCAACCCAACTGCCGTTTGTGTACGGTATGCACAATCAGAAACAGTTTTGCATGACATACCTGCAGCCATAGTGTTGCAGCAAAATATAAAAAATAAAATGGCATGCAGTCCAGGGTACTAACAGAATCCATTGATTCAGATTAATGATTATCCTCAGTATTCTTTAAGGAACAATTCACAATGACGATGCCTGAGGGGAGATGAGGATCACCTACTTGGAGCAGTCCTAGAGGTAGACCAAAGTGGCCAATACATTGATGGTGAAGTAAATGGTCAGCTTGATTTTTTTTTATAGATATGAGAGCTGTCCATTCTACAGTTCGTTCTGTGGAAGTCACAAACCTATCCCTCTTCTGGAGAGAAGTACAAGTTATTGGCAGGGCCACCGGAATTATGCACTTGTGCAGCCACAGCAATTTTTGCATAATTATAGATTTACTGCATTTGCCACATAATCCATCATCTGCCGCATAATCTGCAGATTTTAACAAAAAACACATTTTGTTTCTAGCAAGTTGCCGCGCAGTGGAAGGCTTTCTGCAAAGGTTGACTGGTCACCTTTCTGTTGCTTATTGCTATATTTGGGTATTTAATTTGTACTAATGAGGTGTACCCAATGCCCAGAGAGTGCTAAAAAATGCAAAAAGTACAAAATAATTATGCAATACTATTTAAAAATGTGCCTCATTCCTCCGCATAATTTGCTTTTTCTTGCTGCATAATTTACTCAACCCTGCCACATAATTAAACCCACTCCTGTTGCATAATTGTAGTGACCCTAATTATATGGATCAGTAATAAACAAAGTGTTAATCGGGTTACAGGGGATATCCCAGGTAAAGTAGAAAAAAATGAAAACATCAGTTCATTTGGTGTGATTCAAGTCCTGTGAATTTGTTGGGTAAAGACTTGGTATGCAAGATTAATTGTGTGATTCACTACACAAAGGATGGTGTTGCAATTGAAAAAACAAAATGAAGACTCAGTGATTAAAATTAAATTACAAGATTCAAGAACTCAATTATTCCCAGCCTTGACAAAAGATGACCCACCTCTAGATTTAAGACATGCTGTGAAAGAAGAGGTGTGGGATTTCCATGGTAAAGAGATAGGATTAATAAAAAGTGCTAAGCAAAAGTGCTTAGCCTGTGAAGACTAGTGTGAAATCTAATGCTGTTTTCCCTAGAACTAAACAGTACAGACTTCCAGAAGATGGTGCCTCTCTGGCTGGCCTTTGTCTAACCAGACTTTGTTTAAAGACATTTTTGGTCATTATCGGGACATGGACTACATGCAAGAATAATTGGCCGTTTTCTTGGCGTGCTTTTTTTGCTGCCTGCAACAGAAAACACAGGAAGTTAATATTTTTTTTCTGTCAACATCATCCAATGTTTTTTGCTTAAGTGTTTTTAGATTCAAATACTGTTTAGGTAGATTTCCCACAGGACTATTCCCTCCAGCTGATTTGTGCATTAAAATGTTCTCACTCAAATTCCACCTATGACCCTGAACTGGGTACTCCTGTGATATTTTCTGCTATTCAGGGTCTCATTTACAATATTTTGACCCACTGCAGCGCAGCAAACTTTCCTGCTGCGCTGCCATGCGCCAAAAGAAAAGGGCAGGAATGCGCCTTATCTAGAAAATACGGCGCATTCCAGTCCTTTTCCCCTGGGCTGGTGCACAGTGGGCTGCCATTCACCAACACAGGCACCCTTGTGCCATGGTGCAAGGGTGTCTGTGTTATAGGGATGAATGTTTTTTTGTGGAGGCAGGGACACCTTCCTGCGCAAAAACAATCATGAGAGGTGTTTTCGTCTTTCTAAGTGTGCTGCAGAAAAAGGAAAAACTAGGCGGTAGGTATTTCTCCTCATTGCGCCTCCCTTACGCATCCCCTGAGTTGGCATAGAAATCTGACGAATTCCTTGTAAATCTGGGAATGCATCAGCGTCCATGGTTGTTGGGGTGGATCACCCACAGCAATACCCAAGGAAGAGCCGCCCTCGCGCAGAGTAAAGCGTGAAAGGGGGCCATATTTACAAGACCCCGAAAAGCCAGCAAGGTGGCTTTATGTGGCCTTGTATATTCGGACAGGCACACTGCGCCGCCGGTGAATGGGCTTGTAAATGAGGCCCTCAATATTCTGCTAAACCTACTTTTTACATTAACACATCAGTATTAAGAATACAGCTGAGATAAATCTTAATCAGTCACCTGACACGCAAAAGCATATAGGAAGAGCCCCACACAGATTTAAAAAAATGAAATAATCACGCACTAGTTTTTATCCTTATTTTATATCATCCAACAACAGGTTAATGCTTGAGAGAGGAGTGGCCTACAGACCTGCACATATGGAATGGGCCAGAGACAGATGGTTTGTGGGACCTTTTGAAACTTTGAGGTGGTCTTTTAGAGTTCTTTGTACTTTCCTCTCCTTGTCTCAAAACAAGATGGAGCTGCCAGAATAAAATACATGTGCAAATGCTCTATGGAAATCCTTCTTTGAATAAGTAGCCTCGAAATGCAGAATATTCCTATTTTAAGGGGTGTTTACACAGAGGCTGATGAAAAGAGCAGACTATTCCAATCGCATAACTTTACAGACACTCACTAAATGTGGTGCTGTGGCAGGCAGCTCATTGAGAAATGATTAGTGTCACTTTCACATCATCTTTCTTGTCCATTTTATCCCCTGGACAACCGGCGCAAAGCCAGAGTTTCACAAAACACAACAGTGGTGAGGAAGGTGTCTGGCTACAGACAATTCCATGGAGGAGACGCTTCAAAAAGAAACAGGAAAACAAAGATTGACATTTTTGGACCATTATGTCATGCAGTCTAAGACTGTTTTACATTTTATGGTACATTTGTCATGTACGGTTTATTATTTTCAAGTAAAGCTTTTGTTTAAGCTTAGTTGATTCTGCGCTTATGGAAACATGGATGGCGGGTGCCTAGAGAAGAATAAAGGACAAAGAGGTGTGTGAAATGAAATGAAAGGAAATTTGGATTTATAACGCGCACGTCTAGGCGCAGCGGCTCCCCATGATGTGCTAACCGGAAAGGGTATTTATAATACTGTAACAGGGCTAGATGTTAAAGAGCTGAGTTTTTAAACGTTTACAAACTGCCAGTAAGTTGCTTTCTGCCTTGAGTGCCAGTGGGAGGGAGTTCCACAATCTGGCTGTGCCTGAAATAAAACTTCTCTTCCCCCCTCCCCCCCAAAGAGGCCATTTTGGCCCTGGGGATTATCAGATTTGCAGAGTTCGCAGAGTGGAGCTGCCTCTCTGGAATGTACCACTTGAACTTGTGAAGTAGTCGGGGCCAAGGCCATGTAGTGCTTTAAAGGTGATACAGAGGGCCTTGAATTCAATCCTTCTTTTAACTGGTAGCCAGTGTAAGATTGGGAGGGCATGGGCCACTGATTGACGTTTCGGGATGGCAAGCAGTAGACGAGCAAGAACGTAGGTGCAAAAAACGTCAAATGATTGACAGCACTAGGGAATCTAATTTTGGATCTGTAAAACACCAACCACCATTGCGTTGACATCAGAGCTCAGTATCCATCTGACTTTCTGTAAGTCTGGGTAGGCCAATGTCAGACCCCTGGGAAGGCCAATTTCAGACCCCACTCAGGGAGCCACAGGCCAGACAGCGGCTACTCAATCCCAACCATGGTGTTTGAAGTTGATTGCCACTGGTGGCCTGAGGCCATTGTACTATAGCTCTGCAAATTGGGCTAAGTACACCCTTTCTGTTCTTGATTTTCAATGTATCAGGTGATCAGTGATCGGCTTCTCAGCGATGTGGTGGCGGGGAGTGATTGGGAAGAGCCTAGAACTCAACAGGCAAACAACAAACAAAAAATGCATTGTCCAGCCCAGTGCTTACCATAGTGAAAAAAAAATACTTTAGTGATACAGAAAAAGGTAATACTATGCAATAAATGGGGCTCAGCTAAGGGATTGTGATTCCAACTATAACTGCATTTACACTCTCTATGACATGCTCTCCCTATTCTAAGAGCTTCTCTTCGGGGTATGAGACATCCACCAAAACATAAGCATAGTAAGAGATTAGGCACAGATGAGGTTCACTATGTGTCCACTCATGCAGAGTAGCCACATTGCCTCTGATATTGAGTCTGACTACTCTGCACCGAGCTACCAGAGGGTAAGCAGATGTTATCTTTGGTGTGTAGCTTATCTGGCCTGACTAGTGTGGTGGGTTCTACCTGGCTTAGGAGCATACCCTAGCCAACCAGAAACCCCATTTCTAACAGCGTCTATTCCTCCTTTCTAAAATCTTTATAATGTGCAACTGTGCAGGGCTCCTGAGTGCATCACACAAATTAAATAAGAGTGCATGTGGCTGGGACTCATTATCAGCCGAGTGGCGTGAACCCTACGATGTTTTTTCAAACGCGTACTTCGACCGATTAAGCCGTACCCAGAACCGGGCGTACCAGGATACTACCCTCTTGCCCTAATAGGACGGCTCGAACAAACGTCGTATTGGCACTCTAGCAAATGATTAATTAGTGCGTCAACACAAAGGATCGTGCCATCCATGAAGTGCAACGCATTATATTTGGAATCCTCTCACTTTTAAACATACGTCGTGAAATGCCTAAACAACTTACATGACCCCCTATATAAAGTGAGGCCGTATCTAATCGGCCCAAGATACAGTTATACGTCATTTGTAGACTGTTCCCTAATTCCAAAGCCATTTGTCAGAGATTTTCATTGCGACATAAATGAATTATTACTAAAGTTATTCCGTGGAGGATTATATTTGTCAGTCCTGAGGAAGGTGGTTTTTATCATTGTACACCACCGAAACGCGTCGACGCATAGGTTGTTGGGTGGAATTTGTTTCGGAACAGAACCTCAAGTAACTAGGGTGTACTGTCACATTGTCTCTGTTTACCGTAATCACAAATCCACACATCCAAGACACAAACTTGGGTGTCTGTAATTGTTCCTCCTATTTTATAATTGTTTACATGTCTTATTGTTTTTTATTTTTTGTACTAAAAGCATCAATTTTGTACAATTGTGTGTGTCTTTAGGTATAACATATATTGTTTTTATACTATCTTGGTTGAGGTATGATCCTTAGTCATTTGTCTGTGACTATTTTATCTGATGTGATGTGATCATGAAAAAATGTTTTTTAATATGTCAATAAACTTCTACTGATGTTTTTTTTACTAAAGATAGGCTTCCTTTATTGCTAATTTTCCAACATTTCACGTGGGGTATTCACAACTGAGTTTGGAAGTGTGCAAGTGGATGTATGATGCAAGGACTATTGATGTGACATAATTGTCTATACCAGCTCAAAGAGAAAAATCTTTTTAACTAAATACTCATTATCGGCCGACAACTAATAAAGAAGTTTTAAAAAACCTGATAACTAGCATTACACGATGGGGCAACCCAGCAAAAAAGGTGTAGCACCCTAAAAAATATTCATGGGTAGCCATGAAAAACGCTAAGTCAAAAGCTCTAGGGTCTAAGTCTGTGAAAGGAAAAAGCAGCCTGCTTTGTTAGGTCTCGCCTAGTGACACAGCGCATGCGTTGCTCGCATTGGCGAGATCTATTGTTGTTGGTTTCTTAGCCGAAGGGGGACAGGACATGTGCACGTGCCTGGAGGACAGGCGATGTGCACAGCTCGCGGCGTTTACAGGACAAGGTGCGCTTTCACTTTCTCTCCCTCCCCCGTAATTTTCGGCGCGTGCACATCTCCAGCTCGCAGCGTTTTCAGGACAACGCGCAAGAAGGTACACAGTTTTGTGTCCCTGAGTATGTATGTTAATAATATATGCTTTTGGGAGAAGCATAACTAACAGGCAAGGGCAGAAGGTAGTGAATTCTTTTATGGGTCTCGTGCGGTACAACATATTGAATGATGTCACTACACCTTCCTATTACTCAACGCTCGCTGTGAGGCAAAGGCTAATTCCAAACATCTCTTTGGGGCGGATATCTGCATATCAAATCTAGCTCTTTTACATTCCGTCATCGGGAAAATATGCAGTTGGGGCTGACCCTATTATAAATATTTGCTCACAACTGCAGTTATTATTTGTTAGATGCAAATCCGGAAATGACTATCTATTATGTACCCTGAGTAGGAATGTCCATGAGCTAAAGAATGATATGTCACCAATGCACCTGAGTTGGAAATTGCATTGACTGTTTCAAATTCACAATACTTACCAGTGGTATAATAAATACTTAATCAATGTGGCGAGTATGTGGTGTAACCAGAGCTGCCAACATTAGAACTAGAAAACTGGGGTCGAGTCCCGGCGTCCCTTCAACATCCTGTGGTTCTGGGCAAATCACTTAATTTCCCTATGCCTACAAAAAACAAGCATTTGCAATGCAATAGGTCTCGCATTTGCAAGAGTTTGAGCTATTGGCATTGCAAATGACAATGCCTTTTAATTATGCAGTTTGAAAAGCTGGAAGCGGTGCTTAAATACGCACTTTGTACTTCTAGTCCTTGCTTACGAGAAGCAAGGCTGGCAGTAAAAGAGGCGCAGTTATTGCCAGCTTTGCATCTCGTAAGCAAGGACTATATGTACAAAGAGCGCCTTCGCAGGTTTTCAAAACACACAAATAAAATGCATTGTCATTTGCAAAGCCAATAGCTCAAACGCTCGCAAATGCGAGACCTATTGCATTGCAAATGCTTGTTTTTTGTAGTTGCTAAGTGCGAGCCTGCTAGAGCCAATGGAGAACCTGATTTGCCTCAATTGATGATGTAGACCATAAGTCACACTAAGGGGAATGTACTCAGCTCTTGATGGAGACTGTCTTCTATGAGCTCATGGAGGTGGAACTTTTGACAAGGGTTCCGAATATTTCCTGAATGACTGGAGATTGGCAACCAGTTGAATATTGGATTCTTTAAGAATTCCGAGCTCTTGTACAGCACCTGAAAAGTTCTCCAGGATGCAGTCACTAAAGGAGTGTACGCTCACTAATTCCTGAACCTCCTGAAACTGACTGCATATTTCCCAAGTTGGCTTGTAGTAACATTAGACAATAACAAGAGCTCTCCGAGGTAAGCAGCCAAGAGACTGAAATAGGGCACGGAACGATAGGGTTCTTGCTAGAAAGAAAAGATTTGCAGCATTGTGCGTGAGGACCTTTAGCAAGATAAATGTGGAGTTGGGTGAGCGGCAGAATAAAGAAGTTTACTCCAAAGAAGTGAAACCGGATCGACAATTTAGAATTCAGACCAAGAAACACATCAGAGTGACAAGGTGCTTCATTTTTCGGGGCAGATGTCATGATCATAATCTTGGTCATAGAGATTAGTGGAAGGGGTGGAAAGCTAGGTGGAAGCTATAAATAAAAAACAGAAGTGTATTATTATTCATTCAGTCATATTTATTTTATTGAATGGTAAAAGACTTAGCTGGTGCATCAGCCTTTCAGTGGCTGGTTTAGTGTTGAATGCCTGTGAGGGGCGACAAAAATGTAAGGGTGGAAGATGCACAAGACATCAGATAATCATGTGGTGGAAGAGGTGCTGTGAGGTTAGCCTACACAGTGAGCAAGGAATTAGTGGCTTATGATGACTATGCAAGCATCAGTAAAGATAGTTTAGCAGCCTTGCACACATTAGGATATTGGTTTATGGAGGAGAGTGTCCTTTGAAAAGACAGAATGATCAAGTATTGGGAATGTCAGTGTTGGTCTCAACATCGTGCGGAATTACACCGGAAGTTGTGCGATGATGGTTTGAGAAACGGACAACACAAGATAACACATAAGGAATGATTCCAGAATCCGGCCACTGTTGAGGGCCAGCCGAATATGAGAAAGTTGAGTGCATGGCATGGACATGAGGATGGGTGAAGATGAAGACTGTGACACTGTATGCGGTTGTATATGTGGTTATTTCCCTTTTTGCTAAGGTCTGTATCCTGCAGTTTAAACCACACTGACCAAAGGACACGGCACACCCGCTACAGGTGAACGGGGACTACCATTGGAAGGTTCACTCTTCTATCAGCCATAGGATACGCTAGAGTTCAGGGCCAGACATGTCTTTCCTCCACTCTGGTATTAGCCCATTAGACGACAGGCTTGGCACCTGCTTTCAGAGGTGAATGGGCTGCTAAGACCCAGCATGTGCTCCATAGCTCCATTCTACTCAATCAATTCTTTATTGTTTAAATTAATTAAAACCATAACAATGTCACAATGCAACTAAGGTATCAATAGTTTAACAACATATAAATGATTTAAGATATAAAAAAGATAAGAAAAAAAAGAGCATGTTACTTATTTTATCCTGGAAATAATGTCCCTATCATGAGACCTGTCAAAATTAGTTTTTGATTCTGTATCATAAAATTGTTGTCTGGATTACGGTTTCATCAAATATTAACATTAAAAACTTTTTAACATTTTAAAATTGCAATAGAGATACTAAACATTACTGGGTTGGCAGTGCCTGCTTCCATCATCCATATAGTTTTTTTCATAAAATAATAAAAATGTCATCATTTTACAGGTCAGCTGAGGGTCTGTTGTACCAAGTCCTCTAATGATGGTCGGTCTACAAGTTCTGATCCCTCTGTCATTAAAAGACTTTTTTAGGAGTGGTATGCGATTCGATTTTAAGCTGGGGCAGACACACATGAGATGGATAAAATCTTGCCATGCTGCACCATATAAGCTACATGTTTTACGCCTTTATTCTTCCATGCAGGTTGATCAGCAAGGCTTGGTAATACCCCAAATCTAATTGCCATTAACTGTCGTTTCAAGTGGGGCGAATATGTTGTACCGAGGTATTCTCCCGGTCGAAATGATGTATAAGATTGAAGAACCATCCAGGCATGGGATCTTTTGGCTAAGGTACATTTGTCTTTTAGTGATGATTGTAGCTTAGCCGCTTTGTTTGTTATGCTATGGAAGACTTGGGAGGAAGGGTTCTGCGTCCAAAGTTCGGTTGTCTCGGTTTCATTCAATGCCTTTTTCAGGAATTTGCCGTAACTTGAGCTTGGATCGTCTTCCTGGGCTCGCCACAAGGCGTCATTTAAGGTATTAGATCGGTTCTGCCAGAGTTTGTACCAAATTTTAATCGCGGCGTATTTCCTCCCTATCTCCTGTTTGATGAGGCCGAATTCCAATTGGACCTGAGACGGGGAAGCTGTCTGCGATAGACTAAAGACGTTTTTATAGGCTTTTGTTTGCAGAGAGTCCATCTTTGCCATTTAACACTATGCTTGCATAGGTTACTGCAGGGAGTAGTTTAGCGGCCATCACTGCTATTAGTGGCATAAAGGAGGGACCATATAGTTTTTTTTACAAGGACACAAAAAGCATGAATAATGCCGTTTCCTTTTTTTCCAGATATTGTTTCTGAAAATGAAAATGTAATCTATTGTCAATATATACCCCCAGGTACTTATAAGTACTGACTATTCCAAGGCTCGTCTCTCCCAGCTTGAATTGATACTGATGTCGCGTACAGTTCGTGAGTGACATAGTTTTTTTTTGGTGGTGTTAATTTCCAAGGCGTTGGTGTTAGCAAACATTAGTAGCTCATTAAGTGCTCTCTGTTGGCCTATTCTGGTTAGACTAAGCAAGACTATATCGTCTGCATAGGGGAGGTGCGTTATGAGCATTGTTGCCAGGTGCGGAGGATGTGTATTTGCCTGATCCAATCGGGGTGAGAGATCTGCCTTAAAGAGGTTAAATAAATGGGGGGCTAGTACACAGTCTTGTTTCAGTCGATCTCTGTTTGTATCTTCCTGGACAATTTTGTGCCATTTGCTATTTTCACACGACCCACGTACACGTATACAGTTGCTCCATTCTACTCACAACCTCCTGCAGAGTGGAGCTAGTTTGAACTTTTTTGCCGAGGCGGATTTTGGTGTTCTTTGTGGCTCTGATAGAGTCCACCTAGGAGCGACAGTTGCACAACCTATAGGAAAGCTCATTATAAAACAAGCCAGGTTATATGCACGGAATGGTCCATTTATGAGCAGCAGAGTAGCCACCTATACTGATGGACATTAAACAGCCAGACATAGTATATGACTGAGGAATCCACCCAGGGGCAGAAAGGGTACCATCCTAAACAACATACAAATATACAATCAGTGTTAGTGTATGGTCAGCAGAGTCCACCTAGGAGAGGAAGTGGTGCAGCCTATGTGAATGGATACTACACATCCAGCTATGATATATCCTATGAAGAATCCACCCATGAGTGGCAATTGATGGAAATGAGTATCTGTACAGCCAGTCATAGCATATGCTCTGTGTATTCCACCGAGTAGCAGTGAGAGGAGAAACTCAAAGGAGTTGTATACAACCACCAGAAGAAACAGCTATGAGGAGTCCACACAAGAACAGCAGAGGAGCAACTATAGGAATGGAAATTAAACAAAGAGGCATGGCATATGCTATGACGAGTGCACCTAGGAAGAATGGGCATCATAAAACACACCCTTTTGCATGTTTTGTGGTATCCATCTGGCTTACCACAGGGCCATGTCATTAGACCACGAGGCTTTCAGATGCAGTCTGTGTTATTTGATGAGACCTCCAATGGTGACTTATAATTTCTTGCTTCAGGAAGCTGATTATATTGAAACTGCAGTGGAGGAAACACATAGTCTTTGCACTGAATGAGTGAAAGAGATGGGAGCAGGGAAGAAGAAGAGCATTAGGATATAAAGGCATCTATGTACCCAGTCAGAAGCGAGTTGGTGCAGCTTTTGGGAATAAGTAGCTTTAGGGCAGAAGTGGACAGAGTGCTGGTGTCATGTCAGAACCCCTTTCTTTCAGAGGGCCATGGGGCACACAGGGGCTACTGGGCCCAACCATGATGGGTGAGGCCTTTTATTCCTGATGTACTGGGGCCTGACCAACTATGGATCTTACTCAACTAGGGGCAAGCACCCCTTCTGCACTTGGCTTTCAGTGGTAGCTGTGGATGAGTAGTCAGAGGCTCCATCCGGGAATGGAGAAACCGGTTAGTGAACATGACTCATAACTGGTCAGCAATGTCAATAAATCAATGTCCAATCAAATACTTGCTTTGAATGATAAAACATAGTACTTTATTTCTAAATCTACACATTCAACGAAATAATGACATTCGTAAGCAACAACACAATACCACTGAGGACCCGCTCTAGAGTGTATCTGGCACATCCCTGTCCCACCCTCATCTTTGCAATGTGATCAGGCTCATTCCCCATTCACTGGTGGTTGCATCCAGGGAATGCTCACTAGTAGGCCATTCAAGAGTCCCTTTTGACTCATTAAGAAATAGTACCTTCAGCAGAGAGTTTACCTGGGCAGACAGGTCTGTTTCAAGTCTTAACCACTCCAGCAGCACATTCAGTGTTTGAGCTGGTGCCCTGACCATGGACACTTATATTTCTGGTACCATTCGGATGTGTTGGGCTACTCACAGTACATGCAGCAACACCTGGCAGGTGCAGACTTTCTCTACTGAGTCACACTTCTGGCCTCTGCAGTGATCATAGTGCTCCCTGCTTCAGTCGATACAGTAAGTTCAATTGGGGTAGGGATTGATCTCCTTACTCCCGAACGGACCTCAGCGATGAAGCAGAGTCCTCACAGCATCCTTTATCTTCCTCAATGGCCGGTCAGGGGGCAGGAATCGATGGCAGGGTGCACCTTAAATTTTTCCTGACTGACTTCCTGATTTTTGGCAAAACTAAGTACCGGAATCTCCACCTGCCTTATGGGGTTGCAGCGGTACTTATTGGCAAGGCATAGACTTCGATGCAATCGCCGACACCACTGTGGCCCCTCCTGGCATACTAGGTTGCCGTCAAGGCTCACACAAGTCTTGGCGCTTTGTCACACAGTCACTACTACCAAAGCCTCCTCTGGCTTATGGGGTAACTTCAATAGGTGGTACAGGCTTGGCGCTCCCTGCATGACAATCGATGCACGGCTCAATCTATGACATCCCTCTTCTTGCATACGAGGGTGACCGAGTCACTCCTGCACATAGGCAGTGACCCAATCGTTGCACAGAAGTCCTCTTAGTACTGCTCTCTAATGGACCTTGAGCCCCCCAACACTCTCCTCTTCCTCACAGGGTACATTGGTCTTGGCAAGCAGGCAGGCAGGCAGGCACTGGTGCAGTTGGCTCCAAAGCAAGTGGGTGATGTCCCCTAACCAAGCAGGGAGACCAGCTGGCTTTGGCCCCGAGTCTTGGTCACAGGCAGAAGTCTTGCAGAGCTTCCTCTTCTCACACAGCCTGTCTGGCTGCATGGCAGATGACAAATTTGGGGTCACAACCTCCCCTTCTTATAGTCCATTTCCAGATACCAAATGTGATTTGTGACTTTGGCGCTTTATGTTGGGTTCCTGCTTCTTTCGAAGTGTACACTTTTCTCTGTCTTCTTCCTCTTGAAAGGCTGTCTGTCACAGCAGGGGCGACTCCAAAGTCCCACAACACAGGCCATGGAATTGACTAGAGTTCACACCTGGATGTCAGCCACAGTGATATGTGTATCAAAAGGTTAATTCTGGGCTTCCCGCCCTCCTCTTTATGATTCCCTTATCAGCCCCATCTTCTTCCTGAGATGTATCCTGGCCCTTCCTTGTGATCTCTCACTGAATCAAAGAGCACCCTTTTGAAGTGTACAGCAGGGAGTCTCTCTCTCTCTTCCCCTACTGTGTCCCACTCACTTCACAGGAATGCAGCAATACACAAATCTGTCTGTGGGATTCCTCCACTCCTCATGTCTTCACCAGGTAAGCCTGGGCTTCTCAAAATTGGAACCTAGGGTCCTCCATGTAATGTGCCACTGCTAGCACACTTTGCACTCGGTGTACATACACAGCACATATACTGTCAATTTCTGTCACCTATGTACTGGGCCACCCCAGGCTCACATACGTCTAGCGCACAATCACTCTGTGGGCACTACTCAGTACTGTACCCTTTCTGTATTGTACCATGGTCTGCTATTTACATACACACACTGCCAGCACACACACTTACTATGCGTGCACTGCACAACACTTCACCTTTCATGTTTTGTAATTCTCACAGCACACATACACCCAGCACATGCTCTCATTGCACACACACTGCACTGCACTACATCTGTCATGTAATGCATTCCTCACAGGCATACATACACTCAATACATACACTAACCATGTTTGTACTGAACAACACTGCTCTATCCCCATACTATACCCTTCCCAGGAAGACATACAACCAGCGCAGTCAGTAATCTTGTGCTGCACAGCGCTCTACATCCTACTGATGAAGGCCAAGGGTGAGTTAAGCACACAGCAGTGGAACTTTTAAAAAAAAGTGAGTGAGCCTGTAGGCCTTCCTCCCGTGCACAGGGTAAAAAGGACCTAATCATTACACGGTATCTGGCCGCCACTGCCCACGCGCTGCTTAATTCTTGGTAAAGGCGTAAGCCTCCTTCCACTATTTGGGTGTCACTTCCGGTCCAACAAAATAGCAATCCATGAGACAGGCCTATGCCATGGTGTCAGCGTTTACCTATGACAACACAAATCTGTATTAGGGATCTAGACAACAGCACAGTTGGGCACTCAGGGCAGGGGTACACATATGTTGCCATGCAGAGGACTTTTCTGTTCCAACAGTGACTAATCCTGTGGCACAATCTCGTTAGGTCAGGAGGGTAACAGGCAGTGACATGAGCAGGGGTTTTTACAGAAAGGGATAAGGGGTGAATAGGGAAGGGGCATTGGGCCTTTGCCCTTTCCAGGTCCTATGAGGCTAAAACAGTGAAGACACCACAGGCAAAAACCACCCTTCACTGGACTCATGAGCACAACACTGAGAGCACTGGCTGGGTAGGTTTTGGGTGGGCGTCACAACGGGGGCACATGACTGGGGTGAGCCTAGGGCTCAGTATTATGACTAGGGAGATAAAGAAAGGTGGGGCAGTAGAAGAGAAAGAAGGAGGGCAAGAAGAGTGGTTCAAGGAGCGTAGGCCGCCACTCAGCGAAGCAGGAGATCAACAAGACAGACAGATTGATAAGCAGCCTCGAAGGCCTCAATGCACATGATCTATACAATAATCAGCAAAGTTCAACATACATGGGGTTAGGCAGGTGTCACAGCCACCAGCATTGTAACTGTTCTTTATGGGCGATCCGCGGGTCAGGCTCATAGTCAAGGTCTACAGGGCCCACTGACCTTAGCCTCGTAAGTGCCCCTTTGAATCCCAGCTTCAGCCAAACAAGTCTAGCTGCTGTGGAACTAAAGTAGGCACCAATCAAGGACTGATGACTAGGCTGAGCTGACCAATAGAGGGCCCACGGGAAAGGTGCACCAAGAGGAAAGAACACTCTTCAGTGCATGCAGGGTAAAGCAGGTGAAGGGAGATGGGAGAGAAACGATGCAGGCCACAAGAGAGGGCCGGCTCAGGAGTGATGCATGGATGGAACGGGGATGACAGAAAAGTGATGTGGTATAGGCTGAGCTTTAAGTGGGCAGGGTCTCATCAGTGCTGAGCACCGGCAGTTTTTTAAAGAGGGGATCGAAACGGGTCTCTATCGGGCTCTGCTTTGTGCCCTGGCACAGGCGGTCCGTTTTTTTTCCCGGACTGCAGTGAGAGCAGGCATATTGATGTGCGCGTGCTCACGCTGCTCACTTCTAACTAGTGGAGAAGTTACGGCATGACGTCATGCCAGGTGAGCATTGTAGGGGAAGGGAAATCCTTTACAGAGTCATTTTCTCTCCGGATTTCCCTTCTCTTTTTGAAAGTCAGGAGCAGTAACATTGTTGTGGTGTCACCAGAGCTTTAAGTGGAAGCTTTATACAAGCCATAGTTGCTGCTCATTTATCTTATGCAACTAACAACCATTGACAGAGCCAATAGTCCTGACTTGTTGTATGCATGATATTACTTGTTGTATCATATATCTGGATGCAATGACAGAAACAGCAAAATACAAGTCCGGCGGCACACTATGCTAAGCACAGATTTTTAGCTTATCTGTTTTTAAGCCACGCTCTTAATTACATTAGCCACTCCCCTTTGAGGAACCCCCAGTTTTTTCATCCCACTTAAAGCCCTGGGTATAAGCCTTACATTAGTTAAAGGAAGAGTGTAGGGCAAGAGAAGAATGAAAGGAAGAAGCAAGAAGTGTGAACATAGATGGCATAATGCAGGACAATGACCAGTTATGGTGGAAATAGAGTAACGTCAGAAAAAGGAGTAATGAGTGAAAGAAAAGGAGGAAATAAAGGGACTACAGTAGAGAAAGACAATGAGCACGGGTGATACAGAATAAAGCGCATGTGGATAAAGAGGGAACTAAAGAATTGCAGTGACAGAAGGAAAGTGGACTTAGAGAGCATTGAATGGAAGCAAGCGATCGGATGCATAAATGGTAGAAACAAACATGCAACAATCGAGACTAAAAGGATAGGCATAAAGATCGATGAGGAAAATGGAAGGAACAAAGGGGGAGACAGAAAAGCAGACAGATGGAGAAGAAATGAGAGAGAAAAGGTGAACATGGAGAACAACTACGAAACAAAGTGCAAAGGGGTGAAAGGAAAGGAGGAAAAGATGGTGATAAATTACAAGAAGAAGGTGGGCAGGGAGAGCAAACCCGAGGGCGCCTTACCGGAGGAGAAGGAGGTGAGGCGCCCAGAGAGATGAAGGAAACGGTGGCCTCAAAGCACATAGATCCCACAATCCAAGCAGTAAAGATTAGTATACTGGGCTGTCAAGCAGAAAGAAAAACCGAGGAAAAGTATCACCAGAGAGGTATAGAAAGTAAGAGCTCCTGCAGCCCACCAATTGCTGGGGCAGAAGACTGACAAGATTATATCTTAAAACAAACAAGACAAGATAGTAGAACATATTTTATTTCCTTTGGAACATAAATTGAACTCTGTTGAAATAATTCGAAAGCTCCCTCGGCTTCTGCCAGCTGAGAAATGGCCTGCCCCTGCGCGGGGCTGAGTGCACCCTTTATCGAGAGTTTCCAGCCTATTCAAATAACATGCAAATCCCCCGTCACAGGCTACAAAGTGCAGGCTGTAAACGAGGCGAATGACAAGCCGTTATTGAGACGCTGCCGGCAGGAGCTGCGGGTTTTCAGCTTTAAAAAACGCACTTGGCCAGAGCCAGTTCTGCTTGAGCGTGAAGTGGAAAGGGGCTGGTTAATTTGGCAGGCGGCTGAAAAAAGCCCGACAAATCCGTGCGCTGCAAAGAGGGCCGGATCTCACTACAGTCTCAAGGATATGGTTTGGCTGCAGGGGATGGCAGTTTCATTTAGCTGGGTCTGCGCCTTCTTGCCAAGACTTTGTTCTGCTGCAAAACGTCTTGATCTGTGATAAAGCACTCCTGCCCTCGGCCTGGTGCTCGTGAACGCTGCGCTTGTGTACAACGCTGTCAATGAATGCGCCACCCACCGCAGCGGGCAGAGCGCGCGCCAAGCGCCGTGTGTGCAGAGCGCGCGCCAAGGGGTTGACGGATGCTGGGCTGATATTAATGCTCTGTTTTCTCTTTCTTGTACCGAGAAAGCAACTGTCGGTTCGTCTTTTGTTGGCATCCGCGGAGGTGAGCGAGGCAGCAATACCCTTGGGCCAAGTTCGCACTACATAAAAACTGCAAAAAATATATACATATGGTTTCTTGTGGCTCTGATGCCTGTGCTGGGTCCGAGCTGACAATCAGGCCCCATCCCTTCCCACCTTAGATGCCTTCTTCCTCCGCCTGTTGCCACAAGTCCTGATTTGTTGCTGTGGCACACATGATGTCCTTCAGCCTTATGTTGGGGTGCAGGTGTGTCACCTCTCCTCATGCTAACCAGCAGCGGCAGCTTCTTAGCAGGGATGGCGGGGTTGGGGGTGGCTGGAAAATACAAAAACTCACTTACATGCAGGCCTGCGCCGCCTCCCGGTCCTTTTCGGTCAACTGACTCCAGAAGTAGGAAGCACATAGGCACCAGACTCCCTTAGCCAATCACGATGTTGCCCTCACCAGCATGACAGTAGCGTCGGGATTGGTCTGAGCGCCGTAGTTTGTCACTCAGACAGGGACCTGGAGCCTTTGCATGTTCTCAACCCTGGCTGTGCAATACAGCTAGTTGGAGAACATGCTAAATGTGCATGAGTGTTTGGCTGGCCAAAGACGTCCGGCCAAACTGTCATGTGCAGGGCCAGCCAAACAGTCATGCGCACTTAAGAAAGTGCTCACCACTCCTCCCCCTGCTCTGGACAGCCCCGGCCCGCTCCACACCTAAAACTGAGGCAGTGCAGAATAATAAAATGATAATGACATTACGTTATTATCATTTTATTTTTCCTTTTTGAACTGCTCACAGATCAGTGGGGCGACACTCCTCCGCCTTAGCTGGGGAGCCACCACTCTTGTTGACGTAAACAAAAATGTCAACATTGTAGAAGAGGAAAGAGGGCGACTATGAGACTTGCATGTGTGCTGCTGCAGGATGAGATATCAAAAATGCAAATATACATTTTGTTTTTCATTACCTGTCAGCCAGTGCTTTAACTGGGATAAAAAGTGCAGATACTCACCAAATTGAGCCGTGGATTAAGGGTGGAGTTTGGAGCAGAGCTAGGTGCGGGGCTAAGAAGAAATCATTCATTAACAAGATTAAGACTTTCTCAGTGCACAATTGTGCATGAGGATACAGAAACATTTTTGCTATCTGTATTATTATTTTTGCATGTGCAAAAAGGATACATTTAGCAATGTTTTTCAAATTTCAAATGCGTGCATATTGCTTCTGCACTTATGGTGTATAAACAACATTTGAATTTTCACTAATCCACAGTAATGGATACTGTGTGCAGTCTGAGAAAGAAACCTAGGAAAGGACGTGCCATGATCCCCCTCTTCTTGACAGATCTGGTCTCTCCGTATCAATGTTGTTCCTGTTTTTTCAGCTATAGTGCTTCCTTTAAAGTGCCTTTTGTAATTCCCTTGAATACAGTTATATTGTTTATTCACCTAACGTGGTAGTAGTCAAGTTTAAAAGTTACAAAATTATGAAGTACAATGATTTAAGGCAATGAAGAACATAAACAAAGGTTGTGGAACTCCATGTGTTGACTAAGAACATAAGCAGGGTTGATTCATGTATTTATCCAGTGTTGTTGCATGCCACCTGACTTCATGGCAAAGTTGTAATTGTATTCATAGTTCCTCCTGTGTGTTTTTATTTGTATTTAAAGGGCCCAGGAGCGTATTCTAAATATTTACAGTGCATATATGTCATTATTGTTTCAGGTTTATTTCATTTCAGCATGAAACTTCATGAGGAAAAGTATATTTCAATTAATTTTGGAGCCAAGCTACTTCTTCAGGAAAGTCGATACATTTATAACTCATTTTTAAATCAAAAGCTACACTCCCCATCTCCTTTTCCCTCATGCTTCCTTCTGCTTTCTCATGCTTTCCATCAGTCCCTTCGGTCCTCCTTTCTCTAACTATATCTCTGCGACTCCCTGTCTGATCCTCCAGTCTTCTACTTAATATTGCTATTGTCTTCACTCCTCATTCTTTCTTCTATCACTCTCTCATCTTTGTATCTCTTTCTTTACTATCTTTCCTTCACTCTTTCTCCAACCCTTATGCTCCTTCCTTTGCCTCCTTTTCACCCTTTCTCCAGATTGCCTCTCTTCTCCTTCCGATTGGTCAAAAAGTGCATATTTGTCTGTAATTTGTGTCTCGTTACATCTGTATGTACAGTTGTGACAGGACCTGATTTGTAGGTGTTTGTATGTGCTTTTTTGGCCTATATTGGCCGAATAAAGAGTTATTGAATTGTAAAAATTGGTCTAAATGTGCACTTGCCAAACTCAAGATGAAACAACTCAGCCAGACCACCAGTCACTCATTGTTACCCTCAAAGACTTCACACAGATCATGTACCAGAAATAGCTGTCTGCCAGAGAATCAGTGGAAAACAGTATTAGCCTTGTCACAGCTGTCAAACATTTAAGGGCACTGGTTTGCAACCCTATATTCGTAGCCACCAGAATTATGTGATTCTGCGGCTGTGGCATTTTCCGCATAGTAATGCAATTGCCGCATTTGCCACATAAACCATCTGCTGCTGCATAGTCTGCAGATTGTACGAAAAAAATTGTTTCCAGTTTAAATGGATCAAAAGTTACTAAAAACATGGTGACAAATGTTCCTGTGAAGTAGAAGGCCCTTCGCAACCAACTTTACACAACTTGGACTTCATGTTCAGTTTGGCATGGTACCGGCAGCTGGCTCTGCAATGCACACCGACAATGAGATTAACTGCATAGGGTCAATGGACCTCGCACTGTGAATCACCCTACCATGCAAGCTGTGCAAACCCCCAGACAGCCCTGATAGAGCAAATGTGCTGCTGATAATTCATCAGCAGCTCAGCTTTGAGCAACACTGATGCACAGCTAGAGAGTGGTGCGCTCATGCACTTATGTCACTGATCCTGCCGTGCTCCTCCTTTGAGTACCGGTACTCTCTTTGGAGAAGTTCCGGTACTCAAAAGGTGAAAATTGAAAAGTGCTGGTACTTAGTACTGGTGAGTACAGCCCCATTTAAAGCACTGGTGCCAGGCCCACAGAGAAAGCGATATGACAGGAACAGAGAGCGTGACAAAAATGTTGTGCACTTGCCTGCAGGAGCAGATTACTAGCAGTGCATACTCTGACTCACACAAGACCAGTCCATGTTGGCATAAACCCACCGAGTAAGTGGGTTTTGCATGCAGTAATCGGGAGACGGGAGACTAGCCTTGAAATTAGTAGTCTCCCATCAGGCTCGAGAGGGTTTTTATGTATGTGTAAAACCTTGCGTCTGTTGTCCTGTCTCTGTGGCTTACGAGGTTGTTAAATGTTTATGCCACCGGGAGAGGGGTATAACTACTGTAAGCATAGATTCTGGTCTGTGTTGTAGTTACTGGTGGCAGTTCATTGAGGCTTTGATATTGGTCCAATGCCATAACATTTACTGAGGCCTCCCATGTCGACCAGTGCCTTGTTGGATTGACCACTAAAATGTATCTTACAGGCCAGTTGCAGGTTTTTTGGGGGTTTATGTCTTGTCCATCGTGTAGGAAATGAGAATTACCTCTCCATCAATTTCCTCAAGTGCTTCCTGACAGTCATATTCGGAGAGCGGGCATCTGCTAAAACTGCGCTCCTCAGTAGTGATCGCCCAAACAGGGCCATGGGTGGATCATCTGGCTCCCCCACTGCGCCCCTCCATGCTGTTGCAGCACACTTGTCAAAAATGGTTGTACTTTCCACTCTTGGCACATGTTTTCTTTTGTGCTGGGCATTGTGATTAGGGGTGGGGGTTCACAAATACAGTAGTCACAGAGTGACGATTGCGTAGCCGAGTTGCATAGTGCCCTGGTAGCACGTACTGATCATTCTTGGTCGACTGCTTCGGTCTTCACACAGACGTCGTGTTTGGGGAAGTGTGGCACGCTCACCTTCACAAGTGCCTCCTCCATGTGTTCTGCTCTGCAGAGACAATAATCTGTGACCCTGCTGATCCATGTTTTCCACCTAGTGGCTGCCGTTGCAGGGTCAACTAGTTCACTGAATAGAGGAAGAGCACAAGTCGTAAGGTGAACAGAACTGCTGCTTCTTGTGGGGGCCCTGACTGCGGAGTAGCACCATTGACTGGAGCAGTGACATCCGTGCCTGGTCAGGGCTGATCCTGGGACATGGTGGTGCTTGGTGAACCTGCTGTGGTAGGCTGTGAAAGAAGGTCTCTGGCTGTGCCAGGTCATGCTGCCTTCCTTGCCTCTGGTGGTGTGTGCGTGTGTGCAGGTCAAAAGGTCCCCAACCTTGGGACGGCTTGTGATGAAACAACTCTTGGTCCTTTAATGGAATCGAGGAGTCGAATCACTATAAGGCAAACACAGAGACCAGACCTCCACTCCACTGCTCTCTTGGCAGTGAAGTGGCTCGAACAGCAGGCAGGCCCCCGGAGAGTGTGGAGGGGATAGAACACTCACCGCTCTAATCTCAAGTTGGTAGGCCTTTCCGGCCCGGTGGTCTAGCAGAGATGCGGCCCTGTGCCTCGTGGGACACGGTACAGACAGCCAGTTGGCCATATTGGCTGGGTGTTGTGAACTCTTGTACCGGAACAAATTCTTCTCCCACTCGGAGTCTGAGGGTGCAGAGTAGTCCCCAGTGGAGTGGAGTCAGGACATCACCACCAGACGGGACAGTCGTGGAGAGCAGACACCATGATGGTGGGCCATATACATGTGGGCCGATCCTCGTCATCAGAGTGGGTGGGCACACTGATAATTTGGCCCCAGTAGCAAACAGTGACATGAAGAGTCTACGCAGTAGTACTTTGGTATTGGTTCTGCCTCGATCAGTCAGACATCCCTCCATTTATCCTGGGGGGTTGCATCCTACCGCCAGGTGTGCACTACATCAAATGCACCTGACGTTGAAGCTAAACGAGTGCAATGCCCAGGTATCTGCTCTGTCATACAAGAGCTGCCACCTAATTCTGTTGGGGCTTCTGTTTTTCCATTCCCAATCTTAGTTGTTATGTTATGCTTTGTTGTATAGTGCGCATTTGACACTTACTTGGCATCTTATCACTTTGGTCCAAAGTTTGCAGTTGTGGGGTTTCTTTTTGGCCTCCAAGAAAGGTAAGCTCAGACAGGCCCAGGCCTAGTACATCTGCCCCAATGTTCTGCTTATTTTCTTGTGTCAAAGGGCCCTCACCATCAATTTAAATCTATGACAAGCGGAGATCTGAAGTCTACATGACTTAGTGACCCCTAGTACCCTTAATATCTTCTCGGATCTGCAGACCATGTAGTTTAATCCTGGCAATTCAACTTGTATCCATTTTTACGTCAGTAAATGAAGTGCCATTAAATTGGGTAATAGTAGCATCTGATTTTTTTAAATCAGTTAGTAATGACAGAAGTGTCGCAGGAAGTGATATATAAACACAAACATCAAAATAGTCCCAAGGACACCGCTCTCTTCTGCTCCTGCCTCATCTGACTGAATGCAGCCTATTACTGGTCTCTTTGTTGTTCTACCAACATTGGGAACAGGAGACTATTGCACCTTGTTTCAAATCCATTTGCTGTTGCAATTTCTTCAGTTTGTAACATGTGAGAATCACATTGCTAATGGTACTGGTCTTCTATACTTTTTTGCACTCTTTTTATCTAGTCAATCTTAAAGTTTAGTAATTAATGCATTTAGAATGTATATTTTATTGCACGAGTTTTGAATGCATGGAGGCACTGACATTCCCATGCTGTATCCATGGGGCCCGTTTCAAAACGTACTCACAGATAAAGCTTCCTTCATTACTGTGCGGCAGGGCTGTCCACAGAAAAGTAAAAGGACTACAGCCGTTTCCCTAAAATTAGCTGCTTAGACTCGAATTTGTCAATTTCTTTGTACATCTCCCCTGTAGTAGTTTTGTGCATCCTGCTGCTAACGGGCTATGAGTAGGGGCGCAGGCCGATATCGCACACTGATGTTCGGCAACGCGTCGCTTCTCATTTCAGGTTGTCAATCAGTATTGACATCCTACTATTGACCGGGAGATGTTCTTTTACAAGATGGCTCCCCAGAGACTCCAGACATGCTTCACCAGCGGCAGCAAAGGTGCCAGCCAATCATATTCCGCCAAACAAACTGCTGAATGTGAATGACCTGTCAGGGCAGGAAGAGGGTCTAAGCCCCGGTACGGCGCCCCGCAGTGTCCGCGCGCGCTTCTTGAAACCACTGACAATGGGAACAGAACGGCATCAATAATTAAATGTCAAATAGAAGCGTGAATATGTGATGGATTGCAGTTACAGTTGAAGTGGCAGTTTTCGATCAGTACAGAAAATGTTTTCTATTTAAAGGGCTTTAGCATAAAGCCCGTGCTGACGCGCCAGTTTGAATAAACAGATCGAGTCCCTTAGGGCAAAATCAGCAGGTTGCATCCACTTAAAGATTTCACAGCCCTCGGTAAAAAAAAATCCCTAAATGTTTGTATGGTAATTCTTTGAATCAGAAACCATGCAAATATTATTCTGCAGTGCTAAAGACTTAAAACGATGACTACATGAGCTAACCCGCAGTTTACTTAAATTTATTTTGACATTTTTTTTTAAAGCGTTTTGCACACTGTGAGCTTGTAATTTCGAGACTTCGACTCAATCAAACCAGAGTATCACCAAGAGTAAAAGTTAACCAGGTGGTGGAATACCCCCAGGTAGTGCCGGATAGTGGCACTTCCAGAACTAGCCCTTGGGTAAGAAAACAACAAGGATAAAACCTTAGAGCCATGGACCATTCTGAATTAAACTGGATGACAGGGATAAGGGATAATATTACATGTATTTTTGATTCCACTATAGAGAAAGGAACAAAATGGTCCTTCGCGCCATTACGGAACATAGCGAAATACCAGACGAGTGTTATAGAGCAACTTTCCCTATGAGCAAAGAAGACTGTCCCTAAATCTTTATACTGAGACTAGCAAGCCGACAAGCTGGTTTTGGGTGGCCAACCACAGATGTCCGCATGGTTGGTAGACTAAAAGACCTTTTAGAGAGGTTCTCTGTGTGATAATGGAGGGCCTTATCACTCCGGAACAATGTCTTGAACTGTGTACTTTCCTTGATAGCATCTCAGCGTAAGGTCTTTATCCCGGGCAGAATTTGGTAACAGTTTTGCAGCCAAGATTATGCCAAACAATGCAGCTCTGCTCTCTTTGAAACTTTGGGAGCTTTTTGGTCAGTGCCCAATGTAGCAGATCAAGGCAGATGATCATCTGAAAAAGACGGCATGGACTAGAATACTTTTAACTTGAGCACATTATAGACTGGGATAAAAAGCGGGAGGGGGGTAAGAAGTTGAGTAATGATGACATTCATAAAGCATTTTTTTTTTTAAATTACATTCACAAAGCTTATTAGTTTACGATCAGACATTTGCTGCCATTGTATTACTTCTTAGTTTGGAACAAATTTACATCTTTTCAGGCAGTGGTCTAACACAGGCCCCCGCAGCCCCCACGGTGCATGGGGGTCCCCAAGCTCCAGGGGGCCCCCTCAGCACAGTACTCTGGCCGCCGAGCTCCCGATTTAGTCCGGAGAGGGCCCCTTCACGTTCCTTGCAGGGGGCCCCCTCAAGTTTTGTTACGGCAGTGTTTTCAGGGATTTTTTTTACGATGAGTCCCATGTACACAAAATGGAAATCTCACTGGATTTATTGAGTATCCATATGCGTAAACTGTGCACATGGAAATCACCAGCTAGAACGTTCTGCATGTGTAAATCTGATTCAGTTTCAATTGCATGTTTAACTTTTTTGTTTCTCTACAGGAAATTTTCCTTTTAGACAATTTTTTTTCTATCAGAACCCAAACAATAGGGGGCATTTACTCCATATTCCCACCATTATAGCCCTCTTTCTTTTGCTTGTGACAAGAGAAACTTTGAGTGTCCTTCAAAGATGGGGAAAAAACTGCAAGCGGTGTGTGAATGCCTGAGAACCTAGATATACCTACAAACAATCCCCTATGTCTAAATGTGTGAAAGCTGAAAATCCACCTTAGTGGCAGCATTTCAGGATTCACTAATAGACTTTACGTTATCAAAGTGGATGGCTTGAGGATTTACGTTTACAAAAATGGGTATTTTGAATACCTTAATTCAACTTCTGTACAAAAAATGCATGATGACTCGGGCCCTATGTTTTTAGTAATTTCTTTGGCCTTATATTTACCTCTGTTGAACCATCTTCTACTGTCTTCAGCTTCTATTGGTGAGTTATGTTCTGGTGCCTGAAACACAGTGCCCTCATGTGGCGAGGCAGAAGCGCTGCAGACAGCACGACTGCAGACCATTTACTCATTGTTTGCTCTACACTTACAGACCAATTGCAGATGAATGACAGATGTAGGTAGGTACAGAAATTGCTTAAAGTCTTTCCTGACGGAATTATTTTTTACATGTGTATTGCAAAATAAGTGAATTCCCTGCATCTGAATTTTACTCATAATTAGCCTGTTTTGATTTGGTAAAGATAAAACAAATCTAAGGCCTAATTATAATTTTGGTTGACTAACTAATTATACTTCATTTTTCTTGGTAAATAATTAAATTGAAGTAGTTTGGATTTATAGTGGACTGTGCCCTACTACAAACTGAATAGACAAATCCAATACGGTTTTTTGAATGAACAAAAACAAGCAAGTGACATTAAACCTGGTTGAATGCAGGGCAGCGGAGGACTAGTTTATTCAGCATTATCTTGATATTTTGTAATTAACACACATTACTATACAACATAAAAGGTGTCATCAACAAACATAAGTGCACCTATACACCAGATCCTGTTGACTCAAGCGTTGGCAAAGCCAGTAGGTCTGGTTTAATATGCTAATGCATGCAGCGTAAGCCCATTAAAGTGAGACACACGTGGAACAGCTAGTAAGAGAGGACACTGAGTGCTGAAGTAAATAGTCACTAATGCTGATCAATGCAAGCACTCCAGCGGAGACGGAAGGATAAACCCAAACAGCAAACGATAGGCGAGAGATGAAGGCTTAACTGGGCTAAGATAAGACATGATTGACAACATGTAAGTCAATAGCTAGAAGAGGCTGGTCAAAGAAAGCCGAAGGTTGAAAAAGCCAGACCCGAAGCCCACTCAATGTATATTGTTAATAATAGGTCTGTTTGACAGTTCCGTTAACCCCTTCGCCGCGGCAGGAATTCCGCCGCGGCGCTGGGGGGGGGTTTGGGGGCAGCGCAGTGGCGCTGTGCTCGTGACGGAACCGCTCCGTCACGAGCCACGTTTGAGCTGTGCTCATGACGGAGTGGTTCCGTCATGTCTCCGCCCACTGCGCTGATCGCCCGCACAGGCAGGGAATTAGCGCCGCGTGGGCGGAGCGGCGGCCAACGGCCGCAGCATGACGGAACCACTCCGTCATGAGCACAGCGCAACCGTGGCTCATGACGGAGTGGTTCCGTCATGAGCAGGGAAGGGGTTAAAATCGAGGTCTCAAACGATGAAAATGTTATTCACCAACAACATTTTTATCCATCACGGAAGTAAATGAACCAATTTCATAAACACTGCACTTTTCTACCTTCCAGAGTGAAATAGTTTGGGTGAACAATACATTATTAAATACAGCAGAAAGCAAGTCTACTTATCCACAAATCCTGTATTGAAATATGTGCCTCATTAATTCTGCATATCCCAGTTATGTTTTGAAAATGATTTTCAATTTTGGATTCCACTCTATTCAATCAGTAATTGTTAAGCGCGACTACTCACCCCTGAGGGTCTCAAGGCGCTGGAGGGATGCAGGTCCGCTTGGGCGCTGAGGTTCAATCAAAGAGCCAAGTCGTGAGATCCTTCCTGAATTGGGTCAGCAACTCTATTGACCTCTAGAGGCACCACTTTCCATTAAGATTCAGCCCTCACAATAATATTGTACATTACATATGTATAATAAAGGTGGGGGCTATTTACAAAGTGCACTTTGTAGTACTACAATAGTGCTACTTCCATAGTACAAAATGCTATTCACAAACCTAAGATAAGAGATCTCTGCCTCCACCTCGTCTATCTTTTCTATATGGATATCTCCACTGCGAATATGAAGACCTCCGCACACATAGGTATATGTTTTAGTAGCAAATATGTGAGGGATGGGGAAGTAGATAGAAAATGGGGAATACATACTCCTAAACAGGAGGGGTTTAGGAAGGAATAAAGAGGGGTTCAGGGAGAGACAAAATCCCACCTACAAAAGAGTAAGCCCACTGTTGCTCACAAACTACATTTCTACAGTTACCTAAGACAAGATCCAAACTAGTCATAAATCTACTTCAGCTTAGCCTTGGAGTAAGTGTAGCACCACACGTGGCCACTCAAAGGCACTGCAAAATACTAACATAGAAAACAACAAAGCCAGGGACTTGAAATAAATCCCCCACAGTAAACAATAGTAATGAAAAAACTAAGTGATCCAACCTTTGCATATATGTATATATACGTACACACAGGTACACACATATATATAGTTTAAGGTTAACCATCTTCTTTATAATAAAAGTAATAATTATAATAGAATGTAATAAACCTATTTTTAATAATATTCACTTTTAAAATTTGTTTAGAAATTGAAATATAATTAAAATGGATTCTGTACATAATTTAATCGTTTTTATATATATGAAAAAAAAGAAATGTGTGTGGGATGTTTTAAAAATATTCTTTAAGAAACATTTATACATTAATTAAATATATTTAAATACATTATTTAACATTATTTGAAGCTGTGTTGTAACATTTCGTTAGTTCTAGATTTAAATTAAATGTTGAAACATATTTAACATTTATTTACATCATAATACTGTAATTCTTTTTTTATGTTGAATAAACGTTTGCAGTTTTCCCTATACTTTCCCATAGGCATACTTCCGGCCTGTTTGCAGAAGTCCCTAGAAGTGGCCATTAAGTCAAAACTGCGATTAATTCAGTGAAAAATACTTCACAGGATCTACTACAATAGAAGTAGGCTATTCAAAATGGGCACGGCCCGGACACTGCAGTGTCTGCACTGCGGGGTGAGTGAGGACACCATTTATACACACGTTCTGGGAATGCAAGATGCTGGGCCCACCATAGTAAGAGAGCTGGAAGCAATCCTGGAGGTGGCCATCCCACCACAGCCACAATTCATCCTGCTGGGTGTCCCGAGCGATGTTGGTGTCACCCGTGCCCATCTTCTGTTTTGCAGCCTGGGGTTCATGCTTGCAAAACGAGATACAGCTAAGCTGTGGGATGGACACAGAGGGCCTTCTACACAGCCGTGGCTCGCTGGGATGCACCGATGTATGGAGGCAGAGAGGGTAGTCTACGCCGGTAGGGGTGCCTTAAGAAGGTCGATAGGCACTGGGGCAGATGGAGAGAGTACTATGGTTTGAAAGGGTTGGGATTAGACACGCAAGCAGAGACCTGGGGCGTGGGATACTGAAGTAGGAGGACCAGCCTGGACACAGGTCATTCAATGGAATGATAGGAAAGGGAGGAGGGTATGGGAGGGTGGGGAGGAGGGCAATACCCGGCTATTATTCTATTAAAAACCAATGCCATGCATGTTGCAGAATGCGATGCAAAAGAAAACTGGTCACGTTGGATGTCCTTGGTTGTATGTTTTAAAAATGCAGTAAAATACAGTGATAAAAGAAATTTGCAGTTTACATCAAAACCTACGAATTCCTGTGTGGAATCGTAAAATCTTGCAAGAAGCTGTTCTTCACCCGGCGAGCTTGGGTCAGAGTGACTGCAAGTAAAATGAAGTCTGCCTCCAGCATGAGGCTCCAGCAGCAGCATGTGTACCGCAGAGAGAGCTCTCTGAAATGATAGATTGCAAAGATACCAGCACCACAGGCAAGAGCGTGAAGAGAGAGGGCAGGAATGCAAATTTAAATGTCAAATAAAGTCGGGATTTGAATGAAGATTTGTATGTATTTCATAGAAGTGCGAAATACAGAGCTAGTACAAGAATGTATAATAATAATATTTTTATTTAACCAGTCTGCCTTTTCAACTACAATAAATAACAGTTCGTTTCTATTGTATGAATGCGTGGTAGTCAATTTACAAATCTCAGAAAGATGGAAGGCTGAGTCCACCCTGACGGGATTCAAACACCTGTCCTGCAAATGACATCAGATACCAGCAGTAAGTGTTAAAGGACTGAGCCTACTCGCCAAAGAGAAATCTAAGATTAGGTCAAGAAGCACATTCAGGCATTTCTCTTCCTAGGGGTCACATTTTTAATATCTTTTCAATTTGCAAAAAGCATTGCAACACCTGACCAGGTAACGTGAGACCAGAGTCTTAAATTCACATAGTGCAATTCAAATAATTTCATCACAAAATATATGCCCTCCGGGTCCAAAAATTGGATCATATGCTATTCAAATCTTACCTGGAGGCCACTCAGGGGCATGGCATTAAGGCTTCAGTGGATCCATGACTTCCTTTCAGAGACCCTGCATCTCCTCCTATGCAAACCAGGTTTTAATTAGATTGCCTTGTTACTGGAGTGCATGAATATCCGACCTAACCAACCAAATGGCATGTTAAAGAATTGTGCAAAAGTCTACTCTGCCCCCAAAACTAACAGAACACTAGTGCATGGATAGCCCCCTGAAAATTGTACAGCCTCAAAGTGGGGGAACTACGATTTGCAGAGTGACCCTAAAACAGAGCTCAAATCTTTCTGGAACTTTCAGGAAAGAAGTAACCAAGTTCTTAAATGAACCACGTTTCCTGAATCACGGATGCCAGGTACGGAATCAGGCAAAGACATAGGGACTTCAATGCCAATTGGATAGATCAGGTGTGGGAGTAGTGTCAGTGTTCATTTTGAGAAAAAAAAGTACCAGGAACCCATTTCATTTTTTTACGAGGGAAGCACTCACTGTTGGGACAGACCACTTCCTCCACTGCTTCCACCCACTCCTCTGTGAATGCTGCCCATTGTTTTTTGTTCTAACACCAGACCTGCTAGCACGTACCGATAAATGTTGAACTCTTATGGTGGTGGATCGAACATACAAAAAGGTGATGGGAAAAATGTCTGCAATAAGTCTAGCCACTGGCAATCGCTTCGGGTAACATTCCAACCCATCATTCTTTTGCCCACCATGGCACCTCAATTTGGACCCAAAAGTATGGAAATTAGTTTTGACATTATATTAGCAAGTGAATAGAGTGTGTGCGTGCCTGTGTGTGTATTTTAAAGACAGCAAGGATCTACATGGTTACCTTAAAAGGACAGTGCCATTAAGGAATACCTAACCTAGAACTCTAAAGTGAAGCCTGCACTGGTATTCTGTTGTACAACTTGAATCATTTTTGGTAGGTCATTGTATGCAGTTTGGCTCTCATGGGTGGTTTGTGTGAGGTTCAATGATGTCGTTCAATCAAGGTGAGATGAACGTCAGTGCACATAGGATGAGAGTAAGGGCAAAAAGGAAGTGGAGTACACTTATCATACTTCACTAGTCCCCAGTATCTTAAAGGGAAGACTTCTGTAGAATTCATAGTGTGCTGGCACATAAAGTCCACAGGAGTTTATGCTATGTGGATTCCTTCCCAGGCATGAACGAAACCAAACACCCCTGGAGGTACTGTTAGGCAATCCGATATATATATATTTTAAAATTCTGTTTATTGAGTTTCAATCAGAGATAACACACAACCCACCATGTGTGGCAGTATATCAACAACCATAACATTCAACACAATCAATTAGATGTGGTCGTTGCTATTTTACTTATACAGACCCAAGAGGGGCTAACGTTCATAATGTACATGACACATCATAGGGACTACATATTATACATCAATGATATCTAAGGAGTGAGCGTAGGGTCCTGCTGATTATTTGTCAGTAAATATTGTCGTAGCGGTTCCCAAATGTCTTTTGGTTTAGAAGATGATGGCAATTCTTCTGCATACAACTCGAGAGACTCTTTACAATAAACCATGTCTTTTAACCGGTGACCAAAGCGTGGGGTCAAGGTACTCCCCCAAGTCAGCGCTATTCGACGCTTTGCTAGTAATAAAACAATTTGTAAGAATTTCCCCACTGCTCCCTTAATATGAGGCACATAACTCAGTAAACACATAGCAGGTGTACATTGCAATTGGAGACTGGACATGTTCTGCAAACATTGTATGACTTCCTTCCAAAATTTAGCGACAGTCGCACAGTGCCACGCCAAGTGCCAAAAGTCTGCATCAGGTTGGCGACATCTCTTGCATTCACTGGTGTCTCGGAGTCCAATTTTGTACAATTTCAGAGGTGTATGATATACCTGGTAAATATACTTAAAATGGATAATTCTTTGATTTCCATTTGGGGTCAGTTTACCAGTTAATGTACATATGTGTTCCCAATCAGTTGGGGTCAGTGGAGGATCTAGTCTACTGTTCCATCTGTCTAGACTGTCATCTCCTTCCCCCACCATTTCAGAGCGCACCGCTTTATACAATTTAGTCACCAATTTATGCTTTGAAGGTGCCACTAGTAGAAGCTGTAGTGATTGTAATGTAGGTGGCTCTTCTGGGAATGATATATGATAGTTGTAAGTGCACAGACAGTTTGTGTAAAACAAGCTGAATAGTTTTTGCAGTGCCTCCTGGGAATCACTCACTGAACCCGAGTGATGTAAATAGATACTGGCTGCATTCCCAAAACCATTGGGATATGTCCCCAGGGCACTGGTATGGAATTCTCAATCGAGGTTAATAACGATAGATGTGGTAGGTCAAATGAATACACAATTCAAAAGTTGATGTAGTTTGCTTATATTGTTACTTCACAACATAATTTTTCTTTGATAGTCGAAAAACTACATTTCCCAACATGCAATATATTTTATAATTCCATCATCCCAATGCATTTCGGCCTCCATTGGCCTTCGTCAAGGGAATATCTGAAAATAATCATAGCATACGCTACTCAGTATACAGGAATGAGATACTAATCATGTTATTACAAACTTCGGTGTAATGTGTAAAATCTGTTTATGCATACGAATCAAAAGGTCGTGCTCGTGATTTGGTCAGGAAACTGGTGACTGAAATAAGATGCTTGAATTCCCAAACGCTCCATTGAAATACGGCTGTCGGATTGATCATCAACGGGTGCAGACAAAGAAATCCAGTGCGTGAATAAAAGGTGCAGAGTTGAAGTACGAAATTCACGATAAACGCTAGTACGTGCTTAACGTGTTAAGAAGCTGGTGCGATTAACAATGTGGTTTAATAAGTTAAGAGCAAGAAATTATAGTGCAGTTTTTCGAAAAGATAAATGTGAGATAGAAACTTACTGGTGCCCGAAGGATAGTTTCCCACAGCAAAGTTTGTTATCCAAGTTCGTGATTTCGCGATGTATCTACGGGACTGTGTATTTAAATCCAACGTGACGGATAATCAGGGAGGTTAAACATAAACGACAGACTCATCAAACTGTCGTTCGTATATTAAACGATTGGGTTGTGAGTGGAATGTTAATACATGATAAGTGACCACTTGTCAATCCCAAAAAACAGAAATAAAAAAATAAATAAAAAAAAAAATAAGATGTGAAAAATATATATGTGCAATGGTGAAAAATTACAAATCCGACAACTTTGTTTTTGCAAAGGTAAAGAACAAATAAAGATACGGTAACCGAAGATTATTTGCAGAATATTCAAAACCAGCTGTTACATCACAGCTTAAATGAATTATATAGTCTCAGCAATAGGTAGCATAGAAATTCCATCCGGTCGTTCATTCCATTGGGTTTTAAAGAGTTCAATAAGCGAATCCAATGGTTTTCTCACTGCCTGATGTAGTTGTGGTTGATTCTCCCCTTACATCTCTCAATGATTTCAAGAACACACAATTTCAGCTGGCTGATGTTATGCCCAGCCTCAATAAAGTGAGTTGCCACTGTAGACTTTGTTTAGTTCTAATATTACTTTTGTGTTCGTTTAATCTGACTTTCAGTTTCCTTTCTGTTTGGCCAACATAAGCTTTACCGCAAGGGTATTTTAGTAGATAAACGACATTCGAAGTGTCGCATGTGGCAGTTACTTTTAATTTGATGTTGTATCCCTTCATGGAATGTGTGATGCTTGCTCCTGTTAGTACATTATTGCAGTTATTGCAATTCCAACAGCGGACAGTCCCTTTGTAATTCACAACAGTGTTGTGAATCCTGGGTTGTTTGATGATTTCCCCCAGATTTCTGCCACGAGTATATGTAAAAATAGGTTCATGATCAAATATGTGATTAAAATCTTGTTCTAATTTTAATACTGACCAATGACTTTTGATGATTTTTTTGTACGCTCCACTCATGGTTGAATATTTAGAAACCACTGTTATACGGTTTTGGCTTGGTTTAACTGTTGGTGTTAATGATTCTTGTCTTGTTATCAATTGGCAGCGCTGTTGAGCTTGTTCGAGTACTTCATCAGGATAGTTGCGAGCCTTGAAACGCTGCATCATGTATTTCATCTGTTCCTCTCTATTATGAGAGTCTGACACTATCCTTTTCACTCTCAGTAATTGTGTGTAGGGTAGGTGACGTTTCAATGATGGATGATGAAAGCTTCCAAAGTGTAAGGTGTTATTTCTGTCAGTGGCTTTTCTAAACAGGTCTGTTTGGAAGCCCGAAGAGCATTTAGTGATTCTCACATCAAGAAATGTTATAGTTTGTTCATGAACCTCATGGGTAAATTATATTCTCCCATCAATTTGATTGAGTTTAATGAGTTCATTCTGTAGTTCAGTAGCTGTTCCATTCCATAGCAGGAAAATATCATCAATACATCTTAAAAGCAGTTTAGTGTGCTCTTTCCAAGGTAATGATGATAGTATGTGCGTTTCTTCAAAGTAACTCATAAAGATATTTGCATACGATGGAGCGGCACAATTGCCCATGGATGTTCCGGTCTTTTGTAAAAAACATTCATTGTTCCATTTGAAATAGCTATGCATCAGAGTGTATTCCAGTAATTCCATCAAGAAAAGTTTCATTTCCTCATCATAGTTGGTGTGTAGCAACGCCTGTTCAATTGCCTCGATTCCAAGTTGGTGTGGGATAGAGGTGTACAAAGATTGCACATCGATGGTGCATAATAGTATGGTCTCATTGTCGGGTATGGTTACTTGATTTATTGTTGGGATATGTCGTTTTTCGACTATCAATGAAAAATTATGTTGTGAAGCAACATTATAAGCAAACACATCAACTTTTGAATAGTGCATTCATTTGACCTACCACATCTATCGTTATTAACCTCGATTGAGGATTCCATACCAGCACCCTGGGGACATATCCCAATGATTTTGGGAATGCAGCCAGTATCTTCTGGGAATGAGCCATAATGAGCCTTAAGCGCTTGTTTTAATTGATGGATGGTGAACTGAAACAATAGTGATTGATTATTAATGTATTGGAGGTCATCAGCTATGAGAAACTGACCCGCTAGGTAGTTATCCTGCATGTGTTGTATACCCACCATTTGTAATGACGGATCGCCCCATTTTCCTGAGTTACGGACAGTGAAGCATGGTGTGCAAGTGGCAGTGCTGGGGCGTATAGCGGGAGTTTCGCTGTTATTTTACCAATAGTCTCCAGGCGGCAATAGTAGGGTCTACCGTGTTTATTTCCATTCGTGGTGTGCCTCTGCGTTTATGTGTGAGTATTCTATCCAGTGCGATGGGGTGGGCATCTCTGTCTTCCACCGCCACATGGGGTGTGAAGGCATGCGGATTGTACCAATAGTAGGTTTATTGTGCATGTGCACATAGGTAGTATACATATAGATTCGGTGCACAAAAACCACCAAGTGCATAATCCAGAGTAAGTGCGTGCCAGCTTACCCTAGCCTGCTTGCCATTCCAAATCAGCCTAAGTAGTTGGGTGCGGATAGTGTGGAATAGCTGTTTTGGCAGTGTAATCAGGATATTATTGAAGAGGTAGAGAAACCGTGGTAACACGATCATTTTGATGGCGATGCGATCAGCCAAGGAGAGGGGCAGAGAGGACCCTCTATCAACTTGAGATTCTAATGTCGTACATGCTGTGCCATAATTTTCCCTGACTACAATCTCCGGGTCATGATGCACCCACACTCCCAGATATTTCACAGGATCTGCAGACCAAATCAGTGGATATTCCATTTGTGGAGGCGTAGTGATTGTCGTCAGGGGTACAACTACCGATTTATCCCAACTTATTAAAAGCCTAGAGAATAAACCAAAACGGATATATTCCCGTAAAAGTGGGGATAAAGATTTGTGGGGCTCACGGACAAAAAGCACCATGTCGTCCGCATATAATGATATGCCGACGGGGCGATGATTGAAGTTGAGCGCTGACTCCCTGTGCCGTTGCCGGATTACACAAGCCAAGGGCTCAAGTGTGATAGCAAAAAGTAATAGCGATAGGGGGCAACCCTGTCGAGTGCCCCTGTTGATGGACAGTGGTTCGGAGGTGAGGCCTCCACTCGGACCCTCGCCGACGGTTCTGTATATAGTAGCTGTACCCATCGCATGAACACTGGCGGAAACCCCATTTGCTTCAAGATGTAAAACATATAGCACCATTCGATAGTATCGAATGCTTTAGCTGCATTCAACATTACCGCAGCAGCAGGCAGGTCTGGCGTTAAAACATGATACATGGCAAAAAGCGTTCTTAAATTATGTGACGTAGAGTGTTCTGGTATAAAGTCAGATTGATTCGGAAGCACCAGGCAGGTCATGAGGGGTTGAAGTCGAGTGGCCAATATTTTAGCTAATATTTTGGCATCCAAATTAATTAGTGACAAAGGACGATAGAAGTCACATTGGGAGGGGGGTTTATCTTTTTTTTAGTAAAGTGATAATTAAGGGTTGTCTTAAGGACAAGGGGAAAATACCCGTTTCATGGGCCTCTGCATATACCTCTAATAGATATGGCATTAAAAGTTCAGCGTATTCCTTGTAGAACTCAGCTGTGAGTCCATCCGGACCATGGGCCTTTTTGTTTAGTAAAGATCGGATCACTGCTTTGATATCTTCTTCGCCAATTGGTTGGCTGAGATAGTCCTGGTGGCCATCCACCAGCCAGGCGCAAGCGATATCAGAGTGATAGTCATCAAGCGCCGCTTCATCTGCGCTCCCGTGTGACGTTTATAGTGTGGAATAACAATATCTAAATTGGTCAACTATCCCCTGAGGTGTGTAGTGTTCTTCCCGCTGTGCATCTACTATTTTCTTGATGGGACAATGTTCATTACGGAATTGGAGTCTTGGCTAGTCGACGACCAGGTCGGCCCCCTTCGCCGTATGCTCGCGCGATATGGCGACGTGATAAATAACGGGTTTCTGTTTCCGCCATGGTGTTATATTCCTGTAACTGTTCTTGAATGCGCACTAGTGTAGCAGCGTTGGGGTTGGCTGTGTAATTGCGTTCGAGGTTCGCCAGTGTAGTTTCAATTGTGGAAAGTTGGCGTTGGATATATTTCAGTATACCGGCTGTAGTGCTTAGGCATACTCCCCTCACAGTGACCTTAAAGGCCTCCCACAGCAAGGCAGCGCTGTCCACAGTTCCCACATTTATTTCAAAGAATTGCGCTATCGCTTGCCTTATGGTGTCATTATAAATAGGGTCTAATAAGGCATCAGCTCTGAAACGCCATGTGAATGGGCGGTGTATAGATGTGGGTATGCTAATACTTAACTTTACTGGGCTATGGTCTGATAATGTGCGTGGAAGCAGAGCTACATCAGTAACCCAGTTGTTACAGTCTTCATTTAATAGCCAGTAATCCAATCTGGACCATGTGTTATAAGCAGGCGTGATGTGTGTGCCTATCCTCACCTCTTCATTGCGTAAGCGCCAGGCATCCACAAGTCCCAATTCCAACATAGCATCGCGTATACACTGAGCGACCTTTACAGTGCGAGCACCCTGTGGGTTCGACCTGTCTTTGGTGGGGTCTAAATGCGTATTTAAATCACCCCCCCATAATATTGCTGCCTCTGGCGATGTGCGCAGCACTGTTAGCATTCAGAGAAATACGTGTGGGTCGTCCGCCACAGGGCCATAAATGTTAATGACAGTGATCATATGTTGTCCCAATTTCCCATGGATCATTGCGCATCATCCTTCATCATCAACGTACTCTTTGAGGGCTGTGAATTGCAAACCTCGTTTAAACATAATAAGGACCCTTCTGGGATATGCAGAATATGATGATGCCAATCTGTACCCAGCCCATCTGGTCGCAATTCTGGTTTCTGATGATTTGGTTAAATGTGTTTCCTGTAAAAGGGCTATCTGAGCCATGTGTCTGTCTAAATATGTGAGCACTTCGCAGATTTTTTTGGGGGTGTTGAGTCCCCTTACATTCCACGTCAGGCACGTGTAATCATCGTGCATTATCTAAGTAATTAGTTTTACTTGAAGGTGAGAGGGGACTAGGCCCTGTATAATCATGATGGCGGTTATTTAATACATCAGCATAGAGGTACAGACCCATTTTAGAGATTCCTATAATATGCTTCGAAACCCTACGTCCATGTCCTTTGCAATAGCCCTTGGTTGTCAGATGGTGCATGCAAAAAGAAGCAGAATAAAAAATACAGATGGTTTCCATGTAATCCCTAATAAACGCAACCTCCTTGTGTGTAATCGTGCGATCACATCGTGCAAAAATGAAAACAACATTACAAAACCCTACCACCCCCTCCCACTTCAGCACCCTAACATTGCCAAAGCCATACCCAATACCCCTAGCAAACCCCAATGCAAACAACAACATTAATACAGTACATTGGGGTATACCCATTCACGGGGGCATTGCGACACAAACAGCCTCCCATTAGACAGGGGAGGTGGCCACAGAGTGTCTAAATATAGCACCTGAACCACCGTTATAGTCAAGAAATAAAGATGTGTGTGCAACAATTCAGTGTCTTGTGCATATAAAAGCCTGTATAAAACAGATGGTCAACAACGTTAAAGGATACAGAGACATCTAAGCGCCTCAACATTGCAGTCACATAGCAGAGAGCATTAATGATGTGTCCAACTGGGAGCCATCCAGAGATAATGGCTTTGAATATAACACTGGGCAGATCGCCCTGTAGAGCCTTCGCCAGATCATATCATAGGAGTGAAGTGACCTGTTTTTTCCACTCATTCATCAACATCCGAGATGGCGGGAGACGGTGTTTTTTTGCGCCGCAGCATTTTCGCATAGTCCAGGGCCCTTTTGTGATTTATGAAGATTTTAGCTTTATCCTCGGTTCCGATACCGAGACGCGTCGGGTACAGCATAGCATAGGGGATCTTTTCTGCGAATAGGATTTTCTTGGCTGTTTGAAATTCTTTACGTGCGGCTTGCACTGTCGCTTTAAAGTCCGGGTAGAAGGAGAGGGCATTACCTTGATAGTTGACATTTCCTTTTTGTCTTGATACCCAGAGCATAGTGTCTCTGTCTCTATAATTGAGCAAGCGGGCAATAATCGGCCTAGGTGGGGCCCCCTGAAGCGGCTGCACTGCTAGTGAGCGATGGACCCTCTCTACAACAAACATACTGGATAGTGTGTCTTCTCCACAAAGCTCCCGGAACAGCTTTTCAACATATGTTTCCAGGCGCCCAACATTGGTCGATTCAGGAAGCCCCAAAATATGTACGTTATTGCGCCTTGAGCGCGCTTCGAGGTCCTCGTTTTTCGCTTGGATGACCGCCTATAATTGCTCCATGTCGGATGTTTTCATCTCAATTTTCTGTAGGCTATCCTCCGTATTTGAGATACGTTGCTCCACTTCTCCGATTCGCAGGCCTTGTTTATCAAGCTTAGCGGAGATGCTATCAATTCGGCCATTTAGTGCCTCCATATTGTCGTTGATAGACTGTAGGCTCATGTGTATAGCCGCTAAAGATTTCTCCAGCGTGGCCGAGGCCGGGGCGGCACCATCCAGTTCTGAGCCCGAGGCATGCTGAGGTTTACCAGATTTGCGCAGCTCGAACGTGAGCCTCGGTTGATGTTTGTCCGGTTTTCCCATTGTGTGGAACAAGCATGTAGTCAATAGCCCAAAACAGAAATTTCGATTGGTGTAGTTCGGACTATCAGTTTAGAAATACGCGCTAATCAGTACCTTTCAGCTTGGCAAGAAACCACATGCATGTGTCTGATGTATAGCCCAGTTTACCATGTCATCGTGACCATGCAGCAATACAGTTCCACCTGCGGATAGTGTGTATGTGTTTAGGCAAGCAGTAAGCGCCAGGAAGCGCCTCGTCCATGTAGCGCGCACCTACGTACCAACTCCGATGTTTAGGGCAGTGCGGCGCTGTGTATGGTGGTTGCGCATCATCTGAAGGGCATTAGGGGTGCGGGTGCTGCGCAGTATGTATCTCACCACTGTCGGGACTTCGGTTTGTGTCCTACATATATTTCACAGCCCATAGATGTTGGTACGATCAATCTCAGCAAGCCTTTAGGAACTATCTCAATTATGTATGTGCACCCAGCTTCACTGCCTTTTCTCGTAGTAGTATCGGTCAGTGTCACCATGCGGTCGCGTGTTTTCAAATGGCTCGGCTCACCAGCCGCAGTAGTGTCTTTCTGTTTTTTTCCACCATGCAGCTACGTGTCCCTAAACGGTGCGCTCAATCAGGTGCTGCAGTGCCCTGCGAACTTCCGCATCCACAGCGGTTCACACAGAGCAGCCCCCAAAGCACGCAGCTCACCTCGGTGCGCCGGGGCCACAGTACACAAACCTCCGATGCCGTCAGAGGGTCTTATCGGCGGCAATATGGCAATGCGCTATCCTCCAGGCTATGCTCGTCCGGGTGCCAAGTGGGATAGGCGTCCGTGGGGGTGGCAATCAACAGCGATGCATCCGGTCCGGCCTCTACACGAACCGCGGTCTCTGACCCACCAGGATCTGGATATGTAGGCCGCCATATTGACTCGAGCGTGGCGTCAGGTTGAATCACTGATTTTCGCGGTTTTACTGTCTTTTCTTGTCGCAATTTCGCCGACAAACAATTTTAGGCGCTGCAGTGTAGTAGGGCCGATGGCTTCAGGGAAACAGGATTACAGCAGGATTATGTCGGTGGCCGGCAGAGCTGCGATATTATGCGGCCATCTTGCCGTGCGTCATGCCACGCCCCCCTAGGCAATCAGATATATACCATTTGTGATCCACTCAGAAGCATAAGAGTCCGGCCCTCTTCCAGGTGCATATTATGGGTTGTTCACCCAGGAGAGAGAGAGGCCTGACCCCCCTCAAGCCACTGGTAAGAAACCAGGGTATTTACAAGTACACTATTTGATTCTAGGGGTCTACCGGTTACCACTAATAGCACAGACCGAGAGCATATGATTCTACAAGAAGAGTTGACAATGGGCAAAAATTAGTCCATATCAGTTAGTTTTAGCTTCATGAAGATGGGAAGTGACATGGAGGATGCTCAGGAAAGGGGCCAGAGTGGGAAAAACAAAACACAGGTTCTGGGCCTAGGCCATCCAGATCTGAGATGTCCTGAAGATGCTACATTAAGATGTCCTTCCTCTCTCCAGCCTTTATTTGGACACCTGAGTTGGATGATGTCAGGGAAAAGGTTAAACGAGGTAAGGGAGGGAAGAGGTGAAGTGACAGTCTAAACAATATAGGCAAGGAAAAAGACTATGTGGGCAAATGCAAGGAGAAAAGCAGGGGGAAGAACCAGTCAGTTGGGGAGCTAAGCATTTCCCAGATTCACCCGAAGGTCCAAAAGTGATCCACCGTATTCCATAGGAGAAACAACAACAAGTGCTTATAATGCAGAAACCTTTCAACTGAAATTCCCCAGCAAGACACACACAAATGGCAACAAAGATTATTCAATAGGGAGACATTAAATGAGACCGTATGGAGAAGTCTGCTCTTAAGAGAAGTGCAATGGAGGGCACTGAGGGTATGAAGCCATTAGGACCATGGAAAACCTTTGTTGTCTCCTCCCTCCGTATGAACGCCCAAGGAGACCAAAGATGTAGGTGCAAGGGAAGAAGCAGGGGGAAGGCCACATCTGGTGGGGAGCTCGCCCTGATTGGCCCTGGAGTGCAGGATGTGCTCAGTCATATCCTGCAGGGGAAATCTAACAAATGCAGGAAATGCACAAACACTTTTCAAGATAAAGATCACTAAACAGGGCACTGTGTCCATATCCAAGGCAACAGCTGGCAAACACGCAGGATGGTACCTTAAGTCAGGAAGCATGAAAGATTTGCATGAAATCTTATGGAGAAGGCCCCTCCTGAGTGAAGCACCATGGAAAGGAGCAATGGCTGCCAGCATCTTGAACCAAGGAAGCCCTCCAATGTCTTTTCCCTCTCTGCTATCAATTCATTACCACAGAGCACAAAACATATTTTTTTTGCCATCTCTGATCAAAGACTACAAGCCCAAATCCTTTTGCTACCCTATGCCATCACCCCTTCATTCACTCATCATTTGCACCTACTTAATTCAAAGGCTATACTGCTACAATTATGTAAAGATAAGTTCCATTCTATACCAAATATTTGTTGCACTACTTTTATATTTGGTCCTGGATGACCAACCTCTTCAAAAAAAAAATATGTCTCCTTAAGCTTGACACTGCAACGGTTCCCCTGTAAATGCCTCCTTGAGTCCCCAAACAGGTATTTACCCTTTTAAGGGAGTCTTGGTTCCTCATGACGGATCTATATGCCTGCACTTCTCCCACAAGTCCCAGCTTCCACCAGCATATTTGAAACCCAGCACCTTGCCATGAGATGTGTCCCCTCTAGCTCTTTGCTCTTTTGCTGCATGGCCAAAGACCAGAAGAAAGCCAGACATCAGCCCACACCCACCTGGAGAGGGACAGCCTGTGTTCTAGTGTAGCTGTGGATGCTAGAAGCTACTTTTTAGGCAACTGCATTTGTGTTGTCCTTCATACTTGTCTACACATTGTATAGGGTAATGTGTCTGTTTATATATAAGGAGGTTTGTATTGCACAGAGTAGACCCTATGTATTGAAAAACACTTTAATTAAGGCTCAGTTAAAGGGATTGTACAAGTAAAACAAATTCATTGTATTTAGAATGTAAGACAAAGTAGTCAAGTCAAGTAAAAAAGCAACGTTTATTTAGACCGTTGGTCTTCAAACAGCATAAAAACAACTTTTATAAATAACCCAAAATCATCACAATTCCATCAATAATTCCATTAAGATAGGTAGCCTATGAACAATAAATAAGGGTCAACACGAATATCCATAAAATGAGTGACACAATAGCATAATTTCATAATGTAAGCATAATCAGCACACCCCTACTAAATGTAAGATAAAAGGTTAGAAGTTGGTTTAAAAACTTATATTAATAGATAAGTGCAAATTAATAGAATTCATCCTTTAAAATAGCTATAGGCCCAGTTCGATTAGCACTTATATTCTCAAATTCATTTTCCCATAAAAAAGCTTTTTACAGCCGTTATATATCTCCCAATTGCAATTACAACACCATGATTAGGCATATCAGTGAGTAAGTCCACAGCGTGGGCCCGTGACACAATACCTTATTTTAGAAAAACGGGGCATAAGAATAATTTCCGCTGGGCTAAAACTGTCACGAAATCTAGTAATATGTGCAGTATGTCACATTTTGTTCCTAGCTTGCATGTACAATTTCCATCGGGCTGCATCATTTCTGCTTTTATATTCTCATTTGTCATCCAAGGGTTAATGCCAATTCTTAATCTTAAAATTTTGCATCTGAGCCAATAATTAGGCCACGAATCCAAGTATGGGTACCAGGCTTCATTCAGCCAGGTAGCCCTCATAAATTGTACCGATTTTTTCTTGCTCAGATACTCCACATCTGCCCTCCTAGACAATTCCTGCCCTTGGGATCTGAGTGTACTCTTAGTAATTTCTACGTGGAGTGAGAGTTGACAATTTCTCACATTCAAGTTCTCACAAACCGTGTACAGTTTCTTTCTCTCCCTGGCCCATTTTTAACTACTGAGCTGAATCTAATTTCTACACCATTGAGAGACCTTTTGTACAACTCCGGGATCTTGCCGTTTCCACAACCTCAACAGGGCCATTTGAGCCTGTATATTCCAAGATATCATTCCTAGCTCAATTCTAATGGCCTGAATCATTGCTGAGCCTGGTAACGACAGTAGGGATTTTAAACACTTCCCTTCCTCTAAGTCCCAGCCATTTTTCCACTTAGGTAAAGAACTTCCGCTCCCTACACTACTTGGGGGGGGGGGGGGGGTATCATTGCACTCTTAGCCTTTAGCAATGGTCTATGGGACATCTCCCCATAGTCTCGTTAAACATTTATTAACCCACATACCAATGTAAATGCCTTACTTTCTGGGCTTCTAAATGCATGTGCCACTTTAGGGTACTATCAAACCAGACCCCAAGGTATTTGCATTCACTCACAATTTCTAATTTTAATTGGCCCAAAAACCAGCTACACGTGGGGTCTCTTTTACCAAAGCATAAAAGTATGGTTTTTAGTCAAATTTACAGTTAAATGCTTTGCCACACAGTACTCTCTGAATGCATATAGCTTCCTTTGAAGTCCTAACACGGTCTGATCAACAATTACTAGGTCGTCTGCATACAGTAGGCATGATAGTTGTTTACGATTCATTTTTGGGCTGGCACTTCTATCAACCTCTAAGGCTGAGGGCAAATCTGCTAGGAAAAGGGCTAAGAGTAAGGGGGCCAGCACACAGCCCTGTCTGAGCCCGTTCTCAATAGCTATTTTTGATATCAAGGACCCCACCATATCCTTAATGATCTGCGCCCAGTTCCCTCTATGTAGCTCTTGAATTATGACCAGCAGACCTTCCGGGATGTTATATTTTTTCTTAGCTCCCATAAACATTTACAGTCCACTAGGTGAAAAGCTGCCCGGCAGTCCACAAAGCAACAGTATAACTTCCCCCTTTGCTCAACTGACTTCTGTGCCACTGCCCATAGGGCGAAGCAATGGTCAATAGTGGAGTGGCCTTCCTTGAAGACACCCTGTTCTACCTGCACAATCGACCGCTGCTCTACCCAATCCTTCAGTCTACCTAATATTATTTTTGCAAAGACTTTCTCCCTTATGTTCAGCAGATTGATCAATCTATAATTTTCGGGGCTTTCATGTCACCCTTCTTTTGCACAGGTCTATTTACCACACCCTTCCAATTCTTTGGGATTCTTCCTGAATCTAAAATAGCTAACAACATATGTGACAGCAATTCAGCCCACCAATGTAGCTGGGACTTTATTATAATGGCTGGGAGGTTATCGGGTCCTGCTGCTCTGGTTAGCTGTAGCTTCTTTATGGTATTCTTCACATTCTCAACTGTGAAGTCTATTTTTAAGTCTTCCACTAGCCTGCCCCAATGAAGCGTTTCTCCTACTTCAGGTGTGCTACATGTACCATACAATTCTTTCAAATATTCCTCCCATGCGGCTTCTTCTACCACACAATTCATGGCCCCAACTGGTTGTTCTAATGCTGCCTGTACCAGCTTCCAGAACTTCCGTATATTTTTTGTTTCGATGATTTCCAACAGGTTTTCCCAACATTTCTCTTTGTGAATTCTTTTCAAGCTTTTAACTTACGTTTTGTATTCACTTCTCAGTTTTTTAAGTTTTATATACCTATCCAGATCATATTCAACTCTAAGGATTCGTGCTTCTCTCCTTATCTCCCTTTTCTTCTTTAAACATTCTTCGGAGAACCACTTGGCTTGCCTTACCAGAATTATTTGTTGGTTCTTCACCCTTGTATTCTTATTTTTTAATTTGACTCAAAGGCATTGCACTACCTGTTCAATTTTTATCTCAAACCATTCCAGATTCTGCCCTCTAGCACTTCCCAAATCTAGCTCCTGTTGTAGTTTTGCCAATTTTGCTATGTATTCATCTGTTAATCTCGTTGTCACCCAACTTGGATACTCTACTTATTGTGAGATTACTGTATCTCGTGCACTCAGATTCTCTCTTGAGACCTCAATCTGCAGGAGGTTATGGTCGATACCTTCCCTTTGACATACCCAAAGCCCCTTGATTAATGTGAAGTTCCAGGCGGGGATAAAAACATAGTCTATTGGGCAGTTTTGTGTACCTATTTTAAATGTTTTCTTGGCCGGGCAATCTGTATCCATCCTACCATTCAGGCAGAATAGACCCTTTGTCCCCAAATACTTTCCTAAATTCATATCTTGTCTTGAGGGGGTACAGTCTGGGAAATCAGCCATCATTATATAATAAGCTTCCAATATTTCCTTAAACCAAGGATATAGCTTATTTGGATTCAATTTATGGTTGAAATCTCCCAATATTAAAAACATGTTGGTGCCATATTTTTCACATAAGGTATCGATATCTTCTTTAAAATACTCCATCTCTACCCCATATTCCATGAGGCACCCCCATTGTATATAAACATTTATAAGGACCAGGTTTTCACACTTTTTGTCTGAGCCAAACAGAGATATCCTACATGCGAGCAACCATTTACATTTTATGCTTTGGGACATCACATCCTTCACAATTTTACTTGATAGTAGGGTCATAATCCCTCCTGCTGGGCGCCCAAACCTTTTTTTCTTTGCGGGTCTGTGAAGTTGAACAAAGCCATCAATTATAGGGGTTTGTCGCATAACCAAGTTTCTTGTGCGCATATAATCTCAGCACTCTGGGCTAGCTCTTTTATGCTTTCTTGTTTTACAGATCCTCCAAGACCATTTATGTTCCAAGATATGATCTTTAGGCTATAAAACAACCCATTATCGTACTCAATTTCGTTTAAACAGTAATCTTCCCCACTATACCACTGGGAGGGGCCTGCGAGGCTGCTTTTTTGGCTCCAATTCCCCCATATTTTGAAGATATCTGAATTATTAACTACTATATTAAAAATGTTCGTTATCTTACCCCTCTTCTTCGAACAGCCTCACCTGCCTCTAGCCTAATCCTGCATGACACTTTAGGAGCCTTCCTCCTTGTTGACTACTCTCCTCTAGTTCTCCATCTGGGATTATCCTTATCCCTTCCTTCAGTAGCTCTGCTTTCCCAATTGCCACCTTTACCAGATCGGAGTACACCAAGACCTTGGTGATTTCCTTCCCTTTACAGTTATATCTAAACCCCACCTGATGCAGGTCTTTAGTTCCAATTCCTCTCAAGCCTAGGGCATTTTGCGAATTAATGTAAGAGCTGAGACCTGTTTAGTAGTGAAATCGTACTTGTTTCCCCCCCCCCTTTCTCTGCTTGGTCAGGTTCCACAGGTAGCCACTTATTTCCTACTACCTCCATTTCCACCTTATGTGGGTTAGCACTTCTCTACCAATTGTTTTTCCTGGTGCTTGTTTTAGAATTGCCCCTATTTTCTTTTATTTTCCTAAAGTAAGATTCTCTTCTGAGCTTTTGCCCTGGAGATAGTAGTTTTGGACTCTCCCTACTGGATTTCGGGGATGATTCTAATTGGACCTTCCTTATTTCCACTGCAACTTTCTTTCTCCTTCCTTTTTTTAGTCCCTTCCTCTTTCCAACTTCCCTATGGTTTTTCGATGGTCTCGTCCCTTGGTATGCTGTTTCTGATGAGCCCTCTTCTACCTTCCCTCTTTTTTGTGCCTTGACCTGCCCCTGCTTTTGTGCCTTCCTTCCTATTCCTATTCGTCTCATGTGATTGATGGGCCTATACCTAGAAAATTCGCCCCATCTCTTTATCAACATTGGGCGTCTTGAGATATACACATTCTGTAAATCTTCTGGCATCCCTATGTCACCAACAGATTCCGGGGTTTGCGGGTCGGGGACTGGTCTTATTATGGCTGGCATTTGGCCCCTAATATCTTGAAGCTCTCCCGCAATCTTCTGTAGTTGCGTTTTGTTTTTTTTAAATATCATTATTTAACATTGTGACTTCTAGTAACCCTGTAATGTTCTTTGCAACATCAACATTATGTCCAACATTGAAGCTGAGGGGGTTGCTGAGATATCTAGGTCTGGTGTGGTATTTCGCATGGACCCTTCTGTCATTTCAGTTCTCTGATTACAAGGTTGCTCTGTACTCTTATTCAAGTTTGGCCTTGAGGCTATTACTGAACCACCATCCCGATCAGTCCCTGATCCGTCACTGTTGTTCTCAATCGGGATCTATCGTCATCACTTCGCGGTCCTGCAGCAAAATATTTGTGGGGATGAAGACAAAAGGGGTTCTGTAATGAGGTTGTTTTGACTTGAGAACGATTGATTAATCAAAAAAGATGAACCTAATGTTTGAGCGCAGTGTTCAATTGAATCATTCACTTTCTGCTGGTCTGCCCCTGCATCCAGGGGCTTAATTGGAAAATATATCCTTTTAAAGTGTTTGCCCACAAAGTCCTTTATTGACTTAGATGCTAACGCGCCCCATTTTGTTCCCTCTGCGGCTCCATTTACAGTTTTCTTTTTTGCTTCTCTTGCTGGTGCCCTTTTTGCCCTTTCTCTTGGGCTTTCCATGCTCTCCCCTGAAGCCCTATTTTCCATAGAGGGCTCATTAGTCGCATGCCCCTGTCCTGTATTCTCTTTACGGGCTTTATTCTTCTTTGGGGCCATCAGTGGTCAGCGCGTACTTAAAATAACTTAAAAATATGTTATTGAGGACGGAAGTCCAGTGTAGATTAGCCCAGATCCACCAAAGATTGTGCTTATTTATATGCACCAATGTCCTTCCTAGCAGCTTGCCAGCCTTTTAAATCCCCTTCTACAGGATTAATGATATAGGATCCCTACTATTCAATTAGCCATAGTGGAAGAAGCCAAATAAGAAGAAGCCAAACACTTACCTCTGTTGTGCCTTAGACTGACTGACCTTGACTTGTGCCACCAGGATTCCCTTTTGTAGACGTGAGCACCTGCCACGTAAAATTTGGACCCTTATTTTATTCACCTTCACTGGTTCCTTGGTGCTTTCACTATATCAGGTAACCTTATTTGTTACCCGGTCGTGCAGTCCAGGCGAATCCGGCGTGCCTGAGTCCCGAGCGGACAGGGCCTCCTGCCTGTCGCTGCCACGCACTACCACGCGACCTTCTACACAGACGGGGGCCAGGAATCAATACGCCCCTCTCCTTCAGGCGCGGTCTTCTGCGCTCTGGAAGGGCACCGTGGTCCCCGCGTTTCAGGGCTGCACTCAGCCTTCTCTCGTCCTGACCGCGTCCTGACAGCGGCCCGGCTTCTACTCCTGCGGGCGCTGCTTCGCGTCAATCTGCGTCGGGCCGTTCAGTCGATGCGTATGCGGGCGTGGCAACGGCAGTCAGTACGTGCAACAACAACAGAGTCAATTGTTAACCAGGTAAGACAAAGTTAAAAAAAAAGTATCACAATTTCATGCAATCAGAATATAGTGAGGGAGAAAGACAACAATTGTTATACATATATTTATGGAGTGATACAAAGCACTGAAATCAGAACTGCGTGTTTGATTTGTCACAGTACAATAACATCACAGGAGGTATTGACATTGGAACAACAGGATTTTCAACTCTCTTTTGGCATTTTCATGGGCCCATCAGTCTTCATAGCTAGAGGTATCGAGTGCTACACTGATCCAGCGTTTACTGTGCCCAACTTGACCGAGGAGGAGATTAACCACCTTACTAACTTTGGTCCTCTGATAAATCTTGCTCAACGCATTGAGGGGTAATGGAAATTAGAGTGTCGACTATTTGGCTGCCCAATGAGGACCAAGAATAGGTAACCAAATCATAAATTGGTAATCAGATTTAAATATAAAACCCTCAGGACCCTACTGTAATGATATAGGATAGCCACTGGAAGTCCTAGTCTCCTAAGAAAAAGTTCAAACAGGTTAGAATCACACAGACTAACAATTCTGTTGTTGCAATACAGAACGGCAGCACCAGAACCTGGTGTTTGGAGAGAAATCTATGGTTATCTCTCTTATGCATTATTAATCTATATACCTTAAGCACAGTCCCAGTAAGGAAAAAACTCGAGACTCAGACATTTAAAGAGTTCCATTCACATTTATAATAGAAATGGCAATAATGTAAGACATAAATCAGTAAGAGTCTCATATATCAGATACAGGTGTAGCAAAGACTGGCATATCAAATAGAGTCGAGAGTAACAGTTCTTAAAGTTCATTAGAGAAAGCATCCATGAGGCGAGTCTGAAAGTACAAGTTTAAGGGAAAGCTTGGCAATGCTTTTGCAAAACTTTGGTTCATCAGGCAAGGGGTCCCTGCTGATCCAATAGCAGGGGCAAAATATGCAAAGTTCTTTCAGAATAGCCATAGGACCTGGGGAAAGAGTCCGCAGCAACAGGACCCAACCAAAAGGGTAAGCTGGTGAGCCAGAGTGTCAGCTAGAGTGCTAGCAGGGGTATTCTGGATCACCTTAGCTTCAGGAAGACACTAAAAACCTGGCTATTTGCTTATTAACAGGCAATTACTTAACTCACTCAACTGAAGGAGGACCTCCAAAACAGCGCCAGGACACCTACGGGTAACAGTTGCGCTATACAAATTTTATAACATAACATAACATAAAGTCAGCAAGGTAGCTTCCTAGGAAAAGACCTCTTTCTTCTCCAGGAATCATAGTATTATAGCTTAGAGGTCCGGAGATGACTCCCACTGTGTCATACCATCATCGTCCGACATACATGAGGTGATCTGCTCACAAGGTGCAAACTGGAAACATTCAGAGATTTTCCCATAGAAAGCATGCGATCGATTGTCCGTCACAAGACATAGGTTAATCCACAAAAGGCTATTAATCATCAGAAGTTTCCCGTATGCTAGTTGCTAGAGTCTTGATTCTTAAGAAAGTATCAATTTTTTAGTTTAGTACAGTGCATATCAAGTCTCTTAGTTTCTCATGGGAAAGTACAAGCATGTTACATGTACAAGAGCTGAGATAAAATATTTTCTCATAGACATCCTAAAAAGGCACAGGCCTAGAAATTAACGTCAAGTTAAGCCCATTTTAAAATAATTTGACATTATTAATATGCAAATTATCTCTAAAGCTGAGTATACGTAACTTCACTTGTGCATTAGTCAGGCAGTCAATATCAGATTTTGTCTTTCATAAATATTCAATGGTAGGTGTAGTCAATTACTGCAATCAGAAACCTATATATGTAACATGTGTCCATCATTGTAAATTCTAATATCGTTTTAGGACATTTGAGACTCTACACACATAAGAATCACATATGTAAAGTTTCAGTTTTCTAACTATGATGAAATTGATTTTGGACCAAATAATCATTTCTCACTTAGAATCTTGATAAGGCATTTTACTTACAACACATGTAAATTCTACTTAATCATTTGGGAATATTCATTTGTTAGTTTATTAGACATGTTTTATATGAATTTCCGACTACTGCATCCTAAGCACTCTTTTACAGTGCTTGTACTATATTTTCTATCATGTTCATTGTCAGTGCAAGGTGCACATTTATTTTTTCTTCTCATTATAGGTGAATGTGTTGTGTAAAGGATGAACAGCATTTAAGATGCAACAACACCTTGGGTGCTCTTCCAAATTATTGTCCAAGTAGAAGCCCAGAGATTTAGTCCATTACACTGTAGCAGTGCTGCAGTCCTTGCTAGCACTGCAATAAGCTATGTTTAAACCCGAGTGGAGCCATTTGGAAGGTACAGATATGGAAGACAGGAGAACATTTTAAGCAGGTTCAACCTGAGATGGTGGTCTTTCATTCACAACTGGATGTTATCGAGTATAAGGGGCCATTCATTTGATATCATTTGTGGATGATGTTTTCAGATAGAGATGTGTTTCATCAGTGCACAACTGGTAAGAAAGACGGTTTGAGAAAAGAAACAACAGGTCACATGTGCAGTTTGAAGAGATAGTTTGAGAGGATTGTGCCTTGGGAGATACGTTGTGATGGAGCCAGGAGTGGGTAGAGCAAGTGCTTGCCACTTTATGCATTTACATTGATTTTCAAGGTATGGTGAGAACCATTCATACCCATTTTCCCTTAGATGATTTCCAGGAAAATGAAATAAGCAACCATATCAAAAGCTGCTGCTTGTCCAGCAGAATGAGAATGCAAAAAGCATCATGGACTATTCAGTATGTGCTGCATCAATACTCTTCTCGCAGGTCATTTTGATCAATAAACTATGTACGTTACACCATCTTATAGCTTTCCAAGACCTTACCAATTAAGGTAGGTTTCACACTGGAGTTTTGTAGTTCTTCTAGGATCTGCTCCTTCTAGCATCTGCCCTGTCTTTCAGTAATGGAGAGGCCGGTGTTATTTTCAGACCTTCTCGAATAGTTGCATGAGAAAGAGAGGCATCGATCAGACTAGTCCAGCAAGACATCATAGAAGAGGTGAAAGGTTTGCAAAAATACACAAATATCAAATATACAGTAGACTGATCAGCTCACCACCACAAATCAAAGATGTCACATAATAAGCATAGTCAAGCCTAGATGACCTCTAACCACCAGACAAAGGACATGTTACTCTCCTAAGATATATTTACGTGATTGGGAAAAGCCCTTTCACTAACCTCACAGGCACTAACATCCACGCCCTTAGTGGCTTGAAAAGACACTGCCACCACATCAGAGATCGGCTAGAACAGAATAGTCACAACATACCATCAAAGGACTACTTAAACTTAAGGTCAGCACCTGAAAGAAAAAAAAAAGTGTGGAGGCATCCCCAGACAACCAACAGCTTTAGGAGGCCACACTACCCAAAGACAATGTGCTATACAAATGTCAATAACATAACAGCAGATCATTCATCCTAGCATGTGCAATTGTCAGCCATGTGTATATTTCACTTTTTAGCATGTCTTGTGAAGAAACAAGTACTCATTTAAGGGTTACCATTAGGTTCTGACAATCTACCAGTTTCTCTCTCCATTACTCTTTGCACTTCTCACTGATTTAATTACCCTAGGCTTATTGCAATTTTTCTCACTTCACCTGGATCTTAGACTCATGCTCTCCATTCCTATCAATTTTGCTTGTCCATCTCTTTTTTGCACTGTCTAGTCTTGTTCACCATCCTTCTCACCTCATTCCCATCGCTCGTACATGCGTCATTATGTTTTTCATTGTATGCAATAGTGTACGCATAGAGTATGAGAACACTGTAAAACTAAATTACACATAGAAAAATAAAAAAGTAAATAACCAAATGTAGAACTTGTGTAGCTCCCTTAAATCTTTTTAGAAAGTACACAAACAATGCATTTCTACGTTCTTACTAGAGAGAGAATGTAAATCATTAGAAACTTACAGGACCAAATAAACAGATAATAAAAGGGTTTACAACTTTTTACAGAAACCTGTTCGTCTTGACCGAGTGAAACACCTAGATCAAGCCACATTTATGTGCCCAGGGATGTTAAGAATCGCTTCTTTAAAATATTGACTCCTTCAACTTTAAATGTAGTTGCCCCTTGGAGCTCAAACCCCACTAAACTTTTTCAATGTATGCATCACTTACACTGGAGTGACTAGGTGACAGAAGTAAGTTAAAGTTTGGCTAATGGAGGATATCTGCTGAAAATTGGTAAATGTCATGTCCACCTTATTTAGAGTGTATATATGGCTATATAGTCTAAATAGGGTGAATGGGACATCCACCAATTTTTGGTAGATGTATTACATCTGTCAAACTCTAAATAATTCCCTCAGTCTATTCGCCAAAGGCAGTTGCTACAAATGTCAGAGAGTCATAACAATGTGATCAAGTTTCCCACTACAGAGGTACTTTTCCCACCTCTCACAATCAGCCAGGCTACAACCTGCAATGACACCTTATGCAGAGCCAGCAAGAATTGTAGTAGCTAGAGCAGTACTTGGTAAACCCCTGTGGGATAGCATTCATTAGCTAGTCCATAGTCCGGAAGTTCACGGCCAACAAGAGATATCAACTTTGCTCAGAAGGAAAATTTGAAAGTTGACAGCCTTCATAAATGTCTGTTTGAAAATCTAATTTTAGACTATAGCCCAGAAAGACACTTCAGATTTTGGCAGTACGACTGGGGTCACACTAATGCGCATAAGTTGTTCTGCGGGTAGTTGGATCAGTAATCTTCATGATTTAGAAACTCCTGTCTGAACAAACACATACATCAGGAAAAATGTCAATTCATTCCAGACCTATGCCACTATATACAAAATGCACAAGTAGTGTCCTACGGTCCATGTTATTAATGGTTGCTGAGAGATTCATCATGACAAACAAGCAGTTGTCCACATTTTGCAGAACAACCAAGATATTGTGTACCAGCAGATGTGACCTAAGGCCACATTAGTAAGGCTGAAAGGGATTAGGATATTCAAAATGAGACTCCAATTGTATTACTACCTTTTCTGTGATCATGGTTTTAATCATGAATGAATTTTAACAAGTGAGTACATAGTGCTAAGTAATATCTAGTTACCCTCTCTATTATTGTGAGTTTCAACTAGTTGCTATAGACCACAAGAATGCATTTAACAGTGGTTATACCTGAACTATGGAATCAACGCAGAGTATATTAAAGTCCCCTCAAAATATCTTCAGTGGGCCTGGTACACAGTGGCCACATATCAGGTCTGAGAGATTCCAATTTATTTTCATTATTTTACAGTTTTATACAGCACTATATGTCTTCTTTCAAATGTTTTCGGAGAACTTGACAGGTGGATGAAGAAATTAACCTGGATGGGGGAATGGTGTGGTTAGAGGTCACATGGACAGGGGATTAACTCATGTATTTCGTCAAATGCAAGTTGAGGCAAGGCTGAATAGTACAGGGTTCTAATTTGCATTTCACTGAACTCGGCACACAACCGGGGTTGTGATTAACGGGCTAATGAAAGACACAGTGAAAATGTCAATTTTAGTGCTCAGTAAACTCACTGAAACTATAATCTTAAAGCTGGTCATGCCCTGGAGCTAATTTTTATAATCAACTTCACGGTAAGTGACTTTACGAGAGACTGTCCTGATCACAGCACTAGCTCATCTCAGCTGAAACTGGAGTTTTGAGCCGACTAGCCAGCCTGCCACAGTTAGCAGCCAAATCCAACTATACCGACTACCCTTTCTAACTGGAGAGGAGATTCAATTTAGTGTGTGGGTTGCTTAATTTGGAACCTAGGTTTTTTTATCCTGGCTTTGGCACTTGGCCAAATATTCCTAACCATGATAAAAATAAAGAAAGAAAAAGAATAGGGGTAGACAATGAAAAATGACCCAACAGCAGATCACAAAGACTTATCAGAGATAGCAGCCAAGAGGTCCATGTCATGGGTACATCTTGTTTAGTCACTCCTGTTTTTTCGTCAACTCCTGTTTAAAGTGCTGTCTTTCTACCAACTTGCAAAGCAATGTTGCTGAAAGGTCAAAACTAGACTGAAGGCATGATCAGTGGGTGAAGGTGCATTTTAAAGAGTGAAATGCCTAGGGTTACATCGTGCTTCCATGTCACCTGCACACCTTTTGTCATGTCTAGTGCTTTAATTTAAGAAATCTGTGTGATCTGGGAGTTGTGGTGCAGATTCTGTTCATATCAGATACCACAATTACTGAACAGAGAGTGACTAACCTGTGATACCAGCCCGACAAGAGCAATGCTCCTTGCACACCCTTTGAAGCTCAGCCAAGCGAGCATCAGAGGTTGCTAATTCTGGTGGAACAGCATGGGGAAAGGGGGAATGGAACAAAATAATTTAAAAAAGAGCCAACCGCTGACTGTATGACAGCTTCCTTGTATCACCATTCAGGCGAATCTGTCATCTGTCTCACAGTGTGCGAGTGCCTGAATAACAACAAGAAGAAGGAATCTTTTGGTTTTTTTTAAAAACAAACAAAACCTTTACAGCTTTAGATTTACAGTTTCAATCACATACATGGTCTCTCTCAATCTAAATTCAATAAACCTGTTAATTTGCATGAGAATTCTTTAACAATGTAGTTATTCCTCTTCTAGTTGTTTTTTAACTAGAATTAAACTATTATCTGGAATTGGCACATGTTGCGTGGTTTCCTTAATGTCTCTCTCTGGTTAACGTAAGTTACATAATTCGCCAAATAATAACTAAGTACCTTGTAAATTATCAAGCATCTTACATTTTGTCTGCCAAGTTCTTTTACTGTTGCTCAATTATGATGCCTTTGGCTCAAATTGCTGACTGGCATGCAAGCATGAAGGAGAGAAACATCAAATGCACTTCCCTTTCTTTTGTCTCTTATCTCTTGCAGATTGTTGAGAACTCTCTCTCGGAAGTGCAAGGTTCACAGAGGAAGATTTCCCTGATGTGCAGATAAGCTGGGGCGGCGGGAGAAAAACAGGAAATATCTTCACTGGAACTCCGGTTGCCTAGCAAAGAGTGTGGTCCAAGGGAGTAGTATTTATATCCTCCTGAAATCAAAGATGACTGCCACCATCACATAGCTGTTTTCAGAACCTTCTGGCTTGTTTCAGAACATTCTGGCTTGTTCCAGATGGATTGCTATGTGCTGTCAATGTCTATTTACTGGCTTATTCCAGAACCGTCTGGGTTGTTCCTGAACCAGCTGGCTTGTTCCAGAAGCTTCTGGATTGTTACAGATACATTACAATGTGCTTTCAGAGTCAATTTATAAGCGAGCAGTTGACAGTCTTGTTTCCTTTTACCAACAATCTTCCATTATCTATGTTTATTACAGTTCTACCACATTTTAGCACTTGTGACTCCACCCTCAAAGCTTTGGAAACCATTTTGTGCATCTCCATGAATGTACCCAAATGGCCAACCCCTGGTATGTTCTGGGAAACACCCGACTCTGTAAATTGGATGGCCATGGCAGTTCAGTTGCAAAAATTGAAGTGGGACATCTGAAAAAAATTGTTGATGAAAAGACATGCCAGCAGTGGGAAACCTCTGCACCATGGAGTAATCTGGTAACCATTTTAGAAGCGTGTATGGCCAGTGCAGTCTATGCACGTGTGGGACCGAAATATCTCCTTTATGTTGTACAGCCTTGTTCCCCTGTTCTGAGTACCCAACTGCATACATCTGGTATCCGTTTTTTTTATTTTGGCCCTAACTTCACACTAATCTAGTGTGAACCATCTTTTTGCATTTCTACGAACGTACTCAAAAAGATCAACAACCTGGGATATTCTGTGAAACACCTTACTCTGTAAACTGGGTGGCCATGACAGTCCCCCCTTAATAACTGCCGTCTCAGCAGTTGACCTGGCATGGTGGGATTCTGCCTGTGGAAGTTGCGAAGCAATTGTGGTGCACCGAGAGGACTAGCTGGTTTATCCAAGATCTTTCCTCAGGACCGAACCCTTTCCAGTCAATTAAGTAGTAGACTTGAACTCATATTTTCTTAGCATCAGGTAAACATTTGATATCATACCGTACTTCACCATTTACTTCAATGGGAGCTGGGGTATATTATAGACACATTTCTGGATGGCAGGGTTTGAGCAATGAAACATGGAATACAGGATGTACCCGGGGTATTGAGGGAGGTTCCAATTGAACAGCCACTGGGTTCATTATTTTTGTAATAGGGTATGCCCTATGAATTTTGGTTTTAATTCTCTATTGCCTCTAAACACAAATGTTCGGTGGATAACAAAACTCTGTGACTAATTTTGCGCTAAGGTGAAATGTTTTTTATCAGCATAAAGCTTTTTCCTGAGTTGTGCTAACTCAAGGTGTTCTTTGGCAGATTTTAGAATGGACTGTAGGTCCCTGTGATGCTGCTGCACTGAGGGGTGACTGGAGGGGCTGGCCATTCAAATGGAAGAATGTTGGGATGATAACCATTTGTGCAATAGAAAGGGGAATAGCCCAAGGTAGCGTGTTCTCAATTATAAACAAAGTCAGCCATCCACAAATGCCTGCTCCAATCTTCAATATGAGTGTTTTAATGTTTGATTTAAGTGTTCTGTTTTACCATCAGTTTCTGGTGAAAGCTAGTGGATAAGATTGATTGATTGATGAGAGACTTATATAGCGCAGCTATCGCCCTACGGGCATCCTGGCGCTTGGACTGAGAGACGGCAACAAAGATGACAAAAGGAGGATCATGAGAGCTTGCCTAGATTAAGCTTTAGGATATAACCAGGTCTTAAGTCCCTTACGAAATTCAAGTAAGAAATTGCACTTACGCAGGTTCGCTGGAAGCTTGTTCCACATGCCGGAAGCTACTGTGCTAAAGGCCCACCCTAACACGCTTAAATCTTGGAACCACCAGTAGACCAGCTGTGGAAGAGCGCAATTGCCTACTTGGTAGGTAGCGAGCGAACTTATCCTGTAGAGGGGCTGGACCTAGTCCATGCACTGCTCTAAAAAATAAGGCACAAGGACTTAAAGAGGAACCTTTCCCTTACAGGAAGCCAGTGTAGATCCTTTAGCGCTCTGGTGGACGAAGCGCAGCGTCGCCTATCAAGCACCAATTTAGCTGTGGCCGACTGAATCCTCTGCAATCCTTGGAGGATGTACTGCGGAGCCCCCAGATAAAGGGAGTTGCAGTAGTCAAGTCTGCTTAATACCGTGCTGCGCACCACTGTAGCTCGCGACTCCCTAGGGAGCAGAGGTAGGATACTACGAAGCAGCCGCAGCAGGGCAAAGCAGACATTAGCACTCTTGCTTGCCTGGGATACCATCTGAAGGTCGTCGTCGATGATCACCCCGAGATTACGGACCTTCCTGACTGGTATGAGGGGTCCTTCCTCCGGTGTGAGACAGAATTCGGAGGGGAGATGTTTAGGGATCCTGAATGGTGAACAAAAGACCACCTCAGTTTTACCGCTATTAAACTGGAGAGAGTTCCTTCTGAGCCAATCCTTAGTCTGGTTCATGCATTGATGGAAACGATCCATGGATAGGGCATCATCCCCCTCAAGAGAGAAGGCCAGCTGCGTATCGTCAGCATAGTTCACCAAGCTGACTCCGAAAGATTTTATTAACGGGAATAAGGGCCGCAGGTAAATGTTGAAGAGAATGGGACTAATTGCGGATCCCTGCGGCACCCCATACGCAATTGGAGACCTACTAGAGGAGAACGGTGCCAAGGTAACTACCTGCTGCCTGTCTTCTAGGTAGGATTGAAGCCATTGCAGCGCTCTACCCTTTACACCTATCTGCCTCAGCCTCTCCAACAAGACAGGGTGGCTCACCGTATCAAATGCTGCCGACATGTCAAGGAGCATCTATTTTCATCACTGAACATAACTTTTGCCAAAAATGTAATGTGAATTGAGTGCCTCGATCAGTAATGATCATACTCAGAATGCCATGTAATCGGATACTAATTTGTGGGAAAATATATGCTACTTCAATAGCAGAAGTTAATTTAATGAAAGCTATTAAATGCCCCATCTTGGTTAGGTGAATCACCACTACGAGAATGACCATGTTTCTTTGACTGAGGCATCTCTATGATAAAATCCATGGAGATAGTATGCCACGGGCTAGGTGGAATTGGTTGTAGCAACTCTGCTGTTTTTTTGCTCTGCCTCACCTTGAGCACAAACTGCACAAGTTGGAATAGGTTTCTTAATATCAAATTAAGTGTGGCCCACCAAAAGTATAATTGTCCAGTAGCTATAGATTTCTGGATTTCCCCATATCTGAATCACATCCCCAGGTTAAAACTTGACGTTGCAAATCACGATATGGGACATAGAGGTTACCTTGATGATATTACAGATACAGCTCTCTCTTATCTGACCGGGTCTGCTTTTAACCATGACTCCTTATCAATTTTCTAAATGCACTCTTTTGGTTTGGTTAAAAAGTCATGAGTGTATGGTATTTTATGATAAAGTCAAAATCTGAGAAAAATAGGGACCATTGAAGCTGCTGAGGAGTAAGAGCCCTGGCTGATTTAAAAAACTGTTAATTCTGGTGGTCGGAATAAATTTCAATGATATGTCTGGGCCCCATCAGATAATGGTGCCATTCTTCGCATGCCCATTTTTTCGCCAACAACGCTTTGTGATGCTATTGAATTCACATAGGGTAGGTTTTCGAGAATAATAGACCACCAGATGCATCTGACCGGTATCCGGGTGACCCAGTGAGAGAAATCCTTCCACTGCAAAAAATGAACCGTCTGCCTCAAGTATGAATGGGAGATTAACATGCGGATGCCTCAAGACTGGGGCTTTAAGGAATTGTTGATTCAGGGTTTGAAATACATGTTCTGATTCTCCTGTTCAAGTAAATGTAGTTCCTCTTCTCATGAGGCGAGTGATCTGCTGAACAATGGCTGAAAAGTCTTTAATGAAACACACAGTGCTTAATTTGTAAAAACACTTAGTGCCGGGGCTATTGACAGGAGGACACTAGAGCTTGCACCATCCGTTGCCCCTGGCAGCACTGCCAACGACAGCACCAACTAATCATCACACTCTTAAAAGTTTGACAAATCATGCTATTACAGGCCCCCAAAGCTATAAGAATGGCTTTGGAGGCAAATACTAATAATTGGAAATTAAAATTGAAATAATAAACAGAAGTTGTTGTGCTCGTACCTAAATTGGCAGACACCACTACCATGTGGCAGACAGTCATAAGCCCCGGTATTGGCAATCAGGTGCTGGTGCTGAGCACCTGAAAGCACCAGCACAAATTAAGCACTGGAAACACCGGTAAAACTGGCAAATCCTAGAAAGCTTTGAAGAGCTTTTATGTTTAATAGAGACTTTCATTGAGTTATAGCAGACACCTTTTCTCATCAATTCTTATGTCTTCAGGATTTATGATATACCCTAAGAAATCGATTTCTGAGATGTGAAACTGACACTTTTCAAGTTTTGCATACAGTGAATATTCTCTGAATCGACTCAAGATTGCCTTCACATGATCAAAATATTTCTGAATGGTACCCGAGTATATTAAAATGGCAATATAGATGATTCATAACATACTATGTTTCCTCACATTACATCGTCCATGAAATACTGGACGGCTGCCGGGGCATTGCAGAGTCCATAGGGGATGGCCTGATACTCGAACAGGCTGAAATTAGTCCTGCATGGTTAAATTGTTACCCTTTTCAATGTATTCAGCTACGCAGTTATTATAGATAGAGGACACCAATGTTTCACTGTTACCCAAATTATCGCTCAATAGTATGCACATGGGCGTAACTCCCCTCCCTTCTTGGGCACAAAGAAAATAGGAGAGGAAGCTGGTGACTGAGAGAGTGGGATAAACCCTTTTGCTATGTTCTAGGCATCAAGTGACTCTCGTAAATGTTGGGTCTCTGGCTCAGTCAGATCATAGATCCTGCTGCCTGGAATTGCTGTTTCAGGGACTAGCTCTACCTGGCAATCATACTCTCAATGTAGCTTTTTGTTTATCAAACACTTCCTTAAAATCTTTATACCACTCCGTAAGAGTATTAATTCAAGAAACATCGGAGATGCAGCACTTCTGTAAGTTATGTATTGGGGCAGGTTCTCTTGATTTGGATCTTGAGGTGCTAACTCTTTTATACAAAGTTTCTTCCAAAAATCTGAACTCATTAGTACTGACCGAGCTGCCGACTGAACAGAGGCGTCGTGGAGTGTTAGCGAAGGCATTACCAATATAAGCCTAAGTTGTGGAGCATCAATGAGATGAAATCTAATGTGTTCAAAATGATCCTCACCAATTCTCATAATTACTGGGCACGAATGGTAGCGAACTGGTCCCCACGTCAAAGTGGTTCTATCCCCCACCTTTACTGGCTTTGGTACGTCTTTTCTGATACAAGAAATTTGCAACTCTGTGGAAAATTTCGGACTGATAAAATTCTCAGTGGCCCCAGAATCTAACAAAGCAGGAATCTCTAGTTTCTGACCACCTGGTAACTGAACTTGGATGATAACGTTCAAATGAGCGACAGAACTTTGTTGGGTATTGGCCAACAACACAGACTTCTCAGTAAAGCCTTCTTTCGGATTAGAGACCTCAATCTTATTCGAGAGAACTCATTTTTGGAATCCTCCTGAATATTGGAACCAGTTAACACCACTGCCTGCTTTTTATTTTCAGTTACTTTGGTTCTTGCATTACCATCCTTTCCCACAGTACATACACAATTTTAGTCCTCTTCTCTTTTTTCACTATTCTGTGGTCATTCCATTAATTTGCATTGGCTCTACACCATATGAGCTTTTGCTCCATTCATGTATTACAGGTATGTTCAATCGTACCGCAATCACCTTAGGGTCTGATTGAGGCCTTCAGGTGCATCTCATCTGCCTCTCAGTCTGCGAGTGCCTAAACAAAAACAAAAATGTTTAGTATTTTATTTCTAAAATTAAAAACCCTTACAGCTTTTAATTTACAGTTTCAATCATACATTGTCTCAGTCTAGATTCAATAAACCTGTTAATTTGCATGAAAATCCTTTAAAATATTTATTTCTCTTCTAGCTCTTTCTTCACTGGAATTAAACTAGTCTCTGGATTTAGCACATGCTGCTGGGTTTCCTCATGGTCTCTCTCTGGTTAGCACAGATTGCGCAAATCACCAAATATTAATTAAGTACCTTGTAAATAATCAAGCTTCTTGCATTTTGTCCACCAAGGTATTTTAATGATGCTTGATTAGGATTCCATTGTCTCAAATTCCTGACTTGCATGCATGCACGAAGGAGATAAACATCAAATGAACGTAGCTTTCCCTTTTTTCTGTTATCTCTTGCAGATCATCGAGAACTCTCTCCAGGAAGCGCAAGGTTCACAGAGGAAGAAGATTTTCCTGATGCGTAGGTAAGTTGGATTGGCGGGAGAAGCACAGGTTACGTCTTCACAGGAACTCTGGTTGCCTACCAAAGGGAGTGGTCCAAGGGAGTGGCATTTACACCCTCCTGAAATAAAAAAATGGCTGCCACCATCACATGGCTGTTTTCAGAACCTTGTGGCTTATTCCAGAAAATTCTGGCCTGTTCCAGATGAATTTCCATGAGCTCTCAATGTCTATTTACTGGCTAGTTCCAGAACCTTCTGGTTTGTTCCTGAAAGTCTGGCTTATTCCAGAACCTTCTGGATTGTGACAGATGGACTGCAATGTTCTTTCAACATCTATTTATAAGCGATTAGTTGGCAACCTTGTTTCTTTTGTCAAGAGCCTTAAATGATGTCTGTTGGTTTGTTACAGTTCTATTACACTGTAGCAATTGTGTCCCCCCCGCCCTCAAAGCTTTGGAAACCAGTTTTTTACATCTCCAGGAATGTACCTAAAAAGGCCAAACCCCAGGATATTCTTTGAAACACCGACTGTAAATTGGGTGGCCATGACAGTTCATTTGGACAAATTGAAGTGGGACACCAGAAAAGAAAATAAGGCTGCAAAGGCACCCCAGCAGTGGGAAAACTCTGCACCATGGAGTAATCTGGTAACCTTTTTAGAAGCCTGTATGGCCAGTGCAGTACTATGCAAGTTTGGGGAATGAAATGCCAGATTTATTTTGTACAGTGATGTTCCCCTGTCCTGAGTACCCAACTGCATATATCTGGTATCCGTTTTTTATTTATTTTGGCCCTAGCTTCACACTAATCTAGTTTGTGTGCAAACGTCTATGCCTCTTCCTTGACATGTGTTAGATCCTGCATCTGTCCAGTGACCTGGAGAGGTGCACCAAGCATGCCCTTATTAAAATGACACTAGATTGTTGTCATTAGTTTAGCATATAGAGCAGTGGGGACAGCATTCTATGAATCCATAGTTGTGACTAGACATTTTTTTACTGGTGTCATTGAAGGGGAGCACTACTGGCCACGTGTATAGTTCCACCTCTATGTGCTTACCCCGATCCGAGCGCTAACAAGTCAAGTGTATGTGTGCGCATTTTGTGTATGTGGCCTGAACGGACAGTCATTGTGTGAGTACATGAGTCAGAGTAATGGAGGCCTGTCGGCTTCATTTTGGAAGCCCCAAACCCGATTTGTTGCACAAGAAAGAGGTGTTGTTGGTTTACTAGACCTTCCTGAAGATTAAGGAGAGCTAGACACTGAGTTCAGGGAAGGGGAAATAAAGGTTCCTTTAGAAATGTATTTAGGCCTTATGGGCAGGGTGGAGTTGCCGATTAGTCTTCCTGAAGCACTATCATTTGGTAAAAGGTGGAGGTTATGGTTGGGGCTGCACATATGGCCATGCAAGATGAATGGGACCCCCAAGGTTAAGCCCGGACGACTGGCTTTACCTGATCACAGTCTTCAGTTTGGCTGATGACTGCCAGGTGAGGAAATTGCACACCTATGTTGTGGGTGCTCCAGGCTGGAGATAACCCTGCAGTGTAAAGCATCACTCTGTGCAAGGATTGCATCTAGACTGCAGCCTTAAAATGACATTTTAAAGCAGAACCACCTCAAACCTGAAATGCCTCAAAACTGAAAGTGCAGACAATGGATCAACACCTCCTGTCTGCTTTTACTGTGTAAAGGTTTAAGCAATTGGCCTACTGGTTGATCCAGTTTTAAATTCCCCATGAACAAGGGACTGAATGCTCAGCTGAGTGCTCAGAGTACTGCGTGCAACCAGAGCAGGTGTCTGCCTGACAGCCAGCTTCCCAGAGATGAGGGGACATTACCTGAATCTACTTCTTGCTGTTAAAGCTGTTCACTTGACCTGAAGCACATAGATACCAGTCTGCCTGCTGAGAAAGGGTAAGAGCCTGCCAGACGTGCAGGAGGAGTGACTGTTCAGGAGGAGCAATCTGTGTGCCTCAGTGTCTGCAGTCGCCATTTCTCCTCCTGCGGTTCCTAGCTGGAACCATGCAGGGCAACCAAAGATTACCAGAGGGCTGTGATCCTCTGCGGCAGGCCCGGACTGGCTGTAGCGGGCACCCGGCAATCCCCCGGTGCGCCGCACGGGTGGGGCCGGTTTTGGGCCCCTGGGGGCCGTTTTTGTTACAGGGCCGTTTTTGCAGCATAGCTGCAAAATCGGCCCTGTAACAAAATCGGCCAAAAACCGGCCCTGGCAAAGAGCTCGGCGGCACCCCCAAGCCCCGGGGGCCGGCCGAGCACTATGCAAGGGCCGGTTTTGGTTCCCAGTCTGACCCTGCTCTGCGGCTTGACCTGAGCTTCTGTGTCAGAAGAGATGTTGGGCTGCGATCTGAGCCACTGTTCCAAAAGAGATGTTGTGGCATGAACTAAGCGGTTGTGCCAGAAGATAAATTACATTGTGACCGGATCCGTTGTACTAACAAGAAGTTACAGGTTGACCTGAGCTGCTGCACCCAAACATGAAACTTTGGCATGATTTGAGTCACATTCACCAGGGAGCCAGCCAGTGCTGGGACTTGCCATCTGACCGTGACCAGCCCATGCTCAGCTGCACTATCCCAGTTGCAATCAGTTCCAAGGGCGCTGCACTGGGAGACCCTGCTTCCTCAGTCTGTGTGCGCGTTGGACACTCATGTATTATGCTAATGATGCTATCTCCTCGAGAAGCCTGTCACTGTTCACCCTTGCTACTGCTGCAAGTGGTGAAGGCGTTATACTTATCCAAGAGTGCAGAGCAGGGGTGTGAGCATTGCGCAAGGCAGCCAGCAGTGCACCAGCACGAGGAGAGTAACGGCTCCATCTCTAAATATATATGGCAACGCAGTACAACTACTTTGGGTCATGTGCTGCGCCAAATCTTAGTAAATTTGACACACTGTATTTTAAACCATCAACACTTGCATTCTGGACTTAGCAGTTTGCTTAATTTGAGTCTGTGGTTAAAGGTGAGACCTACCGGTGCCTTATTTATTGGGTATCGGCACTTTTCTTCATCAGACTTCAACCCACAGCAAGGGATAGGAAAAACACAAAATAGGGAAAGGAGGCAGAAAAACGTGGAAAAAAGAGTGACAAAGGGAGAGAGCAGGGATGAAAAAGAACTCTAGAGTGTGACTGAACAGGCAGGGTATGTCTGTTGGTCGATTAGAGAGGCACGAAGTGGAATCAAGACTACGCAGCCTTGGTATTTGGCACCCGGTCCTTCCATAGCGCAGGCAGCAGTCATCTGAACAAAACTGTGGCCCCCGGCTCTTATTCTTTTACAAATTAAGCACTGTTTGGCTGTGAGGAGATGATTGGCTGAAAGGTTATTCAGATGAGAAAGTACCACTGGACTGCTCGGGTTTTATCATTTAAAGACACCATACGATGTAGAGAAGAAAAAGAGTTCACACATTCCTGCAAAGTTAATAATCACACACAATAGGCAATTCCAGAAGTTTGATGATGACTGATTGGGTTTTGAACTCTACTGTGACACCTTTCACCCAGATGGGCGCCCATTTTGAAAGTTAGAAAGTTGCATAATCTTCCCCATAGTCTACCACTCACCACGTCCCCAAGGCAGGTTTACTAGCTGACGCCCCTTAATGGGACGCCACATTTCCAGTGCCGCCCTTCCATTGAACAATTCACTGCATTGTGGGAGTTTTCATCATGGTTCAGCAGAACCAATTGCCCCAACGCACCTGATGACACTGATTTCCAAAAACAAATCCAAGGACTGGAACAGTGGCCTCTAGGGGACCTGGAGGGATCTCCTAACCCTGTCCCAGGACGTCATTGGAGCAGACGTGCTGCATTGTATTTCAGTTTGCCGGATGACTCTCTCATCAGGAATACCATAACCTAACAACGTGTTTATTCCTACACATCTCTGCAATCCCCCACTTTAGTTCAATAGGTTAAATAGAGGTGACCCACGACTACACCTCCCAAAATACACTGGGGTACTAAATTAAAGCGAGGATGGAATATTGTTTCCCTGGCTACATGAAGCCATCTGGTATCCTTAATTGTAATATAAAAAAGGTTAGGGCAAGAAAAAAAAAACACACACATCAAACACCGCTTACTTCCATGTGTATAGCCCCAGGCAAATAACTGACAGCCAGTTTACTGATATTCAGAGAGATTTAATTTTAAAACGGACACATGCTTATGCAAAACAAAGTTTTGTTCCAAAAACAGTATGCAAAACTTCAACGTAGTCACGTATCTCTGGGCCTCATGCTGCAGCCGCGGACATTCTAAGCATACTTTGTATGCAAAGTTTTCAGAACACTCGGCCCCTTCAGCTTTGCTAGAGGCAGGAAGAGCGAAAATAAAAAAAAATATATGCGGCGGAGAGGACATGGAACATTCCAGAGATGTTTCCCTTACTTCGAGCGAACGGGAAGCTCGTTTCTGAAATCAGCTGCTTTAGCTTTCAGGTGAGGCAGAGTAGGTCAGATTCCGCGGAGCGCCCCTGCCAGCCGCCCCTGGCAGCGGGACAGAGGATTCTGTTACCCCGGGCGGCCGGGAGTCCACCGCGCAGGCGAGTCTGAGCGGCGGGCGCCGCGCCAACCTATTCCTGGAGTTTTCAGAGAGAGACAGAGGTTCCAGGGAAATGTTTTTATAGCAGGGTCCAGCTAAATCTCGTGAGGACTGGCTGGAAATTTGTGCTCAGCTGATTCCGCTGCTGCGCTGACGTAGAGGCGCGCGCTCGGCCAGGCCTCTTTTTCATTTGTGGGGGAGGAGGAACCCGTGTGGTTTATCCTGGTACTTGACGTGTGAAAAGGAAAGGAGTTAGCCTGAAAGAACCAACGAATAACCATTTTTATTTATTTAGTAAATGTTTATAAAGCGCGGACATTACCCAAAGGTGTCAGAGCGCTGTACAATAAAGCTAGTTACGTTACAAGAGAAAAGTGGTACAGAATATAACATTACACAGACTAAAAATGAAGGGTACACAAACACAAAATCCAACACAGCACACGGGGGAGAGGAATGTACAGGAAAACATACAAATTTACAACGAAGAGCGAACTTCCAAGAGGGGCCTGAGAATGAAGGGTACACAAACACAAAATCCAACACAGCACACAGGGGTGAGGGATGCACAGGAAAAAATACAAATTTTCAATGAAGAGCGAACTTCCAAGAGGGGCCGGAGTATGAAAGTATTAGTTCTGAAAGTGTCTTTGGAAGAGAAGAGTTTTGAGTTCAGCTTTGAAGATCCGGGTAGAGGAGGTGGCACGGAGCAATGGGGGAAGTGAGTTCCATATTCTCACCGCATTGCTTGAGAAGGATTGCGCCATCGATCTTTCCCTTTTGAAGACGGGGGGCTCAAGCAGAAGCTTTTCCGCATTACGAGAGGGTCGAGAGCCTCCGGACAATTTCAATTTATTTGCCAGGTAACGTGGGGAGGACGTGTGCAAGGCTTTGTGTGTGATGCAGGCAGTTTTGTAAATAGATCTTGCCTCAATCGGAAGCCATCGAAGAGAGGACAGGATAGGAGTGATGTGGTCGCTTCGTTTAGACCCGGAAATGAAGCGAGCTGCTGAATGGAGGATGGATTTGAGAGGGGAGAGGTGGGATTTGGGTAGGCCCGTCACTGATAATGATAATGCTACTGTTTTATATAGCGCTCTATCGCGCACTCCTGCCTTTTCTAAGCACTGTAACTAAAAGTTGTTACAAACAATTATTTCTTTTTACTTAACTCAATGTTCCGACTTCAAATGGATGGATGCTGGGTTGGCTTTAGCAGAGTTCAAACTCATGACCTCCACATTAACGGGGATGCCCTCACGGCGCTATCTCACAGGCAAGTCCCGACATCTATGTGAGTTACACCTTCAGCCCAGCCCAGGCTTTTTTGCTAGAAAACCGTTTCCTTTGAGACTGCCAGTTTCATATTTAACCCTGCATATATGGGTTCAAAAATCTCAGTACGCATCGTACTGTTAGTAAAATACCTACCACTGGCAGAAGATTTCATAACTATATGTGCATAAACGCATTATCATTATGACGAATTCTAAGTCAATGCGAATGCTACAAGGACGTGATAAGAAGGAATGAGGAAAGGGCACCCATTTTTTCTGATACCAACCCTACTTTCACCCCTGTACACTTCATTCACATCCAATATGTCAAGTGGACCAATGTTTCCAGTTGAGCTAATATTTACAGAATATGAATTGACTCTAGACTACAATTCCTAGAATGTTCCAACTGTTTGAATAAAGTCCCAGGGCTGGGAAGCTAGTGTCCCGTTGAAATGGAGCACTGTGGTTGCCGTATGAATAAGCACCTATTCCTCCATTACAAGACTGAATCTAAATACGGCTGTGGCCACACAACAACAAAAGCAGCAAATGATTTTCAAATGTGTACCTTGGCTTTTATAGTCCTTCGTCTCTTTCTAGTCTAAAACTGTATATTGTACTTTTCCGAATCGTATCACAATTTTAACAGCCTAAACTTCAGTTAGCAATTGATTTTTGATTTCTTTGGGTTTTCATGCAGCCATACATTCCCCAATTTTGCTGCAACACAACTCCTAGAACATCATTCTGTTTGGAACTCACCAGAGTATGGCAGCAGTGCTGGTTTTTAGTTTACTATTCTTGCAGCATAATGCTTCAGGGACTGGTGCAATAACATTGAGTACTGCAAAGAAGGATTGAGGGAGGTATATTTAGACGAATTAAGTAGGAATGTAGGACTGTGCTATAGGAAGGATGACTGAGGTAGCAAAGGACAGAGTAAGAATTAGACTAGTGAAGGATAGAGGACTGGGAAAAGGAAGAAACCAAGAAAGAAAGGAAGGAAAGAACAAACAAACAAACAAAGAAAGGGCTAAAAAATGTAGAACTTGAGGAGAAGGCGGTCTGATTACAAAAAGGAAAGGAAGCAAGATCAAAGTGAGGAGGACTGACTTCTGGGGATGAGGAGTGACTTCTGGAAAGAAGAACTGACAAAGGGATGGAGCACTGACAGAGAAGGAGGGAGAGAGGAAGGAAGGAAAGAAGGAGGGAAGGAAGGCAGAGTAGATGGTAAGGAAGGAAGAATGAAGGAAGAAACAAAGACGGGCCCAGGGCAGGAAGGTAGGATGCAGTTAGGGCTGGACTAGATGGATTAAAGGAAGAAAGGGAGGATGGAAAGATGAAGACCTGGACCAGAGAAAGAAGGGTTTGAGGGAAAGAGAGTGTGAGTGAGGAAGTCAGAAAGAAGGAAGGAAGAAACACAAAAGGAAGGAGGAGAGTTGTGAAGCAAACAAAGCAGGAATTCAAGTAAGGATGGGAAAAATGATGTGAGGCAACACAGTACAAAATGTATTTCAAGAAGACCTAGTGGAAGGTGCGGGAGGAGGGCAGGGAGGTGAGGATTGAGAGAACCAAAACAAGGAGGGAAAACATGAAGCAGGCAGGAAGAAATAAGGAAGGGTGCAAAGGAGTTTGTAAAAGTCTCTCTGCACATGATGCTTTATGGTGTACTGCTTTATTGGCTCTTACATTTTGGACACGCAGGCCCTGTACGTTGAGACCCGAGGTACTCTGTTCCTTCACACCTAGTGTGGCACTTGCTACTGTACAACTGCCCTGACTTGAAGACGGAACACAAGGCTGGCACAGTGAAGTGTAAAATATGAATAGCTGGAATACTGTAACGTGCTGAAGTGCAGACAGCCCTATCCGGCAACAGGGGTGGCTCCTCTGCGGTGCAGGTTAAAACTAAAACAATTACCTACATCGTTTTATTTTTCATTTGCCGGCTCTGAGCCAGTGCGTTCAGGGAGGGGCGGTGCCGAGGCTTGGGAGGGGGAGGAGGAGTGCTATGTGCACTCTCTAAGTGTGCTTATGTGTTTGGCTGGCCGTCTCAGGCCGGCCAAACACACATGCACACCTAGGTTTCTCCAGCCTGGCTGCATTGAACAGCTGGGCGGGAGAAACCCCAAAGACTCCCTATTCTGAGAGGAGCGTCTTTTCAGCCTGCTCAGACCAATCCCCGCACTCCTCTGATAGCATGAGAACAGCATGGGGAATCCGCAGGGAGTCTGTCACAGTGTATGCTGGGAGCCTGGGACCAGGCAGAGAACACACAGGTTCGACGCGACGTGGGAGGCGGCCGCAGCTCCATGTAAGTGATTTTTATTTATTTTTTCTGATTATTAAACCACCACCGCCTGCTTCCCCTCCCGGGCGCATCACCGCCCCCTCCACCCGCCCCACTACCTCTTCATTATGTCAGCCACCACTGTCCTGCAGAAGTAATGGAGTAATAATTTAGTATACACATTGCGAAATGTTGTCTCTTTGACATAGAGTGCCACATTGTCAGCTCTGTTCTCCGGGCAAATTTAAATTACAGTATAAATTCATATATAAGCTTGGGCGGCAGCGATTAATATGAGGTTTACTGCATACATAGTTTTGTCTGAAAGTGACAGAAATGGATAGCAGGGGCAGAAGTATTTCCTCGGATATTTACCTCTCCTCTGATTTACTTATGCTAATAGCCCTGCCTGAACTCTAGCATTGCAAATACTTCTTTAGAAGAAGGGCAGAGTAAAAGTATGTAGCTATGAGAGATTAGAGTTCCACTCCAAGTACGTTTTTAAAAGGACTGTGGTCCCATTTCTTTTCAGAGGGGGGCACTCCCAGCCACACCATCTCCACTGCTTGATTGGAGTTCCTGCCTGTTGAATTCATAGGGAGATGAGTTTTGTTGTTTTTCTCTTAAACACAGGTTCAAGTTTCAGGTAGGTAGTTATAGTTAGGGCCTAGTTACCACAGAAACCTTATTTTTTATTTTGCTAATATCTTTGCTCAGTTTGAGTAATTTTTACAAAACTTTCCCAAAAAGTTCATCCACCTCAGCTCCTTCCTAGAAAGCTTTGAGGTAATCCATCAAGTGGGGGACGAGAGAAAAAGTGGGGTCTGAAAACGCCATTCCCCATCCAATTTCCATGGGGATTTATTAAGAGCGCTACAGCCAAAACATCTGAATGGGATTACACCAAATTTAGCAGAAAGCTAGATCTTGGTCTAGAAAGCTGCCATGCTTCCTGGAGAGAGGCGGGGCCAGATGCCACAGCAGTTGTGGGGGCTGTAGCAACACCTGAGAACCATCTGGGAGCAGCCCCCCCATGGAAAAATCAAGCAGGCCTCCGAGCAAGGCTCATGGTTGGTCAGACCCTAGAGGCTGTATAGGAGCAGAGATGTCACGCTGAGGAGCTTAGGCGTCAAGTCACGGGTTGTCCAATAAGCAAAACCATGGTAGAGTGCACAGGAGCACTGTAGTTCGCTGCAGAGGAGAGAGCCGCAGAGGGGAGAGCAGCAGTTTAGTGCAGTGGCATCAAGGTTGAGCCCTGAGCTTCCATTCCCCACACAGCGCATCAGTTCCCCAGTCCCAACTGCACCAAGTGAATACAACAGCGAAGCTGCTAAGAACCGTGCAACGGCTATTCCGCTGTTCTTCCCTCGACTTACTCCTTGCTTTTCATCCAACCCAGTTAAAAAAATCTGCAACACCGCCCACAAAAAAGTCATCCAAAAGCTGATTTTTGACTGCCCGCATCACTCAATATGCAGGATTTTTCATAAGAGGTACACGACAGGCCTACAATTGGCATTCAACCAACTCAGCCGTACTCAACCTATCTAGCACTTATCCTGCCCCTAACTCCATCAACTTCATCACCGGTGTCACCCGCACCACCCATGCCAACCCTTCCCCCCCAGCTCTACCGGAACAGTTCATCGCATATTTCACCATATTGCTCCCAGTGATAGCGGACACATAGCGGCATTACGCCTTAGCAGTACTTGAAACTGGGTTTGTTAGGGCCAAGTAGGGGCGCAAGTGATCGACTGGCTCTGAGGACAAATTTGAAACTCAGGTATAATTCAGTAGATAATATAACATATATACAGCCAATCTAACCAAGGCATCGTAAAGTACGACAAGCCAAGTCAATTCAAACCAAACCACACTGACTAGGCTGCCCGGTTGCAATCCAGGTTACTATTGTCGTGACATCAATGAAGCTTGACACAGTCACGCATAGCTCGCACATAGTTACAACCAAGAGAGTTAGAAATGATCCCTTCAGCGTCCGCAGTGACTACAGGAGCACAAACATTTTTTGAGACATTTGGGAGCTATCCCATACAGTGTTCAATCAGAGGTGAGCAACTGCAATGTCCAAAAGGAGAGCTAGGTACAAGAGAATCCCACCTATGAAACCAGCATCGAGCAAGCCAGAGAATAACGCTCACGTCTTAAAAAATATGCTCCCAGGCCCAACGCAAGCCCTAGTAAGTAAATATTTTCTAAGAGCTGTAAACTCAAAAAAGGAAATGCCTTTGGAAAGCTCAACATACCAAGGTTCTACCAGCAGATGCTTGTCACCAAGGAAGCTCACTGAATGCTGTCAAGATACCTTTTTTCTCACCCCAGTTTGATAATTCTTTTCTAAAATTTTATTGTAATAAAAATAACTTCAGAGTAACAGTGCTAGTCCACCAGGCACCCATGGATGTGATAGACATCACCAAATGTCCTTATAAGGGGAAATACCGCCCCCCCCGGTGACAAACTGCACCAACCCGCCCTAGGCAGTCCAGTTCCAGCAACAAATGAAAGCCCTGCTAAGCCTAGTGACAATGCAGCCAGAATTCCAAAGAGCAATGTCACCATATTCACAGCGGAGAACATCTCACACAAAAGTATGGATATTCCAAACTGGGTAAATATCTTGCACATTTTGAGACACATTCCAAATCCAGCACACTACACTTCTGGAGACCAGCTACGAGTCCACTTCAAGCAATTTAGCGGCCATGTAATTGAAGAATCTGCACTGGTCACATGGAAAGATGGTGAACATGCCCAAATGATTCTGTCAGAGGAGATCCCATTTGCTAACTGGGAAGTTTTGGTTCAAGCCCCCCAATAACAAAGGTATCCACATACACTGGCGGGAAGAACAAGCACCCGAACAGCTCACCCACGTGGGAAGTGTATATTTAGAGGGACAACGAATGGATTCCGCAACAAACTTCCATTTCACTTTGAAAAATCAGTGCTGCTTTGACCCAAAGAAGTCAATGGTAGCCCGCAGAATCATAGTAGACACATCAGACCCGGAGCTAGTAAACTAATGGAGGTGGCTAGCTTTCAACCTGGCTGGGAGGACCTCAATTCACTCCTAGCCATTACCCCAAACAGAATAAGGTTGATTTCTTAAACCCTACCTCAACAAAGCCCAACTCATTCATTTAATGGAACGTTGCAGAGTTAAAGAGTTCTATCACCAACAAAGAAGCACTAGCATTCCTTCAGAGTGGTGATCTGCTATGTTTGCAAGAGACCTGGACCACCACACAGTTGTTAATCCCAGGTTTAGCAGAGATCAAACAGCCCACGTAGAAGTTCACCTTTTTGGAAGACCCTCCGTAGGCCTTTCCACATACATAACTCTGGTGCTAGATATGACAGTAGAAAAAATGGAACTCCCCACTGACCTGGCTCAGGCTGTGCTTCTTCCTGGCATAAGATGAACAGGAACAACATATCCATATAATTAATAAATGTATATTTCAACTGTAGAGATAACACAAGAACAGATAAGAAGGCAGACCTGGTGTGTACCCAGTATCTTGGGTGAATCATGTTAAGACACTGTATTGTAACCCTTTATCCAGTGCAAATGATTCCATTTGGATTATTCCACAGGAAGCCCGGCACAGAATCAACCATCTCCCAAGGCCAATGACTCGCAATCGAGAAGCCCTAAGCTATTTCTGACCCTTATGAATCACAACCAGGTTGCTAATATACTGACGAGAATAAGACACAACTTGGCATCGGGACAGAACAGAACTTCAAGGGTCCTAATTTATGGAGGGCAAAATATTTTTGGGCACCTTTGCTCTCCCTACTATACCAGAACTGTTTTACAACAGCTACTGTCCCAGAGTCCTGGCGCGGATCGGTCTTACACCCAAGCCACAAAAAAGGTGGAGACACAGAGCCATGTAATTATAGAATGATCGCCTTGCTAGACATCCAAGCACAGGCTTTCACCTGCACCCTAATTCTGAATCTGGAAAGCTGGACCAGGGATGAGGGCATGCTGCCATTTTTCCAATTGGGTTTCAGGGAAGGGGCATCTACAATTGATAACATTATGACATTGGCTTTTTTGGCAAATCATGCCATCCAGCCCAGTAATCCCCCAATTTTTGCATGCTTCATTGACTACACTGCAGCACTCGATGGGGTGGATCAACAAATTTTGCGTAACAAACTAACTTGCTAGGGAATCCTGAAAAAATTGTTGGACACAAAAATCTTTCTTCATTCTCAAACATGGGTGAGAATCAAGCTGACATACAGCACGGTAACCCCTAACATTTATACCGACAAAGGCTTAAGACAAGGACCTATACTTTTTAATTTCTACACCGCTGATCTTGGGCAATCATTAAAAATTGAAAAACCTGTCTGTACCCAACATTGGCAAGAAGTGCTTATTCCTGATGAACTATGCAGACTACATGATAGTAATGCATCATAGCAAGATGGAGATGGAAAAGGCTCTGGATGCCCTCAACACATACAACATCAAAAACCAACAGGTTGTGAACTGCACAGAAACAAAGGTTTTCACTTTTGGGCAATATCCAAACAAGAACTAACTACAATGGATGCTAGGTAATTTAAATATAAAAGTCACACATATGCTTTGTATAAACTCTATTCAAATCTGCACAGCCCATCTACAGATGCATATCTGGATGGGAATATGAGCCAAACTCCCCCCAACCATCAGCTATGGCCAATTAGCTTTCTCCATTGTCTTAACAACTTTAATGGAAAGGGCGCAATGCAAAGCCCATAACTACATCTTTGTATACCCTCACATGTTTGAAACTATCTACTACACTTAGACTTCGGCCTGTGTAAACAATCCCTTGAGAATATGGGGGTCTTTGTTCAGTACCACCACAAAGAACACAAAGGTTTCATTGAAAGAGGTCCTGAAATAATTATTTGCAGCTGGGAGGAATCCATGGTCAGACTATTTGTCAGCAGCTTGCACCAAACTAAACCTGGCCTGGGAGGTCTGGGAAGATAGCTCAATACCACCAACATTTCTAAAAACCATCTTAGAGAAATAAGTCCTTAAGAAAGAAGACATCAATAATATAGAAGATTCAAGACTAATGACTCTTCCAATCCAAGAGTGCCATGCAAGCTGGAAGTCATCTTTGAGTCGGGCCAGTGCAGACTATGTCACCTAAGAGAAGAAACCTTGGACCACCTAATATGTATTTGCCTGGCGCTCCTTAGCACAACACGCTTTATTAAAACCAGTCGTCCTAGCACATGATGCACACCTCTGCAAGGAATCTTAAAGAGGTACTTTACCATCTTGAAACTCTGGTAGATCTGGCAAGATTGGGAAAATACATGGTTGTTACACAGACATTGCTAAAGGCCAACCTGCAGTCGCTATTAAGACACAGCCTAAGTATCAACATGCAGTCTGCAATTCCTAACTGTGCCCGCAAACACGCCTGCGTATACAACTATTCTGGCAATAGCAATGTCAGTGTTGTGCTTTACAAATGCTGTTTTCATTGATTGATTCATTAATGGCAGCAAGGAGAATTGCTGAAGGGCCCCCAAGGACTGTTACCATACTGGTGGCTGGAATGTCCCAATAAGTGTTGGGCACGCAGATCTCTGGGCGAAATATTAGCCAATCCAAAAATGATGTTACTGCATGTTATGAACTAATGCTGACAGATTTCCATTGCTTTCTTATTGCTCTTTTATTGCTCAGTTAATCTTATGTAATGACTAAACCCTCGACTAAATTATCCAGATGCTAATGAATTTTAAACGTGTATAATGCTAAGCATAGCCTGATCACATATATATATGTTGCGCAGCATATTTTATGGAGGTGATGCCTCTTTTTGTAACAATTTTACCTAATTGAACAAATACATTTATTACAGCTACCACTACTGGTCCAGAAAGTGTGCTTTTTGTGATCTCCAATAAATCCGTTTAGTAACTTTTGAGAAATTAAGGGTCCAAATTTATGTATCTATCATGCCGTGGAGAATCCAAAAACCCAAAATATCTGAAGATAAGATCTGACTATCTACTACCAAATCAACAAAGCTCTAGCAAAAGCTATTTTAGGACTCGAAGACTCAGTCGCTGTCATCCAAAAAAGTAATAGAAAAACATATAGGGGCATAGGTTAGGGATACCCTGTCCCCCACGGCTGGATGATGAGTCCCGGAAGAATCTTTTCCAAAACCTAAAATTTTATTTTTTGCTTTATGGGCACGCAGATCCACAGAGGATCGGCAGATTTGCAATGCTGTAAAAATAAAAAAAGCAGACTCCCACACTTTTTTACTTTTAATACCCCAAGAGTGAGCCAGGGGGTAGCCTTTTCTTACAAAAAAGTTAGGAGAGGGGGAGCTGCCCCACTCCTGGACAATGTCATCTTCTGGGGCCGCATCACATTAAAGGGGAGGTGGCACACAGTCCTCTTCCCTGTGCCATTTTAAAGTGCTGGGGAACCCATCCCTAAACCATGGCCAATTTACTTTTAAAAGTATGGTGGCATGCACCCCCGTGCCATAACATGGCCCCAGGGAAAGCATTTACGAGCCAAATCAATGTTATGTTGCTGTGCATTGCCCCGGTCTTCCCCCCAGACACCAACAGCAATTAGACCATTTGGGGCTGCATATCCAGTACCGCACAAGCCTGGATAAAATCCTTCCTCACCAACCGCAGGCAAGCAGTGGCCCTAGGTACTTTCCTTTCAACTGAACACCCCATTACATCGGCCGTCCCACAAGGCTCGTCTCTTAGCCCAAGTTTGTTTAACATCTACATGGCCCCATTCATCTCATTGATAGCCTCTTTTAGCATTGAAACAACATCATATGCAGATGATACACAACTAATAATGGCCCTAGATAAAGACTCTAATAATGCAGAACTTCATTTTAAGCTATGCCTCACAGAGGTCATCCTTTGAAAGAAGCTTAGTCACCTTATATGCAATACAGATAAAACCGAGATCCTGCTGATAGGGAAGTACAATCCCTTCAAGCCGTGCCAATGGTGGTCAGAAGATGCAACTGCTCCACCAAACACAGTAGAAGTAGCTAAGAATCTGGGAGTGAAATTTGATGCCTTGCTCTCTTTTCAACCTCATGCCCTGATGGTGGCGGGGACGTGCTTTAGCATAATCAAAACCTTAATAGAGTTTTTTGACTACATCCCGTTCACTGCGAGAAAGGCAGTTGCGGTGGCACTCATTCTGTCTAGAATAGACTACTGCAACAGCCAACTTGCAGGGGTAAATAAACAAGCACTAAAGAAACTACAGGTGGTACAGCATGCAGCGGCCCGCTTAGTGCTAAAACATCGTCGCTGATCTCCTTCTTCAGCAGCCCTCAAAACCCTTCACTGGTTGCCTATGCACAAGAGAATCTTATGCAAGGTTCTGATAATCTCTTTCAGAGCCGTTAGAAACCTAGGACCCAAATAGCTATCGGCCAGATTTACCCCGTACACCACTGCTAGGATACTCAGATCCTCATCAGCAAATCTTCTTAAACCTCCTACCTTCAGGTGCAAAACCAAAGGAGGTAAATCTTTAGCATTTCTAGGAACCAGAGCTTAGAACGCCATGCCAACACACTTAAGGCTGATGGAAGCGGAAACCCATTTCAGAAAGGCTTGAAGACGTTGATCTTTGTTGGATGCTCAGATGCACTCTGTTCATCCCTTATATAAGTGAGATATCTGTCTCCCTTTTATCCCTCCCACATAGCGCCAGGATGCTCCTTTCGGAGTGATAGTCGCGCTCTATCAATAACCAAATCAAATCAAATGTGGACCCCCTGTACCCCGCAGTCCCTGATGACTCCCCTGCTTGCTCCCATCGAGGGTGCCACATTAAAGCATACAAAAAAGTGATGGATGAAATGCTTGAATTAATCTCAGCCACTAGCAATTACTCAGTGCTCTCTCCTAATCCATCATTATATTCCACACCATGGCTCCTCAGTTTGGACCCAGCTATATGCAAATCAGTCTTGGCCCTGGTCCAGTTGGAACAGTCCAGGCCATTCTGCCAAGCCAGGTACTCCTGAACCGTAACACAAGCAATGTAACTCCGATTTTGCCCTAGTAAGAGCTCATCAACCAGGTATAGCTAGGCTACAGTGACACAGTGTTCGCAGGACCCATGTCTGGGCATACCCGTCTCAGATAGGGCGACATACTAAAGCATATAAAAAAGTAATGGATGGAATTCTTGAATTAATCTCAGTCACTGGTATTTACTCAGGGCACAATCCTAATCAGTTTGGCCTGGACTGTTCCCATTGGAGCTGGGTCAAGGCTGATTTGCATATCACTGGGTCCAAACTGAAGTGGTATTTTGGGTGAAAGACGATGGGCTGGGATGCAGCCTGGGCAATTGCTAGCTTAATTTAAGCATTCCATCCATCACCTTGTTGTTGCATTTGACACCCATCCAGGATGCAGTGGGTGCCGGCTCCATTTATTTGCTCCCGCCTGGTGGGAGATACTTTTCCCTGCTCCTGCCAGGCGGGAGAAAACCTGTGTTTTCTGTCTGTAAGAGTGCGGGAGTCGAAGTTCTCCCTGCCCGCAAGATCTTGCAGGCAGGGAGCAGCTTTGTCCCGGGAGATGGGGTCCCCAGGGCCACTAGATAGCTCAGGGAGGGGGCATGCCCTCCTCCCCATAAAACAATTAGCTCTGGTGGATGGGGTCCTCGGTCCCTTCCATCCTAAAACAACATTGTCCCCAAGGGATGGGGCCCCTAGCACCTGGAAAAGGCTTGTGGCGGGGGAACACACACAGCCCCATTAAAAAGAAAATCGGCCCCAGGATATCGGGTTCCTGGGGCCCTACTGAGGCTCGGGGAAGGGGCCTCAAGACCCACCCCCAAAATGAAGAACAACATTGTCCCTCGGGATTGGTGTTCCTTGGGCCCTTTCATGGCATGGGGTGGGGGAGTGCAGGCCCCACCCCAAAAAACAATTGTCCCCTGGAGATGGGGTCCCCAAAGCTTTGAAAAGGCTCGGGTGGGGGGCCACAGACCCCCTCTACATTAAAAAGTGAATCGCCCCGGGAATTCAAAATGGCTCTACCTCCCCATAATAAAAAAAATAATAAAAAAATAAAAGGCAGTGAATGTGAATTGAGTGGACTAGCTGCTCATTTCACATTGACTACTCCAACTGAGGAGCGCCCCATAATGCCGGCAGGGACTTTTTAAAACATATTTTATATGCTGGTGCACCACCAAGTTGTTTAAAATGTTGTGGCGCGCTGAAGTAAGCACAGCAGCTCCCTTAAATTCATTAAAAAAATATTGGAGTGAGTCCCCTGGGTCATTGAATCCATGACCCCAGGAGAGCTTGCCATCATTTTTAAAGCACTGCTAGCTGGAGCTTTGTGGTCTTTAGCTGGAGTGTGGAGGCACCTTGTGGTTGGTTCTATCGTTGCAATTTATAGCCTCAGAATTATTTTTTAAAACACTAAAAGACATGATAATTATTTTGGTTTTATTGGAAATATTTTGTGACAATTACTGTTATTAAACATTGAAATGTGTGAATTAATAAAATATCAATTTGATTGTGGTAATCGGCAAAGGGGCAAGTTATAGTTACTTTAGGGCGCAGGTTATAGTTACTGGAGACTTTAACTGGTGAATTTCAGTGGTTTTGTTTGTTCATAAACAACAGTATGTTTTAACTGATAGTTTCACCTAACTGTAAGGTCCCTACAAACTTGTTTTTTCAGTAAAAATATATATATATGTGTGTAAGATTAATTGTAATAGTAAAAACCATTTAATAAATTAATAGAAATTCATTTGTTGCTAAAAATTAATAAATAAAACATTATAAATTACTGTAACATCAGATGTAAATGATTACACTTAGGTAAATATTAAGTAATGTTATTTTAATTTTGAGTTTTTGTATGGATAGGAGATAGTAAGTGTTTTTTTAAGGTTAAAGGGTGAATGGTGTATAGGGGTAGTAAGGGGTTTTCGAGGCCTCATGGATGACTTGTGTGTAGGCAGTGTAAGGAGTTTGTAGGGTTCAGGGATTAGTTGGGTATTGGGATTCAGGTCTCATGTGAATATGACTCGTTATTTCGCATACCATTACTTCGCAGCTATTTACTTCGATGTTTTTACTTAGCAAATACCGTTACTAAGCAGGTTTTTAGCTCGCATACCGTTACATTGCAAGTGTTAATGTATGCGAACTAAAAACTTGCCTAGTAATAAACACAGTCATTTACCCCGCTTATTTTTCCTAACCCCTTTTTTTTATGTAAAAAAAACCCAACAGTACACTAAATACCATATATAAATACACTACCCTACACATCACAAACTCTAAAACACTACCCAAACCCTCAAACACTACACTACCCTACACAACTCAAACACCACTACACTACCCTTAACCCTAAATCACTACCCCTGGACGACCCTCCCCCTTCCCCCAGCCCGCTCCCTACACTCAAACACTACCCTACACCACACAAACACCACATCACTACCCTAAACCCTAAATCACTACCCCCTGCATGACCCTCCCCTTCCCCCAGCCCACTCCCTACACTCAAACACTACCCTGCATGCACCCCCAACACTACCCTAAACCATAAAACACTACCCTACACTACACAAACACAACAACACTACCCTAAACCCTAAAACACTATCCCCATCACGACCCTGCCCCTACCCCCAAGACTGTCCCTACACTTAAACACTACTCTGCACGACCCGCAACACTACCATCAACCCTAAAACACTGCCCTACACTACACTAACACCACAACACTACCCTAAACCCTAAAACAGTACCCTCATCACGACCCTGCCCCTACCCCCAAGACGGTCCCTACACTGAAACACTGCCCTGCACGCACCCCGACACTACCCTAAACCCTAAAAAACTACCCTACACTACACTAACACCACAACACTACCCTAAATCCTAAAACACTACCCCCAGCACGACACTGCCCCTACCCCCATTCCTCTCTCTCCTACCAAACACTACCCTTCAAGACCCCAGACACTACCCTAAACCCAAATACACTACTCTACACTACACAAACACAACCACACTACCCTTAAACCAAAAAGACTACCCCCTGCAAGACCCTCCCCTACCCTAAACCCTTAAATACTAAACAGCCCCTCTTACCTCACTCTCCTCGGTTCCTGTCTTCTCCGACTTTCTGCGTCGTCAGTTTTGCACGTTGTTGTGATGAAATGGAAGCACGTCCGTTTCCACACAACGATGTTGATAGCCTTTACTTCACAAGCGTTACAACGCATGCGATGTATCAACTTGCATAGTAAAGGCTACGCATTGTAACATCGCATGCGGTGTAACGCTTGCGAAGTAATGGTACATGGTGTACAACTGGATGTTTACCGCTCATGTGGGTAGTGTACAGGGGGAGGCCAGAGGTTTTAGGTTCAAGAATGGTTTGTGTATTCTGATCATAAGGAGATTTTAGGGCTCACTTGTCGGTTGTGCCCAGGAGTATTAAGGAGTTTATAGGTTTCAGGGATGGGTTTTGTTTAGGTGTAGTAAGGGAATTTAAATATAATGGCAGTGCCATTTTAAAATTAATATAATTTATGTAACTTAAGGAAAATCAATTATTTAGTAATTTAAATATTAAAGAATTATTGTAATTAAAATAGTCAAATGATTTAATGACATTGAATTAATTGTGATAAAATAAATAGATGCAGTTTTGTCTTTATATATGTCTAGAAGTATGTATATAAAATAATATATATGCATCGAATATAAATTAGGTAACGTTTAATAAACATGCATATTACAATAAATACATTAACTTATAAGGAGTTCAAAGTTACACTTACCTATTTTCCTGTGAAGTAAAAGCATGAAATGGGAAGACGCTGATGTAATGACGTCATATAATATCAGTGCCAAAGTAAAAACCGTGATGTAACAACTCCCAATGTAAAGGTCTGTCATGTAACAACTGCCATTCCATTAGATGCATGTTCTGCCTCACATTAATGTAAGCTGTTACCATGATAACCTCTAATTGTTTCTACTGTTTTAATGAGTATTTTGAATGACTGACAAACATTCTCGTTTTCTATCAAAAGGAGTCTTTTTCTCAAAACCTTATGCTCCAGGTCTTTAAAGAATGGTATATTTCAAGGCTCCCATTGTATATTAAAGACATTCTTTGATGTTCAGGGTTTGAATGAGTTCCAGCGTGACCTACGAGTTCACAATTTCAGCATTTCAAAACAGCAATTAAAATCGACATCACTCCCAGAGTCATGTCCTGTCATTCCCACAATGAACTGTGATCATCCATTGAGAGGGGTGAGTGGTACCCAGGGAGATGCGAGCCATTGCTTCATCACTTCACTGTAACCGACTTGAGAAATATGAGTTCATATCTATGATTAACAGACACATTGCTGTTGTGAAATCGTATCATTTCAGCCATGTACGCTTGAACCCAAATTGTTTGGGCTGCGTAAATGAGACATCTTGCCAGAATAAATCATAGACACTTACAGCAGCATGCGGCTCGGTGAAGGGGGCTCCGCCGATGTAACTTTGAGGAGCTGAGGTAAAAGAGTTGTGATTGTGATACGCCTTTCAGGCACAAGGGGCTCAGATTCACCAAGGGTTTGTGTTGCCTTTACATCACGCAAGGCGACGAAAGGCAACGCAAGCCCTTGCGTCAGATTTACCATGCCACGCTAAGCCACCTTGCGTGGCTCTGCGTGGTATAGGAATTCTGGAGTAATTACGCTGCCTTGCGTTACTCTACGTTGGGAAGGCGTTCCGTGGATGGAGCATGGGCGCTCCCACGCATCTACCCATGGTTTTTGGCACATTTCCAGATTTACTAAGACTAGTAAACCTGGGAATGCGTCAGAATGCTACACCTTCCCAAGTGAGGAGTAACAAGGAGAAATTCTTGCCTCTTTCTATTAGTGCTGCATTCTGCAGGACACTTAGAAAGAGGAAAAGGCCTCTGTAGGTTGTTTTGTGCAGGAAGGTGGTCCTTCCTGCACAAAAACAATCCTGGCTGTAACTCATCAACCCTTGCACCATGGTACAAGGGTGCCTGCATTGGCGCATGGCAGCCACAAGTGTGCCAGGGCAGAGAGTGAGCATGAATGCACATATGTAAGTAATATTGCACATTCATGCTGACACCATTTGACGCAGCGCAGTGCAGTGCAGCAAGTCATCTTGGTGTGTTGTGCCAAATGATGACATATCTGGTCCACGGACTTTCTTTGCGATCTAGGATATTGCGGAGGTACGGGTCATGTAGCTTCAAGTTCATAACCCTGTGTTAGTTTTATTTGAGTTTAGTTTGTACATTGGAGCACGAATTCTGCATCCTTTTTCACTGGCTTCTTGAGCAGGTCTGTAATCGTGAAACGTGATGAAGAACTACAGAACAGATGTCGGCATTCCTTAAAAGGCCATCCAACTAAACTGTGTACCCTAATGTTTCCATTGCACTAGAATTTGTTAACCTTATAATTACCAATAACTTAAGGCTCCATGTTATTACAGGTGTGTATCAATATTTCCTCCCATGGGCTAACCGTTTCTTAAAATTGTGACTGTTGAAGTATAAGTCCATATCTGGGAACATGACCTTATCAACTTGACTTAAGTCCTGCATTACTTGCAAGAGGCAGCTACTCTACAGGAATTGACTGATGTCCTGAATATGCTTTAAGATGCTGATGTCTGTCTGATGATGTTTCTTAAGCTTTCAGTGGACTTTCATACACTTGACCATGAGAGTATATTCCCAACACTTTGCTTCAGGATTGGCTGATCAGGACATCCAGCACCAGTTTACAGTTTCTTTGACCTTCAGGTTTTAAGATAATAATTTGACACCTTTCAAGATTCGATGGCCTTCTTTATTCCCCAAATATCTCGAAGAAAGAGTTCTCCCACTTTCAGCAAAGCTACCCCTCAAAAAATCAGTCCTTACTTTATGTATGGCACCTCCACATTCTATCATCCCACATCATGGTCACATATTATCCCTCATGTATATATAGTGTGTGTTTTATTGCTTGGTAGGATGTGTTCATCTCACAATGAATAATCAGCTCTTGAGACTATCGCTTTAGGCTAAGCCTTCCCTCATCTGGTTATCATTTACAGCAGGTAGCACGTGAGCTACTAGTAGCAGTCCAGCTACCTGTGAGTAGCTTTCTTGTGAGTAGTCCAGCCTACTAAATTCAAAGCTTTTGTTTGGTCGAAATATTATATGTATATCAAAACTGAAAATGTGTGTGTGCAAGATGAAAATGTGTGTATTTTCAGAACGCATATCTTGATGTTTGGGAAAAAACTGTTGAATTTTCAAAATATATTTACAGCTGATATTTGAGTGATAAATCATGTGGTTTTGGGGCAACATTACTAGTATTATTTCAGTGGTGCCCGGGACATCACATCTATGGCTATTTGTTTCCCTTGATGCACTAAGGGGACCGCTGCAGGTAATCTTGCATATGGGGGCCACTGATTAAATTTTGTTTGATGTGGTCATAATTAAAGCCCTGATATGTCCCTTTAGGGGTGATTGTTGCACTCTATAAATGCCAAGTAACATAACATAACATATTAAAACCCTAATATTACTAGTAGCTCTAGATGGTTTTCATGGACCATAAGTGGCTTTTATTACTGAAAAGGGTGGAGACCCCTAATTTACAGTTTTCACTGATGATTTTTCTTCATATTTTCTTATGGCTAACAAGAAAGATGTTTTGCTCCTTTATAGGATTTCTTCCTCTTCCCATCTGTAATGTTATAGCTAGAAGGAAGTATAATAAGAAACCAGAATAATTGCCATATGTGAAAAGCCATTATAAATATACTAAGCTGGGTCTAAGGGCCAGATGTATCAAGCGAATCGGCCCGTTTACTAATGGGAAAAAGCCTTTTGGGATGCATCATCCCAAAAGGCATTTGCAAAATAGATAATCACAATTTATGCGATTACCTATTTTGCGAATGCATTTAGGGAATCGCAATTTGCGATTCCTTAAATGCAATGCATGAAGCAAGAAAAATTTGCGACCTGGCTTTAAGGGATCACAAATTACCACCAACTTCTACTTGGTGGTAATTTGCAAACTCCTTTAAAAATACACTTTTTAGCATTTTTGTAAGTGGCATGTGGTGGACATACATGCTCTTAGGGCATGTATGTGTGCCACATGTGCACACATGCATATTTCAGGGGTGCATCAGGGTGTCCTCTTGGCACCCTTGCACCCTTGAAATTGCAAGCGCAATTTGCGAGTACCTATTTGGTACTCGCAAATTGCGAATGCAATCCTATTTATTCACATGGGCCTCTAGGCCCATAGGAAAGAATGGGAAGGTATTCCTTAATAGCGAAACGCAATTTGCGATTCACCATTAAGGAATATGTAGGATTCGGGAAAAAAATGCAAATCCTACATACATTGCATTTTGAAATTCTTAAATAGCGAATCAGTAAAATTCGCTATTTAAGAATCGCAAAAGCAATTCTTGATACATCTGGCCCTTAAATCTTTTACATGCAGACCAAGGGACCATAAGGTATGTCCTGAAATTGGAGACTTTTAGAGTTGATGCACCCCAGCACACTTTTAAGAACTTAAATATTGCACTAATCCACTCTGGCTGCACGATTGCACTATTGAAATCTATGACCCCTTTACAACTGAAGCTTTATCTAAAGAACCTCTCCACAAGATTAAGCTATGAGTTAGATTTAGACCACTGTTCTCGGCTAAAACATTATGCTCAGTTTGCAGATACTTTACAATATAAAACTCCACAACGTTATATTCGTTTTTCACTAGAGCACAAGTTCAGGCGTACAATAATTTTTGATAAGCAAATTTTTATTTCTTTATGGAAAGCAAAGTCAAGGATGACATACAACAATTCGTTGAACTTGGCATCAAGAAAACCAGTCATAAACATGGACAAGCCATTGCACAACCCACCCCTCCACCCCCGTCCCCCGCCCCCCGCACTCCTCACCCCTTAAAACAGACCCCCAAGCCATTTCCCCCATACTTTACGGAATTTTTTGGGGCAGCCCCGAGCAGCATACAATGACCGCTCCTGAGCGGCACACCAGTCCACACCTCTTCTCCAGGTAGCACCCCTGGGCGGGTCCGGCTGTTTCCACACAGCCGCGATATCCCTTTTGGCCACCATTAGGGCAGTGGTTAGAAAGTACTTGTCGTTGCGGGACCTGTCTAGCCCATCCGTTATGCCCAGCAGAGCCATTCTAGGGTCATGGGGGACCTCCCATCCCAGGACCTCAGTTAACTCAGTTTCAATCGTGGCCCAATAACTCTCCAAGCGGGAACAAGACCATATCATGTGGACGAAGTCTGCCGGATCTACCCTACAGCCAGCACATGAGGCGTCCAGGCGGAGGCCAGCACGATATAAGCGGTCCGGGGTCAGGTAAGCGGCGTGGAGGTAGTAAAGTTGGATGAGCCGCAGCCTAGCGGAAGTGGTAAGCGATCTGGGTGCCATAAGGGCGTCCCTGCAGTCAGCATCATCCAGGGGACCCACCCAGGTCTCCCATCGTCGTTTCAGTCCGCTCCAATCCACCGGGGTATTGTTGATCAGAGATTTATAGATGCGGGATATACCCCCCTTCCCCAGACACCCCAACATCACCTGAGCCTCAGGCGGGCTATGGGGTGGCAACCTGGAGTCCAGAGGGGCATGGGCCTGGACCGCATGACGCAGCTGAAGGTACTTATAAAATTGCGAAGAGTGCAAAGAGAAGCGGGTCTGTAGCTCCTGGAAGGAACACATGTGGCGCCCTCGCCAGACATCACCCAAACTGGAGATCCCGAGAAGGTCCCACCGTCGAAATCCTTCAAGCCCCGCCACCTCCCGCAACCAAGTCCTGTGCCAAAGTGGTGTGAGCAATGTCTTCATTCCCGACCAGCGGGTATGCCGCAAGGCGGCGCGCCACGCCAGAAAGGGGGCCCGCACAACATCCGGGAGCGACCGGGGGACCGTCGCCCCATAGAGCATGTTTTGGATAGAGGAGAACCCGGTAAGCTGCACCTCGAGTCTGTAGGCCGGATCCTCCCACCCGGCCGAGAACCAGTCGTGAATCACCAGCAGCTGGGTGGCCAAATAATACAGGTAAAGATTGGTCATGCTCAGGCCTCCGTCGTACGAGGGGACCCGGCAGCGATCTAAGGCCAACCGAGGCCTGCCGCCACCCCAAAGCAATTTAGTAGCCATCTTATCCAGTTCCCGGAACCACGGGCGTGGGAAGGGGCACGGAGTGTTTTGTAACATGTATAAGAACTTGGGGAGGATCATCATCTTATAGAGGGCGACCCTCCCCAACGAGTTCAACGGGAACGACTGCCATCGAATCATATCTGATCTGGTCTTCTTGACCACAGGGGCCACATTGAGGGCCCAACAGAGTTCCGGAAGGAGGGTGACCCAGATCCCCAGGTATTTAAATGAGAGCCGCTGGAGGGGAATGTCAGATTGCCAGTCGAAACACTCCCTCAACGGGTGCAGCGGGACCAGCACGGATTTCTTGGGGTTCAGATGAAGACCCGACGCGTGACCAAACCGACGGAGAACCCGGCGGACCCGGGGCCCTGAGATCGCCGGGTCAGAAAGATAGAGAAGGACATCGTCTGCGTAGAGGGCAATTTTGTCAGGGATCATACCTGGCCACTCCCACCCATGGATAGTGGGATCCGACCGGATCAGCACAGCCAGTGGCTCCATGGCCAGAGCGAAGAGGAGGGGCGAGCGCGGGCAGCCCTGTCACATTCCCTGACCAATGGGAAACGGGCGGGATAGAGCCCCATTGACCAACACACGGGCACGTGGGCTCGCATACAGGACACCGACCATCGCGCGGAACCGGGGACCGAAGCCTATGCGCTCCAAGATATCACCCAAGTAGGCCCACCCCACCGAATCAAAGGCTTTTTCAAAGTCGACCAGCAGAAGGGCCAGATAGGGGGAAAGGCGCCCTCGGTGTGCCAGGGCGAGGTGCAAGCACCGCAGGCAGTTTTTAGTCCCCCCGGTCGGGCATCAATCCACATTGGTCCGGGTGGACCAGGGAGGTAAGAGACGGGCGTAACCGCTGCGCAAGAATTGTGGCATAGAACTTGAGTTCGGTATTAATAAGGGATATCGGCCGGTAATCGGAGCAGGACTGGGACGGGGGCTGCGTCTTGGGAAGGACAACTATGGTAGCTGTGTCCGTTTCAGGCAGGAACGAGCCCCTCTCCACCACTTCTGCAAACAGGTCCCGAAGCCTCGGGGCCAGGGTCTCACGATAGTGAGCATAGTATTCCTGTGGGAATCCATCTGGTCCCGGGGTCTTCCCGGGCGCCAGGCGGCTAATCGCCTCCTCAATTTCCTGCAGCGTAATGGGCAAGTCAAGGGACTCACAACTCTCCTGTCCCAGCCACCCGAGCTCCGTCCCGTCCGCCCCCAGCAACTCCGCAAGGGAGATCTCGGACGCCCGGGGTCGGTATAACTGGGAGTAGTAGTCAGCAAAAGTTTGGGCCATTGCCACAGAGACCGTGTGGGTCCCGCCTGCGGAATCTTTAATGGCAGGAATGATCCTGCCCGCCCGAGGGTAGGTGGCCAGCCGGTGGAGGAGTGTACCATTCTTATCTCCCCATCCATAGACCCGGGCCACTGAGGAGCGCCACAGAGTCTTTGCCGCCTCCAGAGAGTGTAGGCGGATCTCTTCCCGTAGAAAAGCCAGGCGGCGCGCCCGCGTGGTGTCCTCCAACGCCCCCTGGTTCCGCTCGAGCTCCAAAGCTTGGTCTTCGCAAACCGCGAGTCGTTGGGTTTGTGCACGTCGCTGCTGTTGCAAATGCCCCCTTGCAGCCCCCCTAATAGTCGCCTTGCCTGCCTCCCAAAGGATGGCAGAGGAGGAGACGGAGCCCGCATTATGAGAATAATACTCAGCGATCTCGCCACCGACCACTTTCCTAAAAGCTTTGTCATGAAGGAACCAAGCATTCAGACGCCACATCGGGCGGGCAGAAAGGGGAGGTGGGCCAAGAGCGAGGAGCACCGGCGAGTGGTCCGAGAGGCCTCTCGGGAGGATGCGAGCATCCTGTACCCCCCTCGCATTCGGTGGACGGAACGAAGATGAGATCGATCCGGGCATGGGAGTGGTGTGCCGCCGACGTGTGGGTGTATTGACGGGTCTGTGGGTGTCAAACCCTCCAGACATCACACAGGCCTTGAGATTCCGCCCAGTTCGACAGCTGCTTCGCGCCAACGGCGCGGGCAATGGAGATCGGTCCCATCGAGTCCAGATGGGGCGCGTAAACAGCATTGAAGTCTCCTCCTAGGATGAGTGAGCCCGCCGGGAGCGTCGGGAGGAGGCCCGCGGTGTAAGAGAGGACCGACGGTAAGAGGGTTGGTGCCGCATAAAGAGACAGAAAGGTGAGGGGTCGCCCCTCAAGAGTACCACAAACCGCCACCACCATGCCCTGGGGGTCCAAGTGCACCTGGGCCAAGACGAAGGGGAAGGACATGCGGAGCAAGATAGCCACCCCCCGGGATCCCCTCGCAAAACCAGAGTGCCACACCCTATCTTAGCCGTAACGGGTGAGAAAGGGACATTTATTGCCGAAAAGATGGGTCTCCTGGAGAAGGAGCACATCAATCTCCGCACGCTGTGCATATTTAAGGACCGCCATGCGTTTAAAGCGATCTAACAGACCATTGACATTCCAGGACAGTACGCACATGGCGGCCTTAGGAACAGGCGGATCAGCCATGGTCGTGGACAGGAGAAGGGGTCACTGGAGGTGCGGCTGCGCGAGCCCCCGGAGAGGAGGGACAGCGGGACATCGAGCAGGAGAGCAGGTCAGAGGTCACACGATGCCTTGGAACAACAACAAAGAGGGAGTCACCCCCCACCAACAAAACCCTCCCTAGGAGGAAGAAACAGCCCCAAACCAATCCCAAACCCCCACCCCCCACCCTATACTTCGAAAACAGAAGCATCTGTCGCCCTAACGAAATGGAACAACCACCAAGCCAAAACGCTCGGGCTTGAGCACTAGTGGACCCCTGAGACAGCAGAAAACAAGCCTGATTCACCCGCCCTGGCCGAGAGCAACAAACACAGTGGAGTACACCAGCCCACTCCCGAGCACCAGCAACCCGGAGGCGACACCCCCCCCCCCAGCCAAACACAGACAGCAGAATAATGTCAAATGGTAGGGCTGCGAGAAAGGTCCGAGGTGTCCATAAGCACGGCAGGCCGGGCCGCGGAATCCGTCAGCCGGGGGGACCCGGCCCGCTGCCCGACAGCCGCGGGACTGGCGGGTGCAGCCGAAGAGACAGAAGAGGCCCTCGATCCCCGACGCGGCCGCCCCCTGGAGCGTGTGATGACCGCCTCTCCTGCTGTGCGCTCCCGGGGCAGCGTGCGATGCCGCCGGCGGGGCCTTGATGACCGGGGCATTCCCCTCCCCCCTGCCCGCCCACAGGTGATCCGCGTCCAAAGCGGTGCAAGGAGTGCTCTTCCGTTAGCCAGGACCAGGCCGCTCGCGGCGTGTCGAAAAATAGTGGCTTGTGTTGGAAGATAACCCGAAGGTGGGCCGGGAACTGCAGCTGGTATTGAAGGCCCAGGGAGCGCAACTTCTGTTTCACCTCCGTATAGGATCTTCGCAGTTCTTGGACTTCACGAGTGTAGTCCGGGAAAACCATGATCGTATGATTTTGGTATTGGAGGGTGTCTGTGCGCCGGGCCTCGCGAAGAATGGCATCTCTGTCCCGGAAATTGAGGATCTTGAGGATGAAGGGCCGGGGAGGGGCCCCGGGGGGCCTGGGGGCCAGGGAGCGGTGGGCCCTCTCCTCCACGAACGAGGCAGACAGGCTGTCCACCGGCATCCAGGATTGGAACCATCGTTCCATAAAGTCGTCTGCACGGTCCGATTAGACCCCCTCCGGGAATCCCACCAGGCGCAGGTTGTTGCGCCGGGCGCGGTTTTCTGCATCTTCGACCCGGCAGTGCAGTTCCTTGGAGTGGGTGGTCAGTTCTCGGACTTGGTCTTGCAGGTGACGGCTATCAGCCTCCGCGGTGGATATTCTGGATTCGGCCTCCGAGATGCGGGCGGTAGCGTTCCGCAAGTCTTGCCGGAGGAGAGCGACATCTACCTTGACTTCTCCCACCATGCCCTCCAGGGAGGCGCGGAACGAATTTATGGCCTGCAGGATGGCCGCAAGGTCGGTAGCGGGGGCCGGGGCCGGCTCGCCGGTAGGGCCTGACCCCCTCTCGGAGGTTGTGAATTGGTCCATCTTGGTTTGGGTAGCCACGGGCGTCTGTTTGGCTGTCTTGTCTTTACCCATGGTGAGAACACCCTGGGCGTGGAGGTCGGTGGGGCCGGACAACGGGCGGGGAATGCACCTCCAGGACGTCCACGGGTGCCGACGAGGCGAAGCGAGGGCAGAAGGAGGCACAGTCCGGGCACCCCATGTAGGGAGAAGGCCAGGCCCCCCCAGACCCACAGCGCGGTCCTCGGCGGGCCTCCCAACAGGGCAGCCGGTCACCTCCCGGAGCTCAGCGCCACAGCAGCGCCCGCAGCCTTCCACGGGCAAGGCGAGGCTCCGCAACTCAGTTCAGGGCCCCGGGCCGATACAACGCCCACCGACTCCCTCGCAGGCGACAGGCCTCCAAGGCCCCGACGAATGCGTGTCCGTGTGCCAATGACCCCTCTTCGGGAGCCCCGCGCCAGCCCGGTCAGCGTCCAACTTCAAAGGGGGCGGCAACACAAGTCGGACCTCATCCCCAGGGGTCCCAATCGCTGCGTCCCCAGCAAGGCCAACCTCGGAGCACTGGGGGGGAGGGTGGGGGGGAGGCCACACACCCCCCCGACCGCCGGTCCGCGGCCCGAACCCCAAAGGGGACCCCACGTCACCGGATCACCCAGGCAGCCTCAGCCAGACGGGTCCAGCGCCAGCACCGCAGACAGGAGGAGGAGGGGGGGCCTGGTCCCCGGCCGCCGACGCCCAGCCCGATGCGGGGGTCTTCCCACCGCACCCGGCCCCCACAGCAGCCCCGACAGGCTCCAGCGATGTCTCCCCCACAGCCACACTCACCGCCTGCTCCACCGCATCGTCTCTCCTCCGGGGGTCAGCCTCACGCGTCCTGGGCCCCCACGGGCTGCCACCAGATTGGAGCCCCGCCTCTCCGCCCACGTCAGGGCTCAATTTGGAGTCTGCCCGCGCCGCAGCTCCACTCCCGCAGCCTTTCGCCGCCGATCTGGCTCCGGGGCTTCTATTCCGGCCCCGCGGGGACAACGGCCATCCAGGTCCGGGCTCGGGACAGCAGGACAGCTTCGCAAGCCGTAGCGCCCAGATCGGGCCAGCCAGGGCGCTGCAGGTCGGATCCAGAAGGACTAGAGGGGTCCGGCGCCGGGAGCCTCACTGAAAGGCGGCTATGCCGGCCAGGCGCCACCTAGCGCTCCGGGCGGCGTACAATAATTTTAATGAGGTTAGGGGTCTTACCCTTGAAGACCCAGACTTTTAAATGGGACAAATCGGATAATTCCACAGAAACTTGTGATTTATGTAATGGAGGATGGCAGGATTTAGTACATGTTTTATTCATTTTTCCAAACTTGATTCTGGTAAAGGCCCGGCGCCGGTATATAAAGCCCATACATTTTAGACATAACCTTAAATCTGCAAAAAGTTTAATTGAGTTTTGTAATTCACCGCCAGATGAATTCACCTCTTATAATCTATATAAGTTTTAAAAAAAGTTTCTTAGAATTGTTTTAATATTGAATAATATAACAGTTTTATTATCTTTTAAACGTGTATTTGTTGACCTCAGTTGAGGTCTAAATCAAATTCAATAAAATTCCTAGTAGTTGGAAAAGCAGTTGTACTAGTTTTTCTACTGTATTCTCTGACCATTAGTCAACTACTAAATTGTAGTGTTACTGTAGGAAACTGGATTCTTGTTGCAGCAGTCTTTCCACTTTTTGCCTGGTAGTTGATGCAACCTTGACTGAAATGCACTGCTAACCAGCTCCCCATTGCCAGTGTTCTTTCCCCAAAACAAGACAACTTGCCACTTGATCCACAAGGGACCAGGCCTTTAGCACCTCTGTAAGTCCCTAGTAAGTGGTTACTCTCAGAGACAGCCACTGCAGGCTGCATGACGAGGTGCTCTAGAAAGTGAAGACATGACATGGCACACACTTGTGCGCAATGTCCCCTAACATTGCATGTGATATTTGGAAATCACACCTACAGCAGGCCTTACAGCCATAAGGCAGGGTGCATTATATCACATGAGGGGACATACCTGCATAAGCAGATAGGCCCCTGTGCTGGTCAGTTACATTGCTGGACACTGGTGAAAACGAGTTCTCCAGCTACATGATGGCTTCACTGAAAATAGGGATGTTTGGTATCAAACATCGTGTATTAATAAACCCACATTGATGCTAGCGTCAGCCTGCCACCAGAGACAAGTTTCCGACCCACAAGGGTGAGGGACTTTGCTCCCAGGAGGTCAAAAACAAAGCCTGCTCAGGCAGAGGGTGTTTACACCCGCTCCCTCAGGAAGATTTGCAGATTAGTATTCAAAAGCTGGGGCGCTTCAAAGAGCCCACCTCCTTTGGTATGCAAATCTAGCTTCTCTCATTGTCCAGAGCCCTTTGGCACCTCGACAGGTGGAAAAATCAGTTAGGCGTTGCTCCCTCAGGCAAGTACCACCCCTAAGGTGGGCTACCTAAAGATGAGGCAATTTTTCAGAGTTAGCCATCTTGGTGATATCAACCTTAGGATCTCTGGGACAGGGTTATTATGCCCACGACCCACAGGAAGTGGTCATGTAGGGGGCATAGTAACCCCATGGGTAAGAAGCCCATTGGCTACTATCCTACACTCCCTTATAAATTGTGTATTTAGGGAAGCCCCTGACATCAGGAAATCAGATCCTGACAACCTACGATTAAAAAGGACACTGAGGAACCGCGAAAGCAATAACTGAAGAAGAGCAACTGACTTTGTACCAGCTCTGCCGGCCTGTCTCCTTTTCCCCGTCAAATTGCGCCAAAGTTGACTCATCCTGCAAGCTGTCATGCCTCCAAAATCTAGGAGAACTGCCTGCCTTCAATAAAGACGCAAGAGCTACCGTGGAGCAGCAGAGCTTCTCTCCTGCATCCTGCATGCGCCCAAAGAAGAACCGCAAGGTCTCTGGAACTGCCAAAACCAGAGGCTGCCATGCACCACTGCACCCGAGCCCCCCACCTGAGTCGAAGTGGGCCAATGGTGTCAGCGTGGTCTCCAAGCCCTCAAGAGACAGAGTCCACTTTGGTTTCACCTCTTGTCAACTCCATGACGCCGCCTGGAGCCTCTGTTTACAGCTCACGGGTGAAGAAAACCCGACAACTCAAAGACCCTCTGCACCCTGCTGTCCCAGCTGAAGAAGATGACCACCGGTGTACCCACATCCCCTAGCATCGCAAGACTTTAACTTTCTTGTTGGTTTATCCCGACTGGCCTCCCAGTCCAAACCTGCATCCTCTTTTCCTACAGACTGATCTCCATTGACTAACACTGGCCACTCAATGCTGTTTTGCACCACTGCACCCTGCCGCCCTAGTGCCGCTGGGGGTGACCTGCTGGTGCTACCTTGGACCTTGCCCCATACTCACCTTAAGTCTAGGAGATTGGTCTCGTAAGTTGCTATACTGTACCTGAATGCCATACTCATTTTTTCTCCCAAAGGATAACATTGCAGCTTCTGAAAAAATGCACTGTTGACTTTTTAAAAGGTAAAGAATTTGTCTTGCAAAATTTATTTAGCGGATCGTATTGGTTCTTTTGCCTAAACATATATAAATTAATCAGGATTTTTAAAATGCGGCTAATCACCCAATAAGGAATCCAGGCGCTTTCAGGCCCAGGAGGCTTACTCGAACAGCCAGGTCTTGAGAGTCATTTGGAATTCTGGAAGTGAGATGGTGTGTTGGGAGACTGTTCCAGGTCTTTGCTGCGATGTGGGAGAAAGAGTGTCCTCCAATTCTGCTTCTGTAGTTGTGGGGAGTATGGCCATCTAAAAGGGAGGCAGGGCATAGTCTTCTCGTTGGTTGGTGGAAGTTTAGGCTTTGGTTAATGTAGGCGGGTCCATGGTTGTGTACAGCCTTGAGTGCATAGGGCAGCAGCTTAAATTGACATCTCTTCTGTTCGATGAGCCATGGAGTTTCCTTAGGTGGGGTGTGATGTGGGTCTGTAGGTGAAAGCAGAGGATGAGTCTGGCTGCGGTGTTCTGTATGGTCTGAAGTCTGTAGAAGGTGTGGGGCGATGACTACGTAAGGAGCATTGCCGTAGTAAAGTCAGCTGGTGAGGAAGGCTTGTGTCACGAAGATCTTACGTAGCATGCGCAGAGTGAGGAAACAGAAGGAGAAGACGGAATTTATCTGTGATTTCATGGTGAGCTTGTTGTCAATGATGATTCTGAGGTTTCTAGGGTGGTCGGAGGGATTTTGTGTGGGTCCTAGGTCTGATGACTACCACGGGTCGTCCCATGTGTTGCTGCTATTGCCAAAGATCAGTACTTCCGTCTTGTCTGTATTTAGCTGTGGGCATTTGTTCTTCATTCAGTCGGTGGTGTTTTTCATGCATCTGTGGAAGTTGGTTCAGGTGTGGGTATGGTCATCAGTGAGTGAGAGGATGAGTTGGGTGTTGTCCGCGTGGGAAATTAGGTTGAGACCGTGGGATCGGACGATGTTGGCCAGCAGGGTCATATGTGCTTTGAAGATCATGGGGCTGAGGGATGAGCCCTGGGGGACACTGCAGGTGATCTCCCTGGGTTCAGAGGTGAAAGGTGGGAGGTGGATCCCCTGGGCTCTTCCAGTGAGGAAGGAGGTGATCCATCTGAGAGCGTCCCCTTGGATGCTGATATGGTGGTCTCTTGATCAGTGTGTGGTCGGACACGGTGTTGAAGGCTGCCGAAAGGCTGAGGAGGATCAAAGCTGCTGTTTGTCAATGGTGGAGGAAGGTTCAGATGTCGTCGGTGGCTGAGATTAGGATAGTTTTGTTGCTGTGATTGCTGCAGAAGCGGGATTGGGAGGCGTTGAGTAGCTGGTTCTGCTCCAGGTGTATCATGAGTTAATTGTTGATGATCTTTTCCAGTACTTTTTTGCTGGGAAAGGGAGCTGGGAGACTGGGCGGTAGTTCTTGATTTTGATGGGGCCGGAGGAGGGTTTTCTTGAGTAGTGGTCTCACGTCGGTATGCTTACAGGTGTCAAGAAATGTGGTGGAGGTGATACCGGTTATTGAGATATAGTAGTATAAAGATATGTCTTATTTTTATAAATTGGTGTGGATCTCCTTAGTGAGTCGTGTGCATCATTTATTGACTATTGTGTGTATTTTTAGATGTCTAACCTTCCTCTCTGATAAGCCTAAGGCTGCTAGACCACACTACCAACCACAGTGCCCCCCAGAGCACCTTGGAATTGCTAGACCAAGCCCCTGTCCAGTTATGAGGAAATATCTGGACTCTTTGCACAATAGACCTCATTTTGGTATATCATATAAAGAGACAGCCTCCTACAGTTACCTTGTTTGCCATCATGTTAGTCACAGGCTTTCATTAAGCAGACCTCCCAAGATATTACTGCATGGATTGCGAAATTTTGGGGCTCAAAAATGTAAATATTACGGTACACTTTGCGGTTTTTGCGGCAGTGTTGCAGTATATATATATATTTTTTTACAACATGCATTATTCATATTTAAGAGCTGTGATTTAGGTTGAAACCAACGGTCTCCAATCTAAGTACCTGCCAGGTGCTCATTAGAACACCTTGAGTCTGTACTGGATTTTTAGGCACAAGCATTTTGTGTGTTGAAATTGCACAGTCTCTTTACCCACAAGAGGACTGAAGTGATTGTGAGAAGAGGATTTTGCAAGCTCTTGCTGAGTTCACACCTGAAGATAAGGACCACAGTATTCCATGCTATGGACTAATACGACTCCCAGTGCCTGTCTGGTCTTTTGACCATTAATCTCTATACTCATCAGAAGAACACCCCCCACCCCCACTACACATTAGCTATGCATATTGCTTTGTTTACTGTATGCCAACTGCACTCTGAGATGGCATTTCTGCAATATTTAGCACTGTATAAACTGTAAATAAATTACCCAAATGCTTGAGTCATCTTCGCTGGTGCAGTCTTTATGTTCCGAACATAGAAAAGCAGTGAACTATAGGTTCAGACAAGGGAAGCACACAGCTGCAACATTAAGTCAAGACTGGGTGGAAGCAAGAACAAATATTACCAGAACAAACATTCTGAAGTGCTAAAATAGGATTTGTATCCAAATACTTGTGCCTGAGAGCTCATTGTAGAACAAAAATAGTTATACCCAGGACCACTGGAATTATGCCGCAAGGGAGGCCAAATTATGTGACAGGGTTTACTAAATTATGCGGCACAAATATGCAAGTTATCTAGCACATTTATTGGCAGTGTCATGTTTAAACATGTTAACACTGTCTGGACAAAGGTGTCACCTTATTAGTACTAGTTTAATACCCAAATACAGCAATATGCAACTGAAAGTGCCTTCCCCTGGGCAGCACCAGGCTTCGCCACATTTTTAGTGACTTTGATCTGTTTGAGCTAGAAACAATTTTATTTTTGTTAACATCTGCAAATCGTGCAGCAGATAATGGATAATGTAAATGCAGCAAATCCATAAATATGCAAAATATGATGCGTCCGCGGAATCGCATAATTTTAGTGGCCCTGGTTATACCCTAACAATTTATTCTCTGTTAAAGATATAGAGCATTATGGTTTGTGCAGGAGCAACAAACGTGTTAAACACCTTCTTCAGGCACCTTTCAGAAACTGTTCAGAGCTAACAAGCACAGGCCAGGATTTAAAAAGATATGACGCATTGGGGAAAGGGAGTGACAGCACAAATAAAACACAAAAACCCATTAGCACAAAGTTCATCACCGGCCAACAGAATATGGCGTGCAGCTGAGCTACTGGCAGACTGGCGTTGGGTTTTTATCTGTGCAGCATATTCCAGCGTGACACACAGAACCTTTGCGTAGGTAAGAATAACAGAACGGCAAGCACGGCATCCTAGCTGTGAGTGGGGCACTGAAAACTCAATCCAGATGCCTGGCTCTGGCTCAGCTCAATGTCCTTTCAGAACCTCAAACCCAAAATGAGCCGAGTGTTCGCTGGCGGAGATGTGGCCTAGCAGTTGGAGCTACTGACCCAGCCATGTTAGGAACCATGTTCGAAACCCAGCCTTGCTCAACTAACATCCTGTGAGTCAAAGCAAAATCACTTTATCTTCCTTTGCTGAAAATGCCGAAAGTAAATCTGGGTCTTTTGCGAAGGGCTATTATGTCCTTGGGGCAATTTCATGTTATGAATAACTGAAAAAAAAATGTGGCTTTTGTCTTCCCCCCACACTTTAACCTCAGATGCCAAGAATTAAAAACAAAGCATTAACCCTTGATGTGAGAAAGAGATACTCGTCTAGCGGCTGAATTGCACTGTGTGACACCCAATACCCTGTGATGAATCCCTGTACCCCGCTTGTCCAAATTATGTGATCCTAGGCAAATTCTTTATTTCACAGATCCTCATTTTTCTTCATTATCACATCATACACGAAAACAATTTATAATATGTGAATACAGGATGCGCACTGTATAAAAACCCTGTCTTCTTCTTGATTTAATAGTTTGTAATGTTTCTCCATCTTCTTCTTATCTCACTAATAGCATAGTCATCAGGGCGGGGAGGCAAGGGCGGGGAGGCAGCAAAGTTTCTAAGATCATTATCACTATCATTTTTAATACATTCTGGTTAATGTTGTGAGATGCAATGCTTCCACCCATTAAAGAAATACACTTTGGGGAATTTTGAATAGACATTTATATATTTTTACTTGATATGTGCTGCCAGTTCCCTAGCTCAGCTCTCCCAGTTTCTCTAGATTCCTGGTTCAGTTCTAACAGCACAGCTGAGGAGGTGGAAAAGCAGGGCAGGGCCTGTCAGCCTGGAACCAACCATTGTCATTGATCATGGTGTAGACCTTGTGAAACAGCACACATATTTTGGGCAAGCATAATGCTGTGTGCATGTGTAGAACTACTGAGCAAAACAGGGCATGTGCTTAACAGGTGGAAGCAAATGGATAGATAAGTGACAATGCGGGAGGGAGTTGTGGTCTGGCGCTGGAGTTGCCGACTTGGGGAGGCTGGAATCTTGACTCAACACCCTGTGATTCTGGGCATAGGACTTCATCTCCTGCCCCTTACTGTCGCATGGCCTGGTTCCGTTGTCTGGTGCTTTAACGCTCAGGGCCAAGTATGAGCTAAAGCAGGAGAGAGAAAGCAAAAAAACAGTAATAAATAAATAAATAATGTAAATTTTAATAAATAATTGCTGAGTACCAAGCTGACTGGTCTTGATTTCAATGGGTGTGTGTCCTTCTTTCACTCCATTCGTTTCCTGTCTCTCCAACACTTGTTCAGGTTGGCGCAGTTTTTCGACCCCTGTGCACATTCACGGATGGCGACCCCTCAGGGTGATCCCTGGTACATTTCGCTAAAATGCCCCTTTCTTTCACTGTGCCAGTCTTGCACACACTGCTACTACTCTGGGCCACAACTGAGGATGAACACCAGAAGACATCCACTCCCTTTTTATATAGCGCAAAATCGCCATTAGTACATGTGAGCACAAGACTTCCTTAACAAGGTCAGATTTTATTTTTAGGCACAGGGAGATTAAGCGATTTAGTCAGAATTACAATAGGCTGGGAATCAAACCGTAGTAGTCCCCTGTTGAAAAGTTTGGCCACATCACCTCGCTTTCACAGATGATGATTGTCTATATGATACATATCCATTTTAACTTGCCCAGTCACGAGATATACTGCAGGGATAAACAAAACAAGCATTGAAAATGCAATAGTACTCGCCCTTTTTTAAGTTAAAGCAATTCTGTTTGTAATTAGGTGGCTTTTTAGCTTTGCTTTTATTAGTGTTTTTTAAACTTTCATGTACATAACATGCATATATATGCATATATGTATATGTATGCATGCATTTATATTTGTATTTATATAGATATGCAGATGTATATATATGTTTATATATGTATGTATATATATATTCATTGAAAAAACCATAGGTTTCACACACGTTATAGTTAGCGGACATTTTACTCATAAAAAACCATTGAAATTCCCCCGTTATAGTTAGTTAAGCTAACTATAACTCGCGCACCCGCAATCCACTGCTGATGACGTAACATATTACATCACTCATGACATGGTCAGTGACATCACTCATGACATCACTGATGACATCTCAAATGACATCACTGATGACATCATCCAGTGAATGTGTGTTTTTCAGAAAATTAAATATGTTTTATATATGTATATCTCAAGGTCGATGGAAGAATAAATGGGTATATAAGTGTCTAAAAGGATGATTTGTTTTTGAGAAATTGATTGTGTAACTGACTGATTAAGTGTATCTTAGTGAATACATGGCTTAGTGAGTAATGTTTAAATATGTAATTATCTGTATCAGTCTCTCACTTTGTGTATAAGTGGCTGCATGGGTTGGTGAGTAGCTACATGGGTGTTTATATAGGATATTAGGTTGTTTTTTGAGTATCAGTCTGAGTGTCTGCATGGTTCGGTGGGGGGTATTACGTAGTGCATAGGTGCATGAATGATTGACTCTCTGGTTGTATGTGTTGAAGACAGCATGTGTGCATGTCTGTATGGGTGGATGAGTGTGTGTATGGGTGTGTTAGTGAGTGAATGACTGTCTCAATAGTGTCTTTATGAGTTACTAAATATGTTTTAAAGAAGTATATTTGACTATTGGTGTATATAAGTGAGTATATGTGAGAGTGAGAGATTGAAACAGTTCCTGTATGATTAAGTATGTGTTTCTATAAGTGTTGTTTAAAAGACTAAGTATGTGTAAGTTCCCGTAGAAGTAAGTGTGGTGGTGTGTGTATAACTGTATATGCAAGTAAATGTATGTTTGATTCTTTATTAGCATGAGTGACTATGTGTGTGAGTAACTCTATGGATGAGTGGCATTGTGTAACAGGATGTATAGGTGTATGAGTACATATGATGAGTGAGTACACGTATGAGTGACTGTACAGGACTGTTGGTGAATGAGTGGATGTGTATGTGGATCTTAGAATTACTGAAGAGGTTGTTGTAACTGGTATTGGTATGTCCATTTTTTTGAAAATTTCATTCTCTATTTTTGAATGTGTGTATCAAAGGTTATATTAGGGTGAGAGGAGGTCTACCACTCTATCACAAGGATGATGTCATCAGTGATGTCATTTGAGATGTCATCAGTGATGTCATGAGTGATGTCACTGACCATGTCATGAGTGATGTAATATGTTACGTCATCAGCAGTGGATTGCGGGTGCGCGAGTTATAGTTAGCTTAACTAACTATAACGGGGGAATTTCAATGGTTTTTTATGAGTAAAATGTCCGCTAACTATAACGTGTGTGAAACCTATGGTTTTTTCAATTAATTTGCAAGGTTTTTTAAATGCTAATTCCTAACTATAACGTGTGTGAAACCCATGGTTTTTTCTGTGAATTTGCAAGGTTTTTTAAATGCTAATTCCTAACTATAACGTGTGTGAAACCCATGGTTTTTTCAGGGAATTTGCAAGGTTTTTTAAATGCTAATTCCTAACTATAACGTGTATGAAACCCATGGTTTTTTCAGTGAATTTGCTAGGTTTTTTAAATGCTAATTCTTACCTATAACATGTGTGATTCCCATGGTTTTTTCATTTTTTTTGTATGGATTTTTTAATACAAATACTTATATTAAAAGTGTTTTTTTAATTTTTTTATTTGCAAGCTTTTTTTTTTTTTTTTTACTGCATTTTCTCTTAAAACACTATGCTTAATTTTTAAAAATTCTGCAATTTATAATTTTTTCTCTTTTTTTTTTTTTTACCAAACAGGTAAGATATATTAGTTTAACATAGAGGTTTTTTTTTTTTTTTTTAAATTACGCGTACGGTAAGCTTACGGTAAGCGTACGGTTTGCGTAATGTTCGTAATATTTCTACTCTTTTTGTGTAGGGTTACGAAATTTGCGTAGCCGTGCGTACTGCGTGCGTGACGCGTAAGCGTGTACGCTACACGCGCACGTTACGCGGAAGTGTTGGGGCGTGCCTGTTATGCGCATGCGCGCGAGCGCGTGTCTTTTTTACACGCATGCGTACTTTTACCGTAAGCGCTCTGTAAGCGCTCCGTAAGCGCACCGTAAGCGTAACGTACGCGCACGGTGGGTCATGTGATCAAGAAACAAAACTTTTGATTGGTTCAAAGTAGTTTCAGTTCTAGAACTCTCCTACACCACACCCATTCCCCTCATTTCTGCTTGTGATCCCTTAGGAGAAGGAGCTGAGTTGTCTTTGTGATACGATGGCAGACCAGCACACCACTTCTGAGAGTGAGGCTAGCAGCACCACCATCAGGCAGAGAAAGAGGAAACAGAAGAGCTCTTTTATATGGGAGTATTTTACTTTTCCACAGGGTGAGAAAAAAGTCAATGCTGCTTTGGTGACTTGTAAGCTGTGCAAGCGTGTACTTTCGAGAGGTAATCCCAACAAGAAGTATTCCTTCGGGAATCACACTATGTTGAGACACCTTGAGGATGTACATCCTAGGACACATGCACGACATACTAGAGGCAACCCTTCAGTAAGTCGAGCAAGCACATCCACAGCAGCTCAGCCGAGTCCTTCTTCGGAAGCTCAGCAGAGCCCTTCATCTGTGGGGGCAGATTTACCTTTTTCTGATCCTGTGGAAACAAACCATCGGTTTGCGAGGGTTACAATGCGGTGTTCATTTTGCCATGGTCTAATTGTTCATAGGGAGACCAGTCTTCCCCTCATTAACAACAAAATAGACCAGCACATTTGTCCTACCAGCTAATGTTCCCATTCTTCCTTTCCTCTGTCCCTGCATGAACACAACGGCTCTTTTAAGAGCCAACCTTACCTCTCAACTTTTTTTAATTTTTTCTTAAAAACTTTTTTTTTTTTTTACCGTACGCGTACGGTAAGCGTATTTTTTTTTTTTTTTTTTTAAAAACACTAAAAAACAATTACCACATTTCAAGATCCTTGAGGGATTAATAACTAAATACTGTAAATCTGATTGAAGAGAAGTGGAAGAAAGAGACCATCCAATTTCTGACTTACCTGACCCACCCAACAATTTTATTTTTAATTAAAATTTAAATTGAAATTACTTGTAAAAATGGTTGGTTTTTTTCGAAAATTATCTTTCACAATCTGAAAAAAAAGAAAAAAGTATTAATATTTAATAAATCATTATATAACACAGTACGCGTATTTACATATTTTCCAAAAACACTTTTTTGCCTTTTTTTTGCTGTTTTCAGAATATATTGCTTTTCACTATAAATCGTGAAAGCAATTGCATTCATCACTTAACAGTGGGCAAAAAAAAAATAACAATCTCAAAGATTGTTTTAAAAAAGCCCAGAATCTCTTCTCACTTAAACATAACATTATAGAAATGCAAAATATTCAAAAAAATATCATCCAATAACAATAACTATTTCTTTAAAATGTCGTCTGACAATTTTGTTACAGAAGCATAATCACAAAAATAATATATCTCAAATAACTCCACAATACATCTGGTTCCCTTTCCTTAAGGCCAAATGGTAATTTTAAAATTCTTTTTTGATTAAATTTCCAATGGTAATCCAATAAAATTCCAAAATTTAAATTGGACAGATATTACCGATTCTCTCTAAAATTTTGGTTTCCGAAAGATTAATTAGGAATTAAATAAGTCCACAATAAAATTGATTACCTTTCCTTTAGGCCAAATGGTATTTTAAAAAATCTTTTTTGATGAAATTTCCAATGGTAATCCAATAAAATTCCAAAATTTAAATTGTACAGATGTTACCGATTCTCTTTAAAATTTTTGGTTTCTGAAAGATTAATTAGGAATTAAATAAGTCCACAATACAATTGGTTACCTTTCCTTTAGGCCAAATGGTAATTTGAAAAATCTTTTTTATTTGTAAATTCCAAAGGTAATCCAATAAAATGGTAAAATTGTTTTGTACTGATCTTGCCAAGTCTCTCTAAAATTTAGGTTTCAGGAAGATTAGATAGGAATTTGCTAAATCAAAAGGCAAACGTTGCTTGAAAATCAATTGGGAATCATTACACAGTGTCCAGCCTTTTTCACCTTTAAGATAAACTGTGTAATGTCCAGAAGTTACAGTAGGTCCTTCATGGAAAATTATTGCAACTGTTACAAAAGTTTTTCCTGAAATTGATAATTGCTGTCCTATAAACTTCTTGATTAAAGTATCCAATTTTGAACCATCAGCTTTACATCGTTGCATCATTAAAATTACATACTGTCCGTATTCCTTTAAAATTAACGTTGAAAACATGTCAGATTTACACTCACCGCATTCCATGCTATGATTAGCATCTTTAACTAATTTAGCAAAAGTGACTGTTCTACTGTCTGGCAATGTTAAATAAATAAACCTTTCAGAATCAACATTAGAGCCACATGTATTGTAACAGTTTTCACAACTATGTTCCCATTTATAAGAGACACCAAACATATTTTCAATTGACACCCCTTCTTCTTCCAGTACCTGAAAAAAATACATCAAGAATTCCTGTGCGTCTTGCTGTACATTTTGAGAAAACTGTGTTCGTCCTGAACATACATCTAAAAGTTTTCTAATTTCAGTAGCACTTTCTATTTGAGTTTTATCATTACTCAGCTTTTGAAAAAGGAGACTCAACTCAGAACAGAATCTTTTTCTCTGATTTACTATTATCTGCTCTTGCAAACTTTCCAGATAAAATGCAACATTCAGCACTACATTAGCGTAGCAGTTGACACCAGAGCTATTTTCAAAATGATATCCTACAACCTCTTCTTCATTTTCCTTTTTCTTTTTGCTTGCAATTACATCACTCCTCTTTTTTTTCCTCCTCTCTACATCCTCATTACAGATATTCTCAATTCTCCTTTTTCGAGAAACTACACGTTTTTCCAACACAGGATACTGACCTAAATGAGGAGCATAAATTCTTCTTAATCTATTATACTCCTTTACACAGTTTGTATCAGCACTAACTTTTGAATCATCAAAGTCTATCATGAATAAACCAGATAATGTTTTCACTCGTGACAAAGCTACATAAGCCATACCTTCTTTGAACACAGTTGAACCAATGTTTACAAATGCACAATCTACAGTCAATCCTTGAGACTTGTGAATAGTTACAGCATATGCTAGAGAAAACGGAAACTGTTTCCTTTGTACATATAAGTCTTTCACAAGCATGAAACGAACTGTACAACGACAAATGTCTATAACTTCTTCTATCTGATCAAATTTTATTTTTAAACATTCAATTCCATCTTTTTTCTGATAATTAATAAAACCCACAACTCTTCCCATAGCTCCATTAACTAAACCTTTTTCAACATCCAAATTTCTCCTTAAAAATACTCTACAGTTCATGCAAACATATAGATTTTTTACTAATCCAGCAGTTTTGGAAATGTTCTTCTCTAGTGAATCCAATTTATTTTTCAGTTTGCCTGTTAATGTGATAGTAATTCTTCCATCCTGAATTTTGTCCACTGCTTCCAATTTCCTGATATCTTCCTTTTCCAATTTCAAAAGCTCCTCATTGAATATTGAGCATTCACGTAGAGTTGGCATTAAGCAGATGACACTTTTCTTTTCTGCAATGTTCTTGTATATCTTCTCTGCAACTATTTCTTCCTTTGGAAATAAATTATGTAGCAACCGACTCTGTAATGCTTTTGTGCCAGCTTCAGTGAGTAGTCCAATTCTGATATCTTTCAGAATTCTTCCATATTCTTCATCGTTTGCTTGCCTCATATTAGTAGTAAGTTCCTTGTACTCAAAGAAGGACCAAATATTCGCATTACCAATGCTTCCCAATGACTTCTTTGTGTCTTCATGTGTCACAGTATTAAACACTGGTTGTCCTTTAACTGGAGTAAGCTGTAGAAGATCCCCAAAAACTATGACATGTTTTCCACCAAATAACACGTCATAGTCTGTCCTTAGAATTTGCTGCATTCTTAAATGCACAAAGGCAAGCATTAAGTTTGATACCATGCTCACCTCATCAATAATGAGAACTTGCATCTTCTTCAACACTCTTGAAACTTCCAAGCGTGCTTCTCCAGTTAGCTTGTGGTATTGTATTTTGTTCTCATGCTCCACTGGTAACATTAGCAAACGATGTAAGGTGATTCCTTTTATGTTATATGCTGCTAACCCAGTTGGAGCAGTAACCACACAAGACAAAGTTGAATCAGTTTTTTGCTGTAGGTAGCTTCTGATGACTTTTATTAAGAAACTTTTCCCAGTTTCAGCTTGTCCACTTACATACATCCTGATTGGATGAAATGATGTGCATGAGCACTCTTTTTTTTCATGTAGTAATCCCTGATCAATTTTGTTTCTGATCTCTTCATAAATTTGTTGCTGCTCTTCATTCAGTTGTCTTTCCAAATTTGGTAAGTCTATAAATTCTTCTTGAGCTTGATTCATAGCCGTTTCCACTTCATTCATGGCTATTGCAGCTTCATTTTCAACGATTGGTTGTCCTAGGGGATCTTGACTGAGTGTTCCTGAACTTTGGCTGTCTTGAGAACTGTCTCTTGCTACTTCAGCTGCAATTGTAGTTTCCTGTTCAATTTCTTCATTTAACATTTGCACATAAGTTGTGAATGTACTACATTCTATGCTGTCTTTGCAAGCATTAAATGAATCTTCATAGCTTTGAAATTCTCCCAGTAGTTCATCCTCTGTACGCCATGGTTTAAACAGCTGTAAAAGAGCCAAGTAGTAAAATTCCTTTTTGTCAGTAGTGTCGCAACTCAGCTTCCTGTGATTAATCAAACTTCCTTTTGTTTGCTTCACCAAACATCCTTCCTCACCAATGACTTTATATTTTCCATTGTTGATGTCTTCTGTGGCTTTCCGTGAATAAATGTAGTTCTGCAGCACTTCATAGAGACACATGTTCTCTAGATGAAGACTTCTCTTGGGATAATATGTGTCCAACATGTTTGATTTCAAAATATCTGTACTTTCTGGGTCATTCTCGGCCAAATATTCAATTTCTCCAACAGATTTCAGTACCCGATTCCTCATTGCTGCAAGGCCTAAACTTGCCCAAATTATTCTTCTTGATTTCGAGTAGAGACTTGCAGAAGATAACCTATCTGAACATTCGTAGGATCCAATTTCTCGATGCGATAACATCTTTAAACTGAAACTGTACAGCTTCTTACTGACAGTCTTCTCGTGAGAAATCTCTTCCCACATTTCTTTCAATTCAGTTTTTTCTGATTTAGTAATGTAAGACGTTACATATCGAGCAACAGCAATGGAATTGTCAGCTACATACTGTATATCCATGTTAGCATTCCACATGGATAAAATGACTGGGTTGTAGTCATTTATATTTTTTGATTCTTCTTTTCTTTTAAGGTTGTAGGTATTCTTAGGTCATTTTCTTGTAATAGTATGTCTCACAGATGACATAAAACTGTTTACTCTTCCATTTGAAAGAACAGGTCTAGGAAATCCAAATCGACATTTAGTGTAGTATTTATCTTTGCTCTTGTATTTCCGTCGACAGTATTTTCCACACCGATGACTTTGGAAACGTAAAACTTGCTCCTTTAACTTTTTCTCTTCTGTGCATTTTGGTATAGCACATGTTGCATATTCTTCAATGAAAGATAACACTGCTTCATCAGTATCTGTTCCAAACTTTGGGGCATCCTTGATCCACAACAGCATATGAATATGAGGAGCACCTCTTGCCTGGTACTCTTTTCTCCAAAAGAAATCCACTACTTCTCCAAGAGGTGGATTTTTTTTATTGCAGATGAAGGACATCATAGCCTCAAATCTATGATTGAAATATCTGCAAACATTAACCGGATCCAATGAGCACAGTTCTCCTGCTGTCTTGTATTCGATGTTTTTAATGTTTGAATTTGCCTCTCGTAGAAAATCCTGTAAATCATCCCAAGCGTACTCAGCACAGCTTAGGGTAAGGAACCATGTTGGTGTTCCTAAATTCCGTAACATGCATTTTAATTCACCATGGCGTCGGTACCAATATTCATTTGTCCCACGCTGACAAGCCATCAGATTGATCAGTTGTGTTTCCAAATGATCATCTCGGTGCTGCACTTTCTCCATAAAATCCTTAGCAGACACATTTTGTAAATGTACACCACTTTTTAAAATGTGATTTACTGCATATGATGATGCAGACAAGTCGCTTTCAAATAAAAGATGGAACAAATAAGGAATACTTTGTCGAAATCTGGGATCTTCTGCATATAGTCTTGTAGTTCGATACTCAGAAGCTGGAATCTGTTCTGGACGTTCGTCGTATCGTCCTCCTTTTCCTGTAGGAAACAGCTGGGGAAAACATCGAGCTTCCAAGCTCTCCTCCCATACACTCACGGGAGTTCCTTTTGCTTTCTTCATCTGAAACAGATCAATATTGTCTCCCATAACTTCTTTTGAATGAAGAGGATGTATGCTAAAATGTTCATAAATTTCTTCTTCCTTTGACTTGTCCACTTTTTCAATTTGTCCAGTTGGTGTTTCTGAGTCTTCTTGTAAATCTTCTTCTTCTTCTTCTATATAAATTGATTCATACCATTTGTTATTCCTTTTCAAATACAAATTTGCTCTTTGTACTTTCCGTACATCTACCAGCTCCTGCCAAATCTTCTTATTCTTTGTAGGTACACCATTAACCAGAATAACTAATGGTTCAGTTTCCAAAGTATCTGCATCAATAGTTTCCATATTTTTTTTCAAATCCAAGGGCAAATACACCACTCTACCTTTTAAACCTCTCAGTAAATCTGAAGGAGGTAATTTACCAGTTTTGGGCTCCATACGTACTATGGTCTGGAACGGATGAACACATTGAATAAGTATAGACTCATATGTATTTAATTCAGAAAGTTCGGCAGGAATAGCATCCAATTCTAAATTATTATGTACAGCTCTGGTTGGCATTCTATTTTCCTCTAACTTGTTGTAACAGTATTTACAAATACGCTGATCTTCACCCAATTCAAAACAATTTTCAAGAAATATATATGTGGCAAAATCCTTCCACTTATAATTATCTTCATTTTCACTTTTTCTGTAGAGATCAACATTCCTGGTTTGTTTTCTATAATGAGTTCTGCGGCAACAAATACAAGTAATATTTGGTCTTTCATTAGAGATTATTGCAAATTTTGTTATGTGATCATTAAATGTCTTACTTACAGAGTGTTCTACATTCTCTTCCACTTCTTCCTCATTTACTGTGTCCTTTTCTGCACTGTCTTGTTCAGGACCAAAGTAACAAAACTGAATTTCATCAGTAACCTTCTCTACATCTGATACCGATCCACGGAACAAAGCTCTATTCAATTCATCTAACTTTATTGCTGGACTTTTAGCAAAATACAACCGTCTCACAAACTTTCTCATTTCAGTATGATGAACAGCCAGCATCCTAAAATGATGAAAAACACTTTTACACACTTTTCTAGATAGACAAGCCAGAGAATGACCCTGCAAACCAGTATTCTCTCTCACTCTGCATGGATCTAGACTTTGAAGCACCTTAATCTTCTGTTTAACACTTTTTTTACTATATTCTCTTAGAAACTCACGAAATTTATCAATAGATTCCTGACGCACAGTGCAAATACTACTACAATTCCAAGTGTACACTGGGGCTTTAGGACGTCTCCCCATAGCCTCATCCGCCATCACTTGTACCTCATCTCTTGGAACCATTTTCTCCTTCTCCATTATACAACCATTTTTCACTTCATAAGAATGACCTCTGGTGTCAACTGCATGCAGCAAACTATTACTTTGAAAATAACTCTCTTCATTAAAAAAAGGTTCACTACTTGAACTATGCATCCATTCTCCTAAAAACACTTTACAAAAGTTTGTTCTTTTCACTAGTCTTTTCTTTTTGCTTTGTGATTTCAGTACATTGACCATTTTATCTAATACTGTGCATGATTCCACAGGATAAGCAGCTGGGTGTGTGCTAAGAGTCTGCTTCTGCAGAAAAAAATAGCTCCCCCTTTCCTACTAATGCAACTGTAAAATTACCAGAGTAATACGCAATAAATCTCTTTGTGTAATTCCTCTTTGCACACAGAGTCATGCTTTGATATTAGTCAGAAAACGAAATTTCTTTGCCAATTTGAAAGCACACTTACTACTTTTTTTTTTGGCAAGTGATAAGTACTTTTACAGTCTGACACATTTTGAATCCACTTTTCAGATTCTTAAAAAAGCACATGTCCAAACAGCTTTTTGAGACCAGCAACATGTGTAACCTGGGTGACTGACTACACTCCAGCAAGGGCAACCAGCCTTAGTGAAGCTGAATGTATTTGCATTACTGACTGCAACCTCAAACCCCACTCGGTTGTGAATACTGTGCATGATTCCACAGGATAAGCAGCTGGGTGTGTGCTAAGAGTCTGCTTCTGCAGAAAAAAATAGCTCCCCCTTTCCTACTAATGCAACTGTAAAATTACCAGAGTAATACGCAATAAATCTCTTTGTGTAATTCCTCTTTGCACACAGAGTCATGCTTTGATATTAGTCAGAAAACGAAATTTCTTTGCCAATTTAAAAGCACACTTACTACTCTTTTTTTTGGCAAGTGATAAGTACTTTTACAGTCTGACACATTTTTAATCCACTTTTCAGATTCTGAAAAAAGCACATGTCCAAACAGCTTTTTCAGACCAGGAACATGTGTAACCTGGGTGAATGACTACACTCCAGCAAGGGCAACCAGCCTTAGTGAAGCTGAATGTATTTGCATTACTGACTGCAACCTCAAACACCACTCGGTTGTGAATACTGTGCATGATTCTACAGGATAAGCAGCTGGGTGTGTGTCTTTCCTACTAATGCAACTGCAAAATTACCACAGTAATACACAATAAATCCCTTTGTGTAATTCCTCTTTGCACACAGAGTCATGCATTGATATTAGTCAGAAAACGAAATTTCTTTGCCAATTTGAAAGCACACTTACTACTCTTTTTTTTGGCAAGTGATAAGTACTTTTACAGTCTGACACATTTTGAATCCACTTTTCAGATTCTTAAAAAAGCACATGTCCAAACAGCTTTTTGAGACCAGCAACATGTGTAACCTGGGTGAATGACTACACTCCAGCAAGGGCAGCCAGCCTTAGTGAAGCTGAATGTATTTGCATTACTGACTGCAACCTCAAACCCCACTCGGTTGTGAATACTGTGCATGATTCTACAAGATAAGCAGCTGGGTGTGTGCTAAGAGTCTGCTTCTGCAGAAAAAAATAGCTCCCCCTTTCCTACTAATGCAACTGTAAAATTACCAGAGTAATACGCAATAAATCTCTTTGTGTAATTCCTCTTTGCACACAGAGTCATGCTTTGATATTAGTCAGAAAACGAAATTTCTTTGCCAATTTAAAAGCACACTTACTACTCTTTTTTTTGGCAAGTGATAAGTACTTTTACAGTCTGACACATTTTGAATCCACTTTTCAGATTCTGAAAAAAAGCACATGTCCAAACAGCTTTTTGAGACCAGCAACATGTGTAACCTGGGTGAATGACTACACTCCAGCAAGGGCAGCCAGCCTTAGTGAAGCTGAATGTATTTGCATTACTGACTGCAACCTCAAACCCCACTCGGTTGTGAATACTGTGCATGATTCTACAGGATAAGCAGCTGGGTGTGTGCTAAAAGTCTGCTTCTGCAGAAAAAAATAGCTCCCCCTTTCCATCTAATGCAAATGTAAAATTAGCAGAGTAATACGCAATACATCTCTGTCTGTTACTCCTCTTTGCACACAGAGTCATGATTTGAAATTAGGCAGAAAACGAAATTTCTTTGCCAATTTGAAAGCACACTTACTACTCTTTTTTTGGCAAGTGATAAGTACTTTTACAGTCTGACACATTTTTTAATCCACTTTTCAGATTCTTAAAAAAGCACATGTCCAAACAGCTTTTTCAGACCAGGAACATGTGTAACCTGGGTGACTGACTACACTCCAGCAAGGGCAACCAGCCTTAGTGATGCTGAATGCATTTGCATTACTGACTGCAACCTCAAACCCCACTCGGTTGTGAATACTATGCATGATTCCACAGGATAAGCAGCTGGGTGTGTGCTAAGAGTCTGCTTCTGCAGAAAAAAATAGCTCCCCCTTTCCATCTAATGCAACTGTAAAATTACCAGAGTAATACGCAATATATCTCTGTCTATAATTCCTCTTTGCACACAGAGTCATGCTTTCATATTAGTCAGAAAACGAAATTTCTTTGCCAATGAAAGCACACTTACTACTCTTTTTTTTTTGCAAGTGATAAGTACTTTTACAGTCTGATACATTTTTAATCCACTTTTCAGATTCTTAAAAAAGTACATGTCCAAATAGCTTTTTGAGACCAGAAACATGTGTAATCTGGGTGACTGACTACACTCCAGCAAAGGCAACCAGCCTTAGTGATGCTGAATGTATTTGCATTACTGACTGCAACCTCAAACCCTAAAAGTATTCCTCATTTATAACAATACACCTTATTTTATGGTGAAAACATAGTCCATATTATTTTACATGTTCCTCACATTTAAATTTCTCCCAAAACACAAAACGATAAACACAACTTCAACAAAAGGAATTCCAATTCTATTATTCATTTCTTAATTTACCATATACATCCCCTCTCAAACTCATAACTCACCTTTAAAATTAGTTAGTTGTGAAAGAAATGTGGCACTCAAACAGCAGATTATCAGAGCCAGGATCTCTGTTCTGTACACCTCTCTCCTCTCTGCAGAACCAGATAATGGCAATGTTTCCCTCTCTTTTTCCACACATATACATGTTAATTTCAAATCTCAGTGCTTCCCCCTTTTTTTCAAATGTAATCACACATTTCTATTGGTTGAAAACCAACCCTTTTCCAAAAGTACCCTTCCCCCAACTTGACTTCAGCCTAGTACCCTTCCCCCAACTTGACTTCTGCCTGCTACCATAGCAACTGCTCTTGAAACACTGCTGTGTAGAGTTAGGTCAGAAGTTCACCACACAATGTTTCATTTCCAAAGAGCAGGAGTGCTTGACTTTTCAAACCTAACAGCAAATCCATAGTACTGTTCTTTGGTAACACATTTTTCTGTACCAATACAAAACATGCTTCTATAAATTTACACATACAGCCTAGTTTTTAGTGTAGAATGGTATGAAACAGCCAATCAGTCCTTTTTATTTTAAAAAAATATGTATGCCTCCATTTCCAAACTGTCTTTCATTTCTTTTTCCCATTCTACTGAAATACACCTCCTGAGTGCATCCAGATCTCCTTGGAAGATGTTCACAGTGTGGATTGTAGGGCACAGCTATGTCTTCTGGAGTGAAAAGTATGCAGAGAAAACAGGTATGATGAGAGACCTTGCTTTGCCAAATGTAGACATTAAATGGATTGGTCAGAGAGGGTTAAAGTGGCACCAATTGATGCCATTGGTGAAATCCTTCATGCAAATCCAACACCCTGACCTCATAATAGTGCACTGTGGTGGCAATGACCTAGGCACTTTGACTGGGGTAGGTCTGGAAATGCTTATGAAGGAGACCTTTGCACAACTGTTTTCACTTTTCCCTAAAACTTCCTTTGCATATTCTAACATATGCCAAAGGCAAAAATGGAACTGGTCCAATCATTTTTGTCCGCAGATTGACAAAGCAAGAAAGCACGTCAACAAATCTGTTTCTGCTTTCCTCCGAGACTATGGTATGGGTTCCATTTACCACAACTTGCGTTACGACATGCAAGACATTTATAGAGGAGATGGTGTACACTTCACTGATGAAGGGAACAGAGTCTTCCTCTTGAACCTTAGACTCTGCATCGGTACTTACTTGTAGGTACCACTAAAAAATCAAATCACTTCATAAACACAACGGCTCTTTTTAGAGCCCCCTAATATCTAAACACTTAAATCTGAATTTTATTTCTCTTTTTTATTTTTTTTTTCTACCGTACGCGTACGGTAAGCGTACCGTAAGCTTACCGTACGCATACCCCGCGATTTTTAAAAAAAATTAATAAATGTTTTTTTTGTACTTTTCTGTCCTTCTTTGACCCCCTTTCAAATGTTAGGGGTCTGTAACTCTCTTCCTTGCCCCCTTTTCATGTTATCACCTTTTTTTTTTCTGTCTGAAACACACAAAATGGCGGCCGCCGCTTCCTGGTTTCGACCGATTCGAATGTTTACTAAGATCTAACAGCCAATCAGAATCGCGCTCGCGCACGTCACCGTACGCGTACGGTAAGCTTACCGTAAGCGCACGGTAAGCGCACCGTAAGCTGGCTCAGATATATATATTGATTTAAATGCTATTTTCTCAGGAATTACTGAACAGATTTACACCAGACCTACAAAAGGCACTTCCTTGACCTGTAGACTACCTCTCTGCCAAATTTCAAGTAACTCTGTTCAGCCGTTCGGGCTGTAGCTGTGTCTAAAGGTCCTATGGAAAAATGCATGGGAAAAACGCGTTTTGGGACCCCCCTTTTTTCTCAGCCCCCGCTTGACGAATCCCCCCGAGACTTTCAGGGTAGGAGCGGAGTGGAGCGCCCCACCTATTTTGAAAATTTCGCGAGGATTCGTCGACCGGCGCCAAAGTTATTCCAAATAGAATGTTGCAGATTTCCTATGGTAAGAGGGTCCTAACTATAACTACCTACTGGCGACCGCCAGTAGGTAATATACACATACATATATATATATATAAATGCATATGTATATACACATATATATATATATGTGCATATGTGTGCACGTAGAGAGGTAGAGAGATGTAGAGGTAGGTAGAGAGGTAGAGAGGTAGAGGTAGAGGTAGAGAGGTACAGGTAGAGGTAGAGAGGTAGAGGTAGAGAGGTAGAGCTAGAGAGTAATAGAGAGAGAGGTAGAGAGTGACGTAGAGAGAGGTAGAGAGAGGTAGAGTGGTAGAGAGAGGTAGAGAGGTAGAGAGAGGTAGAGAGATAGAGAGGTAGAAGAGTAGAGAGTAGAGAGTGAGTAGTAGAGAGTGAGTAGTAGAGAGTGAGTAGTAGAGAGTAGAGAGTGAGTAGTAGAGAGTAGTAGAGAGAGTAGTAGAGAGAGAGTAGTAGAGAGTGAGTAGAAAGTGAGTAGTAGAGAGAGAGTAATAGAGAGTAGTAGAGAGTGAATAGTAGAGAGTGAGTAGTAGAGAGTAGTAGAGAGTAGAAAGTAGTAGAGAATAGTAAAGAATGAGTAGTAGAGAGTAGTAGAGAGTGAGTAGTAGAGAGTAGGCAGTAGAGAGTAGTAGAGAGTGAGTATAGAGTGAGTAGAGAGTGAGTAGTAGAGAGTAGAGAGTAGTAGAGAGTGAGTAGTAGATAGTAGAGAGTAGGAGAGAGTGAGTAGTAGAGAGTAGAGAGTAGTAGAGAGTGAGTAGAGAGTAGTGAGTAGTAGAGAGTAGTAGAGAGTGAGTAGTAGAGAGTGAGTAGTAGAAAGTAGTAAAGAGTGAGTAGTAGAGAGTAGAGAGTAGTAGAGAGTGAGTAGTAAAGAGTAGAGAGTAGAGAGTAGTAGAGAGTGAGTAGTAGAGAGTAGTTGAGAGTAGAGAGTAGTAGAGAGTGAGTAGTAGAGAGTAGTAGAGAGTGAGTAGTAGAGAGTAAGTAGTAGTGAGTGAGTAATAGAGAGAGAGTAGTAGAGAGAGAGAGTAGTAGAGAGAGAGAGTAGTAGAGAGAGAGTAGTACAGAGTGAGTAGTAGAGAGTGAGTAGTAGAGAGTAGTAGAGAGTGAGTAGTAGAGAGTGAGTAGTAGAGGGTGAGTTGTAGAGAGTAGTAGAGAGTGAGTAGCATAGAGTGAGTAGTAGAGAGTAGTAGAGAGTGAGTAGTAAAGGGTGAGTAGTAGAGAGTGAGTAGTAGAGAGTAGTAGAGATCGAGTAGTAGAGAGTAGAGAGTAGTAGAGAGTGAGTAGAGGGTAGTGAGTAGTAGAGAGTAGTAGAGAGTGAGTAGTGAGAGAGAGTAGTAGAGAGTAGTAGAGAGTGAGTAGTAGAGAGTAGTAGAGGATGAGTAGAGAGTGAGTAGTAGAGAGTGAGTAGTAGAGAGCGAGTAGTAGAGAGTGAGTAGTAGAGAGTAGTAGAGAGTGAGGAGTAGAGAGTGAGTAGTAGGGAGTAGTAGAAAGTGAGTAGTAGAGAGTAGAGAGTAGTAGAGTAGTAGAGGGTAGAGAGTAGTAGAGAGTGAGTAGTAGAGAGTAGTAGAGAGTGAGTAGTAGAGAGTAAGTAGTAGCGAGTGAGTAATAGAGAGAAAGTAGTAGAGAGAGAGTAATAGAGAGAGAGAGAGAGTAGTAGAGAGTAGAGAGGAGAGAGAGGAGTAGAGAGTAGAGAGTAGTAGAGAGTGAGTAGTAGAAAGTGAGTAGTAGAGAGTGAGTAGTAGAAAGTAGTAGAGAGCAGAGAGTGAGTAGAGTAGTGAGTAGTAGAGATTAGTAGAGAGTGAGTAGTAGAGAGTGAGTAGTAGAGAGTAGTAGAGAGTGAGTAGTAGAGAGTAGAGAGTAGTAGAGAGTGAGTAGTAGAGAGAGAGTAGTAGAGAGTGAGTAGTAGAGAGTAGTAGAGAGTGAGTAGTAGAGAGTAGTACAAAGTGAGTAGTAGAGAGTAGAGAGTAGTAGAGAGTGAGTAGTAGAGAGTATAGAGTAGTAGAGAGTATAGAGTAGTAGAGAGTGAGTAATAGAGAGTAGGTACTGGTGAGTGAGTAACAGAGAGAGAGTAGTAAAGAGAGAGTAGTAGAGAGTGAGATTAGTAGAGAGTAGTAGAGAGTGAGTAGTAGATAGTAGAGAGTGAGTAGTAGAGAGTGAGTAGTAGAGAGTGAGTAGTAGAGAGTAGTAGAGAGTGAGTAGTAGAGAGTAGAGAGTAGTAGAGAGTAGAGAGTAGTAGAGAGTGAGTAGTAGAGTGAGTAGTAGAGAGTGGTAGAGAGTGAGTAGTAGGGAGTGAGTAGTAGAGAGTAGTAGAGAGTGAGTAGTAGAGTGAGTAGTAGAGAGTGAGTAGAAGAGAGTGAGTAGTAGAGAGTAGTAGACAGTGAGTAGTAGAGAGTAGAGAGTAGTAGAGAGTGAGTAGTAGAGAGTAGTAGAGAGTGAGTAGAGAGTAGAGAGTAGTAGAGAGTGAGTAGTAGAGAGTAGTAGAGAGTAGTAGAGAGTGAGTAGTAGAGAGTGAGTAGTAGAGTGTTGAGAGTAGAGAGTAGTAGAGAGTGAGTAGTAGAGAGTACAAAGTAGAGAGTGAGTAGAGAGTGAGTAGAGAGTGAGTAGTAGAGAGTGAGTAGAGAGTGAGTAGTAGCGAGTGAGTAGTAGAGAGTGAGTAGTAGAGAGTGAGTAGTAGAGAGTGAGTAGTAGATAGTAAAAGAGAGTGAGTAGTAGAGAGTAGTAGAGAGCACAGTCCTGTGTCTGGTGAGGGGTATCCTGTGTCTGATGAGCACAGTCCTATGTCTGGTGAGAGGTGTCCTGTGTCTGATGAGCACAGTCCTGTGTCTGGTGAGAGGTGTCCTGTGTCTGATGAGCACAGTCCTGTGTCTGGTGAGGGATGTCTTGTGTCTGATGAGCACAGTCCTGTGTCTGGTGAGGGGTGTCCTGTGTCTGATGAGCACAGTCCTGTGTCTGGTGAGGGGTGTCCTGTGTCTGATGAGCACAGCCCTGTGTCTGGTGAGGGGTGTCCTGTGTCTGATGAGCACAGCCCTGTGTCTGGCGAGGGGTGTCCTGTGTCTGATGAGCACAGTCCTCTGGTGAGAGGTGTCCTGTGTCTGATGAGCACAGTCCTGTGTCTGGTGAGGGGTGTCCTGTGTCTGATGAGCACAGTCCTGTGTCTGATGAGGGGTGTCCTGTGTCTGATGAGCACAGTCCTCTATCTGGTGAGGGTTGTCCTGTGTCTGATGAGCACAGTCCTGTGTCTGGTGAGGGGTGTCCTGTGTCTGATGAGCACAGCCCTGTGTCTGGCGAGGGGTGTCCTGTGTCTGATGAGCACAGTCCTCTGGTGAGAGGTGTCCTGTGTCTGATGAGCACAGTCCTGTGTCTGGTGAGGGGTGTCCTGTGTCTGATAAGCACAGTCCTGTGTCTGGTGAGGGTTGTCCTGTGTCTGATGAGCACAGTCCTGTGTCTGGTGAGGGGTGTCCTGTGTCTGATGAGCACAGCCCTGTGTCTGGTGAGAGGTGTCCTGTGTCTGATGAGCACAGCCCTATGTCTGGCGAGGGGTGTCCTGTGTCTGATGAGCACAGTCCTCTGGTGAGAGGTGTCCTGTGTCTGATGAGCACAGTCCTGTGTCTGGTGAGGGGTGTCCTGTGTCTGATGAGCACAGTCCTGTGTCTGATGAGAGGTTTCCTGTGTCTGATGAGCACAGTCCTGTGTGTGGTGAGGGGTGTTCTTTGTCTTGTGAGTGTGCTCCTCTGTCTGGTGAGTGGTGTCCTGTGTCTAGTAAGTGCAGTCCTGCATCCGGTGAGTGATGACTTTAGTCTGCTGAGGGGTGTTCTGTGTCTAAAGAATGGTGACCTGTGCCTGATGAGAAGAGTCTCGAGTCTGGTGAGGGATGTTCTTTGTCTAGTGAGTGGGCTCCTTTGTCTGGTGAGCAGTGACCTGTGTCAGGTGAGGCAAGTCCTGTACCTGGTGAACAGTGACCTGTGTCTGGTGGGGAGTGTTCCGTGTCTGGTAAGCTTTAAATCCTGCCAAAAAGAGGAAAGGGGGACGGAGCGAGCTCTAAAAGTGTACACCACTTGAAACTGAACAGCATAGCGCCTTTAAGTTGCAAAGCGCGCAATCCCCCAGTTAAGAACATTAACTACAGCAACACTTCAGGTCCAGTTCAGGCATTAAGTTACCCTCATAAAACGAGGCGTCACAGCATGTGGGTTCCTACGAATATATCGTACTTCCATTGACAGGGTGTCGACTTGAAGGGGTCCAGCTGGTCGACTTTAAGGACATCATGCATGCGTTTTAACTGCTGAAAAATACCCATATTGTTGAAGAAATATCCAAAGAGCAGCGTAAGCTTTCTCTGATCTTCCCTACCTCTTGACCGGAAAGGCTAGTTGGTTGAAAAAAACATAAAAGGACACTGAACCTTATTTTTAGTAAACTTCTTTAAAAAAATAAAAAGAAGAAAGTGAAGAAATCTTGAGACACATTTTGCTTAAAACTGCAAAAGCGCAGAGAACAGAGAAATGAAAAGCGCTGAGAATAGAGAAATGAAAAGCGTGTCAGCTATTGTTGAAGGCAAACGCGATAATACAAAAAAAAAGTGCCTAGCGGCTAATTAGGAGACACTGTCTCCTGCCGCAAGTAAAAGATCAAATCCCGGTGAGCGGGGCCAAAAGGGGACAGGGTGGCAACCCTCATTGTAATGATTGCCTCCGGTGCAATCATTACACTGTGTTTTGCATCATCCATGACGCAAAACGACACGCACCAATCACAATTGTAGGTCGAGCCATGGCACGACTTCTGGAATCGTATCGATTCCAAAAAGCCTCTGCATGGCAGAGCAGCACATGCGCTGCTTTTGCCAGGCCGAGACCTAAAAAAGACAAGCCTGTTCTCTGTCTTTCATCATTTCCCAATGTAGAGAGGGGGTAAATGAGAGGGCTTTTCTGGCCATGTCATCCCTGTCAGCCTACCTGCTCTGCTAATCTGTGCCAGACAGGACGCCCGGGGAGGTGGAGGCCACAGGGAATTAACGCTCCAGCTAAAACCACGGAAGAGTGAGTCTGCCTTTGGCATTTATTTACTTTTCTCACTCTCTTGTGTGGCTAGGCAGCATTGTATGAATTAAGTAAGCCCGGATAGTAAATAAACAGCACACGGAAGACCGTTTCTTTATGTTTTTGTGGCAGGCTTTCTTAAGATTGCGGGCTTCGCAGGAGTCGGTCTATTTTGCTGGAAAATTGTGATTCGCAAAATTGCGAAAAGCTGGGGGGTCTGATTAAGGGTCCATAGAAGGGCCAGGTGATAATATATTCCCTGCCCACTGGAAAATGTATAGTCACAAAACATTGTTTTAACAACAGATCATGTGACCTCTACAATCTGCTGCTCTGAAGGCATATATTTACCCAGAACAGGTAAACAAACCTCGAATGAATTTAAGTACCATTCTGAATACAGACTACAATTACAATGCACTACAATATATTTAATTGAATTAGGTAGGATAACCTATGTAAATAATTTCGATGGAGGTTAATAGGTGGTGAATATAATGGTTAAGCAAAATCGCCGTGAGAATGTGTGGAAGATCACAGCTGTTTTACAGAAAGGACTGAAGCTGTAATAAAATAGAATGTTGACTAAAATGGGTCTATTGGGGATACAGAAAATAAGCAACTTTGCTTTAATCTTTCAGATTGGGACAATCTGATTAGTACTACTATGAGCTGCATGAGTAATATTGCTATTCCATCATGAAGACAGAACAGATTACCTTCCAGGGGAGGGTATTGCCTTGGGTAATGAAGGAGGTCACTGAGATGAGGAGGATCAGTGGGAAACAGCGTTTACAACACTGTCTCCACAACGCGGTACCATTACAATGAGGTTGTTACAACGACCGCGTTGTTAACACGCATACCATTACATCACAAGAGACATCGCAAGTCATTTCAACGACTTGCTGTAGAGGGCGCACTGCTATTGGATTTACAATCCAACACCTTTCCTGCTGTTGCGCAAACTGGAGTAGGAATAATAATTAATACTATTCCTAAGTTTAGTGCGACCCCTACAGCAAGCCGTTGTAATGACTTGTGATGTAACGGTATGCGTTCTAACAACGCGGTCGTTGTAACGACCGCTCTGTAATGGCATGCGATGTATTCACATGCATTGTAAACAGCCATATTTGGATCAGTGGTGGTGGCAGGGTGGATGAGAAGCTTCCAATTGTTCAATTGCACTTCAATTTAAAGAAATAGGCTAGTACTCAAAATAGATACATTTTACATAGATAATAGCCATGTTCCTGAGCTGAAATTTGGAATGGGGGTACATAAACAAGGTGCTGGAGTTTTTTTTTTTATACAACCTGTGAAGAGAAACACATTTCTTTACCTAAGGTAAGGGTCTGTGCAAGCATTTACACATTTAAAATCGCATTTAAAAGACCATTTGGCACCAAATATTTCCTGCATGGGCAGAATGGTTGTGATTGATGAATGGGCCTAGTGGAGCCTTCGTTCTGCAGTGGAGAAAGTCACTTTAGGTGGAGTCGATCCACTATTCTAAGACCATGGGGCTACTGTTGATTGTGAGCTGGAGTAGAGTCAACACACTTTTACATTATGAAATCAAAGTTCTCAAAATTAGCTCATATTGACGTACATAGCTGTTTTAGAAGGTAGAAAACCCTGTTTTGCATCCAGAATGACTGGGTTTTCTGAGTGGCGAGAGAGCGCCAGTTTAGAGAAAGCTACTTTGGTTGAGGGCTACTTACTTTAAAATGAAAATGCAACTTTCACACAGCGTGTCCATGTTACACTGCTTTACTTGTTGACACGCTGAAAAAAACGGAGTTGAACCATATAGTTTCTGCATTGGGTAAATAACATGGTTTCCTGAATAGAGCTACTGGGGCCTTTGTGCCAGAGTGGAAGAAGTCCCTTTGGTAGTAATGTCACTGTTACAGGATAAAGCACATTTCTGAACATGGGTTGTTTGTGTTCCGGTTCGGGGAGGACCTGGCCTGGCTGTTCGGGCTGGGCTGCTCTCATGAGGAGGAGAGTGAAGTCTGATTTCAAATGGCTGGGTCTAAACTGAGGAGTCAGGGTGGGCGAAAAACGATGGATAGGTATTACGGCTGTGTGATTGCCAGTGGCTAAGATTAATTCAAGCATTCCATCCATCACCTTGTTGTTTTTGTTGTTTTTACAGTTGAGGATCACAATCTCAGATCAAACATTTGAGGATCACAATCTCAGATCAAGCAGAGCAATTCCTTTCCTAAGGCCTTATTATTCAGTAAAACCTGCCATTATTTAAAAGAAATCTTAAAATGATCACCTTACAGAGGCCTTCAATTCCTTTCCCTATACTACTAGGACTATCCCTCCGTCTGAAAGAGGACAGGCCCGCTAAGAAAAAGAAATGCTCCTTTGTGGCACCTCAATAAAGAACCACATCAGGGATATTCCACATCTTGCCGATGAAAAACGAATATTGACAGAACAAGGAACATCTGAAAATGGAATTAAGACCTTATCCTATGAAGTGATCACAAGGCAGTGCTATACAAATCAATTGAAATAATTAAAGAAACACATAGCTCAGTGGCAAGGCATAAAACCCTGTTTTGCATGACAGAAGGAGTGTGTGGGTTGAATAAATGGGTTCCTCGATGGAACGAGTTGAATCTTTGATCCGGAGAAGATGATTTGGGGGATTTCAACTTGCGTTTGTACCAAAAAAAGCACTTTTATCTAGTCCATCCATGTTAAAGACAGTGAATTTGACAAAGCAGAACAGCTTCTGTTTTTCACTCCAGACTTCGGGCCTGATTTAGATTTAGGCAGTCTGACCAGCAGCCCGCCACTGTGGCAGTCTCTGAAACGCAGTCGAGCTGACGGCGTTCCGCCCTCCTTATCTAGATGTATACATGATAGACTGCTGTGGTATTCTGGGCTGGCGAATTGCCCACCATTGCTGACCTGATGGCAGGGTCCCACCAAACAGATCTGGATGCTCCTGTTGGCCTGGCGGTGTCCTGTTGGCCGAGTACTGAGAGGGGGTGAACCTGGAGGTGGGGAGACAGGTAAGTGACATTTTATGTTTAATGTAAATCACATTTAATTTGTGTAGGTGTACGTATGTGTCTGTGGAAAATGTGTTGTGTGCATTATGTGTACCTTCTGCACTGCACCCCACCAACATATACACACAAAATGCAATGTATACCCGCACACCACCAACACTTACCTTTCAGTCCGTCAAAACGGGGTGCTGGTCCGTCACGGTCAAGGTGCAGTAGGAGAGGGATGACCTGGATGAAGGCAAGGAGGATGAAACCGCAGCCTGAACCTAAAATCCATTCTGCCGATCCGAAGTAGGAGGGATTCAATTGGAATTCCCTTTAAACAGGCCACATCCAAACCTGGAGTGCGAGAATCCTGGCAGGACTCCTGTTCCTGCCTCCTGCAGTCCATTCCGCCATGGGGTGGGGAGCAAAGGCCTGGCGGAGTGGGCAGAACCGCGGCAGTCTTTTCTTCCATTGCAAGCCAACATCTAAATCGGGCAGGCAGGAAGACCGCCAAAGAAGACCACTCCGTTGCGGTCCCGCCAAAATCTAAATCAGGCCCTTTGTCAGTGGGATGAAGGCCTGAGTTCCTGGAATGGAAACACTGGGGCCTATGTGCCAGAGAACAGAAAGTGACTTTGACAGGGAATCAATTCACTCTTATGAGAAAACTGATAGGTATGTCTTAACCTACATAGGTCTTTGATTTCTACATGGCACATAGAATATACCAACAATATACCGACCCTCACAAAGCCTGTTTGGATTGAGTGGGCACAGAAGGAATTGGTAAAATGACGGTATGGCAAACTGAAAAGCTTAAATAAAAAAGGAGGTTCTGATTGTGGTACTGTTAGTGCCGGAATAGTTTGTAAACTCATCATCAGTCATTTGGATTAAGTGACCGGTGTGTAAAAGGACAGATGAGAAGTGACTGTGACTAGAGAGTTAAAATCAGGGTAATTGGATTTGGATGCTTGGTGCCCAGCCATTCCAAGAGTGCAGGCGTCCCATCATTTGCTAAGGGAGATGTACATGCGGGTATTCATGTGTCTAATAGCAGAGGTTATCCATGGTTGAGGACTGGGTGTTATGTGAAGAAGATGCAGTACAGGAGTGAGACATTGATGGCGGATGGAAGAGCATTGCTCATCATTCAAATGGCTTCTTCATGGACAACTCAATTTAGATGATCTTTTTGAAAACAGGTGGTGCAAACTCAGGGACAAATTACTTTAGGAGAAAGTGATGGGAATAGGGAGCAATGTAAGAGAGGGGGGATGGTGATGTACAAGTGTGAGGTGTGGAAGATCTTGATTTTTGGTATTGGAGATTAGTTCAGGGCTAGTCAGGAAGATCTTGCAATGCAATCCAAGACTTGAGTAGGGCTGTTGGTGAAGTTGTGCTCAGAGAAAATGAATGCCAGGTGGCACTGATCTACCTGTCGGCCTCAGTTTTACTTAATGTCACCTGGGAGTATGAGTGAAGAGGTGTTGAGGTGTAGATTGAGTTATTGCAAAAAGGTCCATGGTGGATGGGCAAGTGGTAAAGGTACCAGGGAACACTCAATGGGGACTTCCTGGTACTCTGCAAATCTTTACACAAACATTTTCAGAAAAGTCAACCTGATGGGATTTCGGGATTAACTATGGTTTGAGCCCTTGCGTAAGGAACCCCCAAATACGTTGTCTGAGTCTATATTGCCCAGGACATTTAAACAGGCTGCTGTTATACATCACAACTTGCACAACTTGCAGAGCGGAGTGACCCATTGTAGTAGAGGTATAGAAAGGGAACATTGAGGTCTGTTTGTATATTAAAATTGGGCCTATGCCATAAGGCTAAGAGATCCCTTGGTTCCCCCCAGCTATAAATGCATTTTTTTGTGCAAATACAGTTGAATGTTGTACTGCCACAGTTTTATCCTGTACAAACGTAATCGTATTTTGCACAATGTTAATGGCTACCTTGTCTAATTACACCCTGCAAAAATATAATTGTATTTTGCACTACTGTGGCTCATTTTTGCACAAAATGAACTGGATTTTTCACAATGATAATGTTTATCGTGTTTAAACATGTGATCAATTACATACCTTTGTGAAACTGGTTTTTAAGGATGAGTGTTCCAGCTTAAATTGGGAGCTAGATAGATCATATGGTTCTTTTATTGGCTTACTGTTGTGGCTTGTTTTGTTCAAAAGCAATTGTACTTTGACGATAACTGAAGTCTGTTGAAATATGTGATTCATCCCACTTTTTAGAAAACATACGTTCTGCAGTTGGTAAAACTTAGTATTCTTTAGTATATCTTTTTAAGAGGAGTGGGTGGTGCTTGGGTGAAATAGCTTTTTTTGTGTAAAATGTATATTTGTTAGGATGATTGCAGTACTTTTTTAAGTAGTATTTTGTATTTTAAATCTTATGATCTGTGTGTTTATGAAATATGTGTATTACCTTATTGGCATGACATAAAACTACTAATAAAATCAATTCAAATCCACAACGTGGATTTCATTACTGTTGCTCTGCTTGTTTTTAATGCCTCTCTATAAACTATTATGAAGGATAATGAGGCAAAATTACTTATGTCCAATGTGTACTTCGAGGGTCTCATGGGATTATAAAATCTGGTGAGAACCCAAGGCCATCTAGGTCCTCATTACGAGTTGATCCTTACTTCCAGTGGGGCCGGTAGCAAAAGTTACCGCCCCATTGGAATTATTCAACTTCAGAAGGGGATTTCAGTGGCTAAAACAGCCAAAATACCTGTGTGAAAGTCTGTGGGAACATGAAGGATTTCCTAGGGAAATAAAGCCAGAATGACCAGTTACTAACTGGACCATGAGGCTCCAACTCATAATTAGTTATATTTATCCACCCACAGAATTACCGGTACCCCAGATATTGAGATCTCTGGGAGTGGACAAAGCCAGTCCCTTTTCATTATGAGTGTCCTTGAGCAAGGCTGTGTAAGGAGACCAAGCCAAAGGGTAACTGATTGGAAATAAACATCTCAGCAAGCAAAAGGCTAGATACGGCTGAAAACCACAAGCTTCCATAGTAGACTGTACAGAAACATGCTAAACTGTGGAACCTTGGAGAGAGCAGAGGAATGCAGGAAGGTCTTTTGTAAAAGATAGCAGGGAAACTCTTCTATAGAACAGAAGGAGATCTGAGGGCAGAAAGGGTGGTGGGTTTTGTTTCTGAGAGTTTTTCGATTGCTGTAGCATTTACTGGGCCCACAAAGCTATTTCCCCTTTCTCTCCTTTCCTGTCAGATATATATACCACCCTCTTGGTCCTCTGATGAACCTTCTTTTGTGCGGAGAGGGGTTGGATACAAGACTCCCAGCAGTCATCCAATGAGGACCAGGCTTGGAATGACTGAACTACAAACTAGAGCTCATGTAAATCACTCTCAATACAATGCTATAATGGTAAAGGATTATCACAGCCAGCCAAAATCTCCTGAAGAAACGTAGGCGAGCCAAAATCATACACACCAAAATCTCAGTTAAAGCAATACAGAATAATATCATTAGTATTTGATGCTCTGCGATCTCTTTAATATGATCTTTTCTGATCATTGATAAACCAGAATTAAGAATGCACATTCATTTGGATAGAAATAATCATGATAGCAGAGTCGTTATGGAAAGGTATAGTATAGTTCCGCAAAAGTTAAGGTCAAATAATTGCATCAGTAAATTCGCATCTGGCCATAAGGTAATTCGGGCAAATTCTAAATAGATATACCAAAGCTAAGTTCAGAAATATGCCAGTTCACGCAGTTTCCCAACAAGGAAGAGACCACTAGGTCACATATGGCATATGCGTCAGTTCGAAAGGGAAGCCAGGTGAGTCGCATCAGGCAATTTCAAAATTGCCAAGGAAGTCCCATAATTCTCCATAATAGGATAATCAACAACCCAGCCGTCATCATCAGCGTGCGTACTCGCGTCAACCAGCAACTGCCAACTGGCTCACCTAGAAAGTGTCCGCTCAATCAGACATTATTATATTCTTAAGTTTCGGGGGTGACACCTCCTGGAGTCACCTTATCTGATCAGACCACTCAGGTCATTGGCCAGTTCTTATAGGATGACTGTCAGGCAACATAAAGAAGACACAAAACGTAAAGAAATAGGTGGGACAATTATGCAGTCCTTAAACAATCCAATAAGTGAAACGTCAAAAAAATGGCCATCAGCAAGAGCACATAGGCAATGAGGACAGTTCCTCAGGCAACTGTTTGGCATTGTAACGAAAAATTTAGCAAAATGTCTTGTTCAGTGCATGGGTACTCAGGAAATAAAAAAAACACAGTTTGACGTTATTGGTTATATTGAGGAATTCTCCCTCTTCACACTTTCAGTCAGGCCCACATTAAAACAAGCTGATTTAATGTAAAATATATATGATCATTGGACATATGTTCATAGAGATATACAGATCTCATGATTCTAAAATAACTCTGATGTATTTGAAATAATTTAGTGTGGTTACGAATAATATGTGTCAGTATGAGTTGTCACTACTTTGAAACTAACAATCTGTAAAGATATTAGAAAACTTGTTTTAAGCATATAACATTAGTAGATGTGTAAAATATATTCTCTGAAATTTTCACAACTATATCATTAATTAGGAATGTGTAATAACTGTGGGGCATATGTATCAACATCACCATTTGCGATTCTCAAATAGCGATTTTTAAGGAATCGCTATTTGAGAATTGCAAAACGGTATGTATTTAAAAAATTGCAAACTTTTTGCGATTTCTTAAAATTCCTTAATTGCGATTAGCAAATTGCGAAATCGCAATTAAGGAATACCTGCCCATTCATTCCTATGGGCCAGGAGACCCATAGGAATGTATGGGAAGTAATTCTCAAATTGCGAATCGCAATTTGCTAATCGCAATTTGAGAATAATTTCAAAGGTGCAAGGGTGTCAAGATGACACCCTGATACACCCCTGAAATTAGCATGTGTGGTCATATGGCGCACATACATGCCCTAAGGGCATGTATGTGCGTCACGTGGCACTTTGTAAAATTACAAAACGTGCACTTTTAAAAGAAATCGCAAATTAACAGCAACTAGTAGTTGGTGGTAATTTGCGATTTCTTAAGGATTAATCGCAATCCTTTGGTGAGTGTTACATTTCATTGAAGAAATCGCAATTTGCGATTTCTTAAATGCTTACGCAAACTTAAGAAATTGCTAAATTAGCGATTCCTTAAATTTGCGTTGGGAATTTGCCTAATACATCCCGTTTTGCGAATTTTTAATCGCAAACGCTGTATTTTGCGAATCGCAGCGTTTGCGACTAAAAATTCGCTTGATACATATGCCCCTTTGTTTCTTTAGTTATTTTGGTGCACACATTTACACATGGAAGATACACTTTATATTGAATTTGTCATCATATTCAGGTTAAATCTTGAAGTTATACACACATAGAAATGATAATAAAGAATGATTAGAGATATAACACCATAACGTGAGAGTTCACCATATACATACTTCTAGCACATGTTAATGAAAAATAGTACTTTATCAATTAATAAATCACAGTCTATATTATTTACACAATTGGTATAATCTAGCTACCTCTTTTTCTGCATGCTTGTATGATGCAGTAACTAAAATTCTCTTTTCTTGAACCTGTACTTGGTGCACGTTTATTATTTTCCTCAGAAATGTCATAATTCAGTTTCTCATGTCTTTGAAAGTTTAAATGTGATTCCCTCTCCAACACTATGAAACCTTTAGATCAGACATTGAGCCATCTAATCTGACTTGCATTGATTGACCACTCAAATCATCGTACACAGATTCTACTAGTTTTATTTTTATCCTTTATTGACAGCAAATGCAAGAATGAACTCTGAGGATTATATGACAGGCAGTAACTTGGTTTTCAGGGACTTTTGAAGCTGCACCAATGAGGGATTCCTCCCACTACTGACACTGAAAAGGAGCTAGCACTCATTCTGACAGAATCACTTGCCAGGACTTGCACCAGCACTCGAGGAGTGAGCCAACCAAGCTACCTCATCAACCATGTATTTTCTAGAATTCAACTTCTGTAGAACAAACTGTATACGAAATGCAGCATTCTATTAATGAACACAATGGAAATAATGACTTTGGTATTTCAAGGTAGGTTTTCCCATGGGAAGCTTGCCCACATTTATAATATATACTGGAGGTATACAACATCTGAAGACAAAAGCGCGTGGCCTTCTCGACAAAACTCTCCCACCCTCCCAGTATCTCAGGTTTAGAAATGTCACAGTGTAATATTAATTACAAGCAGGTAGTTCCTTCCCTCTGCAGTAAGGTCAAAAGATGCATGGCATTAAATGACCTTTATTTTCCAGAGTGCACATTGTATTTGGCCGGTCTAAGGTTTCTTTCTAAGCCTCTTCACCTTGTGAGCTGCAGCTCTTTGGGTGTCTGACGTAGATAAACGCAGAGGGAGGCCTCTGACTCACCTTCCTCTCAAGTGCCCCGTGCAATATTGAAACCAATCTGCTTAAATAAATACATGCTGGCTTTTTTCTGACTTCAGCCACTTCACACCCACATCTGACCTTAGCCGGTGTTAGTAAAAAAACAGGTCCCTTCACTCTCTGCTTGCACATCCTCGTGTTCTTTATTTTGGTGAACACGTGTTCAATGTTGACGGCCGGCCCCACAATAAAGCACTCCACATCTGTAAAGCCAATCATGTTCAGGGCTGCCACTGAAAAATCAAAACACTGTTGTTCCCAGCATTGTATAGCGCTGTCTTAGGCAGCTAAGTAATAATGTGGTGCTACCCGTGCATGCCTCCCAATTAATTAGAAGGTGCTAAAATCGCCTCAAGTGCAAATGAGCACTTACTCATATTAGGAGGGCGGGGACCTCCAGTTATGATAGCTGGTTGTGCAAAACAATGCCCAAGGGATAATATGCACAAACTGGTATATAAGTCATCTGCAAATGTGCCTGCGAGGGTTTGGCCACGACACAAGACAACCCAAAGCGCAATCTGGAAACATCACATTTCACTCAGCAAAGTCAAAGCTTTTTTTTTACAATATGGGTAGCTGCGGAATTTGGGCACTTGCTTAGCTGTCACCATGGGAAACCTACCAAACCCAGACATTTCTGAAAACTAGACAGCCAGGGGAGTCCAGGATGGTATGACTCACAAGGATCCCATGAAGTTACTTAGAAGTTCTTGCAAACCAGAAACTTTGGCTAAAACACACATTTTCCTCACATTTCTGTGAAAGAAAATTAAGAAAGATACTGGGATCTGCAACATTTCTACCACCCAGCAATCCCAATCTTCTCCCAATAAAATGGTGCCCCACCTATATATCTGGGACTAGCACAGGCAAACAAAACGCACCAAAACACAACATAGAGACAGTTGTATGTGATTTCATAGAAAAATTATTTCCTGGAATACAATTACTGAGAAACCATTTCACCTAAATTGCTTAATGGAAATTTGCAGGATAAACAGCATTTAATATTGCATAGAAAGCAATTCATAGAATGTCTTGATCACCCCTGACCCCCTTACAACCCCTAACACCAACCATCGATGCCTCGTAAAATCTCTTCACCACACCTAAACTACACCCATCGCTGACCGCTTAACACCACTCAACCCAAACGCTGTAGGCTCTTAATACACCTAAACTCTACCTATATTTGAACCCTAAAAATCCTTCACCACACCTACACTATATCCACCCCTGCCCTCTAAACTACGCTCACCCCAGAACCCTAAAAGCCCTTTCTACGTGTACACTCCACTATCATTGAACCCTAAAAGCCCTTACAACTTCTAAACTCCACCCATCCCTGAATAAAGACCCTCAACACCCCTAAACTTTGCTCTTCTCTGAACCCTTAAATATCCCTTCTATTTCTAAACTCCACCCATCACGAAACACTTAAACCCTTCACCACTCTTAAACTCAACACCTCACATTCGCAGCTCACAAAATCCAAGAGAAAAATAACTTGGTTTGGTGATGGGGTAACTGGGCATTGTGGGCCTTGGGAAAGCTACCAGACCCAGACATTGCTGAAAACTAGATGCAAAGGGAAGTTCAGAATGCTATGACGTACATAGATACTAGGAGTTCTTTTGCCCAGAAGGACTTGTAAATCTCGAACTTTGGCAAAAAGCAAGCTTTTTCCTCACAATACCCACTTGTGTGGCTAGGCATAGCACATGCAACAGGAATGGATCAAACCAGGGATCATGTCAAGTCAATATAATGTTTTGACCCGGTCCCAGGATAGGCTACTCCCACCTGTTACCAAACATTTGCCAATAAATTCCCTGGTGTCTAGTGGGCTTTGTATCTCCCCAGGGGGCAAAATGGGGGTACAATCCTCAATGTGCCTCAAAAGTTTATTTCCCACTATTCCTGGGTGCGCTGGCCCCATCCCTTTTTTGGAAGCAAATTAAACTTCGTAGTTGCTTGTCAGCTTTCAGGTGCAGATTGCACCCCATACACCATGGGCGGTGGGGGCAGAAAGCTGATTGTGCGGATTAGGAGGGGGAGGGTAATCTCTTGTCTGGGGTCTGCTTTTCCCCAAAAATATTCTCTAGTGTATAGTGTTGTGGAGCCCTGCTTCAGGATCGCCCTATTAGGCAAATCCTGAAACAGGGATTCACTAGGAAGGGATACCATTGGAAAGGAGCAATTCTTCCATTTTCAACTGTACATCTCTCATTGAAATCAGGGCTCAGGAGGCTGCAATATGCCCCTGAGAAACAATACAAGTCAAAGTAAGATGAGCCAGTCACATTATTCTCATAATCCCACAGCTGCTGCTGATGAATTCCAAGATTGCAGAATACAAAGACTTTGAAGTCTTGATTCCACCTCATGCCTCTTTTATTTACCTCCAAGACTCACCGTGTCCTTTTATTGCACTCTTGTAGGTTCTTTTTCATCCCTAGTTTCTCTCTTTATCACTGTTTATCTGTCTGTCTCCTCTCCATTTGTGTTTTTCTTGCCCTTGCTCTGAGTCAAAATCCAGTGAGGAAAACTAAGGGGCATATTATCAAGGACGGTGTTAGAATTATCGCTGCTTTAGCGGCAGGAAACTGCCGCTAAAGCGGCGATAATGGGCTTGATAATATGCCACAAAGAATTCCAATAGAAGCCCATGTTGACACCAGAACATGGCTTCTATTGGAATTCTCTGCGGCATATTATCAACCCCCTTATCGCCCCTTTAGCTGCAGTTTTCTGCCGCAAAAGCGTCGATAATTCTAACGCCGTCCTTGATAATATGCCCCTAAGTACTGGTCCCAAAAAATGAGTGCTGGCAAGCCCCACCTGCAACCACTGACTCAAATTTAGCACTAATTTTGCAAAATGTTTATTATGGAAGCATAGTCTCAAATGAGATTACTGTCCCAAATATTATGGGGTGTAATGCAAGTCCATACAGCCCCTGTGTCACAGGTGGGCACCCTTTTTGGGGCCCCCATTCAACCTAAAGTCTATGAATGTCTGAGCGATATGGAAGACTGAGGGGCCCTTCCCACATCCTGCGGGGGTCACTACAGACATAACTACTGGAGTTTCCTGCTTTCCTGTGACCACTTACTTGCAGAGTGTTCTCTCATCCTTATTGCTTGGAGCCTGTAACTGCAATTGCATTCCTTACTTGAGAACTCGGGAGCATGTTGTACCCAAGTGCGTACCATGTTTAGCTTTTCTCTGCGAGAGTAGAACATTCCTAGCATAAGCCAAAATTTACATGGAGCAGCGCAACTCACTCGGAACTATGGGTCGTTTTTGAGGCAATTATATCTACTTCACGAGTAAAATACTATCTGACTTCACCCATCCCAAATACTGATAATGTGTTATGGAGATACAGTTTAATTTCCCTTGTACATAAAATAGAATTATTTTTGTGCATTTATCCTTCTGCATCTTTGCCAATAACTGGCATATACCAATTGGTCGTCGTTTCTAATTCTTTTGGGTTGCCAATCATGCCTCAGAAACAAAAGAAGGCCGAACCATTCACACTACTCTACAGATTGAAGCCTTGCATCATGAACTGAAACACTTTCCCCAGAACTGGGAGTAGGTTATATGGGCAACTGTCTCCTAATTACATTGTTGCATACTTGCCCACACTGTGATGAGCATCAGTCTGGACTAAGCAGGATTTATTTTCTGTTTGCTGAAGGAACTGATCCAAGTAAGAGTCCAGGGCAATGATGGTGTCTATCAGGAGTACATAAGGGATTAGTGCCACAGACTGCATGTTCAGGACTTCTTTAATAAATAATGAATAAGTATTTATTTGGATAGAGTATGTTGCCCTTACTTCAATACTCACAATCACAATTGCTTTACTCCACACATTAAACTGATATTTCATAATATTCTGACTCTCTGTGAAAGGATAAGTTATGTCTTCAAATTCAAATCTTTTCATGCACTAATTAACAACATGTTTGAGGAGTTTGAGCTTACAGGAACGAGATAAATCCATTGTACACAATTTGTGTTGATATCTCTGCTCAAGAGGCAGACACAGTTGTGGGGCTCCACGAAGGCCACCCTCAGAGTGTGGAGCACAGCTCTGAAACAAGGAAGTGAATGCGCTACTTCGACTGTCTAACAAGAGGAATTTCACAATGGAAAAAACCCTAGTGGAATGTACACTGACCTCTTGAGAGTACTAAGAAGCTTTCAGCAACAAAATGCAGGAGTGGGAATTCAAGTTCCCTTCTTTTCCCTGAAAGATAGAAGGCACTTCTAAGTATGTATTCTACACAAGGAAATCAACCCTACGACAAAAAGTCACCAATAATGACTCCATTTCTGAGGAGGAAAAACATCACATTTCAGAACATAAAAGTAGGATCAAAAGCAGATGAAAACTCTACTTGGCACTTGGAACTTCCATGCTACGTTAGGCAAGCAACAGAAGTAAACTGAAGCAAGCAAGGAGGGTCACTTCTGAGCTACCTTACAACAATGCCTCACTGCAGAATGGAAGAGTGTAGAGTTCAATAGGATTAAAAATGGAGAACACAACATTCTGTGCTACTAATATCAAAAGCAAAAGCTTGCAACAGAAGTTCAAGATTATTGCCAACAAAGAGGCTTTCTACACACAACAAGAAAATACTGTCACCCACATGCAATTACCTACTGCAAGAATATCAGTTCTGCATGGATCACACAGCCCTTCAAAAGCCCACCATTGGTAGCAAGAAACCAGGAATTGCAATGGAATGGAGCTCTTTTAGGAAGCTGACGTCTACCCAAATATTTGGCATAAAATGCTGGAAGACAAGTACTGCACTTGTATTTCATGGTGAAGAAATACTGAGGCAACTTGTGTTCACTTCCTGCGATGTTGCGTATCCGTATACACAACTGCCTGTCTTCAGCTGAATACTAGATTGCCCACTTAATAATGCAAGATTTCTAGTACAGGAAGCACACACAAGGGCACTGATGATAGCACACCCTCCCAAAAATTCCTCTCCAACAGATTGGGTTTGGTGAGGTGTTTCTGATTAGGTGAGGCAGATCATTTTCATTTCTGGTCCTGAACTCTGGAATTCTATGCCCCTAGGGCTGAGACTGATGGAAGAGGAACCCAGCTTTAGGAAAAAGCTGAAGGCATGGCTGTTCCCCCATTAGCTGCTGAGTCACTCATCCCTGTTGTCAACACTCTCAATCAGCGCTGGGAAGCTCTTGAGCAGCTATGTGTTTTACAAAAACATAAGCACATTAGTTTGTAAGATCATACATTAACAGCAGATGCAGACGCTTGAGACTTCTGGGCTTTCAGTGCCACTAAGATAAATTATGCAGTGCAAATATAGTTGCAATCATGCCACCATTGGTGTAAAAATCTCTTTTTGGAGGAAAAATCCATTCATAAGGTAGGGTGGTCTATCATTATGGAAACAGTAGTAGTGCACAATAAGCAGTACCTATTTATCTATTTGCGCGCACATTTTCCTCTTGCTGTTTGGGATCTGGAAGCAAGTCCATCAGCTGGTTTTTGCTGCAATGCATCATGTTTATTAGCAAATCTTCTTTGAATAAAGCAGAGGATCTAATACCAGAATGCTTGCTTTTTGGATGTGAACTAACACTCAAGACTGCAGTATGATGGTGTTACTGACAAAGAATAATAAATCCCCAGTATCTGCTTATTTCCAAAACTTTGACCACAATATTGACTAGCCTAAGTTCCGGATAGTAGATAGTGGATAGTGGACAGATTCCAAACAAAGAGGTGGAGACGAAAGTAATATTTTATTTAATTGTGAAATATTTTGGATCAATCAGACACACATTAACTCCTCTCAGTCTCAACAAGTGATGGCATGTGCTTGCTCTTTGTGGAAGCACAAGTTAAATAAAAGAAAGATTTTTGTTTCACTAAAGAAGGATATTGTGATTAGATGATTTCCATACAACATACAAAAGTCAGCAATGAATTATGACAACAAGAGTAACGAAAAGGCTGATGCTCTTGAACAAGCCAGGATCCTGACTTTCTGTATAAAAATGTTTGAGACATTTTGAAGTTTGTCCTAAGTACTTGAGTAGGGTATTCCACGAAAAAAATATTGTCCGACCATAAAATCATGGTCAAAATACGCTGACTACAAACATATCAAAGGTAAGTATATAATTGTTTTATGTTTATATAAAAGTTAAAATACTGTTTGTGTTAACATAGTTTTATTATAGTGTTTTGTTGTATTGCTGCTACTGCATTATATATGTAATTGTATAGTTATTATTAAAAATGTATATATATTTAGTATTTTTTGGGGTGTGGGTTTTACTTGGGGATTACTTGGGTAGTGTTTTTCTAATTGTATGTTAATTTATGCTGATTATTGCTACTTATTTTTTTAAAAGTTTGATACCTTTTATAATTATGGGTTCAGTTTTTATTTTGGGTTGTTTGGTATATTGGGGATTGGATGGGCTGATTTTTTAAATTATTTATACATTAATTAATGTGAATTGATTATTGATTATTTTATATATTTCAATTGCTATTTAAGTCTGAAATAATTTATTACAGTTTTTGATGTAAGTATTACATTTTACGTTTGGGGTGTGTGGTTATAGGTGTATTGGGAGTAGTTTGTTTTTTAAATGTATATATTAGTGCCAAAATTGCACCTTTGGGTGTTACAGGCAGGCTGCATAAATGTTTCTGTCTATTCTGCAAAACCAGTGGCCCCAAGAGCGCTATCGGGGCCCTTTCTGTAATTTATTCCCTAGTCTTCTGTGTACAGTTAACAGAAATGTAATTTTTTAATAGGTATTAGCGTACGGCTGCTAAAATGAATTTCACTAGTGAGCACTTTTTAAATAACCTTGCCGAACCGCCTGCTCAAGGCTTGTGCTACAGTGACTGATATCGAACACAGAAAAGTAAGAAACCTACTTCAAAAACAAACATTTTCAAATTTTGCTCATCATAAGAAATCTACTGTGGTGATTGTCACCCTACTTCCCAGTATCTGGGTAGGAAACACCAGAAAATGGAGATACTATTTCCATGAAATCCATCAAAATATACATTTTTCTTCTCCATTTCTTTCACCGAAGCATTTCAATGGGGAAAAATGTTCCAACAGTCTATTCCACTCACTCGCCTTTGGAGTTTATAGCTGCAATACAAGAAGAGATCTGCCTAGGTGCAGGGGCGGCTGGTGACATTTGAAAGTGGTGGGCGCAAAGTTTGTGGTGAGTGAGCGGTGGCGAGCGAGCGTAGCGAGCGAGCTCCAATGTTATAGGGAGGGTTCGGGGGGTTTTACCCGAGAAAATTTTGAAAAAAGAGTGAGCAAATGGTGCATTTTAAAGCATATTTGCAAAAGCAAGAAGGTTAATAAAGCAATGGTCATAGTGTCTTTTCAGACTCACAAGCCTGTCAATAAATCTGCCGGCACTGCTCCAGCTCAGCTGTCCTTACAGACTCCTGTACACCCTTTAGCACTCCCAGGCCTGCCAGTAAGTCTAACGTCACTGCCCCAGCTTCACTATCCTTTCATACTTCCAGGCCTGGATCCACACAAATGGGATCCACACAAATGACTTACATCTACCAGTGAAATGTATGATTATTGGCTTTGTCCATAAGTGTTGCATGTTGTGGTTTATTTAAAACACCAAATGCTAATTGTGAAACACGTAGCCAATCTTATTTGATGAACATGATGTATAACTGAGTATCGGGTGATATCAGGACAAGTTTGAAGCCACCCAGCTTTGGTTGTACAAGACACAAAACGTTAGATTACAGGCAGTGGCTAAGTCCTATGGTTAACACAATTGGTAACAAAACACCTTTGAAAGCAGATAGCATGCGCCTTTGGTAAATGTTATGTTACTATGCGCACGTGACGCAAAACAATTGCACAATCACAGTTCTCCACAGAACACTTCCGAAGAGAACATCAAACCCACTTCAACTGTAAGGTTTTCAATGCTGTACTTGTTGCACTCAGTCCACAGACAGTGCCACAACCCGAGAGGTGAACAACAACAAAGACGTGGGACTGGAATTCCATTCAAAGTTTAAAGCATTCAAGTATTACTTACCGAGAAGTCACAACATGCATTCAACATACAGCGGGCACGACAGAGCACCCACCTGCAAGAGTATCGCGACATAGATATTCCCTGTTTCATGCGCTTTAGGCATATATGCTGCCAATGCTAGGGAGCCGGTTTATGGGCTTAAACACACAACATTAAAAAAGCTAATTTAGTTACTAAACGGAATTTGTCCATATCTAATTTTAGCCTAATGTTAAGACACGTTCGAAACATACTTAGCAGACCCATTAAACAGCCGCAGGACCATGGCAGCAATGGATTTACCAAACACTCAGGGGTAATCTGGGTGTACAGCCTCGACATCATGCTGGACGCTGTAAAATAACACCATGGTAACACCAATACACCCGAAACATGCACAGCTTTTGGTGCATTACGAACCGCTCACACCGTCAACTATCAGCTGCAACTTTTCCAAAATGAGAGCAGGCACCCTTCTACTACAGTGCCTTGGAGTACAGGTTACAGAACGAGGCTCCCTGCATTTCAAAACCACTATGCACATTTTGTACAGGGATAATTAAAACAGTTATAAAAAAAAACAGAACACAGTCAGGAAGGGGATGCCAGCCAAACTTGCCGAATACCAGGGAGACGATACCCAACCGTATTCGTGAAAATCAGAGGCTTACCCGCTCGTTTACAGGCAGTGGCTAAGTCCTATGGTTAACACAATTGGTAACAAAACACCTTTGAAAGCAGATAGCATGCGCCTTTGGTAAATACAGTTGAAAAGTAAACCCGTAAAACAGGTTTTGGAAATGTTAAATTACACCACATGCACAAAGGCAGAATGACCACTGCTAATAGTTCAAACGTGCACAGAAGGAACCACGTGACATACACCAGCGACGGCCCGGGTCACAGTCAGGAAACCTTAACCACCCTAAAATAAATTAAAAAACACTTACCTGACCGGTGACCGCCTCGCCTTCTCCTGGCCCGCGTTGGCGCCTCTCTGCTCCTTCAAACGGTCCGGAACACCGTGACGCGCAAGTGACTGGCAACCCGGCCCTCAGCCAATCCTGGCGTTGCAGCAGCGCCAGGATTGGCTGACGGCACCGCCTACTCCTCGCCCGCCGCCTGCCCATTAGGAGACCGAGGGGCTCCTAAAGGGCATGCGCAAGGCAGCAAAAACACAAGTACGCATGACTGGGCACGGAGTAAAATAATAAGCTCCATGCCCACTCATGCGCACTTGTGCTGCCTTTCCCAAATGTGTCTGACAATGATGTCAGTCAACATGACGCGGACCGCCCACGGTCCGACGTCATGCTGACTGACATTCACAGAGGAGGGAGAGCTGCGGGCGCGAGGCGCGGGCTTCACAGAGGAGAGGGAGAGCTGCGGGCGCAAGGCGCGGGCGGGGGGGCTACGCCCCCACGCCCCAATGGACGCACCGCGCCTGCCTAGGTGTTTGGGACCCCACCAAAATAAAGTTCCAAGATGTTATAGTCCTGTTTGTATAACTGGGAAGTAATCCACTGAGAGGCATGTTCCATAAACTTCACACTGGGGGCTATATTCACAAGGCAATATCGCCGCTTTAGCGGCACTTTTCTGCCGATAAAGCGGCGATATTTTGATCGCACCATTTGAGAGCTGCTGCTAACAGCCATAAGTGACAGCTTTTAGGCGAAATAGACCATTTCACACATCGCAACTTCTGTCAGCGATAATTATCGCTAATGATATGCAAGGGAGGCGTTCCCTTGCAAAATCTGACGTTAACCCAACATCACCCTATTCACAAGGGGATTCCTTAATGTAGGATGACCAAAAAAAGGTGGCTCTAACTGCAACTAGAGGCAGTTTTTAAGACCAGAAAATATCTGGTCTTAAAATGTAAATAACCATTGTGGCCCCATATTAGCATGTTTTGTTGCTGGACCACGCTGCCACCTCGCCTGCTAGGACCAATCTCTGCTCCGGCCCGGACATCGTCATTGCCATCACTGATGGCTGCAGTATCACCCGCAAGGAGAAGCATGACCTTCATGGACAAAGCATTGCCATCACTTAAAGAGGCACACACCAACTGACCATGCACTCTAATGACCTAAGGGTGACTATGGAACACCTCAACTCCTAGATCCGGACAAAGCCAAAGCACATCCACTGCGGCACACTCATGTGCAGGACCCACGTGCATTGGCCCCCCATTCTCAAATACCATTGTTGACCTCATTGTACCCCAGGATCTCCCATCCACCGACGACACCCTACTATGTGATCTCAAGTTCCACCTGGACAACCCCAGTGACCAGGTCACCCCCGCCTTCTGGAGAAGGTCACCAACATCAGATGCAAGCAGCAACTCACATCAACAGGCCACATAGCAGGACACACGGTCAAGCACGTCACCACCACAAGCGGAAGCTTCAACTTCAGCAACAACACCGGACTCTCCTGGACCAACAATCATTGGATACATCATGTCTTCACCTTGCCCATCAGACGCCAACGCCATCATCGCAACCCCTCGCAGCTGGATCAAGGCCACCATTGGACGTCTCGTCAACTCTCTCGGCACCAACACTCCGCCACTGCTTCCAAACAATGACACCGCAGCACACAACCAACAACGATGAATCTTCAACAGCGCAGACATTCAGGCACCCCTCATGAACAGCATTGTGTCAGTACCTTCCGCCTGCCTGATGGCTGGCGTGAGGGTGACGCTGTGCCACAGGGATAGGCTGGCCCCATGCATTGCTGGAGTTGCATCATGATTATGACACAAATGCAGCAATGCATGACTTTTGCGCAGACAGATACGTCAGGATTTCTGCTGTATCTGTCATTACTTGCATCATGGAGCGCTGTCCAGTGAGTTAAGCACATCCATGGTGTCGCAAGAAGGGCGTAGTGAAAAGTGTTGCAATGATGTCTTGTCGCAGCGCTGCAACACTTTTCATGTGTGGGGCACAGGAACGCACACTATGTTATTGATGGTGCGCAGTCCTGCCCTGTAATATTGTAGCAGGGCAGCAACATTGCAGCTGCTGGCGAGGAGGGTGCTGGCGTCGTAGCGGTGGAGTGTCCAAGAGGAAGGCTCCTTGGTGCTGAGCGCGGTCCAGGGGCAGACGGACGCAGACGGACCAGCCTATGGTTTGCTTTTGGCATGGGAGACGTCCAGCATAATGCAGGCAGTACATCATTAACTATGCAAGTCCTACAACGCAGGTGCCTTTACATCGCATTTGAGTACAACACATTGTGAGGCCAGTATTTTGTGTGTGAATGGGTTTTGTATGTTGGATATGAAAATCAGGGTGTGATTTGGGGTAAAATATAAATTTTGGGGTGTCATTTGTGGTAAAATATGATTTTTGGGTTGTATTTTGGGGTAAAATGTGTAAATTGGGGGTGTGTTGTGGGTGTTTTTTTTATGTTTGTGTGTGTTTTGGGGGCTCAAAAAGTTATTTCTGGGTTAACAGTTGGGTGTGGGGTGCTAAGGTTAGTTTTGTGTTGCACTCACTGAAGTGGGAATAGTGATATTTATGTCTACGCTATCCAACACCTACTCTACTGTTGCAGTGTGCCTAGTATTAGTATGCATATGAATTTAATGCGATGTTATTGAATGCGTCGCAAATAGATATGTGCCTTTGGCACACAAGTGGTACACCTGCTGTGCATGGGCGCTCAGCGTCTGCCATTGAGAAGTGCTGGGGGGGCATGTTCTACATGCAGGCTGTAATACAGCCTGCATTGCGAACAGGGAAGTGCGCATGACTGCTTTGTGTGGCCTGAGTGGGCTGAGCAAACTGTCATTGCACACTGTCATGCCCTGCTCTGTGTTTGGAGCAGTCCTGCCCACCCTCCCACACCCTGAGGATACATAACATTATTACATCAGTTAGTTTTCATCATGTGATGATTGTTCCTCTTCTGCACTGCTTTAGGCAGTGGGGCAACGCTCTTCCACCATAGCGGAAGAGACGCCACTGGGGGCGTCATATACGTGTGATAGGCCTGAGCAACTCGCCCCATGGCCCTCCTGCGTTACGCGTCCCACCTTCTCCTTACCTGGAAATTGACACTGTGGCGCTATCCACTGCACTCTCTTCAAATCTGTGACTCAGCCAGCAGGAGCATCAGCCAGGTGTGAGTTTACTAGGCTGAGTACAGCAGTCGCCGGCTAGTACGCTGGTGTGCCTCCAGATGCAGTTGATGCAGCAGGGCCCCCTTAGGCATGACGTTGCAGCTCTCATGCAACACAAGTTTGGCGTAGCACAGAGGCCTCACCCTCCACAGCGTACGGCCAGCCCAACATCATCTGGCCTGTGATGCAGGGAGACGGCACACACCATTGTTAATTCCCTCGTGCACCCCGGTGTAGTGTTGGATCGTAGTATGAGATGCGTACGTCACAACTTTGGTGTGCATGAGCGCCTCTACTATTAACAGCTCCAAGGGATGGGGACCAGCAGGGACCCCAAACCCTGAAGGAGGTTGACAGCGGTCTGCAATTGGGTAGACAGCCACTTGGGGCACTGGTCTAGAAACAACATGTCATCCAAGTAGACGATCATCTGCACTCCCCGCGCCCACAGGAACTCCACCACCGGCCGAAGGACCTTCGTGAAGCACCATGGAAAGGAGGATAGACTGAAAGGGAGTGTGGTGAACTCGTACACCTGACCTTCCCACCTGAACTGCCGAAAACGCTGATGAGGGGGAAATGTAGGCACCGTGAGGTATGCATCCTTCAGGTCGAGCCTGACCATCCAATCTAGCGGATGCAAAACGTCCCGGAGGAGGTGGATGCCCTCCCTTTTGGAGTGGCAGTACACCAGCCACTCGTTGAAGTCCTTTAGATTAATGACCAGACGTCGGCCTCCGTCGACCTTGTCGACTAAAAAGAGATTGCTAAGAAAACCACCTGGATGCTCTTGCGAGCGACAAATCACACCTTTTTGAAGGAGGCCGAACACCTCGTCGCGCACCAACCCTGCATCGCGCTGTGAGAAAGTAATGGGGCAGGGGCGATAAGCTGACATGGACGGCCATGAAACTCCAACTGGAAGCCCTGGCCTTTCTGCAGCACCCAAGCATGGCTTGTGAGGAACACCCATGCCAGGAAGAACTGCGCCAAGCGCCCCCCTACCTGCAAGCTCGCTGATGGCAGCACACTCACCTCGTCCAGCACCTTGTTGCTGGCCTCTGTGGCTTCCACGACCACTGAACTTCTGTCCTCGTGTCGGATAAAAGTTATTGAAGCAGGCGTTGTCCTGGAATTGCCCGTGACCGGAGCCTTGCCCCCGATCGGAGTTGTTGAAGCAGCTGAACGAGCGGCCCCTGCCAAATCCGGCCCTCTCGAAAACCCGAGGGGTAAATACTTTCCGAATGTTGGATTGCACCCTGTCAAGGGAAGTGAAAGTAGCAACAAACTTCCCCAACTCCTTGATGAAGGGGTCCAAACAGGCACCCCTGGGCAACTGCACCTGCCTTCGAGGAGGTAAGGTCACCCAACTTGGGGTCTATCTTAATAAGGAGTGACCTCCGTCTCCGTCTCTCTGTGGAGAGCGCGCAGTTCGCGTTCCCAATGAACACGATCGCACGCTGCGCCCAATTGGAGAGAACTTCCGGGGAGATATGGGCCCTTGACAACTTGGCCACTTCAGCCATGTCTAATATCTTGGTGACGGGTTCTACTGCATCCAGCAGCTTGTCTTGACAGGTGCGCCAAGAACGGTCGATACCCTTCTTGGGATCCCTAATTAACTTCGCTAAAAATGTCGTCATCTTCTGGTCAATCTCCGGAGTCAGGGCCACCTTCCCTTCCAAGCTGGGGCGAGGCGGCTGCGAGCATCTTTATCTATGGGCTTACACAGAAGACTCGCCACGTAGTGGGCCACCTTGTCCCCAGGGACCCAGTCCGAAGACCTCAGATGGACAATATCGTCCGGGTCCAACATGTCCGAAGACCCCACTGGGGCAGGGGCCGGGTCTGGGAGCCAAGATCTAGAGTCACATGCCTCCTCATCGGTATCGGGGGAGTCCCCATCGTCAACGGGATCAGGCCAGGCGGTCCACGGGGTTAGTGGAATACCCTCAGCAGGGGGCAACTGGGCAGGTTGAGGGGCCTCCTGTGCTAAAAAGGCGCTCTTTAAGCGCGCAAACGTCTCCGTATCAACACCTTCGGTGCAGGGCTTCCTGCTAGGTGGAGAAGAGGGAGTGGGCATAGGGGTAGGAGTTGGGATAAGAGCCGCTAACTTTGCATAAGCTTCATCCAAGCGCACCGACAGACGCTGCTCAAGGGGTCCCATGGCCTGATCTACAGCCTTATAGATAGAATCATCTACTGCCTGATAAAAATCATCATCCCAGGGGAGGTAGTTTAGGGGATCCTCATCCTGCTACTGGTCATGCTCTCCTTGCATGCTTAGGTAAAGTAGGCTCCGCAGGGTCTCAGAAGCTTCTGGCAGTGCGTGTGCGGTAGAACAAATGAAAAAGGCCTGAAAGGCACTAGAATTTGGAGCTGGGAGGGAGCCCAGGCGAATGTAGGTGGCCAACGGCGCACAATAGATGGGCAGAGCCCTGGGGACACTCCAGCCCTTTCCTGTCACAGGGCAAGCCACCCGGGACCGTGTCCCACAGCACCACAGCACTTGGTGCAAAATGCGACCCCGCAGGGTGTCAGAACCAGCACTTAGTACAGACCTCGCAAGGCGTTCAGGCAGAAAATATGGCAAAACCGACCCTTAAGGGTGTCAAACCGGGTGGCAAGAGGCAGGCAACTCCCTGAGGGCAGGGCTCGTCGGAGAACTCCGTGACCACACTGCACCATTCTCTCGACGAAAATCACGTTAGGCACTCACTAAGCGCCCCGCGATTACCAGGGAATCTGCAAGGAGAAGGATAGCACAAGCGCTAGCAACAAACACTAGAAACACACCATAAACCACCAAAACACAGGAGATAAGGCAAAAAACGACTTAACTTGCTGCTGAGCAGCGAAGAAAAAGGAAGAGGAAACAGCCTAGATGGACTATGGTGGCCGGTCGGAGTGCGGACAGAGAGGAAGGACTCTTGTTAAGAATTTTTGATTTCCCAAGTGTTCATGGGAAATGTAGTTTGTGATGGTTGTTGAGTTGCTGCTGTAAAAAATAAAGCGAAGGAAGAAGGCATAATCCGAAGCCTCCGGTCCTGCCATAGAATTGGCAGATCGCAGGTTATTGCCGGCTAACGCAGGATTTAATATCGCCATCGCGATGATTTTATCGTGCGTTTTAACACCCGTTCCTTGTTACTATCGCTATGTAGCGTGGGCTTGATAATACCCCGCTAACAATCAGGGTTAGGCGGCGTTAACTTTTCTGGTGATGACTGACGTTGGTGATAGTTATCGCCCGTCATTGTGAATATTCCCCTGGGTGTTTTACTTAGATCAAAGAGAGTGACCATTTAAAACCTCTAAGCCCTGTTTAACGGTACACAGCCTAAGAAATCTTTATGTGACAAAATGTCTTATGCGTCAGCCTCAGTCTTCGACTGCTTCTATTCTTACTTAACGTTGGGCAATCACATCAGTGTGATTGAGTAGGCTTCTGTAGTTCCAGCCGCACTCCCTTCAGCCCTTCCTGTGATAGGTAGCACCACTCCTAAATGTCTTCCTTACCATTGCCAGACGCTCCTTGTTCTTGTGATAATTTTGTGTTTGGTGACTTCCACATCTTCTGCCAAATATCCACATCTAATGTCAAACTATTCCAGACTGGCGCAGACTAGATTCACGGGAGTAGTTGGTGAATTCAATGTGAATTAAAAGTTATGCACTTTCATGGCCGTATAGTGATGTGTAAATTTAATGCAGATGTGCATTTTCTTTATTTTTGTTATTACTTTTGTTATTTTCTGTTTCCTCACAATATGTTTACCTCTGGAGAGACCTTTTCCACCAACAATCACATCCATTTTGAGGGTGTTTTTCCTACTGAGTGTATACATTAACACTTCCCCTTCATAGGAGTACATTTAGAAGTGTGTTTGGAGTGGCCCATTGACTGCAAAGATTTGTGAATACCCAGCTACTTACTATTTTGTGGGCATTCATCTTCTTTTTAAGATGTTTCCACCAGGAGACACTCACAATCCGCTCCTCTGAACAGATTTACTCACATGTATAATTACACAGCATGGGCAGAATTTGACATGTGAGTTTTTGTATGTTTAGTGAGTAATAGAAGTGAATTTGCACTCCCAAATACAGACATTTTCACACGAAAATGAGGCTTGGTAGTGTAAGAAGCTTTGTGCATCAGGACCATAGTGACATCGTGCAATAGCTATAAGACGCACTATACGATTTATGTCTTAGGTTAATTTTCCACTAAATGCATGCTAAGCTCATGCTAAAATTAGCAATTTTGATGAATGAGGCCTTCCTCGCCCACTCCTGCAGGAATAGGAGAACATTAAATGGCAGAGATGTATATGTGGTCAGATCCGCCTCCATGCTAATGACCCTCGACCCCTTCCCTAAACTGTGAGAAAACAATGGGGGCTTAGTTGCAAAAAGTGATGGAATAAGTTAAAACGAGTTTCACATTATTAATACAGTGTTCCTTCATGCAGCTTGGCCATCATGCGCCTCACGCTGAGATTTAAGTAAATAAAGGACAGAGTGTTGGAAGCCATTTAACCTCTCTGAAGAAGGGGCCCTTTGTGCTGCTCTCAGCTGTGAACGGGTGGGATCCCCCACACCTCTGGCACAGAGAGAGGAAATTGCTCCCTTGAAATAATGCTGTATTTGATTTTCAATTCTGCGTTCCTCTTCCCCGACGAGGTTTGTCTTTCATATTAAAAGAGCAGCTTAACAGGAAGTGTCAGCAAAGGGAGCAATTAATAGAAAAATAGACTTATTGAACCCATCAGAAACAACAGCAAATGTGTACTGACCAGCAGAAGCATGCCTGATTGGGGGTTTGTATCTTATATTATAGCCTTATAGCCCACAGCTTGGGGCTGTACTCGCTATTAAAGGCCCTGTACCCGAGTTACAGACCTGTGACGCAGGCAAGAGCCTGTAACGGGGGAGAGGGCCTTTAACAGTTGGTATAGCCTGAGGCAGAAGGCTTCTAATGTTAATAGAACATGCCACCCATTGAGGGTAGAATGTTCTAAATAAAAAGGAAAGAAACAGAAAGACAAACTTTGGAATGTTGGAGCAAAAGGGATTATTAGCCAGTCAATATTAACCCTGAGACATTCCGCTGTCTTCAATGGAGCTCCCAACATTCCAGTGTTCTAATGTAGCAATATAGCCCCTGCTGAGGGGTATACAGGTTGTTAAAGGCCCTGAACCTGAGTTATAGGCCTGAGCAGCAGACAAGGGTATTTAACGAGTGTGAGGGCATTTAACAACTGGTATAGCCTGAGGGAGAAGGACTATAAGGCTATTAGAGCACTCCACCCACTGAAAGTAGAATGTTTGAAATTAAAAATGGAGAATCAGAAAGACCAACATTGCATGCTGGAGCAGAAGGCTGACACCAGCCATTATAAGCCCTAAACCTCTCCATTATCTACAGTAAAGCTCTCGACATTCCAGTGTTCTTATACCCATTACCATTGTCCCAACCATCATAGGCATAGATTAGTGTTCATATCAGGCCACATGTTAATTGAGAATAAGCAGTAGTGAGGGCAGCAGATTTCTTTTTGGCATGCAATACCTTTAATATGACTCACATTCCTATGTAACCATATATTTGCCCAATAATATTTTAGGCATCACATATCTGCCTGTCGTGTAGGATCATCCAATTCAAAATGTTCAGCAACGATCTTACAATGCTACTGAAAACTGTTAAGAAGTGGAAGATGCAGAATGAGGCACCTGAAAGTAAGTCCTCACTTCCTACCTAGCCAATGAGTCCAGGGTCACTACATTGCATCATCAACATCCCTCTCTTTAATCCAATCATAGTGGAAGAGAGCTTCAGTCTGTTCACATTTATCTGGGACAGTCCTGATCAACTTCCAAACCTTCTTATCATCCTGCGCAGTGATCACATTACATACATTTCACACACTTTTACATATGATCTTCCTCTATTAATCAAGTTCTTACATTGCTGCTTTAGATGTGCTAATTTGTTCTTTGTCTGTTTATAAGTCACTGTACCCCTGTCTCACTTTTCATGGAGCTTTCTCTATTTATCTTAGCCTCAACATCTAATCATGATTGTTATTTCCATATTTTCTGAGGGTCATAAAGGCTGTTGTCAAAAAAATCTTATCCGTCAATTTCATATCAGTGTGCCAAATGTTTTCATGGTTTCATTGCATTCCCTATCAGTTTTCATCACATTCTACATCGGTTTTTAAAGCTGATCATGCCAATAAATGTCCTGTATATGTTGGTTCAATCCATCCATGGCCCATTATGACTTAGGAAAGATTTTTGCACATTGCAAATACATAGCTAACAGTATATCGTGCCCAAGGTTTCTTTTGTTCCCCTTTTTATATAATGGATCCAAATATACTCCCCTTCACATGAAATTGAGTATTGCATAAAAAAATGTGAAGAATTGAAATGCCCTCTATATGCTCGATTGGTCATATATTTCCGAATTGGGTACCATAAATGGTTCTACTGCCATAGCCGTTACTACCAGAGCTATCAAGTGCAGTTCATTACATTTATTTTGTGTTGGGCACTCGTCACTATATGGAGATTGAAACTCTGCAAATATGAGTTGATAGCACTCACTACTGGTGTCTAACATCAGTGTTTCCTAGAGCCCCTTAGGGTTGATGAGCTGATCTCATAGCCTAATTTCCATGAAGCCAAAGAATTTCGAATTTACCGCTCACATTTGTTCCTCTAGTTATGTAAAGTACTTTCATATTTAAGTTATTTCTTCCTTTGAATTAAAGTACATTGAGATAAGTGGATGCACTTCACTCCCTACAAAACTGAAAATTGTCATTCACAAATGTATAGTTAATAATCAAATCTAATCATACTCACAGGCCTAGTTGATTGTGCTCTTACACAATCTTGCATTAGTGAACTGATATTACACCCCTCAAATAGCCTACGTATCCTTTCTCTTCTCCTATATAGTTGGATGTTAGAATTTCAATAACAAAAACATTACCTGACATAAATAGTGTGGCCTAATAATCATTTACAAAAATGTCACTCCATTGGGTGCAGATTTTCTATTAACTTTAATTGGATGTTATTTTTGTAACGATGTTTAGGGACAATATTTTTGTCAGACGATTGTTTCCATGATGCTCTGGTACCATACTCTCCTATCTACTGACTGACCTGAAGTGAGATACTCAGGAACCCCCAGGCTGAGTTATCTCTCAGCACAATTCCCTCCCAATCTTATTTGTGCATTCAGGTCACCAGCTACAGTACACTATGTAGTGCCTTGAAGTGTCAATATGAATATTTATAATATGTTTGAATCAGCCAATCCAGAAGGTTTGTGTTGATAACCCTGTTGAAGGCCCTGGGGAAATACCATTTGTTATCAAAAACATCTCACAATATCATCTGAACACAAAAACTATATTCAGATATATACTCCACAATTGTGCAAGCCACTATGTCATCCTTTTGTATAGCAACTATCAAAGTACCCTGATGCCTCCCCTTAATCAGGGTATAACATTTTGTGCAAAGTTTGCCTTATCCAGCTGTGAGAACCCTTCCACTCATCAGCTTTCTTGTAATAATACAACCTGATTTAGGCACAGGAATGCAGGATAAACTGAGGAGAGATAAATGTCCACCATATGACGCGATATTCCATGAGATAATTGTCACTAGGTGTCCTTCATTAGGCAAATGAATGTGTTAGGAGGTGCACACCTATTTAAACCTGTAAGCTAACTAGTCTAGTTAATGACAAAGGTGCGACAGTGTAACGCTTGCTGTCGAGTCAAGAGTCTGTATACAAAGCAAAAGGGTTACTAACCAACGTGGTTATGTACACTGTGCACTTCACAATGGGTTTAAAAAAGTATACTTGTTGTTTGCATTCAAATTCAAAAATTCCCAAACAAAACTCAAAACTAAGTCTGTAATTCAAATGCATCAGGCTTGCCTTTAAACCCTTGTATATGATTTCAAGTGTTGATCATGATGTAATGACCACTTGCTATGTTTTGTGAAGCTACATGATTTATACCTGTGATATCCATATGTTTATATAAAATGGATTAATGCATACTTTTGTTCATGTCTATGTAACTAAATACATGTTTGAATTACAGACTGAGTTTTGAGTTTTGTTTAAGAATTTTTTTATTTGAATACAAACAACAAGGGTTCTTTTGTAAACCCATTGCACAGTGCATAGTGTACATAACCACGTTGGTTTGTAACCCTTTTGCTTAATTGGGCAAACACATATTTACTGTTTCACAACGCATTAATAGCAATGCCCATTGGCTGCCTCCATCTTTTTTTGCATAGTGTAGGTTTGGGGTAGATTACTGTTATGGACCTTCCTGGAGTACCCTTGGTGGTTGTTAAGTATTGACGTGCCTCCTTATGCGTGTGGTGTGGTCTTTCTATGCTCTCATTGCAACCGAATCTACAATGATGGAATTACGAAATAAGGCACTCTGCTTGCAACATTAGATTTTGGTTTTCAATGAAATAATTATTTCTATTATTATTTCAAAATTCCATATTTTCAATATTGAATTGAATATGCAATCTATACTGTACACAAGCCAAGCATGCAATTGGTGGATGAGGAGAAAGCCGTTCACAAATTATGCAACTGCAAAATAATCCACAAATCCACCGCATAGTCACTGAAGAGGTCAAGAGAAGGTCAATTCACAATGCAGCTGGAGAGGTAGTGGAGCCACTAAAGGATAGCTGCAGGCGAGTATTTTTAAAATATCATTGGAGATGGGGTAATGGGTGAAAAACAGGTGTGATTTATTTGGAAGCATAAAGACTACTTTGTGTAGGGATGAATTAAATAAATGTGCAATGATGTTTTAATCAGCACGGTTCTTAGAAACTCAATGAGAACTAACCACGAATATATGAGTAAATCGCATCCTCACCAACTTCAAGATGTCTGACTGCCAATTACAGGGCAGCCTTTCCAAAAAACAGCATTAGCTACCGTGAACCGGGGAGCGTTAGTCACGGTGGCACCAGAATATGACCACAAGAATGGCACTGTGCATAAGGATTACATATTTATAGTGCCCATAACAGATGCAAAGGAAGAAGATGTTATTTATATGTAAAAATGAATCATTCTGAGCTACTGTTGGTAAAACACAGCAGCAGAGCAGAGTATCACAATCAGAAACAGGGCTTAACAAGAACACTTATTGAAAACAAACAGGGTGTTTGGGAGTCATTAAATGACGTACTTCTTTTCTGAAAAGAGAGTGTCACGTGAGGCGCTTGTTCTTGATAAATGGCGGCAGAGGTGATTTTCAACACAAGGCAACCTGGTGTTGGAGCGATTGCTACATTGAAGTACCTGGGTGTGCAGGATGTGAAAAATCAGACGTGAACACTTTTCAATAAAGCTTCAAGTCATATAGAATTTGTTTTTATTGTGCTATTTCTGTTTATTTTGAGTAATCGTGTAAATAGGTTTCTTGTTGATGGAGGCATCGTGTTCACTCTCAAATGGAGGATAATTTATGTTTAACAAAAGGGGGAAAACAATCATGAAACTGATTTGAAACATGTTAATTGGATAAAAGATTGAGTGAAGCGGAATTTTTTAATTCTCATCAGTGAGTGCACTCTAGGGGCCCTATTATGACTTTGCCAGTCTGGTAGCTGGGCCGCCACCCTGCCGCCCCGCTCCAAGACCACCAAAGCCATAAGAAACCCCGCCAGATTACGACTTGTTCTTTGGCGGCCCACTACGGTGCCCATGAAAAAGGCACCTCAATGGGAGGGTAAATGTAGTTCCTGCAGAGCATGGACTGTCAAGCCCATGCCCTGCAGGAACTGGGGGTACATGCATACAAGGGGGCACCCCATGTGCCCCCCTGCATGCGTCCCCTGGCACAGAGCTGCCACACTTCTCATGGCAGGCTCACCGCCAAGAAAACTGTTGTGTTGAGGAAACTCCTGCCAGAATATTAGGAGGCCAGTATATTAGGGACCTCAGACCACTGCAAGACCACCAGGGACCGTAGATCCCTGGCGGCAACAGTGGTCCCATGGCAATCCGACCACTCTACTTGTATTAGGGTGGTTGGACCACTGGTATAGCCGCACCGCCACCGTGGGTTTGGTTGTCCATCAGACATCATAAATCTGGAATTTGCCCTCTGGATTAGATGGCCTGCAGATATGAATCTGGAAATAACTGGTATGCCCTAAAATGACAAATATTTTTCCTTCTACATTGACATATTTGACACTGAGGTAAGTCAGCTGCAATTGTATTCAAAGAATTAGAGGACTAATTGTAGCTTCTCTTTGATCTTGACTTTGACATTCCTGACTTTTCCTGCCCAGTAGGCCATGTTTCACCTATTGGACCTGAGCATCAGGAGACCCACCCTAAGTAAGAAAGTCCTTTCGACATTTTAAAGGCAGTGCCCCTGTGGTTTGTTTGAAATGTCAGAGCATTACTGTTTTAAGTAAAATGGTGCCCCGCCTCTAAATAGGGCGATGGTACCTCAAATGTGACAGAAAGGGAAATAGGTTGCTTTATGGAAGACGTCCCACTTCTGTCACACCGTAAATAACCCTGTAAGCATATTTCAATTATACACTGGAATTTTAGATAAGGAGACGTGAAATAAATGTTTAGTAGCTTGTAAAGAGGTGTAGATATTGTGGTGGAATCAATAAAAAACATTGAAGATAAACAGGTAGCCCGGAGGCACAGAGGAAGTAATGAACATGTAGTTTGGTCCAGTGGTGGGTGTTTAGAAGTTAGCCTTTGGATACATTTCAAAGACTTTGCAAACCAGTTAAGCATAAAGTGTGTAGGCAACAATCATATTGAAACCGCAGATAACTAAGAAGCTTAAAATAATTTCTTTAAGGGATGCTTTCTAATAGACAGCATTAAACCAACTGACTCACGTAAAAATTTCCTACTAATTATACTGATTTATACAACTTATAATGGTCGTTAAACCTAAGTATGGCAACCTTCATTATTTGAGATGACTATAGCAATCTATAAATCTAATATGTTTATGTACCTATGGCTTGTTCTAAGGGACATCATCAAGTACATCGCAGTAAATGTGGGTTATCCTTCTTCTGTCTATGACTGGATTTAATTTAACATAAATTGGAACTCTTCAAAAACAGCAAATTATGATTGGGTGTGATGACAAAAGGATGACTAGACAACAGATAATGAATGCAGACTTTCAGAATGTCAAGATTGCAAGATTAATAATAATAATAGCTGAACTTTTAAAGCTAACAGGGTTAAAGGTTGACTTAACTAATCTGGATAGAGTAATCTACATTACCAGGTTCCAGACTATTACCTCATCCTATATGAAGTATAACACAAATTAACAAAAAGAGGGCTTATCAAAACTAGAGATAAATGAACACTTTGCAATGACAATGTCACCTATCTAGGAAATTGAATTACTGAAGCAGAACTCAAAACCAAATTGTATCTAATAGCAATGCCTTAAAGTGCTATGAAAATTAAAGTTAAAGAAAAATTGCTCACATTTCGTAAGGAAATTTGGTGATTCATAAAATTTTAGATATTCGATTTTGGTTTTATTGCTCCAATGTCCAAAGTGGGTTATGTGCTTATGCAAATTGTACATAATTGTTATTTAAACAGACACCCAATATAACAGGTTGCTAATGAATTAACACTGCCACACTCTGAAACAAAATTACATTTTACAGAGCAGTAAAAATGATATTTTTCCACTGAACACTATCTTTATTGTGTTCTACAAAAGGAATAACAATGTCTGTTATCAGTTGTTTTTCTTTAGGGCACCTTTCCTTTTCTGTTGTGTGAACTTTTATCGAACAGGTCAGTGATTCAGTGAATGTTCTGTAGATAGCTGCTGTTAAATTTAGAATGGTGCCATAAAAAAAAATTATAGTGCTGTTGGCAGAATCACATAAAGCGCAAACAGTAAACAAAATTACCTTATTTCATAACCTGAGAAACAATTATCTCATAAAAAGAGTACAAAGTTCAACCAAGAGCCAATTGCTTACAAGTAATAACTATATTAAAACATCTGTTTTACAAAATGTGTACATAATCTATGTTAGGTCTACTTGGCTTTTTATATGCTAAACATTATATCCTATTCAGTAATATTTTCACCGAAAAATAGACATGAGTTTGCAAGAAGGAGTCTCAGAAGTACATTTTTAAAATATATTATAAAACAAATGTGGCGAATGCATTGGGTTCCCTTGTGGGAGAACAGTTGGCAAAACAAATAGAGAATGAACTTAGAACAGTCTACAATAAAACGCTGTAATGATGGTAGTGATAACACAGTTTTGAAGAAAACTTTATCCAAAATCAGCTTGATCCAAAGTCAGCTTTGTTTGGTTAATGGGGGAGAAATTATTTGAATCAATGAACTTACTGTGTTCCTTTCTGCTGTTAAATACTATTATGTTATACATTGCTTTAGCCATCTCGGATGATGAAGTGGTTGGCATACTGGTTCTCCAAATGTCTTGGGCCTCAAATCAAAACTCTTAATTCTATACTGACTTCTACTTCTATGTAAGATCTCAAACTAACTGCATAGAATACATGCAATGAGGTCTAACTCAACAGCGCCATACTACAGACACTGCCCACATAGACACAAAAGGGGAGGCCTGCCAGAGTATCTCTGTGCGGGAAGTCATGCTGCAAGAGACATCCATACTGACAATGCACTGTTCATTCTATTAGAAATCCTTGATTGGAAACTTCTCTTTTCAGTCTTCGAGGTACAGTGACCAATCATCCAGAATGTAAAGCTTTAAAACAACATGCCACCATTGCTGCCAAACATATTGCAGTACAAAATATTGCAAAAATATATTGAGGACACAAATATCGTATTTATTTACATTGTATGTAAATTACACAATATTGACCAAAGAAATTTAGAAGACCAAATTATTGTCACAGTATAGGTAATTATTGCGAATTTTACAAATCAAACAATGTATTAACTATAAGAAAATATATTAACCTTAAAAAATACATTTAAAGAGTACTTGTAGCATAAAAATATAAAATTTGAATTTATAATTTACAAACAAAAAATACATATATACTTGAAAATATATATACAAAATCAATAAACATACTACATAAATAAAATTATGAAATGAAATATTGAATAATAATACTGAATTTAATATTAAAACAAAAAATACTAATGATAAAGAATATTTCAAAAAGACTATATTTTGAAATATTCTTTATCATTAGTATTTTTTGTTTTAATATTAAATTCAGTATTATTATTCAATATTTCCTTTCATAATTTCACTAATGATAAAGAATATTTCAAAAAGACTATATTTTGCGAGAGGCAAGATGGCCGCCGTGGCGTAGGCTGTGTCACAGCCCAGCTCCCTCTCCTGCCTGTTGGAGAAGATCTCAGAACGACGGTGATTTAATCAAGAAAAAGGCTTTGTGGTTGGAAAATGCCTGTATGGGGATTCCTTGTTTAAACAAATACATTTATTAACATTCGGAGTTTCTCGAATGTTTGGTGGCGTTCTCATTCCCTTCTCTGCTGCCAGAATATCTGATGGTTGGAAGGCACTCACCGGTCAGAGTCGGTACTGGAGAGAAGTTCTGGTTCATTTTCCCATTATCGACGTTTGGTGTGTCCTTCGGAGCTTCGCCAGCAGACGCGGTAGCAGTGCTCGGTGTGAGATGCCGCCGAAATCAACAACGCGTAGCGCGAAAACTCAGGCAGTTGCTACGGAGAATTCTCTGTCGGGAGTGGCTATGGAATCAGCAGACAGAGTGGCTGGCGTCCAGCATTCGAATAACCCGCCTCAGAGGAAAGGGGACCGAGGTGGAAAGGAGAAAACCCGCATGGGGAAACATGGAGCAATGACTTTGCCGGAGTTGTTTGGAAAGCAGGCGGCTAAAGGGGATACTTTGTTGCAGCCTGAGCAGGTAGGGGAGTTTTGTTCGACTCTGCCTGATATTGGCCACATTGTGTCTGGTAATCTCTCACCCCTGGTAGAATGTGCTGTTCCATCTTCATCTATCTCTGCAAAAACAACTCTAACAGTGGAACAGCCAGTGGACAAAATTCAGCTGTCCTCTAATCCTGGCAGGGGGATTCTGGGAGCTGTAGTACATAATACTCCTGTGTCCAAAGAACTAACTGACGATTCCGCTGATCTGACATCTAAAATAGCTGTATCTGTGTTGAGCAAGGAAGTTCCCCTACAGGCAAGTGCTGGGTTTCAAGAAATCACCGAGAACTTTTATTCCCTGTCTGATTTTTCGTCGGATGAAAGCAGTAAGGACTGGTCTGAGAACGACGCAGAAAATAGCACGGAGAATGAAGATGATTTAAGCAAGGACTCTCCGATTACCACAGTGAAAAAAGTCAAAAAAGGAAAAGAACGTCTCATTAATGGCAATAGTCGCTTAGCTAGTTGCGATTTGCATAGCGGTCTGATATCCTCAGGACCTACAAAGATTGGCCCGATTTCGGAAAATGTCCCTGGTCTTCATACAGAAAATGATTCTGCCATACAACCACTTGATCACGGGATCACGCTGTCAACAATTTACAATACTATGTTGGATCACAGAGCTGAGATTAAAGCAGAGAATGTTCGCATGCAAGCTACTTGTCGGAAAGTGCAAAACTCTGTGCGACGAGTTATTAAGATTTGCTCGGATACAGCTCTAAGAATGACTGAAGCAGAGTCAAGAATCTCTGCTCTAGAAGATACTGTAGCTGCGCAGAAAACGGAAATGAGTACTATTTGTGATCATAGGGATGATGTAGTGTTTAAATTGGCGGAATTAGAAAATCAGGCCAGGAGAAAGAATCTCCGTATTTTAGGCATTCCGGAGAAAAAAGAAGAAGCTGATGTTCGGAAATTTGTGTGTGACTTATTTGTTGAAGCTTTCCCGGAACTCACCTCATGGGACTGGTCTATAGAGATCCAGAGGGCTCATAGGATTCCTTTTAATGTGAGGAAAGTTAGGCTGGGAGAGGAAGAGAAACCTCGTGCTATCCTGGTTCGATTCAACAATTTTTTGGCTAGAGAAGCTGTGTTTGGCCTGGCTAGACCTGATAAGAAAATATTGGCAAAAGATTGTTATTTTTTTGTCAGACCTGATTTTTGCAAGGAAACTGTTTCAAGACGTTGGCACTTGCGACAATTAATATCTGGGTTTCAAGAGAAAGGTGCTATTGTTTATTTGCAAAATCCTGCCAAGCTTAAGGTTACGTTTAAGGGCCAGACTAGGTTTTTCTTATCTGAAGTTATGGCTGGAGAATTTCTACATTCCTTGTAATATGGGATCTAATATATATAAGGGATTTGGTCTCTATTAAATCTTCGTCCTGCAGTCGGGGGAGGGAAGGCGGCAGGCCATCTTTATTAGGGCTTGTTTTGTCCCTATGCCTCATATGGTGGATTGGGTGGGTTGGGTGGGTTGGGTGGGTTGTGGGGGGTTGAGGGGAGGTTTGGGGTTTTGGGGATCTGGTGAGGTGTTGGGTGAGGGGTGTATGGGGGGTGAAAAATCATCGACAGCCTGGACATATGATCTTCCTGATTCGGAAAGTATTAATTTCCATGTTAAAGTTACACAAATCTACGAACAACATATCATCTTAGTTATTTTAGCTATGTATCTTTATAAGATGTTGGTCTGCAATAATCAAGTCCGGTGCTTCATAATCTTGCTTTATGGCTAAGAAAATAAAAATGTGTACACTTAACATCTGCGGGCTAAATGATGTGAAAAAAAGAGAGGTGTTTGCTAAATTTATTCAGATTATAAATGTTGATTTACTCTGTTTACAAGAAACTCATATTCCATGGGCCAGAAGAGGCTGCTTGAGGAAACTTGGATTAGAATTGGTTGCATGTTCTAAACAGACAGGGGTGAAGAGGGGGGTTGCAACCCTCATGAGACGAGGTTTAGGTGTATGTGTCAAGTCGGCAGAAGATAAGTGGGGGCGTTGGGTGATTAGTTTATTTCAGATTGGACATTCTAGATTTACAGTATGTAATGTATATGGACCTAATTTGGATGATACAGAACTTATATATTTTCTTAACCTCGAGCTAGCTCAATGGCCACAACCTCTAGTTTTATGTGGAGACTTGAATATTCATCTCGATGCTAATCTAAATGTTAGGATGACCTCTTTATACAAGGCTAGGAAGCCTCGTCTATTTACAGCGCTAAGGGATTTAATTATAGATCATGGTCTGTTTGATGCTTGGAATGCAACCCATGGGGATGATTTAGGATATACCTTTTATTCTGCCCCGCACAAAAAATTTGTTAGA